>NC_133423.1:11322000-12573000 GCF_049350105.2 Macaca mulatta
TGGGAAGTCAAGGATTAAGGTACTAGTAGGGTTGGTGTCTGGTGAGGGCCTGCTTGCTACCTGGCAGACAGCGGCCTCTTCACCATGTCCTCCCATGGTTTTTCCTTGGTGCATGCTCGTGGTGACAGCAAGCTCTCCTGCCTTTTCTACAATCCCACATGAGGACACAACCCTTGTGACCTCATCCAAACCTACTTGTCTCCCAAAAACCACACCTCCAAATACCATAACATTGGGGGTTGGGACATCATCAATCGGATTCTGGAGGGACACAAACATCCAGTTCATCACAGTAACTATCAACATTCTGATGGTGTTATGAATTGAATTGTATTTCCCAAAAAGATATACTAAAGTTTTGGCCGAGCGTGGTGGCACATGCCTGTAATTCTAACACTTTGGGAGACCAAGGCAGGGGGATTGCATGAGCCCAGGAGTGGGATTACAGCATGGGCGAGATGGTGAGACTGTATCTCTACAAAAAATTTAAAAATTAATTTAAAAATTAGCTAGACATGTTATTGCATGCCTGTAGTCCCAGCTACTTGGGAGGCTGAGGTTAGAGGATCATTTGAGGCTAGGAGTTTGAGGCTGCAGTGAGTATTGATCATGCCAATGCACATCAGCCTGAGTGACAGAAAGAGACCCTGTCTCTATTAAGAAGAAAAAAAAAATACTGCAGTGTGAACCTCCAGGATCTCATAATGTGACCTGATATCAAAGTAGGGTAGTCATAGATGTAATTAGTTAAGATGAGGTCATATTGGAGTAGGGAGGGCCCCTAATCCTCTATGACTGATGTCCTCATAAGAAGAGAAGAGGGACACACCAGGGGGAATGCACAGTGATAAGGAAGACATCACTGGGAGTGATGCTGCTACAAGCCAAGGAACATCAAACATTGCCAGCAAACACCAGAAACTAAAAGCAGCAAAGATGCATTCTCTTCTACAGGTTTTGGTGGGTGCATGACCCTGCTGGCACCTTGGTGTAAGATTTGTAGCCTCCAGAACTGTGAGAGAATAAATTTCTGTTATTTTGAGCCACCCAGGTTGTGCTACTTGGTTACAGAAGCCCTAGCAAAGGAATGCAGACAGGGTTTGCCCCATCAGCCGTGGTTCTAGTGGAGATTTATTGGAATATGATATGGTTTGGCTGTGTCCCCACCCGAATCTCATTTTGAATTGTAGCTCACATCATTCCCACGTGTTGTGGGAGGGACCTGCTGGGAGGTAATTGAATCATGGGGGCGGTTTCCCCCACGCTGTCCTCATTGGTTGTGACTAAGTTTCATGAAATCTGATGGTTTTATAAGGTACTTCCCTTTTCACTTGGTTCTTACTCTCTTGTCTGCTGCCATGTAAGATGTACCTGTTGCCTTCCACCATGATTGTGAGGCCTCCCCAGTCATGTGGAACTGAGTCAATTAAACCTCTTTTTCTTTATAAATTACCCAGTCTTGGGTATGTCTTTATCAGCAGTGTGAAAATACAGAGCAGATTCCTCAGATGACTAGTGTTTGACAGGTGTAGTGAATGAGAAATAAACCATAATTGTTTCCAGCTGTTGACATTTGGGATTGATTCTTTTTTGAGACAGGGTCTTACTCTGCTGTCCAGGCTGGAATACAGTGGTGCAATCATGCTGGGCTCAAGCAATACCCCTTCCTCAGCTTCCTGAATAGTTGAGCCCACAGGTATACACCAGCATATCCAGATAATTTTTAAAATTTGTTTTGTAGAGACAGGGTCTGGAAATGTTGCCCAGGCCGATCTTGAACTCCCGGGCTCAAGCAATACTGCTGGGATTACAGGCGTGAGCCACTGAGCCCAGCCTAATTTTTTTCTTTTCTTTTAACCACACATAACATAGCCTGTTCTGGAACAGAACAAGTAACGCATCCGATGCAAATACATTTCTAACAATTATATTGTGTACAGTCATTGGCTGATGAGGATTTTTTTTTTTTTTTTTTTTTTTTGCCTGATGGACAGAATCCTGCTTCTTGAGTGCCATTGTCTGTCTCAAGTAAATCATTCATAATATCTTCAATTCAGTATATTCAATTATAGCCAATAAGTATTTTTGAGCACCCACTATTTTCCAGGGAAACAAAACATTTTAAAAAATCATAATGGTAGTCACTGTCTTATGAAGTTTATAGTTTGTTAGGGGACACTGACACTATCAACAAATAAACATATTGTTTGTGGTAGTGTTAGAAATGATGGCAAATGTGACAGGAGTGTTGTTTCCAAACAATAGTATTGATCAACATTGTTTCCAGGGTGGGATTTAGGACATATTGTTATAAAACAATATGTCGTTAGGGGGACTATCAGCTTCAGGTGGCAAACGTCCATGCTGTGGGCAGCTAAGATGTACATGCCATGTTATCCCCGATTGGGTTTTAGTTTTGATAATTGCTCCATGTTGCAATCCCCTAGGATGTTTGGGTAAAGTATGAGTTGGTAGATATGTGTTATGTAAGAATGGAAGCATAGGTTGAGATAGGCTGTAGCAGGGTTGCACGTTAACTCAATTTCACAGACCCTTCTTCAATAGCTCCTTCATACATTTCCTGCCTCCGACACGTATTAAATGTGTGGTCTTGTTCAGGTTACTTAACTTGTCCATGTCCTCTCTGTAAAAATAAGGATGAAAGTTGCATGTATTTCCCAGGGCTATTATGAGGATTCAATGAGATATATAAAGTACTCAGTCCAATACCTAAGATTAAATAAGTAAGCAATAAATGTGAGCTTTGATTAATGGTAGTAACAACGGTAGTGGCAATATTATCTTCATTTTGCAGCAGTAGAAGAAATTGAGTCAGAGACTGACAATCATTCTCACATGAGTTCACACAGCTGTAAGGTGACTGAGCTGGGATTTAAACCTTGGCTGGCTCTGGAAGCTGTGTGTGTGTGTGTGTGTGTGTGTGTGTGTGTGTGTGTTTAACCACTGCAGTATTATTGTCTCTGCAGTAATAATATTAGTTGTTTCTGTCTTCAGTTGTGCGAAAGCAGGATCTTCATGAGGTGATGAAAGAAAGCTTATGCAACTTTATGTAAACAATTTACTCATGTATTTTACAGCTGTTATTCATTGCATTATGTTTATCAAGGGTAAAGTAAGTGTGTGTGTGTGTGTGTGTGCATTGACTCTTCAGCAAATAATTCACCCGTGATCCATTACTATAATCCCTAACTTGTCCCAAATATATGGATTTTGAACTCTTCATTGTTTAAATTCTTAGTGATTAATTACGAAATGAGGCTGAGAAAAGCCACTTCTGTCTAACCCAGTATATGATCACAGTGAAAGGAATAACTATAAAGTCACATTGCAAGTATCATGTAGACTTTTGTAATTAATTTAAATAGCATATTTTTTAGAGAATATGCATTGACAATATGTCATTTTATAAATAAAATGGGCTGATTTCACCGTAAAATTTTCATGGGCAGAATATTTTAAAATAATTTCAAATTCTGAAGGGTGCTTGATTATTCCATTACACTTCTAATTACAGCTGTAAAACAAAACCTCTTTGTGAATTTGCATAGAAATTGATTTGTTTCTAAGTAAATTATTTCCACTACTATCTGAAATTCAGGGTCAAATCACTAAATTCTCATGAATCAAATGATTTTTATATATGCACATACTTTTTTTTTCCTTTCACTGCATATATTATTTGCATTTTAAATACCTAAAGGAAACAAATGAAACACTCTTCTATTTGATGCTTGAAATGAAATAGCTTCATTTACAGAGCAGTAATATATAGCTGTTTTTTCCCAATTGCTCCAAGAATTTACATAAAAAGTACAAGATGGCTTACATAATATTTTTCTTGCAAGTTTCTTTTATCTCTTTGATCCTAGAGAAAATGACAAGTTGTAGGGTAACATGGTCAGTAAGCATCAAAAAGGAATATAATTTGACAAAATAAGAAAAGATTAATGGTAATGTTTAACATTTACACCCCCACCCCAAATCACTGGGTGCCTGGTGATTTTCTAAATATGTTATATAATTTTAAATGACTCACCCCTACATTCAAATTATAATGATCACAAATGATGCCAACATATTAATTTACAAAGCCTGTTCACAATTTAAAACGTACTATTTCCCTACGATCAGTCTACTTTACAAGACAAGTTACAGTAAAAACTCTTGTGTTGACATATAGATTCAAACAGATTGAAATGGTATTACAATAATTTCTGAGGAATCAAGACATTGAGGCATGCTTTCACTGGTTTGGAAAATTCAACTGAAATACTTTAAATCTTTATTATTATTATTATTATTATTATTATTATACCTTAAGTTCTGGGATACATGTGCAGAAAATGCAAGTTTGTTACACAGGTATACATGTGACATGGTGGTTTGCTGCACCCATCAACCTGTCATTTACATTAGGGATTTCTCCTAATGCTATCCCTCCCCTTGTCCCCCATCCCCCGAAAGGCCCAGGTGTGTGATGTTCCCCTGCCTGTGTCCATGTGTTCTCATTGTTCAACTCCCACTTATGACTGAGAATGTGCAGTGTTCGGTTTTCTGTTGTTGTGTTAATTTGCTGAGAATGATGGTTTGCAGCTTCATCCATGTACCCGCAAAAGACATGAACTTGTTCTTTTTTATGGCTGCATAGTATTCCATGGTGTGTATGTGCCACATTTTCTTTATCCAGTCTATCATTGATGAGCATTTGGGTTGGTTCCAAGTCTTTGCTATTGTAAATAGTGCTGCAGTAAGCACATGTGTGTGTGTGTGTCTTTATAGTAGCATGATTTATAATCCTTTGGGTATATACCCAGTAATGGGATTGCTGGGTCAAATGGTATTTCTCGTTTAGATCCTTGAGGAATCGCCACACTGTCTTCCACAATGATTGAACTAATTTACACTCTCACCAACAGTGTAAAAGCATTCCTATTTCTCCACATCCTCTCCAGCATCTGTTGTTTCCTGACATTTTAATGATCACCATTTTAACTGGCATGAGATGGTATCTCACTGTGGTTTTGATTTGCATTTCTCTAATGACCAGTGATGATGAGCTTCTTTCATATGTTTGTTGGTCACATAAATGTCTTCTTTTGAGAAGTGTCTGTTCATATCCTTCACCCACTTTTCGATGGGGTTGTTTCATTAACCAAACTTTTCTCATTTCTGCTCTGTGTTTGGCATATGTGGAATGATGCCTTTCACTGGCCCCCACATTTGTAAAAGTTGTGCTGGCAATCTCAGTGTCTACTGGTTTTAAAGTTCATAAAGAAGATAACTTTGTCTTGATGCCAGTAAGAAAGTTAAGTGACTCCGTGGGCCACTCTTTTACATTTGTCCAAGTTTTTCTTCTCTTTTACATTTTATTTATTTTGTAATTTAACACCTACAAGACTACTTATTTCCAAGATCTTAAAAACTGTGGGATGTCATGCAATATCAAAGCCCCGAGTACTGGTAGCATGTTATAAATGTTTCTGAATTAACCTCCTAATACTTTTAAAGACTATACTTTACATCAGCCATGTGTTTAGCTTCTTGAGATCTAACAAAGTTCTCTAAATTTGCATTTTGGCTTCTAATTCAACATACCTTTATATCATTATGTATCTCGATTTCCATAATTCCATTAACATATAAAATAAAATAAAAGCAAGAATAAATATTTGCTCTAGAAAGCCAGGAGAATGCCAGAAGTGGACTTATAGATGAGAACATTTGGATCCATATAAAGTATAAAGAATCAGACTGGCATCATGTAGCAGAAAGGAAGTAGCTCACAATCCTACACGCAGTTCACCTTGGGATAATCGCAAAATCAGAGCCAGTAGGGAATAGATAGAATCATCCTAAAAAAAGTCAGGATAGCTGCTTGTGAAAGGGCTAATAAAACAAGGCACCAATTGTTTTGTTCACCCCTAGAAAATGAATGGTTTGATAATTGAGCTGTTTCTGATAAGCCTTATAAGTGACTGGGAGCCTCAAGCTTCATTCCCCAACTCTCAGTAAAGATTGCTGTGGACTTTACAGGAAATCTTCATGCAAAGCCCAGTTATATGTCCATGGACCCTTTCAATCAAAACCTCATCAATAGAGAAGAGACAATAACTGTAAGAATTTGAAGGAATCCAGATGCACAAAGGAGAGGAATCTATTTTTTTCAACTAAAATTACACCAGTGGAAATAGAGTTAATTTTTAGAAAAAGGAGAAAGTTTCTAAGTAAGTGTAGTAAGTACCTTTCAAAGCAGCTGAGAGAATATGACATTGGAGAAAACAATGTGTGTGGTGGAAAAACCCCTGCATTCTTACAAATTAGAAGCATGATTGATGATCACTGAAAAAAATATTCCATAGAATGGACTTGATAAGCACAACAAACACACCTACACTGAATGAGCTGAGGGAATCTCTTAAAAATGTAGCGGAAAAGGACACATCTTATTTCTAAAAATGAAAGACAGTTTGATGATTGTGTAGATATGCAAACACTCCTTATACTATCACCACAATAAACCTGTTAAAAATAAAAGGTAATACTTGCTGATAATCATTAATAAAAGAGCAGAATAAATTTAGACAGGAGAGATCTACGTTTGCCACATGCATAACAGATTTCTGAAAGAATCAAGTAAAGGAGATCAGGAAAGAAATGCATTCTCTGAGCAAAAGAAAGATGGACACCTAGATATATATATGTGTTAAAGGAAGAAAAAAAAATCGAAGTGAACATGCAGGTTGTTACTCGGAAATAAGAGTTAGCTAAATGTCACTGGTACTCTTAGTAATACAGGTTTCTAGATGAAAATAGTGGAATTCTGAGAGACAATGATGTATAATCTAACATTTTATGACCATCCAAGTAAGCATTTGATGATGAGGGAAAAAGAGTTATTCACATGTGTAAAGCCAAGTCGTTTTTCACCACGTACTATTTCTGGAGAAAAACAACAGTATTCCATTAACATGGAAAATTAAATCCAAGAAAGAGGAAGTTATAGGATATAAAAAAAACTGGAAAAATATGTTATCAAATCCAAATAGTGGTTGGAAATCAGCATTTTAACTTAATGTAAACTTAAAAAAAAGAAGCTTTACACAAGAAACAAGATATTATTCATAAAACATTTAAAATAATTGACCATTTACTAGAACACATTAAAAAAACCATGATGAAGTCTAAAGCTTAGAAGTCATACAGCTCTCACTCTTTGAATATTATAACATTTATGAAAAATTAATAGTGCAAGCTGCCCTCTGATCTTTAAATCTTGCAGTTAAATAAAATCTTCTAAATATTTTATGTTTTAAAAAAATCAAGTTAACTTCTATTAAAAGTAAATGAAATGAAAGTATTAAATATCATAATTATGAGGCCTAGAGGAGAATTAAAAACCTAAATATCATAATTAGGTGTTCTATTGCACAGTAGAGTGACTATGGTTAATAATATTGTGTATTTCAAAATATCTAGAAGAGAGGATTTTGCATATTCTCACCACAAAGAAATGATAAGTGTGTGAGGTGATGGATATACCGGACACCCTGACTTGATTTTTATACAATGTATACACGTATCAAAACATCATACTGTATTTCACACATATGTACAATCATGTGTCAATTAAAAGTAAAAACAAAAAACAAACTGAAGGTAACCAAAAACACTCACATTAAGGTATTAGAAGAACAGTAACAAAATAATTTAAAAATACATAATAATGAAGAACTAATATAAAATAAAAGTTAAATAAAAATAAAATAACAGTCATGATAAAACTTTAGCATACAATTACAAAGTGTCCTGGGAAAAGACCAATTTTAGCAGGTATTAACTAGGGGGAAATTCAAGCAAAAAACATGAGCAAATCTGAGGAATAAAAAAGAGAAAAAAATTGCAGAAACAAATAAGACCAAAGATAACTCTATGGATCACTTCGAACAAATCTGTGTAAAATCAATTGAAATTATAGATGAAACTTAGTTTCTTATAACTAAGAAAAGTAAAGATTAGTAAACAGATTAAGGAGAAGCCAACTTATTGGAGCAATAGGAAAAAAATAAAGATAAATTTGAAAAGATAAGGAAAGTTCTATTCTCCAAAGAGCAGCAGATCAATAGTTTTAACAGGTTAAATTCTTACACATCTTCGAGAACATTATACTTATTTAAACAGTTGCAAAGCATAGAAAAAGAAATACTTCTACGGTATTCTGTGAAGCTGCTAACCTTGACAAGAATTGGATAGGTTATTCCTATCCACATATTTCCTGGATCCTTTTCCTTTTCTGTTTATCACTCTTAAGACTTCACGGTTCACGATTGTTAGTATTCCTTGTGGAAAACTGCAACTCCCTTGCCTTCTGTACTTCGATGGCAAATCTATCTAACACCGTTAACTAAAATATCTGTATTCTTTGCAACAGAACTCAAATAGATGAATACTTCTAGAGAACACAAAACAAACCGAAATGACAATTTATAGTTTAAATGAATAAATAATACAAACACTGTTATTACTGCTAGTGCTTCTGAACATGGTTTCATAAACCTCAGTTGTGTACTTCCTGTATTATTTTTCACCAAACAAGTACATATTGTACTTATATTTATTAATATATCTCTTAAAAATCAAAACTCTATTTCCGTAAATCAAAAATAAACTTTTCATTTAAAAGGAAAATTTATTTTACACCATAAATTGAAAGTCATACTGACTTGCCAAAATTGTGCAGTGATCGTGAAGATAAATACAACCAAACAAAACAAATAAAGGGATGTTGTTTGATGAGATATACTTTTCTCATTCAAGGAATAAGAAATTGCTAAGAGAATCTTTAGAATATATAGTAAATTCTATGTGTTACAACTCCTTGGCTTTCACTACCATTTCCTGCAATTTTATCTGTCAGTCTTTCATCAGCCATCTAGTCTTTAATATCTATTCTTGGATGTATAACTATGACCATTATATCCTTCCTCTTACCCATTTTTAATGCTGTAAGAATTCATTCAACAAACATTGATGATGCAGTGTTATATATGAAGCATTGTCCTACATCATGTGGAAGGCAGACAGCATACTAACAATAACAACCCCAAACAATTCCCCTCCTCCCAAAATGAACATAAAGGAAAAGAAATCCTTGACTCAGTGGGTGTGTCAGCTGTCTTGTAGGTTATTAAAAATTCTTCACTCTTTATACTTCACGCCACTTTAGTCCATCCTTGTACTCTGTATACATCACTCCCTACAAACAGGTCACACCCTTACTTCTAATGTTTTCCTCTCATTCACTAAAATAAAAGCTCCATGAAGACTGAGACTGTCTGATTCACGGCAAAGCATCCCCAGCAGCCCGATCAATAGTCTCTGATAGTTGATGTGAACTCAACAGATATATAGATTTTTTCTGAGAGAATGAATGATCCACTCATGGAAAAGTGGCTGATATGACTAAGCCTGGTTAACATGTCACTTCAACTTTAAGTTTTTTAAGGTAATTATTAGATCTTTCTCTTAAATTCACTGCTACGGTAATTTAAGATAAAGGATGAATTTACCAATCGCCTGTCTTGCCAACATAGTGTCCCACTAAATTGTCCCAATAGGACGGTAGTTAGTACAAAGTGAAAGAAAAAAAAAATACTGCTTCATTAAAAGTCTCACCTTTGAAATGAGTCCCTCATTTCATTTATTGTTTCCCAAGACAGAAGTCTCAAAGGAAGATGCAAATTTATTTTTATTTATTTATTTTATTTCAGTAGTCCCTAGTGTTACTAGATACTGAGCTATATTTCTGGATTTTCTCAGCAACTAACTTAAAAACATATTATTTAGAGATGTTGCATCAGTGTATGAATCTTCAAGCTTCTGTTACTGAAATGGAAATGTTTTGGGGTACCTGAATAGCTGAGTGTGACATACTGTTATTTCTTCCTAGAACAGTAAATCAAATGCATATAAAGTGCCTCATGTATTCAACATTATCAAAGACTCAATATGTCTCTGATTTTTCTTCCCTTATTTGATTTTCTTTCTGATAAAGGGGGACTATCTCCTTTCATACAGAAAACCAATAAAAAAACAATACTATCAGTGATAGCTAATATTCATCGAGTACTTACTCTGTGCCAGGCACTGTGCTCGGCAAGTTGCACGTTGCATTTCACTTAATAATATAACTCTATGCCTAGAGTCCCTTTATTACCATGTGAAAGACAAGAAAACAGATATATATATCTAGGCTAAGTAAATTGCCCACACTTGCATAGTTAGGGAGGAAAAAAAAAGTTAAAGTACTTGGCTTGGGATCCCTTTCTCTACTGATTACCAGGGCTTGGAGTGCTCCTGGGAAAGGAAAGACATCAGTTAACTCAGTCTAATTTTTTTATGAATCCACTGGTAGTGAAATGTCCTTGAAAATCGGAAGGAAAGCCTGTGGTTTGGTAATGCTTCCATCAAGTCTCTAGTTGGGTAATCCTTTATCAAGCTATCTCCAGTATAGGTTTGATCATGATAAACAAAACTATATAGATTCATGAGGCACGGTTCCCTGGAAAATGTCACATCACTTAAACATCAATCTGTGTAGAACAAATGTGCTTGATATCCCAAATGTGAAATGTGTCCTGGTGCAAGAAGTAACATCTCTCTTAAAGGTCTCATCTCCTAATCTGGGCAAAGATTCTTGTCAAATGAGAGAAAAAAATGACCAGGAAAAATACCTTGATGTCCCAGAACCCTCCATTTCATGCATGTGTCTTGATTCTTTGTATCTTTGAATTTATTAGAGAAGCTTAATACTGGGTAAAATCTCTCGTATGTGTGAGTCTGATCGGGCAATTTGGGCTTTTGTGCTAACTTAGCTAGTAAGTGGTGGAATTAGATTCCATACTCTTAAAGGTAGCCTGAAAGGACCGTTCTTTCTCTGGCTTTTAGAATAAATTTTGTTTTCAGTCTGATTAATCCTTTTACTATGGGACAGTGAAGCTATCAGAAAGCACCATTCTACTAAGATTTTAAAGAGAATTCACACTTTTTATTTCTCTATATTTATAAAAGTTTAGTCTACATTTTACAACATTCATTACAACAGAAATTCTACTTTCTAGTGCAGATATTCAATAAATTATATTTAAGTATAATTTTTAAAATTACTATGTGGAATAGCACTATAGGAAACAAAAATCTCCTAAGTTTAGAGATGAAGGTGTGGGTGCTACTTTCAGGAAAGATAATCTATATCCAGGATGCGTGTCTTTTCCAGGGGTATAATATTTTACCCTCCATAATAGAAGCCCCATGTAATCATTAACATTATCCTCATCTTTAATAAAATACAGATGGTTTATAGCAGATTTGCAAAACTTATAAATAAGACCTTATAGGATCTGGCTCCATAGTATCCCAGTGACCTTGCTTCTAATAATCTTTTACCCTGTCCTTGGCCTAATCCAGTCACACTTTGGTCTTAATTTCCTTAAAAAAATGAAGCAGCATAATAATAGTTAAAGAAAATAGAAATTGAAAAATAGCATAAAACTAGTAAAATGTCTTAGAGAAGCTAGTTTGAAGCAGATACAAAAGCCCTCTAAGTGGCATGGTGCACTTGGGGCTGTTAAGCATCCCCACACCCTTCTACACACATGTGAACCCTGTATCTAAAGATCTCATATCTATGACAAGAAAAACATTTTTGTGTTTGCATCAAACAATATAAAACAAACTTTTGTGCAAATTAAGATGTTCTCTTTCTCTTATTGAACTGAGTAGATGCAAAATAGCTATCATCATTTCATACATCTCTGAAACGAGTTGCACTATCTTTTCTGAGTTATCTTTATTACCTTAAAATTCACTTACAGTCCCAGCTTAATATTCTGTTAACTAAAAAAAGCCAGATTGTTTTAGATCACATTCAACAAGACTAGCATAAGACAATGACAGGAAGGAAGAGAGAAGAAAATAGTTGACCCACACATACATACTGATGTAGGGAGAATAAGCATAGCTGCTGTAGCATTCGTTTCTTTAACTTATTATGAGACTGTAATGGGTATTTTTAAGTTGTTTATTCCCACTACACTTGCACATTTTCTTTGCTTTAAGCCAAGACATTACTGGTAGAGCGACCCAAATCTTCATTCCTGAAGGGTTTCTGCCTTCAGCTATTGGTTGCAGTAGTTTTGGATTCACTTTTATAACAGACCTACTCTTTTCTCTCCCCATTAATTTCTACTTAGTAATTGGTATTAAGCCCCCCATCTAGTAGACTAACTCCTTTCTTTGCTTGTGCATTTGTTTGACATGAGGAATCTAAAATAGCCAGCAGAAACTCTTAGCTTTCAATTCAATCAAACCATTGTTATCTGGGTGAAAACATTTTTTCTTTGGGAACCAAGATCTCTGAATCAATGGAATTCGAAGTTAGAGAAAGTAGAAGAAAAAAAATATTTGCGTGGATTATGCTCTACAATACCGAGATGATCTAGCTCCACATTTCCTCCTTGGTCCTCAGGCATGTATATTTTGATTTTGGGAAGAATACACCGTAACTTGCTTACTAATTCAAAACATATATTTTCCTTTTAAGATGTAATGTCATATTTCCCCTGACAACTGACTGTAACTCAGTCTTTAGTTGACCATTACTCCATTTTTATGGGTCTAATTCTATCTCTGTTATGGGGTATATGTAAGACCAGTGATATCCATTATAATTCTTCTTTTGCTATGAGACAAGTTTTTTCTTCAGAAGCAATGCAGTGTGGAATACCATTACGGTAAATAAAAACTCCTAAGTTTAGAGATAATGGCATGGGCATTACTTACAGAAAAGATAAATCCATATCCAGGGTACATGTCTTTTCCAGGGGTGTAATTTTTTACCTCTCCCTCATAGGAGAAGTCTCATGTAATCATTTTGGCACCAAATAGCTACTTTCCCTGCAGAGAGTAATGTTATAACAGCATTTCAGTGCTGGTCTCTGCCAGGTCAGGTGCACATAAGTAGCAATAGTAAGGCAAAACCTTCATTACTGCCATAATGGCTGCTTTACAGCTGATGTAAAGTGTAGGATGACTTTGTTATTAGGGGCATGTAAATTTAGATTTATTTTCCTGTTTGGTTATTTTATTACTATGAACTTACTGCTTAATATGATTTATTCTGATGTTAGTATAGCTTTTCTAGCTTTCTTTTGTGAATGCTTGCATGATATTACATTTTATTCCTTTTACTTTCTACCTTTCTACCTTTTGCATCATTATATTTAATGCCTGTCTTTTGTAAGCAATATGTAATGTGGTTTGATGATCTTAGTGTTTTAAATCAATTATTTTGTCCTTTTACATTTAATATAATTTCTGATACGTGTGTTTTTAATTTATAATGGTTACATCTTCACCTTAGAGTGTATATCAGAAAAAAAGGAAATCTGTCCTTTCTCAATTAGTGCTTTTTAATCATATATTTCACTTACAAGATAATAACATTATCATTTCTGTTCATTTTTGTTTGCAGTTGCTTTATATCCCCTTGCCCTTTTCTTCACTATCAACTCTTTTTACAACCTTAAGAGTGTTTGTTGTAAACTGTATATAACTGAGTGTTGTTTTCTTAATACATCTATTTTAATTGGAAAATTCAATCCATTCACATTCATGCAATGATTGACATACTGTCTACATTTCATTCATATTATTAAATGATTATTAGTATTTTAGGTTCTAGTCCATTATTCAAATGTACTTTGCAGTATTTCTCCTGTTCTTGTGCCATTGTGTAAGCAGAATGCTGTATGCTGTCATTATCCATTTGTACGTAATAATTCATATGCATCACAATCTTTTCTTTATTTTTCTCCATTATTTTATTGATTTATTATTATTTTTAATATTAAGGTTGACATTTTCCAAGATTGTCCTCATTAGAATTACACAAATGTAATAATATCTTAATTATTTGTAACTCCAAATTATCTCTTTTCCTCTTGGAGAAATAATATCTTCTCTAAATATAGAACTATTGAGTTTCATTTTTTCCTGTTCCTTCAGTAGCCTGTAGGTAGTATTCCTTTATCTTCCAATTATCAGTGTCAGATGAGAGGGGTAATGCTATAGTGACTTCTTTTCTTTATGAGTATAGGCTAGCCTGTGTCTTTTTCCATTTTCCCAGCCAGAATTTGGGAAACCTTTTAATTTGCAGGCTTTGTTTATCTCAAAACAATTGTTTTTGTTTATTTACCTCCTGTCTTTCACCAATTTCCATTTTTTAATTATTTAACTTTTATTTTTTGGGATAATACATTTCCAAGGTTTATTCAACATGTATATTTTTCACCCCCACATTTTTACTCGCATTATAGTTTTATTTGGTATATTCAGATGTTTCCTTCTATAATTTTGGGGTCAAAAAGGACATTTCTTGTATTCAGCATGGTACACGCTCAATTCTTGAATCAGTAAGTTATGTTTTACTTTCTAAAATGTATCTCTGTGTGTGTGTGTGCGCATATTTATGGATGTGTGCTAAACTAGTATTATATAATGCTATAGATAATGTTCTATTTAACTCCTTTTTACAATCAACCAGTATGTCTATTTTGGGTGATATATGTTCTACTTCTTTCTGACTGATATTCCTTTCTATGACTACAGGTACCATTATTTTTCTTAGTTTGCTCCTGATAATTAGGTGTCATTATTTGAATATACTGTCTTGTTACCATTATCAGATTTTTTAGAATAAGCAGCAGATTTCACCAACTGTGTAAATATAATCGAAACCACTGGATTATAGACTCTAAAGGGGTAAATTTTATTTTATGTGAATTATATTTTAATAAAACTGTTATTTAAAATATAAAATGTGAAAGAACAAGTTGAGATATTTTAGAATATCAGGAACATGGACGAATATAGGAAAATAGTAAGAAAAGTGATACTATACAGACACAAAAGAGAAATCACATATAAGAATGATGGAAGCAATAACAGTTGAAAACAAGGATACAATTTGCATTGTAAGACACTTTACTAGGATTAAAAATATATAAAAATGTAGTTCAAAAAGATTTTCTAATATCCAGAAAAAAATTAATGCTAAAAGAGTACAATTAGAAATATATAGCAATGTTATAATTAAATGTATAATAACTGTCCAAGAGTCACCTACACTGCACATGTCTTTTATATTTACATAAATTAATGAGGAGAAAGATGTCTAACTTGATTAACTTAACACAGCAGGATATCAGAGGGATACAGTCAATAAGCCTATAGTGTGATGACTCTCACTGAAATCCATGCATGAGCGGCAGTGTAGACTCACACTTGGGTACTAGGAGAGAGAAAGGCTGTAAATAAACATATATACATATATATATTCTGGTTGACATGGTTAAGTCATCCTGAAACATATGATAATTTCAAGCAAACATCTTTACTTCCTGCATAAACAAATAGACATTGAAGGAAAAAGCAGAAAGCTGGCTCTAAGGTCATTACTCCAATTTGAGGTGTACCTGAGGATTTGCTGAGGAATAGATTTGCATTCCAGCATTAACTCAAGGAGTCATTAAGGATTTACTATACAGATCCATGATAAATCAGTATCTAGACCAGCAGGTGTTGTCAGTTAATGAGTAGCCAGTTTTGGTAGGATGCCCCTGCCTTGGAGAATGAGGGCTAGTCACAGGCGCCTGAGCAGGCTGTGTGTACTTTACATACTAGCTGAGTGTAAAAAGTGAGGGTGTCCCAGAATGGATGGCCTCACTTAGCTGAGGTTTTCTGCACATATTAAGCCTAATTTCTTGTGACCATGAATTTTCATGGCAAGTCATATAAAAGAATTACTCATGAAACAACTGTTCAAGTAGCTGAGGATTTGACAGTGAAATAGAGACAGAGTCTTTGTTTTTAAGGAGCTTCCAGTTGTTGAGATAAAAATAAGCAAAGAGGCCGGGCGCGGTGGCTCAAGCCTGTAATCCCAGCACTTTGGGAGGCTGAGACGGGCGGATCACAAGGTCAGGAGATCAAGACCATCCTGGCTAACACGGCGAAACCCCGTCTCTACTAAAAAAAAAAACACAAAAAACTAGCCGGGCGAGGTGGCGGCGCCTGTGGTCCCAGCTACTCGGGAGGCTGAGGCAGGAGAATGGCGGGAACCCGGGAGGCGGAGCTTGCAGTGAGCTGAGATCTGGCCACTGCACTCCAGCCTGGGCAACAGAGCGAGACTCCGTCTCAAAAAAAAAAAAAAAAAAAAAAATAAGCAAAGAAATAACAAATGCACGATCTTTCAGTCTGTGCTATGTTGTAAAGATGATCAGGTAAGGCCTTGCTAATGCAGGGATATCTTAGCAGACATCTGAGGGAAGGAAGGGAGTGCACCATGTTGTGCCTGGGAGAGGAATGTTACAAGCATAGGAAGTGTCAAGTACAAAGTCACTGAGGTGTGAGCCATCTAAGTGTGTTCAAGGAACTTCAGCAGGTCAGTGTTTCAAGAGCCAAGGTATCCCATGAATAAGTAGTAGGAGAGCAGGTAATGGAGGAAGCAGGTGATCGTATCAAGTACATCCTGTAGGACATGATGCCTGACTAGATCCCGGGATTATTCTGACTGAACTGGGAAGCTATGGGAAATCTGAACCTAAGAGAAAAAATATACAATGGCTGCTGTGTGCAGAATACCTTACTGGGGGGTGGGAAACAGAAAGGAGATCAGGTAGAAAGCAACCTCAATGCTTCAAACTAGATAATTCGAGAACTTACATTACATAGTGACTGAATTCTGGACTTTAAAATTTTTGTGCAAGCAGTGGATAAATGAAATGGGCATTTACTGAAATGGGAAAGACTCTAATAAGACCTGTTCTCAAATCTAATATTCTTTTTAAATGTAAAACTGAGTGAGGCCATTAGATAGTTAAATGAATTAGGGAATTGATTCTATAGTTCCATGAAGGTATTTGAGCTGAAAAATAATTTTAGGAATGATACACAGCACCAAATTTTAAAGTCAGACTCAGAAAATTCATATAAATTGCCCAATATCAAACTTAACAATGTAAATGTGTGTGTGTGTGTGGGTGTGTGTGTGTGTTTATAGCCTTTCTCTCTCTTAGAACCAGTCCATTAACAGTAATGGCAAAAACTTCAATTACTTTTGCACCAACCTGATACTAAAAGGGTCACAGCAGAACACCGGGCAAAAGTTAAGCATTTTACTTGGAGAAGTCTGAAATCATCTGACACCAGCTCCAGTAAAATATTTTCTTTTCAACTATTGTTATTTTATTTTTAAAGTTTTATTTAGGTTCAGGGGTACATGTGCAGGTTTGTTACTTAGGTAAACTTGTGTCATTGGAGTTTGTTATACAGATTATTTTGTCAGATGGGTACTAAGCCTAGTACCCAATAATTATCTTTTCTGATCCTCTCCTGCCTCCCATCCTCCACCCTCAGATAGGCCCCAGTGTCTGTTGTTCCCCTCTTTGTGTCCATGTGTTCTCATCATTTAGCTCCTTCTCATAGGTGAGAAGATGCTCCATTTGGTTTTCTGTTCCTGAATTAGTTTGCCAATGATAATAGCCTCCAGATCCATCCATGTTCCTGCAAGGGACATGATCTCATTCTTTTTTATGGCTGCATAATATTCCATAGTGTATAAGTACTATGCTTTCTTTATTTAATCCATCATTAGTAGGCATTTCGGTGGATTCCATGTGTTTGCATTGGGGAAGTTCTTATGGATGATATCCTGAAATATGTTTTCCAAGTTGCTTCCATTCTTCTCATCTCCTCGGAGATGTCAATGAGTCATACATTTGGTCTCTTTACATGATTCCGTATTTCTTGGTGGTTTCGTTCTTTCCTTTTCATTTTTCTTTTTTTATTCTTGTCCGACTGTCTTATTTCAGAAAGCCAGTCTTCAAGCTCTGGGATTATTTTCTCAGCTTAGTCTATTCTGTTGTTAATACTTGCGATTGCATTATGAAATTCTTATAGTGTATTTTAAGCTATATCAAGTCAGTTATGTTTTCTATATGTTGGACGCAGGGGCGGGGTGCTAGAGGAGGCTGAGCAGGTGAGATTAGTGCCCAGCAGTGCTCCAAAGGCAATAATCCTGCGATGCGGGTAGCGAGGAGGGGTGCACTCACGCCTGCAGCAGTGGCACAGCAGAGGGCACGCACACGTGCGTGTGGTGGGGAAGGGGAAGCAAGGTCCGCTCAGGCACACACGCTCCGGCAAAGTGATGTGGGGCATGGCTGTGAGTAAGTGCCTGCAGGCAAAGTGGCATGCGGGAGGCTGCAATGGGGGAATGCCAGGGGGCTGATGTATGTCTCTAGGTGCCACTCTCTACTCCTCTGAGGGTCAGAAGCTGTCTGCCAGCACAGGAGCTATGATGTTAGCCCCCAGGAGTTACCTGGGGTGAGGGGCTGCACTGCAAGCAGGCTGGGGCGCTAGGAGAGGCCAGCAGACCAAGGAGTGCTCACATCCTACCTACCTCATCTCATAGGGAAAACCGCCTTGCAAAGTTTGGATCCCACAGCTCCCACAGGGCTAAAGTCTCCTAGGAGAACAAGTCAAGCCTAGGGGTATGGATTTTATGGCTGTGTCCTGACAGTCTCACACCAAACACTCTGGGCTCCACTGTGGCTGGAATTCTGCCCCTACCACTTCCCTAAGCAGCTCTCACTGCCAATTCAAGTGCCCGTGGTGGGAGTGGAGTCTCCTCCTGCTTGGATTCCAGAGGACCATGGCAAGAGTGAGTTGCTCCTTGCCTATTCAACTCATCCCCTTCCCCAGGAGCCCTTTGGGCCCAGGAATGAGTCCTGGTGCCCAGCAGCCCTGTGCATGGTTCCCAGCTTCCTCTCCCTTCAGCCCAGCATCTTCCCTCTGTCTGTTCTCAACGCCTTTTCTCTGAAGATCTGCTTGGAGTGCACCTGTCTTCCCTATGACCTAGTCCCTTAGTGACAGATGTTCCTCCGGGCTGCGTCTAGTTGACCATCTTGCCACCTCCTAGGTACTTTAAAAAAAAAAAAAAATATATATATATATATATATATATATATATATAGACATGGTTGACTTCTGCTGGACACTTCGTAAAATCATTTTCTAACTTTTCTGTATTAGGATGCAATTTCATTTCAGGTTAATAGACAAGGTTTTTGAGCAATGGCCGTAAAGTTATTTTTCATATACAAAGCAATTATCATGGAATATTTTCATCTTAAACTCATCATTTCACACCTGTTAATTATATCCTTTACTTGCCATTCTTCATCCAGGAATTTTTACTATAAATGCACATAGTCCAACTTTTTAATACAAGAAGCAACATTTTCAGACCAGCTATATCATGCAAAAATTTTCATACAGATAGGGACTTACCATTATTGCTCCTCTAGTAAATACCATTACTATATTTACTTGCCAAGAGCTCTTTTTTAGTAGATTTAGAAAGATTTTTTATTGAGATCTTATTGTTTCTCAGATTTCTAAGTAGTGAAGGAATAGGTTATAGCCTTGCTGAAAATGCTTTCATTCCCATGGAGTATTCAGTACATATTTCATTTATATCTGAAATTTAAGGTGATGGGTTACATGATATTATCTAGTAAGAGAGAACAGATAGAGAAAAGGACTAGTACAAAGACAGAGCTCTAAGGCGCCCCAGCATTTAGAGGCCCACAAGATGAGAATTCATCAAAGAAGACTGAAAAGTAAAGGCCAGTGTGGTCAGAGGATAATCAAAAGATAGTGCTTCCAGGAGGCCAAATGAAGAAAGTGTTTTAATAAGGAGAGCATGACCTGTGATCTTCATTGCTGATAGGTGGTGAGATAAAGTCTGACTTGGATTTGGTGATGTGGAAATCATTTGAGACCTTCACAAGAGCAATTTTAATCAATTGTCTGGGATAAAAGCTTGTTTGGAGCGTGCAAAAGAGAAAAAGGGCAGCAGGAAGTGCATTCGGTGGTAAAGAATTGAGATTTGGAGTGGTAACTGAGAGGAGGTGGAAGGTCAGTGAACAAGGTTTTCCTTTTTATTTTAGATGGGAGCAATTTCAGTATGTCCAAGAGGTAACGGGAATAGTTTAATTAAATAGGAAAACAAGGATTATGCAAGAGAGAGAGGGAAATTTATAGGTTAGGCAAGGTTGGAAAAGATCCAGTTGACAAGTAAATGAGTAGCCTTAGGGGAAAAAGCATCGATAATTCACCCAACTACAAGTGAGCGCCATAGACAGGGAATTTCTGTAAAAGACGGCTATAGTAATAAAATAAGAGGCAGGTCCTTGACAGATAGAACAAGTTTGATTGGTCCCATTTCAGTACCAGGACTGTTACAGAAACTTCTAAAGGTGTCAGCTAGAGTAGGGCATCCCCAGAAAGTAAGAGGAGGAATGCTCTTTGTTTTAAACTGTTCTTATATAAGGGTCTTACTGATAAAAAAGCTAAGCTATGTCTACATGTGGGTGGGCTCACAGTGTGTCCAAATTAATTATTTCATTGATTTAAAGAAAGTTATCGTTGGCATTTGGGTGCATAAGTACATCAAAGCATGACTGTCACCTTTAAAGTATGTACTGTTATGCCATATCAGGGCATTTGAACATTTGGTTGTTCAGGAATTTGTCTTTGCAGGCATTACTAAGCTGCTTCCTTAGCCATGGACATCTTATGACCATGTGACTGGCAAAGAATGTGCCTTGCTAGTTTCAAGATGGAGTTGATTTTTAAAATGGTGTCTCTCTGGCTCTATGCTCCTGTTTCCCTAACAAAGGTGCAGTAATCTTGGGAACCATCTTAGAATTGTGCTATTACAAGTTCCAATTGCTATAGGAGGAAATAACCAGCATGAGGGTTACTGGGAACAGCCAACATAGTCATAAGCGGAGAGACTGCAGCTAGAAGAGTTTGGGTATTTGTTTAAGGTATACGTTTGCATGTTTCACTCTTTAATTCACCTGTAAGATAAACTCAATTGAATTTTTTTCCTATATAACAACCAAATTACTTGTGTAACAATAATTAAATAACCTCTCTTTTCCAATTAATTTGAAATGACTTATTTTTAATATATTAAATTTTCCTGTGTAACAAATGCCATTTTTAACTTTGATGTATTATTGATGGATAAATTGGCTATTTTTGTTGTATAATATTTTATAATCCCTGCTTGGTTTAACTCCTACCACATAGCTTTAATTATTTATCTTCCTATTTGTTTTGGCTTTTTTTTTTTCTTTGCCTCTTATTAGTATTTCAGACAACCTTTAAAATAATATGTTGTCAAGTTTCCTGAAAAAGTGACATTGGTTCTCTTACATAAAAAAGTTAACTAGAAAAACTCTGATACATTTGTAATGCAAATATACACCTTCTTATGTCTATTTCTAAGCCTTTGTAAGAATATTTTTTGCATATTTTCCACAGATATTTTATTGCTGATTCTTGTTAGTATAATTTACAACAATCCTCATTCCAATCATCTCAGGAAGGTGGGAATATTCCCAATATTCCCAATATCCCACATAGTTGCAGAGTCAAACATTTGAACCAGATGTACTGAGAAGGAAAGATTGTTTAACAAAAATTTTATCTGTGCAGAATTGGTGACAATTATATTACTAGCATGTTGCTGTTGAGGGTTAAACCTGGAAAGAAGGTATCTTCCATAACAATGAATGGCAGCTAAGGGCAAGGACCTTATTCCCTCTTCTCCTCAGTGTAGCCCAGCCATAAGATTTAGCGTGGAATGGATTAGTAGGAAGAAAATAATTATTCTGCTGCCTATAGCAATGATACACAACTACTGTTGCCACTTCCCTGGCCATTACTGGGCTGAGGAAAGAGAACATAATCCAATTCTGTTCTGCATTCCATCTCCAGATGGCTAGTTAGACTTCTTGTCTTTATACTATTGATTATTTAAACCACAATGACAATTGGACTACTGGTAGTTATATATAGTACATTGAGGGGTCCTTAAAAGTATCTGCTGAAATTAAGTTCATATATAAACATTCAAAACTTAATTTTTATAGTTAACTTTCTATAGGCTGAAAAATACTCCCTTTCTAATATACTGAGGCATTGGATATTTTAAAACGGTTTTGATGAATGCATATTTCCTAGCTTATTGTTACTTAGTACTAAATTTGGAACCTGGAGTTAAGGCCTAAGAAATAGGCATTAAAATGAAATATTAATTTGGAATTATTTATCAGCAAATCTTGGTCATATCAGTGATTATATATCATAGTATATTGAGCCTAATAAAAGCTTGAAAAATGATTCATATTGTTTAAAACCCATGAAAGTAAAAAAACTCTTAATATATTTTATTACAACTGAAAAGTATTCTATATCATTCATAAAAGAGCACCATCATCAACCTACTCAATTGGCACTAACAAATTTACATTATGATTAATTATCACTAACGTTACAACTTAAAAGTGAAATTTCAATGCTAGTGTAATTAAAATTGCTTTTATCAGTGATGTGAAAATTAATACTGTTGCCTTTGAATTCCAAAAAATTACTAAATATAACTAAATTATTTTAAGCTTGTAGAAATAATTATTAATTTTTAATAGTGACTCTATAGTTTAATCTGTAAGTTGATAATTAAAAGTTATTTCAATGTGATTTTTAATTGATATGCAGATTTAACAGCTTCAGATTAGATTGCTGTTATGTTCTACAGTTTGTAGTTTTATTTCCAATTTCAAGACTTAAATCTATATTAGAGAATAAGAATGTTTATTTAATAATAATACACTTTCTTTAAATTTCTTTAAGTTCTAGAGAAATATAGTAATAGTAATTTTACTGTTTTTGTTGCCCTGAAAATTCATTAAATTTATTAGAATATAAAAATATTCTAAAGTCTAATTCATAGTAGATTTACAACTAATATAAAAAGGGAGATTTCATTATATTTTCTCCTAATGAAGGTAAAATTTACATATGATAAATGAATAATTCATAAGCACACAATTCAGTGGGATTTTACAAACGTATACTGTCTTAGTCTGTTCCGTGCTGCTATCACAGAATGTTTGAGACTGGGTAATTTGTAAATAATAGAAATGTATTTCTCACAGTTCTGGTGGCTGGGAAGTCCAAGATTGGGGCACTGGTGTGTATCTTGTGAGGTTCTTCTTGCTGTGTTTTCACATGGAAGAAAGGCAAGAGAGTGCCCACCCAATCCTGAAAGCCCTTTTTATAGCAGCATTAATCCACTTATGAAGGCAGAGCCTTTATGACCTAAACATCTCCCAAAGACCCCACTTTCAAACACTATTGAATTGTGGATTAAGTTTTCAAAAAATAAATTTTAGTGGACACATTGAGACCGTAGCATATATATTTGCATAACAACCACCTACTTAGGATATAGAATATTTCTATCTCCCCAGAAAGTTCCCTCATGGTCCCTTGCAGTTAATTCCCACATTTTCACAGGTATCCAGTGTTTTGATTTCTATCTCGATAGATTAGTTTTATCTGGCCTTGAATTAGAAAGAATAACAATAAAATTATATTATATGTCTTTTATGTGTTTGTTCTTTCACTCAGCATAGCATGTCACAGTTTGTCAGTATTGTGTGTGCCAGTAGTTCATTCCTTTTATTTACATTATTGTATAAATATACAAGCATTTGTTTATTTATGGCCATGTTAATGAACATTTTGGTCATTTAAGATTTGAGATATGATATACAAGTCTTTTTTGTGAGGTCACAGGAATATATGTTTAAATTTGTAAGTGATTAACTTTTTTATACTCCTATGAGGAATGTACAAAACTTTAAGATGCTTCATACCTAGCCAATGCCTGGGGTTGTCAGGCTTTTTAACTTTAGCCTTCTAGTGGTTGGAAAGTGGTATTCTAATGATGTTGAGCAGCATTCTGTGTGCCTTTAGGTAATTCATGTATCTTATTAAAATTATGTGTTTGCATATTTCCCCTTTATTGTTTTGTTTTTAAAATTTATTTGAAAAAATACTTACACATTCTAGATACAAGGTCTTCTGTCAGATATACATATTTATAGAGAGCTAGCACATATTTTGGGCCATTATATTTACTTCTATGAACAACAGAAATAAAACTTTAAACATTATGTCATAATACCTCCAATTTTAATCTACTCTCAGAGCCAGATTTAGTGGAGCTGGACACAGCAATTTGGGAAGCCATGGCAGACAGATCACTTGAGTCCAGGAGTTTGAGTGCAGTCTTGGCAAGGTGTCAAAACCCCATCTCGGGGAGGCGGGGGTGGAAACCTGGGTGTGATGACATGTGCCTGTAGTCCCAGATATTTGGTGAAGGAAAGACTGCTTCAGCCCAGGAGGTAGAGGCTGTAGTGAGTCATGATTGTGCCACTGCACTCCAGCCTGCGTAAAAGAGCAAGACCTCATCTAAAGAAAAAGAAAAAAAGATCCTAAAAAAAGCACGAGAAAAGACACAAATAGCATACGGAGGGGTTCCATATATCTGGCAGCAACCTTCACAGTGGGAACCTCTCACAGGTCAGTAGAGATTGGCATGAGATATTTAAAGTATTTAAAGTGATGAAGAGAAAAAAAAAACCAAAAAAACTTTTATCCTAGAATAGTATATCTGGCAAAAATATCCTTTTAACATGAAGGAGAAATAAAGACTTTCCCAGACAAACAAAAGCTGAAGGATTTAATCAATATCTGACCTGTCCTACAAGAAATGCTAAAGGGAGTTCTTCAGTCTGAAAGCAAAAGATACTAATGAACAACAAGAAATCATGTGAAGGTATAATACTTACTGGTAATTCTAAGTCCACAGAGAAACACAGAATATTGTAACACTAGCTGTGGCATGTAAACTACTCATATATTGAATAGAAAGACTAAAAGATAAATATATCAAAAATACTAACTACAACAACTTTTCAAGACGTAGTATAATAAGGTATAAATAGACAAAACAAAAAGTTTAAAAATGGGTGGAATAAAGCTGAAATGCAGAGTTATTATTAGTTTTCTCTTGACTTTTTTATTTGTTTTTTAAGCCAGTATTAACCTGTCATCACTTTAAAATAATGAGTTATAAGATGTAATTTACACCTCATGGTCACATCAAATAATAAAAATAATCTACAAGAGATACAGAAAAGATAATAAGAAATCAAAGCATACCACCAGAGAAAATCATCTTCCCTGAAAGGAATATAGGAAGGAAGGAAAGAAAAAGAAACCACTAGACAATCAGAAAACAAATAACAAAATGGTTGGAGTAAGTCCTTATCAATAATAACATGGAATGTAAATTGACTAAACTCTCCAAACAAAAGACATAGAAGGACTGAATATATTTTTTAAAAGATTCCAAAGATGCACACATCTGTTATAAAGACACATGTAAATGGATGAAGAAATATATTGCATGCCCATAAAACCCAAAAAAGAGCAGGAGTCACTATACTTACATCTGACAAAATAGATTTCAAGACAAAAACTATAGGAAGAGATAAAGTAGGTCACTATATAATGATAAAGGAGTCAATTCAGCAAGAGAATATAATAATTATAAATATAAATGCACCTAACCCTGGGGCACCTAGATATATATAAGGCAGATACTGTTAGAACTAAAGGGAGAGATAGGCCCCAATATATAATAATAGCTGGAAACATCAACACACCACTTTCAGTACTGGATAGATGTTCCAGACAGAAAATTAACAAAGAAACATTGGACTTAATCTACACTATAGATCAAATAGATCTAACAGATATATACAAAACATTTCATGCAAAGGCCTCAGAACACACATTCTTCTTTTCAGCACTTGGATTATTATCAAGAATATACCATGTGTTAGTTCAGAAAACAAGTCTTTAAATTTTTTTTTTTTTTTTAAAAAAGAAATCATACTGAGTACCTTCTCTGAACAAAATGGAATAAAACTAGAAATCAATAACAAGAGGAAATTTGGAAGCTACACAAACACACACAAATTAAACAATATATAAGAAATTAAGAAAGAAAATTTAAACGTTCTTGAAACACATGAAAATCAAAATACAACATAACAAAACATATGGGATACAGCAAAAGGAGTACCCAGAGGAAAGTTTGTATCAATAGTGCTTACATAAAAAAATACACAAGAAAACATCAAAGAAACAACCTATTCATGTGTTTTAAAGGACTAGAAAAGCAACAGCAAACCAAATCCAAATTGGTAGAAAAATAGAGAGATCAGAGCAGAAATACAAGAAATTAAAATAAAAAAATAAAAGATCAATGAAACAAAATGTTGGCATTTGAAAAGATAAAATTGTTACGAGCCTTCAGCCCGACCAACTAAGAAAAAAAGAGTGAAGACCCAAATAAACAAAATCTGAGAAGAAAACGGACAAATATTACCATGGATACTGAAGAAATTCAAAGGATCATTAGAGACTACTATGAAAAACTATGTGACAATAAATTGGGAAACCTAGAAGAAATGGATAAGTTCCTAGACACATGCAACCTACCAATACTGAACCATAAAGAAATCCAAACCTGAATAGACCAATAACAAGTAATGGGCTATAAGCTGCAATAAATCTTTCCCACCAAAGAAAAGCTCAGGCCCATTGGCTCCACTGACTAATTTTACCAAACATTTAAAAAGAACTAATACCAATCCTACTCAAACTATTCCAAAAAATAGAGGAGGAGAGAATATTTTCAAAATCATTCCACAAGGCCAGTATTACTCTGATACCAAAACCAGACAAAGACACATTAAAAAGAGAAAGAAAAAAAGAGAAAGAGAGAGAGAGAGAGAAAGAGAAAGAGAAAGAAAACTACAGGCACACATCCCTGATGAACATTGATGCAAAAATCCTCAACAAAATACTTGCAAACCAAATGTACCAAAATATCAAAAAAATGGTTTATCATAACCAAGTGGGATTTACCCTAGCTATGCAAGGATGGTTCAACATATGCAAATAAACCATGTAATACATGATATCAACAGAAACCAAATGTACCAAAATATTAAAAAAATGGTTTATCATAACCAAGTGGGATTTATCCCAGCTATGCAAGGATGGTTCAACATATGCAAATAAACCATGTGATACATGATATCAACAGAACAAAGGACAAAAATTATATGATAATTTTAATTGATGCTGAAAAAGCCTTTGATAAAATTCAACATTCCTTTCAAAGAAAAACCCTCAAAAAACTGGATATAGAAGGTATATACCTCAATACAACAAAAGCCATATAAGTTAGACCCACATCTAGTATCATACTGAATGGGGAAAATCTGAAAGCCTTTCCTATAAGATCTTGACCATGACAAGGATGCCAACTTTCACCACTGTTATTCAACATATTACTGGCAGTCCTAGCTAGAACAATCAGACTATAGAAAGATATAAAGCCATCCAAATTGAAAAAGAAGAAGTCAAATTATCCTTATTTGCAGATGATATGATCTTATATTTGAAAAAAACCTAAGGACTCCACCAGAAAACTATTAGAATGAATAATCAAATTCAGCAAAGTTGCAGGATACAAAATCAACACACAAAATCACTAGCATTTCTATATGCTAACAGTGCACAATCTGAAACAGAAAACAAGAAACAATCACATTTACAATAACAGCACATAAATTTAAATATCTACAAATTAACTTAATCAAAGAGGTGAAAGATCTCTATAGTAAAAGTTGTAAATCACTGATAAAAGAAATTGAAGAGGATACCAACGAATGAAAAGATATTCCATGTTCATGGATTGGAAGAATCAATATTGTGAAAATGTCTGTATACCCAAAGCAATCTACAGTTTCAATGCAATCTCTATCAAAATACCAATTTCATTCTTTATAGAAATAAAACAAACAATCCTAAAATTTATATGGAAGTACAAAAGACCCAGAATAGCCAAACCTATCCTGAAGAAAAAGAACAAAACTGGTGAATCACATTACCTTAATTCAGATTATATTATAGAGCTATACTAACCAAAACAGCATAGTACTGGTATAAAAACAGACCCATAGATTAATGGAACAGAACAGAGAACACAGAAACCAATGTACACACCCACAGTGAACTCATTTTTTACAAATGTGCCAAGAACATATACTGGGGAAAAGACAGTCTCCTCAATAAATGGTGCTGGGAAAACTGGATATCCATGTACAAAAGAACAAAACTAGACCTCTATCTATTGCTATATAACAAAATGAAATCAATTGGGTTAAAGACTTAAATCTAAAATCTCAGTCTATGAAACTACTTCAAGAAAACATTGGGGAAGCTCTCTGGGGCATTGGCAAAATTTTTCTGGGTAATACCCCATAAGCGCAGACAACGAAAGGTAAAATGGAGAAACAGGATCACATCAAGTTAAAAAGTTTCTGCCCAGCAAAGGAAGCTAGCAATGAAGTGAAGAGACAACCCACAGAATGGGAGAAAATATGTGCAAACTATCGATCTGACAAGAGATTAATACAGAATATATAAGGAGCACAAACAACTCTATAGGAAAAATCCTATAGGGTGACAGGGTGATTACACTCAACAATAATTTATTGTGCATTTTTAAGTAACTGAAAGATTATAATTAGACTATTTGTATTGTTGCCATTCTCAAAGTGTCTTACTGTGCCCCATATATACATACACCTAATATGTACCTTTTGACATTTTTAATTGATAAAAAATAATTATTTTTGTTTTTAGAGAGTTATTCAATTATTATTTTCCATAATATGCATGTAAAGTTTGCATTTTTATTTCATCATATCCTCATGTTGAGTATTTTGGTGTCCAGAAATATTTATCTTAAAGGATTCTAAAGGGAGTAGGGAATCAAGAAGAGGTTATTGAAATTAGTTCAAAGTAAATTTGCTGCCGGGAATTATGGCTAATGCCTGTAATCCCTGCACTTTGGCAGGCCAAGGTGGGTGGATCACTTTAGGTCAGGAGTTTGGGACCAGCCTTTCCAACACAGTGAAATCCCATCTCTACTAAAAATACAAAAAGTTAGCCAGGTGTGGTGGCAGACAACTATAATCCCAGCTACTCAGGAGGCTGAGACAGGAGAAATCCTTGAAACTGGGAGGCGGAGGTTGCAGTGAGCAGAGATCATGCCACTGCACTCCTCATTGGGTGATAGAGTAAGACTCTATCTCAAAAAAATAAAAATAAAAAAATAAAGAAGAAAAGTAAAAAGAAAGGTTATATTTGCCTTTAATACAAATTTATTGAGAGATACTCTGATGGAACGTATTAATAAAAATTCTCAATAAAAACATATTAGATGATTTAGTTTAATGAAACCTAGGAAAAGCCAAATTATTTAACAACAATAGGGAAAATTGTATGTAACTACAGAGTATGAAATTTAAAAATAAAGATCTCCAGTGTGCTTGCCATGAATATTTATGGCCAAAAAGTAACAGCAAAGTTTTCCAACATTTCTTTGCAACTTACTCTGTTTTCAGCATCAGGTTATGGAAAATATGTACAGAAAAACAGTTATGGGTTCTGTTTTCAAAAAGAATTCGGATTGTAAAACGGTGTAAGTTGTAAAGTAATAACGTTCACGAAAGGAATATTAAGAAAGTACTATAAAACTGGAAAAGTAGGTAAGGTCCAATGATGAGTAAGTAAGGAAGACGTTAGGGAGATGTTTCCATTTCTTCACAATGGTAATGAGGCAGTATGCTAGACTGTAGAAATGTAATCCAAGAACTGTCAAAATGGGAAAGGTAAAAAATAAGCCAAGAAATATGTAGATACTGACAATGGATTATTTAATACCTGTCCCCAAAATGCATTAAAAGGAATAAAGACTATAGCTTTGGAAATCTATGCAGGAGCCAGATTGTGGAAATACTTGATCGTATAGGTTTCCTAGAGACTTGAACTTGATTCAAGAAGGAACAGAGTATCAGCTGGATTTTGAGCTGGAAAGTGATATAAGTGTGCTTTAGAAAATAGTGAAACCATTGTAGAGGATACAGTCTAAAAGATGGCAACGCCTGCATGGACTAATGTCACATACATTCGTGTTACTCCACAACTTATTTTGTAAAGGGTGTGTGTGTGTGTATGTACCTTACTTTGTTTAAACTCCATTAGAATACAAGCTAATAGTTAATTAAACTACTGGTTTTTTCTAGATTACTTATTTTATAAAAGAAAACCCATGCAATTTATAGTCACACCATTGCTTTATTTTTCTAACAGGAGAATAAATCATATGCAAGATACCAAAAATGTTCCAAAAGATTTCACTTTACCACCACACCTGACCATGGAACATAGTAGAACCCCACATTAACAGCAAGCAGTTCCTTAAAAACATCAAGGTATGGGAGGCACTGGATGAAAATATGAGCCCTGTAATCACAGCAGACAAATTTCAAGTCACCTCAGTCACCTGGAATACATGTCCCTGTTGCCGCTGGCCATAGGACTACTCTTGCTGTCAAGATAACAAGTGATCCTCGACGTTTCACATATCTATCCTATCCAGACTCCACTATTATAATGGCCTTTATCTGAACATGAACATAGCATGCAAATAAAACTGAAGTAAGCACAAAATAGATTGGCTCTTCCACTGGCAGAAGCAAATCCCTCATAAACATCAAGGCACATGTTCACTACCACCACCACTGTAATCACCACACAACTGCAACATAGGAGAGTTTCATATGTACAAGGGCTCCTGATAATTTTTTCATGAGTGAATAGTGCCCTCAAGTTTTTAACCTTTCTTCTCCTAAAGAATCAAATTTGATTAAGTGCAGACTCATGTACCCCATCCAATTCTTAATTAGACTATTATGTGAAACTGTGATAATCTTGGAAAAGAAAAACCCATCTTAACCTTAAAACAATTATTACATGGCAAGAGTTAAATAAACATCTGAAGAAGATTCCCATTTAAGAAAATCAGTCTAAATTATTCTCTGTTATGTATGCCATTAAAAAGATTCTTTTAAAAGTGAGCAATATTTCTTCCCCATTATAAATCACGCACATAAAATTTAGAAGTCAATTTTTTTTTATTTTTGAGACAGAGTCTTGCTCTGTCGCCCAGCCTGGAGTGCAGTGGCATGATCTCGGCTCACCGCAATCTCCCCCTCCCGGGTTCAAGTGATTCTTCTGCCTCAGCCTCCCAAGTAGCTGTGACTACAGGCATGTATCACCACGTGTGGCTAATTTTTATATTTTTAGTAGAGATTTTATATTTCACCATATTGGCCACACTGGTCTTGAACTCCTGACCTCGTGATCCGCCCATCTTGGCCTCCCAAAATGCTGGGATTACAGGTGTGAGCCACTGCACCCAGCTAGAAGTCCAATTTCTTCTGTGAATAATGACATTAGCCAACCTATAAGTTTAAAAAGACTTTTTTTGTTGTTGTTGCTGTTTGTTTCTGGGCAAAGTGATGCTGAACTTCAGATTAGAAATTTAAGTTCACCCAAGTCTTCAATGGGCATACTCCTAAATATTTTTTAAACTATAAGTTTTAAAATATTTAACCTCATTCTTTGAGTGATGACAGAACAGGTTATCAGACACCTCATGGTTTTGTGGTGCATGTTCCTATACATCAGGAGGCTGGGTGGGAATGCATTTAGTATACAAGAGTCTATGATGAGGGAAAAGCCGTATTTGGTTTTCTAGGAAATATACTAGTACCTCCTCACACCTAAAATTACCTGGTAGATATGAGGAAAGTTCTAAATTTTATACTGTCATATTGTATATCTCTGAGACATATCAGCAGACCTAGTGAAAACTAGATTAAATAATGTTTTATCCACAGGTGTTCCCTAATACAGACAAGTTGGTACCTGAAACTAACCATCACATTCATGGCCCTGTATTTATTACAGTAATTGCATAAGCAAAAGCCTTTCCACAGGGAAACCTCCAGACCCACATTCCATAACAGAGATAGGAAGATCAAAATGGGATATTCTGAGTTAATGGAAATAATCTTTAACTTGATTGAGGTAATAGTTTCATGGGTGTATACATTTATTAAAACATCATATTCAGTTTAAGTGGGTACATGGTGTGTAAATTCTGCCTTATAACATTGATAGGAAGATTAAATATTATAAACTAGTTAGTTTTGTCAACTGATTTAATCACCTGGCTTTATATAATGACCAGAAAATTATAAAATACCCACTGATATTACTGGATTACATACATATTAAAGTGAAATTCTATTACATAAAATTAATAATTATGAATTGCTTCAGAATTTAGTAATATAACTAATACATAATGTTAAGGTAAATAATAAAATGACTATTAGTTTCTGATAGTAAGTATCAGAAAACTCATATACCAGAAAACTATATGGAACTATAAATCTGTGGAATCAATGTGGAACATGTTATTAATGTGGCAAGCAAATTTACCTATTTTCCAAAGATATATTGTCTGCCGTTTAAAGGTATGTATAATTTGTAAGACTGTTTATGAAAGTGAAAATTAATTTCCACAAAACAGCTTCTTCCATTTCTCTCATCACCACCAAAATGACATTTCATAGCACATACTAATGCCATACCCAAAACACAATTTTTAGACAATTTTTTCAGATTATAGTTTTTTGTTGTTTTACCCTTTATTATTGTTTTGTCTTTGTTTTTCTTCCTTTGTGTAATCTTCTGAGAATCAACTTTCACCTGCCATTGTTTATAGATTTCATTAACAGTAAGATCTGATATTTTCTATTTTTTTAGAGATAAGGTCTCTCTTTGTCATCCAGACTGGAGTGCAGTGGCACAATCATAGCTCACTGTAACCTCAAACTCCTAGGCTCAAGCAATCTTCCTGTCTCAGCCTCCTAAGTAGCTGGGAATATAGACACTTGCCACCATGCTGGTTAATTTTTTTTTTTTTTAACTGATGGGATCTCATTGTGTTGTCCTGGCTTGTCATAAACTCCAGGCCTCAAGAACTCCTCCTGCCTCAGTCTCCCAAAGTGTTGAGATTACAAGAGTGAGCCACGGTGCCATGGTGAGACATGTTTTTATCTGATCTCAACCCTTGGGCGAGGTTAATAGGTACATGGATGTCACTTGACTCAAGTAGTAGCAATGTGGCCTTCATTGACATTTATGAACTTGAAATACAGAGACGCAGAACTGATTTGCGTAATACTGGCAAACCAGATTACATGAAGAAGAATGCCCATGAGAACGTCTTTCCTTATATCTTTATCTTCCTGTATAACATTAGATATGGACTAGATTCTAAATTTCCCCCTTATCAAACAGGTATTATTTTTTATTACATTCTCTCTTTATTCTAATTATTTTATTGACACAAGGGATATTTAAATATATTATTTGATCTACTATATTTGTATCTAGCAGACCTGAGTTAAAGGAATAATAGAGGCTGGGTGTGGCCCCGTTTCCACAAAAAAATTTAAAAATTAACTGGTAGTCATAGCTGTGGACCCAGGGAGGCTGAGAAAGGAGGATTGCATAAGCCCAGGAATTGGAAGCTGCAGTCAGCTAGGATCATGCCACTGCATTCCAGTCTGGGTGACAGAGCAAGACTCCGTCTCTTAAAAAATTAAAAAAATAAATAAATAAAGGAAGATTAGGTATTATCTACTCAGAAAGTCTAAAAATTGAGCACAATAACCATTATTACACCTCTTGTGGCAGTAGCTGGACATAATTTTGAATTTTACTTAATTAGAAATGGGATGAGTACATTTTTGTGTCAAAGTGATCACCTGTGTAAACCTTGTTTGTAATATTAGTTAACAACAAAATATTATATATTTTTTCCTGTCTTGCATTGGCTTAAATATATTTTTCTAGTTGCTTCTCATTTGTTTCCATCTACAGTCTAATTACCTCTTCCAAGATGCATTAATCTCCTTAATCCTATTTCACATTACTTACACTATTTTTAAAAAACTTTTACATTCCTAGAGCTTACAGAGGTAAGGTAGTCATTCAATAATAACACCCTACCTAAATAATCTTTCTTTAATCAGTTACTTCAACACACACATATTTAAATTTATATTTACTAAAATTTACATTGTTTCATTTATTTTACAGCAAAAATCTTTTTTTAGATATTTTTTAAAAAATCATCTCACATGAAACCATGGTATAGATTAAAATTGAGGAATAGAATTGAATTTACTGAAGAGAACAAGAGGCCCATTTCTCTTCTCACATGCTCTATGGCAGCTGGAACCAGAACTCTAGAAAATGAAGTTGGAAAATTGTAACAAGATAAATTTCTCCTTATTTTTAGCCAAACTGTAAAATGTTGGTGGCATGCATTGTTTATATATTCTTTCTGTAGAATATTCCAAGTCATGTTGTGAAATTTAATTGTGTAATGTTGACTTGAAATACACACATATATGGTTTAGACTATGTCCATGTTATTACCATGAGGATTTGAACCAGGCTTAACACTTGGTCAATATGAATCCAGTCTGTATTGTCCTACAAATGCAGTCTACTTTGTTATTTATTTTTTGTCTGAGTTCTTATGATAAATTATGATTACTTGGGCATTCTGATTTAAGTAAATGAGTAAAAAATCTATTTGAAATGATTGATTGAGGTGCTCTATAATGATAATATTTTATCATCATGATTTATCTCATCTTTACATTAACATACTTTACCTAAAATATATAACTTTTGGACAAAAAGCATACATTGTCATCATTTTCAAAGGAGGAAAGAATCATTTTAAAATTAAGTACACATTGTGGGTTATGAAAAAATGACAATGTTGTTCCTTCAGTGGAATTATTATGCATTGAACCATACCATTTTTCTTCTCTTTCACAGAGCTCTAACAGGCATACTTACCTTTAAATCTCAATAAGAAATAAACAACGTGTTTATTAACTAGTTTTCAGTATACATACAGGAATTCTTACTGTAAAATTATTGGTGTACTCCTTTTTATTTTACATAAAATGTCTTTTAAAATTAGAATAGAGATCCTACACTTACCTTTTTTTTTTTCTTTTTTCTTTTTTTCAGTGACAGGGTCTTATTCTGTCTCCCATGCTAGAGTGCAGTGGCCCCATCACAGGTCACTGCAACCTCTGCCTCCCTAGTTCAAGCAATTCTCCTGTCTCAGGCTCCCGAGTAGCTGGGATTACAGGCATTTGCCAACACGCCCAGCTCATTTTTGTACTTTTAGTAGAGGTGGGGTTTCACCATGTTGGCCAGGCTGTTCTTGGGCTCCTCAGTAGCTGAGATTACAGGCACGTGCCAACACGCCCAGCTAATTTTTGTATTTTTAGTAGAGACAGGGTTTCACCATGTTGGCCAGGCTATTCTTGAACTCCTGAACTGATCCACCCACCTCAGCCTCCCAAAGTAGTGGGATTACAGGCGTGAGCCACCATGCCCAGCTGAGATCCTACACTTATTCTAATAGGTGAGTTACCTCATGATTTAACATTTTGAAGATAATTTTTAACTTACATGAACTATGTCTGATGTTCTTTTTCAGTGTTTTCGATAGGATAAAAGAAAAAAAATTAAAAATGGTGTGAGCTGCATTTGCTCCACTATCTATACCTCTTTTAAATTTTAATTATCTCTATTGGGAAACATTTCACATTTTCTTGGGCTATTGGGGCACTATGTATTATTGATGTGTATCCCAAAGTACCCGACTTCCTTTTAAAAATCATGCTGAAACAGTAATTCACTGAACATTATCTCAATACCCTGGGTATATTAATGTTTGTTCTTATACAGCTACCATTTATGGAGGTCAACTCAAGGATGACAGAAAAATGGTATCATCAGAAATGTCTTGATGACTTTAGGTTCCAGCCATGGTGAAGTAACTAATACCACATGAACTTTCCCATAATTGACAATTTAATAATTAGATAAAATATGTGGGAGAATATTTTCGGGTAATGAACAATAGATAATACAGGGCTGTTATTCTCGGAGGAAGGAAAACATACAGAGTGAGCCCTCATCGTTCCAAATACTGCCGAGTGGGCACTTTCTCCACACTTGCCTGCAAAGGTAGAGCACGATTAAGCACAAAGTCCTCACTGAAATTAGGATGTGGACTCTAAGTTAAAAGATGATAACTTAAGAGTTGGAATTTGCAGGAAAGAATAACAGAAAGGAAATACACACACAATTTTTAAGGAACTTTCACTGAGTCCCCAATGATCTGTTTGCACAGAACCCGACGCCTAGCATCGAATAGCTTCTCAGAAATTATGAGCTGAATGAAGATGTTGGAGGTCACACAATGCCTAAAAACTAGGAGTTCCAACAAGCCAGCCACAGGAACTCAGTTAACTCAGATAGAAAACACCATCTAGAATAACTACTACTTTAGTTCAGCCCTAAAAGTCTTTGAAATGAAAATGTAAGGGATAACTCTGACATAACAATAAACTAACTGCCTGCCAAAAGCAACAAGTGAAATATAGTACTAATATAAAAAAAGGCAACAAAATCTAAATCCCCCCAAATGTACTATCTACAATGTCTACAATGCAATAAAAATTTCTAGACTTGGCCAGGTGCAGTGGCTCACACCTGTAATTCCAGCACTTTGGGAGGCCAAGGTGAGCAGATCACGAGGTCAGGAAATCAAAACCAGCCTGACCAACATAGTGAAACCCCGTCTCTACTAAAAATACAGGCATGGTCGTGGGCGCCTGTAATCCCAGTTACTCAGGAGGCTGAGGCAGGAGAATTGCTTGAACCCAGGAGGCAGAGGTTGCAGTGAGCCAAGATCTTGCCACTGCACTCCAGCCTGAGCGATGGAGTGAGATTTCATTAAAAAAAAAAAAAAAATTACTAGACTTATAAAGAAGTGTAACTTCTTTACATAGGGATACAACAGTTATAGCTTTAAAACTTTAAAACCAATGGAAAATTTCAGTATCTCAAATGCAAATTAGTTGCCTAATCCAGAAGATTACAGATGGAAAATGAAAGGCCCGGTGAATTTAAAAATAGATCACTAGATAACTACCTAATCTGAAGAACGAAGACTAACAGCTGAACAGAGACTTGGTAACTAAGTTACAGAATGACAAGCTGTCTGAGGCATGTCAAGGCCTATGAGAACACGGGAGAGAGAAAGAATGAAGTAGAAAATATGGATGTGAAGAAATGTTGTCTGAAAATATTATGAATTTGGTGAAAAGCATACATTTACAGATCGAAGACCCTCAGTAATTGCAAAGTTGGATGATTTATAAAGATAACCACACCTAAGCACAGCATGAATGCTGAAAAGCATAGATTTAAAAAAGTCTTAAAAACAGTCAGAGGGGAGAAACATATCATATATGTGGAAGCAATGATACAAATAATTGCTGACTTATCATCTTATACAAGGCCAAAGACAATGAATCAACTTTAAAGTGCTGAAACTAAAAACAGTCACCCAGAATTCTTTACTCAGCAAAACTATTGTACAAAATAGAACATGAGGTTTTTAGACAGATAAACGAGATTTTCACCAGGTGGGAAAGTAATAATCTAAAAATGAGATTTTTAGACAAAGATATTTTAAGACAAATAATTGAAAGAATTCATCACTAGTAGAACTGAAATACAAGAAACACTGAAGAAATTTATTGTTTACTGGAGTGATAGACACCAAAAGAAAATTCAGATTTACAAAAATGAATGAAAAGTACCTAAAATAAACATAGCTCTGTGTGCATATATGTGTACACATTCATGTGCTGTTTTTGTACATACATAACTGTTCATAAATAATACATAAATAGTACATATATGTTTCTCCTATCTTAACTTTCTTAATAAGGTATTATTATTTAAAGCTAAAATTATAATAACATATTGTGCATTTATAATACATGCAAATGTAAAATTTTATGAAGTATAGTGGCTTCTCTACAAGAACATCATACTTGGTAGGAATTTAATTATTATCCTCTAATTGTGTCTTTGTGTGTTTTTCTTTCTCGTGCTTTTTTGCAACCGGGTGCAAATTTGCAAAATTATCATAATTTGGTATAAATTTATAATTTTCAATACACTTTAAAAATACAAATTGAGAAGATAAAGTGAGGCAAATAAGGGTTTAGTTTTCATTCACATACAACATTTTGAAAATATTAGGTAGTATTGAAACCATTAAAAGTAAATGGAAACAAGGCAGTTAGATGTGAATTATTTTCCCACCTGGTGCAAATCTGGGTGAGAGGGGTGTGATGTAGTCTATCATTGACAGAATACAAAACCCCATATTTAGGCTCAAAACTCTCACTGAAAACTACTCAATGAAATCTATCTCCATAAAAAGGATAAATTTGAAAATGTTTCCTATTGCTGCAACAAAAGTATTTATTAAGGTCTTCCATCACATTATCTAACTAATAATTAATAAGACATATATTAGTAGTTTTAATAAATATGTTACATATATAAGATTTATTTTATTTCACCATAAGAATATGCAGGTATACACACACACACACACACACATATATATATTTTTGTTTTTGAGACTGAGTCTCGCACCGTTGCACAGGCTGGAGTGCAGTGGAAAGATCTCAGCTTACTGCAACCTCCGCCTCCCGGGTTCAAGCAATTCTCCTGCCTCAACCTCCCAAGTAGCTGAGATTACAGGTGCCCGCCACCACGCCTGGCTAATTTTTTTGTAATTTTCATAGAGACGGGGTTTCACTATGTTCGTCAGGCTGGTCTTGAACTTCTGACCTCCTGATCTGCCCACCTCAGCATTCCAAAGTGTTGGGATTACAGGCATGAGCCACCGTGCCTGACCTCATCATACAAATTTTAAAGTTTTTTTTCTGGAGTTGTGACTCAAGTGTAAGTCAGCATCTGCCACAGAATATTTCTGAAGTAGATGCACTTAACTTTTATGCAAAAAGAATGCCAGTCTATGGAGGTAGCTGAACATTTTACTTTCCTCTCCTGACATCAAATCTGGTATACCTCCCTGGGGTAGTTTTAAAATACGTCTGCAAATTCTTTGGCACTCTTTTTTTTTTCTTTTTCTTTTTCTTTTTTACTTTAAGGTCAGTGGTACACGTGCAGAAAGTGCAGGTTTGTGACATGGGTATACATGTGCCATGGTGGTTTGCTGCACCTATCAACCCATCATCTAGGTGTTAAGCCCAGCATTCATTAGGTATTTGTCCAAATGCTCTCCCTCCCCATGCCCCCCACTTCCTGACAGGCCCTTGTGTGTGATGTTCCCCTCCCTGTCTCCATGTGTTCTCATTGTTCTACTCCCACTTGTGAGCGAGAACACGCAATGTTTAGTTTTCTGAGAATGATGGCTTCCAGCTTCATCCATGTCCCTGCAAAAGACATGAACTCATTCTTTTTAATGGCTGCATAGTATTCCATGGTATATATGTCCCACATTTTTTTTTAATCCAGTCTATCATTGATGGACACTCTTTCTTTTAAAAAGTGGAATGCAATTCTCCTTCCCTTCAATATGGAACAGATTTAGTGAATCACTTCTAACTAGCAGAATGCAGCCAGCGTTGCCTCGCTGGTCAAAGGTTTTGCTACAGCTACCTTGCTCACTTGCAGTGCTTCCTCTGGGGAAAGCCAGGCACCATGTCATGAGGACAGGAAGGAAACCCACGGAGAGGCCTATCTTGGGAGAAGCTGAAGCCAGACAACAATTAGCACTGCCTGTTACACATGTGAGTGAGCCTCCTTGGAAGCAGAATCTTCAGCCACAGTTAAGCATTCAGATGACTGACATCCTCAACAACATCTTAACTGCAGCCTCATGGAAGACCTTGGGCCAGAACGGTACAGTGGAACTGATTCAGGATTTCAAATGTACAGAAACTGTGAGGACAACGTATCTTTATGTTCTAAGCCACTAAGTTGTAGGGTAAATTTGTTATAAAGGTTAGATGCCCAATACATTCTCTTCAAATTTTTCTTTTTAAAATTAGATACCATGGAAAAGATAGCATAAAAAGAAACTTCTAAGTGCAATACAAAAATATTTATACATCACACACTTAACCACATAGGTTAAGAAATACAACATGGTCAGTACTTTTCAAGTCCCCTTCCTAACCATGTGTGTCTTTCTAGTCACATTACGTTCCCTCCACCCCACAAGTAACCATTTTCTTGTCTTTTTTTGGTAATCATTTTCTTTCTTTTCTTCATATGTTTTCTTTTATTTTTATTGCTTGGCAATGTAATAAGCATGTAACTTAAGAATTATGTGTATTAATCAACATTTATCGAGCCTGTAATTATAGAAACGTAATTATAATCTCTCTTTGATATATATATATATTTTTTTATCATCTATATTTATCATATATATATATATGTTTTTTACTCTACATAATCCTTATAAGATTCTTTGATTCTGGCTGGGTGCAGTGGCTCACGTCTGTAGTCTCAGCACTTTGGGAGGCCAAGGCCAGTGGATCACTTGACATCAGGAGTTCGAGACCATCCTGGCCAACATGGTGAAACCCTGTCTCTAGAAAAAAAAATACAAAAATTAGCCCAGTGTTGTGGCACACACCTGTAGTTCCAGCTACTTGTAAAGCCGAGGCAGGAGAATCACTTGAACCTGAGAGGCAGAGGTTGCAGTGAGCTGGGATTGCAATACTGCATTCCAGCCTGGGCGATAGAATGAGACTCCATCTCAAGGAAAAAAAAAAAAAAGATTCTTTGATACTGAATGTAGCTGTAGTTTATTCATTTTAATTGATGTAGAGTAAGCCATTTTTTAATTCTTCCAGAAATTATCAAATCTATTATTGATGGATATTTGCCTTGTTTCCTGTCTGCTTGTTGTTTTGAGCACTGCTGTTATTTACATCCTGTTATCTACATGTCTCTTGTTGCACTTGCATAAGAATGTTTCTAATAAGCTTTTATTCCACCTAATTTTGTTATGCCGTTCCTTGTCTTTATCATTCAGTTCACGTGGTGGCTCAAGCCTGTAATCCCAGCACTTTGGGAGGCCGAGACGGGTGGATCACGAGGTCAGGAGATCGAGACCATCCTGGCTAACACGGTGAAACCCCGTCTCTACTAAAAAATACAAAAAACTAGCCGGGCGATGTGGCGGACGCCTGTAGTCCCAGCTACTGGGGAGGCTGAGGCAGGAGAATGGCGTAAACCCGGGAGGCGGAGCTTGCAGTGAGCTGAGATCCGGCCACTGCACTCCAGCCTGGGCGACAGAGCGAGACTCCGTCTCAAAAAAAAAAAACAAAAAAAAACAAAAAAAAAACACAAAGTATTCCTGGTCTGCCAAAAAGGAGCTGCACCTTTGACCAAGTCTTTTATCTTTTCCGGCTCCTGTTGTCTTGACTGTAAACTGAGGAGGGAACAGTTCTTCCCTCTTTGGGGTCCTATGAGGGTTAAATATAAAGGGCTTAGGATAAAATCCTTAAAAAACAAAGCCTTATAAAGCAGGAAGTTTTGATTTTTTGGTTCATCATCCTCCTTGCTAATTATAGTGCCCAGCATAAAGTAAGGATACATTGGTATTTGCATGGCCATTATTTTTTCTTTCATGTATTCGTAATTCAGAATTGTGTTTTCTTGCATTGAATCTCAAACTTAAATGTTTTTTCCCAAGTTTTGTTGGTTCATGTGTGATTTTTCCTACTCACTGCCAACTTAATTGAATTGTAATTATATTTATACTCTCTGTACTTTAAATACTTCCAAATTTGTTGATTATTTTTGGCCCATTTTACCATCTCCAATTTTGATTTTAAAAAATATTTCTTGTAGTTGTTCATTCTTTATAGGTTCTAATTGATGCCCATATTTTAAGGCTGGCATTTTATTTATCTTATATATTAAATACAGTGTATAGTTATCATATAATCTGTCTGGTAATGCCAACATATGGAAATATTTATGATTTTACTCATACTATCACATATGAAAATACAAACAAATAAATGTTTGAGGGCTTTTGTTTCACTTTAGCTTTAAAAGTAGATTCATATGAACTGGTTTATATTTGCCTTATTCATTGACTAATTATCCACAAAATCCCTTTTAAGTCCATTAGTGAAGCTATACAAACCATTAATTAACTGGTTGTATAACATTCCACCAAATTGGAGCAATAACTATCCAATAATTTTCAGATTTTCCCACTACATACAATGTTGCACTAAATATAATTTTATGTGTAAGATAAATATATGATATACATATATTTTATATATCATATACATATATGTGATATATTACATGATACATAAATATAGCATATACATATTTCTATATATCCTTATGTCATTTAGATTCATATATGATATATTTATGTGTATTTACATATACATAGCATACAATCCAATTTTTTTCTCTATGGAACAAATTATAAATAGTAAAATTTCTGTGTTAAAGTATGAGATATATACATATATATTTAAATTAACAAAAGCCTTTTATGAATTGCTTATTCATATGCTTTGTCCATGGATTTATTAAGGTACTGATATTTTTGCATTAATTTGATCAAGTAGTATGTAAATAATAACCATATTTTTTGATCATGTGAGTTGAAAATTTTCTCAAATTACTTTTGTAGACAGTATTAGATATGTGATATATATATATATCTTCTTTCTTATAATTTATAAGTTTTAGTATTAGTAAAAATGATCTTCTCTACACCTAATTAAATCATTAAACCATCTGGAATTTATTTTTTAATAATGTGTTGGAGAGTTCAAATTATACTTATCCAGATGGATATTTAATTGTGCCAACATATTTTATTAAATGCCTCATGCTTTTCACACTTGCAATACCACATTTGTCATACAATAAATTTTCATATATAATGAGTGTCATTTTTGGACTTTATATTATGATTCATCAGCCTATTTGTCTACTGGCATGCTGGTGTAACGTTTGTTTTACAATATTGATATTTCAATAGGTTCTGATATCTAGGTTGGCAAAAAAATGTCCCCACAACATCTTTGAATTCATTTTTCTCCCGGATATTCCTTGATTTTCACACCTTTCAATACAACGTACGATGATCGAGTTGCTCAGTTTATAAAAACCAAACAACACAAGACATAGTCATCTCTGACTTCTCCCTTTTGCTTACAGTCAACTTACTTTCCATAAACTGCACCTGTTGGCTTTACCCTGAAAATATTTTCTTAAACTACTGTCACTCTTCTATTACCAAAACTCTAAGCCACAATCATCTCTTGCTTGAATTGCTCAAGGACCTTCCCGTTGCTTCTCTGCTTTCACTGTTGCCCTTCAGCCATTCATTCCACACCCTAAAACATAATACGGCTTAATACATGTAACACACCAAGCCAGTCTCTTACCCCTGCCCTCACCATCAAATTCCTTCCTATCACATGTGGAATAAAAGTCAAAGCCCTCATCAGTTTACACAAGGCCTTGCAAAGTGTGGCATCTGGCTGTATTTTGAACCTCTGCTCCTGACATTCTCCTCATTTTGCTTTGCTGTTTTTCAAACACACTACATTTTTACCTCGGGCATTGGTACTTACTGTGGATAATTCCTTTCCTCCATGTATTTACAGAGGTTAATAGCTTAACACACTGTATTCACATCTCAATTTAAATGTACTTCTTAGGAAAGTTGTTTCCTGACCACCATATCTGAAACAAAATCTCTTTAATTCATTTGGCAAATGTTCTTGCTTTTTCCTCGTAGCTCTTTTCCTGACCTGACATTATGCTATGCAATTTTGAAATGAATTTCTCCCTGGTAGACTATAAATAGCATGAGGGAAGAATCATGCCTATTTTGTTTGTCTTTGCATTCTTAATGACATAAATAATGCCAGGCATGGTGTTGACTTTCAACAAATACTTATGGAAAAAAATGGATATTATTTTACATTGAAAAAAAAGCTATCAGAATTGTAACTAAAATTACATTGGATTTAATTATAGAGTTTCGGGATAATTTACATTACATGATTTTAGGTTTCTGCATTCATGAAATGTTTTTCATTTGTTTATATCTTTTTTGTTAATAGTAGTTGTAACTTTTATACTGGTACAGGACTCTGTTAATGGTATTGTTAAGTATGTTAAGTATGTCATAATTGACATTGTCACTGTGCTGAAGTACACTTTTCTCTTTTCTATCTTAAAACTAGTCATTTGATAAAATATTTAAATCCAATAAATATTTATCTTTTGAATTTTAAATAGAAATCATATTAGATAAACTAATATATCTACAGTTGTTATTTTCTTTTCTTTTTTTTTTTTTTTTTTTTTTTTTGAGATGGAGTCTTGCTCTGTCACCCAGGCTGGAGTGCAGTGGCCGGATCTCAGCTCACTGCAAGCTCCGCCTCCCGGGTTTACGCCATTCTCCTGCCTCAGCCTCCCAAGTAGCTGGGACTACAGGCGCCCGCCACCACGCCCGGCTAGTTTTTTGTATTTTTTAGTAGAGACGGGGTTTCACCGTGTTAGCCAGGATGGTTTCGATCTCCTGACCTCATGATCCGCCCGTCTCGGCCTCCCAAAGTGCTGGGATTACAGGCTTGAGCCACCGCGCCCGGCCTATTTTATTTTCTTATCTTATTATTTTTTACAGTCTCCCAAATATTTTGAGAGTGATGCTAACCAGGTCATTCCTGTCTATTTTTAGGTATTTTTATTTCCTCTTCTACTTTACCGTTACATTTTTCCTATGATTTGAAGCAATTCCCCACTTATTATTCTAAGCTTTGTTTTAGCTTAGTCACCATCTTGTACTCCAAAATACCTAATGGAGTTTCAAAATTTTGTGATGTTTGAAAAATTCTAAAGGTCAAAATATTTTATTGTAGTTGCTGCTTTGCTCCTCTTTTATCTCTGCCTTGTGAAAGACTTGATTTAAGTATTCACCTTGTATTCTCTTATGATAGGCCCATAAATGGGTTATTTTCCTCTGTATGCTCCTTGGGGTTGTGGTCCAGGTGCAAGAATACCTTGCATAGAGTCAGATCTACACATAGGACTAGGACATGGTCTTCCCTGTGTGCTTCCCTGAGCTACTCAAGGTTGGAACACCATGAGGAAGTTTTTCTGCTGCTCAAGAACAGGCGAGAGGCAGGTCTTGACTCCCACCAGCAGACAGAGGCTAAAAAGACCAGGCAATCTCAGACTCCTCCCAGGGTTGAGGTGGTCATGGTGTCTATGGATCCCTGGGGATCAATCTCACCAAGCTTCACAGTTCATTGCTTTCCACAAGTGCCACTTCCTAGATTCTCAGATGATCTAAAGATCTGCAACTATCCTCTTGGAGGTAGCTGGAGTGTTAGTCATCTTGCCCTGCTTGCTTAGTAGCTCTAATAGCCTGACTTGAGAATAGTAGATACATTCCAGGTTCTCTTGAAGGGCAGTCTTGGCCAGACTTGTGGCTCACACATGTAATCCAGCACTTTGGGAGGTCGAGGTAGGAGGATTATTTGAGCTCAGGAGTTTGAGACCAGCCTGAGCAAAATAGTGAGACTTCTTATCTCACTATTAGCTGGGCATGGTGGTGCACGCCTGCAATCCCAGCTACTCCTAGGTAGACTGAGGTGGAAGATCGCTTGAGCCTAGGAGTTTGAGGCTATAGTAAACCATGACTGTGCCACTGCACTCCAGCCTGGGCAACAGAACAAGACCTTGTCTCTTAAAAAAGAAAGAAATGCAGTCTTTCTTTCCTCTATGGTTATTTTAAGGCATGTAAGACTGTATAAAATATTTAAGCTTGTATGAAACTAAAAATAAGACATTTACATTTAAGTTTATTTACAATTATATTACTTGATAGAAGATGATACTGTAGTATTCCAAATGCCCTTATTTGCACACTTTAGATGCATGATTTCCCTATGTTTAACCTAATAGTGATTTAATAAATGTTATGTGCAGTACTAACAGTAGTACTTGATATTAAGCGAAACAGCCAAATTATTATTTTTATACAAGAACAACTAATTTATACTTTTTTTAAAGATTAAAAAACTATATTTCTTATTTCCAAAATGTTGAATTATCAAAATACCATAAAAAATTCAAAAATCAGCCAATCTCCAATAAGTTTTAAGATGCAGCTGTAACCAAGCTACCAGATGGCACGATTACAAGAAGTAATCAAAATTTTATGAGCATGTAGTTGGGACTTTAGGAGCTCTTGTATTGCTATAATGGTGCTGGAGATTTTAGTGAACTGTTAATTATAGTTTTGAAAATAAATTAATTTTAGAGAATTATGGAATTTATCCCTTAGGGTTAGAGCCTAATCTCATAGTAGAGTACAACTTTAAAATATCATTCTGCATGATATCAGTAATGTCTTTATTTAAGAAAAAGGAGTAATATAAAGAAATTAATGTCTCCGTAAGAACTAAGAAATCATTTCTCTTTATAATAGTCCTCTGGTCCCTGGATGCTTGTTGTATCATGATATATGATAGTCTTGCTGTTAATTACTAAGTCATTTAAAAGATATGGGACTGGAGAAATGAGTCATGTCTTATGCGAGGACTCACTGTCCCCAGGCTGTCCTTCGTCTTCAGGAGCCCTATTATTTTACCCAGTTATATGCATGGCTTCCGGCAGTTCAGCAGGGTGCTTTGAGCTTATAGACAAGGTTAAGCATTTCCACTTTTTCCTGCAACTGGCATCAGCTGGCGTGGTCAACCAATTAGTTAATTTTATACTTACTTATTGCCTCATTTTGGAATAAAACCCTCATATATGATTTAATTATAGCAAAAGCCTTTTAGTCTTTATCAGAGACAAGATTTAGCACATGCAGCAAGCCAGAAGAAAGGCCTTGCATCAACTCACAGCTCTTTGGCCTGGTGCACTTTTTGTATGAGTATATTCACTACAACTTTTCTGTTTCATAATTTCTATGCCTATCCCATTGCAAAATCCTCTCATTAAGGTTAACTGAGGGGATTGTTGAAAATCAAATTCTAAAGACCATTCCTCAAGCATTATAGATATTAATAGCTCAATTTAGAGAATATTGAAAAGTTCACTAAAACTTACTTTCTCCCTAGAGACTGTGAAAACAATGAAATGAAGGAAGGAAGGAAGGAAAAATATCACATCACATCGAACTAAAAAGCTTCTGCACAGCAAAAGAAAACTATCAACAGAGTAAATAGACAACCAACAGAATGGGAGAAAATATTTGCAAACTGTACATCTGGTAAGGAGTTAATATCCAAAATATACAAGAAATTAAAAAAAAAATAGAAAAACAAAACAACAACAACCACCAAATAAATAATCTGATGTAATGGATCAAGAACCTGGTTAGACACTTCTCAAAATAAGACATACAAAGGTCAACAGGTATATGAAAATGCTCAACATCACTAACCATCAGGAAAATACAAGTCATAGCCATAATGGTATTACTTCACTCCAGTTAGAATAGTGATATCAAAATGTCAAAAGTTAAGTGTCGGTAAGGATGTGGAGAAAAGGGAACCCTTACACACTGTTGGTGGTGACATAGATTAGTACAGTCATTATGGAAAACATTATAGAGTTTCCTCAAAAAATTAAAATGTTAACAAAACTACCATATGATCCAGCAATCCCACTCCTGGGTTTATATTCAAATGCAATGAAATCAGTATGTCAAAGCAATATCTGCACTTTGGTTACAGGGCAGATGAACCCCCAAATTGGAGCTTAACCAGGAAAAATTTTGGCCTTAGGAAGATTCAAGAGTCAGCAGTGGTAGAAGAAAGCAGGTTTATTGAAGTGATAGTGTTACAGCCCCAAGACTGCTCCTGCAGAGCAGGGCTACCCCATAGGCAGTGTGCCCAGAGTAGCAGCTCAGGGGCACTTCTGTAGTGCTTTTAATTACATGCAAATATCCGCTTTTGATTACATGCAAATTAATGGATGGGTTATTTAGAAATTTCTGGAAAAGGGGTGGTAACTTCTGGGTCTTTGCCGTGGAAACGGGAGTAACTTCCAGGCATTGTCATGACAATGGTGTCATGATGTTGGCGGGTGTATCTTATGAAGAGGTGCTTTTTTTTTTTTTCATTTTTTTTTTCTTGAGACCCAGTCTACTTCTGTCACCCAGGCTGGAGTGCTGTGGCATGATTTCTGCTCACTGCAACCTCTGCCTCCTGGGTTCAAGTGATTCTCCTGCCTCAGTCTCCTGAGTAGCTGGGATTACAGGTGCCTGTCACCATGCCTAACTAATTTTTGCGTTTTTCGTAGAGATAGACTTTCACCATGTTGGTCAGGCTGATCTTGAACTCCTGCCCTCAAGCAATCCACCTGCCTCAGCCTCTCAGAATGCTGAGATTATAAGTGTGAGCCCCTGTGCCACCATGCCAGGCTGAGAAGTGCTTTTGATATCTCTTCCCTATTTCTGCCAGGCTTAAATATATTCCAGAGTCCAATCCTGCCTCCTACCCTGCTTCCACATTTATTGCAGCACTATTCACAATGGCAAAGATATGGAGTCAACCTAAAGTCCATCAATGAGTGAATAGATAAAGAAAATATGGTATGGTATATATACACAATGGAATGTTATTCCTACATAAAAAAGAATGAAATCCTGTCATTTGCAACAAATGCTTGGACTGGAGGTCACTATGTTAAGTGAGATGAGCCAGACCCAGAGTGACAAATGCCAAGGGATCTTACTCATATGTGAAATCTAAAGAAGTTGATCTCATAGAAGTAGTGAATAAAATAGTAATTTCTAGAGATGGGGAAGGGGAGAGATGGAGAAGGGTAGAGGGAAAGGAAGAATGGGGGAGGTTGGTCAAAGGATATAAAGTTACAATTGGAAAGGAAGAATAAGTTCTGGAGTTCTGCTGCACAGTAAGCTCCACAATAGCTATTACATTTCAAAATAGCTAGAAGAGAGGATTTTGAATATACCCACCACAAAGATATGATAAGTGCTTGAGGCGATAGATGTGCTAATTTCCCCAATTTAGTCATTAGACAATGTATACATGTATCATATCCCATTGTACCCCATAAATATGTATAATTGGTATTTGTCAATTAAAAACAAAAAAGTAATGAAGGAAAAGAAAGAGAAGGAAGGGAAGGGGAGGGAAGGGAAGGGAAAGAAAGGAAAGGAAAGGAAGAAAGAAAGAACAAAAGAATGAATGAAAGGAAGACACATGCATGTTCTTACAGACACACACATGTGGGGAATGGCAGCTTCTTGTTTTTGTTTTTGTTTTTAACTTTTGAACTTCTGACCGTATTTCTGCTACCCAGATTTCAGGCTTACTCCCAAGGTCATATCTTTTACTTGGGGCTTGCCTCTTTATCATCGATGTATAATTATAAAAATGAATATTGACCAACACAGATAGATTTATGTGTGGCTATAGATATGTCATATTGTATATCATACTGTAATATAACTGTGGAGACCTTATTACCCCCACTAACTGCCATCTCTTCTCTCTTGTTGTCTTTCCAACACAACTCAAAATAGTTTTGTATACTTGACACATTAATTTCACGTTCTGTTTTTGAACTACTCTCTCACTAACGGCCATCTCTTCTCTCTTGTTGTCTTTCCAACACAACTCAAAATAGTTTTGTATACTTGACACATTAATGTCACGTTCTGTTTTTGAACTACTCTCTCACTTTTTCATTGAACAGGAATGTGTAAAAACCTTCAGAACTTCCACATAGTCAGAGCCACAATCTTTTCTCAATCCTCACCTTTCTGGATTTCTCAGCAGTGTTTAGTATATTTGCAATCCTTTTCATTCTGCGGCTGGGGACAACACATTCCTACCTCACTAAATGTTTCTTCTTCATCTGTTTTCCTTGCTCTTTCTCTTCTTTCTGATTTGAAAGATAGACAGAACCAGGGACCAATCCTTGCAACTTCTCTATACTTATTTTCTAAATACATTCAATGTCACAGCTTTGAACGCAGCCTCTTTGCTGATGATTGCCAAGTAGATATCCAAGGCCCTACCTTGTCCGTGAGTTTCAGACCAATGTGTTCAATTCCATCTAGTATCCCTATTAGGGTGCTTTTAGAAACTTCTATATTTTGCTAATGTTCTGAATCTTTGTGTTGTCTTAAAATTCATATGTTGAAATTCTTACTCCAAAGGTGACAGTATTAAGTCTTATGGCCTTTTGGGAGGTGAGTAGGTCAAGAAGAAAGACCCCTCAGGAATGGGGTCAGTGCCTTTATAAATTAGGCCCAGGGGGCTCGTTCACCCCTTCTAATACGTGAGGACACAGCGAAAAAATGCCGTCTATGAGCCAGAAACATGACCTTCAGTGGACTCCAATTTTGCTGGCATACCGATCTTGGACCTTCCAGCTCCTTGTCTGTGGTGTTTTGTTCTAACAGCCTGAGTGGACTAAGTCCAATATGGAGCTCCTTACTCTCCCCTCGTCTGAATCCTGCTCCTTACCACGGTTCCCATTTTAGCAAGTAGCACTATCATTTATCAGACTTCTGAGATCAAAAACCTTGTCATCCTTAGCTGCTTTGTTTTCTTTACACTGAGCATACACATGTAAGTGAGGTCCTATGAGTTTTGCTTTCAAAATGTATCCTAATTCACACTGCTTCCAAATTCTATCATACTTCTGCTACCACCCTAATCCAAACCGCCACGCTGATGTGTCTTGGCTTTGTAGTAGCCGCTTACGTACTGTCCAGGCTGTGCTCTTGCATTTCTGCGGTTGACTCTATACTGACCAGTCAGTAAGTACTTCTTGTATTGCTGATACAAAAACTACGAGGGAAGCCACTTCTCCAGCATGGTTTATGTTTACATCTTTGATCATGCTACTTCTCTATAGAAACTTTCCTAAAATTAAGCATTTCTTCTTATTTCTATCATGACAGGGGAGGGTTAAAAGGAACATTTTTCAAGGATTTCTACTTGGCCCTTCCCACCATAATGGCATTCAACGTCAAGAAACCAGTGTGGAAGTTCTTCTGTCTGCTAATAGATTTGTCGTGATTATGTATTTGGAGATGGAGGAGTAAACACATGATCCTATGGACTTACTGAACCCACTTGAGGGCTGTTCTCCATTTATCCTCTGGTCTCCATGAGCCTCAATGCTAACCTTGTGGCATTTCATGCCTCTGAAAGTGAGAGTTGCTGTATCATTTACCGATGCTAGCTAGGCTGGGATCTCACATATCTATTACCCAGCTCCCTAGGTATACACCACCAGGGCTTCCAAGGTAGGCAAAGGGAGCAGAGTGCCAGTCCGTCTTACGTGAGGAAAGGAACCGCACAAAGAGGAAGAGCACAACCAGGCCCGGCTTGGCTTCTCCTTCACAATATCCTCCCTTGGAAAATCTCCTTCACAGCATCCTCCCTCGAAAAACCTAGACTCAGCCTCTCAACGGGCCGACAGAAATCAAGAAAAATAATTTTATTCAAATAATTTCAGTTTTTGGCCCTGTAACTGAAATGACCCTCTTGTAAGGAACTGCCAAAGACTGGATACTGACTCAATGGAGGAGATAAATACTTGATTAGAATAACAGACAGATTAACATCTCAAAAAATTGTCCTAACAAAATAATTTGACAAGGATTATAGAATTAGGAACTTAAGTCTATTCTATTTTTCAATATGATACAATTCGTTTGTAATTTTATACAATAAAAACAATGTAAATGTTTTAGTTTTAATTAATAACATTATTATTTTGATTGCTACAATAGAAAGTTTTTTTGTTTTGTTTTGTTTTACAAAATAAAGATTTAAATATATTTTGAGAAAAGACTCAAACTGGAGAAAGAGTTTAAAACTAAAAGACTGTATCAGGACAAATAAAAGTAAGAGATTTTGATTCTCCTTTTTGAAATTAAGAGAAGAGACTTCCTCTCCTTTTTTCCTAGGACATTTACTTTAGAAAAGTTGTAATTGTAGGTGCTTCTTTCTCTGTTTGAAGTGTATATAACAATGCTTTTGAAAACTAGAGAGGCTTTTTGTCAACTTTATGGCCCGAGAATATCTTTCTCAAGGACCTGGTAGCCATCTTTTTAAATGTGAACAGCAGAAAGATAGTGTCCCTATATCCCAGTTTCTAAAAGTTAGCACTCTAACTTCAGCGAACCCCTTTATCCAAACTGCAAAATCGCTTCATGGAATAAGGATATGACAAGTTTTTTTCTCCTTTGGATAAAGCCAATTAGCTAACACAGATGGACTCTGGTAAGTTTAGGATGAACTATATTTGGCTAGTGGTGCTGTCAAGTTCTCTTATTTGAGGACTAGTTATTGTGTACCTTGAAAATATCTAGGTAATGGGTCATATTTGCTTGGCTGTATAAAAGGATGAGATTTCCTTGTTTTCCCCACCTCTTAGTGGATTGTCTGTGATACGCATCAAATTCTAATTTAATGCTCATTCAATAATACAAACGTTTTCTTCCTCTACTTACCTTTGTGGAGAGGATTTCTGGGTTGGGAGATTTCATTTTAATTATGTTTCTCCAACAATTGATAATGTGTTTACATTTATAACATGAGCCTATTGTAGGTGGGGTTAAGAACATAAAGAGGGGGTTAGTTTTAGAATAATAAGGAATACGGTGATAGGTGTTTTGATTACATAACTATGACAGTTATTTAACTTATATGTGGTCCGTGTTTCATATTTTAACCCCAAGAGTATATCGATGGGAACCCAGCCTTAGAACATGTGTGTATCCTTAGTTCAATCAGAAAACTAAAAAAAGCCCAGTGTATATATGCATCCTCCTGGATGAGTACCTTCATCTTTATTTATAATTGTTGACTCATTGAGTACTAATATATTAAATTTTTGTTACTTAATATTTATTTCTATAATAATTATATCTGAAACATATGACTCAAATTCCAAATAAGGGCATTTTCTGAAAATTCAACATAGAATTTCAACATGTCTTTTTTGGGAGTATATATTCCATCTATAACACTTTCTAAGTACACAGTTTTCTCAGAAACATCGCCTATAATGTAGGCTGTAAGATACAAGATAATTTTTCCACCAAATTGAAAGTACAGTTGACCCTTGAACAGCATGGTTTTGAACTGTGTGGGTTCACTTATACGTGAATTGTTTTCAAAAAATACACAAATGCAGACCATACACAACACCATACACATTCGCAGAGCAATGTACACAAGCATAAAGCTGTAGGATTAAATTATAACTGCATGAAATTAACTGTAGTGTATACTGTACTACTGTAATAATTTCATAGCCACCTCTTATTGCTCTGGGGTGAACTCAAATGTTGCTAGTATCTGCTTAAAACGCTACGTGACACTAATCATCTCCTTGTGATCATTTCATCTGACTAGCAAATTGTATCACAGCAAAAGTTATCTCTCATGGTCAGTACAAAGTGATTGTTTATGGTTCTCAGCTATTTTTAATTGTGTTTAGGGCAATACTGTAAACTTTGAATAACACCATGGTGCTCATAGGAAGTGCCACCACCAGTGAGGTTGGAAGTACTCCTGAGAAGCAAAGAAAAGTCATGACATTACAAGAAAAAGGTGAATTGCTTGATTTGTATGGCAGATTGAGTATGCAACTGTGGCTGCTCACCATTTCAGACAGATGATTTATCTTGGAAACAGATGGTGCAAACTTTCCATATCAATAAATACAGCACAATACTGTAAATATGTTTCTATTCCTTAGATTTAGTAATAAAGATTTTGGGAATCAAAAATTGTATGGGGGATTTTTGACTCTGCCAGGGATCAGTGACCCTAACCTCTACATTGTTTAAGTGCCAACTGTATAATAATTTTATAATCCTAAATGTTAACTCTAGTGCACAACGTTTATTGACTATAACCCTCTGCTTAATATTGTATTAGTTGCTAAAATAAAAAAAACAAACCAACAACAACAACAAAAAAATGCCCTAAGACCATGAGTTCAGTAGGGTAAAAGGCTATCAAATATGATTGTGAAATTATAAAGATATAAAAAAGGTATTATGCGAGCATAGCTCATGAACCCCTACCCTGTCTTGGGGCTAGGGCAAGGCAGTCATAACACTTAAAAGATTCATTCTTAGTAACTGAATAAAACATGAGCAAAGACAGAGACGCATGAACTAGTGGTACTATCAGCACTTTCTATTTCTATCAGTGAGGAATTGGGGGTTATAAGTGACAGAGTTTGATGAATAGACAGAGGGGTAATCACACAGCAACTTACAAGGTGGCTGGATGTGCTTCTACTGGCCAACCAGTGAGGTGTTTTTGTTAGATGATCAGCTTGATAATATTTCAGAGAGTTGACTTGCCCTAGGTAGGAATTTGGTGTCTGGTGGCTTCGGGAGCAACCAGGAGTCATTTCAATGATATAAAGATTATGAGAACCAGAAGAACTGTAGAGGTATTAAGGGTGAAGAAGAAGAGACAGAGCTAAATAGCTCTTCATATCTCATAAAAATCATTATATAGTATTTGACTCTAACAGAAGCACTGAGGTATATACAGAACATAGTATCACCATCAAGTTTTAGGTGAAAAGAGAATGAGAGATGGAAGTCACAGGCATAGGTCACACAGTTAATAAGTGAAAATGACCAATCCAAATCCTCACCCTTGTGAATGCTGGTTGATTAAATTACACAGTCTCTTTTTTATATTGTTCACATTTTGGTCCTGTTTCAACACATTTTTAAAAGTTTTATAGCTACCACTGAATATTATATATGGAATTAGATCATGTGAAATTGACAAAAGTAGATGACTATTTTTTTCTTTCTGTATTTCGCAAAATTCACATAATGAAGATGCCATTTGTAAAAGTAAGCAAAATTTCTAATGTGTTTTAAGAAATCAAGACATCCAGTTTCAAGAAATCATTTGTGTTCTTGTGTTGTACTCTTTACTAGCACACTTTTAAAATTTATAACCATGGCACTAGAATCAGTCACAGATGTTACTGGGCAGAATATTAAGATAACCTTTGCTAAAGTGTCACAGATAAGGCGATCACTATTTACTTCTTCTGACTTCTCTCCATTTATTCAGGTTACCTTACTAAAATGCAGTTGCTACCTTCTGTTTTTGATATATGTCTGTACTCAGAGTTGGTCTCACAACTTGCTGGAAAACACGAGGCAATTACTCAAACATTGTCGGGAAGCCAATGAGCAATGCGTTTTCCATGACAACTGCAGATGTGATTCTGAAAATATACCTATTGATAAAAGCAATAGGAAGATGAAGAAATAATAGGGAAGGCTACTTTTGTCTGCTCTTCAAAAGCTATGAAATGCAAGGTATTTCAGATAAGTTTTTAAAGAAATGTTAGTCAAGGAGACATTTCAGAGCATTATTCCCCTCATAAATGTCAAAGAATAAAACATGTCTTAAAAAACACATTTCTCTCTAGAGAAAATATTGCCACTCCAATCAAAAGGGCTAAATGTATTTAAGCATAATTAAAATTTATTTCAGAGTAAATTTAGATTTACAAAGTTTCAAAAATAGTACAGAGAGTCCCAGTATACCCCATAACCCAAGTGTTTCTTACTGGTAATACATTCTATTACAGATGCTACATTTATCAAAATTAAAGAGCCAACATTGGTACATTATTGTTAACCATATTTGATACTGTATTCAGATTTCCTCAAGTTTGTACCTAAAGTCTATTTTCTGTTCAGAATCCCTTCCAAGGGCCACACTTCATTTAGTTGTCATGTCTCCTTACTCTCCTCTAGCCTGTGAGAGTTTCTCAGATTTTTCTTGCTTTTGATAGCCTTAGCAATTTTGACAAGTAGTGGTCAGGAATTTTGTACAATGACTCTCAACTTGGGTTTGTTTAATGTTTTTCTCATGGTCAAATAAAAGGTTATGTGTTTTTGGAAAAAAAAAAAAAAAGACCACAAGGGGTAAAGGGTCATTCTCTTCACATAATAACATGGGTTCATATTATAAATAAGATTTATCATTAATCTTGATCACCTGGCTGAGGCAGTTTGTGGCGGCCTTCATTGTAAAGTTACTTTTTTCCCTCTCTCTCCTGCTCTACTATTTAGAAGCAAAGAAAGCTTTTTTTTTCTTTGTTAGGAATTTATGAAAGGTGCGAAAGTGTCACAGGATACAAAGGACACCCATGTAAGCACGAGGACCAAGTTTTCAGTGCATTGCATGTACTTGAAATGGCTTCCTTGGATGTAGCTGTTGAGAAATAAGAATAAAATCCTAAGTCCCCCAACTGACTGAATGGACCCATCTTGGCCAAAGGGACTCCAGAGAAACCTTAGAAACTGAGATCCCAGTCATGACGAGCCGGGAGATCAGACATGCTTCTTTATACACCCTCCCACACTAACCACCATTAGACTTTCTTTCCTAAGGACGAACCAGCCCCTTCTGAAAGACTTGCTGGACCTTCCTCCCTCGTGGCAGTTTCCACACAGCACCTGACTAGCATTTCCTCCTGATAATTGACAACTGACCATGGCCTAGCTCTGGCTGGCTTACAGAGGCAGCACACAAGACGCCTCTGTGTTCTCCGTTCCATTTTTTGACACATGTAGGGTCTAATTTTAATGCATTTATTAACATGAACATGGGACATATGTAACATGCATGTTTGCAAATTTACTCCACCCTCTTCTGCAGCCGCTGGGGCACCCTCCCTTCTCCTCCCAAATACCCAGATCCCTCTCAACTGCTCCTTTAACCTCTGACTCTGCAGGTCTGTCCCCTCAATCCCCTTCAGGATTATGCGAGGTGATGGTAATCGTACTAGGTTATAGTTTGTTCTCTGGGAAACACCTGAGCTCCTCGCTCTCCCAAAGGACTCTCCCAATCCTTGATTAAACTTTTTAGACTTTGCTAGCCAATCTAACCTGCCAAATACTACCTACTGGCCGGGATGTCCAGATCGCTATTATTCAGGATTACATAGAGCCATTGATGTCCAATTGAGGATCAACAAAATTTAAACAACAAATTTAAAATTCATTCTTTATGACATTCTATCTATAATTGTCAGAACCAAAACATGAACTAAATGTGGCTTTTGGAGTTACAAACAGCTAATTTTTCTTAAGGCCAATAAATCAAATATTCTTTATAATTCTCCATTTTTACATTTCAGTTTAGAGCTTATTTTACTATTTCATTTTTTAACATAAAGGGATGAGACATCACAAAAAATTTATGTACAGTGGTGACTTACAGAAAGTCTTGCAAAATTTAATTATACTCACTGAAAAATGCTAGTAATTTCTTAGATTTCTTTATAACTAATAAGAAGCCTAATATTTATTTTTAGCCATTCTTCTTTTTGATAAATATTTATTTAAAAGTATTTTCTCCAAAATGTTGTTTTAACCACACAATGTGAGTTGTGATATACTGTGTTTTCATTATTGACCTGTTAAGAGTATTTCTCATTGTTACTTTTGTTTACCCATGTGTTATTAGAAATGTGGTCCTTATTTTTCAAATATTTGAGGATATTGTCATTGCCTGTCTTTTGGTAACTCTTTAGGGTATATTGAAAGTAAGAGAGTATTCTATAGTTGTTGCTGCAATATTCTATATATGCCAATTAGATCAAGTTTTTAAATGTGATATTCAAATCTTCTATATACTTGTTAATTACATTGTCTTCTTGTTTCGTTATGTTTAACGAGCTATGTTAAAATGTCCAACTATTATTGTGGATTTTTCTACTTCTTAGTTCTCTACTTACTACACACACACAAACAGACACACACATACACACACACGTTTTAAATGCACACAAATTTAAGATTGCAATATACCCTATCTGAATTAAGCATCTTATTATCATAAAACATCCCTCTTTACCTCTTGTAAAAATTCTTGTCTTAGATTTTATTTTGTCTGATATTAATATAACAATGTCAATTTTCTTTTAGTGCTTGCATAGTATATCATTTTCATCTTTTAACCTTCAACTTACTTCTTTCCATTTATTTAATGTGTGTTTCTTGTAAACAACATATAATTGACACTAAAAACTCAGAATAAAAATATTTGCATTGTGGTTGGAGATTTTAGCACATTTACATCTAATATAATTATTGATAGAGTTGGGTTATATCTTGCTATTTGCTTTCTTTTAAGATTTGTTCTCTGTGCTTCCTTTTTGCCTTTATTTCAACTTTCCTACCTGATTTTGTATTTATCATCTTTTTATTATTCCATTTTATCATCCTTAGTTGCCTTTCATTTTACTTATATACTGTTAAATGATTTTCTCAAGAATTTAGCATAAGGATTCAAATAAACATTGCTGTGGTTTGCTTTGTTCTGGCCAAAACTTGTGTTAAAATTTCATCTGCAATATGGCAGTGTTGGGAGGGGTACGCTATTGGGAAGTATTCGGGTCATAGGGGTGGATCCATCATTAATAAGTTAATGTCCTCTATAGGGTTGAATGAGCTCTCCTTCTCATAGGAATGGATTAGTTCCTGCCAGAGTGGGTTCTTCAAAAGAATCCAGCTTCTCTGGTTTCTCTTCTTCCTTCTTTATAGGCCTGTGATATCTTTGCACATGCTGGCTACCCTTCTGCTTTCCATAATGAGTGAAGCAGCCTTAGGCCCTCACCAGATGGGTATGGCCAATATTACACTTTTCAACTACCAGAATTGTAAGCCAAATACCTATCTTTTCTTTATAAATTACACAGCCTTATCTGTTACAGCAACACAAAATGGACTAAGACAATTATATTATATATTTGAACTCTAATCCTCTTTTTGCTACTGTTATAAAATAATTTACATATGTTTTAAAGTCCAGTAGATATTTATCATTATTTTTATGATTACTATTTTTACCTCAAATAGACACTGTTCTTGTCATACACTTCTGGTGATCTTCCTTTCCCTCTTCAACTTTGTTCTTACATCTAGTATCATTTTTCTGTAGCCTAACCGTCTTACTTTTAGTGTTAGCTATTTATTTTCTCTTGTTGGTTTTCAAATGAAGAATTATCTCAGCTTCTATTTGACTTCAAATCACTTTTATTTTTCTTTCATATTTTAATGTGTTCAACACATTTCAAAATATAGGTTTTTTTTCCTTAGACGTTTTAAAGATGTCTTGTTGTTGAATTTGACTTTCCAGGATTTCTGTTGAAGAGTCAGCTACCGATTTCTATGTATCTGTTTTTCTCCTGTTGGAATCTCTTTGCCAAATCAGTTTTCTCAGCTCCAGTGCTGCTTTCTTTCCCTCTTCTTTCTTTCTTCTTTTTTGAATGGTCAGAAAATAAGCCCTTATTCTATTTTTTTTCTTAAACTAACTTATATGAAACTGTTGAGGAGAAAATGTGTTTTGTGTATAAAGAAGTCTTTTGTGGGGAATAAAAAAAATCATGATTTAATTATTTAAACATTGAGAAATTTAAAATGTGGAAAACATAACTGATTCAGGGAGCTTGAATCAATAAAACCTACTACATTTTTGAAAAATTACTTGACACTACCCAATTCGTACATATTTTAATTTAGTGCAGGTTCTCTACACTACTCATGACTGAAATAAAAGGCAAAAAGCAAGAATCACAGAACTGACCAAGCATAGTTGAGGACACCGTACATAAATATTTTAATTAGACTAAGAAAAGTGACATACGTGACTGTAACTTGAAAATATTATGAAAAGAAATATATATATTCTAAATTACTATTTTAAAAATAAGGACCATGAAATAAAATTTCTTGAAAATTATTTGAATTATTTTATCTTTTAGTAATTATTTTAGTCTTCCATATTTTAGAGAGTATTCTCTATATTAGAATAAATGAAATATTATATGTTCTTGTATTTAAAAGTAGTAAAAATAAAAACATACATTTTCTTTGATAAACATACATAAATGGTGAAAGACTAAACATATATTTACAAAATATAATTTTAAAAATAATTGTATCAGTTTATAAATTGTTTTATATAAAATAGACATAAATATAAAAAAAGATTTGCTTTGTCAATAATTTCGTAGCTGCAGAAAACATTTTAAAATAATTTTGAATAAACTCTTTCTGCACTGTTACAAAGGATAACTATAAAAATGGAAAATGTTACTGCTTTTATTGAGTGAGAAAATAAAAAATATTAATCAAATCTATTAAATATTTTATACAAAACTGCTTCTTTCTAAGATTTAGAATCACATGAATCTTAAAAAGATTAGTTAATACTATTTTGGTATCTAGCATATTCATATTCATTCTAACTAAAATATGACTGAAACCTATATTTCATTAAAAATTCTGCCCTAAAATGCAATTATTTGATTATCTATTCTTACAAAGAGCTCAGTAGCTTATTTCTTTGTTTTATAATTCTGTGTCCCGTAGGATCCTAAAAACTTTCACTTACAGATACTATATAAATTTTTTATCGTAATTTAGCTGGAATAACTTTTGCCAAAATTTTATTTCCTGGTTTCTTAACAGCAGTAGCAGTGATATATGATTTATAAGAATAAAATAGACAGATGGGGTTTTATTTCCTATATCATGATTTTGACTGGAAGAAAAGCAGAGTTTTACTAATCAAGAAAAAACTGACACGTGTGAATGTGCACACACACACACACATTCAATATCACCGCTGGTTCTTGATCGATGAATTTGTTCTGAATATATAAATATGATAAAATTCTATTTTTCTTTTCTCTTCAGCCTCTGTGTTCCAAAGTAAATATTCACAATACTCTGGCTTCATGTGGTATAAATGTGCTATTCATATTTGTACTCCATCGATTTTGGCTTTAATTCAGCCTTCAAATTTTCTGTCAATTAAATATAGAACAAATGTTTATTAACTCATTTCATTTCACCAGAGTGTTTCAGCTCAGAGATTACAGTTTATTATATTTCAAATATAATAATGGATTATAAAGACTGATTTTAGATATTTTCTCATTCCTTACTCAAATAAAACTGTTGATTTTGAATGCATTTCTGAAACATGATGTTTAAATATCTTAACTTTAGCTGTTGCTGAAAAGTCAGTTCCATAAACATAAGAAAGATTATTAGCAGGTGTTATGTTAACTTGCAAAGCAGTTTGGGGGAAGTGGGAAAATAAAGACACTGTTTCAGAGTATAGGATTTCCCTTCTTTTGCCTCAGGGGTAATTCAAGGTTATTTTTTTTTCAGGGACAACTGGCAGAGAATAAATTCAAGTCATTTCTCAGGATTAAGGCCATATTAATAATTTGATGAGGAAAATGAGGACATGACATAATTGCTGAAATGTGCATTTATGAGTAGATATTTTCACTCTATCACTTGCAGGGATCACCATAAAACATAAATCTAGTTGAAACTAAATCTCTCAAATTCTGTTAAATATATTCATATTTTAGTATCCTCTCCTCCAAACATACCAGACTTCTAATACTGTCAGTAGTTTAGCTACCAACAGCATAGCTGTTCATGGCCACTATCATTAATTTTCACTAAATTCATGTTTATCAATTACCATTTCAATGATCAATTATCAATATTTATCGTCTCCCCTTTACAGATGATAAAAGCTGAGTTTCAGAAAGTCCAAATGACCAAATTAAAATAATGCTCAACATCTTTGCAAAGACAGCTGATGTTCTCTTCTTTATGCCACCAGATCATGACATACTGTCAAACCTTCATGTCTTTGTGCATGACTTTTACACCAGATGACATATTTTCTTTTTTCTTTTTTACGTACTGAATTCATATAATTTCTTTAAGATTCATTATGAACATCCATACAGCTCAAGTACTTTTTCTTTTGTGAAGTCCTAATCAAGTAAATGCTGCACTCGTTCCTCTTATCTATTAGGATATATTATATTTCATAGTAGTTTTGACATAATTGAATCTTATATAAATAAAGATGATGAAATCCTTATAATCAGTGTTTTGTGTTGTTTGTCTTCATTTCCATAACATCTAACATGAACTTTACACATACATAACAGCTGCACAACAGGAAAGTATTATTTCCTAAATATTGAAATGATAATCTATGATGTCCGAGTAGTTTATGCAGGTGAAAATCAGAATAAAAATTATACATGTATATTATAAAATATTTTCAATGTTATGTGAGTGGGATGCTGCACCCAAACAAAAGTTAAGATACAGGAAGTGATTATTGCCCCCCAAAGCATAAGCAGTGGGCAGTATATGTCCAGTGCTTTAAAAACAATAAAGAGAAAATGAGTTCTCACCTTTTGCTCAGGTGATAAAAAATATCATCATCCCAGGGGCTCTTTCTTAAATAAATAAATATAAATTTTCAAGGTGAGGCTGCCACAATGCATGAATGTCAGCTTTACAAGAGCCAAGCCTATGAATTACTCATGGAAGATACAGCCCCTGCTATTATGGGAGCAGATTCCTGCGCCAAATGGATTGCCTTTCATTGGGAGCTCTTAGCACAATCACTGGCTCTAGAGACATCTTTGGTTGCATCTACAGATAAGAATGGGTGTGGTCTGTGGCCTCAAAAGGAATAGTATTCACTTGGTAGAGTTTGCGGCTGCTTGGATTAAAGAAGGAATGTTCCTGCTAAGATCAAGGCAATGGTCCTCCAAGGATCTGGCTGACCCTGCTGGGATAAGGAAGCTGTTGGGGGAGGCTCTGAGATTCCCGATATACACATGCCCTGTTCATCTGAGGACACAGCTAAACTGTACCAGAATATACTCTCATTCTTTAATTGCCATATCTGGCTCAAAACAAAGAGTTTTTATTAACTCAAAATTATCTTTTTCTAGATGGGTTTTGGAGCTGAATTTCATTACTCTGTAGTAATCTCTGATAAGTATGAGAGCTCATGCACATAAAGGCCCCTTGAATTAAGGCAAATATTTTATTTCACATCTCTTCAAAATAATGAGGATTTCATGAGACCAAATGATTTATAGTCCCCTTAATATCACTGTCACATTTTGAATCAGGGTGGTATATTAGATTTTCAGCTTTTCTCCCCACCTGGATGGGTTCTTCAACAAAGAATGCATCTTACAATGCATAGCTTAAAAATGTTTTAAGTGACAGGAAACCCCAAATGCTTAGGTACTAATGTGAATTTCATTTCACCAGAATGATGAAACTTTTAATGCTATTTTGGAAATGCATTCACTAGGCAAGTTCATCATATTTTGTGCCATATGCAAATGTATGTTTAATGTTTCTCCTTTAAAGACCTCAAAAATCTATTAATTTTTATCTATAAACAAATTTCATGTTTTCCAAAGAAGTGTCAGTAATGAACTCATAATGTTCTTAAAACATTATAGACAATGTTTTAATGAGGAAAATATTGATGAGCAATGACAGGACGGCATAGCAGGGAGGGACATACTTATTATTAGGAGAGCAGGAAGCTGCACAGCAAGGTGACAGCTTATACATTTAGAATAACATATAGAAGTCAGACAAGGGCAGGAAAGAATTGGTAGGACAGAAAAGGGTAGAGAACAATATGTAGAAAAGGCTGTCACATCATAGAAACAGCAAATTGTTTGGTGTGTCTAGAACAGCAGAAAGGGTGAGCACTATATCTACAAAGGTCTTCTTGTCATGCTAAGAAGTTTGAGATTAGTCACTAAAGAAAATAAATAGCAGAAAATAATCTTATAAAAGCACCCTGACACAAAGTGCAAGGAGATGAGAAGAACAGAGACATACAGGCAGCTGTGTAATAATTTAGTTAGTAAAGAATGACTGCTGGCTGGGCACAGTGGCTTATGCCTGTAATCCCAGAACTTTGGGAGGCAGAGTTGAGAGGATTGCTTGAAGCCAGGTGTTTGAGACCAGCCTGAGCAACATAGTAAAACTTGGTCTCTACAAAACAAAAATAAAAATAAACAAAATAATACAAAAGGATGCAAGCTTTAATTAAATGTGGTTGGCAATAGAGCAAAGGAAGATACTGCCTGGTTGTAAATTTCTATGTATATGTACATTTTTAAATACATCTATATACACACACTTCTTTTGTGTAGAACACTGGTAGATAAACTTAAATTAGGATATTTCTCTTCCTCAATTAAAATCCACATTCACCTAATCATAGTAACAAAAAACCATAAAGTAACTATCTGTTTTTCACAAAATTGTATGCTGTCACCTCCACATCTGGCTATAGAATTCAGTTCACAAATACTTTAGATTATTTCAGTACTTATCAGTAGCCTTTCTAAAGTATATAGATATTGGTCTTTTATTTCCTTTATAAAATTTACATTAAAATTTTACACACAATCTTATTTAGCTTTTCAATTTGATTCAGACTTCCTGGGTATGAAATATGTTTAATATAATTACGGGGCTGAGGAGCCTTGGGCAAACTGGCACCTACTAGATCCTCTTTGGTCCATCTCTAGGCATCTGAGGTGATGCCTCTACAGCAGGGTCCACCAAGTAGAGGCAGAATTAGGTGTCAATACCTGCCTTGTCTGGCAGGTCACAGGCAGCCAGCTGTGAGGGACCGGATGCCAGGTCACACACCCTCTGGGCCCGCAGTAGTAATGGATGAAAACTGTCAGATTTGATGCTGATGACAGCATCCACCAGCAGCAAATGGGTTTGTAACCACCAACAGGGATCCCACGAATATGGCGAAAGTGTGTCTGTGTTAGTGGGGGTGCAAGGATGGGAACTGGTGAAGGGGTATAACACCACAGGGACTGTAATTTTGAGCGAATGACACCTTATATACCAGGAACTGATTAGCTTGGAGAAATGATTACTTCTATAATAAGAAAAGCATTCTCTCTGTTTTTTTTGGTTCTTAGCCTTATAATTGTTTTGAAAGATTATATTGTATCTACTGTTTGCTTTCAGATTGTTCAGTGATCTTTGCCCCAAACCAATAAAATTCTTACTTGCCTAAGAATTGTTAAACACTGGAATAGGTCATTGAGAAACAGTGAGAAATCTCTTTGAAGGGGACACTTCAATATTCTCCATGTCTTTTGAAAAGATTAACTGAGGCCATAAGCATTCCTAATTGAAAGTAATGAGATAAACTAAATGTTGTATTTGATTTGCTCTCTAACTTGTTCAATGTAAAAATTTATACCACTGAGCTAGCCTTAAATTTCATGGAAATGCTTTCTTTTAATTAATCTTATCACCTATTAGATTTGGGCCTTGACTCAGTGTGTTAAAAATATCAAGATTTTTGCCCACTTGATGTACATTTTTGTATTTCCAGTGGCTTTTCCATCCAACTCATTTCCATTGCTCTGGTTGACCTTTGCAGAGGGGCAGGCAGCAAGCACATATGTGCCATTTCATCAAATTGCTGTTAGATTTTCACAATATGGGTTTTGTCAGACCTCAATTTGCTTCTGTTTTGAATAAACCATTCCTAAAAATTCTATTTTACTTGTACAAAGATGTGACATAAAAATTAATTTAACATTACACTCTTAAACGTTAAGTTTGCAATTGTGGAAAGGATATGAAGAGTACAGAAATCAAGCCACTTTCATATTCTTGGAGGTCACATAAGGCCAATATCTTGGTTTGTTCTCTGCTGCTATAACTGAATGCCAAAGACTGGGTAATTTATATAGAATAGAGATTGATTTATCTCATAGTAATGGAGGCTGGGAAATCCAAGATCATGGTACTGGCATTTGGTGAGGGTCTTCTTGCTGCATCATAACATGGCTGAGGGCATCACGTGATGAGACAAAGCAAGCCAGATAGCTAAACTCTCTGTCTCTTCTCATAAAGTCACTAATGCCATCATGGGAGAGGGCCCACCCATATAACCTCATTTAATCGTAATTATCTTTCAAAGGCCCCACCTCCAAATACCATTAACATATGAGTTTGGAGACTAAGTTTCCAACACAGTAACTTCTGAGAGACTTGCTTGGTCAAACCATAGCAGCCAGGGCTCCCATTCTGTGAATTTGAAGGTGAACGTTAAATCTGTTGAATTGTTAGCAAAAAATGTCTGTCATGCCAAAGGCTTGCTTGCAGAATTTCTTTTCAGTTTAATATTGGAGAAAAGGCCTGAAATCAACTAACAGATGGAAACTAGCTAAAGTAATTAAGCATTGAGAATTTAATCCCTCTTTACACAGCTGTACTGAATGTTAAATCATACATTTGACCAATGAGATAAGGCAAAGAGAGAAATGCATTTCTGCTAACAATAACCCATATATTTATATACTCAAACTATTCCTGAACAAGGGCATAGACCCTGGATATCACCGTGGTAAGAATAATTTCATTTTATTTCATTCGAATCCTTCAAAATATGCCTACAGAGAATTTTGAGTTCTAAAAGCAATTATTCTGTTATTGTTTGTTCAATATTCTGTGTTTTAGTTTAAATATAAGAATACTTCTTTAGTTACATCAATTTAGTTGTCAAATTATAAGGGATATAGAAACTGATATGTTATTACTCACATAGGTGACCTTGAATAAATATTCTATCTTTGCCATTGTTTGGGAAGTGCGTTTTTCTGTGACTTTAAAATAGTACATTTGTAATTATAAATAATATAACTAAAGATGGGCTTATACCTTCAGAATATCTAATCTAATTTATCTAATTGAAATAATTTTATGTAACACCTGACTCTCTCAGATGTAGCTTTGTATCACATCATTACTGATAATTAAATTAAAATATGTTAAATAATATTATCCTCTTCTCATAAAAGTTATTTGAACAGTTGGAGTGACAAAATAAAATATTATTAGCTTATACCATGAAATACAAAATAGGTATCCATAAGCCATATTAATATAAATAAATGGTTGAATACATAAATTAAAAAAGGAGGAGGTTATTAATTTCCCATTTAGAAGAATTTCAAATACTTTATGTAGATACTCTAATCCCTTAAGAAGGAGCATAACTTCTCTTTTCTTAAGTACGTGCTGGGAATAGTGATTTCCTTCCAAAGAGTTCAGCAAGGCAGGGCCAGGGGAACAATAACTTTACAGTGGAGAAATCTGACAAACACTGCGTTGACCATGTGGTCAAGGTCAACACCAACAATGACAAATCATGCGAATAGTATGTACCCTTGATATGATGTGATGAAAATGGCATTTTACCCATGTGGTCTTCCTCCCAAAATAGGTAACCCTAGTCTAATCCTGAGCAAAATCTCAGACAAGTTCCAATAAAAGGGCAGCCTACAAAACACCTGACCAGTACTCCTCATAGCTGTCAAAATGATCACAACCAAGAAAGCTTGAGAAACTGTCACAGCCAAGAGGAGCCTAAGGAGCCATGAGGACTAAATGTAATGCATACTGGATGAAATACTGGAACAGAAGAAGATCACTGGGTAAAAACGAAAGACATCTGAATAAAACATGGACTTTAGTTAATAATAATGCATCAGTATTACTTGGTTAATTGTAACAAATGTACCATACTAACCAAGAAGATGTTAATAATAGGAAACTGAATGCAATATCCATTTGATTTCTCTGCAAATCTAAAACTGATATACAAATGAAGACTTTAAAATATATGTATTTTAAAAATTTCATACACATTAAATTTTCAAAAAATAATTTGAACACTTGATTTGGTACAAATTAAGATATTAATGAACTAAGTAAACGCTTTCAAAACTCTCATGAAGAAACTAATGAATTCATGAAACTACTAATCAAATCAATTAAAACAAAACTTATGTGAGATTTAATATCTGATAAAGATACTGTTTATATAACTTTTACGGTATAACATTATTGGTTCTTTAATTAAATGTTTTGTTTTTCAGATTTATAAAATAAATTTTATCTTAAGCTATAAGTTCAATAAGAATTTGTTCTCTTTATAGTAGGATACAATTGGAAACATTAGTTGTATTACCAAGGCTTTGAATGGGAGGCCATATTTTAAATTATTTATAGATACTGCCGACAAAGTCTGAAGTCTACTTTGATTTGAATTTCTAGCCCTGCATATTTTTAAAAGTTCCATCTGAGATTCTTATGTGGTCAGTTACTAGTCTCCTTGCACTTACGTAAATGATCAGGTCAAATCTAAAAAACTCTATTTACTTTACAAAAAATCTGTCTTTCTTTTATTACCTCTGGTAGAAATCAGGATGACTATGGAGAAAAAAATGATGTTTCTAAGGAAAAGCTATAAAACAGCTGTTATTAGATTGTAACCTCGTGTATTGTTGCAGGTTTTTACTATCTGCCTGTAGACTGGACTAGATCATGAATTCCCATAGTTTCCTCCAGTGTCTGGCTGCAACTCTCCAACTAAGAAAAATAACTGCTCTCTTCCTGAGACCTCATAAGCAGAAACGGCATGAATTTTAAGGAACACATCTTGTGCCTCATGTAGGGGCCACACAGAAAGTTCAACAGATCACCTGATACCACATCCAGAGACTTTTCAACTGCAAACCAGGACAAGACGTTCAGAACTTCATGCTGTGGGCAACGTTCTCCAAGATGCTGGAACAAGACTGCATATCATGAATAGGCCAATCATGACACAGTGGATAAAGAAAATGTGGTGTATATACATCATGGAATACTATGTAGCCATAGAAAAGAATGAGATCATGTCTTTTGCGGGAACATGGATGGAGCTGGAGGCTATTATTCTTAACAAACTAATGCAGAAACAGAAAACCAAATACCAGATATTCTTACCTATAAGTGGGAGCTAAATGATAAGAACATATGAACACAAAGAAGGAAACAACAGACACTGGGGTCTACTTGAGGGTGGAGGGTGGGAGGAGGGAGAGAAGCAGAAAAGAGAACTATTGGGTACTGAACTTAATACCTAGATGATGAAATAATTTGTAAACAAACACCCTCGACACACGTTTATCTATGTAACAAACCTTCACATGTACCCCTGAACCTAAAATGAGTTAAAAAAGAAAAACATAAAAACAGACACCATATTATAATAAAACTATTACCTTTCTTAATGCTTACATTTTCACTTGACATAAGGTGGTAGTAAAATTTCACAGGCGTAGTTGTAGGTATAGTAAAATTTCACAGGCAGCAGCTACTGTGGATAATTTGACAACACCTGATTTAATAAATCCTTCAGTACAACTAGTGGGTAACTTTGGCAACACCCCCAATGCAACTTTAAGTTCAAATTGTACTAATGCTCTCTTTGTATAACACTATCTGCTTTAGTTTAACCCGGTTATGGAATACTAAATTATAAGATTGTTAATGCAGCTGCATTACAGAACAGGCTCAATGACCACAACTCTCAATCAGTTCCCCATGGCCTAATTTGTTTAGTTCATTGCCTTTAGGCTTGGGCTCTTGATGCAGAACCATTGTGCAAATTGCATTTGTTATGATCCTGTTGGTTTTCTTTTACATTATCCTCTTTAAACTTTGTACCAGTTGCCTGTATGATCTCTGCTGAAACAATGCTCCTCACAGAATAGTGTTAGCTCAGGACTTTGAGATGCTAGTCAACACCTACAGTACAAACAAAATTGAACTTAATGGACTCCAAACAGACTTAGCCCAAAAGCCACTCCTTCCAAACCTCCTTGTTGCTCCAATGTGGCTAAAGGGATTTTGACACTGACTCCTAGTCTCCAAGCACTTCCCTCTAGCCAACAGCTGGGACAGGTCCATCTTGGCACAGAGGAACAATTACAACCTAACTGCAGGATGACTGACCAGAGATGCTTTTGGAAAAAGACCCCGATGAAAAGGGGGGGAAATGTGAAAGCTGTCAGAAGCAAAACAGAATCACTTGTGTTAGACCCAAAATAATAAATAAATAAATAAATAAATAAATAAATAAATAAATAAATCCAGAAGGTTAAGAAGGGAGGGCTCTCACACACATGCCTACGGTAGCCTCTCTGAAGAGCTCTTATGTGCCTGTGACAACAACTTTTGCCAAGGACTTTTCAAACTGTAGCTTGCTACAGGAGTCACAAGGACAGCTAGCCGGATGCTTAAGAGCCACTGCTTGACACTGTCTCTACTAACGAACTGGCATCAACTCCTGTGATAAACCCCTGTAACCCATGTTCTTTTTGTCACAAAACAACTTATGTGCACTTCTCCTTTGGCCTTTTTTATTTTTATTTTATTTTATTTTCAGAGGCAGTCTTGCTGTGTCACCCAGGCTGGAGTGGAGGGGTGAGATCATCTCTTCCCTTTTTGCAACCTCTTTGAATATGTGTGTGGTCCCTACAGCCTACATACCCCAGATTTGCTAATCCCCTGTGACTCCCAAATAAATTCAATATCTTTGGAAAATTTCTCCCTGTTATTGAGGTTGATACCACTAAAATATCTAAAGAAAAATCATGTAATTCATGAAATCAAACTTTCAGCATCATGTATTTGTTTTTTTGTTTTCAATTGATAACAGTTTTGAGCTTCTTGATTTCTCAGGGATGAAACACTAATTCAAACATCCATGAATTACAAAACAAAGAGAAAACTTTATTTGCTGACAGATTGCTAAAAAACATCCCAAAGGTTTCAAATTTGTTATGTGCTTCTCGTTCAACTTAAATATGTTTTTTAAACGCAGAGGAATTTGTCTTCAAATTATTTTTTAGCTTTCTCTTTGGTAAGTAATAAACATTTTCTGCCTGGCATAGCCTGGAGACTTGAAAGAATGTATGTAGATTTACTTTCAGGGAGGGCATGTCCATTGCAATATATTGCTGTTTCATCACATCAACATGTTAATATGCTGGATAATCTCTTCCTCTTCAAAATGCCCACAGAACTTTGTTCCTAATCATATTTCAGGAATAATCAATGTGAACCTTTTTATAAGCACTTCCTCTGTCTCTACTTTCTCCTTTGCAATTGTGGTAGGTAAGCAGTTAGCCATCTGTTTGTGACAACCATTTGCCCAAATAGTCTGGGAATTGCTGACAGTAGAGATAGGTTTAACTCACTCATTTTCATCTCATACAGATTTACTTATTTATTACTCAAAAAATAGCTATATATTGAAATTTAGTTGAATGTAGTAAAGATGGGTTTAGACAAAGAAGAGGTAATCAAGGAGAGAACAAAGGGTCATTGTTATCCTAAATGTCACTTTAAAAATTCTCATTTCTGAGATTACTCTAAGAATATTGTTCATTTTTTGTCCTTAGTGTCCCTAATGCCATTCATGGCACCTCCTAAAAGATGGATAAATGCTGTATAATAACACTGATGATGATAAAGACATAATTCTATGAATTGTCTAACTTCTACAAGTAAGAATATATGTTTGCACTTCATTTACCATATCCACAACTGCCATTAATAGTCTCTGTGGTCTAATGCCCATCTCCATATCATGCTTTTAGCCATTCTTCAATCACTTATGACAACAGAAAGGAAAGTTCCACTACAAATATGCAAAATATCCCAGATCAGTACCTCAGAGTCTCTTTCTGAATTATTTTACTTTACCATGAAAACTCGATTTTCCATCAAAGTGTTCAGGATGCTCATGCTCTCACTAGCTTCCTCCTGTGCTGAAATCTGAACCAAAGAAAAAATGCAATATCACTTCTTTAAACTACCATAGTTACCTGCAGTTTAAGATTTTCAATTAACTCTGGGATGAAAGGATTTAGCTATGTTGGAAAGAATTTCAGCGATCATTGAGCAAGTCAGGAAGGCATATTTTAGAAGCATGGATCTAATTTTCTGAAATCCCATCACCTAGGCAGCAGCATATTCTGTGCCCTTCTGAGTCCAGCTCTGTTGTTCCTGTTACTCAGCACATCATTTTCAGGACTTGAAACGTCCTTGACCCTGGGAAAACAAGCAGTTTCAAAGTATCATATCTTTGCAAAAATATGAAGTTTATAATGAAATTCCTTGTTGTAGTACTTCAATATCAATGTTATTGTGAGATTTAATCAGAGCATGTTGAGATATTTTTAAAATGGCACTCAACCAATAAAAAATGTTTTCTGTTACTTGTCACCGTCTATCGTATTATAAACTAGAACAATATACCTTTTGATATTTGCAGGGAAAAGTACATGGTGGGGGGGAAATGCTAAGTGCTTTATGATAGAATAATGCAAATATTCAAAATTAATTCATGAAAGCAAGTAGTTTTACAATGCAAGTCATAAAAACTGTACTTGATGAACAGTACTTGTTCAGAATTAATGTTCACATTTTTGCAAAGTTGTGTCTGTCATTTAGATTGAGGTGATTTCACTTTAGATTTGCCAGTTCACTTAACCTCATGATTCTCTTCTATAATGTTTTGCCATTTTTCACATTTTCAATTTCTATAGTGCTCGTTGGCAGCAATGATTCACTGCCTAGAAAAAGTGCCGGAATAAGTGATATTATATCCCTAAATCCTCATATTACTTAGTATTTTTCTTTGTTGTTTTCCATTGCCTACAAACTTTAATATAAACTAATTTTTGGGGTCTTTAATAAATTTACTGTTACATTAGAAGTTATTTCTATTTAATATTAATTGCAGTTTTCACTATGCCAAAAAAAAAAAAAAATCTATGCACTATCTGAAGTAAAGTTGTAAAAACTGATTCTAAAAGGCAAAAGAATCATTTATAGCCTTGAGACTGGAAAGAGAGAAGGAAAAAGTTGTTTACAATTTAGTTATGTCCAAGTGCTTCATTAATTATAGTTGGCTAGTATGAGTCATAATGATAAAACAAATCATCATCCTTTTAAGACAGAAATAGAAAACTTTACAATTTTGACGTTTTTAGCTACCATATTTTCTTACAGAATTTAGATGATAGGTCAGTTTTTGCCTGATCACTTACCTTTACAAATTCTACAACACAGGATATAGTCTCTTTCTTCAATTTCTTAGTTTTAGGGTACTCAAGTGCTCAGCAAACACTGCCAGAGGAGGAAAAAAAAAAACTTCTTTTTTTTTTTTTTTGGGGGGTTTTACCACATATTTTAATGATAAAAGTTAAATTATTTTTTACATGCAAGTAGTGTGAATAATTTTCCACACATGGGAACACTAATTATAAAAAGATGACATCCCACATGGGTTAAGTGTCTTTTTTAATTGAAAAGCTAACAAACTGTCCAGTTACATTTCTCCCAAAAACCCACAAACTAGGTAGTAACTGAGTCTCTAGGCAATATATTTGAAACTAAGAGGATTAAAAATAAAATTAAAGAAAAAGAAAACAAGTCCTCAGATGCAATGAAGGGAGCCCTGCTACATACAGGCTAATCAATACAGTGGTACTCCTTGACTGCAGGAGGCTGGAAGACATCCTCGTAATTCCACTCAGAACATTTACCTCAAGAAGCCTTTTTCCAGTTTCCAACTCATGAATAAAGAGAATATTTTGTTAATTCTATTCCGAAAAACTTTTTTGCAACTTGTTTTATTTACAATGCCAACTTTCAAAAGGTCACTAAAGTTAACTGGACAATAAACTAGGCAGAAATTTCTTTACAAAAAAGAGGGAAAGCCCAAAATGCCACTTATAGAGAACCCACAGTTCAGTTTTATTCCGAGCAAAGAAAAAAGAAACTTTCGATCATACTAGAAGAAACTCAGCCATAGGTTTGGAATCTATACTCAAACTACACATGCAATGAGGACAATATTCTGCTAATACAATTGACTTGCTGCTGCATTTGTCTACTGTTTGTCTAATATTAACAATTATAAACAGAGCAGTGCAACTAGTATTTGGAACAATCCTTACAGTGTTATAGTGTCAGGCACAACATTTCACTTCTCTTCACACCACTGGTTCTCTTTGCGTACCTGGGCTTCCTCCTCTTCAGTAAACTCATTTTTGATATTGAAGGTCTTGCGAATCTCCTCAGGAGTCTTCCCCTTGATCATATTGGCAACAGTCTTGCATGTAACATCAAGCAAACCTTTGATGTCTAAGTAGTTTGCAGCCAGAATGAGTTCAAAAAGTGTTCCTTGGTCAACTTTCAGGAATTCTTGGTCCCAAACAGGGATATCGTCTGTTCGCTTTTCTTTGTTCTCATCATCTTCAGGAGGAGGAGGGTCATCCTTGTGGTGGGTGCACCACTGAATGACCTTTTTTAATATTGCTGCATTCACATTTGGTAGAGGAACTGGGTCATCATCTCCTTCATCATCCATTCCCAAATCTTCCAACATGGTCTTAATAGTCACAGATTGTTTGGCAATTTCCACATCAACTTCAAATATCTCTCCATCAGAACTCTGCAACTTAATTGAAGGCATGGTGTTCGGTGTTAAGGAGACTGCCGGCGGGAGGCTGACGAGAGCTAGGAGACGTCAGCGGAGGAACAGAAAAGCGGAGGACGAAGCCACTACCAAAAACTTCTTAATATATAACTTAAATAAATACATTTTCATCTGGAAAGCAACTAAAATGGAGTTATTTTAGTCTTCATTTTCAAATGAGACCCAGAATATAGATTCTACATTTCAAAGGGAGATTCAAGACCTCTTGTTAAGTCTTAGTAAAACTTACAAATGTGTCGACTTACCAAAGAGGATGGAAAGGCTAACCATGGAAAGAGCTTCAATGGGACAACCTACATAGTTTGATACTTGTTTCCTAGAGTTTCCAAAACGTAATCAACCAATATTCAACTCACACCTGAGAAACAGACACATACGTTGGCTGACTAATGTGATCACGGGAAAAGGAGAGACGTTACAGGTGTGCAGTTTCTGACTATGTCGAGTCAAAGGTCCTGTGAGTGCCTCCCATGGGCATTGAGGGAGGGGAAGCCAGCGTGGAGTTGCCATAGATCCTGTCTAGGATGGCATCTGAGAGAGCAATGAGAAGTGCAATAGACATGAGAAAGAGAAACAGAAGGGGAAGCAGCAGCACCTGAACATGTACTGCCAGAATCTTCCATCCTCCACCACAAAAGAGTGACAGAGGGAAGAAGTGTGCAGATTTCCAGCTCCCCAGCAAACCGGCTCAGCAGAGAAAGGGACAGCTGTAAAGAACTGCCAAACACAAGAAGGGGATAAGCAAGAGTGCTGCTCTCATTCCTTACAACCTGAAATCCAGAGGGTTCAGAAACCACAGTCAGCGAGGCAGAATGGAAGCATCAGGTGGGGAAAGAGAGAAGAGCTTCAGGCCTTTACCATGATTGGCTCATAGCAAAACAGGACTGGAATGTGGTTAACTTCGAATGGAGTTGGAAGATTTATGAATAACTGGAATCGGAAATATTCACCTGAGTCAGTTTTTGTGACTAGAAACAATGAAGTTCTTCTTATGTGAAAGTGTTACTGGGAGGGAGTCCAAGTTCTTGGCGTTTTGAAGAACAAATAAGACAAAACACACAAACAAAGCAACAAAAAGAAAGCACAGATTTATTGAAACGAAAGTACACTCCACAGAGCGGGAGCTAACTGAGCAATAGGCTCAAGAGTGCTGGTTACAGAATTTTCTGGAGTTTAAATACACCCTAGAGGTTTCCCATTGCTTACTTTGTGTATACCCTGTGTAAATGAAGTAGTGGCCTGCGATCAGTCTGATTAGTTGTGGAAAGTGACCAATCAGAGGTTGAAGTGAAGTTACAAAGTTGTACTCCTATGCCAATGAAGACTTGGCTTATGACCAGGCTGATTGGTTGTGGGAGGGGAGGGGACCAATCAGAGGATCTTTCAATTTTTCTTCTGCTACAGCAGAAAAAATCAGGGGGGATTGCAAATGGAGTAGCCTCTGGTCCTTTTGTTACTTGGGCTTGGGAAGTTGAGGTTTTCCTTTTGATTTAGTTCTAGGAAGTTAGCCTGAATTGGTCTTAGGTTCCCTGTCTCCAGGGCCTATTCTCCTGCCTCAAAAGGAGCTTGAGGAATCACAGAGAACTATTTTACTCTATGAGGACTTTTTCTTTAACCTAATGGAGAACATTCGGAGGTGAACAAAATGAAAGAATTAGCACATTAAGAAAAAATGAGTAAGTCAATAAAACAAACAAAAAGCACTTTTTCTGCGTCTAGGACACCAATAGACACATTAGTTGTATAGTTCCCTTTCTCCTAGACTCTCTACGTCTTCATAGTGACCTCTCAATTATAACCCATACTTACAAAATTATTACTTTACATGTTATTTTACTGAAAATGTCTTGAGTCTGGGCACTGTTTCTTATTTTAGTAAAAAAAATGCATCTAAATACTATCAAATTCTGTATTTAGAAGAAACTTATGAAGATTAAAATGTCTATAGTTCCATATGGCTTTTCATCCATTCACATGCCCATCCTTGATATAAAGTTGTCATGACTGTCATTTATGCCTCTAAAGTTTCTTTATTATGAGACATATAAACTATTTATAATTATAGATAAAATGTACGTGACACAAAATTCTGTGAGAAATCACATGTTGAAAATTGTTTTATTAAAAATCACTTGAATTTTATCTGATTATATTACTCAAATTTATATTTACTTAGATATGACAATGAAGTGTTAAAGTACACACACACATATATATGTGTATATATATATATAGCTAAATTAAGAGTGTCACCTCCATACAGGTAAACAAAATATGCGTGAAGTAAATAAAATTTCTGACAACAGTAGACAGATAATTCTGCGAAGTCAGTCATATGCTGTACACATTTCCCATTGGGATCACCAGTTTCCTTTTATTTCCTGTTTGGAAATTTTTCTCTTTATACATTTATGTATTTTTAATTAGTTTTAAATACAAATTAAAATTGTATGTATTTATTGTGTACAACATGATATTTTGAAATATGTATACTTCATGGAATGGCTAAATTAACCTAGTTAACAGATGCATTACCTCACATACTTCTCATTTTTTGTGGTGAAAAGACTTAAAATCTATTCACTTAGCAACTTAGCAATGTTCAAGAATACAATACATTTCTCTTGAATTACTCCTCTTATAGAAGTAAAATTTTGTATAATTTGACCAATATCTCCCTCCTCACACCTTCCAGATCCTGGTACCATTATATTATCTACGTCTATGATTTCATCTTTTTTAGATTGCACATGTAAGTGAGATCAAATGGTATTTGTCTTTCTATGTGGGGCTTATTTCACATAATATAATGTCCTCCAGATTCATGCATATTGCCACAAATAACAGGACTTCCTTCTTTTTTCACTGTTTTATAAAAATTATTTTTAAAAATTGTGTGGGTACATGGTAGGTATATATATTTATGATGTGCATGAGATGTTTTGATACAGGCATGCAATGTAAAATAAGCACGTCATGGAGAATGGGGTATCTATCCCCTCAGGCATCTATCCTTTGAGTTACAAACAGTTACATTATTTATTTTAAAATACATGATTATGTTGTTATTCTTGTACAGGTTGAATAGTATTCTGTTGTTTATATATACTACATTTTTAAAAAATTCATTTTCTGTTGGCAGACACTTAGGTTTATACTATATTTTGGCTATTGTAAATAATGCAGCAGTGAAGATGGGAGTGCAGATATTAGTATCTCTTTGACATACTAATTTCCTTTTCCTTTAATATATACCCAGTAGTGGGATTGCTGGATCACACAGCAGTCCAATTTTTAACTTTTTTAGTAACCTCAATACTGTTTTCCATAATGTCTGTACATTCCCAGCAACTGTGAGCAAGGGCTCCCTCTTCTCCACGTCTCTCCAACACTTGCTATTTTGTCTTTTGGATAGTAAACATTCTAATAGGTTTGAGGTGATATCTCATTGTGGTTTTTATTTGCATTTCTCTGATAATTAACATATATTAAGCATTTTTTCTCCTGTTGCTTATTTGTATACTTTTTGTGAAAAATGTCTATTCAGTTCATTTGCCTGTTTTTAATTAGGTTATTTGTATTCTTACTATCGAGTCATTTAAATTTCTAATATATTTCAGATATTAATTTCAGATATACAGTTTGTAAGTATTGTCTCCTATTCTGTAGGTTGCCTCTACACCTTGTTGGTTATTTTCTTGGCTGTGCATAAGCTTTTTAGGTTGATAAAATCCCATATATATATATATATTTTTTTTTTCTGCCAATGCTTTTGTGGTTTTATCAAAAAATTTATTGCCCAGACCAATGCTGTAGAGTTTTGTTTCCTATATTCTTAGAGTAGTTTTTACAGTTTCAGGTCATACATGTAAGTCTTTAATCCATTATGAGTTGATTTTTTTATATGGTGTGAAATAAGGTATAATTATATTTTTCTTTATGTGGATATTTGGTTGTGTCAACACTGTTTATTAGAGATACTGTCCTTTCCCCACTGTATGTTCTTGGCACTTTTGTCAAAAATCAATTAACTGTAAATGTGTGGCTTTATCTCTGGGCTCTCTATTCTGTTCCATTGATCTATATGTCTGGTTTTATGCTAGTACCATACTGTTTTGATTACTGTAGATTTGTAGTATATTTAGACGTCAGATTGTCTGATACATCCAGCTTAGTTCTTTTTGTTTAAGTTTGTTTTGGATATTCAGGGTCTTTTCTGGTTCTATGCAAATTTTAGGATTTCTTTTTTCTATTTCTGTGAATAATGTCATTGATATTTTGATAGGGATTATATTGAATCTGTAGATTGCACTGGGAAGTCTGAACATTTAAATCATTTTTTTTTCAATTCATGATCATGGAATATTTTGCATATTCAACTTCTTTCATAAATATTTTATTGTTTCAGAGTTCATGTCTTTCACCTCCTTATTTGTATTTATTCCTATGTATTTTGTGTAGCTGTTGTAAATGTTATTATTTTCTTGATTTTTTCGGGGGGGCACATACTTTGTTGTTATTTTATAAAAATGCTACTAATTGTTTTTATGTTGATTTTGTATCCTACAACTTTGCTGAATTTGTTTATTAGTTCTAAAAGTATTTTGTTGGTGTCTTTAAGGTTTTCTCAATATAAGTTATATGGTCTAGAAACAAGGACAACTTAACTTCTTCCTTTCCAATTTGGATTCCTTTTATTTCTCTCGCCTACTTGGTGTGGCTAGGACTTCAGTACTATGTTGAATAAAAGTGGTAAGAGTAGGCATTCTTGTCTTGTTCCTGATCATAGAGAGAGAGGAAAAATATATAACTTTTACACATTGACTATGACATTAGCTGTAGATTTGTCATATGTAGCCTTTATTGTTTTAAATTCCTCCTATATCTAATTTGTTGGGAGTTTTTATCATAAAAGGACATGGAATTTTTTCAAGTGCTTTTTCTGCATCTATGAGATAATTATACAATTTTTGTCCTGAATTCTGTTAATGTGGTGTATCTCATTTTAAAATTTGTTTGTATTGAACAATCAACACATCTTTGGAATAAATTCTACTTGGTAATGGTGAATGATTCTTTAATGTGATATTGAACTTGGTTTGCTAGTATTTTGTGGAGGACTTTTCCATCTGTGTTCATCAGGGATATCGGCCCATAATTTTCTTTTCTTATGTATACTTTCCTGGCTTTGGTATCAGGGTAACGACAGCCTCATAAAACAAGTTTGGAAGCGTTGCCTCTGCCTCTTCAATTTTTGGATTGGGATTAGTTCTTCCTTTTTTAAAATTTTTATTTATTCATTTCTTTTGACAGGGAGTCTCTGTCACCCAGGCTGGAGTGCAGTGGCGTGATCTCAGCTCACTGCAACCTCCACCTCCCATATTCAAGCAATTATTTGCCTCGGCCTCCTGAGTAGCTGGGATTACAGGTGCCCGCCACCACACCCAGCTATTTTTTTTTTTTGGTATTTTTTTAATAAAGACGGGGTTTCACCATCTTGGCCAGGCTGGTCTTGAACTCTTGGCCTTGTGATCCACCACGCCAGCCTCCCAAAGTGCTGGGATTACAGGCATGAGCCACTGTGGCTGGCCTAGTTCTTCTTTAATGTTTGGTATAGTGTCACAGTGAAGGGATCAGGTCCCAGGCTTTTCTTTTTTGGGAGACTTTTTCTTATATACTCATTCTCCTTACTTATTATTAGTGTGTTCAGATTCTCTATTTCCTCATAATTCAATTTGATAGGTTGTATGTTTCTAGAAATTTTTCTATTTCTTCTAGAGTATCCAATTTGTTGTTGCATAATTGTTCACAGTAGTCTCTAACGATCCTTTGTATTTCTGCGGTGTCATTTGTGATGTCTCCTCTTTCATTTCTGATTCTATTTATTTGAGTCTTCTATGTTTTTTTCTTAGTCTAGCTTAAGGTTTGTCAATCTTGATTATCTTTTCAGAAACCCAATTCTAATTCTGCTGATCTTTTTTATTTTTGTTCTAGTCTCTAGTTAATTTATTTCTGCTCTGATCTTTATTTACTTTTTTTCTATGATATTTGGGTTTACTTTTTTTGCTAGTTTCTAGAGGTATCATACTAGGTTATTTGAGATTTTTTTGCTTTTTTGATGTAGCTGTTTATTGCTATAAAATTCCCTTTCATAATTGCTTTTGCTGCACCCCAAAGGTTTTTTGTATGTTGTGTGTCCATTTTCATTTGTCTCAATATATTTTTAAACTTCCCTTTGAATTTCTTATTTTGAACCATTGGTTGCTAAGGAAAATGCAGTTAAATTGCCATGTATTTTTGAATTCTCAAAAATTCTAGTTTATTGATTTCTAATTTCATACCACTGTCAGAAAAGTTACTTGAGCTAAAGATCAGTGCCTGTCCTAGACATCCATCAATTTACTACCCAGGTGTTACTGCTTCTAGGCATTTCAGTAGAGTAAGCAAGGAAATATGTGAGTGTGAGCTAGTTTACATATGTGTGTATTATATATCTATCAATCTATCCATTCTATTAATCTCTCTCTCTCTCTCTCTCTATCATCTATCACTATGAATTCATATTGATGCATCTTATTTCAATGTAATACCGCAGATATCTTTCTGGTTTTCCTCTTTGCTTGTTTGTAACTTATTTCTCCCACCATTAAATTATATTTTGAATTCTTATATACACATAAGATATATTTACTAATTAGCTTTCAGCATTTTTGCAAAGCTCCTGTTGTCTTTAGCCTTACACTATCTATCAAGGTCCTGTTTCAAAACATTACATAGGTCATTTCTTTCCTTATCTATCCCTTTCAGCTTTTTTATTTAACACATTTTACATAGAGTTAAATTTACTTCTTAGAGATTGTATTCTTTTTTGGAGGTGGTCTCTGGCAAATCCTGCTTGGTTTGTGTATGTGTGTACATATATAATTTTATTATATATTCTTATATATAAATATAATTTTTAAAAATTATGTGGTCTTTCACACTCAGGCTCATATTGTGTCACACACAATGTCTATGTTGTTGGTGTGAAAAGACTGCAGTCAGGTTTTTAATCAACTTGGCCATCTAAGCAGAGTTAATTTGGGTGTTGTAATGGCCAAAATGATGTCTACAGTTGTCTGATTTACCTGCCACATAGACACTGAAGAAACACCATGCTTGAAAATGACTGCTTAAAATAGGGTGGCTGAAAGTAGTTATCTCCTGTTATCAGAAAGTAACTAAGAAAACCTTAGTAAATATACAAAGCAATATTTTATCTTGGCTTATAAATCTTTTTTATTGTAAACACTTGGCTTTTGTGCAACATCCTTTATTTTCAGATGTTACTTTCTCTAGTTTCATCATTGCAGATTATCATTGGAAAATCCAGCCATGCAGCCATGCCCTGAAGAATTGCAAGAGATGAGAAACACATAAAATTGAGGACTTATAGTCTAGGCAAACTGCTTTGGAAAACATAAGTGATAGTTTAAAATTATATTGTCGGGGAATTACAGAGTGCAAAGACATTTGGCATGACATAGGGAGATCAAATCTGTCAGTCAATAATGAAATAGTAAAGAAAAGAGTGAGAAAACAACTTTAAAGACATTTTGATAAGGGCCAACTGCAGAACTTCAGGCTGCATAGAGGTGAAGCTTACCTAGCCTTATGAAAGAATTTGAAGATATTAATGTCATAATGAATAAGGAAAATTCAAGTGATGAAGCTGCACTTCGATTTTCTAAAATGAATTTAGTTGTGTTCCACATCAGAGAGTTTAATTGTTAAGGTGAGCTGTTACAAGATAGGCACAGACAAGAAATAGATAGAAAAATGGGCTTCTAACCTAGTGACAAGAAGTTCAAACATGGGATGGTGAGTTATTTTCTCTCAGAAATGATTAGAAGAATTTTACTGGCAAAGAGTAGCTCTAGGCCGGGCGTGGTGGCTCACGCCTGTAAACCCAGCACTTTGGGAGGCCGAGGCGGGCGGATCACAAGGTCAGGAGATCAAGACCACGGTGAAACCCCGTCTCTACTAAAAATACAAAAAATTAGCCGGGCGCGGTGGCGGGCGCCTGTAGTCCCAGCTACTCAGGAGGCTGAGGCAGGAGAATGGCATAAACCCAGGAGGCGGAGCTTGCAGTGAGCCGAGATCGCTCCACTGCACTCCAGCCTGGGCGACAGAGCGAGACTCCGTCTCAAAAAACAAAAACAAAACAAAACAAAACAAAAAGAGTAGCTCTAGACGATTTTGTATTACTATTTTTATGTAAGTCGTGATGGGAAATGTTGCCCCAGTGTCGTAAGATTAGAGAGTGGTTTAGTGATGTGTTTCAGTTTCGACACGGGTTGGAGGTTTTCTTTCGTATAGAATGGTTCATTGCAAGTATGTGCAAGTTGATAGCCCTCCATTCATTTTATTTTCCAGGAAAATATTAAAAAAAGAGATCACAATATATATTTATGTGAAATTGTATCACCATTTAGGAAAATATAAGCAAAATATCCAATTGCATATAGAAAATTTAAGATGTATGTATCATATACAATTGTAGAAAATTATTGACTAAATCTCACTAGAGTGCAAATGTTATGAGAGTGGTACCTTTCCCTGCACCTATCACTGCATCAAGCCCCTAGCAGGAACACACATAGAAATCTTGTTGAAAATAAATGCATAAATTATACAAGTTACTTTTTAAAATAATTACTTTTCTTTTTTTATTTCCCACATGTTCCTCTACTTCTCTCTATTCTCCAAAAGATTGCCATGGTTAGTGTTAGCCACTAAAAGTTGCAATTGGAAAACAAATTATACACCTTCTTAAAGTCAGAAGAAAAACACACTACATAAATTTAAAAAGCAAATGCTTCCTCTTCTCACAGGGAAAGAGAGAAAGAAGGCTTTATTTAGTCAGCCAAATGTTACACTGTCCATCCCTAGATAGGAACGGAGTACCTCTTGATCAGGGCAAGGCTTCTGCAGGAGAAATGCAGGAGTCAGCAGTGCATCTGTCATGTCGTTCCAATGGCTACTCACATTGGCAGAATCAGTGTTTTGAGATCAATACGATTCCAGCCGAGACACTTCTAGACCCTCCTGTTTCCTTCACTGTCAATCTTTCAGTTACACCTCTCTAATGTATGTTGCTACACATGAATTGTCTCTTTTCTTTGGAGAAGTTCTTGAGAATGAGAATAATTAATTGCTTAATTATAGATTTACATATTAAACTTTAAAATGGAATTCTTTAGGAATTAAATTCTGAGCTAAAGTCCTTTTAAAAATGATGGGGTTTGATTATTTGTCTCATTCTGCATTCTGTGTACTTAGAAAAAGATCATCTTAAATGGGGCAAGATTGATTAGGTTATGACTACTTGTATTTACATGAAACTAATCTGAAGGTAAGACCATTTTTCTATGTAGGTTGCAAATTCTGTAACTGAACTTGGGAGTAGGCAAGGTATAGTATGGATCGAGAATTGTATGAATATGATATAAAATGAAATATTATTGTATTTTAAAATGTTAATGTCACAAAAGGCACCAAATGAGTGGCAAAGTGTTAGTATTTAAATTATTACATTTAATTCTTTAGTTCGTCTGGAATTTATTTTGGTCTCAAGTGAATTAAGTCTAACTTGATTATGTTTTTCTGGAATAATAAGCAATTTAACTTGACCATTTTGGACTAATTTATGTTTTTCCCATTGGTTTCTGTGATTCATTTACTTATATCATGTCATGTTTAACTTGAGAAAAAGAAATGTACCAACGTATTTATGGAGGAACTCCTGATAGTATTATAGATAGTTCTCTCATCATGTAATTCCACTACAACCCATCACCATAAATAACCCATCTCACCAAAATAGTGACTTCTATTCTGAGTAGATACATTTGGGGGTGTGTGTATTCATGGGTGATTCTTTTTTTTTTCTTTAAATATCTTTGAAAATTTATCTTTTCAGAAAACTCTGGTTCCATATAATTTTTTTTTTTTTTGAGATGAAGTCTTGCCGTTGTTACCCAGGCTGGAGTGCAATAGCACAATCTTGGCTCACTGTAAACTCTGCCTCCTGGGATCCAAGGATTCTCCTGCCTCAGTCTCTGGAGTAGCTGGGACTACAGGTGTACACAACCATACCTGGCTAATTTTATGTATTTTTTATTGTTTTTTTAGTAGAGATGGAATTTCTATTAAATTCCAGGCTGGCCTTGAACTTCTGACCTCAGGTGATACCCTGCTCAGCCTCCCAAAGTGCTGGGATTACAGGCATGAGCCACTGCGCCAGGCCCCATGTAATTTTAAGAGAGGAAAAACAAACAAACAACCACTCCAAACGAAAAAATCATCTGGCACTCAAGCTGACTTAACTTACTAAGGAAAGTCTTTCTTAAATTCGCCTCTGTAAACACACAACGAAAGATGTGCAAATATGGTAATTTCTCTAAGCTTTTGTCTAGTTTCCCAGCTTGGCCTTTGAAGGATATCTGTGTATGTCAAAACCTAGCAGAGAGCAGCTCTGCTTACAGATACTACATTGAATGTAATATTATTGCAACGTATCTTCACTGACACTTGGCACAGGGCTATTGTTACAGTGAAGCCATTTCTTATCATTTTTTCACATAAACAACCAAACTGTTTCATTTTTACCCAAAATAGCAGCAATGCAGTTTAGGATTCTGCCCTAAGGTTATATAAAGTTCCTAGTCTTGTACTCCAAAGTTGTCCACTGTCAACTTGATAGATTTTCTCTCTCCTAGGACATTGTCCTTGTCTGCCACATTTATAATGTCAGGTAGGAAGTGACAAGTCCTTTATGCATGGAAGAAGATGGAATCTAAACCTTATGAAGACCCATTACATTTCTAAAATTTCTGGGCCTCCAGTGATGTAAGGCACACAGGGACATATCCTCATTAATGTGAAGAACATAGTCCTGTTACTCAACCATCATACCACTTGGAAGGTGGTAGAAGCGTCAGTGTAACTTTTTGGATCTTAACAAATTATAAACGCCACGTGAATGACCTTCTGCAACTCATTCATCATATAGCTAAAAAGTTGCTTACTCCAATAAAGAGAAATCTTTATAGTTTCAATAGTGCTTGAAGTGTCTGAAGCAGAGGTGGGTATAATTTGAGGCCTGTAACAAAATTAGCAGGAGAATTTCAAGAAAGATCTCTTGGAGGATTTAGAGCAAAACCACATTTTTTTTTAGTATATAAATAATTCTCATTTTGAAACAAAGAATTTCCTTGCTGTAGGAATCTAGTGTAGTCTAAATATTTGACCACTGATTTCCAGGAGATTTTGCAATCCAGGCCACATATTAAACTGGCAAATAAATTATGTCTTGCAACAAAGTTGATTTGGCCCCATAAAGTAATTTATGTCTTTCAAAGCATCTTCTTATTAAATGGAAACAGTATAACAACATTACATGCCTGGGATCATTGAAAACACAAGTTCCTTAAGTTAGCACGTATTTATTTATATGGTTCCTTAAACACCCCATATAACATACCTATGGTTCTGAGAACCTTTCCATCAACCAGGTATATATTCTGTAGTTTCAAAGAAAGTTTCCTATTTGTATCTGACATAAAATAATAAGACTTTACTCTTTTTTAGATGTTTTACAAAGAAAGGTTTTAGTATACCTCATATTCACAGGGTTCACAGGTGCGACCAGGGAAAAGACACCCTGAACATAGGGTCAAGCAGAATGTTGATGGTCCATTCTGCCTGGAAGGTAAGTTAGTATGCAGTCAAAAATTATAACGACAACCAGGAAGATCATAAAGGGTGGGTGGTGTGGAAGAGAGTTAGAAAGAGTAGAGAGAGGCACAGGGCCTGGCAAACAGTAGACACCTGCCTCTAAGGGGTGGTACAATCACTGGGTCCCATGGCTATTGAAGAGTTAAGGGATAACTCAGTCCTGAAAGATTTACAGTCAGTTCATAACAAAAGGCATTTTTTCCCCTAAACACTTGGGGAAAAGGTAACTTCCTAATGACTACAAGTGGTCATTCCAGTCAGCCCTTGTTGGTTGGCCTGTGAATTTTATAGATCATAAGATGGTATCTTATCTTACTATTTCATACTTTTACAGTATCCTTATAATAAATATGTAGCAGTGAAGATAAAATGAGTATGTTACTTCCTTTCAACACAAAAAGTCTAACTTGTACAGATAAAGTAGAAAAAAGATTTTTAGATATTATCACTTATGTTGCTTTCTTAGACCCTGCAAACACAGCTGTTACATTTGCAAAAGAGGGGGCAGTCATTGCCCTGGGAGAGTTGTCAGATATATCAGCAATTATGGTAACACATTCTTGGCAACTAAATGTCTAATAAATATATATCTTCAAAGATGTAAGTTTTCATTTTTTCTATTTCCAGACTAGTGCTTGGAAAGTAGGGGGAAGTGGGATTGTACATTGACCCAGGAGATGTTTGTGTAAAGTTTGTGCTCAACCCCTTGAGATGAGTGAATGAATGAATGAGGAGATACAGTGATGTGCACCTTGAAAGTGGAGGAATCTAAGAGTGGAACAACCAGTGCTGTATGTTCTAGAGCATATATAGGTGGGGGGAGGTAGGTCTTGCAGAGAAATCTCCTACCCCCTCGGGATGAAGCAGCATAGAGTAGAAATGTCAGTGTGTTGTCTTTAACACATTATTCCAGCTGCAATAGGAGTAAAATATCTGATGGCTGTAGAAGTGACAGATATGTTAGGGACTAAAGAATGTCACACGGTGTTGGCTGTTTCTAACTGAGAACTCTGGAACTCAGGGCCTTAGGGAGAGGCTGGAGCATTCAGGTCAATGCAAAGTAGACACGCAATACAGTATTTAGCCAAAACAAAACAAAACCAAAACCAAAAAGAATGGCATCAAATAAGACTTAGAAGTAGATTCTGGGAAGAGGTAAGCTTCCCATCAGAGACGAAACTGATGTTAACTCTACCAACTCCTTGTACTAAAAGTATTCTCATTTTAAACTTAGAATCTGTTGCGATATTATTCAAACAAAATGAAAAGAACCAAAAGTGAAGTAATTCCTTATTAGCCAATTGAACCAGGTTTTATATTTTGGTTGGATCTCTTAACTGTAGACTGTAAATTATTCACAATGATCTGTCTTAGCAACTATTGCTTCATTTTTTCAATTTAATAGCACAATAATTAAAAATGCAACTTTTCTAAGTTATATTAAAAACATAAATAAACAGTTCTATCTTTTAGGGCCAGGCCTAAGAGAAACAGAAAAGATGAGGCAGACACTGAAGAAATGCGAGAAGAACTAGATTATGTCCTTGCAGTAATGACCCGCTATTTGTTAACCATCCTTTCATAGAATATCATCCACTGGGAATTAAAAATCACACAATTAGAGCCTCTTCCTTGTGATGCCATATCCTACAAAATCAACCTTGGAAAAGACTGTGAAGTAGAGTATGTGTGTTTACATTGTTTATTTTACACCTGTCCCCAAATGGTCCCTTTTCATAATAGTTTTTCAGTGTTAATTTCTTACTGCAAAGTGCTAATTTAGTCCTGAGAAATATTAGCAATATATAATTACACAATATTCTCCCTTGCCATATATATATAGAGAAATATATCATATATCTATATATCATATATATATGACTTATCTTCAGGAATCTATCAAAAAGAAGGTAACAATTCCAACTAATGTACACATTTCAGCATACATTTTCCGAAAGGCAGAAACTTAATGTTGGAAACTTAATGGATTAATGTATCAGGAAGACTTCGGGTAGTAAAACATTTGAGTGTTGCAGATATTTTTGTATTTCCATTTACAAATGTATTTTTCCACTAAACACGTATTGAATGACTACTATCAACCACTATTATTGTAACAGAAGAATTAGAAGGTTCTAACCAGATGAAAATCCATGAAAGAATAGTTTATGTAGTAGGAATAGAAAGTGGAGTGTACAATAACCCTGAAAAATATCATTCTTTAAGTTGTATAGAGAAGAGATATGTAGAATTTGAGTGAAAAGACCAGTTAGGAAGCTAACCCAGTAATTTTGGACAGAGATATGGAGTTTTGAATTATGGTTGTGGTGCTTATACTTTGAAGATCAAATGGACAAGATTTAGTGGTGGACTGATGTTAAAGATGGGAAGGGGCATTAATGAAGGAGAGATACATCAGTTAGGAATGCTTTCAGCTGCAAGGAATAAAATGCCTAACTTTAGTGGCTTAACAAATGGTGGTTATCTTCCCCACTTAAGAAGTCTGGCAGCGAGCACTTGCTGGTAATGGTTCTGTTGTTTACTAGTGCCATCAAAGATCCAAGCTATTTTTCTGTTCTTGAATCTTTCATTGGAGAACATTTTACTGATATATTTCTTGCCTCTTTGTCATATGAAAGCAATCACAGCTCTAGACATCATGTTCACCTATTAAAAGAAGGAAAAGGTGAGATTTGATGGTATGAGTCACATCTATCCCTTTAAAAAAAATTTGGTATTTATTTATTTATTTATTTATTTAGCTAGGGTTTTGCCATGTTGCTTGGGCTGGTCTCGAACTCCTGAGCTCAAGTGTTCCTCCCACCTTGGCCTTCCAAAATGCTGGGATTACAGCCATGAACCACCCACTGCACCTGGCCCACAACTATCCCTTTGATCTGGACCAAAAAAGCCACAGTGGAAGACTTTTAAAAATCTCTAGTTCTGTTTTTCATTGTCTAGAAGTTGGTCACTAGGCAACCTCTGACTGCATGCGGGAATGGGAATGTGGGTATCTTGTTTTCTAGACAATGAGGTGAAGAAGGAGCAAAGGAAAGGACATTGGTCAAAGGCTATGGTTGCCAGTACACAGGGTCATCCATAGGAGAGTTAGTGATGATGCCAGGTTTTTTGTTTTGAGCAATTACAGGGATATTATTTAGAAAACAGTAAGGAGACAGTAGGTGGGAAGAGTTGTAAAGAAAATGTTTTGTTTTAGACATGGTGTGAACATGTTAATTTGAGACATCTCTTAAATATCCACATGGAAATAAGACAGGTGAATATGACTGTGATGACCAAAGGATAGGTAGAACCAGGGACTTCTGAGTTTTCTCACAACATGAATTACATGCATAAGTTTCAAAAGACTGATAACTTCTAAGATCTACTTCCTTCATTTAGACTAAGTCTTTTTTCTGTGGCATTAGGAAAGAAGGAAGAAAGAAAGAGAGAGGGAAGGAGGGAGGGAGGAAGGAAGGAAGGAAGGAAGGAAGGAAGGAATGAAGGAAGGACTAAGAAAATATAATTTTTTTAAATAATAAAAATAATAAAGAAAATAATAAAAATTATATATGAACAAACACTCAGATTACAGTTTTTAGTTTTGTATGAAAATTATTTTGAGCTTTTCATTTTTCTTTTCAATAATGAAAGGCTTAGAAAAGTTCTAATTATAGCTAGGTAAAAGATATTTTGTATTTTTAAACATGTGTTTTGAAATTACTTAAAAACAGAAAATACATTCTTTATTATCTGTTTATATGTTTTCATATATCTTGTATGAAGTGCATTCTAATAGCAGATAAGGTAAATAGCATTTAGAATAGTTAAAGGCAAATTAAATTTAAAAGGGGCTATTATATGAATCATGCATATTTCTTCAACTGGCACACAATGGCAGTCTTTCTGGTGAATAAAAACTTTTTTATTGGTACAGGTGATATTACATGGAACCATATAAATGGGAAAGTTGTGTTTGTCCTACTTCTCCTAAACCTGACTCAAAACAATATAAACAAACTTCACAAAACCCTCAGCTAGTGACTTTTTTATTTTACAAAGCATTTTGGGTATTATTGTTTTTCACTTTCATAGAATATGTGCATTTTGAAGCTCCTTATTCTTTTATGTTTTTCCATTGAAAATGTGTTCTACAATAAATCCTTTTGATGTCGAACTTTTCTATTTTCTCATTTCTTCTCATCCCAGTTCATGGTTATTTGAAAAGAACGGGTAAAATGGCAATGAAAGAAAAATAATAACTAAATTCATTTTTGAAACCTATTTTGTATTTAAGCTATGCATATTTAGTAAAAATTATAACAAAATATTTATCAAACAGGACAATTCAGATTTCGTATATTTGCAGATTCCACATGGAAAAGTGTAAAAAATCACCACTCTGTGAGCTATTTGGTAGATTCTCTGAAGCTTCTTACTGGTGGTCTAATTGCTTGCTGCTTTATGGATGCCCTGTTTTAGGGTCAGGAATATTTCAATGTGCTCAAAGTCAATGGTGAATATACCATTACATTTGATCATTAGCTATCTTCATTCATTTATTCATGTGGTAACAGTAATTAAACACCTACTATTTTCAAAGTGTCATTATTAGGGGTACTGAGGTCTAGGCCTTGGGTTGACATCAAGAAATTGAAAGAATAGTAGAGTAGGCAACTATAATAGACCACATTAAATTAAAACAAATTGAAAGCAACAGAGATACCAAGAGTCATAAAGGCGTTCTAGAGAGAAAAAAATAGTTCTAATATGGAATATGGAAATTATAGAAGGGAGAATTTCATTTTAATGCTGTAAATTTTGGATAATTAAAGACAAGGTAATATGTATTCTAGACATTTAAATGTGAGGGAATAGTTTAAACCAAGTCATTACAAAAGGAAAAGTATGTGGTGCATTCAGAATATAATGTAATTGGACAAGTGTAGAATATAAAGTATATTGATAGGATGAAGAATGAGGTGAAATGTCTTCAGTCATAGTTTGGGAACCGCGTACAGAACTGGAATTGTATTATATTTGTACAATGGTGAATCAATATTTTCTTAACAATGTTCCAACACTATCACTGTTGGCAGCACACTCAGTGAAAAGAGCCTCCCTACAGTGTGCCACACACTTTCAGAGTGTGTTCCAGATGCAGTTTTCTGAATTATGATAGTGGCAAACCACTTATCTGGTAACTTCGCAGAACATAGTGGCCTTATTGAACTGTAGGCATGAGGTCAAATGGAGCCTATGAATAAGGACATGTAATCTAGGAGTACAAAATTTTCCAATGATAAGACTCAATGGTTTTGAAGAAGCCTTTGGGACTAGATAAGAATTCAGGGAAAGATTAGCATAGTTCCTCTCAACACAATTTATGTGGTGGATAGTTAAATATGTATGTTTCCTGTAGTGGTACATTAGAAATATTTAATTATATGATAAATATCTGAGTAGGAAAGAAGCTAGGATCACAGTGAGCCACATCTAGACCAGCTAGAGAGGATGACAATGAAAAGTATCTGTAGTCAATGGCTGTCTAAAAATCAAATTTAAGAGGGAATTGTTTCTGTGCAAAGAATGATGCCTGCAATTAGAACAGATTTCTTCTTCCCCACATCCTGCTCCCCTTCATACAACTTTGGCATAACCGCGTTCCTCAAGATTATGATTTTTAGGGAAGAATAAAAGAGACTCTGTGACAGAGATATCGTCAACCTCAGTCTGAACCTGTCGTAACCACAACCCATTTCACTACGAAATGTAGAATTTTTACCATATTCTTTGGGAAAGTACAGACTGAATGAATGTGTCCAAGTGTGTGAGTATTGCTTCTAATCTTTCTCTTCTCTGCAATCTTTTATCAGCAGCAACCACAAAATGAAACCTACCTCTATTAGCCCAAATACTTTATTGTGTTTGGATTTATTTTTCATTTTCATTTTAGTTTTTGCAACTTTACCATGGAGGGATTTTAGAATAGATAACACATTTGGACTGTAGCTTATGTATATACTTTAATATCTAATACTATGTAACATTAATGTCATAGAATATTATTTATTCCTTGGTTTCAAGGCAACCTCTAAGAAATAGACTATTTTACTTCCTTCTCTGTATTTTTAATCACAAAGTAAAGACCACAAAATAGTGTGGTTAGAATATCCAGTATTCCGGATAAAACTGAAACATTAAAGTAGAAGAATGAGAAGAAATCAGCACCATCTGTTAGATTCTAGGACAGCCAGGCTCCAATGAACCACGCTTCCTGGTATGCATATTCTTGCATAATCCTTTTCCGTATTGAATCTCGGCCAGCATTGTGTAACCTATGACATATGGCAGAAGTGATAATGTTTAGCGTATATGGCCTGGCATTTCTGGAACATTCTCCCTTTGAGGAGGCAAGGACTGAGTAAGAAATCTGAGAATTTTGACGAAGCCCAAGCTAGCCACGTGGAAAGGAATCACGGAAAGGGAGCATATTGCCTGCTGCAGACATCCAGCCAGGCTACACACTGTGTGTGGAGCTGCCCCAGTAAATGCTAGTGGAGAAGACTCAGGTGTCAGGCATATTCCTCCTACACAGTCACTCTAGCCTTTCCAGCTTTGTGTACAACCCGGACCAGACACTATGCAGCAGAAATAATCAGTTCCCGCTGTGCCCCGTCCGAACTTCTAACCGACAAAATTATGAGTTTAATAAAAAAGTTTGCTTTTTATGCCACCCAGTTTTAGAGTCATTGATTTCACAGAAATGAATGACTGGAGGAGTTCCTAAATCAATTATTTAGATTAATTTTGGAGGTATTTGTAGAAGAGTGTAATGAGAATTTTAATGAGCAATGGGAATTGAGAAAATAGAGAATCTAATGTTAACTTTTCTGAATAGGTTCAGATCATATTTTGCTGGAATAAAGTTTCTTAAAGTCTGAATTGTGAAGGCTAAACTTTTGGAAAAGAAAGGTTTAAGAAAGCAAAGTCATGCATGTATTTATTTTTAAATTTTTTATTTGTATAAATTTAAGGATACAAGTGCAGTTTAGTTACATGGATACATTGTGCAGTGAAGTCAGGGCTTTTGTATAACCATCACCCAAATAATGTGCATTGAACTCATTAAGTAATTTCTCTTCCATCATTTCCCCACCTGTCTCCCACTCTTCTGAGTCTCCAGTATCTATTATTTTACACCCTTACGTCCATTTGTACACATTATATAGGTCCCAATTATAAGTGAGTACAACAGGCATTTATTTTCAATTAAAAGCGACACTTTAAAAACTACCATTAAAATACATTGGTTTAAGTTACAATTACCATTCATTGTGTATCTCATTATTGATTTGCTAATTTCAAAGAAAGAGTAGTTATGATTTCACAAATAACATACATTTTTGAATGAGTTTATTATTCCAATGAAAAAAAGATAAAACAAGCATCTAAATTCAAATATTTTATGTGTAGTTGGGATGACAGTGTTTCAAAATACAAATGAGTGAGCCTTTTCTCCCTGCCAGGTAGGCTGCAGATACCACTCCCCTCACCATACTTCACTCTGCCCTTGTTCACATGTGAGGCAGGGGATGGGACATCACTGAACTCTATTCAAAGGGCACTGCCACTGCTGTGAACCTTGTTGGATTTGGTGACCTGGCAAGGACTGAGAGCTTCTATTGTATATCTCTCTCACCACATCAAGATGCTAGGCTCGGGAGGAGGGTGAGACACAGACACAGAAGGTTGAGAAGCTATCTGTCACTATGGTTCTTCTGCTCTTGGCAGGGTACATCCTGAGAAAATGAGGAAAGAAACAAGACAAACTTTTTGGGGCCTTCAGGGGTTGGAAAGAACTGATCTCTATCCAGGTGTTCACAGACACCCTGGCTTCCTGAAATCCTGTAGTGGCAAAGAATGGATCCTGTCCATTTTACACAGGTACCATGGAAGGTGTAGAAATCAACTGGGTAACTGAGCTGGCAGCCCACATGGCTATCTTTTGGAACTCCTACCAGACCCGAGAGATCGGCAGCCATGGGATCACATGCTCCGTGTTGTTGAATTCAAACCAAGTGTGCTAGCAGCTTTCACCCAGAAGCCAACAACTATGAAGACAGAAGTAGCTGAGGAAAGGGGAAGAATAAGAGGAAAAGTACACTCAGAAAGTGTACGTCAAACTTGGGGCCCATTTCCAAATGAGCTTGTGTAAACTTCCTCTGGAAAAAGAACCTGTGTGTGGAAGTTGGGCAGTGTGACCAGGAGCACAGAGAAAGAAGCTGAGAGTTTATCAGATCAGTCCTCGGGAACCTGTCCAAAAATTTATATTAATTGTAAAAAGACAGGCAGAGACAACAGGCATAAGAATAACATCAGTTAAATAATCATATGTATTGCATTTAAACCAATTTTTGCCTGTTAACCACCTACAGTTATTGTATAGCCATCTCATTAATTTGAAATGTTTGTGGTCAATGCTGTATGTCACCTTCCTATAAATGACAAGGAAAACTGTTGATTTGTAAGAGGTAGGATGGCCTCCAAAAGATGCCTATGCTTAAATCCCAAAAACCTGCAAATATGTTGCCTGACAAAAGGGACTTTGCAGACCTGATTAAGTTAAGGGACTTAAAATGAAGATATTAGACTGGATAATCAGAGTAGGCCTACTGTAATCGCCTGAGCCCTTAAAAGAGGAGAACTTTTGCTGGAGTCAGAAGAGGAAAGCAGAAGAGATGATGCAGAGCAGGAAGTCACTGGGCTTAACAATGGAGAGATGGTGAGCCAGGAAAGGCGGGAAGCCTCTAGAAGCTGAAAATTATCCTGTGTGACAGCCTGCAAGGAAACGGCCACCTCAGCCCCTCAGCTACCTGAAATTTCATTCTGCTATCAGCCTGAATGAGCGATTTTCACAGAGCCTCCAGATAAGAGCCCAGGCCACTGACACCTTGATTTTGGCCTTGTTTAAGGCCTAGAGGGGAGAAACCGGCTGAAGTCTCCAGATTTATGACTGAAAGATGTGTCAGATTAATTTCTGTTGTTTCAAATTCCTGAAAGCATAGAAATCTGTTACGGTACCAACAAAAAATGAATATCCCGACTAACAAAACACGGCATTTGACAAAACAAATTTTGCACTTAATATGTAAAATATATTTAGTCTACATCTTGGATGTAGGCAGCAAAAATGCATGCGCTCATCAACTATTGGTTGCTTAGGACTGAGGTTAGGGAGTGCGGGAGGTAGTGCCACGGGACAGTTCTCCAGGCAGCCTCGGACAGATCCAGTACTCCCTCTTTCTTGCTTGTAGCTCTTAAGAGTAACTACAGAATGTGGTGGGAATGCAACATCCTGAGAGTAAAAAGGAGCCACCTGGAACAGTCGGGCTCTGTTCCAGACCCTCCGAGATACAGGATTTCCTTGTATGCTTCAGCTCAGTGGACACACTATAACCCAGTGTATCCATCAGTGTTATCTAGCTCAGTAACCCCTAAGATATAAAACAAGAATGGGCTGCTTTCTGGGGTCCTCAGCTGCAGTGTAAGTGGGGCATGTGCAGATAGCAGTCCCTCCACCCTAGGCATCTTTCCTGAGCCTTGGGGACCTGCTCATCCTGGATCCTAGACATCTGCTGTCCCTCGCTGCCTATCTGTAAGGAACAAAGCTGCCTTATGTAACTTGTATGTGTGGGTGTTCTGTCTCAACAGACTCAGACAAGTTGGCAAACCTGCTCCTTGGTTTCTTCTTTAGTTTAGGAATGTAAAAATTGTTCTAAAATTATATTATGATGCTAGTTGCCCAACTCTTTGAATATACTAAAAATCATGAAATCGTACACTTTAAAAGGGTGAATTTCATGCAATGTAAATTGCATTTCAATAACATTGCGTAAAAGACAAAAACCTTAACAATATCTCCACACTTCTCAGTTTAGTAAAGACCAACATAAAAACATATAAAACCAGTGCTTTTACACACACACGCGCGCACACATACACACACACACAACACACACACACACAATTGTTTGGTGTTCAGCCACCAAATAATTAAAGCTCTTTCAACTGCAGAGTGGGTTGTCACTCAATTAATAGAAATGGCTGAATGAGTAAAAAACAGTAATCACTGAGTCCAAATGCATTTGCAATTACCACTTATAACAATAGAAAAAGCAACTTTTTATTTCTTTTCTTCATGGGGACAATTACATGAAAGAAATTATAAATTATTCTTTTTAAGTGCCATCATGGATCAAATTCTAAATGAGTCAGGACCTAAAGAAAAGAATAATTCCATTAAGGAATAAGAACACAACAAACTTTGTATGTTTTTACTGTTTTTTTTTTTTTTAATTTATGAACTGAAAAGGAAAATTAAGCTGTATTTTCTTCTCATAGATAATTTCACATTAATTAAAAAGTATTTTGCATGCTTTGAAAGACTGTACATTAGGCTAAGAACATCTATAATGATATTCATAAAGCTTTACTCTAAAGATATGTCAGTATATGTGAACACACTGAATTGGCTCACAAAACTTGTGATATTGAATGTTATACTTGGGAATTTTTCTTTGAAATCATTTGTCTTACTATTTAAAAAGAAGGAACACAATAGGCCTCTTTTCTGACAGTTTAATAAGGTTATTACAATACATACAAATGCATTATTTTAAAAATGTGTAAACACCTAAAAATGGTAGTGTTAGACTCTTGAGGTTTTAATGCTGGGTGAATGATTTAATCTTTTATTTTATGCCAAGAAAGAAACAAAAAGGTTTGAGGAGAAGACATTGTAATACAATTTAAATTTATTATTTTGATCATTGTTTTTCTTTTGAAAGCAGTATTTTCAGCTTATATTCCTTTGAAAGAAATACAAAGGTTACGTATACTTTATTTTCCCCTAACATTTAAAATTCTTCACGTTTGTATTTGTTTTGGCTTGTTCTGCTTTCTTTCCATTCATGTCATCTGTAATGCAGAGCTTGTCATAGTGGCATGAAATGCATGCCTTAGAACATAAACCATTTTAGAAATATCTTTTGTAGCCAGAGATAAAGCAAAAAATAAAAATAAAAAAATACGTACATTAACATTTTACACAAAATAAGAACACTTTAAAATCCTGAATCTACTTTTGGGTATGCCTTAGACTTAGAAGATTCAAGAAGTAAAACAAAATACCATTGTTTATTCTTCACCTTTCAAATAAATTTTTGGAAAATGTGATTTTTTTTTCCCATTTTGAACTAAAACTCTCAAATAGGATATCTTTTTAGAAGTAAACATATCTTGGATAAATGCCATCTTCATTTTAAGAAGAGAGAAATGAAAAGGGAAAGAGAACATTTTGCCAAAATCTTGTACTTAGGTATAAAATCATACTAAAATCATATCATAATAGGATTAAATAAAAGCAATATTGAATATACGAAATACACTTAAAGGTCTGAGAACATATCTGAAATTCTGAGTTAGTTCATGATCAAGGTGAAGCTGAGACATATCTGAGAGCAGAAATTCTGTTACTGTTAAGTAAATTTTACTATGAAGAAATTATGATATATAGGCTTTTGCTGGAATGAGGTGCTATGAAATCCACATGCTATGAAATCCAATTTTGCTCAAAGATTAACTGATATGGTTTGGCTCTGTATCCCCACCCAAATCTCATCTCGAATTGTAATCCCCATGTGATAGGGAGGAATCTGGTGGGAGGTGATTGTATCACGGGGGCAGTTTCTCCCATGCTGTTCTCATGGTAGTGAGTGAGTCCACACCACATCTGATGGTTCAAAAGTGTGGCACTTCCTCCCTGTATCTCTCTTCTGCCACCTTGTGAAGACGATGCTTGCTTCTCCTTCACCTTCTGCCTTAATGTAAGTTTCCTGAGGCCTCCCCAGCTATGCAAACTCTGATTGAGTCAACTAAACCTCTTTCCTCTGTAAATTACCTAGTCTCAGGTTGTTCTTTATAGCAATGTGAAAACAGACTAATACATTAACCCAATAAAGATTGAGTTTGGAATGTTATTTAGACAGAAAATGTGCTAAAATTGCCCTAGCTTAATTTTGACTTCATGCTACAACTGCATTCATTTGCTCTAACAGAGGTGGGTATCTGAATTAGGACTCAGCTGGCAGTGAGATAAGCTAAGAGCTCACTGAAGGCTGAAGCTCCAAATATTGAAAAAAGTCAATTCTAAGGTATTTATTATGAGAAAGAAAAGTTAAAAGCATTCACTTTTAATAAATTCCCAAAACAAATCAAATCAAAATCCAGGTATATAGAAGAAAGAAATGAGGACTGTAATTAGTACAAGTCGTAACAGCAATAGTGAATCCCCAGTGCAAATACTGGGTAAGCTTTAACTCATTTAATGAACATTTATTTAGTGTCTTGTAGTTTTGCTAGGTAACGTGAGGAACAGTATTACGAGGAATACAGTTCATTCTCTCATGAAACTGACTTGCTCAGGAGAAATAAACCCATCACATGGAACATGAAACATGAGAAACGAAGTACTGTTTACATCTGAAACACTTGGGGAGCAAGTCAGCAGCATACCTGAGGAGGAAGACAGAGAGAATATTCCAAAAGCCTGGCTACTGGAGGACTACTGGAAGAAGTGAGTCTATGAAGGTCAAGGCAAAAGACAGTCATTACATGAGGAAATTATTGACCTAAGATTCTTTTTATTCATCCTGCTAATAAAAGAAGATTGTTTACAGAATCTACAATGGGGTTGAACCTACAAGTATGAATTAAATGGATTAGAGGCAAAGTATGACGTCTAGATAAAACAATGCAGACGACAAAAACAATACGTGTATTGGCATATATACGAGCAATAACTGAATTAATTTTAAAAACTTAGCGAGTATTGATTAAAAATCTACCATGTGATCAGCAATGTGTTAGGTGCCGGGGAGCTTAGTCTAGATAAGGTGAGAAGACAAACATACTGAAAATAGCTTAAAAATAATGTAAAATAGGATATGAAGTGTGTAAGTGTGTGATATAGACCAAAATGTGGATGTTTGAATAGAGAGTCTGGTGTTTTATGAAGTATTAGGGTAGAGTTTACTGGATACCTAGAAAAATGGCAATAGGAGGGTTCTTTTGTACTTAAAGAATTTGAAAAATTTAGACGGGGAAAAAGGAACAGAGAGAAAGAACCATATGAGCCAGAGAATGAAATTATATGCAAAGCCACTGAAAATAGCATAAGTCAATTAAAAAGTAGTTTGGAGTTGTGTGCAATTAAATAAGAAGTTGAGTGAGGGATTGTAGGGCTTGGTGTACCTCAAATAGTGAGATGAAGCATCTGGATTTGGTTTAAATGAAATAAGAAAGAATAGAAGTAAATCAGAAACTTGGAATCAATAGCATGTAAAAAAAGGATTAGTTTTAAACACAGACATGTTTGGGAGAAGACTTACTCAGAGAAAAAGTTTCTGATTTTTACCTGAAATAAGCAAATAAAATAAACAAACCCTTAGAAATGGAATTCAAAGCAGTGTTTATTATTACACCAATATATAGCTTGACATCCAAAAGACATGCCAAAAGTATATTTCAAAGTGTTTATGCTAATATCAATGTAGGAAGTGAATCTACATACTATGAAATTACTTTCAATATAAAAACTAATTTTATGGTTACGTTTTATTGAATTGGTAATTCCATACACACTTTTACTGTGGAGGACTATGTTTGATATAGGTAATAATACTGTACTTTTTATTAATGAAAAAATGAATTTAAATTGTTAAATATTGTAATTCAGTTATTTTCAGCCCTAGAGGAGTTTGAACAACCGACACTTTTGCAAATACTTTTTAGGCAATGTGACTAAAATTAAATGGTATTCAAACACATGTCCACACAAAAACCTGCACATGAATGTTTATATCAGCTTTATTCACAATTATCAAAACTTAGAAACAACTAAAATGCCCTTCAGCAGGTGAACAAATAAACTGTGGTACTTCCATACAATAGAATATTGTTCAATACTAAAAAGAAATGAGCTCTCAAGTCACAGAAACACACAGAGGAACTGTAAATGCATATTACTAAGTGAAGATGTCAACACAAAAAGACTACATAACTATATGACTCTGAGTGTATTACATTCTGGAAAAAGGAAAGCTACAGAGGCAGTGAAAAGTTCGGTGGATGCCAGAGGTTTTGGGGAAGTGAGGGATGAATAGGTGGAACACGGGAGTTTTAGCGCATTGAAACCATTCTGTTTCACACTACAATAGTCGACACACATAATTACACTTCTGTCAAAACCCATAGAATGTACAACACAGAGTGAAATTTCAAGAAAACTATAAACTCTGGCCAATAATGACATGCCTATATATCGGCTCATTTATGGTTCACAAATGCACCAAACTAATGAGAGGTGTTGATAGCGGGAGAGGCTGTGTTTGTGACTGGGATGGGGAGTGGTGTTTGGGAACTCTATACTTTCTGCTTAATTTTATGCTAAACCTAAAGCTACTCTTAAAAAGTTTATTAATTTAAAAAAAGTTGGTGACCTTACCAGGGTTGGTATTTAAATAATAGATATGTTTTATTTGACACTTTGGTAAATAATTTAGTAAAACATAACAATGTCAAAGAAAAAGAATGGTTGCAGAGATTGCAAAATGCTGATCCAATATCCATTCCCCACATTTTCCTTGCTAACAGTACCGATTTTGTTGGAAGTGAAAATCCAGACAGCTAAAAAAGCTACATTTCCCAATGGCGTTTCCAGCTTTGGCTGGCTCCAAGGCTGTGGTAAATGGAACTTGCTGGGTGGAATTTTTAAGAACGCTCCTCAAAAGTGAGCACCTCAAGACTCATGCTTTCTGTTTCGCCCGGTCTGTGTTTTTGTTTTTATTTTTCTGGCCTTTAATCAGCCTTTTCTTCATGGCTAAAATGAGTATTTGATGCAACAGGAAAAGCAGTGATTTTGTGGCCACACAGCAGCTATGAGGAAAGGTGAGAAAAATCAAAATGCCATGGCTCTGAGATTCTTCAGCAATGGAGCTAAATCCATGAACCACCCAAATCCAGATTCAATTCGTTTACCTTAACCATTGCTTTGCAGATTTCTGTTTCATCCTAAGGTAAGTTTGAGTCGATGTACACACACTGACATGTGACCTTGTTCCTCATGATGATAGCATCTCCCAAGTGGAATCCCCACTACCTGGACTATGACATACTTATCAGCTGAAGACCATTGTTTCTCTTAAGCATTCTTCAAAAGCTGTATCTTTATTCTTGTCTCTGTGTCCATCTGTACCTGTATCTCTACCATCTATATCCTTTCTTTTTCTCTCTCTCTCTCTGTATGTCTACTTTTAAATTTATCAAATTGTTTTTAAAACTAATAAGAAACATTGGATTTTTATACCATCCTTATATTTATTGTTTAGAGCACACTAGATAGGTAGGTAGGTAGGTAGAGAGGTAGAGAGATAGAGAGATAGAGAGATAGATAGATAGATATGGATAATGGGATAATGTCCTACATATTTATACCAGTTTGTTTGTTTTCTTCCATGTAAAGTATCTCAATCACAAAACGATTTTGTTTTCCTAAATTTAATACAGCTGATTCTATTTTAAAACTAGAACTAAATTATCTTGAATATTTTCTCTTTCGAAAGGCTGAAAACTACAAGCTACTTTGGATTGAAAGTGTTCAGTTTTTGACTGCAGAGACTTCATCTAAGTTAAAGTATTCCTTTTACCACTGGAGTATATAATTCCATAACTGGAAGGTATTTGGAGGATAATTATGCCAGCTAATTATTTAATGAATTGAAGAATTTATTCACTTATACATAGTATTAAGTACTCTGTATTAATATTGGACTTTAAGAAATAAAAACAGACTATTACATCCCGTAGTGATCTTAACTATCAGTGAGGAGGCAGCAAGTTTAAAAAAAACACAATATATTGTAATAATTCTAATAAAATGTACTAATAGTTTTATAGTCAACAGCTTATTATATTCCGACAGTATTCAGATGCTTCTCATGTACTATCTCAGTTGACTTTATGAAACTGTAACTAATATTAGCAGCACTTATCAGATAAGAAATGTTATTTAGAGAAATAAACAAATGTTCTAGTGACACAGAAATTCTAGGGGACAGAGCACATTTTGGAATTTACGGTCCTGTCTGAATACAGTGTCAGAGATGCACAGAGTGACTAGAAACTCTTGTTAAGAGAAAAAAAGGACTATGGATTAAGAATTAATATGAGACTGTTGTTTACTTTGCTTTTATTGTATTTTTTTTGTTCTTAAAATATCTACTTTATTGAATAGCAAAGAAGATGTGAAACCTCTGAAAGGCATCAGAACACACCTCTCAACATTCAAGGTATCTGTGATCTCATTCACAAACTTAATTAACTATCTTTACATACATTAATCTATATTTTAAAAATTCTGTTTCCTTTTAAAATACTTCAATTTTCTGATTTTTAAACAACTTTTTCCTAGATACTAAATAATTTTTAGAATTTAATAAATTATTCATACAGATGCTGTAAACCTCAGTTCTCTTCGATGCTGCGACACTCTTTATAAATTGAGAACTTCATCATAATTTCATAAGTCTAAATAAACCAGTTACTCAATTCAACTATTATATTAGAGTAACAATGCTGTTACTTTAAAAGGCCAAATTCTTTATGCTTTATATAATGTAGACATTTAAACACATTTATACAGATTAAAAGTCTTCCACATGTTTTTTTCTGTTCTCTCACAATATTTTTTATTATAATATTTTTAAGGTATATGAAGAAGTAAACTACTCAACAACTATACATTTTATAATTTAAAATACTTTTAAATTATCTTTTCTTTGTTTTAATTATCATTATGAACTCAATTCTTTATAGATTGGATATTTTTCAATTAACTAAAGTTTTATTCATCTTTGGATGCTCAAACTGTCAACAGCTCATTCAATAGGAATTCCTTTACGTGCACTTTTGATATGATTCCATTAACCTTGGAAACATATTCTGCTTTGTGGCACCAGAGCATGTTTCAGCTTGGACATATGGAATTACCACAAACTTGTTCTTATATTATGATATAAAATATCTTTTTTTGGCCAGACATAGTGGCACACACCTGTAATCCTAGCACTTTGGGAGGGTGAGGTGGGCAGATCACTTGTTCTCAGGAGTTTGAGACAAGTCTGGACAACACACTGAGACCTCGCCTCAAAAAAAAATACAAAAATTAGCCAGGTGTGGTGGCATACACTTATAGTCCCAGCTACTTGGGAGGCTGAAGTGGGAGGAGAGCAAGATACTGTCTCAAAAAAAATTTTTTTTCATATTTAATGTGTTATACTATTCATTATCATGTTACAGTATTTATATTGTACCAATGGTTGTTATGTATCACTCCAAATGGTTCTCTTACATGGTCTTGTTTGGACCCAACAGCAGTCAAAGTCTTCAGATTTCCTGTAGAGAAATTCAAGAGATGATGCCTCTCTAGAAATTTCTCATGATTAGCCCAGAACAGTATATGCAAATATATGCTGTAGAGGTTTGGTCAAAAATCTCCTTTTGACTAACATGACAAATCCAACTTTACTTCACATGTCTGTTTTTTAAGCATTCTCATTTTAACCACATGAATCCTTCTTGTGAAATCCAAAATTTCAGAGGGCATTGGAAAATATAAATCTATTTCTGTGACAAATTATGACTTCCAAAAACTATTGAGTAATTTTAGAAAAGGTTTACAAGGTATACATAAATACTAAATGTAACATTATTTTATAGATTCTATAAATTCTGTTTATAAATTCAAATTTTTAGGGTTGTATTAGCTTACAAAATTCTAACTTATTTAAACCCTAAAGTCTTTCAATGACAATTCTAAATTCCTGTTTCATTTATTTAAGATTTTGTCTACATTTAGTGAAGAAATGCAAATAATTGCAGGAAACTAGATTGATATGTCCTAAATTTCCAAATTTGTATTACTAGTAACTTCTCATTTCCACAAAGAAAAACAAAATATTCTTCTAAACCAATTAAGGTACAATAATAAACTTTTCAGTTTTGTTATACAATGTATGCTTTTTAAATATATTTTAAAATGTAAATTGAATTTAACATTTATCTTTAAAATTAGAAAAAAGTGTTTTAGAAAAACAAAGAGATTTATAAATTATTCTTTAACCAATGGATAGGGGACTGGGGAAGACATTCATTCCTCTCACCTTTCTTTTTGTTTAAAAAAATTTTTAGTAATTATTTATTATTATTATTATTATTATTAAGTTCCAGGGTACATGTGCAGGATGTGCATCAGCCTCCTACCTTTTTAAATCTGAACTTTTGCTGTTGGAAGATTTAAAGCTGACTCTTTACAAAATAAAGACCTTTTGGCTTTGGATTAGTTAATCCTTTTATCATTTTCTTGGCTTGAGGCCTGCCCTTATCACCCCATTAGTTAAATTTATTTCTAAATATAAGACTATACTTTTAAAAAGAGAGAATTTTCAGATTAACAGGTTCAATTCTCATAATTTTCACTTCATAAAAATGATTCACAGACACTCTTTTTTTAAGCTAGAAACACATACATTTAAGCAAAGAATGTAAACAGAAGTCTTCATATTTTTACCAACAGAATGTCTTGTTTTTCATTTTTTAAAACTGTTTTGAGAAGCAGCTGTGCTGGGATCTCCAGTTTGGCATTCCATATTGGTTCTGCCCTTCTTCACCTTGTCTCACTCCAGGATGCTGACTTCTTGCCACATCAACAGGGATTTTCCTCTCCCTCCTATTGGCCACTGAAAATCCCAGCAGATGGTCAGAGAAAGTCAGGAGAGTGAGATGAGAGCATTTATTTTCCCCAATCCCTTCGAAGTCTCCTAAGGTGAGAGGTGTCTCTGCAGACCTTTCCTTCATGCTGTTCTCCTTCCTTTTCTGGTAACTGGAATGGTGACCTTCTAATTTGAAATCAGAATGTTAACCTTCTACTTGGAAAGCAACAAGCTCCAAATCCTCTTTGAAGAAAAATAAATATTGAAGACCTAAAAGATTGAATACATTTATTTTCAGCATGTTCCATAAATATATAAAAATATATAATGCATAAAATCTAGGTATAAACTCTTCATGGATATGACTTCTATCAGACAAAAAATGCAAATTTAATTAAAAATTAAATGGAGATATAATTATATGTAAATTAAGCAATTTTCAATGTATTATTTTAATTTGATGAATGACTTTTTGCTGAAATTAAATTATCCTTCTCAGGTTTGTATTTTTCTGCTGTCCACTGGTTCTCTAGAATTCACTGCACCCATTCTGCAACATGGAAAGGGGTGACATCATTCTTCTCCTAATGGTGTTGTTTTATTGAACTTTCTTTGAAACTTTCACTTGTACCTTACCATATGACCTTCACTACTGCAAATATATGATTTTGCCTGTTTTTGTGCCTCTTTTATTTTCTCTTTAATTTGTGGCAATTAAAGTAATACTACTTGGGGATTTTTGTCATTTTAATCATGATCCCACCTGCTGCTGCTGAAATTATATGTCAGTAGTTGGGTATAAGGTGGTCATCAGGATGATTCCAATGTATAATCAAAATGAAAACTACAAATTACGTATTTGAAACACCGAACAATCCCTGATAATATATATACTCAGGTCCTGTCTTGATAAATGCTTGCGTAGGTTATTATAACTGCCTCCCACTCAGCAACATCTGAAATTCATGCTCTGCACTAAAGCCTGCCCTCCTCCCCAGACTAACTTCTTACTACTCACAACTTTGATTTTCACGGTTTGAGTAAATGTGGATTTACTTAAAATACTTCACTTACAGTTGATTGTGTGATGCCTTTAGGTCTTTCTTCCTGAGTACCATCTGTTTGGAATGCTTTCATCACATTTATGAACTTGATAATAATTACTTCTCCTTTAAGTATCAGATTAGGTAGTATTTTCTTTCTCTGACACTCCATGACTATGCAAAATTTGTTTTTTCTACAAACACACAAATATACACCTATCTCTATATATCTATACATATATATGTATTAAGTGGATTGGTGGCATGCACATCCCCCTGATTGCAAGTGACCCAAAGGCAAGGCATTTTCTTGTTAATCTTTTGCCCAGTGCTGAGCACACGCTCAGTAGTAGATGCTCACATGTTGATATGGTTTGTGTCCCCGCCCGAATTTCATCTTGAATTGTAACCCCCGTAATGTAACCCCACATGTCAAGAGAGAGACCAGGTAAAGGTAATTGAATCATAAGAGTGGTTTCCCCCATGCTATTCTCATGATAGAGAGTGAGTTCTTCTGAGATTTGATGGTTTTATGAGGGGCTCTTCCACCTTTGCTCCACACTTCTCCTTCCTGCCGCCTTGTGAAGAAGGTGCCTCACATCTCCTTTGTTTTCTGCCATGATTGTAAGTTTCCTGAGCCCTCCTCCAGCCAGGCTGAATTGTGAGTCGATTAAACCTCTTTGCTTTATAAGTTACCCAGCTTCAGGCAGTTCTTTATAGCAGTATGAAAATGGACTAATGCACACCTCGTGGTTTTGGAGAAGCATTTTGTCTTCCTAGGCCATGGTGGAATGGATAAGCTGGGAAACTTTTATATGGACTTGAGAAGGGTCTCAGGTTGCTTGCTAGGGAGAAGACCCAAGGAAAGTGCCCTAACAGATTTTCACAATTTAACTAGGAAGAGTGGTAAGGAAAAAATGTTCCAGGAAGAAAATGGGAATGGGCAAAAGCACGGAGGGTAAACAGCAATGAGAATTTGATAATTACAATTAGTTCAGTAGAGTTGGAGGAGGGTTCTTGTGGGATTATGTGGCACACCTAGAATGAAGAAGGATTTTGTGTATTTTGAAGGTTGTCGGCAGCTCATGCAGGACTTTCAGCCAGAGAATGACAAGATTAGACTTGTAATTTGGAAACATCACATTAACTTGAGTTTGCATATGAATATCTAGGAAAAAATAGAGTATAGGATCTTATGAGCATCTGCATTCATGTGGTACTTACAAGAGGAATAATTTAAGAAGATAATGAGATAAAAATATGGAAGATGCCAAAAAGGAAGAGGCTGATATCAAAGAAATTAAGAAGAATGTGTTACAAATAAGTGTTACAGAAATATCAAATGCAAGAGGAAGATCAAGCAAGAGAGGGGTTCCTTGGCTGTAGAGAATAGCCATTCACTTTGATGAAAGTCCTGTCCAGAGAGTGATAGAGTTGAACACTGAGGAAAGGAGACACAGAAAACTGAGTATGTGAGGCAGTGGAAGGCATTAGAAACCAACTGGAACCCTCTCCTCTTCTGAGGTCACAGCACGACAGCTTTTCGTCAGACTTCTCTCTTGCCTGAAAGCTCTAGATTCATCTCAGGCTTAGTTCTTGTGTCGCTTGGAATCATCATTTGAAATTAGATTTTGGGGGAGATAAAATATCAAAAATTAAAAGGATATTTGAACACTAGATTAAGCTAAAATCATGAGCTGCTGAGAAACTGGCAACTCATTTAGCCAAGTGGAAATATAATATTTTAAAAATAAAAACAGGAGTTATTATTTCAAAGAACGTAAGTTCTTCAATATGTGAGAAACTTTGTTGTCTTCAATAATCAAGGACATGATAAATTAAACATAAACCAAAGAAAATTGTTCCAAGATCCACAATATTTGCTTTCTAGTCGGATTACTCAAAATACAATGAAAAACATTTTGCAAAAATTTTTTTCAGAGTAGACCAATAAAATAAGAGAATTCTGTAATATTAACAGAGAGAAAAACAAATTCTAATTGTCATTAGTATATCATTTCATGCAAAAACTATTTTTGAAAGTCTTATAAATAAGTCCATCACATCCAACTTTAAACATGACAAAATTCCCTTTTCTGAGTTCTGAAATGAACTTTCTATATTCATTTAGCGTTTGTTGTACAGTTTCCTCTTTCTAATTCTGGAATAACCAGTCAATTTACTTCAGAATAAAATTACTCTCTCTTTTTAACACACACACACGCAACATACCTTGCCTTCAAGGTTGCACTTCTGCAACTGTTACTCCTAGCAGGACTCACTAACTGAGTATGTTAATTTGTACTACAACAACTTCTATTCCATGGAGAAAACTAGAAAGTTGATAATTGTGAGATGTTTGTCATACATCAGCATTTTGGGGGTATAACAGCAGATTTTATAAACATATATATTAAAATTCCACTAAATGAGGATTATAAACATACCTAATGGAGTTACTGTGGGGATTCAGAAATAGAAACTACAAAGAGCACTTCAAACTCTCTGGAATGTAAGAAACACTCAAAAAATGGCAGGCAGACCCAAGCTAAGCTACATCCCCAACAGCTATCCTCTACATCATCCTTTATAGCAGAAACTTAAATTTTTCCATGTATTTGGAGTGGTAATACATGTCTCTGGTCATTAATCATGATTGAGACACCCAATTGCAGTAGTGTAATTCTTTATGATGTTAAATGATTTAGGATGACTGTAGACCCAGTTTTGACTCATAAAATATAAGTCTGCTCTTGGCCTACTGGTAAATAATTTTTCTGTAATAAAAGCAAGGCCCATGAGGAAAATGTTGCCCTTCTATCTGCCTTTGGATAAATTCTGTAGACTGTGATGATTAATTATTTTTGATTTCTCTGGGAGCAAGTTTGAGGATGAAAGTCAGGATCCTGGAGTTTCAAGAAAGATAAAAGTCCCCTAGTTTTTGCAAAGATGAACTTGTAGAGCCTTCTGCAAGTGATTTGCCAGTGGAAATTTTTAAGTAAGATAATAAATGTTATTATTGTTTAAGCCAGTTTTAATCTAGCATTTTGTTATGCGGTCAAAGGCAATTTAACTTAACAACATGGAGAATGTGATACTAACTAGTGGCTGAATGTGTGCCTCCAGATACAAAAGTTACAAGACTGGGTAGTTGCCAAGGGCCAAGAAGCTACCCCATGCCTAGAGCTTGGCAAATGATGGGGCCATGATGACATCCTTTAGAATCTGTCTTGGAACCTGCTGTGAATGGTCCATCCATAGACTTTATTCTGGAACTTTGTGCATTCACTAATGTAAATCTTGGAGACTCACTTACATCTTACACTCATAATTTAGAAAGAACGCCTTTTTCTAAGCCACCTTCAGAAAAGACTGCATACATTTTCTATTTTGTCCCTAAAATTTAGAGCTCTTGAAATTTTGGAGTAATATAGAGACAATTGTATTCAGGTCATGCAAAGGGAAGCTGTTTAATTCCCTGGGCCTTAGAGATATGTATGGTACACAGAAAAGATATATATATATATATATACACACATATATATGTGTGTGTGTGTGTGTGTGTGTGTGTAGTTTTTTTTTAAAGAAAACAACAGCAACAACAACAAAAGACCCAGAGTTTTTGGTCCTCCCTCAAATCATCATCTTGACAATGATTCTCAACCCCACATGTTAAGGCAAAACAAAATACATTATTTTGTCAAGCATTATAGGATAAAATTTATTACTAGCTTGTAATATTGTTTTTAATAATTTCCCATGTCTGTTTTCTGGTATGTCTATAAGGTAACCGTAGTGCTACATGGCTACAAGTGTCTAGTTTCACCATGCCTTTGTTTGTTCCAGACAATACTGGTTGAAATTATATAGCAATTAAAAATATACATTTTATTCTCAACAAAGTACCAGTTGGGGCAACTCATGTAGCATCACTGTGAAGGAACATATTAACAGTAGGATGTTAACCTCTTTCCTGGGAGGAAAAAAAAAAAAAGACTGATCGGATCAAATTGTCTCGTGCACAAGTTAATAAAACCTTGTGGCAAACACCCCAGTGATATTCACTATCAGAAAATACAGAGTATCTATCTACAAAATGCATGTAGTCACATAACCTGATCTATCTAGGAGGCTTATTATAAACAAAACTGGAATTTATTAATGTGTCAGGGTATGGTTTCCCGGAAAAATGTTATCTTTTTCTTTTAATTTCTTTTCATTGGAGATACTTTATGACCAAAAATGGCTTTTTTTTTTTTTTTTAAGAAAGCAAACAAGTTTAGAATTTCAGATACTAAACCTGAACCGCAGTGCAACCTCATGTAATAAGGAAGGACCATGTGAGCTGCAGAGATGGTCTCGGACCTCTGCTTACGTTGCTTAGGTCTTGTAATTGCCTGTATTCTTTAACTATTAGCAATTCCTTTGAATATGACTTGACAATCAGACATTTGGTATTATCTTAATCACCATATGATATCATAATATTGCCCTATCCTTCTATAGAATCTACTATTATATTCTTCAAAAATGAAAAAGCACATTCATTCCAATATGACTTTCCAACTTAAAAACATATTCAAACAGTGCCAGAGATGATCCTATAAATATATTTATTATTTTATTTATTTTATTTTATTTTTTGAGATGGAGTTTTGCTCTTGTTACACAAGCTGGAGTGCAGTGGTGTGAGCTTGGCTAACTGCAACCTCCGCCTCAAGCGATTCTCCTGCCTTAGGCTCCTGAGTAGCTGGGATTACAGGCACCCGCCACCACACCTGACTAATTTTTTGTATTTTTAGTAGAGATGAGTTTTGCCATGTTGGGCAGGCTGGCCTCGAACTCCTGATCTTGTGATCCGCCTGCCTTGGCCTCCCAAAGTGCTGGGATTACAGGCGTGAGCCACCATGCCTGGCCATATATTTTAATCTTAAGCAAAATTAAATATGAATCATAAGTATAGTCATATTTTTGATACTTTATTCATATCAACACAATTTATTATAAATGATTGTCTATCTTGACTGGCTATCATATTTTTCTTTGATTAATAAGAAAATCAAAAAGGTCAAATATTAACCTATGACATCTATTTTGTACTTGACATTTTATATTATATGATCTCTAGGAATGGATAGCAAAAGGTGCCTTCTGGTGAAATGTCGGCGATATGCCACTGGCAAAAGTCTTCAATTTTGTTTACTATCTATAGTTGCCTAAAATAACATACTGCTCTTAGGCAAGCAAGATAGGCAGGGCTTTGACCTGACTGTAAGAGAGACAGCTGAGAATTTAATTTGAAAAAGTGCTGTTTGGCAGTGATTTGACTGCCCTTGGTGTTGAACAGTCCCAAGTAGAATTTCTGATTTCAGTACGTGTTAAGCATTATGGGGTACCACCCTAAGAAGTATGAGGGAAAAGGTAAGTAGCACTATGAAGAATGGTGCCTGTGTCTTCTCATGGTCACCATGAGGGAACCTTGTCATCTGAAATAAGAGGTTTGGTTCACATGTAATCTTCCTCAGTCGCCAGCTATCTATGTCTGGCAGCAGGTTCACAGTCTACTGCACAAGGTGTGAGCTGTAGACAAAACATGCTTGATGTATCATTTCTTTCAAATGATATGTTTTCCTTGAGTTGAATTCCTTTTCTCTCTAACTGCACATATATTCAAATATTTTTGAAACTAAAGTTACTTTCATTCTCATTCTGATGTCAGCAAACCGTTTTTGTAAGGAGCAGATAGCAAATATTTTTGGCATTGTGGCCATGTGGTCTCTTGCAACTACTCCACTCTTCCACTGCAGAATAGATGCATCCTTAGAGGATACAAAACAAAAACAAGTCGGCATCACTGTGTTTCAATAAAACTTTATTCATAAAACAGAACCAAGTACTGTTTGCCAAATGAATTGTTTGCCAAACGAATGGTTTCTCAAACTCTATGCACACTGACAACGGATGTTTCATAATAAGAACTCAGTGTATTTTTGTGCTTTTTTTTTTTTTTTTTTTTTGAGACAAAGTCTTGCTCTGTTGCCTAGGCGGGAGTGCAGTGGCATGATCTTGGCTCACTACAACCTCCACCTCCCAGGTTCAAGCAATTCTCCTGCCTCAGCCTCCCAAATAGGTGGGATTACAGGCATGTGCCACCATGCCCGGCTAATTAATTTTATTTTTTTTTGTATTTGTGTATTTTTAGTAGAGACAGAGTTTCACCATGTTTACCAGACTGGTCTTGAACTCCTAACCTCAGGTGATCCACGCCCCCCCCAGCATCCCAAAGTGCTAGGATTACAGGCGTGAACCACCGCACCTGGCCTTTTGTGCTTACTATTATTATCATTATTTTGTCTAGCCTGCCTTCAAAACAAGTATGAAATAGCTGTATTTTGACCAATAAGTGAAATAGTTGTTTGACTATTTTACTCAACTGATAATCAGTGATAAGAACAGAGCCAGTGTAATTCTCCAGAACTTCATGCTTACTCCAGAAAAAGTGAGTAGATAAGTTACACTATGTCAATTGAAGGGCCACCTGTAATTTCCTGAAATTCCACTTTTGGTAACTAATCACTTGGTATCTTGAAGGCTTTCCTGTTTTCAAGCTTTCTTTCAAATGTTAACTCTGAAGGAAGCAATTTAAAGCAGTTAGAAAATGACCACAAACAGTAACTCTCTGACACTAGAGTTCATGAGAATATAGGAGAAAATTTAGTAGGCCACCAAGAACAAAAAAACTTTTTTTTTTAACCTAATTCGAATTGTGCTTGACTTCTGATCCTTTTGCTTCAAAAGGGAATACTTAACTGTATTGTAGAATCATATAATAACAGCATTTTAATTCTGGAAGGGAAATTAAATATAAGCTAGTCCAACCTCTCCATTTAAAAAATGACAAAGCAGCTCTAAAAATTCAAATGCATTGCTATCCAGTCTAAATGGAAGAATCTTTCTGTGTTTATTACTGCTCATGCATAGCCAAAAATGCTCCTTAGAAAGTACATTTGTGCTCTAAGGAGTGACCCAAATTGCTTTTTACAGAGTGGCAACTGGGGACCAGGATAAAACTGAAAATCTATCTTTCTAGTAAGATAGTATTTCACTTATTAGGATAGGATTATTTTGACAGTACAGTGAGACTGGATTTGGTTGGTTCACAGAAGGATGAGCTATAACATGCCTGTTTTAGGATTTAATTATCAAATCAATTTTTTAAAAGGGAATAATGCAACACTTTTACTTTGGGAATTAAGCTTAAGATGAAAGACAGAAATAAAAGAACTTTAGTTCTTGTAATTTAGCAGTATTTCATGCTACTTATTTTACATTTAAGTTTCTGGCTTTCTGCATATTTAGAGACATGAGGCAGCATTATCATAACTACAAAGGGCCATCAAAAGGCATGAAATCAATTGTGGGGCAGTCAGGATGACAGCCAAGAAGCAGAGCATTGGACTCAACTTTATCCCCTGAGTGACAGAATCTTACAAAATAAGCTTGGAGCTTACCAGCAAGTGAGACCTGCTAATCCATTAGGAACTCTTATACCTGGGCAATTCCAAGATAGCATTAGCAATCAGGAAGAGGTGCACTAAAAATGCTAGGCAAAGTCAGATAGCGTATGCACAGATCTGCCAAGGCTACAGAGCCTTTAAAAGACATATAGTTAGAATATATATGAAAACAAAAGCTTAGGAAGTAGATGATTCTAAACACTAAACCCCCTTCATAAAAATTTGACCACCTTGTGTTGGTTATTGTTTCAGTTTCATAGTTAGTGTGAGGTTAATGAACATGTAAGTGATAAAGTGAAATCTGCTGGACCTGGTTAATTCTAGCTTTATCTGTTGTGTCCATTCACCCATGGACACTTCTACCTATGCTGCCCTGTTGCACCCAACATGACTCCTCCAGTCTCAGCCACAAACCGCACTCCTAATTCCAAGGCAGTAACCCATGATTTCTGGTCTTTATAAAAAGGATGACCTAGGCCAATGTAATTACTATTTGGGGAATTAGAAAAATTGAACAAGTTGACTACTCAGTATTGGCCAATTGAGTTCCTAGCCATATGCAAACTTGGGTGATGAAGAAGTGTATGCTATCCTTAGTTATGACTGATGTGTTTTTCCATGTATTAGGTGCTTTTATTCTTCAGTACTTTCATTCTATCATATTTCACAAACCTTTTCAATTTCTCTGTTTGGCTTTATAGTTACGGAATTCCAAACCAGCACCGACATCAAATATATGGTAATAGTTCATAATGTTATTTTAAGATATACAAAATACAAGAAATAGAAGTTGCAGTAAATTCTGATACAGGAGATAGAAATTATTTAGACAGATAATGAAGGTGAAAGCTCAGTAAAGCTTCCTTTCTAATAAAAAGCAGCCCAAGAAATCATCTTTTCTAACAAACAGCAGCCTGAAAAATCGAGCCGCAAACATAGATAAGCGAGCTGGAAGTCAGAATGCTTGAATGCCGGCAGCTGTGCCAATAGAAAAAGGCTACCTGGGGTCCAGGCATATCTAACATGGAGGCTCCATCTTCTCTTTTGTTTTTTACCACGTGTACCGTAAAGAAACAGGCAACATGGCACAGTCTGGGTAGAGAACCAATCTCCATAATAAAAATTAGGATGGGGGCAGCCAGCTTTTTGCGCCCTATGCAAATGGCACACCTAGTTCTAATCAGTTTTTCCCACCTTATGCAAATGGCACACCTGGTCTGACCAATTTGTCCCGCTCTATGTAAATTAGGCACCGCCTCCTCAAGTTCATCTATAAAACCCCCTGAGGTTTACCTCGAAAGCAGAAACCTCTACAGAGAGAGCTATTCTCTTTCTTTCGCCTATTAAACTTCTGCTCTTAAGCTTACTCTTCGTGTGTCCACATCCTAGTTTTCCGCGGCCATGAGACTACGGATCTCAGGTATTTACCCCAGACAATGACGGAGTTCAGTTCCAAATGTAAAAAGGAAGACTTTTTTTTCAAGTAGCCTGTTCTCACCATTCTACCAATCTGCTATAACACAGGTAATAAATCAAGACAGATGTTTCAGAGTGAAGAGAAAGATCTCTATTATATCACCTTTCCAGCTCTACAACCAGAAATCTGATAGTTTCAGATCGCCCAAAAATATGACTGGGCATTTTGCTTGTGGAAAGATTTACTATTTGTTTAAAAATATTGCATCTGAGTTTTTCTCCATTTTATCTTCCCTTTGGTGTCCATCAGAAGTGATCGGAAAATAAAGTTATGATCTTATTATAGGGTCAATCATCTTGGGCTTCTCTTTTTCTAACACACAGTGTGATTATTTTTGCCATCCCCTAGGTTTTATATCTCATGCAGGTTGCTGATGTGGAGTTTGGGCTTAGATAAAGTGGAGAATTCACTAGAGCTACAGAGTGCTTTGTAAACTATTCTATTCTCCACCCACACTTTTCCTGCATGAACTTTGTCATGATATTTTTCACATTAAACTCAAGATTCTTACTCTTATCGAAACCGTAAGTTGTATACTTCAACCCAGCTAGACCAAAAGTTTGAATGTGGGGTAGCATAACTCAGGGTAACTCGGAAGAAAGTCATTTGGGAGCCCTATTTTCTTCTTTACAAGTCTTGTATTGGAGAGTTGAAGGAGTATGGAGTTAAACCATATTTAGACATTCCTTAGAAAATATCTCTAACAGTGTCCCTGGTCCCACCATGAGTCCTAACACTTGCCAATTCTATTCGTTTATTTAAAATATTTTTACTGAATATATGACAGTCCCAACTGACATTAATTAGATTCCATGGGTGATTCCTAGAGTGATGATTGTGTTAACATTTCCTGTAAAAGTCACTCAGGACATCTGTATATTGGACACTGACCTATGATTTGACAGTAATTTTAACATTCAGTTTTTTCTCCAGGATTGAAGGAGATCACTGTGCCTTTCAGTGGAACACCAGAATAATTAGTTACGTCGTATTTAGGGGACATGCTGAAAGAAAACTATATAACTTTGATTCCAAAGGATCATATTCAATGCTTGAAATGCTCATATTACAAATAATCTCAGGAAGCTGAGTATGGCTGAGGTCAATACTGATTCAGTTACCCTTTCATGGTCACTCTGGGTAGGTGCTCATGGATAAGAAGGTGGGAAAAGTCTAAGAAGGTGGGAAAAGTCTTAATTCTTTAAATTTCTACCCTTCTTTCTCTCTTGCACATGTAACTACATTTACCTCAGTTGAACATGCACAGAATATAATAATTTCACTGCATAAACAACATGGATAGCACTATTTAAAAAATCTGTGAGGAAAAGTAAGGAAACTTAGGATGCAGTCTTTGCTTTTTGGAGACAAAAATGTATATAAACATAAAGTAAGGAACCAAGATTACAAAATATCTTGTAATTAATTTATGCAAGACAAACATAATACATAAAATAGATTCAACATAGCTTCAAAAAAGGATGTTTCCAGGTGTCAAGGAAATACCTGTGAATATATTGGGCTTTGCTTTGAAGAGGTCACAGAAAAGATGAAAACACTTCTCAGCCATTTACGGTCATACATTGGCACTACTTGTCTATTAAATTCTACTCCCTGCTAATATCTAGGTCAATGTATTTGTCTACATTTGAAATTCTGATTAATTTTCTTTGGCACATGGACTAGCTGTTTTATCATGCTCAGCTCCTTCCAGCCTGTGAGAGTCATATCCTAACTCAGGAACTGATGTCTAGCACCAAACAGGTTCTTAGCCCTACTCCCCAATTGGTCTATCCACTCCATCATGGAATAGCTTCTCAGTAGGTAGAAGATAGTCAGGGTCTTGAGTGACAGGATGGCATATTTTGATAAGAGAACCTGAAGACAGATCACCTGCGTTTGAATCAACTCCCTAACACACATTAGTTATGCAACTTAACTTTATTGACAAATTACTTAGACTCTGTATCCCTTAGTTACCTTACCTGTAAATAAGCATAACAATAAAATCTGCCTTATATAAGTGAAGTGCCATTTAATGAGGTGCTCTTCATAAAATACTGCTAAATATCCTGGCACTCCCTTTTAAATGTTGACTGATTTATGTTATTCTCTAAGTAACTAAAATATTGATCTCTGCTTAAAATGATATCATCTGCTAATGATAGATAAAACACACAGAGGTATTTTACATACTTCATAGCTTAATATTTCATATGCCATTTATTTATTTCATTAAACATTCTTTGCTAAAATATATGCTTATGGTATTAGTCTGTTCTTGCATTGCTATAAGGAGATACCTGCATACCTGAGACTGAGTTTGAATAAAGAAAAGAGTTTTAATTGACTCACAGTTCCACAGGCTGTACAGGAAACATGGCTGGGGAGGCCTCAGGAAACTTACAATCATGGTGGAAGGCAAAGGGGAAGCAGGCATGACTTCACATGGCCAGAGTAAAGGAAGATAGAGAGGTGGGAGGTGCCTCACACTGTTAAAACAGATCTCACCGTAACTCACTCAGTATCAAGAGAATGGCATCAAAGGGAAAAGCCATCCCTGTGATCTAATCACCCCCCACCAGGCCGCGTCTCCAGCACTGGGAATAACAGTGGGACACGAGCTTCGTGTGGAGACATAGATCCAAACTATGTCACTTATGTATTGACTAATTTTTTCCTTTTGCTGTAAATAAGATGCTCAGTTAACTTTCCGATGGAATCCTTTTCATTCCTGAAGAACATGTATCAGGTATTTGCTATTTCAAAAAGCCTCCCCTAAATTCTCTCCTGCTTGGTGAACTATTCTATTCTCCACCTACACTTTCTTGGATGAACTTGGTCATGGTATTTTCCCCATCAAACTGAAATGATCTGTTTGGCAAGTTGTAAGTAGACTGAGAGAATCTCCAGGGAAAGGTGATCTGGTTTTCTCCTTTCTATCCTCACAACTTTTGTAGCGTCTGGCATGTAAAGGACTATGAATTAATGCTTGCTGAACTGAACTCGACCTTTGCTATAATCACCAAAATTACAGATAGTATTAAGAGAGCTTGCAAGATCAAGGTCTGCACATACAAAGGCATGTTTGTTATCACAGAAAATGCTTTTTAAAGAAATCAATGGAGAAATCTTGCAAGAGAATTGAGCCAGGAACAAAATAACCTTGGCATATATATCTTACTATAAAATTACATTCCACCTACAGTGAAGCAAGGAGGACAGATTTTCTCAAGAATGGCTCATAGAATATTCAGTTCTCCTATACAAATCATCCTCCAAAGAGTTTGTATCTTTTTAGGAATCGTGATTTTGGGACTTTTTTTCAGTGTTAGTTATGATATGAAATAACTCCCCCTCACAACCACACCATAAAATGCTCAGTCTTTTTGTTCAAGTAATTAATGTTTAATTCTAATCACAGTCATTATAATTAAAATTGATGAGAAAAAATATACAAAAGATAGCATCTGAACATTTTAATATTATGTGCTAAACATTAGATAAAGGTAATAAGAGCATGAAAAGCTGTTTAACAATGTAATTAGATGACAAAGGATTTCAATTATCTTAAAGAAAAAATAGAACTTTTTTTTTCTTTTACAATTGCTTGTAGCACATGTCAAAAAGCAGAAAAGAGGAATGATTTAGAAAAAGATACTTACAAGTGTCTCTTTTCAATTAAATGTCCATCACCAATCTTCCAGTGGCTGCAAAGGTTTGTGTTAGATATGAAATTAGGAATGATTTTTACTCTATAAATACCTGACAGAAGCTTATAACTTGAGCCAAAATTCATGGATGGTCACTCAGAAATGCATTTGTCAAGATTATAAATTAAAAATCTTACAGGAAGTCTTATGTTGACTTTTATGATTTCTCTAAGATCTTGCTTATGCAGATCGACTGAATCATTTTACCCTACATACTATAAAATTTCCTTAAAATCTGTGAAATTGTTATTTTTTATAATCAGCTTAATAAAGTATACTTAAAAATGAATATGGTTATAATTATATTTAGGCCAGGCACAGTGGCTCACGCCTGTAACCCCAACACTTTAGGAGGCCAAGGCGGGGAATCACTTGAGGTCAGGAGTTCAAGACCAACCTGGCCAACGTGGTGAAACCTCATCTCTACTAAAATAAAAATTAAATTTTTTTGATTGGCTATTACTTTATTAAAGCTCATACATTCCTGCTCAATTTTCACGAAAGATTTTAATAGCTAGAACGTTGCAGTGTTCATAAGGTTAGAAAACCAAAGGGAACCCTGAATTAAGAACATGTTACTTTTTTTTTAGTTTGTATTATACATTTCCTTTTGAAGTCAGAATAAATTACCCTTCATAAAATTTTGGGGTCCTGACTGCAGAATTAGATGGGAATTCAATTTATTAGAGTCATAATTTGCTTAGTTTTTTATTGTTAGCCTATTAAATTATCCCATGTTAGTTGCATCAAACTAAAATGAATGAATTGTAACCTTTTTTTTTTTTTTTTTTTTTTTTTTTGAGACAGGGTTTTGCTCTGCCATCCAGGCGATTCTCCTGCCTCAGACTCCCAAATAGCTGGGGTTACAGGTGAGCACAACCATGTCCAGATAATTTTTGCATTTTTCGTAGAGACACGGTTTCGCCATGTTGGCCATGCTGATCTCAAACTCCTGACCTCAGGTGATTCCTCAGGCCTCCTAAAGTGTTGGGATTACAAGTGTGAGCCACCATACTCGGCCAGAATGAATCATAACCTCTAAGTGGTGTTTGATCTTCTGGCTTTGTAAAGGGGCTGAGATCGTCCTGGGGAGTTGTGAACTACAGTCTCAAGAGGTCTGGGCTGATACAGGAAACTATTCTGGAAATGTGTTCAATTCCCAGGATTTTGTGTCAATGGCTAACGGGGGCTCCAATTTACTCAGTGATCTGTAGAACTTTGAATAATAAACCATCACAATAGCCATCTCCTGGGTATTACTCCTGGGAGTACACAGTCTCCAGGTGAGAATGACCTCATTATAAACTACCGTCATGCTCTGTTATTGAAATAAACCCCAGTATCTTAGGGAGACACAGGCTAGGATTCAAAAGCTGAAAACTAAATATAATTTAGTTCACCTTATTTAACTGCAACACCATTGGAATGAATCTTGATTCGTCCACCCTGGCTGTAAAGGGGCATCCCACATGACTCATTGGAGCAATGGCAGGTGTACGGGGAGCCCTCATTCTCTTTCCTGCTGCCTAATTTCTCATCTGTCATGCAGCATTTTGGGAGGCTGCAAACTAATACATCATTAATTATAGTCAGCAAAACAGAAGCTGGAAGAAGGTTTTGTCCTGCTGGCCAAAGAATTGCCTCTTAGAGAGCAACCTGTCTTTTTCTTCCCTCTTTGGTCAAATTTAAGACCACATGTCACAATAAGTGTTTTATAACTTGCTGACTCTGTGAGTGTTCTATAAAACCTAAATGCCTCTCAAACTTTCAGAAATCTTTTTCACATGTAGAGGTCTAACTTTTTTGGAGTGTGGCTGTGTTGAGGGTTCAGCCATAGAACCACTGATGGCAAAGCATTTGGACTTATTCTCTACTGTGTAGACACGGTCACATGGGAGGTTCTGGGGGAGGAACACTGAAGAAGGTGGAGGCAGTGTGCTCCCCACACAGCTATTTCTAAGTGGTTCTCTTAATAGCTAGTAGTTATTGGGAATAAACGAACTGGCTTCTAAGAATCAAAAGACATGGAGACCTTGTCTATAAACAGTTCCTAAACACCTCCTAAAATTTTGCATATGGCATAAAGTACACACATCCTTCTGAAGTGAACGAAATATGGCTGGTTCTGGGTTCATGGTTGAGGGGTGGGGGGATTACAGTGAGAGACAGCTTTGATCTGCTTTTCCTGGTACCCTGAAGATGGGCCAAATCCCTGTTCAATCAGGCCTTGATAAAAATACATCCCCTCCAAAACAAGATGATGACTTGTGCTACCTACTGTCAGATTAAAAGGCTCGTTATCTCTGTGTTAAAATATCAACAGAGAATCTTAAATATATTCTTAAGTAAGAAAGAGTTAAAATTTCAGTACTGCAGATTCCCGGAAGTGAGACTTGCAATGAAATATTAGCAGGCACAGATGTTACAAAAGAAATATTAAAAACAAAAATAACAAACAAAAAAAAAAAAAAAAAAAAAGGAAAACGTAGAAGGGAGTAAAAGGAGAGTCCTAAATAGAAAATCCAAGGTGAAGAAAATGAGAGGAAAAACTGATGGTTAGAAACTACTGTTAGCAAAAGAAAATAAAAACACTTTTTTTGCCTGGGTTTGCTGGTTAGACAGGATTACATTGATCTCTGTTAGATGTTTTACAGTCATAAAACTATAAATTCAGCTTAGGCCACGTGCAGTTGATCATACCTGTAATCCTAGCACTTTGGGAGGCCAAGGCAGGTGGATTACCTGAGGTCGGGAGTTCAGGACCAGCCTGGCTAACATGGTGAAACACCGTCTCTATTAAAAATACAAAAATTAGCCAGGCATGGTGGTGGCCTCCTATAATCCCAGCTACTCGGGAGGCTGTGTCAGGGGAATCAGTGGAAGCCGGGGGGCGGAGGTTGCTGTGAGCCGAGATCATGCCACTTCACTCCAGCCTGGGTGAAAGCGTGAAACTCCATCTCAAAAAATAGATAGAATAAAATAAAATAAAATAAAATAAATTCAGCTTAATAGCAAAATAGTTTTTGTTTGCGTAGCTCTTTAAAGAAGAAGACTAATATTGTTGGTTTAAGAAAAACAGCTGTATTTTCTGAGTTACTGGCAAAATACCCATATATTTCAGGTTCTTACTTGAGTGATGAACACCTGATATTCACAGGCTACAAAAATAGTTAACAGAGAATCAACTTGAAATGGGAACTAGCTTTGTTTAATATCTCAGTTTCATGAGCAATCTGGTATAATTGTTTAAAATAAATAGGTGAATGTAAATGGTATAAATGTGTATAAATGAACTTTTCATGTAATTTCAGATGTTAAAACTATGTTATTTTGAATTAAATAATAAATGTTCATAAACTGAATTATTTCCAAATAAGAAAAAAGATACTAATTTCTGATAAAAAAAAAAAAAGAAAAGAAAACGAGAGGAGAGAGTAAACCAGCTGAAGAACAGACAGAGCCAAAACAAGATGGCTGTTCGCGTCATAGACTGGAATGAGCATTTATTATTAGAGCAAGAACATTAAATTATATCAATCCAAGCACTGGAATGAAGATTAAAAGTTGTTCAATGCTGAGACAAACCATACAAGTGTGGTGGACGGCTCCGAAGGGGCACTTGGAGCCTCTCCAACTGCTGTGCCAGAGGGGGGATTCAGGGCTGATAATGACCTGCTACTGTGGCGTGCAGCAGAATGCGAGCATCGCGATACATTTAAATGGAAAAACCTCTGGGCTACTGCAGATGTGGGGGCAGGTGGTGTGTTAAAGTTGCAATATAGGAAGTTTTGAGCTGGTCACGTTTCTGTGTAATGAGAGAATCTGTCTTTAGATTGTACTGTAAATAAGAAGCTACCCTTTCCTCAAGGTAATTCCACCTCAGTCTGCAGAAAGAGCAGAATTTAAATCTCCCCACATCTGCAGCCAAGAAGGCTGCCAGCTATGTATGTATAAATACAAAGTTACATGTCCAACCTGAAAAGAGTAGAGTTGTAACTACAGCAATAAATACAGAAAGAAGCCAGTGGTTAGTACAGCTCACTTACAGCTCTGCACCCTTAGCTATGCTGTGGTATGTGGACTAAGCACAAAAGCAGAACTCAAGAGTAAGAGCACCAAAAGAATCAGGTGTCAACCAATCCAGAGTCTAGAAAGCAGAACTTTAGACAGACTGAGAAGAAAGCCACTCGTGACCCTGTCAGAAGAGAGATAGGTCTCCTGGGTGTTACTCCCAGGAGTACCCAGTCCCCAGGTGAGAATGACCTCATTAAAAACTACCGTCATACTATGAGATTTCACATGTTCCTCTGCGAGGAAGAGCTAGACATCCACATCAGAGCTCCCCTCTATAGCTTACATATGTAAGTGGCATCCTATACCCCAGCAGGGTAGCTGCACTGGTTGCTCGAATATTTACTGATTGGTGAATAGCTGTTGTCCTGACCCACCTAGCACCACCAGCTTCCCTTGCTGCACCAATCCCTTCTCTTGTACCAACTTCTAGCTGGTTACTGTTCTAATTTGTCATTTTCTATTTCAGTCAGACTCATATATATGATATATGAGATATATCTGGCCGTGTGCAGTGGCTCACGCCTGTATTCCCAGCACTTTGGGAGGCCGAGGCGGGTGGATCACGAGGTCATGAGATTGAGACCAGCCTGACCAACATGGTGAAACCATGTTGTCTCTACTAAAAATACAAAAATTATCCAGCCATGGTGGCGGGCACCTGTAATCCCAGCTACTTAGGAAGCTGAGGCAGGAGAATTGCTTGAACCCAGGGAGCAGAGGTTGCAGTGAGCCGAGATCACCCCACTGCACTCCAGCCTGGTGACGGAGTGAGACTCTGTCTCAAAAAAACAAAACAAAACAAAACTCCCTGCCCAGCATTTCTACTGTTGGTTTTCCCTGGGGACTTTGGAGGGACACCTGTCTGTTCTCCACCTTTCTCCCCCATTCACCCTGGCAGCCCCTCATGTGCACTTCCATGGACCACCATGAAACTCACCAAGATACTAACAGGGCTCCTGTGGAACAGCCCCCATCACGGTTCACCCACCAGGCCCCTTGTAGCCCTGAAAGGACTTCACTGGCAGAGTCAAGGCCCTTGGCAGGGCTGGTGGAAGCTCGCTGAGCAGAAGATCGTCATTACCTGTTGTTAAGTATTTTCAATACAATTCCTGTTGTGTCTGCTGTCACAGTAACTTAAATATGCCGTCCTCAATCAGATCGCAGAGAAGTATTTGACTGTTGTAACTAAGAGTGCTAGCTTGGAATCAGATTTTCTGTTTTTAATTTAGATTTGCTAACTGTAGCTGTACATCCTCAGTCTGGTTACTTTGCTTTTTAAATCCTCACATTCTTCACTCATAATATAGGAAATTGTTATGTAATTTTGGAAGGAGTGAATGTGATAATCACATGAAGTGATGAGCAGAGGTACTGGAGGGTATAGTATGGGCTAAGTTCTTGTTGTTGTTGACTTGGCAGCATGACTATTGCTAATATTTCTGAGGACCTCATATACTGTGTGAAGGGGCTCTGGCCCTACCCAGCCAGTGCCCACAGTTTTGTCCAAGTGTAACATGCAGGCAAGGCCAGGAGTCTATATTAACATTCGACACTAACAAAGTCCCTTCTGCGTGCATGAAGGTTCTATTTCTGGGGTTTCTCGCAGGTTATTTCTTGGGCTATACCTTTAGACCCTTTAACCCATCCAGATTATTGTTGCTATCCACCGTGACAATGCTGCCTGGGATTTGAAGGATTTCTAGGGAACTAACCTTTCCATTGTGTCAGTGATCAATTCTTCCACTGAAGTGTTTTGGGAAAATGTTGTTTCAAGAAAAGCTTTTTGTTTGCCAAGAATGCCTTGATTCTGTCCTGTCTTGTTGATGTGCTATAGATTCCTACTGGTTTTACTTGCCATTTTCATTGGAGGACCTTTTCTGTCTTGATTAAGATAAACGTATCCTCTCTCCTCCAATTTCTGCCCTGTATTTGGCCATCACCACCACCCACAGAGCCAGGCCAGCCTACAACTGACCATAAATCCTTGTGTTAAGCCCAAACTCCATGCTTTCATTCATCTGGCACAGAAGGCGACCTCTTTGTGGAATTGTGTAAAGGATAGTCTTAGAAATGTAAGTCTCAAAGGGTCTGCCCTCAACTCCACTTTTTCAAACCAATATTACAGGATATTTTTGAGCGAGAAGAGTATATTAGAGGTAATATAATCTAACTATTTTCTACCCATTGAAGTATTTCTTTTATTAATATCTGTAAACCTTGGTCATTAGGCCTCTCCTTAAAAATGTCTAATAATATCTCACTATTATATATATACACACACATATATATATATTCACCCTAATAGCAGAATGCTTTTCTTAAAGTCTAACCTTTAGTAATTTGAACTCATACAAATGAGATCTTAGTGTAGCCTCTGTCCCAAATCATCTCCCTAACATAGGTAACCAGGCTTTATCATTCTAGCTTGCATCTTCTCTTTTTAAGAAAAGTTTATTTGAACTCGTGTAGATGCTGAAAACAGGCCAATATGGGACCATGAGAAATATTCAAGTCAGAGTTCCTGCCCTCCAGGGGTTAATGATCCACTATGAAAGGCAGATAGACACAGAAGCGAACAGCTCAGATTACCATGTGGGAAAGACTGCTGAATGAAGTGGCGGTGTGCAGTGACTCTGTAGAATCCGGACGCCACTTAGCCCTGACTAATCACGAAGGGTTCGTGAAGAAGTGAGGTCTCTGGAGAGTCACAGAGGAGTCACAGTGAGGCAGGTGAAGGAGAGAGATATAGAGAGCGGGGAATTTAGAGGGTACCACATGAACAAATGTGCAGAGAGAGCAGCAACACAAAGACTCTAGATCTGAACAAGCCCTTCTGAGGGGCCAGGACAGGAAGTCACAGGTAGACATTTTGTTCTGGGTCTCATTCTCTTACAGTCAGGTTTCTCTACCGCATAGCCACATGGTGCCACATCTCCTCACACAGCACTGAAAACTCTATGTTCCCTGTCCAACAGAAGTCATTGTCATCCCTAATGTTACTCTTCCTTCTCTATTTCCATCTTAATTGATGCCACCACCATCATGATTAAAATACAGTTTGGAGAGTTGGAAGAGCAGGCTCAGCAACTTCTATTTGACTGGTTACAGATGAGTTATTTAACTTCTTGGAGCTTTAAAACCTCATTTGTAAAATGGGTATAAATAAAAGTACCCACTTCATTGAATTACTGGAAGTATGAAATGAACATTCTATGAGTAGGGTCGTACAGTGCCTTACCCATAAGTTCAATAAATCAAATTGTTAGTATTATTTGTATTAATAATAACATTAATAAAGTTATTAATATTAATAAAACTGTTATTTAATGATTTATTCTAGTTGAAACCTGGACATAAACAGAAACTTTTGCTTTTTCTTCATTGACCTCTGGTTACCCATAAGAATGCGTTAGTTTACAAATGCCCCGTTTCTGATTTTTTTTTATTACCCTGATGAGTTTTTCTCTAAAATACACACACATAATTCTGTCACTTTGGGCCAGTATGGGCTCTTTAGATACAGTTTCCTTAAAGGACACACTAAGGCAGGGTGTATTAATCCATAAAACTGTTTTATGAACACTTTCCACTTTATGCTTACACCTAAGACAATGTATGATTCAAACTATTAAAATGCCACCAATAGGAGAAACAAATAGAGAGAGGCACTCTTGAGAAGGTGCACATGCTTTAGGGTAAAATTTTCCCCTGACAAAAGCTTTTAACAGTGTTTTAAAAATCAGACTTCAGGATGGGGGGCGGTGACTCACACCTGTAATCCCAGCACTTTGGGAGGCTGAGGCCTGTGGATCACTTGAGGCCAGGAATTTGAGACCATTCTGGCCAAACAAGGTGAAACCACATCTCTATTAAAACTACAAAAAAGAGCCAGGCATGGTGGCCTGCGCCTGTAGTCCCAGCTGCTGGGGAGGCTGAGGCAGGAGAATCGCTTGTACCAGGGAGGTGGATGTTGCATTGAGCTGAGATGGCACCACTGCACTCCAGCCTGGGTGACAGAGCGAGCCGTCATCAAAAATAAATAAATAAATAAATAAATAAATACTACTACTACTAATAATAAAATAAAAAATTTAGACTTCAGCACAGATCTTTCCTCTGGGAGTGCTCCTTTGCATCATTCCCCATTTGAAAGCATACTTCCTGTGATGTGATCAACCTTGGATACAACTGACTGGCCACAGCCTGCTTAAATCTCCTCTACAGCTCTTGGCTGCCTATTAGATGGTGTGAAAGTTCCAGGGCCTGGCACGCGTGAACGTATTTCATGACCTCTCAACCAAGCCCCTTCTACACGTTAAGACTTGTTTCCTGACGAACTTAGCTTTGCAGCAGGCTCAGCACGGGCTCTGCTCTTTCCCATCTCCCGCCTGATCCCCTGAGTGTGTAGCAACGGCCTTCACTCATTTCACAGCCCAGCCCCTACCCATCCAATAAGATTTGGCTGAGGACTTTGTGCAGAGTACGTTTCTCTCTAAACTTTTTATAGTCTTCTTTCTCTAAATTCCAGGGTGCATCTGCTATTGTGTCTTTCTCCACCTGTGTCCTGGAGATAAATGTTGCAGTTATTGGTCACACTATTCCAGTCTCCATTTCACCAAGTAGTTATTTTTCTAATTTAGCCATAAGCATCTTTTTGAAGAAATAGTAACACTTTTAACCCTTTGTCTATATTCCAACCCTGTCCAAGAACCTTTTCTCGAATAAGCGCAGAAAATAGACATTACTTGCCTTTCATGTTATTCCTCTTAGGCACAATTAGCCTTTTCATTTTCTTAGCAATTCTATCATTTTGCAGATAAGTCCTTTATGTTACTGGTTTAAAATTATATCTTAACACGCTCAGCTTGTCCTTTAGAAACTGAGGCTAATCAAGGACAGAGGCCTTTTTGTTTATTTTTATCTCTCTAACTCCTAGTACAATGCCTAGAGGAATGGATGTTAGTTGAAATTTAAAATATAATAATAATAATAAAGCAAGTATAACTCTTTGCATGTATAGCTACATATTTCCTGAGTATCTCAGTCTGAAAGGAGAGATTAATACAGAGTCTTCAGGTCAATGTAACAATTCCATGCATGGCCAATCCCCCTATGATTCAAGATGAACTATGAATGGTCATGTTTTCTACTGAAAACTGCCTTACATTTAAATCTAGCCTAACATCTCCATGCATAAAACTAAGCTTCTCAAAATGTCAGTACTGTGAGATAAGTATTCTGTTATCTTTAAACTGTGCTTAAAAATCTGGATGAAAGAATGCTGACAATTGACTAAAACATAATTAAAGTTCTCAGCAAATAGAAAATGTAAGAAAACTATCAGTTTTTTCCCCCAGAAATAATTCCCTTGGTTGAACAAGCAATTCCTTTCAGTTCTCACTAAAGTTAATGTATTCTTGAGCTACCTTGCATGATTTAACGCTAAATAAACAATCACTACACGCAGAGTAAAGAGTGGGATGTAATTCTTCTAGGAGGTAATTTTGCCCTAGATGCTATGGGTCAAAAAAGGAGATCTTTCCACGTGTTTGATGAAGCTTAGTGAATTTTCTGGCTCCCCCTACCCCAACTCCTTGCTCAGCACCTCCTCTGCGTCCCTACCCTCCCTGCATTCTCATATCTGATAGTTTAGTAAAGTCTAGTTGCAATGGGGAATACAATTGCCCTTTGCCATAAACAGGTGATATTTAATATGGGTATGTTGAAAGGGGATGATAGGGTTTGGCTGTGTCCCCAGGCAAATCTCATCTTGAATTGTAATAATCCCCACGTGTCAAGGGCAGGGCCAGGTGAAGTTAATTGAATCATGGGGGTGGGTGTTTTCCATGCTGTTCTCAGGGTAGGGCATAAGTCTCACGAGATCTGATGGTTTTATAAACGTGAGTTCCCCTGCACAAGCTTGTTTGCCTGCTGGCATGTAAGACTTGCCTTGTTTTTCCTTTGCCTTCTGCCATCATTGTGAGGCTTTGTGAGTTCATTAAATCTCTTTCCTTTTTATACTACCCAGTTTTGGGTATGTCTTTATTAGCAGTGTGAGAACAGACTAATACAGGGGAGAAGCGAAATAATTTAAAAATTTTTTTCACTTTAAGTATATGTAAAATCTTCTTTCTCTTTCCTAGGAGAATTAGAGGCTATGATCATATTCGCTCACTTCTTTTTAAAGAGGATGCAACATTCTAAGTTGTCACTAAATAATGGAAGCACTCAGCTCTCTCTGCAAAATTCAGTACTCCATCTCTATTAAGTACTTCTAACCTTATTCGCTCACCTCAAGTTTTCCTGGATTAGAAATTAGAACATTTGCCCCTGAAAAAGTTCAGTACTCTTGGAAACTTCTTATTCTATATGCCAAGCTATTATTTATCTTACTTCGCCAAGGTTCTTCCGCAGATGGTAGTAAGAGATATTAATACTTGGTTAAATCCATCTCAGTTAATTTGATAGAAAATGCTTTATCCTTTTGAACTTAAATAACATATTAAGCTAGCGAAAGAGCTCTGAAGGAAACTGAGAGGGCTAATGAGGTCAGAATTTGTGAAAATGTAACAGGACTTTGGTAATTATTTTTTGGTTAAGAAGACGTTTTGGCCCTCTTCACCTTGTACCACGTTGACAGCAGCTGTCTTTTTCTGTTCAAAACAAGGCCAGGGGAAAAGAAACCCGTAAGTGCCCCTTTCAACTATCTCAGAGTAAGGTCTGCGTGTGGGCAGTGGTTTGGTGCTCCTCCCAGGTCTGCTTGGCAGGGATAACCCAGAGGTTAAATGGTTTTGGACACAACACTCCGAAGCCTTGTGCCTTTAACGGAGTGGATTTTCCTTCTTCTCATAAATCAGACAGGCTCCCATGAAGATTTTATAACAGTCCATTTCACCCCTGTGTGAGAGAGAAATGTTAGGTTCATTAGTCTTTTTCTGCCTAAAAGATTTAAAGATAAGAGAAGCGCAAGGGTTCCACGTGGGTGTTTTATAGGTAAATGTATGCAGTGAAATCTGGAATTATACACTTGCTTTTAATGTAAAATTCAGAAGCCATTAACAAACGCTAGCCATAGCTTGATGTTAATACTTTTTCAATAAGAAGGGGAGGGAAAAAATATCTACACCTGAAAGACATCACCAGGAGCTAGAAAAATGGAAAGAAAAGAGGCATCACCTGCTCCCAGAAGTCTACATTTTATCCAAGGAGGAATTAGAAAAAAGTTAATGTTTGATGCTATTAGGGAATTTGCATACTTGAAAAGAAAATGAGATGATAAAAATAATTAAACAGTGGCTACACATTTAAAATTATTAAGGCATGAAAAGGAAGAAAATGAAAGGTATTAGTGTAGGGGAATTATAAAACATTCAAAAATCTCAAAATGTAAAAAATATAGTTGCATCATGTGTATGGACTTGAAATATTTTCAACACTATAAAATTGCAAAAGCAAAATTATGACTTAATGCTAATGCAAATTTCAACACACTGGGAGCTGAAATAAGTAGACCCTCCACTTTTTAATTTTAAATAAATATTTTCTTCTATTGATTTACAGTTCTATACTCTCCTATTTAGCTGAATCTATTTTGATTTTAAATTTTGCTTTACTGAAAATAGGCCATTAGTTTTATTACTAGTAACTTTACTTTTGTGTTTGATTAGTTTAATTAATTGAGGCCTTCTAAGTTTAAGCCTTGTCAACACTAATAGACAAGGTCTTAAGCTATTTCTAAATAAGAACTTCCCTAATTCTTTTGTGACCCATGGATTTTTTTTTTTTTTATTTTTGATCCTGCTTTTCAGCAGTTCATGGATTAGCCAAGTAAGACTTCCATTTATCTGCAAACTGTCAGCATAGTAGATGAGCTTTGCCATCTGCTTAGCTGACAAAGGTTTTTAGTTGAACATATTGGAAGGGCACCTCTCACTTTAGTGACACCACCTGCCAGTACAAAGAAAAGAAAACTGTGTACACCTGTCTGATATCCACATCCCTGATAGGATGGAATCAAAAGCAGGTCTGCCATTCAAACCTGCACAGTGTTTGTTGTTACAAAGATGTAGCAACTAAAGGTCCATTCCCTCGCTGAATCATATTTTGCAGAATGATGGATGGGGTGGGAGGCGACATCAGATTCAAAGTAATTTTATCTTCCTGTTTTTGTTTATGTAGATAAAATCTGCACAACGAAAATGACAAGATCAGGCAAAAATACCTCTTTGCTTCCAGTGACACTGCCCTCTTCTAAACCCATCTTGACTTCCTTTATTCTACTTACAGCTTTCAACGTTGCTACATAATTTCTAGGCAACTGCTTTAACCTGTCATGTCATCTATGACCTCCTCCTGCAGCATCTAACTCTGTAGGTGATTGATAAACATAACCACTTTCACTATTTTGCATCCATTCACCAAATATTTATGTTTAGCTATATAAACATAAATCTATTCATAGAATTGAAGAAGGAAAATACTAAGAGGTACACATCCAGATGAGAGAATGTATGATTTGACGACAACCAAGACCAGATAGAAGAAACAAATTGAATATGTTTGCGTGCATGTGTGTGTGTGTGTGCTGGGGGGACCTCCTTCTGTATAGATAAATCTGAATATAGAAAATTAGCTTTAAGGCCTGGTGTGGTGAGCTGTAATCCCAGCACTTTGGGAAGCCAAGGAGGGCAGATTGCTTGAGCCCAGGTGTTTGAGATCAGCCTGGGCAACATGTCGAAACCCCATCTCTACAAAATAATACAAAAATTAGCTGAGTGTGGTGTCATGTGGCTGTAGTCCTAGCTACTTGGGAGGCTGAGGTGGGAGGATCACTGGAGCCAGGAGGTAGAGAAAAAAAAGAAAAAAGAAAATTTGATTTAAAAATTGCTTTATTTCAAATACAAGTATAAAAATGTGTTTATATAATCACATACCATACATATATTGTAAGACTTTATTTCTTAGAAAAGGATGTTTTGATTACTTATCAAGTACTGAAACTACATAAATGAGTGTACTTACATCACAGTTGTAAAAGGACTTACTATAGATTTACTCTTTTCTTACATTGAATTGGGGAAATAAAAGTAAAGACAGCCTATTTCACATCACTGCACTAAATTAATTTAAACTCTTCTGCAATCTAAGGCACAATTACTCTGGATTTAGATGCTAGAAGAGAAAGTTAATGTTATTTCCAGATTGTTTTATTATTTTTAGATTATCTTTTAGATTGTCATTTAAATTTCATTGCTACAGCATCTGGTTGAAAATCCTATTACTGGTTCAGAACTAACTGTACTGAGGAAGTCTCTAATCCTTCTTGCCCAATCTATGGCCTTTGGGTATCAACTTCTTTATTCCCTCCTTCACCAGAACCATAGTATATAGTCCTATGTGTCTCTTCATTTTTTGTCCTTATGATATGTTGCTCATACTTTCTATATATAAATACACGCGCGCGCACACACACACACACACTCTTTTCTGCCTTTCTTGCAAATAAGACTGAGAGATTCAGTCTTTGCAAGGTGAGTTTAGTGGTTTTCATACCTGTTCCCACTGCTTACTACAGTGCCTGATGTATAAAGGTATTGATATTTGGAAACTGAATAAAACTTTTAAATCAGTCATTACCCTATGATACGGTTTGGCTGTGTCTCCACCGAAATCTCATCTCGAATGTTAATCCCCACGTGTCAGGGGAGGGACTTGGTAGGAGATGATTCGATCCTGGGGGTGATTTCCCCCATGTTGTTCTCATGAGAGTGAGTGAATCCTCAAGAGAGCTGTTGGTGGTTTTAAAGTCCTTTGCTTGCTCTCCCTATCACTCCCGCTGCCCTGTGAAGAAGGTGCTGGCTCCCCCTTGGACTTCTGCCGTGGCTGTAAGTTTCCTGAGCCCTCCCCAGCCATGTGGAACTGTGAGTCAATAATACCTCCTTTCTTCATAAATTACCCCATCTCAGATAGTGTCTTTATAGCAGTGTGAAAACAGACTAATATATCCTATAATACTTATTTTTTGTTTTTATAACTTCAACTTTAATTCTGAATTCAGTGGGTACATGTGCAGGTTTATTACATGAGTATATTATGTGACGCTGGGGCCCAAACAGACTATTTGGATCTAGCCATTCTACAGAAAAAATTCAATATGCTAAATCAGAACAAAGTGGATTTGATTTGGAAGCTTGCACTTTGCAGAATATGAAGTTGGTAGTTGATGCAGTTTCTTCCTAGCCTTGATGGTCTTTACATTTTGGCATGTTTTTGCAATGGCTGGTACCGGTTGTTCCTTTCCATGTTTAGTGCTTCCTTCAGGGTCTCTTGTAAGGCAGGCCTAGTGGTGACAAAATCTCTAAGCATTTGCTTATCTGTAAAGGATTTTATTTCCCCTTCACTTATGAAACTTAGTTTGGCTGGATATGAAATTCTGGGTTTAAAATTCTTTTCTTTAAGAATGTTGAATATTGGCCCCCACTCTCTTCTGGCTTGGAGAGTTTCTGCCGAGAGATCTGCTGTTAGTCTGATGGGCTTCCCTTTGTGGGTAACCCGACCTTTCTCTCTGGCTGCCCTTAAGATTTTTTCCTTCATTTCAACTTTGGTGAATCTGGCAATTATGTGTCTTGGAGTTGCTCTTCTCGAGGAGTATCTTTGTGGCGTTCTCTGTATTTCCTGGATTTGAATGTTGGCCTGCCCTACTAGGTTGGGGAAGTTCTCCTGGATGATATCCTGAAGAGTGTTTTCCAACTTGGTTCCATCTTCCCCCTCACTTTCAGGCACCCCAATCAGACGTAGATTTGGTCTTTTTACATAATCCCATACTTCTTGCAGGCTTTGTTCATTTCTTTTTCTTTTTTCTTTTGGTTTCTCTTCTCGCTTCATTTCGTTCATTTGATCCTCAATCGCTGATACTCTTTCTTCCAGTTGATCGAGTCGGTTACTGAAGCTTGTGCATTTGTCACGTATTTCTCGTGTCATGGTTTTCATCTCTTTCATTTCGTTTAGGACCTTCTCTGCATTAATTACTCTAGCCATCAATTCTTCCACTTTTTTTTCAAGATTTTTAGTTTCTTTGCGCTGGGTACGTAATTCCTCCTTTAGCTCTGAGAAATTTGATGGACTGAAGCCTTCTTCTCTCATCTCGTCAAAGTCATTCTCCGTCCAGCTTTGATCCTTTCCTTACTCCTTATAAGAAAATTAATTTAAGATGGATTAGAGACTTAAATGTTAGACCTAATACCATAAAAATCCTAGAGGAAAACCTAGGTAGTACCATTCAGGACATAGGCATGGGCAAAGACTTCATGTCTAAAACACCAAAAGCAACGGCAGCAAAAGCCAAAATTGACAAATGGGATCTAATTAAACTAAAGAGCTTCTGCACAGCAAAAGAAACTACCATCAGAGTGAACAGGCAACCTACAGAATGGGAGAAAAGTTTTGCAATCTACTCATCTGACAAAGGGCTAATATCCAGAACCTACAAAGAACTCAAACAAATTTACAAGAAAAAAACAAACAACCCCATCAAAAAGTGGGCAAAGGATATGAACAGACATTTCTCAAAAGAAGACATTCATACAGCCAACAGACACATGAAAAAATGCTCATCATCACTGGCCATCAGAGAAATGCAAATCAAAACCACAATGAGATACCATCTCACACCAGTTAGAATGCCAATCATTAAAAAGTCAGGAAAAAACAGGTGCTGGAGAGGATGTGGAGAAATAGGAACACTTTTACACTGTTGGTGGGATTGTAAACTAGTTCAACCATTATGGAAAACAGTATGGCGATTCCTCAAGGATCTAGAACTAGATGTACCATATGACCCAGCCATCCCATTACTGGGTATATACCCAAAGGATTATAAATTATGCTGCTATAAAGACACATGCACACGTATGTTTATTGCAGCACTATTCACAATAGCAAAGACTTGGAATCAACCCAAATGTCCATCAGTGACAGACTGGATTAAGAAAATGTGGCACATATACACCATGGAATACTATGCAGCCATCAAAAAGGATGAGTTTGTGTCCTTTGTAGGGACATGGATGCAGCTGGAAACCATCATTCTTAGCAAACTATCACAAGAACAGAAAACCAAACACCGCATGTTCTCACTCATAGGTGGGAACTGAACAATGAGATCACTTGGACTCAGGAAGGGGAACATCACACACAGGGGCCTATCATGGGGAGGGGGGAGGGGGGAGGGGGAGGGATTGCATTGGGAGTTATACCTGATGTAAATGACGAGTTGATGGGTGCAGCACACCAACATGGCACAAGTATACATATGTAACAAACCTGCACGTTATGCACATGTACCCTACAACTTAAAGTACAATAATAATAAATAAATTTAAAAAAAAAGACCTTAAAAAAAAAAAGAATATGAAGTTGGAAATACCACAATGTGAAAAAGACCTCAAGAGATAAAATTGACATGCCGATGAATTAGATTTCATCATTAGTATCACCTGAGACAAGAAAAAATATATGGTAGATAATATTTAGCATGCTGAAAAATAGAGGTGGAAATCAATGTATCTACCCTCAAAAGAAGGCAGATGGTAAGACTTTCCAGTTGTTAAATGTCTCTTACGAAGCAAGCATAGAGCTTGGTGTGTTTTACATGTCTTATCGTTAGTCTTCACTGAAACCATGCCAGGTGGTTTCACTTCCATTTTCCAGGTGAACAAAGGGAGGTTCAAACTGATTATTAATCTTAAGCAGCAAAATTAGAATTTGAAAGAGAGACTCGTCTTCTCTGATCCTAAGACTGTCTACCTAAACCTCTCATTCATAACTAAATCATTCAAGTATAAAGTGATTTGGAAGAAGAAAATAGACGTCATGAATATTTTGAGTCCTATTTTTGTTACAGAACACATTGTTCCTACCATAATGGTAATATTATCCTCCTATTTAATTTAAGGCTTAAACAAAAGATAAGTAGGAAATAATACTAACCCATATTTTTATAGTTTGTAATATTTTTATAGCTTACAATATTTTATAGTTTAAATGTCATTACATATTGTACTCTAGTTAAATTTATTTGGGCTTTTGTTTGGGTTTAAGATATTACCAGGATAATGCTGCTTAAATTAAAATTCAGAAAATTATAAAACATTTTCTGGAAAGGGATTTGAGACCTCACCAAATTAGTTTGGTTTTTCTGTCTAAGCCTATTTTCTATCCAGAATAATTTTATATGTTTTTATATAAATAATTTTACATACACATTTGATATTATATAATAGTATATATGTAATTATACAATATTTATGTATTTTACATGCGTAAGTAAAATGTTTTCATAATGTCTCAATTATCGAATAATCATTTTATATAATGGGTTATGAGAAATAAGGCCAAAAGTTTTCGTGAACGGTTCCTTGACCATAACGTGGGTGCCTAGCTCCTAAGGGACAGTCTCACATATTCTCTGGTAATATGGAAAAGATAAACCACTCCTCCTATACCTAATGACCCTGAAATGTAGGGAGGGGATGGACACATAAGTATATTTGGAACAGTAAAGCTTATCACCAAAATTTAGACTGAACAATTAAGTAATAGAATTTTACTGCATAAAGCATTATATTGGGAAAAAAAGGAAGATAGAAGACAATATTAAATATGAATCCTTAGTTCATGGACGTGTAGTCAGGTAAATAAGATATAGTTCAGACAATAACAAATAGAGTAAAACAAATTCAAAAGTGAGTTGTATAGACAAAGGAGCTGGATTCAGAGAAATGAGAAATTATTGGAGGTGAAATGAATAACATAGAAAATGCTTTATTTATGAAAGAGAAATATTTTGGATGAGGTATACATGGACGTGCAGTCTTTTGGACTAATGACAAGAGAGTATCCCAGATCTAAAAATAAGTGTAGATGTGAAAATGCAAGGAATGTGATAAGAATGGTGAATAGCTCATTTGGGTTGTACCTGGGAATGGGGAAAGTTGAGTAACTGAAGAGATGTTTAAGAGGCAGCTTACGCCAGTTTCTGAGCTATGTGTCTGTCTTCATTGACTGACCATAAAAAAGTGCTTTTGGTAATCTAGAATATATTTTGGTTTTGAGTATCAGGAGATAAAATAAAAGTAGAAGAAGGACTTTAGGAAAAAAATGTTCTAAAAAGGCAGAGTGGGCACTTTTCTCTAATTCTGAAAATGTGAAAACTTCTCCCATAAATTACAGCAAGCAACTTCAGATTTTAAAAATTATGTACAATAGCTCCAAAAAGAGTTCCCTATTCAAGGCTCTGTAATTGAATAACTTAAAATAAGCAATTCTAAAGTCATGAAAATGTAATTTTGTATTTAATAAAGTAAACATTTTCATATCCCATTAAAACATTTTCATTTATTTCATAAATGCTGTTGGTGGTCCTTTTTTAAACCACATTCTGGGATTTTATTTTTATGTACTTATTTTTGTTATACTTTAAGTTCTGGGATGCATGTGCAGAACGTGCAGCTTTGTTACATAGGTATACACGTGCCATGTTAATTTGCTGCACCCACATGGTCCTTTTCTTTACATAAATAAATTATGCATGACTTTAGTGCATAAAAGCATTTTTCTTCCTATGGTGTGAATATATTAAGGATCCAGGGTCATTTCAAAATACAATTTGTGTGTGTGTGTGAAAAAAGGAAATGTTTTCAAATATTAAAAAGAATAAAACCAACAAAAACCCATTTATTTTGATATTAATCAAATACCTTTTCTCCCCATAGCCAAAGGTAATTTTTAAAGAAACTCATGGAATTATAACATATGGGCCGAAAATGTTGAATTTTACAAATTTTAAAAAGCAGTGCATAATATTAAACCCAAAGTAAATGTAACTATACAGAAAGGATTGGATAACAGGTACATCTATCAAACAAGAGGCTCTGCATTTATCCAAGGCTTAGTATTGCTTTATGAGTATTGTGAAGAGAATATGCATTAATAGCATAAAAGTTCTATTGTATGCATTTATTTATTGTCAAATTAGTTTTTGTTGTTACATTACTGAAATGAATATTATGTTTTTACATTGTAATGACATATGTTAGAATGTGGAACTTCCTCTCTTTCCTTGCTTCTTATACATAAATAACCTCCTTTCCTAATATTACTTCACTGGATCACCTGCATAACATCCACAGTAATTTATTAGGCAGAACAAAATACTTTAGGTGAAGTAAATAATATTTTATTAAAAATTAATATTGAAAAACAAGTATAAGGATAGGAGAAATGAAACATGAAAATTCAATGACAAGGAGCTTAAGGAAGATGAGGATATTTAAGTTTTGGCAAGCATTGCAATATTTAGCTGAACATTTTCATTTGTAATTAGATTATGAAATAAAGCCAGCTGGCTTTGTAAAGTTTTAAATACTGTGTGAACACAGAAGCATATGGTCTTTTGATGGTGTCAGCTGATTTCAATCTAGGTAGGATACTTACATGTTCCCAACAGTTATGGATTTCTGAAGAGATTTTCCATTAGCTATAAATAATTATCAGTATAAATTAATATTTATCTGACCTATGCTAATTACCTAGCTACTTTTGTATATGTTCCAAATATAACAAAAATGCCCATCATTTACTTTTGTCACTCATTTAATGAGTTAATAGATGTCATTTGTTTTAAGTTTTTTGGATATTTAAGAATAAAGTATAATTCAGAGATATGAACTTGCCTAGATACTCTCTCTAGTTTTGGAGGGAATGTTAAAACAAAAATCCAGCTTCATATTTAATAAAGGTTGCTGTTGCTGGAATCTATCATATATTACTGATTTTTTGCTCAAACTTTATAAATTCCTAAGCTTTCATGAAACATGCATCTGCTAATTCCTCTCAAACCTTTCCTTTCTCAAAATTAATAAATAGGCAAATAATTAAAATAGTACGGTTTAATAATAGTGGTTTTATCACGTTAGACTCCACAGTCTCCTAAAATGAAGAATCTTAGTATGTGATAGTTAATTTAAACATACTTTTAGTCTTTAAATACTGAACACTTTTCCATTTTCCCAATACGTTAATGAGAAAAAGGTAATTTTTAGAATGCATGGATTCAGTCAGACTACACGCCCTTCTTTTGCATATTAGTTTGTATTTGAAAAAATACAGGTCTGAAGTTTGCCATCCAATTTCAAGTAAGTGACACTGACTTTACAATACTCTTTACATTTGAAAACCATGGCTAATTCCACGCTTCCTTGATCTTTTCTGTTACATTCAATAAACATAATATAGACACATTTTTAAAAGGAAAATATTTCAAAACTAAACATGCATGCATCTTTCAAATTGCCTTCATATAACTATTCCAGAACAGGCCCCCGTTTCAACGAACTTTAATCTGTGCTGTCAGAAGATTCTCACTTGAAAAATTAAAGTATTCTTAATTTTCCTTAAAAATAAAAATAAAATATAAACTTTTAAACCTGGCAGTTGGTGTAACATTCCTTTGTATCAACAGGCTTGCATATGAGACCTTCGGCATTAACTCTTACTTTCATATAGCTATGTTATCTCTTAGCAATGTACAGCTTTGTCTGTAATGTTCAACTTCTCACCTTCAACTTTTTGTCTTATTATTCCTCTTTACAAATAATCTATTTCAGCCAATTTGTACTCAGTGTTCTGTAACACTCCCATGCTCTCCCCTCTAGGGGCTGTGCTGCACGGATTTCCATAAGCCTCTCCCATTTTTGCATACCAAATTATTTTATCATTCCAGGTTATTGGACTCCTTTTGTAAGCTAATTGTCATAGTATTCTAATTGTCATAGTATTTCGTATCTATTACTTAACTTACTCATTTGTAGCTCTATATCTGTCCAATTATATTTGTACATTGGTTTATTTGATTAATAGTTTCCTGAAAACATACTCTATGCTTTCTAATATTTTTGGAAATATCTATCTCTCAATTTTATTTGACAAATGAATTTTCCCTTGTCATGTTTTATATCTGACCTATTCAAATACTTGCCAAAGAGAAGAAGCAACAGAGAACATATGTTAGGTGGTTTGTTTGCATGTTTTTGTAGTGTTTGATAAAAATACTCCATTACTGTTGATGTCTATAAATAAGATAAATATATATTTATTTTCCAATTCTTGGGAAGATTATAGTTTAGGATATGAAACTAAGCATTTTTCCTTCAATTTTTATGCAGTAGAGCACATTTGGTGCTAAACAATGGCCTATAACCTTCCTAACTGGTTCTGAATTTGTGATTCTGAGTCATCTTGAATTCTTCATTTCTACTATGTATTGAATATTTGCTTTGTCATCAACATGTTTGCATATGAGACCTTCAGCATTAACTCTCACTTTCATATAGCTGTTTTCTCTTAGCAAAAGCTATCTCTTCTCTTGTCCGCAGATATTAATATGAACTCAAAGGTGCAAAATAAACATTGCATCTTTTCTACTATTGAATATAGAAGTTCCCCAAATGGCTGTTTGTTGGAAATCGACAAAATACATTAAATTGCCATATAGCTATTGCTTTGGATTGTTCAAGCTTTTTCAGTGGAGTCCACTTGTTTATTAAAAGTAAAATCTTTGCAGCCTCTTTTAAAAAAGGAATAAAGGAATGGTATGTAGAAATGGGATAATCTTATTTTAAGAACAGTAGTTTACTTTGGATGATTTGTTTGAACCTCTTTCACACTCCAGACAACACCATCAGATTTAGCCATACACAGAGCTTCTGGAGAAAAGGACTAAAAATAAAACGACAAGTGAGCTTTTAAAATTAATGTAAAAGTGTCAGCCAACATTTGCCAATGTAATATCAGTTTTTGTAATTATAAACAGTAAGCAAGAAAGGTCAAGTTGCATGGGTCAACAAATAAAATATTCTTATACTGGAAAATAAAAAAGCCCAAAGAAAACTGTTTTTATTTTGCAGATCATTTCTGCATTGCCTGAAACTAGTGGTTTTCATCCTAGACTTTGGAGATATCAATTCTGACCAAATTATTTGACATATTCAGAGAAAACAAATGTGAAACTCTTTTTGAGATTCCTTGGACAAATATAATGAAATAAATGACTACAGCAGTTCTCTAGAGTGGTCAACAATAGCACCAAGAAACACTGCTAGAGAAATCTTATCTAAGTGAACAATTACTAGAGGAAGAATGAATATGTAGAATATTTGGTGAACACTAGAATAATATACTGTATAAATATTGATAAAAACATAATTCTATATTATGTGTTCTTTAAAAGCATTTAGAAATATAAATGAATCAAAAACTTGATTCTCTTTAATTGAATCCAGGTGTATGTTCATGGGTCCAAGCATTAATTTAGAGTATACAGTCTAATTCCAGGATTTAAAATCTTGGTGTGCCCATTTGAAGACATTTCTTCAGTTTTCTTGATATATGTTACCAAAATATCTAGATAAGAATGCTCCAGAAATATTGCTGCCAGAGGAATGTTTAATTGCCTCCAGACTGTAAGCGTGCTGAGGGCCGGGGCTTTGATCTTTCTTTGTTGCTGTGTCCTCAGGAACAACGTGTGGCTTCTAGTGGGTGCCTAACATGAAGACAAAAGACTTGTCACGTAGAGGCAGGGATGTGGAACTGTGCCAAAAACAAACAAAAACCTTTTTTTTTTTTTTTCAGTGTCATTTCAGTGAGGAAAAGACTCTTTCTGTGAAGAAAATAAATTCAGTAATTATAATCATCATGGTGGAGAAGAAAAAGCACCACTAAGCTACTGAGAAAGACACAACAGAGAGAATGCCGGCATAGAACTCTCATGTTTGTTAACTGTTTCTGTTAAAAACCGACAGTGGACATTTAGCAGAGAACTTTGGAGGGAAGAAAAGCCTTCAACAGAAAAAAAAAAAAAAAAAAAAAAAAAGCAACACGACATGACTTTTCTTTTGAGTAAGTCTATTAACGAACAAAAATTATTATGTGATGAATCCTAAAGGACCTGAAGCAAGAGTAAACTCTTCAGTACAGAAAATATCAGGGGTTAGCAGACCAGGAACATTTGCACAGTACAGCTAGGACCATAAAATAATGATTGTCTTAATCACAATAAACAATAGTAACACCAGCTATATGGGGATGATTACATGGAAATGCTTATCAGAATTCTTCTGTTAAACTATGAATTATATTCATTTGTATTTAGGCCTAATGTAAAATAAATTAACTTGTATATAGCATTTCTAAAATTTGGCTTTAGTTATCAAGAAAACATCTTGTAAACATCATACAGGTACAAGTTAAATAAATCATACCTCTATAGTTTTGAAAATGTGCCATGAGGGAAAAATGGTGATAGGATTTATTTTAACAATATAGCCAAGTTTCCCATGTCCAGCATGAATAAGAACAGGTAAGCCTTTACTGAATTCTGTCTAAATAAAAATAAATTCTGGCTAGGTGAATAATTTATTACACTTCTATTACCCAGCCTTTAACTCATCATGCTACTGTGATTAAATACAAATTAAGCACAACAATTGATATATCATTTCATATAATTTCAATTCAAATATTATAGAATCATGCTAGCTATTGCCTAATATTTAAAAAATTTATTCTATATTTTAAATTGACACACAGTAATTACAAATATTTATGCAGTACAAGGTGATGTTTAGATACATGTATATATTGTATAATGCTCAAGTTGGGGTAATTAACATACCACCTCAAACATTTGTCATTTCTTTGTAGTGGGAACATTCAAATCCTTTCTCATAGCTATTTTGAGATATACAATACCTATTACCCAATTTTTTTAAAAAAAGAGTGGTTTAAAGGCTCCCACTATGTAGAAGATGTAAATGTAAACTCATTTGCAAAGGCATTAACCTCAATATACAAACCATCCTGATAAAGCCTCTGTAGGCTACAATGTTATTGGAAAATTAATACAGCCAGGGTCCTAGTGCTGACAAAGCAGAAGTTTTACATGCAAATATTTATCTTCTGTTTCTTATATGCTTATCTGTCTCTCCAAATCAAGAATTGATGAATATCTACATGAGAATGCTAATTAGTTCACCAGTAGAAATAGGAAGGAATTGCAGGTAATGATATCATAAAACAGCTTCAAGCCCTCTGTAAGTGTGTCTACATATATTTATTTGCTAGTTTGCAAACACTGCTGAAAATATTTTAGACTAATGAATGAAAGCCCTGTTTCCACAATCACCTAAGGATAAAAGTGAAAATTTGAATGTTTTGGAAATTTAATGGTTTCTAGTAAATCTTTTATAGTTTCAAGGCCCTTTAAATTTAATTAGTAAATATTTCTGTATGAGCTGAAGCTGTATCATTTTAACAGCTTTTAAAAACCCACTGAGTTTTCTTTCTAAATCTCTAAAATGCAGGAGAAGTAATTTGTTTTTCAGACAACCTCCTGGGCCACATCTTTAATGAAGGAGCAATCATCCCACCTGTTATCCATGTATTCTATAATTATATTGTAGACCAACATTTTAAGAAAATTGCAGTGCCTATGTGAGAATGGAATCATAGAAAAATGGGACAAAAAGCAGACCCCAGAGTGACAATGAATTCCAAATCAATGGGGAGAATTGGATATGCAAGTGAAAAATGGTAAATTTAGAACCTAACCCCATACCATCCTTTAAAAAATAAAAGCAAATGATTTATGGAATGGATATGAAAAACAAAACTTTAAGCAATTGGAAACAAAGAAGTATAAGAACCACTTTTTATTTTAGGCACCTAGGCTACCCAAAATCAAGGTGTGGAAAATATAGGGAGGAAGAGGGAAATTCACAGCCGACTCTGGTTAACCATTGCAATAGCTCAAGAAAGTGATGGAGAAATGCTTTCTGGATGGAGAGCATTGAGTAGACTGAAGAAATAAATAAAGCAGCCAGTCTCCACACGACAGGTATTAGTGGGCCTGACCTTTGTCTAATGAACTGAAATAACATTCACAAGAAACCCATACATTTTTTCAAAAGAATTATATTTGCATATAACCAGTATCTAACTTCCTTGTATTAGGAAAGTGGTGGTAGAAATGAAGAGAAATGGGGAGATGTGTGAATTTGTTTAGAAGTAGAGAAAGTATGGTAATAAATTAGACAGGAGAAGTGAGGAAAAGACCACAGATGAATCTTAATTTTCTGGCTTATGAACTCAAGTTATTGTTCATTTTTCTATTTTTCCTTATTTATTTTGGCATTTTAAAATTTAACTGTACAGATAAAACATACTTGAGTACCTTATTTCATTGATACTAACCTCTACTGTTGGGTAATTCCTAAAATTATATTCAGGATATCTGTTTATACATTTACAAATGAATGTAAGCTCTTCTTTTAATTTTGAATGTGAGTTGTCCTTAGCGGATTTCTCTGTCAGGGTTTTCTTTATCTCAGGATGAATCAAGTAGTTTTTTTTAAGTTTAGAAGACCTTAATAATATTGGAATTACCTGTTCTTCAGCTGTTTGTTTCCATCCATTTTGAAACTGAAATCTTCCTTTTTTGGAGAAAGGAAGGGCTCTGTATTTTGACTAACTTTTGTACTTTTTCTGTGGTTATTAGTCTATATAGCTTTACTACTTTGTGAAACAATTTTGGCAGTGGATGCTTTTACAGAAAAAAATATCCTACCATATAATTTCATGCATTACTATATTTTAAGTTTTAGATTATATTTCATATTTTTTTTAACATCCAAGTTTTCATCACAGTTGCTGTTATGTCATTCCTTTCTCCTATTCTTGTGATCAGACTTGGCAAATACTTTACTGATTTTTTTCCAGGAACCAACTTTCAGCTGTCCACATGTTTTGTGTTTCATCCATTTTCTCCTTTTGTCTGTATTAAGTCCTGGAACATTTTAGGATATTATTTTACTATATTTTTAGACTCTTGAATTGTAGTCAGCTCTCATTTCTTTTAAATATTTATTGTGTTCTAATAGAGGCATTAATTGCAATAATTTTTTAGTTATTTTTGAAATATTGTACAGGTTTTAATTATGCCCCAATTTTTATTCATTTACAGAGAATGACAATTTTAATTTTGATTTCCTATTTAATGAAGAAGATGTTTAAAGATGACTGGCACTTATTTGATTTCAAATAAAGATAAAGAATCCTTAGGCAGGTAAGACAAGACAATGTGTGGGAAATAAAAGGTATTTGGGCTTAGTATCTTTCTGTTGCATTTGGGAGCAAGAGAGTAGCCAAAGGTAATTCGTACTTTAAAAAATTATTTAGCTTTACTTGGTGGCCTAATACATGCTTTGTCTTTGTGAATGTTCCATGAGTATTTGAAATAATGATTTATTTTTGTCAATTGATGATAGCATATGAGATATTTTTGTTATTCAAATCTTTTAAAATTTTTGGTTATTAGTTTTCTTTCTATATAGCTGAGGAAGATGTCATAAATCCTGTTAGTAGTATTAGGTTAATCACATTTCCTTTATTCATAAAAGGTTTTACTTTTTTTGTGTGTCCACCTGTGCTGAATATATAAAGGTTTGCAATTTTCTATTTACATTAATATTGTCCTCTTATCTTTATGAAATACTAAAGATTTTCCTCTGATCTTTAAGTTGTAAAATATGCTATGTTTTTACCATTATAAAATATACTTTACACTGTTTTTGACTTTAATATTTTTTACTTTAAATTTCATATAATCTAATATTAATATTGCCACTATTGCCTTTCTTTATCTTCTTTCCCTCCCTCTCTCCCTCCCTCCCTCCCTCCCTCCCTCTATTCCTTCCTTCTTTTCTATTTTCTTTTTTCTCTTTTCTGTTCTCTTCTCTTCCCTTTTTTCTTTTCTTTTCTTTCTTGCTTTCTCTAAGTGTTTGATCTATTCGTGCTCATTTCTTCTAGCCGGGCTTCCTCAAATATCTTTTTAGGAATGATTCTTATAAAAAGAATACAGCTGTATTTTGCTTTTTAAAAATATTTAAATATTCTTTCATAGAATATCAATTCACTGTTGTTATAACACATTTTTTCAGTTCTGCTAATGTTTCCTATTCATTGTACTTTCTTATGTTTCTTCTTTTGCCATTTCTTATTTAACTAATTATTCAAGAGTTTAAAAAATATTGTACATCATAATAGAATACCCATACTATTTGGATATTCTACTATATATTTTTGTGTTGCTAATATTTGAATATCCTGACTGAATAAATACTTTCTCTCAGTATAACAGAGTCTTTCTTCTCACTCTCTTTTACCTTCCATATGCAGAGCAAAGAATGCTAGTTTTTTAATCTAAAAGATTTAAAAGGTTGATATAAAATAACCCTGAAAGCTCATTAGTCCAGTTAGACTATATTTATCTGGTAGCTTTTATAACCAAGGAGCTGTTTCATTTACTGTGGGCACAGTAATAATGACCATCTTTCTGACTTCATGGAGCTCATATTACATCTCTGGTGGGAGAGAGCTTGTATTCTAGTTGGTTAAGAAACAAATATATATATTTAAAATGATATTAATCATGTAAGTACAATGAACAAAAGTAAAGGCAGATAGGAGTATATCATTTTCTACAGAATTTGATTGTAAGTGGGACAGTCAGTAATGTCATTACTGCTGAGCTGATATTGGGATAAGAATGATTCATTCAAAATGATGGAAAATTTATGAGTAAATGGATTAGACAAATTAAAACCCTAAGATATATCAATAAGCTTAGTTATAGCCCTAGTGTTAAAACAGCTGCATCCTTAGAAGTCTTCTCTGAGCATTTGGTGTCTACTTCCTTACAAATAAACTAGAAGTGTTTCTCACATTCATTGTATGTGGCGGATGTTATTCAGCCACGCCCATTTGTGCTGAATGAACTGATCTATAATAGGAAATTGAGGTATCATAAATTCCATATTTCTGCTTTGTATATGAAGATGAATATGAGAATATGCTTTGGCATATCAACAGAAAAAGGTAGGGCTGAAATTATATAATAGACAGTGCTCTGTGAGGGAAATAAGAACAACAAAATCCACATTGAATAAACAAAATCAGAAAACACATTCCCTGTTAAATAAAACAAGTGAACTGTTTTCTGATTCTTGATTGGCTATATATCAGTCAAGAGGCTCGGAAATCAGTGACTCATGTGGCAGATGCAGACCTGATGGTGTGTGAAGTAACAAAGGACACATTCAACTTAGAATACGGACCATGAGGAGACGTGAGTGCCTTTCCTTTCTTCAGTAAATGAAACATAACATACTGCAAGCCTCATTTTGAGAAGGACATTCACTTTGAACTGGCTTTCATATTGAAATGCAAGTCTTTGAAAGTTTGTGTTGGAATGTTTATATCGGGAGTGGTATAGGTTAAGATGCTATAACAAAGACGTCAGCCAAAACAGTGAATTAGACAAAAAATGAAAGTTTTTTTTTTTTGTTTTTGTTTTTTGTTTTTTCTTTTAGTATAACAGTTTAAGTAGACCCGGCCTTGTAGAAAACTCCACCTCTTTCATATCCTCCTATTTATGAGCTTACTGTGGATACCTCAATTCTTTCCATTTCCCAGGGGAAAGAGAGAGACCAAGGGAGTTCAGGTCCTTCTATTTAAGAACCAACAGTTGCACCTGGAACATAAGACTTCTGCTCACTCATAGGTGGGAACTGAACAATGAGATCACTTGGACTCGGGAAGGGGAACATCATACACCGGGGCCTATCATAGGCGGGGGCGGGGGCGGGGGCGGGGGTGGGGGAGGGATTGCATTGGGAGTTATACCTGATGTAAATGAAGAGTTGATGGGTGCTGATGAGTTGATGGGTGCAGCACGCCAACATGGCACAAGTATACATATGTAACCAACCTGCACGTTATGCACATGTACCCTAGAACTGAAAGTATAATAATAATAATAATAATAATAATAAAAAGACTTCTGCTCACATCCTGTTGCCCAACATTTAATCATATGGCAACCCCGAGTTCCTGGAGTGGTTGAAAAATGCTGTCTTTATATGGTCAGCTATGTGCCTATCTACAGATTATTTATTTTAATTGTTCACTTATTATTAGTTACCAATAAGGTAATATTAATATTAATATAATTGAAGACTACTTTGAAGAAAAGAATTATCTATAATTCTATCATAAGTATCTAATCTTTTCATTGGCCCATGTCTGTCATATTCTTTACTACATCATTTGTATGTATTTTATGTTGTTAAAATAAGTACCATTTCTCCCAGCTATATTATCCAGGAAAGCTCTCGCATGTGAGCAAAAGGACCTCAAGATTGTTCATTTGGGCATTTTGTGTAGTAAAGGAAAAAGAAAACAGAGACATCAATTGGAGAATAGTTATTAGAATAAGTGATTTTGTTTTATGTAGGGTAAATAAATTTTATATATGTATACAAATGCACAAATATACATGTATATACATATACATAACTAATAAATTATAATTTTATACTTATATAATGAGGAATCTTTTAAAAATATAATTTAATGGGTATTTTGAATCTCAGAAATATCTTGTAGAATAGTAGAATTTGCATACATTTAAAAATGTAAAATTGTGAATACTATAACAAAGTGTAATGGTATAGATTCACTAGAGCAATAGTCTCTGGAGAGTGAAGATGGCAGAAGATATTGGGAGTGTTAGTTCAAAAGGAGATTGGTTTACTACATAATGATTTACTTTTTCTAAAATTTCTAAAAGTGAGATGATAAAATGTTAATCCCAGGTTGTGGAATTTGGATGGTTGCCTCAATAGTTTTTTCATATTTCATAGATTTCAAATTGCTTTTATCAAGTTGAAATACAAAGCAAGAAATTCTGTTTAAATACATCATTATTTTGAACCCCTATCCACCTAAAAACAAATTAGTAACTATTGCCTATGATTGATTTATCATGGGAGTTCTGGAATAAAAGTCAGTGAAAGGTGACTGAGATTTCTTACATGAGTTTCCTTGAAGAATAGCAGTGTTATTTATGGGAATAACAAATATTTAGACAAGTCAAATTATATATATGACAAATTGTTGAATTGATTAAATATGAAGTCATTAGAAATTCAGGTGTCAAATTATGTCAAACTTAGGGATGCTATTTTAAAACTACACACACAAACACATTTCAAATTATATCTCATTTATAAGCATATATGTTTTATATAAATAATATATGCTTTTAAATCAGTTTGCCTATATATTAAAACATGCATAGTTTTAGAACTCAATGTACACAATATTTGAGATAAGTTATTTGTTTTTCTTTCAAAATCTAATTTGTGAAATCTAGGTTTCTGAAAATAGAAATATTGGAAACTAAAGTACTTACAAACTAATAAATCCTTATAGAAAATTTTAGAATTTAATTTTTTTTTTTTTTTTTTTTTTTTTTTTTTTTTGAGACAGAGTCTCCCTCTGTCGCCCAGGCTGGAGTGCAGTGGCCAGATCTCAGCTCACTGCAAGCTCCGCCTCCCGGGTTTACGCCATTCTCCTGCCTCAGCCTCCCGAGTAGCTGGGACTACAGGCGCCCGCCACCTCGCCTAGCTAATTTTTCGTATTTTTTAGTAGAGACGGGGTTTCACCGTGTTAGCCAGGATGGTCTCGATCTCCTGACCTCGTGATCCGCCCGTCTCAGCCTCCCAAAGTGCTGGGATTACAGGCTTGAGCCACCGCGCCCGGCCGAATTTAATTTTTTTAATAGAGTCCCTTTAACCCTTTCATTTTGCATATTGAGCTTCATGAATAACATCATGCTGGAGGAGCAGCGACCAGGAAAAGTTATATCCTATGAAGCATAGCAATAGATGAAGATGTTATACAATGTTTTCATTATCAATTTTCCTACTGAGCTTTAAGATTTTCATTTAATTTTTTTCAATAGGCTGAAGAGTCTTTAACTTAAGATTCTTAAGTAATTTTTTTTCAACAAAATATTAGAAATAATACTGAGGTGAAATCAATTATTTAATATGGTAGAATTTAATTATTTACATTTTACCTAGAAAGTAATATGATCTCCTATATCAATTGTGTGAAACCTCATAAAGGTTTTTATGTGGTGTTTCATTATTATATTTTAGCCTTCTTTATTGTTGTCATTGTTTGCATAAAAATGTAAATATTGGCAATAAAACACATAGAACTTCATTGATACTAATTTTTGAAGATATTTATTAAGTACTTGAGACAAATGCAGGGTTGGATTTTCTAATAATTTTATTTAAAAAAGCTCTTCATGTTTGTAAGTTATTGTTGAACAATGTGAATAGTTTGTTACGTTCTCTAGAAGAAAGGTAAAGGAACAAAAACTGTGACTGAAACTTTAATTACTTCATGTATTATGAGCACACATTTATAAAATCTATTTTATAAAATCTTAATTTTAAAAAGCACATTTCTTGCATGAATGCTGATTCATTTTACTTTTTCTCTTGAATTTCTAAACCAAATTAATAAATTTAAAAAATTTAAAACCCTTAATATGGTACATAGGAAATTTCCATTATTTTGAAACTTCTTAAAACGACAGTCTTCAACACTAATATTTTTAAATGAAAAAGACTGAAATGTAAGACCTAAAACCATAAAAAAACCTAGAAGAAAACCTGGGCAATACCATTCAGGACATAGGCATGGGCAAAGACTTCATGTCTAAAACACCAAAAGCAATGGCAACAAAAGCCAAAATTGACAAATGGGATCTAATTAAACTAAAGAGTTTCTGCATAGCAAAAGAAACTATCATCAGAGTGAATAGGCAACCTACAGAATGGGAGAAAAAAATTGCAATCTTTCCATCTGACAAAGGGCTAATATCCAGAATCTACAAAGAACTTAAACAAATTTACAAGAAAAAAACACCATCAAAAAGTGGGAAAAGGATATGAATAGACGCTTCTCAAGAGAAGACATTTATTCAGCCAACAAACCTATGAAATAAAGCTCATCATCACTGGTCGTTAGAGAAATGCAAAGCAAAACAACGAGATACCATCTCATGCCAGTTAGAATGGGGATCATCAAAAAGTCAGGAAACAACAGATGCTGGAGAGGATGTGGAGAAATAGGAATGCTTTTACACTGTTGGTGGGAGTGTAAATTAGTTCACCCATTGTGGAAGGCAGTGTGGTGATTCCTCAAGGATTTAGAACTAGAAATACCATTTGACCTAGCAATCCCATTACTGGGTATATACCCAAATGATTATAAATCATTCTAGTATAAAGACACATGCACATGTATGTTTATTGCAGCACTATTCACAATCAGAAAGACTTGGAACCAACCCAAATGCCCATCAATGATAGACTGGATAAAGAAAATGTGGCACATATACACCATGGAATACTACACAGCCATAAAAAAGAATGAGTTCATGTCCTTTGCAGGGACATGGATGAAGCTGGAAACCATCATTCTCATCAAACTAACATAGGAACAGAAAACCAAACACCACATGTTCTCACGCATAAGTGGGAGTTGAACAATGCGAACACCTGGACACAGGGAGGGGAGCGTCACACACCGGGGCCTGTCAGCGGGTGGGAGGGATAGCATTATGATAAATACCTAATATAGGTGACTAGATGTAAAGTTCTACTTTACATCGTCGGAAACACACATTTAATATAAGTGAATTGTAGTTTTTAGAGGATAGAATAAAATATAAATTTCTGCTTTTGATTGTGATGTTGAAGGTACTAGATACTTTTTCCAATAGGCAGGGAAAGAAAGATTAATTACAAAAATCTAACTTTTTAAAAAGACATAAGGAATCGTCCTAGGTCAATGGAGATCAGATATGACTGTTTTACTCTTGGGCATACTGTATCAGTCTTGCTGTAGTCTTAAGGAATCCGCTAAAGAAAGCAATTATTACAGCTTTTGACTGTCATGTGGGATGGTGTGGCTTACTGGACTCCATGGGAGCTCAAGAAGGACAGCCAATTTTTTCATAAAATATTAATATTTGCTGAGTAATGGATTCGATGGGAGTCTGGAGACCTGGGTTGAAAAAGAAGAGGGAATTTTATCCATTTCCAAAGTATTTGAAGCCACAGTCTTTCTTGAAATAAACCCACAGATTTTTTTTTAATTTCAATAGGTTTTGGGAGAATCAGTGGTGGTTGGTTACATGAACAAGTTTTTTAGTGGTGATTTCTGAGATTTTGGTGCACCCATCACCTGAGCAGTGTACATTGTACCCAATGTGTAGTCTTTTATCCCTCACCCCCTCCCACACTTTCCCCAGAGTCCCTAAAGTCCACTGTATCATTCTTATGACTTTGTGTCCTCATAACTTAGCTCTAATTTGTGAGTGGATATTTGATTTTCCATTCCTAAGTTACTTCACTTAGAATAATGGTCTTCAATTCCATCCAGATTGGTGCAGATGCTATTATTTCATGGTTATTCTGACAAAGATAATTTCTTATCAGAGCTGCTGTTTCCTGCTGAATATTTTACTCATTAGTTTTTACATTCCAGGAAAATGTGCTAATGTCCAACTCTAAAGCTGCTTTATGATTTTTAAATACAGTTTTTACTTCAACCTCCTACAACATCTTGAAATTCATAGCAGGTTTAACTCCTGGACTGCAGTATTGAAGACAATGGATCAAAAGAAGGGACTTGAGAATTTAAGGGATATTTTATTACCAATTTATTTTATTATTGACTATTCTGAAACAAGGTCTTTCAACTATGTACTAAGTAGATAGAACAAATATACAGTGTTATGGGTTATGGCTTGCAAAAAGATAAGCTGAAGCTCTGATCTCTGATACGTGTAAATGTGATCCCATTTAGACATAGGGTCTTTGTAGATGTACTCAAGATTAGATGAGGTCATACTGAATTAGATAGGCTCTAATCCAATATGACTGCTGCCCTCCTAAGAAAAGAAGAAAAGACAGACACAGAGGGAAGACAGCCAGTGAAAACAGAATTTGCAGTGAACACCTGAAGTTACCAGAAGATTAAAGGGGCAGGCAAAGACCTTCCCCCTAAGAGGTTTCAGAAGGAGCATAATCTTGACATCTTGATTTTGGACTTTTAGGATCCAGAATTTTGAAAGAATAAATGTCCATTGTTATAAGCCACTGAGTTTATTGAACTTTGTTATAGGAAACCTAAGAAAATAATATACACAGAAAATACCAAAATATAGTACTGATGGCTTAGATGCATGAGGGGATGACCTTGGATGTGAGGGCTCACAGTTACCTTCACTAGTATGCTCCTAAAATCTGCATCTTTCCTCTGATGTGCTCAGATTCATTGCAAATACTTCTGTGCCAAAAGGTTGCTAATGCTATTCTAATTTTTTTTTCACTCCAGTTCTTATTTGGTAACACCTAATTACCTGCCAGGAAATAAATTTCGTATCACCTCTTTCTACTAATCTGTAGGTGGGAAGTCAAAGGGGCAGAGTTATAAGCAAAATTCCACCCACTTGAATATTGCATTATTTCCATACAGAAATTCTTATTCACAGAGAGCCAAGGAGCAAGGAAACTAAAGGTCACACAACTGTATGAACTCAGAACTAGATTCTAGATATATTTCTCCTTTTGCTGTTTTCAAATAAAGATAGCATGGACTTTTCAATAGATGGTCATCGTGGTGGATAACTGTGGACACTTTCGTGGTGGGTTAGTAGCTGCCTGCTTTGTGGTAGAATTATAGCATACGAAATTGAAAAGGGCTGCAGAGGTTACGCAATGTCTTTCAAACTGAATTGCAATGTCCTTTACAGATCATGGACACTTATTCAGCCAATTTGTCATCTCTCTGTGTGATGATCTCTCTGTTTACATTACAAGTAGTCACCAGGGACCACCTTCTAGCTGCATTGAAAACTGTCTTACTCTTTACCACAAACTAGGTCGGGTAAGCTATTTAGTAAAAGTGGCAGAAAATGAATAACACCACTTCTAGAATTTAAAAGCAGATGGATTGGAAGTGGGAAGGATAGCCCCACATACCTGTAACTATCTTTTATTAGGCTTCTGCATTTCTACGACTCTAACTCGAAGCCTGTATGACCTTATGGAGAATTTTCCTAAAATAATCTATTTTGCTACATTCTTACCTCCCAATGTCCCATACAAGGCACATGAATGTCCCTTCATACACACATCCCCCCAACAAGATATTCAGTATAAATTTAATATTTTGTTAAAAGATGAAAATCACTTTATAGGTACCATTAATACATAAAACTAAGATATCTACTTCTAGATTCACTGGGAAAGATTGGGTAAGAGAGGATAGAGGATGGTAAGGAGAAGGGAGTGGGGAGGAAAGGGTGACCTACATAAACCTGTAAATACAATGTGTCGTTCTTCACTCTGGCTTCTCTTTAGAATCGTCTCAAAAGGTTTTTTTGGTTTGGTTTGGTTTTAAAGACTTTTTTTTTTTTTTTTTTTTTTTTTAATACAGAAGTTTAGATTCACAGCAAAACTGAAGTACAGAGGAAGGTACAGAGATTTCCTGTATATCCTCCACCTTCACAAATGCACAGCCTCTCCACTATCAGTGTCCTTCACCAGAGTGGCACAGTTTCTGCATTTGATGAAGCTACGTTGACACATCATAATCACCCAAAGTCCACAGTTTACCTTAGGTTTCATTCTTGGTGGTGTATATTCTACGGATTTGGACAAATGTATAATAACATGTATCCTCTATTATAGTATCATAGAGAGTAGTCTCATTGACCTTAAAATCCTCTGTGCTCCACCTACACATCTCTATCCCTAACCCCAAGCCTTGGCAACCACCAATCCTTTTCCCGTTTTCGTAATTTTGCCTTTTCCAGAATGTCATAGAGTTGATTTTATACAGTATGTAATCTTTTCACTTTGGCTTCTTTCAATTAGTAATATGATTTTAAATATCCTCCATGTCTTCTTGTAGCTTGTTAAGTCACTTCTCTTGAATGGTGAATAATATTCCATTGTCTGGATGTAACATAACTTATCCATTCATCTACTGAAGGACATCTTGGTTGCTTTAAAGTTTGGCCATTATAAAGAAAGCTGTTATAAACATCCATGCACAGGTTTTTGTGTCGGCACACATTTTCAACTCTTTTGGGTTAATAGAAGTAAGTGAGATTGTTGGATCACATGATGTGGTGGTTAATATCAGGTGTCAACTCAATTAAATGGCAGGATGCCTAAATGGCTGGTGAAACATTGTTTCTGGGTGTGCCTGTGAGAGTATTTTCAGAACACCACCTTATATTTTGACTCGCAATGCTGGAAGAGTTATAAAACTTGATGAGGTAGGCCTGGGAGAAGTTAGAAAAGTTACTGATCTTTGATTAGTACTATGTAATCCAGGAGTATACCTGCTGAAAAAACAAACAAACAAAAAAACCTCTCTTTAACACTTGTTGCACTTGCAAATATATACTTCTTTCTGTGGTAATGTCTTCCTTCTCTAGTGAATATCAACATAGAGCCTGGAATCATATAAAAAAAGTGAAAAATGTGTTGTTTATGATAAAAGGTATAAATGGAAACACAATAAAGACAAATTGAGTCCCTCAAAAGAGATAAAAGCAGCAAAGAGATTTTAAAAAGACTCAGAAATTGCTTTGAGACATGAGGCAATGTGGAATTTTTACAAAACATACCATTTTAAACACATACACAGCACCTGATCTACAAATATTCACACTCCTCACTCAATTTAGCTTTCGTTATAAATCCGTTATAAGGAGGGAGCAGGACTGGCTGCAACAATTTTTAGGAAACAGTACAAAATTCAGGACCCTTGTTCAAAAACCCTGAAGGATTTCAAGATGGCAACAGCATAGCATTAAACTCAAGTGGGACCCTAAGTGCAGGACCCTCTGCGACTGACTGAACAGGCTGCACACCCACGAAGCGGGAACAGTGGGAGGAAGTAAGGGTAAATATAACAACTGTTCCTATTTCACATAAGGATCAGAAGTGATGAAAGTTTGAAGACTTGAGTCTGATTTATATGTAGTGTAATTCACTGCCATATCACAAGCTCCTTGAGCAGTTATTTCAATGGTTGACTAAATCATTACTTTTTGAATAAATGACTTATTGGTGATTCTAGAGTGGAGCTTTGGATATATTTTCCAATAGTTATACTCTTCCATAATACACTTATCTGATGTATAGATTTTATGATTCTCTGAGGACACACAATCTTAAAATACGAAAAAGGAAAAGATTTAGCGAGTGTATTAGAATATTGCCACTTATGATTTGGCAAAGAGAGGGAGAAACCATAGTGACAAATCCATATTTGTTCTTAAATAAACAATAAATCATAGATAAAATCTGGCCTCATTGGTAAAACCAGCTAACTTGAGATTTTTATTTTGTTTTGTTTTGCTTTAAGGTGAACCTGCCAAATGTAAGATTAATTAGTAGGCTATACAATGATTACAGCCTCTCTTCTAAAGAGGTTTTAGGAGTAGCTGAGCCAGAGAAATTTGCACACACTAACTAAATGTAAGAACCTCTTGAAGAATGGTGAGAAGCAGTCTGTCTTGAGGAATAGAAGCCATTTGCGTGGTGATGGTGATGGTATAATGCGGGCTGTATTGAGAAGACACAGAAACAGAATTGCAAGAAGGGCAGCTGTCGGAGGCATTGGAATTGTTATACACACAGAGTGGACCCCTGAAACTGCCTTTAGGGTTACACATGAGGCCAGATAATCCCATTCAGGGTATATTCTATAACCCATGCCTCTTATTGTGGAAAAACTGAATCATATCTGGGGGGAAAAATTAAAAAATAAATCTGGGGCTTCCTTTTTTTGGTCACCACATGAAAAATAGGACTATATTTCTCTTTTAAAAAGCCTGGTTTATTGTCTGCCTACTTAAAAGTAGAACAGAAAAAGAAGTAGAAATGAAAGAGATCATCTGTTAAACAAGTTCAGAAATTATTAACCTTTTAATGGCCATTTGAAGTCTGAGACATTATAAAACATTAATCGTGCAGTATTACAAAGAGCATTCATTATGTCTAAATAGAATTATCAAGAGATGAGAAAATTTATGGTAGAATATTATATGTATCATTTTTAACATCTTAAATTACATGATTTAGCACTGGGTCAACTACCATAATTTGCAAGTAGGAATGACTAAAAAATATTTCATGATATCTGAGACAACTGTATTGTCATATGAAATTATATACCACACCTATGGATAATACTTTCATAGATATGCTAATAGTATTGTACCACTGAAACAATTTTTAAACTTTCTATTTGTGTTTTCAACTTTTTAAAAATTCAATTAACATAAAATCAATCAAAAATTATTTGCATTTTTGGTGTTTTTGTTTGTGTTTTATGTTTTTTTTGAAAGGGAGTCTGGCTCTGTCGCCTAGGCTGGAGTGCAGTGGCACCATCTCGGCTCATTGCAAGCTCCGCCTCCTGGGTTCATGCCATTCTCCTGCCTCAGCCTCCCAAGTAGCTGGGACTACAGGCGCCCAGCACCACGCCCGGCTAATTTCTTGTATTTTTAGTAGAGACAGGAGTTTCACCCTGTTAGCCAGGATGGTCTGGATCTCCTGACCTCGTGGTCTGCATGCCTCGGCCTCCCAAAGTGCTGGGGTTACAGGCGTGAGCCACTGTGCCCGGCCATTTGCATTCTTAATCATCACCACTTCTATTTGACTATGCTTGTATATTTTCTTAACCTCATTCCCTAAAAACAAAAGAAAAAAAAAACTTACATAGCATATCCTTAAATGTTATATTTAACGCCGGCGGGGTGCTTGAATTCTCGCTGGGCCTCAGCCAACTCCCAGCGGGACAGGACTTGGGACCTGCAGCCCACCATGCCCGAGCCCTCTCCACAGTGGGCTCCCGTGCAGCCTGAGCCTCCTGGACGTGGTGCCCGGTCCCATCCACCGCCCAAGGGCTGAAGAGTGTAGGCTCATGGCACTGGACTATCAGGCGGCCCTGGTGCCACACCCACAAGGCAAAGTCACCTGGGCTCCTGAGATGGGTGGGGACTTCCAGAATTTTATGGCTAGCCGGAGGATTGTATATGCACCAATCACCATTCTGTGTCTAGCTCAGGGATTCTAAACGCACCAATCAGCACCCTGTTGAAACGGACCAATCAGCTCTCTGTAAAATGTACCAATCAGCAGGATGTGGGTGGGGTCAGATAAGAGAATAAAAGGCTGCCTGAGCCAGCAGTGGCAACGGGCTTGGATTCCTTCTTTCACTTTGCAGTAAATGTTGCTTGTTGCTCACTGTGTGGGTCTGCACTGCCTTTATGAGCTGTAACACTCACCGGGAAGGTCTGTAGCTTCACTCCTGAAGCCAGTGAGACCACAACCTACCAGAAGGAAGAAACTCCGAACATCAGAAGCAAAAAACTCGGGACACACCATCTTTAACAACTCTAATACTCACTGTGACTGTCCGCAACTTCATTCTTGAAGTCAATGAGACCAAAACCCACTAATTCTGGATACATCATCTTTTATGAAATGTATGTTTATATGATTTTTTCCAGTGTTATTATTTTGCTTGACGTTTACTTACTGATTTCTGACAGTTCATTATGAGTCTTCTATTACACATGTGTGTTGAAAATATGTTCTCATGTGTAGCATGTCCTTTCAATCTTTTGGTGATGTCTCTTCATAAGAAGTTATTATTTTTAATGCCGTTCAATTTATCGTTTTCCCCTTGTGATTAGTAGTATTTGCATCTTGTTTATGATATCCTTTTCTAACTTCACTCCCAGGCATCACCTCATACCACGGAATTTAGCCTACTGTTGGGGTTCTTCTCTCTCAAACCTGCTCCCACTCCTTATTACCCAGAGTATGGTACAATTTATAGAAACCTTCTACAATAATGAATGTGCTGCTTTTATTCATCCAACACTTTACTTTTAGCCTACAGGTTTTTTTTGGTGGGGGGAATTGTGATTATAATTATATTGTGAAACATTGGGAAAAATTGAGACAAGCAGAGTGAGAAAAGTTTGACATAGGTTGCTTCAAAAATAAGCTCCTTCAGGAAAGACTGATTTGTGATTATTGAATCTTTCAGTAGCTAAAGACCCAAGGTGTCTAAGTTAAATCAGGTAGAACAATTTTAATATTGAGATGCAAACTGTCTCAGTCGTCAGAAACAAATCTTAAATATGCCTTTATGTGTGGTTGTGGTTTGACTGATGATGTTCCCTCCAAAATCACCAATTAGTGTTAAAAGGTGGGATCTTTAGGAGGTGATTAAGTCATGCTAGCAGAGCCCTCATGGATGGTGTTAGGGCCCTTGTAAAAGGGCTAGAAGGAGTGGGTTTGCTGTCTTTGCTCTGCTATGTGAGGACACAAGGTTTGTCCCCTCTTGCTCTTCAGTTCTTTCCACCATGTGAGGACACAGCATTCCTTTTCTTGGAAGGATGCAGCAGCAAAGTGCCATCTTGGAAGCAGAAAGTGTAGACCTCACAAACATTGAAACGGCTGGCACTTTGGTCTTGGACTCTCAGCCTCCAGAACTGTGAGAGAGAGATTTCTGCTTCTTATAGATTATCGACTCCCAGATGTTTTGTTACAACAGCAAAAACAGACTGAGACATAAGAATTCTTGATAAAGTTATTTAAAATATGCCTTCTTTTTAGTGGCAATTTCTTATAACTATGGGAATTTTTTGTTGGTACTAGTTTTTGCTGTGTTTGAACTGTGTGTTGGAACACTTTTTTGCTCGTTTATGTTTTAACTGTATTTTTAGTTATTTTAGTGGGAAATTTCTTCCCCATTTTCCTTAATACTAGTTCTGTCTCTAAAGACCTGTGTGTAATATTGCAAAGCCTGTGGCACATTGTGTATGCGTGTGTGTATGTGAATGTGTGTATTCATATGTGTGTTTGTGTGTATTTGTTAGAACAGATTCCTGATAAGTGGTCTAATAGATGATTATGTGAGTTGCATAGATGGTGTGAAAATCAGTTGCCTAACCTTAGGAAATGCCATAGAGAAATTTAAGCAACACTTCAATCAAGGTAATTTAGTGAAGAAAAAAAATGGGGAGAGGTTAGCGACCTGGAAAAAAAGTCTAAATGATAAATGCAGTGAAGATATAAAATTTATGTAGCTTTTAATTGAATAAGCTGCATTAATGTCAACAAAGAAATGCACAGGTTAGAGCCAATGCTAATTTTAAAAATCTAAAATAAATTAACCCACTTTCATATATTTGTATTTTGTCATGGAATTAAAACACTAAGCCAAGAAGGTTAAAATACAAGTTTGTTCCATTTTTTAATTTTTAAAGCATATCGGGAGGTAAAAGATGATTAAAATGAATTATGTTTTATTTATGTTCTTTCTCAGAAGATGAAATTAATAATACAACCCTGTGGCTAATTCATGGTTAGATGGATATTAAGATTCTAATTTAGGTAATAATATAAAACAAAGCAAAAATCAGTTTGTTACTGGCCAATATTTACTTTTTATTTTCCAGTCTTTGGCATCCTATTCAGATCATAAACCATTCAATATGTCTTAATGACTTTCTATTTAAAAATATGATGGTTTTAAAATCTAAGTATTATATATATAAGTACTTTTCTATATTTATTTTAATATATTTCCTCTAAATTTTCAAATTCTAAATCAGAGTTACAATTCATTGTATAAGTGGTTTGAAACAAGCTTTGGTTTGAATATAAACTTTGTCATTTTGAAGTTGTTTGGATTTGAAATTTAGTTTAAATTTTAAAAAATGCCTTCAAGGGAAAAATGAAACATCTAAGGGAAATTAAAGAGGGTCAATATTATTTGCTTGAAATGTGCCTTGGACAAAAGTTCATTTCTTCTAAGTTGATTTTTTGAGTAAAGCTTTACTAACTGAGCTTCTGAGCCAGTGCTGTGATAACCTCAGATGTGTTACTTCTCTCTGGGAGACCAAAACAGGCTTTTAAAAAACCAAATTCTGATCCACAAGAGCTGCTTGTCTTTTCAAAATATTATGCGCATCGTACGAAGTAGTTGATTTTGATGCCTTCTTGGTCAATTACATTGAGACCACTCTTTAGGCACAGTCAAAATAGATTCAGAGTCAGCTTCTTCAGAAAATTCTTCCATGAGCCTGCTTGAGCTTCTTCCTTGGAAACTTTTGAAGGCAATGCAAATGTTTTTTTTTTTTTTTTTTTTTTTTTTTTTTTTTTTTTTTTTTTTTTTTTGCTGTTATCCCAAACACGATCCCCCAGAGAGACAAACTATCATATTCTTATCATTCACTGGTCTGTGCTTTCTTCCCCCTAAACTAAATTGTGTCTAATGCTCTTCCTTCCAACTTTTATCCTTGGCTTTTTAAATATCGTTCTCATGCTAAACAACCGCGGTGTTGTTCATTTTGCTCTCCTCTATAGACATTGCCTCTGTAGATTTGCTCCATTTTCTGAAGATGTTATTTTGTCGTGAAGCAATTTCAAGTGGAGCATAATCATTTTGTCATATTCTATAAACTTTGATGCTGAAAGCTAAGTGAATCTGGAGCATATAGAAGTTGAGGAAACAGTTGAAGTTTATTCCAAGTGCAATGGAGACAATTTTTATAGTTTGATAAGAGACAAAAGCTACCCTAGAAACATTGTTTTAGCCCCTTCTTAAAAGGATATATTTATTTTCATTTAGCTCATATTCTGTTTATTACTGAAATAATCAAAATAAACAAAGTATAATAAAACCCATGCTGATGAAAACAAGCAGATTCATATTTTATTATATTCTCAAATAATAAACTTATTGCTCTTTTGAGAAGCTAGTTTACAAAGTATTGATCAGAAAATAAATTTAGAAATGGTGGAGACAGATGATAGCAGTACTCACTACTCACCTCATTGCAACACTCCAAGACACATCTTAGCTCCCTGGGGGAATTAAAAACAATTGTTTTCTACAGTGGTATGTGGCACACCATAACAAAAAACATAACTAGGTAACAGAGGGGAGAGTTTAATTTCAGTGTGTTTATGAGTCACCTGTAGTAGCCTTTAAAGTGTAAGTTCCTAGGTCCTACTTTCTGATAATCTCTCTTAATAGATCTAGTGGGGGAAACCCACAAATCTTTAACACATATTTTGGAAGAATCTGAGGCCAATTGTCCAAGACTTCACGTGGAGAATCACTAGCCTGAGCTTTCTGCATCGCCTGTGAAAACATCCATTGTGTAATTATTGGCAAATTATTAGAGCAGCTTAGGATCATTGTAAATAATGGATTATCAGGGATGTACTGATTGTATGTTCTCACTATGTATTTTATATTAAAATATAGTCATTAAGTATAAACAAATTAATTTATATTTAACCAGGAAGTCTATTTTACAAACATCAATGCATTCAAATTGAGGTGCCTAGGAGTTTGAGAGGCAGAAAAACATCATTAAATGTGTAGATTTTTGAATCGTGGTAACTTGTTTTTCACTTGCTGTTCTATCATTTATTAGCTCTATAACTATGGGCAAATCACCTAACTTCCCTGGGGTACATTTTCCTTATATTTTAAATGGGAATATTAATAAACTTGGTTTCACAAATTTGTTGTGATGATTATAAGATGGCATATTCATCACAGCCCTCCATTCATATTAACTGCTATTTCATTAAAGCGGGCCATTAGAATGCAACTGCAGAAATGTCAGAATTATTGATATGCATACAACAAAGTTGGGATTCATTGAATTTTGACAGTTGTAAAACCACCATCACCTTTCCAGCACTCTAAAGAACTTTTCTTGTGTCACCCTGAAGTTGAGGAAATTTTAAAGGTGAAAAACTGTCAACAATATCTGCTCTTATAATTCTGAATTTTCAAATTTATTTACTCAGGGTCACTCACTTCGGGTACATATTCACTTAAAGCATTTTAAAGATAAATCATGTTAATATTAAATTTTTAGAATATAAATGGATAAACCAATTAATCAAGGAGTTCAGACTTTTCTTTTCCTGTTTAAATGATAGGACTACATTCTGTAGCTTTATAAACACAATGTTTATATGGAATGACAGCAAATACAATATTTGATATCAAGCTGTTAGGAATGTGTCTATTGGGCTAAATCTAGAAAAATAATGAACATATGAAAATTTGTTTGAAAAAGTACGCAAGTTCTATCGAATTGGATGCTTTTTAAAAATGTTTTTGTTCCTAACATTAAAAATAATATTCTAGGAAATGTCTGCCAAAATGGTGCCATGTGGAGTTCCCCAGACCAGAAGAATATAGAAGACAGGAGATATACACAAAATATAAACTGAACCAGGAGGTGCACATCCAACTGTATCAATAATAATGTTAAATGGGACTTGATTTAACAATCAGATCAAAGGCAGAGTTTGTTAGTATAGATAAAACCGAACGATATCTGACTACATGCTGTCTATAGGAGATACGCTTTATATTCAAAGATAAAAATAAAGCTTAAAACCAAATTAATATGTTCTCGATTCTTATGTAGATTAAGCTGATTTAGGGTTACCAGAGTCTCCGGCATCTAATATGGAGTGCAGTGTCACTTAGGACCTCAATTTTGTTTTCCGACAGTTTTTCTTAAGCAATACCTGTAAATCAATAAAAAAATCACGTATACAAGAAGACAAGGGAACAAGAATGCACCCTAGAGAAACGATAAAGATAAATAGAGAATAAAAATGTGACAATAGAAAATGAGACACAAACTTTAACTACACTGAATTATTCAGTAAATAGAGAAGATGGGGAATTTAGGCAGAGAACTAGGAAGGTTTTTTAAAGTACCAAGTAGAAATTCTGCCACACTGTAATGTAGTAACCAAACATTCAAGATACAGTAATGAATCTAAATAGAAAACAATTGTAAATAGAAAATTAGTGAACTAGAAGATAGTTCCAAGAATCTGTCTACACTCCACCACAAAGAGCCAAAAGAAAAAGTAATATAGAAAATAATTTGAAGCCCAGGAGATGTGATGGAAAGGTTTAATATGAATGCAAATGGAGTCCCAGAAATAAAGAGAAGAAAGAGTAGATTTGAAACAGTATTTGAAAACATAATGGTGGAGAATTTCCAGAGACTGTTGAAATACAAGATAGAGCTAAATATTAACTAAATAATAAATATAAAGTAAACCAAAACTGGATGAAATATTTACACCTTCTAACATATAATAAAATATTGAAATCATCCATAGAAAAATAAATTTTACCTTCATAAGAGCAATACTGGGTTTAAGAGCTATTTTCATGATGAAACCAGAAAACTGGAAAATAATTTCAAATGAAAGTAGCTTTTAGAATAAAGGTGAACTGAAAGCAGTTTGAGGGAAAATAGAAAGTTTGCCATCAGTATTTTTATATTAGGGAAATACTGAAAAGAATATTTTGGACATATAGAAAATTATACTATATGGAATCTAAGAGGCACAGAGGGAATGAAGAGCAACTGAATTGGTATGCCAAATTACTGTTGACTGGAGAAAACAGTAGTAACAGTAATATGCAGCCATATAATTGAAAGGAAGATGATGGATATAAATTGTGCTAATATAATCGTATCATCCTTAAAGTGGTGAAATAACAAATCCTTTGCATATATTCATTTAGTCCAAAATGTATATAGTAATCTTTTAGTAATTACTAAAAATAGGAAAGGATTTATAACTATCAAGATAGTAGAAAGGGGAAATGTAAAAACAAATTGAATCATTCAAAAGTATTTAGAAATTGTTCATATACTAGGTCATACTTAAAATACTACATTTCAAAACGTACAAAAATATAGCTAAAAGTATAATTAAAGGGAAATTTACAGACTTTCATGCTTTTATTAAGAAAAAAGAAAATCTGCAAATGAATAAAATCATCTATCATGAAACATTTGAAAATATGACAAATTAATATAGAAATGTTATAAAGAAATAATTTAAGAGCAGGAATTATTGAAACATAAGACAATATAACATACCTAGTTCTATTGAAAGAATGACTACTCCTCGACCCACAATTTGAAAAATATTTTATTCTCTAAATCTAGTTTTTGTGTTAATTTCTTTGGTTTTGTCACCTTAACTGGAAACTAACATGAGTTTGCAAAAATCGATGAGATTCTATGGTTTTAAAAAATTTAATACAGATGAGACCAAGAGCGTGTGTGTGTATAATTACACAAGTCATGTATGTTTTACATGAGCATAGAAATGTAAAAAGGCATGCATAAAATGAACTTTTTAATATACCCTTCTGTTACTTGGCTTTGAAAAAATGATGTTCTCGTTTTTGAATTTTAAAAGAAAACTCCAATAAAATGTGTATATGTTAAAAAAATTAATACAGATTTTGTATGTCTACCTGGAAAACAGATCAGTAATTAAATATTATTAAAATGTTGAGAGGAGCACTATTGAGAGCTAAACATGGTTTAAATTTTCAACAAGTATTTTCATATCTAATCTTAAGACAAAGAAATATTTCTCAACTTATTTTTACTATCTACAAGGAAAATGAAGTGACCTTGACAAATCACCATGTTTTATTTATGCAATATTATTTATGCAATATTATTTGCTAAGAATTGTTATAATTTTATTTATAAATTTACTGGTAGAGATATATTCAAATATATTTTGGATTCTTAATTTCTGAAATTTCCTTGAATTGGGTGCAAAATGCCAGATGAAGTTCATATAACAAGTCGCTATTAATTAGATAAGAAAATTCCTGCTGAGCAGCTTATTGTAGGCAAAATAAATGGTTTTCATTAACTCATCATTAACCCCACTACATTATGAAGGTCAAAATTTGTCCGTGGCATACAATACCTTACCTGTGGTTTCAGTGGATAAATTTATCAGTATAAGTGGTCTCCTGATAATATAAACAATGACAAAGGCAGAAATCACAGTAGGTGAATAAACAACAAAATTCCAAATGAAAGGGAGTTACATGTTATATACACTCAGAAGAAAATAAACTTTTATTGACCACTCATTGTGTTTCTTGTATCATCATTTACATTATGTTTTTAAATTTTCTTCCCAACAGTAAAATATGATTTTCCAAGTTAAAGAAATTAGAAGGAAAATAATAATTCGTAAAGAAAATAGATGCAAAGACTGGAATATGAGTACTTAAATAATAGACTGACCAATCAATACATGAGTGAAAAAATGATGTGTATATTAATGGAGAAGTATACAAGTATACATTTTCATAAGCAATTTGAATGTTAATTCTCTATATAAAATTTTATATAGTGAAAGTTACAGTGACAGGACAAAGTAGGATAATATAATAGAAGGAAAGAGTTAATGCAATTACATTGTAGCTAATATGACAAAAGTAAATATTTGACTACTGTTTTTAGGATTTAAGTAAAAATGCTGACTATAAATATCCTTTAGGTCTACTTGCTTGTTAGGACTATTGGAAACATGCATATCTACTAGTTTGAAGTAGGATTTTTTCATGAAGTTCAATAAAAATACTGTTTTTTTAAGTTCAAAACTTTTATTTTTTGTTTAGGGGATACAAGTTCAGATTTCCTACATGCATATATGGTGTAGTTGTGAAGCCTGGGCTTTCGATGTACCCATTACCTGAATATTGAACGTTGTACCCAATAGGTAGTTTTTCAACCCTCACCCTTTCCCACTTTCCCACCTTTTGGAGTCTCCAATGTCTATTATTGGAGACTACACTCTGTCCACATGTACCCATTGTTTACTTGTCTCTCAGAAGTGAGAACATGCAGTTGAAAATACTACTTTCATTTTTCTTTAAAGTTGTAATTTTGGGGGAAGAACTGAGAATGGAGGAAAAGAAGGAGAGCTTGTTTTCTATAGGGTGAAGATGCATGGGTGGTATGTTCACTGACAAGGAAAGACTTTAATTCTGGCACTATGTGTGAGCTCTCTGGGTCTGGGTTTGTGTTGCCTATGCCTGCAAGTGGTGTAACAGCCATAAACACAGTGAGAGGAACAGCAAATCAGTCAGTTTTTGGAACAGTCATCCTCTGGGCTCATGGTAATGAAGTTATTTAGCATCAGCAGGGTCAACTTGGCAGAGTATTAATGGTTGGACATACTAGCACGCAGCAGTGGAGACCGGGATAGAAAGAAAGCAGCTCTTCCTCCATGAGAAGGAGTGAGACTACAGAGAGGCAAATAAAGACCTATGTTGAGCATACAATTTTAGAGGATGTTCTTCAAGTGAAAATAAGATAAGCAAATAAATTATAAAATTATTACTGATTTGTTTCCATTAAATATGGGAAGCTAAAATTATGATACATTTTATTTGTAGAATCGCTAATCTCTGTATGTATTAATCACCACACAATGAGGGTTATTCACATATCGCATCAATATTTAATCTTTCAACTTTTCAATTTTCAATATTTCAGTGCATTTTCAACTTTTAAAACTTTTTAAAACATCTTCAATGTTCTGAAAAAAACCAGCCATTTAAAAATACGGCTTAGTGCAACAGCCTGAGGAGCTTCACAAACACTCTGGAAAAATGGCCGAAAATTCTTTTTAAATAAGCGAACCATTTAGAGTCTCTGGAAATGTCCATAAAGGCCCACAGCAAATTAAGATTATTTGCACAAGAAAATCTGCTAAAACTCAGTAATAAATGGAAAAGTCTGTAGTATTTGAACCAAGATCTGTGTTCTGTCTTTTCTCACAGGTCAGTGAAATGGAAACTTCCCTCTAATTTAGTTAAACCAAGAACTCAGTTGGGAGTGCCATCATCCCAGGATGAGCAAGACACCTGTGTTTCTCTTCGTACTTCAGCTCCCTGTTGCTCAGGCTAAGCTGCTGGTGATTGTGGATCAGAGGGGCAGGCTCCCTTTTTCAGCTCAAACCCTTTGCGGGATAGAGGCTCAGTCTTGGGCATATTACTGTTGAGAACACTCTGGCCTACAATCTTTTTGTCCTGGCCTGTGGGATGGGTATTCTGTGCTGAGATAATCAAACCTGAGGCTGCTGCTTCCCCATCCACTGTCTTTAGCTCCTAAAGTAAAAATGTCACTCAGAGAGAAGCAGGTCCATGCTCCACATCACCAAAGCCATGGTTCAGAGATTTTGCCCAGGGAGAAAGCAAGCTTCAGAACATTCAAAAGGTATGACCTCATTTGCAGGTGTTTACGAAAGTTCAAGCCTAAGGGTACTCTTAAACAATTATGGGAGTTATGAGGGAAAGGCAAGTGACAGTAGATTGATAGATTCCTTGCAGATAGATACCAAACAGTATGTAGGCCAACAGGTTTGCCAGAGAAAAACAGAGTAAGAGACAGCTAGAAAGACCCCTCAAGTAGTGAAGACAAATTTCAAACGCCGACCTTAGAAACTATCTCTTCAAAATAGACTGGATTTTATTGGATTAGTTTGTAACTGATGGCATGGTTGAAATCAATAGACCTATCAGCTGGGATTGGTGGATCATAACAGGTGGGTGTTGTCAGAAACACAGTCAAAGAAAGCTCTATCAAAACAACTGTAATCCTAAGTGACTGGGGGCATAACCAAGGCTGTCCCCTCAACCCCAAGGAGCAACATGAGAAGCTTCACTCTATGGAAAGTGGAAGAGGGGCATAGGTTTTACTAAAATAATTCAACCATTTATTAAAACAGTAGTAAAGCAAATAACAGTAATAAGCTGTGGATGTAAAGTAGCCAGTATCTAGAATTGCTACAATGCAACATCTAAATCAAGCATTTTCCAACAACGGCAACAACAAGAGACATGAAAAGAAACAGAAAATTATGGCCTATACACTGAGGGGAAAAACACAGGCAAGAGAAATTTCCTTGGAGAACAACCAGATGTCAGATTTAACAAATAAAGAGTTCAAAGTAGTAATTATAAATATATTCAAAGACATAAAGTAATTTATAACTAAAGAAATAAAGGAATATATGATAATGTCACATCCAATAGAAAGAACCAAATGTAATTTCTGGCATTGGAAAGTGTAACGCCTGCAATAAAAACTTACTGGAAGATTTAAAAGTAGATTTGACCTGGCAGAATAAAGAATAAGCAAATCTGAACATAGGTAGGTAGACATTATGCAAGATAAAGAACAGAAAAAAGCAATGAAAAATTAACACCATCTTAGAAAAACATGCAGCTCCATTAAGTGCACCTACATTAATGGGAATAGTAGAAGAAAAAGAGAGAGAAGCAGAAAGAAAAATGAAATAATGGCTGGAAACTTCCCAAACTATTGTAAAACAATCTACAAATTAGGAATCTCAACAAATTACTAGGAGAATAAATGCAAAAATCAAAAAATAGACATATCATAGTAAAGCTGAAAGTCAAAGAGAAAATATTCAAAGTAGCAAGAGAAAATTAACACACCACTTACAAAGGAACCACATATGATTAGCAGTTGACTTCTCATCAGAAATAATGGAGGCCAGAAGAGTGTGGAATAGCATTCTATGCACTCAAAGGAACAAAAACCTAGCAACCAACAATTCTATATCCAGCAAACTATCTTTCAAAAATAAAGGTGAAATTAGACATCCCCATATAAAGAAAAAATTGAGAGAATTTGTTTCCAGATTTTCTTTACAAGGAGCTCTAAAGGACACTGTCAAGAAAATGAAAACTCACAGGAAAGAACATATTTGCAAATCATATATCTGATAAGAGACATATATAAAAGATATATAAAGAAATCTTACCAGTGAATAATACAAAGACAAAATGAAAACAAAAACAAACCCAATGGCTCAGGATATGAAAAGAGATTTCTCCAAAGAAGCTATGTAAATACCCATAAAGCACTTTGATGCTTGACATCATTAGTCATCGGGAAAATACAAAACTAAAACCAAAATGTAATACCACTTTCCATTTACTAGGATAATTTTAATAATTTTTTAAAGTAAGGTATTAACAGCTGTTGGCAAGGATGTGAAGAAATTAAAACAGTCATACACTGCTGGTGGGAATATAAAATTATACCACTTTATAAAAGTTTGTATTTTCTCCATCGGTTAAACGGAGTTTCCATGTGACCCAGCAATTAATTCAACACTAAGTAAACCTAAGACAAATGAAAACATCTGTCCACAGAAACAAACAAAAAAAATTTACATTAATATTTACAGCAGCAGTATTTATAATAGTCGGAAGGTAGAACCAACCCAAATGCCTATCACATGATGAATGGATAAACAAAATATGGTATACCTGTACAATGGAATATTTCTTGGCTTAAAAAGGAACAAAGTGCTGATTCATGCTACAATAAATATTTATTTTGAAAATATAGTGCTAACTGAAAGACACTCACCACAAATGATTGTATATTATATAATTCTATTTATATGAAAGGTCTGTAGTAGGCATATCTAGAGGGACAGCAAGCAGGTTCATGGTTGCTTTGGAATGTGGGAAACAGAGGATGCTAGCTGAAGGGTGTGAGGTGTGAGGTTTCTTTGGAACATATTTTAAAATTGACTGAGGGGATGGCCACACATATCTGCAAATTGAATTGTACACTTTAAATGGGTGAATTACATGATATGTGAATTATATCTCAAAAAGCCATTATAAAAATTTTTTAAAAAGGTATGTAAAAATTGCAATAGGAATATACATTTTTCCTTTTGCCCCAAGCTCCAATATGGCTCAGCCTGCACTGTGAATGATCTTTGCTTTATAGATGTTTGTAATATTTGTTTATTAATGACTTTTGTATTTTAATATATTTTTAAAATGTGGTAGTAACATCTTATTTACATAGATTACTGAGATTTGGGCTCATTCTTAAATTCTAGTACTGAAGCAAATACTTCAGTTGCTTTTCCATAGTTCCAGGCCTTTCTCTGAGGCTGAAGGAGTTGTCTTAGTCAGCTCAGGCTATCATAACCAAATACCATAGACCAGGTAACTTAAACAACAGGAATTTGTTTCTCATAGTTTGCGTGAGGAGTCCAACACCAGTGAGCTCGCTGATTCAGGTCCCCGGTGAGGGCCCTGTTCCTGGCTTAGAGATGCCTGCCTTCTTGTGTATCCTCCCATGGCAGAAAGTGGTGGGGGTAGGGAGAGAGAGAGAGAGAGAGAGAGAGAGAAAAGAGAATGACCTAATGTCCCTTCTTATAAAAGCAACAATGACATTATTAGGACCTCCCAATCATGACCTCATCTAAGTAGAATTACCTCCCAAAGTTTCGTCTCCAATTACCATCCCATGGGGAATGCATGAATTTTCATTACATGACATGAAATTTGGAGGAACACAAACATTCAGTTCCTAGCAGGAGCTATCAGCAGAAGAAAGAGCTGCAATCACATTAGAGTCACAATCTGAAAAGCAGCACAGCATCCAGAAGAAATTCTAGGAACACAGGTGATGCAGTGTTCTAGGAACCTCTGAAATTACTCAGGGATATTTAAGGGAGCTACTTTTTAAAAAGTATGTGTTTGTTGGAACTTGTAAAATCAAGTTAAAAATCATTTACTTTTATTCTATAATTACAAATTGGTGAGCTTGAGTTCATATGGCTGATTAAGAGATGTTATGTGGGATTTGATAGAACTTTATGAGAAAAATAAAATGGTGAGCAAAATGCTTGCAGTCTTCACCTAAGGAGAAGCGATTCTTGCTTGCTGGTTAGCAACCAGATTTTCTTTTGATTGCAGAACTTAGTAACATAAGAATAGGAAAACTAGAAGAAGCAAGAAAGGCTAAAATAATCTGCATAATAAAGAGTTTCCCCTAGATTTCCAGTAATAGTGGAAATACCTCATAAAGGACTAACTCTTTTGCAAATAACAACTATATATTTAAGTTGATGCAAAAGTAATTGCGGTGTTCGCCATTAAAAGTAACGGTGAACACCGCAATTATGTTTGCACCAAACTAATACTCTGAATAAAATGAAATGCAAACACACACACACACCCCAACTATCAAAGGCAACAGAGAGTGATCAAAGTTGGGCAGAAACTGGAGAAGGGTCCACAATTGGAAAATGCGACACTGAGATCTTTTACTATTGTTATGGTTTTCCACTTGAGTGCAGGCCCAGGGCAGCACCGCAAAGGACTGAAATCTGATAGAAACCAATCATTTTGCAGGCTGAGAAATACAAAGGACAGAGTTTGTCATGAACACAGCAGCTTAGAATATTCTAGAAATCATTTTGCTGGCTGAGAAACACAAAGGACAGGGTTTGTCATGAGCAAAACAGCTTAGAATATTCTGGAAAGCAGCCACTAAGTAGGTGCTCAAATTCTGTACAGAAAATCTGCCCAGTTCTCTGGCTGACCCTTGAACTGCACATGTGCTTATTAGAATGAGGCCAAAGAAAATGTGGAGAGACTTCAGGTGCTACTTTCTGAAGGCCTAGAAATTTAAAATTGTGTTACAGCAAGTTAACTTCCAGCTAAAATTTAAGCAGTACTTTGATAAGCCTTTCCTTCAGAATGAAATAACTTTATGCAGAGTTTCTATAATGTGTCATTCACAATGTTCACAATAGAATTCAAAATCACTAATCATAAGAGCACCAGAGGCTGGGTAATTTATAAAGAAAATATATTTTATAGTTCTGGAGGCTGGGCATTCCAATGTTGAGGGGCCATGTCTGGTTGGCCCCTGGTGAGGGCCTTGTGCTGTGTTATAACATGGCAGAGGGCATCACAGGACAGGAGGGGGACACTGAGAGCCAAAGTGGCTTTTATAATGAAACACTCACGTGATAACTTACCCACTCCCATGATAACCCATTAGTCCATTAATCTATGAAATGTGTTAATCCATTCATGAGAGCAGAGCCGTAATGACCCAATCATCTCTTAAAGGCCTGATCTCTAAATACTCTTACACTGGAGATTAAGTTTTAGCATGAGTTTCAGAGGGCACAAACATTCATAAAATAGCCATAGCTAAATAATAAACTTGGACATTCAGGTATGCTCAAAATGGAAATATGTAATTATATATATATATAATACATCTATAAAATTTTTTTAATCCTCTTAGTTTATTTAGCCTATATAGACAGTTTAAAGAAAAATGATGGCATTGTATTGTGGGGTGTTGGCACATGCAGATGTATCATATATGAGAACCATAGCATAAAAACATAAATAGAACGACATGGTTGCAAAGTTCTTGCATCTCTTAGAAAGTGATACAACGTTAACTCTACATAGAATGTGAAAAGTTAAGGATACATATTGTAATCCCTAGATGAGCACTAATTAACGTGCAAATCTGGGTACTTTAATTTTATTTTTAAAGATATCTAGGAAAGAGATTGATTTAGTAAATTGAAATGCAGTGCTGAAGTACCAGATGTGTCAGCACAGTTAAAATATGGATAATAACTTGAAACTTCTGGCTAGGTTTGTTGCCTAATCAAAACAATCTGTGTTACTAAATAATAAACAACATTATAAAAATAATTTTTATTTTTATTTTAGATTCCTGGAGTATATAAACAGGTTTGTTACATGGATATACTGCATGATGCTGAATGGTCCTATAATCTAGGTAGTGAGAATAGTACCTGACAGGTAATTTTTCAACCCTCCCCTCTCTCCCCTCTTATCCTTCTATTGGTTGTCAGAGTCTATTGTTTCCATCTTCATGTCTATATGTACCCAATGAATAGCTCCCACTTAAAAGTGAGAATGTGAGGTATTTGATTTTCTGTTCCTGTTCATTTGCTTAGGGTAATAATCTTTAGCTGCAGCCACATTTCTGCAAAGGGCATGATTTCATGTATTTTAATGGCTGCATAGTATTCCATGGTGTACATGTACCACATTTGATTCATCCAGTCCACCCTTAGTGGGCCCCTAGTTTAATTCCATTCCTTTGCTCTTGTGAATAGTGCAGCGATGACTCTACAAGTGCATGTGTCCTTTGGTATAATGATCTATTTTCCTTTAGGTATATACCTGGTAATGGAATTGCTAGGTCAAATGGTAGTTCTGTTTTAAGTTCTTTGAGAAAACGCCAAACTGCTTTCCATGGGGGCTGAACTAATATCAATTCCAAACAAAAGTGTATAACTGTTCCCTTTTCTCTGCAGCCTCGCCAACATCTATTAGTTATTTTTTTCTTTTTAATAATAGCCATTGTTACTGGTGTGAGATGGTATCTCATTGTGATTTTGATTTGCATTTTCTCTGATCATTAGAGATGTTGAACATTTTTTCACATGTCTGCTGGTCACCTGTATGTCTGCTCTTGAGAGGTGCCTGTTCATGTCTTTTGCCCACTTTTTAATGGGGTTATATGTTTTTTGCTTGTTAAATTCCTTATAGATGCTGAATATTAGATATTTGTCAGATGCATAGTTTGAAAATATTTTCCCCCATTCTGTGCATTGTCTATTTACTTTGTAATAGGTTTTGGTTTTTTTGTTTTTTTTGTTTTTTTCCTGTGCAAAAGCTCTTTAGTTTAATTAGGTCCCACTTTTTAATTTTTGTTTTTGTTATAATTACTTTTGAGGACTTAGTCATAAATTCTTTGCCAGGGTTGATCTCCAGAATAGTATTTCCTAGATTATATTCTAAGATTCTTATAGTTTGAGGTCTTAGATTTAAATAGTTAATCCATCATTTGTAAAGTTTTGTGTATGGTGTAAGGTAGGGATCCAGTTTCATTCTTCTGCATATGGTTAACCAGTTATCCCAGCATCATTCAGTGACTACAGAGTCTTTCCCCATTGCTTACTTTTGTCAGCTTCATTGCAGATCAGATGGTTGTAGATGTGTGACTTTTTTTCCAGGTTCTCTATTATGTTCTATTGGCCTATTTTTGTATGTGTCTGTTTCTGTAACAGTATCATGTTGTTTGTGTGCACACACACAAATATATATGCAGAGAGAGAGGGACAGAAATTTTAAAGGAATTTTCTCATTGAGCAAGCTGACCAATATACTGGAAATTCAGGAAAGAGTTGATGTTATAATCCTGAGTCCTAAATCTACAGGCTGAAATCTTGGGCAGGGTTTCTATGCTATAGTCTTGAGGCAGAATTGCTTCTTGCTCAGGAAACTTCAGTTTTTACCTCTTACATTTTTTAACTGATTGAATGAGGCTCACCCACATTTTGGAGGTTAGTTTGCTTTGCTCAAAGTCTACTCATTTACATGCTAATTGTGTCTAAAAAATACCTTCTCAGCAACATCTAGACTGTGTTTGACCAAACGGCCTAGTCATGTCGACACATAAAGTTAACCATCTCAAATCCTTGTCTTTTTTTAATTGTTATGCTTAAATATAAGCTATATGTGACAATGGAATGGGCAAATAAATAACTGTTATGAACACTATTCTGGCATTCTTTACTAGCATGATATTTATTACAGAAAAATACATAAAACATAATTTGGTAAAAGTGATACTGTTATTTATCATGTATTCAATGTCTTTTTTTATTTTGTTTGTTTTTGTTTTTGTTTTTCTTGAAACGGAGTCTCATTCTGCCACCCAGGCTGGAGTGCAGTGACACGATCTTGGCAAACTTTTCCTAATAGATGGAAAATATATCATTATACGGCTGTCTGCTGTATTAGTTTTTAGTTTCTACGTGTTTTTATCTGTGTAATCACAATTAAAACAAAAAAGATGATATTAAGACATTATCATAACAGAAACAGAAACAGAGATTTAGAACTACTACTTAGGGATATTTATGTCCAATTGTACCTTCTACAAAGTAAAGCAGCAACAAGCAGTTCTATTTTATTTTAAATCAGCTCTGCCTTCTCTCATCTTTGAAAAAACTATGTTTGTTATCTATCGAAATTCCTTATGCTTTCTAAAAGATCTATGAATGGTACAGAGTCAATAAAATTCTTTGAAAATCTTAAAATCAAACCAATATACCTTTAGACACAAGCTGAGTATGTTACACTGAATAATAGTGATCGATGCGTGTCTAATACTACATTCAAATGCATGCTAATACTTAATCCAATGCATATCATTATCTTAAAATCAAATAATCATGTGCATATTCAGAGGCAGGGTTATGTTATTCTCTTAAATAGTACTATTTCAAGAATTATAAAAAACATGCTTCTAGTCTAGCGGAAAAAAAACATAAGGATCCATGGAAAATTTTTCTAATAAAGGAGAGCTCTCTGATTTATTGTGTATGACTATAACAGAGTGCAATTCTATAAACTGGAAAAAAAAAAAAACTGCAGCGATGAAACTGATACAGCCTATCTGCTTGCCTGTGTAGAGTTGGCCTATAGAGAGAGAGGATTGAAGTCTTATTTCCCCTGCAAACATATATTTAAAAATAAGATTGCTTAATAGCTCCCTGCTGCTTTTATCAGAAAGGCAGTTAGAAATCATACAAGCTCCACTTTATATTTCATCTCCCATGCTACATTTAATAATATAATCTCAAATAAGGCCACATAGTGAGGCATAATTCTGCTGCTCAAAATAAAAAAAAAATTGCCATTTTCAGAAGAAGGTATTAAAGACATGCAAGGAGAAATTATTCACATATTCCCAAACCTGGCTTTATGTATAATTTTTATCACTCTCATAGAGTAATCAAAGCTCAAGTTTTCGTCAAAAAGATAAGGCATTTTCTCTGCAGTCAAGGTAAATCAATTACAAATGCAATCAAAGAACTATTTTACTAATATAAATTAATTTAATCATAACAACTTACTTGCATTTTTGTCTAAACAAAATAATTTATCTGATTAGAGTAATATGTGTTACTCTGGTTTTGCATTGCTATAAAGAAATGCCTGAGACTGAATAATTTATAAAAAGAAGAGGTTTAATTTGCTTATGGTTCTGCAGGCTGTACAGGAAGCATAGCAGCTTTAGCAGCTTTTGCCCCTGGGAAGGCCTCAGGAAACTTACAATCATGGCAGAAGGCAAAGAGGAAAGAGCAAGCCTTACATTGCCAAAGCAGGAGGAAGAAAGAGTGGGGAGGTGCCACAGGCTCAGATCTGGTGAGAACTCTAGCATGAGAACAGCAATAGAAAAGCATGGTCTTTACAAGGAATAATATCTGAATTTGAATTTTAACTCTTTTACTTATTAAATATAGCTGTGGACCAGTGTGTTTATACTTTTAAAGCAATTAGAGTAGTGACTAACAGAAAAAGTTCAAATAATTTTAGCTAATAGGATTACTTTTAAAAATTCATATCTATTTTTATATACATCCTTTAAAGTAATTTCATTGTAATGGTCAGTAATGAAATAAGTAATAATGGATTCATTATAATTCTGAAAGTTTACTTAAACAATAAATCCATATTTAGACATACATAAAAGTGGCAATAAAAGTTTATTTAGCTACAAGAACATTGAGATGCACAGTGAGCCAGGAAGTGTACCATATGCCATGTTACACCTGGATGCTGTGTGGTGGCACCTTAATCACTCTTCTAATGTCATTATAGTTCTTGAATATTGGAAGACATATGGTATTTTGCCTCCTTAGTGGTGCATTTTCATCCTAGCTTGGTTGACAGTTATTTACTATTAATCTTCTGCCAGCTGTAAATATGATGTTAAATATAAAACTTGTCTCTACAGAAGAACTTCCTCTTGGGTGTTTTACATGCTCTCCCTTTATTGGCATCAATTCGTGTCAAGAATTCCATTATCTATGCTTTTCATGTCCTCCTAAGCAATTCTTAACAAAAATAACCATCAGCTCTTTGGTATGAATACAATATAAAAATTTTAAAAAATAAGACTAGTTTCTTAACTAAAAGATAATATCCATGCTACATTACAATTTATAAAGTCCTCTCTCCAGTCTATTGATTCCAAGATGTAAAACTCTAAAAGAAGTTCTTACGCAGAACTAACCTGAACAAATATCTTTTCACAATGCATGAATTAATGGGGCTGAAAAAACATCATCATTTTATTTGAAAAAGAGTTCTAAGAAGGTTCTAGCCTATGTCAGAATCTGCCTGAGCCTCAATCTTCACCTCATTTGATATCAGGGCGTGTGGAGAAAAGGAATGAAGTGAGCATGCTATGTTTTGTTATGTGGGCTCAGGATTAACAAGTGACACTGCCTCTTTCTTAATGTACTACATGGGGGGAAAAAAAAGAAAAAGAAAAGAATAAAAAACCTGCCACTTCTAACGTATAGTTTGGAAGTCCAGTGACAATGGGATTGAGAGTGAAAGACTTAAAAAATCAGAAATGGTTCTAAGAAGAGCTCCCAGGAACTGGATCCACCGAAAATTACTGTCGCACATCGCATCTACCCTGCACACAGTTTCTTTCCCGCACGCTGCTTCTCCCCTGCAAGCTGCTTCTCCCCTGCACGCTGCTTCTCCCCCACCTGCACAGAGCCTGGTAAGAGGTGGTTATCTAATAAAAGAGGAAAAGGGAAACCCTAACTCAGAAGAGAGATGGAAACTGTGGAAATTTATGGCCACTTTCCCAGCTGTGGGAAGCATGAACAAGAAAGATGCTGAGAAAATTAAAGGAAGGCCCACAAGGTGACTTAGATGTCTAAATGTCCTAAATTACAAGGTGGTGTGGCTACAGCGAGAACACATTACCCATTGCTCAGGTATTGAAACAACAGGCTGGGTGCTCCCCATGACCTGCCTCCCACCCACCCTCACCACCACCACCACCGCCACCATGCAGCCCAGAGACCCAGGAAACATAAGTGAGTGGCAGCACTCAACAGCTCCAGGAAAAAAAAAAACAGACACAGAAAACAGTCTAGATGTGTGCATGGAATTCACCCCAGGGGGGGATACATTGAGTCAAGATTAGCCTGATGTGGAGGAGAATGGGACATCCTTTGCCACCACCGAAAGTACAGCGTGGTGGACTTGTTTCTGATCCCTGAAGCAGGAGTTCTTAACTCTTGCTACTGAAAAATTTTTGAAGCGTGCTGGTTAAATACTAGCATCCCATTGATATAGAACTTTATTTCAGGCACACAGTGGATTAGACATATTTTTGTTATTATCCACACCTAACAATTAACCACAACAGGTTTCTAGAGAATAAGGTGAATTCTGAGTGATATGTCACTGTTCTATAACTGACCATTGAAACCCAAGTTACATATAAGACTGATAAGTTTGATCAGGTAAGATCATACAAAAAAAAAATGAAGACAGGGTTTATTTGGGGAGAGTTTCTGAGTAAAAACGTGCAAGAGAAACACTATTTAATAAGAAATAGCTATATGAGTTAGCTAACAAACCTTATCTCCACTTAATCCAATCTTGAAAACCATGTTTTTTGAGGAACATCTTCATTACCCACCTGCATCAGTCAGTGTACAGGCAGGAGATAGAAAACAGACCAGGAGCTTGAACAATTCGCTACAAACAATAAGGTGAGAATTGCTGCAGATGTTTTCCAGGCAGACAGAATGTACACAGTTAAGATGGAAACGTATAAAGTGCTTTCAAAAACAACAGCCACTTGGAGGGTAAGTTTTAGACAGTTGTGGCATATTGATAGAGCCTTACCTAACCGTCTAATCCTGTTCTAGTTACTGGGAAGTGGTGAGAAGAAAAAGATAAACCAAGACTATGCCCTTAAAAGCCTCATTCTAATAAATAAAGTCATGTCTGATGATGGTATGTACTATAAAGAAAGGGGTGTAGGTAACAGGCTAGAAAGGAAGGTAGTCAGAGGACAGGTAAGTTGTAATGAGATTTGAAAAGGTCTTAAATCCAGAATAACAATGTTTGGATTTTAGTCAGTGCATGAAATAAAGAAATTAAAGATTTTTTAACATAGATAAATTAAAATATATATTTAGAAAGGCTAGCTATGTGTATGCCTACAGCAAGACCTGGCAGATGGTGTGAGGAGATGCTTGGCATCCAGAAACTGATTGTTTTGTAGTTTCAGCAAAAATAGATATATCATGAATAATCTCCATCATACAGTCTTGCTTACCAGATTGTAAACTCCTCAGAAGCAGAGAATATCTGTCTGTTGAGTAGTTACAATAATCACTGGCCTGGAATTAGCATTTAATAAGTATTTTTGAATAAATAACTAAATGTATCATATGGACATTGTGTGCATATGTCAACCTCTCAAAGAGTTGAGGGTTTTTTCACATGAGTATTTTTTAAGACACTAGCCATTATATTATTAATATTCGTATTATTAACATTCATATTATTAAAAAGAACAGATATTTGACTAATGCATATAAAATGCACTATACTATTACTGCCCCAGAAAAAAAGAAAAAAAAGATAGCTCACAGAATTATTCTTCAATAAAATTTCTGATATTTTATTTATCTGTCTTCAAATAATTGAATCCAAAAATTCAGTTACCTAGAACTGCTACACATTTCAAGAATTTCAAGAATTATTATTTTCCAAGTGTGGAATATGCATTTCTATGAACTTAAAAGATCCATACTGATAACTGATTAAGATTAATTTGTGTCTCCATTAATTGGGGACACGAAATATATTTTTCACCACCACCTTATTCTGTGAGAGCACATTCACTATAATAACTGACATTTCAAAAGAGAAAGACACAACTGTTAAAACTGCTGGGTGTTATCATTCAAATATGATGGTTGTTACCAAACAAACAAAAAAAAAACACTATTTTAATACTTTGAAGGATATGAATTATATTTACCCCAAGGAAAACATGAGCCAGGATTTTGTGTGTATTGTTTCTATGCAGAGTTTCCAGTTGGCTCTTCTTGTAATTCCCTCATTTCCTACATCCCCTGGGACACAGAACACGGGATAGTTAGTGCTCAGCGTTTGAGGTTTTGTTGGTTTGGAGTTGAGCTCTGATTTCTTTAAATAAATTTTCATCCCAGCACCTGCAGTTGATTTGTACCAGTTAAAATATTAATGAAAATGCAAACTAAAGCTTTCATTAAGGTGTTTAGGATAGTATTTGATGACTCCACAAGATGTTTTAATTAAATACTATTAACTATGATGTGTATTGAATATAGCAAACATGAAGTGATATCCAGTCTTTTAGAGAAAATACTGTGTAATTTACCCTGAAACTCAGCTCTAATCTTTTGTGAAACTTTATTTCTATAAAACATATATAAATTCTAATAAAACTACTCAAATTTTTTAAATTTAATGATTTTTAGCCTACTATTTGTCTACCTTTTCCAATTAAAATGAGTTTATATATTTAAATTATTAACCAAGTAAAGTTATTATTTTCCCAAGTATTTTCTGGGCCATTACATGCTAGTCATAAAAGGTTTGTGCTCTGGAATAGCTCACAACCTAGAAAAATAAATTTACAAAAATGTAGGTACATGTCATTTGCACACATAGATACACAATGACAGTGCAAAGGAAGAAGTGAGGGGGAGTTAAAGGACAGCTTTAGATAGTTTTGTGGGTCTAAAATGTTGAACATGTCTACTTTGGCATGTCAGAATAAACAAGCTTTCAGTTTAGAATTCATCTAAGTTACATGAGAGAGCCATTCAGTGTGTAATAGAGCACCCGGAACATTCTGAATGTGTATTTTTGTAATGAAACCAACAACTGCCACAACAAAAACCAGGCTGAACTCAGAGGTTGCCAGCTCGACTCAATTTGCATTTCATGGAGAATCCTGGGAATTGATTGGATTACCCTTTAAACAGGGGAATGCTTTCATAGACTACACCACAAAATATGCAGTAGCAATTTTGTAAAATGAACGCAAGAACCTGAGGGCTGTGAGGGGAAACATTCCTTGAAAAGCATCCTAAGTCTAAGCCATTTGAAAAAGCGAGCAGTTGGATATATAACAATTCTAGAAAACTTAAATACTTTAAACCACAAAACTCTCTTATGAGTTAAATATGCTAATCTTTAGTGATCTGCCACTTCTACAAAATGATATTGGTGAGGAAAATGTATAAGGGCCAAGAGAGGAAATGACATTCAATCAACCTATGTTAAGTAAAACATAACTGTTTTTCATTCTATGTAAAGTAAGCACAACGTTCTCAACAAGAACATTTTCATGGGTCAAATAATCCAATGACGTACATGACTGGAAGTTTTGCCTGAAATATAATTCTCATTCAAATAGTATTAAACTCTCTATGAGAAAAGTGTTCTTATTTATTTGGGTTACTTCAGATCTTTTTAAGGTCATTTTAGGTTGTGGTCATTTAGTCTCTTAATCATATTTTTCCTCCTCCTTTTCAGATTGCAAAAACCACAAAGAACTCTGAAGTTAACTACCCAAAAGCACCTGTAAGAATTCCACAGAAGTGGAAAAAAAGAGGAGGCTGCATACAAAATTGTTCTGTAGAGCATCTGTGGAATAGTGTGTTTTTTTGGGGAATGCTTGTTAGCAGTGAGGGGGTTATTGATGAAGAGGAAAAAAATGAACGTGCCTGAGAAAAGCAACATTGAATAACTAAAGTATACCTCAGGTTTAAGCTGAGTGTAAAGAAAAGAGAAAAAAAGAAAAGGTAAGAAAAAAAGAAGAGGGGAGGGGAGGGGAAGGGAGGAGAGGGGAGGGGGAAGGGAGGAGAGGGGAAGGGGAGAGGGGAAAAGAAAACAATTCTTGGGATATTCATAATGAATTTTCATGCTTAGTTGTTTCTGACAACTTTTTTTGATCTTCCATGTGTGAAATACAGTTTATGTAAATGTTACTTTATTTTAAAAAATCTTAATTTCAATCTTACACCCCACTTTCATTTTCTCAAAGTAGAACTGCAAAAACTGAATGTGTTATTTAAGATGTAAATAACTGAAGTTTTAAGAGTGCCTAAGGTGAAAGCAATACTTCTGTTGGCTTGGAACCCCTCTTACACTGTTTGTGTGATACAAAAGATGTTTCTATAAACATCTACTATGCAATACAATTTCTAACAGTAAAGTATGGGCGACTATGTTTTAACCACGGAAATAAAATGAACTGTTAGGCTATCCTAAAAAAAAAAAGTGTAAATGTAAGCAGTACTAAATGCTGTTAAATGGGATCTTCCGGGATGGTCATGTCACAAAGGATTTTGTGCTGGTACGGAAGATAGATGACCCTTCAATTGGCTTATATTGAAATTGGCATTGTTTTCATTCCTCTTTTTCATTCAACATGTGGGTTTTTCTCGTTGCCTTGTACTTATGATTCTAATAATTTAAAATCTCTGGGTTAGCTGCCATTTTTGCCACTGCATCTGTATGGTTCATTATTTTCCTAACATGCCTGCTACATAATATTAGAGAGATAAATATTCACAAAGTTCATTCCATTGCAGGTGATTTATTATATCAGCAGCTTTTGCAAGCACACAATATTTTTTAAAGTATAGATGTACTTATGAGACTTTAAGGCTAATTATTTTTTCTTCTCATTTGTTGAATTCAATTAAATGTTATCTCCATTCATTTAGCAAAAATTCTCATGAATATCTACTTTTCACTTGGTGTAGAAGATAAAACAAGCAGCATAGCCAGAAGATCAGCTTTATTACTCATAAAAGCTCTTTGAGAGATTGCAGTTCAGCGGGATGTCCAAAGGGCAGGCACTCAATACTCAAATGAGCCAGTCATCCACTGATGAGTGACAGAGGAGGTTCTACAACCACAGCAGAATGTCCACTTCCTGTGCACACCTTGCTCCCTGGAGGACACGGAAGGCAGGCCCTGAGTGGAATGCGTTTAGTCTTTCTCAGTGGCCCCTGAACAAAGGAGTAAACTGACAGAAGGTTTTGTGATAATGGAGCTCCTGTCAGGACTGGGGCAAAGCATTGCCTCAACACTAGGTTTTAGGACTGCAAAGATGAGTGAGGAACTTTGCTTTCATGCAAGCAGCTCAAAGTGCTTGCAAGGAATGCAGCCAGAAAGAGAAGAAACTGCTTTTGCTGAGAAAGTGGGCTGGAATTGCCTGAGAAGATGATATTGTGGTTGTGTGGTTCTATTTTTAGTGATTCTATGTTTAGTCAGAAATGGTGAAGGAATCTGGCTAGGGAGAGAATATTTTAGGCAAGCAAATATTCTCCAGTAATTACAATACATGTTTAATCATCATACAGAGATACCTGCCTTTATCTGTGTTATTATTTATGCCCTCTCATTTCTTCTGTCTGCATGGGTCACCCTGCAAAACACTGATCCTATTAAGAGTTTACATTGGTTGAGTGATATGTACTAAACATTTTACTTCGGTAATATAAATGATCTCTTTTATTCTTCCAGCAACCCAAGGAAGCAGTTACTATTATTTGCAAAGGAAGCAGTTATTGTTATTATTTGCATAGTATAGATGGAAGCACTGTTGTGTTGATGTAGGCTAATTAACTTGCATAATATTACAGAGATACTAAACGTCAGACATCAGAAAATGATCACGTAGTGTGGTGACTCAAGTATAACAAGTGCTTAGGAGTATTTGTGGAAAACAAATAATATGAGTTAGGAAAAATGGTGAAGGAATCTTCATAAAAGATTAACGTAAAAAACCATTTTTTATGAGAATAACATAAAAACCTTTCAGAGAGCGTTGGACACCAATCGTGATCGGGTCTCTGTCTATCTTTCTAGTTTGCCTCTCATAACCCAGCCTCATTGGCTTTCTTTCACTTATTCAAATGCTCTATAATCTTTCCTATTAAAGCCTGGAAAGAGTACCTTAAAAAAGAAAACATCTAAATTATTTATTATGTTTTATTTAATATTAGGTATTATATTAGTAATGTAGTTAATTCTGAGAGTCATTTAAAATAAAAGTTATTTATTTTTTATAACATTGAAATTCATACCTTCACATTAAAATTCTGGCCCAATATATTTTCTGAACTTAAATTTCATCAAGTCTATCCACGAACTACAAAGTTCTCTTCTGAAACGATGTCAGATTTATAGTTTATTACATTTTTAAAACAAACATGCTCCTACTTTAATTTGAATTAATTTGCAAAGAAATCTCTGGCATACTAGATCAATTTAGCCTCAGTATTGAACTAGATCACCTTTAATTCCAAAACTGTGATATATATCAGTCATATACTTAGTATACATATGTATTCTAAAACCGTGATATATATCAGTCATACTTAGTACTGAGATTCTGTTGTAAAAAGATACATTCTCATGGCTTACTCAGGAAAATCTTCGCATGAACAGATTTGGAATTAACATGAGCATTTACCTAACAATTAGACCAAACCAAGATCTATTTATTCATTTTTTTCCCTAACTCATATTCTTTGTTTTCCACAAATACTCCTAAGCACTTGTTATACTTGAGTCACCACACTACATTCTGGAATTAAAAACGATAAATGATGAGAACGGCATGAAAGTATTTCTACAGTAAGTGACAGAAGTTTAGAAAAAGAACTAGGAACATGAGAAATTAAATGAAAAAATGTAGATATAAACTGGCTTTTGAAGAAACAAAAGAGAAATAAAAGCAAAAGGAAAAGGCAGGTCTTTTAGGGTAAGACAATCTTCAGCTTTAGGGGTGCCAGTGATGAGGACAAACAATCTAATTTTATGAGAATAGAGAGGAAGACAGAATTATTCCCCAAGACCTCATGAGACATTAAAGGTTCAGGAAGACAAGATAGTGACATTTCCAAAGAATCCTAAAATCAAGAACATTTCTTAGTAGAAGTAATGGAGACAGTGACCCTGTTGATCTCTTCTCCAACATGTAGAATCTTTTTGCCATTTGGAACCTCTTTTGAGTCCTTTCTTAAATTTTCTTGGAGAAGGAAAGCAATGGTTTTCCCTTCAAACAAGGAGGGTGATTTTGTTTGTTTGTTTTTATTTTTATTTTTATTTGCTTGTGCTTGTTTGTTTTTAGGGGAAGGAGGAGGGTGCAACAGAAAAGGTCAGCATTTCCTGAATCCCAGTCATAGAAAGACTTCCTGGACATTTTGGAACTATTTTAAAAAGAAATTCTCAGTCTGAGATCTGAGTTCCTAATGATCCTCTGCTTAGAAAATCACCCCCCTTCAATTCACCCTCATCAGAACGTATCAGCTCATCAGAACCGGAATCAGCTTTCTAAAACTCAAAACGTATCAAGCTATTCCCCAGCTCATAACCCTTCAACCCTTCTCTCCACATGACAAGATAAATTTCCTTCTTTAATATGGCAGGCGACACTAAAACAGTGAGGAGGCTTTGCCCTCCTTTATTCTGCTGTGTGCCCAATGTTGGGAGCAGGGCTGGAACATAGCTTGCTCTCCACTGGATACTTATCTCCCATGACCCAGCCCCTCCGCTGTGCTGCTTTCCACACCACTCCTCTTGCATTGCCGGGGTCACAGTGCCTCTCATCTCTCACCCGTGCTCTCCTCTCTTTTCCGAGAAGCCTCTTCCATTTTCCATCTCTGCACGCCCCCTCACCTCCCCTCCAGCATTTTCACACCTTGCTGACCTTACATATTTTCAAGACTCTACTAAAAGTCACTTACTCTGTGAAGTTTACCTTGATCTCCTATGTAATAAAATGTTTCCATAGCAATTTCTACACACTTTAATTATGGCACTTTTCTTACTGCCCTTAATATAGCTTTACATAGAATTCTGTCCCACAAAAGCCTTGGGGAGCCTTAAAAGCAGTACTGAGTTATTCATCTTTGTATTCTCAACAAAAGCGTAATTCTTGGCATAAAACTATTTTTTTTTTACATAAAAGCTTTTATAAATTGTTAATAAACACGACTGAAGAGCACTCTTTTCAAGACTGTCTTCTGTGATTGTTTCTGACTGCCAAAATCTTCTTACATTAATAATTCTCTTCTAATATAATGATTTGATGTGAGAACTTTTGTGTCCTTACTCAATAACAATTACTGTCATTAGTAATTTATTGTTTGGTTCTAATGGAGTTTTATAGTTGGTTTAATCCATTGGTTTATCTATATTTTGTGTTTCTTAAGAAGATAACCTGTCTGGAATGAACATAACCCTGGGGCACATGGAATACACTAATTTTCTATTATCTATTTCTAGTCATCAAAATAAGAACTGAATGGAAGATAACACCACCTTGGTGATGGTTTTTAAGACACAATCAGGTTTTGACACTGCTCCTTTCAAGAGATGGAACTTAATTTTGGTGTACTTAAATGTGGGCTGGACTTAGCAACTTACTTTCATTAAATTTAAGTTCAGACACGATAATATGCCCTTCTAAGATCAAGTTATAAATAGCCTATGGCTTCCATCTTAAGTGCACGCTCTCACTCTCATGCTTGGATCACTGATGCTGAGGAATCAATGCCATCTGCAGCCTATCGAGAGACCCACATGGCAGGGAACTGAAACCTCTGCCAGCAGTCATGTAACTGAGCCTGGAAGCTGAATTTCACTAAGCACAACTCCAGCGTGTTCAGAATCTGAAGCGCAGACCTTTAGTTTGACTGCTCGTGATTCAGACCCATGCAGATAATCTGCATCGAGACTCCTCAGCTTTATAAACTGGCTAAAATAATACACTTTTGTTTTTATAAGCTGGTAAATTTGGAGGCAACTTTAGCACTTTACAACAGTGCTAAATTATGTACTCTCTACGGAATTTAAAATTCACCTTCATAAAAATAAGTGAGTCAAGGATTGAATGAAAAGAATAAATGAATAAATGACAGAGGAGGTTATTAAAGAGTTAGCCTTTATTTTCTTATTTTATTTAATTATTTATTTATTTCTAAAATGTTAGAGATAGAGTCTCACTATGTTTCCCAGGCTGGAATGCAGTGGCTATTAACAGGCACTGTAGCCTTGAACTCTGAGGCTCAAACAATCCTCCTGCCTCAGCCTGCCAACTAGCTGAGATTACAGGCGCTCCACCATGCCTGGCAAAAGATAGCTTTTAAATTACTAATGTACACAATGCGTTCTTTTTACAAGAACACAAAACCATTCATATATATGTATGTTTTAAAATACATTTATATACAATTAATATAGCAAAATTATTTAGAATAAATCTATCTGTATATAATGAATTCAAAATAAATAATATATGCTTGTAAATATACTAAATATGTCATATTATCCCAAAAGTCTAGAGTGTTTCTTAGCTTGATGTATGTTATTATGTGCATTGAAAATAATACAATTGGATATCTTCAAGGATTTTTAAAAATTCTGTTAAAAGACAGCATTTGTTGATTTGTCACAGACACCAGTTATATTTTTATACTTCAGAAGATACAAAAAGGGATTTGGAAAACTTTTGTTCTGTATTTAAGGTTGACTAATGAGGAGAAACTTCTTGATGATATAAAACAGTAAATACTTATTGACGATATAAAACAATAAAAACGTGAATCTTTCATCACAATTGTTGGCACGTAGTAGTTTCAGTGACGTTAGTCATTGTCGTTGTTATAACCAGTATTAGTATTGCCAGTATTTCTGGTAGTAGCATTGATGTATTTATACATAATTTGTTCACTAATGGAGTAAATTAGGCAGAAACATAGATGTCAAATAAGTTATAGGTCTCTCTCAGCTTTATTCCAAGTGTCACAACCCTGCGACATACATATTTCCACAACCTAGAAGGGTATACTGGTACCATTCTTTTTTCTCATTGTACATACTAGTTGTTTAAACATTGTTACATCCTCATCGGCTTCCATACACTTATATACAAAAATAGGATTCTGAAGTTGCCATTCTTTATTTCAAAAACCTTGCCTTCACTGTCCTTTAAAATCGTGCTCTTCAAAATGAGTCTTATCTGTATTTCCCACCCTTACTTCTCACATTTTGATTAACATAGCATATATTCTAACTTCATAAAACAAAAATTTAATATGTGGTGCTGCTTATGCTTCTATGACTTAGAAAATCCTGTGATAGAATGCTCTTATCTTCTCAGTTTGTTTTTAATTATTTGTCAAGACTTTTTATGACACCACATCTACGGTCTCTCGGCAAATGTACTTGCCCTTTATCTCCAGAGTACTTATTAGGTTGCTGCAAGAGTAAATGTGGGTTTTGCCATCATTTTTAATGGCAAACACCGTAATTACTTTTGTACCAACCTAATAGTATCCTTTTTTCACAGCTGATTGTTTGCACATTTATCTTCTGTACTCTAAATTATGTTTTTAAATGGAAGAACATGCTCTAAGTCATATTTACCCCCAAGACCTAGGATTAAACTCAGCTAGTAATTCCATTATAACACTTAAAATATGTATTGCAGATTACATTTCATTCCAATTCTCAGCCCCCGTAATGAAAAGCTCATATAAACAAATTGTTATAAAGTCTAGTTAAGAAAAATTATTTTAGAAAAGGTGCACCTAATGACTTGTGCAAAATACCTTCCACAGTTTGACATCAATTAATTCTCCTTGGTTCTTGTTTAACTAGCTTTAATTCCTCTATCTTGTTCATATGAATACCATATAAGAGATATCAAAATTTTTTGCACTAAAATACACGTTACAATTGCTATAGTCTGAGTGTTTGTGTCCCACCAACATTTTTATGTTGAAACCCAATCCTCAAAGTAATTGCAGTAAGAGGTGGTGGGGCCTTTGAGAGGTGATTACATATCATAAGGGCTTTTCTCTTATGAATAGCATTGATGCCTTTATGTATAAAAGATGCCCACCTGAGCTTGTTCACTCCTTCTGCCATGTGAAGACATACAGCAGACGTCATCTATGAGGAATGGGGGCCCTCAGCAGACACCGTATCTACTGGAGCCTTGGTCTTAGACTTTCCAGCCTCCAGAACTGTGTGAACAATACATTTCTGTTGTTTATCAACTATGTCATCTAAATACATTTCTGTTGTTTATAAACTACCTCATTTTGTTATAGCAGCTCAAACTGACTAAGACAGAGAATGCCTATTGAATTTCTTTGATATTTCAAAAACGTAAGTTACCTCTGCCAGCCTTTTGAAAAGTAAATTAAGTTATTAAAATAAGAAAAGAATGCATTATATCTAGTTTCTTATTACCACTATATTAAAACAATCAATAGGTGACAAACATAATATGTTTTCATTTAAAAAAAATTTTTTCTTAGCTCCTTGAATTCTAAAGACTTATGGAAACTAGTAATCTATTTTTTGTACTTCAATCGTAGTATCATTTTGTGACATGCTTTAAAGATCCATGTTTCCTTCCAAATTTATTTCTCAAATTTTGAAAGTGCATATCAAACTGCATATTCAATATCCTACTTTGATTTTCACTCAACATCTCAAAATTAAAATGTCCAAAAAATGTATCTTTATTCCCTATGACCTAAAACTTTTATTTAATAGTATTCTTCACCTCAGGAAATGCAGACCTTTAGTTGCTCAGGTCAAAAAATGTGGATATATCCTATAACACTGTCTTCACCTCACTCAAGTTAAATGTAACAGCAAATACTTTCAGCTTTATTTTCAAAAGGCTTCCAGAACTTTCCACATTTCATCACTTTCACTTCTACCCTTCTGGTCCGAACTACCAAGGTTTCCAGTAGTTTATTGTTGACTGATCTCTCTGATTTGATCTGTGCTACCTTTCTGTTTAGTCCTTAAAGAAAAACAAAAATCAACATTGTAAAGATGTTTCAATTCTTACAAATGGTTCTCCTCTCTGTCAGAGGAAAAAACAACCAAATATCTAATGCTGATCTAAAAAACCTTCAGTGACCTACTTGATCTCATTTTCTACCATTTTCCTCCTCTGTTTCTGAAATACGTCAACAGAGAGCACTTTTCCTCTCCTTTAATGCACAAAGATGGCAGGACTTTTGCACGTTACATTTACTTCTCTTCTTCTAGAGTGCCTTTCCTTATACACCCATATGACTTGTTCCTCCCTTCTATTTAGTCTTTGTGTGTGTGTGTGTATATATATATAATACATTATCACAGAGGGCTAGGAAAGAAAACACCCGCTGCTGCATCCCACACTCATCCACCTGCGCTGTACCACCACTTACTTTGTTTTGTTTTTCTCTCTAGAATTCATGACATTTTGAAATATTATTTTTTAATGTGTACATAGTTTATGCTTTCTCTCATTCATATGTAAAGTCTGAAGACACAGACTGTTTTTTTTGTTCACTGTTGATGCTTCCATCCCTAAAATATGCATAGCCATAAATTACCACTTTTTAAATTAATAATCAAATATTTTTAAAATTCAAAATAATCTAGATGAACTTCTTTTTTTTAATGGGTATATTGTTTTGCTTTTACGGATGTATTTTCGTTTAACTATTTCCACTTGGTGGTTATTTATTTTGATCTCCAACTTTAACTAAATGTTTTTATTATTTGAATTCTTATGTAGATATTTAAATGCTGTGCTCTGCCTCAGGCTCTACACTTCCAAATCTCTTTGCAGAAACAACCGTTTTAATTTCTTAGCTTTTTCATTTGGTGTTTGTGTCCATGTTGTCAAATAAATTGCTTAGACTGATATTTTTGTTTACCCTTTCATTTTCAATATTATGAAAAATTGTGCACAGAAGCACAAACACATACAGACACACACCTTTATATCTACTTTGCAATTGGTTCTCACAATTTGTAGGTAGGGGTAAGCAGAATTCTTGTACTATTCTCATATCAAAAAGATACATATCCATGTAGAAATAGTTTGAGGAACTAATTTTTTTCTCTTCTCCCATTGATAAGAAGATTAAATGTTTAAATAAGAAGATTAAATGATTAAATGTTAATCCTTCTAAATCTAATGGTAGAGGAAACATCCAAATTTGACATTATAGAACGTATCTCCATTTATGAGAAACAAGCTCGATGGACACAAGCTATGATTTATAATGTATTTTGAAGTATCTAGTCCTGACATTATTTTTGCTATGTTTTGTTTTGTTTCGTTTTGAAACAAGGTCTTGCTCATCACCCAGGCTGGAGAGCAGTGGAATGATCATAGCTCACCATAATCTAGAATTCCTGGGATCAAGCAGTCCTCCCTCCTCGGCCTCCTCAGTAGCTGGTACTATAGGTGTGCATCACCATACCTGGCTAATTTTTTTATTTTTATTTTTTAGTAGAGATGAGACCTTGCTATGTTGCCCAGGCTGGTCTTGAACTCCTAGGTTCATGATCCTCTCTGCCCAGCTTCCCAAACTGCTGGGATTATAGGCATGAACCACCCCACCCAGCCCCAGGACATGATTCAAAAGAACAAATATTAAATATCAAATTCTCCATCCACATGTCACCCAATAAGCCTCCAAGAAGAATTATATCTAAGGGCTTGAGGGAAAGATGATAGAACAATACTGCTTTATCTACACAATCAATCAAATGAGCATGCATTTATAAAATATAAGAAAAAACAATGTGCTCATATTTTTTTAATGTATGTCCAGCCTTGAGTATGGGTGTGTGTTGCCATGCACTTTTTTTTCTTGTACATGGATGCTTGATTTCAATATTCATGAAAACTACAAATGCTATTGTCTTCTTTAATTTTTCATCATTTAGTAAGGTTGAAGAAGGCTCAGATGCTACCCAGCAAAAAGAAAGAGGACTTCCAAAGATAACATCTGTCTTATTGGCAGTGCCTTTCCTACTTATGATTTTAGCTTTGAAATTACCTTTGTGTTTGGCACTTCTGAGATGGACTGAATTGGTGAATCTTTTTTTTTTTTTTAAATTTGAAGAAACAACTGACTTTTATGTCATATTCTGACAAATATAATTATGTAATTTTAGAAAGGCAAACAGGCTTTCTTAACATTCTTTTGCATCCCACCATAGAGGCAGCCATTTATTTGATATATAGTAATTGGAACAAGACAGACAGCAGTTGCCATATTCCTTTAGAAATGTGCTGTGTGGGCCTGGTGCCACCCGCCCTCCCGCCTGGCTTAGCTATCACTCCTGTTCACATGCTTCCTTTCTTAATTAGAACTCAAATATGCTGACAATTTTTCTTGCTGTAAAATTGCCTCTCTCTCTTCTTCGTGTGGGCATCTGTATGTTATTTTATTATGAATAAAATCTTGGATCTCTTACAGAAATAGTTTCTATGACAAGGAAATTGTATACCTATCTAACAACATATTATCTCATCATCTCAGGTATCTTACTTAACCATAGACCCCTGTGATTATCTATTTCTATTGAAAATTGAAATGTTTCTTTTTCTGTAATGACAAAATCAAACGAAAGGATGGATCTTTTATTCATCCTAATTTACTCAAATATAGATTTCATAAACTTGGAATGAATAAGATGCTAGAATAGAAAAAAAGCAGTGACAACATGTAGCTTCGGTTTTCCAGTATCTTTTGATTTAAGGTACATGCAATTTTAAAAGGACGATGGTAAGAACGAAAGAGTAGATAAGCGTATTTTAGCATCAGCATCTGGTGAAAACGTCTAAGAAATGGTAACGTAATTCTAAAAATCTAAATTTTGGTTTCAGCAAGGAATGTTAATAAAAAGACTGTGTAGCTCAAAAGCTAAGTCGAAACGATGTAAGTGAATGGCTTGCTTGGGACTAGAACACTTTTTCACTCTAGAGGCAATTCCATAAAGATGTGAAAATATGAAGCTCATATGTGACATGTAAATGCGCATGTGGATCAAAGGATTCTTTGGATAAATTCTTAGTACATAGGTACCTTAATATTAGGTTACCTGTTTTCTCAAGATCAGAATAAGTCACCTGCCACTAAGAGTAATACTCAAGAAAAGTGATCCTAAACAGAATTGGAAGTCTACAAGCTTAAGAAAAAGCATTAACTTTGGCAAACATATCTTTGCTCCATTTTTAAAACTAGCTCCAACAGAGAGTGTACTGTTTTCATCAATTTTGAGAAGAGATGGCTATAATATTGACTGTCTCCTCATGTGTTTCTGGGCACAAATAATTGTAAAGGATGCTTCAGCACACTTTTTCAGAATTAGTTTTAAAGAGCACAGATCGATAAGGTTCAGTTCAAACCATAAGCAGAGCAAGGTATTTAATATAATCAGATCTCCACCAATGCCTCACCTGATAGCTAAGTAAGAACAACTTTATCAGGACAATATCTTCATGGCCTTGATCAGCTAGGAATATCAGAATAGAATTCATCAAATCTAATTTTCAGTCCTAAGAACAATTGAGTAATACCTTTGAAAAAGAAAACCATCTTAGGATAGCTTTGCAGAAATGCTAGTTATCAATACATATTTAAAGTACTTACTGCACAAAAGCATACTGAAATATCACTGTTCCTAATAGAAATATTTGTAAATAATTATCTTCATTAGTCATAGGAATTAGGCACCAAATTGTTCTGTTTTCATTGGTGCCTTAAGGGACTTGAGACATTCTAAGTTTCCTAAGACTTCACAGAGATGAAACCCCTGAAGGTTATCCCACATCATTAAATTAATAAAACTATATAAGCAAGTCTGTTTTTTAAAAATTCAAGTTATCCTTCTATATTAGTGCATTTTCACACTGATAGAACTATCTGAGACTACGTAATTTGTGAAAAATAGAAGTTTACTCAGCATTTTTGGGGTTTAACAGGAAGCCCCAGGAAACTTACAGTCATGGCGGAAGGCAAAGGGGAAGCAAGGACCTTCTTCTCATCATGGCAAGAGAAAGAGCTAGAGAGAAGGTGAAGGTACCACACACGTTTAACCAACCAGATCTCATGAGAACTCTATCATGAGACAGCACCAAGGGGATGGTACTAAACCATTAGAAATCATCCCCATGATCCAATCACCTTCCACCAGGCTCCTCCTTCAACATGTGGTGATTACAATTTCACATACAATTTGGGTGGAAACATAGAGCCAAGTCACATGACCTCCTCATTCTATATTTCAGTTCAGACTATATCAACTCACTGCTCACGTATCTGGTCTAATGAAATTGTTTCCTGTTAAGTATGTGGTGACAGCTTGAGAGTCATTGAGAGCCATTGTACTGTGATGCAGAAAATGACCCACTTTAAAATGGGTTAATGATCGAACATCAATGGGAAACCTCATTGAAAAAAAGACAACTTCTATTAGTAGTATTGACTGCACAATGGTCAATTGACCCCTTCTTACTTTCTAAAATAGAATTATTCTTTTAACATTTAATTCTAAAAGTTGTGTTTTCTAGACTACTGTCAACTCCACCCCTGTTTTGAATATTAATTCTTCTAGATTTTCAGATCAACTCACTTGTGCTCTTCACTCTGCATTACACAGCTACTTGCTGGTGTCCTATTCACCACCATCTTGAACAGATTATTCTCTTCATTTGAATCTTTCTAATTTCTCTCCTCTTTCCTTCTGCGCATATTTCTTCTTAGCATCATTGGCATACCTAAGTAACAGTATCAGATTTTGACTGATCAACTGTTATTCTGTCACTGGACTTAACCATTTGGCCACACATTTAAAAGCCCGGAGAAGCAGCTTACACTCCTTTGGTATGACTAGTGTTGATGACTCTAATTGTAGATGTGTTTCTCATTTGCCTTAAAATATAAACATACAAATGAAGTTTCTTTTATTCAAACTTGACAAATTTGACATGTTTTATAGTTTCAAACATGGTATTTCACTGTCTACCTCCGCTCCCTTTTTCACCACCTTCTTTAAAAAGACTTTATTTTAGACTGAGAGACCCACTACAGTGAGGAACTGGAGTCCTTGGTTCATGTGGTAGAGAGTACAGATTCAGTGAACTTATGGGAAGATTTATGAGGCACGAGGCGGAGACAAAAAGAAACAAGTAAACAACCATTTAAAATAGCAGTTAAATAATAAGAGTACCTTTCTATAATTTTCTCTAATGCAATATTTAAAATTGCTATTCAGTTTGCATGTCATCCATCACCAAGAGAATTTCTTATGCTGCATTTACACTCTGCTCAGAAAAATCAGTATTAGCAGTGTCTCCATTCTCCCGGCTGTCTAAAATATAGCAATCTGACTTTCAAATGGAGTTATTTTTATTAATTCATTTCATTGGTAGATATAAAAATCAAACCAGTATACTTACTTTCCTTTAATTTAATGCACCATGATGCAAAGGGTTTTAATATCTGGACTCATGTTTTACTTTAAAAATAATCATACATACATAACCTCTAACTCACAAGCTATTTGTTTTTCCTTTCAAAATATTTATAGATTTGGGGGCTACAAGTGCTTTCTTGATATGTGAATAGATTGTATAGTGGTGAAGTCTGGACTTTTAGTGTAATCATCACCTGAATCAGTTAAGTTGTACCCAATTGGTAATTTCTCATCTATCACCCCCATCCTACTCTCCTAAATTTTACAGTCTCCAATGTCCGTCATTCCACTCTGTACATCCATTTGTACCCATCATTTAGCTCCTATGAATAAGTGAGAACTTGAGGCATTTGAAACAGTTATTATTAAATTATCTCTGTAACATAATTCCCTTACCAGATTTTTGGTGATTAAAATAACAGAATACATATTCAAGACAGATTAAAATATCAGTAGATCCAAGTTGTTTATTAGTTTCTGCTAAATCGTTTATTTCCTTGGATTTGGGGATGAGAAATCACAGGCTCAGACATGCATTCTTGTTTGTAAATAGCAGTTCCTTTTTCTGGCTTGTGTAGTCAAGGATGCAATTTAAGGATATCAGGTGGCTCTTAGAATCAACAGTGTAGAGAACAAACCTCACACATACACACACACACACACACACACACACACACAATGGACACTGGGCTGTAGGACCCACATTCGGGTCATGATGCAGAAATTATCTGAGGGCACTGATGATATTACCAGTGAACCGGCCAACAGGCATTTGGCATGGGCACAGTGGACTGGCAGAGTGTAGATTATATGGCCATAATCTGGCTGCCAGGGAGTAGAGGGGGACTTACAGTCTATGAAGAAAAGTGGGAAACAGTCTTCATCACAATCTTTCATTAATAGCCTTCATGATCTCAAATACCTACATGTGTGAAAGGAATTCACACCATGGAAGGCAAGCAAAATACATCACCAGCGGGGAATATACACTAAAGAATAAAAACCTGAATGGCCTTTTCTTCCTGCTAAATAATAACACCACTTCGGTGTTGTTTTGTTCATTATATACGAAGTTTGACTGGTCATAATCTTTGAACAACTTGGTGCTCTAGATACTGCCTTCAAATGAGTATTTTTAAAATTCGCATAATTAATGTGTTCCTTCATCTTCAAAGGAACCCCAATCCTTAAACAACACATTAAAGTGCTTTCTCATTGTGGTAGACAGAGTAATGTCCTCCCACTCCCAAAGATGTCTACATCCTAATCTTTATACCCAATGAATATGTTACCTTACCTGAAAAAGAGGTTTTGCAGATAGGATTAAGGTTAACAACCTATATAGGGGAGATTATCATGTATTAACTAGGTGGGCTCAATCTAATGACATGAATTCTTGAAAAGTAGAGAGCCTTTCCAGCTCTAGTCAGAGAGATTTGATAATAGAAATGGGATTAGACAGATGCAGAATTATCGTCTTTGGAGGTGGAGGAAGGAAGCCATGAGCCTGGGAATGCAGATAGCCTCTAGAAGTCAAAAAAAAGGCAAGGTAAAGGATCCTCTTTATATACTCCAGAAAGGATTCAGCCCTGCCAGCATCTTAAGTGAAGCCTACGGACAGCCATTGAAATTCTCACCTCCAGAACTGTGAGATCATAACATTTTAAGATGCTAAATCTGCAGTAATTTGTTACTGTCGTAATTCGTTATTGCACCAATAGAAAATAATGGTTTCTCTAAGTAGTAAGTCTTCTGCTCCTTTCATTACCTGTGCACCAGGTGAGATTCAAGAAGAGTAAAGGATTGATCACACAATGAAATTCAGGTGTTAAACAGCTAAAGCGACCTAGCTCTTCTAATTTTCTGTAACAAAGTTGCATGGGTGAAGTAATAACACTCTTCTACTGCACATGCCTCACTGACAAATTGTCAGTTTTGAGAATTACTTCACACATCATGTATCACTTACCTGATACACATTGTTAGGAAGATTTTCAGGAAAATAAATTTCAAGCTGCTTATTTAAATCTATAGTTTAAAAAATGAATATAAATGTTTGTACCAAGAGAAAGGCTAGTTTTTATTATCTAATCTTGTAAAACCTACACCATTATCTCTTATGTAAGAATTTTCCAGTATACAAAATGGAAGAGGAATCTTCATCTCAGGGCTGGTTTATGTTGCAAGTTCCATGCTCTGTAATACAGTGCTATTCCAATAGAAGTAATGCCCAAAACCAAAAGATAAGGAAGAAGAAGAGGGGGAGGAAGAGGAGGAAGAGGGGGAGGAAGAGGAGGAGGAGAAGAGGATGCACACTCTAATTAAAGAATCTTAGATTTGGAAGGAAGTTTAACACAAGTTGTCTCTAGCACTTCCCCATACTAAAATTATATTATAAATTAGTAAATTCAGTGTCCAAGGGAAATAATATATGGACAATTATTCTTCCATGATTGTCAGTCCTTCATAATGGAAAATATTGTGGATGGATTCAATTTCATATAATTATCCATGGTGACATTGTTTGATATTTGAAATATCCATGATTTTCCATTCTGTTTTATGTTAGTTTTTGAATTTGTAGTAATATACCCATTTTTCCAATATGAAAAATTCACATACTGAAATTGTGACTTTGTCTCATCAAAGAAAGGCAAACATATGGATGAAATAATGACAAATAAACTTCATCTTTAATACAAAAAATAATGTACTAAAAATAAAATTCCATTTAACAAAAATCTCACTTCATTACAATTGAAAATAAATCCTTAGACATTTAAGAAAATGTGCTGAAAGAGAATTGCCTATGTGATTTTCCTAGTGTAGCAACTGTACTGCTTGATGTTTCAAACCATTTCCACAACATTTAAATAAATAATACTTTTGAACATACAGAGGTCTTCATCCAGTACAACAGCAGCTACAACAACTCTTTTTCCTCAATATTTGACTTAATCATACCTCAGTTAGATTGTCTTTTCAGTTAATTACTTAAAAGACTTTTAAAAGATTACTTGCATTTAAATCCTGAAAACCAATCCTATATTTCTCTGAGATGCAGAATGCCAAGGACTTCATATCTTCAAATTTTAATTTTATTTGGAAATATGACATATATAAACACAAGAGCAGACATAGCTGTATAGCTCAAAGAATTTTGTTGTTGTTGTTGTTTTTTGAGATGGAGTCTCGCTCTGTGGCCAGCCTGGAGTGCAGTGGCCTGATCTCGGCTCACTGCAACCTCCACCTCTCGGGTTCAAGCGATTCTCCTGCTTCAGCCTCCTGAGCAGATGGGACTACCGCACCAGCACACCCAGCTAACTTTTGTATTTTTAGTAGAGACGGGGTTTCACCATGTTGGCCAGGATGGTCTCGATCTGTAGACCTCATGATCCGCCCGCCTCGGCCTCCCAAAGTGCTGGGATTACAGGCGCAAGCCACCGCACCAGGCCCAGCTCAAAGAATTTTAAACACATAAACACCATCTGGACCACTAAACAGAATATTTTCAGCACCATAGGTCATGCTTCCTACCTTCTCCTAGGTGGCTTTTTGTTCTTTCTCTTCTTCATGGACCACCACCATGATTTTTTAACACTAGATATTAATTTTGCTGATTTTTGAACCTTGTTTATATGTCATACACGTGTCTGCTTTCACATCTCTCATCTTAAGTAGAATATTACTCGAGATTCATCATGTTGCCTGTAAAGACTTTCTATATTTTACTTTAATTATTATTCCATTGTATGAAGAAACCAAAACGTATTCACCATTCTGTCTTTATGAGCATTAGGGGTGTGTCCTGTTCTTAGCATTTGCTGTTATAATCTTCTCATTCATATATGTCTTTTGATACATATAATATGTATTTTTGTGCATACGTAGCCAGAAGTACAATTGCTGGGTCTTAGGCTATGTGTTAGTTTTGGTTTAATAGTTCAGATTTAATATTGCTGACAGACATCTAAAATGGATATACCAATTTACATTTCAACAGCAGTGCATAAGATTTACAGTGACTGTGCACTTGTTGACATGTATATTCTTTTACATTTAGTCATTTTTGGTTGCATAGTTGTATTTTTCTTATGAATTTAACTTGCCTAATGGCTGAGTTTTGAGTGTCTTTTCATATGTTTACTGGTCATTTGAAGACATTCAATGTGTTCTCTTTTGAAGTGCCTCCTTATTTTTTAGCCAATTTATCTATTGAGTTATATTTCTTTTCTTAAATTGTTTATCTTACTAATCTGTAGAAATCTAATATATAGGTATGTAGATAAACGTAGGTAGGGAAATAAATTTATGTATGATTATATGTATATGGTTTTATGCATTATATAATTATATGTAACATGTATCTATATATAATCACTTTATATTTTACATATATATCAAATTATTTGTTGACTATATATATAAAACAAATATCTGTGCCACTGCCTTGATTTTTTTACTTTAAAAAAATTTTATTCTCTTAATGGGGTCCCTTGATGAACAGTATTTCTAAATTTTGAAGATCAAATTTATTGAATTTTTCTTTAATGTTAGTACATTTAATTTCCTGTTGAAGAAAACTCTTGAAACTACAAATAAAGAAAAACTACTCCCTCATGTTTCATGCAGAAGCTTTTATTTAATATCCCTCCAACTGAAATCAACAATCCATCTGGAATGTTAGTTATGTTGAAGAAAATAGGATACAAGATATATTTTTATTCTCATGTACATCCAAATGCACTGGCAACATTTATTGAGAAGTCTGTCCTTTACCTGCTGACTGATCTTCACCATTCTTTTTTGATAAATCAAGTGTTTAGATCAGTGTGTATCTCTCTTTATACTTGCCAGTATGTTCCATTGGTTTGTCTATCTTATTGCCAATACTACACTGCCTTAGTTACTTTAACTATAAATGTATCTTGACATTTGGTGACATTAGTTCTGCATATCAGGTAAACTGGATGCATCATTATTCTCCTTCCTCAGTTTCCTTTGGTAGTTTTATATATATATATATATATATATATATATATATATATATATATATATATTTTAATTTCTAAATATATTTTGAAATAATTTAAATGATATCTATTTTTAAAAATGTTGAGCTTTTAATTAAGATTGCATTGCATCTACAGATAAAATTTGTCCCATCCAGAAATCTTTTCATTTTAATTGATTTAATATTTTCTTAATAATATTTTGTATTTTTAATGTAGACTTCTGCATATATTTTATTAAATTTATTCCTGAGTATTAAATAAAAGTTGATGTTATTTTTCCATTAATTTTGGTGAAAATTCAGTATAATTTTTATTACTACTTTGAAAGGTAATATGTCTTTTTCTCTCATTTTAAAAATATTTATATTTGTTATAAATATTCAGCATTTTCACTGTGTGATTTTCTTTGTGTACCTGTTTGGGATTCATGCCTTACTGAATCTATGACTTGAAGTTTCTTGGTAAATATCTCTCCAAACATTGATTCAAATCATTTTTTCTTTCTCTTTTGTGCACCAATTAACTTTTCAGACATTTGCAATATGTCTTATTTGTCTCATTATACAATTAACATTTTCTGTCCTGTTTTTAATGTGCTATTCTTAGTCATATGATTGACCTCTCTTCTATTTTTCTAATACTCACTTCTGTTGTTTTTAATCTGTTGTTAAAGCCATATAGGAATTATTCATTTCAGAAGTTAACTCTTTATTCTATAATTTCCATTGGATTTTAAGTATATACTGATTCCCTGATGACATTATCCATCTTGTAATCCATCTTACAGAACATATTAATCCATTCCAAAGACTCCTAGAATTATCATACTGTTGTTTGTTATTCACCAGAATTCTGCCCTCCTGAGTCTTGGGTACCTTGGCAACCCTTCCACACTTTCAAAAGGACGTGTTTGTATTTGCCCAAATGTTCAAGTTTTTATCAATGGGAGAGTTGGTCTTCAACCACACACTCCATGATCACCAAAAGCAGAACTACCATTATTTCATAAATTAAGATGGAATGCCTGCATAATATTTAGGAAATATATGTAGACATAGATCTCAAATTATACATTTTATTCATCTAATTTTAGAGAAAATTTTTAGAGAAAAATTAGATGAATAAAATGAAAATAAAATAAAAATGATAAATAAATAAAAATGATAAAATAAAATAAAAAATAATGAAAATAAAATTGTTGGGGTTTAAAAACTCTGCTCAGACTTCCCCTAGAATTTACTATGATTTTATTTTCTTGTAAATGCTAGAAATCTTTGGTGGTACATGGAATCATAGGCACATACCTGCATTGTTTAGTATATTCACAAATATCAACATGTAGGTCACAGGACTTTCCACTCATGGTTGTCTACATGTAACTCAGTTCACTACATTTATTTTCTTCCTAACCACCAGCATGTGTGACAAGAATGCAAAGTGGGAATGACCTGATGGTAAAGACTGGGACCTACCTCGCTAACAACATCTGTTGCAACAAAAGTTAGGAGAGAAGAAATGGGCAAGCCTCCTAGAAACTCTGAGCAAAGAATATTCGATTTGAAAACGAGAGCGCATCATGGAAGTTTGAAGAAAGTGCTGTAAGGAAGGACTGCATATTTCAGTACGACATGAAAAAATAAACATAGCAATTTACCAGATAGCACTGACAACATTGAGGTGGAAGGAAAAGGAGAGATTTAGAGATTGGGGGTTTATTGTAGTGATAACTGCCAGAAGAATCATCACTGGTCAGTAAAGATAATAAATATATAAGTTGTATTGATGAGTTCAAACCTAGAGCATAAAACAAATGGATGACAGTGATGAAAGAAAAGACTGTGAAAGAAGATGAAGACTAGATTGGGGAAGGGTTTTAAACATCCTCAGTAAAAAAACATGGCTTTATTATTTAGGGAATAATTATTTAGGAAATAAATAATTAACACATGGACTTTGCTATAATGTAAATAAAAGTGATTATAAAAATAATCATAGTCATTGAAACCTGCCGTATTTTCTAAAGAATAAAGAACACACTGATTTTCTTGAAATATTTGATTTATTTCGCTTATTTTTGCTGCCTGGAACATTTTTGCCTTGTAGAAATCTGTGTGTGCCCATAAAGTAGACAGAGTTAAATCCCATTAATAATTAACATTGTTTCAAAATTGAAATCCATGGTTCATTGTTTGTACAGAAGAGAGCTCTGATATCATGAATGAATAATACAAAATATTACACAAAGGAATTCAGACTCATTCTGTGAATAGAATGGCAGACAGCTTTTGGATAAGCTGCACAAATTATTTTACTAAGAAACGAGTCTGTATAAAAAAAAGAAAAAATAAGCTTAGGGTACATAGATTAATACTATGAAAATGGCAGAATTTTATACTTTGGTAAGAATACTTTTGAATAAGCCTGCTTGCACAAACAATGTTATCTCTTCAATTATCACGAACCTATAGTTAGACTATAGATTCAGTTCTAGATAATCATTTATAGATCTGTGACCTTTAAAATGTTATTTAAATAATATGAGCTCCATTAGTCCTACCTGTAATACAGGAATATATTCAGGTTGAAGAATTTTTTAAAAAAAGAAATGTTTGGCACAAAATAGTATCTCAGTTCAAGGATGCAGTTTTCAATTCTCACTTATTTTTTTCTCTCTTGAGGCCATCTCATTCTCACATGCAAATATTTGGGGATTCATGTTTGAAAGGAGAACAATAGGACCACTCCTGCTTACTATTCCACAATGTCAGCAACATGTGTACCTGTTGAAATTTTAGAACTTTCTATACAGTTCTATGATAAAAATGTTTTCAATGTACCGTGGACACATTGTAAAATGAAGCATATCTGTTGATACTTGCTAGAACTTAAAAGATTCATGAAAGTTCTGTGCAACTAATTACTTTCTATTACCTTAAAATTTTTGACTAGAAAATAAATAGCTGATGCTTAACTTTATAAATTTATAAAGTGAATTTATTTAACGCTTTATCCCTAATTGTCAGTGATAGAGTTCATTATTTTAAAAAAGTGTCACTATGTGATTCTTCTTTTGTAAAACCACTGGGTTGTGTCAGTCTTAGGATCCACATAGATTTCATTGTATTTTTTTAATCAAATAAATAATGTAATAAGCAAAAGTGAGTTCTGGTGACTCGACGCAGTATCTGTTGTTTCCTTATTGTAGAAACACCTCCTTGGGTCGTTTCTTTCCAATTTCCTAGCATGTCTCCCCAGTGTCATTTTTCTGCCCATACCTTCTTGATTTGCCTCCTCAGGACTTACACAGAGAATGTCTTCTCTTTTCACTTTAAACTATGCAATCTCCTCTTAAGCCACAAATACATTTGCTGAATATATGCTGATGACCCTAAAAATACATCTAACCCAGTCCTTTCTCCTGAGACCCAGCCTTTAACTGCCTTTCTCACATTTCCACGTAGGTAGAAGAGAGTCAAATCTAACCAGATTGGATATGTTTACCACAGAGATCTTATTTGTCCTTATTCATGAACATCTTGACTCCACGTGCATGGTTTCCTACCTTAATAAAGGACATGGGTGTCCATCATGTGATTTGACATAGAAACCTATGAGATACCCTTGACTTTCCACTGTTTCTCACTATTCTGCCCATCCCCTTCTTCTTCTGTTGCTCCTTCTCTAAGGTACTCCCTGCTCCATCCATGTCTCTTACACCTCACTGTACTTAGCATTGTCTAAATGACCCAATTCTGCATCAAGACATTAGCAAGAGTATTGATATGGTTTGTCTGTGTCCACATTCAAATATCACCTTGAACTGTAGCTCCCATAATTCCTGCATGCCGTGGGAGGGACCCAGTGGGAGGTAATTGAATCATGGGAGCTGTCTTTCTCATGCTGTTCTTGTGATAGTAAGTCTCAAAAGATCTGATAGTTTTATAAAGTGGAGTTCCCCCACGGAAGCTCTCTTGCCTGCCACCATGTAAAACGTGACTTTGCTCTTCATTCACCTCCCGCCATGATTCTGAAACCTCCCCAGCCATGTGCAACTGTGAGTTAATTAAACTTCTTTCCTATATAAACTACCCAGTATTGGATATGTGTCTATTAGGAACATGATAATAGAGTAATACAAGTACCCTACCCATTTCATGTAAACATTCTTGATATTTCACCATGGGTTCTTGCCTTAGTAGCCAGAGTGATGGTTTTCCATGAACAATCTTACATCTTATTTAGAGATTTAAGCCACAATCTCGTTTAGAATCTCAACATTAAAAAAATTACTGTGAAATATAACTAACATACAAAAGTGTATACAAGATGTTAATAATGTAAGAGCAACAATACAATAGATAGCTGTACACTTACCACCAAACTAGGGCACAGACCATTAAGTGCAGCTTCCAGGTTCTCCTCACTGACCACCTCTTTTTTTTTTCCCTATGCCCAGAATTAACCACCATCCTGAAACTTGTGCCAATTATTCCCCACAATTTCTGTCTTCCTCATTGTCCAATTATCTATTGCACATTTTTTTTTTTTTTTTTTTTTTGGAGACAGAGTCTCGCTCTGTCACCAGGCTGGAGTGCAGTGGCGCGATCTCAGCTTACTGCAACCTCCAACTCCTGAGTTCAAGAGATTCTCCTGCCTCAGCCTCCTGAGTAGCTGGGATTACAGGCGCCCACCACCACACTCAGCTAATTTTTTTGTATTTTTAGTAGAGACAGGGTTTCACCATGTTGGCCTGAATGGTCTTGATCTCCTGACCTCATGATGCACCCACGGTGGCCTCCCAAAGTGCTGGCGCAGGCGTGAGCCACCGGGCCTGGCCTCCACATTGAAACTATCCTGTTTATTGTATTTTAGACACCATATAACTGGTAAACATGTTGTGTTCATGTGCTGAGACAATGTTCTTTCACTCAATATTATACTTCTGAGAACCAAAGCTATTAATGCGTAAAGTTGTATTATTTGTTTTCCCCTTTAATTCTTAATGTAGCTTAGCATTATCTTTAACTATTCATGATTTATATAAATAAGCCCTCTGTGTCCAAGCCATATTATTATTTTAAAGCACAACTAGATGAAATTTGGTTGCACAGTATTATTTACACCTATTTTGTGCATCACTGTATCTATTCTGTATCTATTACTTGCATCTATTACATTTGCCTCGATCACACTGAAATGATATTTGTCTCTACTTTTCTTTGCGTTTGTGGGTATTATTTTTGTTCACATTTGTTTTAATATGTACTTTTATTTTTTATTTTTTATTTTTTAGTCCTAAAAGATTTTCTTCTATATTTTTGAGAAAATAATCTATTTTTCCTTGGGGAATAGCTTTATTTGTTTTAAGGCAGTAAAGTCAAGCAGTTAATTCTAGTTTATAAGAAACATCCTGGCCAGGCGCGGTGGCTCACACCTGTAATCCCAGCACTTTGGGAGGCTGAGGCAGGTGGATCACAAGGTCAGGAGATGGAGATCATCCTGGCTAACACCCGTGAAACCCTGTCTCTACTAAAAATACAAAAAAATAAAAAATGCCGGGCGTGGTGATGGGCGCCTGTAGTCCCAGCTACTCTGGAGGCTGAGGTAGGAGAATCTCTTGAACACAGGAGGCGGTGGTTGCATTGAGCCGAGATTGTGCCATTGTACTCCAGTCTGAGCACAAGAGTGATACCCTGTCTCAAAAAAACAAATCAAAACAAAAACAAAAATAAAACAAACACAAAAACAAAAACAAAAACAAAAAATCATCCTAACTCACTAGATACAAATCCTGACTTTGCTATTTGTTATTTGTTAGCTATGTAACCTTCAATAATTAATATACTAGCCAGGTGTGTGTGTGTGTGTGTGTGCTGATAACAAAGCAAGAAAAAAACTAGTTAAAATCCTTCACTGTAATCCTTTCTATTTTATTGGCGCAATCTTAAAAGAGCAAGCAAAGGTATAACCTGACACATTTTACCAATTGACTCTGTAGAACTGACATGGCAAGGTGAGATGATAGATGGTAAAGCCATAGTTCCTGATTTCAAATCTTATCTCTGCCACTTACTGGCCCTGTGATCTTGGGAAGCTTATACCTCTGTGCCTAGGTGTTCTCACCTGCAAAATATGCTGGATAATATTATTAGCAGGCTCATATCTTTGTTATATGGGTTAAATGAGTTCATATTTATAAAGCGCAGTAATCAGAAGATTTTTAAGTACTGTATGTACATGGGTTTGCTAAACAATTAAAATAAATAAGATGAACGGGTTGATTTTCATCTCCCTTGCCTCCTTCCCCACGAGATACGCCTAAAATCCTAACTGAAAGACAAGTTCAAATCTCTGGTTTTTATTTACATGTCAAGACTGTTGGCATATACCTAGTACAGAATTTCATTTTATTTTTGTACCAAGATGAATTACTCTCTGACTTTGCTTTTTGATCTTTTCAGTACTAGAGAAGCTGCTTATCCAATTCTCTCAGTCTGATCCTAGGATAAGACTTGTATAAAGCACCCTGTGACATGCTCAATACATAGGAGGTATACAAATGTATACACCAAAACTAGTTAAAGGTACATAAAATATTAATTTTTATTTAACTATGTAAGTTTATCATTAAAGATGCCTAAGTTTAATGACCCATGGGGATGAAATGTCTAGATATGTATGAAAAAATAGATACTTATATACTAGTCACTAATTGTCATGTTAAAGTTGAATATGCACAATTTTGTTCTCAATCAAAACAATATTTCTTTGTATCTGATATAAGACCTATAAATAAAGAATGATATAGATTTTCTGTCTCCCTTCATTTTTTCCCTGTAACTTACACTTTTTACAAACTCATCCGAAAATATCTCTACATATAGTTCATCCTATGAATATAAATTTATCACATGACAAATACCTTTGCTACATTAGGCGTTTTCAGAGTAAGGTATAATTATCTCCCATTGTCTCTTTTATAAATTAAAAATAGTTTCAGCCCATCTATAAAAACTCCAGAAATTTCCACTTAATGGTAAAGATCAGTGAAACAACTGACAGAAAGTTACTTGGAACAAATATAAAAACTTCTTTCACATAAGAAAATAATTATAACTTTCAATGATATGAGAACAATTGTAGAAAAAACTATTTTGGAAATAAAAAGAAAAGCTTCATCATTTCAATTCTTACGTGGTACATCATATTTTCAAGTCTTTTTCAATGTGTTTCATCAAATTCATTTTAATCTATCATCTAGATTTCAGTGTTATTTCCATAGCTCTGGAAGAATGGGACCTTTTTTTCCTTCTCAATCTTAAAAAAATAGTTGTCAGAACTGCAAAAACCATCAAATTTGACAGACAAGCAGGAACTTCATTAACCTGCCCAATCATTTATTAACCAAAAATTATGCATAGAATCCTCTGTAGTGAAACTCTTTTCAGTCTAGACAGGAATGTTACTCTGTCTGGGGATTCACCTGCCTTTGGAGATACTGTCTTTAGATGTCTATTGGAAGCAAAATAAGTGATTTTTTTACTTAAGATATCCTAACACTGAAACAAATTAATGCCACTTTTCTTTCAGTTCATGAACTACAGAATTTTCTCTTTTTACAGATACACAAATAGCTTTTGTTTTAACTGCTCCAAGAGCTAAACATAGTGACTTTACTGAAGCTGTTCTTAGCCTCTTAATTTTAGAAATCAGTGACTTTCTTGGTTGCCCTAAATAAGGATGCAAGGCAGTCATATAAATTTTGACCTTCTCAACACACAGCTGTAGGTTCTTTCAAACTTGTCAGCAAGACTGCAGCCAAGTGGGCTGCCAGAAAAAGTGTATGCTATAGGAGAGAAGCATTGGTCTAGACCTTCTACACTAGTTCTTCTAGACTGTGGGCTTACCTCTTATGATAAGGCACAGAGCATATGGATTAAGTTAGCAAATTTGGTAGAAAAACTGTTCTTTACTTCTACTCTAATGCCTAAAGGGTGTATCAGAATATAATTCTGAAATATAAGACTCAAATGTATTTTTGTATCATAGTCAAATTAGAATATTTCTAATTCCTTCTACAAAAAAGGCTAAAAATGAATTAAAGATTTTTGAAAAAGCACAGATAATATCTTTTTTCTGATATTCTCAGCTGAAGGAGCAACAACTCACAAGTTCAATCTTGGTAAAATTTTAAACAAAGTTAAAAGTTCAGCCCAGTAAAAGAGTGAAATTGAAATGTTCTTAACACAAAGAAATGATAAATGCTTGAGGTGATGGATACTCCAATTGCTATAATTTGATCATTACACATTTTATTCCTGTATCAAAATTTCACATGTACCCCATAAATGTATACAATTATTATGTACTCATAATAATTAAATAATTAAAAATAAAAATATTAAACATATTTTTAAATGACTGGCCTGTGTAAACATCAAACTTCTATGGTGCCTCCCAATTGTTCTTTTGATTGAATGAGATGCAAGCAAAATGTTTGAATTCTGTTTGCTATAAGTTTTCAAATAAATTTCAGAAATAGGAACACTTTTACACTGTTGGTGGGAAGGTAAATTAGTTCAACCACTGTGGAAGATGGTGTGGCGATTCCTTAAAGATCTGGAACCAGAAATACCACTTGACCCAGCAAGGACCCTCTCCTTGCTCAGGGACAGTAACTGCCTTTGTAAAACTAACAAATTAGCCACAGAGTTAAAATTACAGTTCAGGAGTTATGTAATTAAAGATTACAAGACTTGTAACTTCCCCAATTTCTTCTATAGATAATATCACTATCGTAAAATCTAAGATTGCGTTCGAGTTACTTTCCAGACCCTTCATTCTGATGAGCCAGCTGACACCATTTGGATAAGTAATCCAATCCAAGTAACTGGTTCATCTGTTCTTACAACCCCACTCAGGAAGTGACTTAATCCAAGAAGACGGTTTTTACCCACTATGAGTTTATCCCCAACCCAACCACCAACATTTCCCATTCTCTACAACCCTGCCTGCTCACCAAAATATTCTTGTAAAAGCTGATCCTCTGAGCTTTGCGGAGGCTTATTTGAATAATTACTCCCATCCTTCTGCTCAACTAGCTCTGAGATTATGAAATTATTTCTCTACCACAATATCACCGTCTCAGTGACTTGGTTTTATCTGTGCAGCAGACAAGAACCTGTGGAGCAATTACAATATTTTTAAAAGTCAAGATGATCAAGCAAAAATAAACACCTAGAATCTTTTCTAGAGTAAGGGTGACTCTAGAGACATGCCATTAAATATTGGCTGTGTTGAATTCCGAGTCAGGACACATGCTTTCAATAAAATATATTATTGGGACAATAAATGATATTTAAATATGGATGGAGGAATTACATAATATTTTCATCAATGTTAAATTTCCTGAAACTGATAACTGCACTGTGGTGTTGGCAGACAATGTCCCTTTTTCATCTGACATAGCTATAGCTAGATACAGATACATTATAGAGACACACACACATACACTAAAATGTTCATGAGTGAAGATGCGTAATGACTGTAGCTTACTCTCATTAAAGAGCATTAAAATTCAAGCTACAGAGTGGGAGGAAATGTTTACAATTAAAAAAAACAAAAAGCACAACAACAAAACTCCTACATATTAATAAGAAAGTGATGTGAAACATTAGAAAAACAGAAGACTTAAAATGATTTTTTTTTTTTGAGATTGAGTCGCACTTTGTCACCAGGCTGGAGTGCAATGGCACGATCTTGGCTCACTGCAATCTGCCTGCTGAGTTCAAGCGATTCTCGTGCCTCAGCCTTCCGAGTAGCTGTGATTATAGGCATGTGCCACCACACTCAGCTAATTTTTGTATTTTTAGTAGAGACGGGGGTTTCACCATGTTGGCCAGGCTGGTCTCGAACTTCTGACCTCGTGATCCGCCCACCTTGGCCTCCCAAAGTATTAAGATTACAGGCGTGAGCCACCGTGCCAGGCCCAAAATGACATTTTAAAAAATATAATGAAATGCCCAATAAATATATGAAATACTTAAAAATTTGCTCAACCTCATTACAAAATTGGGAAATTGTTATAAATTACAATGAGAGCACATCAAAAAAACACCAGAATGGCTAATTTTAAGTATTAATAAAATGATGATAGCAAGAGTTTGTGCAAATGTGGCTTAATGGTAGCTCTCATGCCTTGGGTTGGAAAACTGTTTAACTTTGTTTACCAGTGTTAAATATTTCCACACCAATGACCTCTTAGTCTGCCTTGTTAGTGTATATCCAACAAAAATGTGTGCATACGTGAGTGAAGAGACATGTATGGGAACACTCATAACATTATTATTTCTGTAAGCCCCAACTCTGAGCAAATCAAATAGCATCAACTGTAGCATAAATTTGTGTGATATAATCATCTGTGGGGATGCTACATAGCAAAATAAATGAAAGAATTATAGTTACATACAGCAAAGGATACATCTCTAAACAACACTGAACAGAAGGAACACCTAATATATCCAGTTTCATTCATATTTGTATAAAGTTTAAAACAAAAATAGGGATATATACTAATATAAATTATAAAGATAATATTGTAGGAAGAAGCAAGGAATTGATCACACTAGAAGTTAAGAGACCCACAGCAATTTATGTGCTGCTTTCAATAGGGCTGGGCTGTACTCTTCTGGAAAAAGAGCTGTATTCTACTAGTTGATCCGGGTAGTGTGATAAAGGTGTTGTCTATTTGCTAATCTGTTAAACTGAACATTTTTATTTTATGTTTTTCCCTGTGTATGGTACTCTCCCATTTAAAATTCTTTTTTTTTTTTTTTTTTTTTTTTTTTGAGACGGAGTCTCACGCTGTTGTCCAGGCTGGAGTGCAGTGGCGCGATCTCGGCTCACTGCAAGCTCCGCCTCCTGGGTTCAGGCCATTCTCCTGCCTCAGCCTCCTGAGTAGCTAGGACTACAGGCGCCCGCCACCGCGCCCGGCTAATTTTTTGTATTTTTAGTAGAGACGGGGTAAAATTCTTAATATTAACAAAAGAGCACCTAAGCAGCAAAAAATGTAATGAAAGTAAAAGTAAAATTACGATTAAAATGTTGATTGAACTAGTAAAACTTTCATTAATTAAAAATTAAAATCAATATTGAGATAAAATACTCAGCTATATTTACTCTTAGAGAATAGGAAAAGTTAATTCTGGCTGACCCTTAAATTGGATTTGAAAGTCAAAATGATAAAGAATTGATCATCATTATTTTTGCTGAACTTCAGCTGTACGTGTATGTAAGCGATTTCGTGTGCCAGGACTGGAATTACAGGCGTTAATATAAATGATTTTTTATAAGATAAGCATCTCTTATTGTAGTTTAAATCTGAAGTAAAAATTGAGAAGTGTATATAAGTTTTGATCAATATTTATAAAAGTTTGTTGATTTCATATCAATTTTCTAGGAGATAAGCTGGTATTCCTCAAACTTGTGAGTTGTTGTTTTAAAAAAAAATGATTTTTCATAACTAAGACAGCATAGAAAACCAAGTGATCACATGACTTACTATGAAAAACACCTTTATTAATCAATTAAATCAATCTTCCTTTAAAAGCACTATCAAACATTTTCAAATGTTAACATCCTTTAAAGATGGAATTTAGAGTGAAAGTCTTTGATTCATTTGAACTAGTTCTTTGGATTGACATTTGTATTGTATGTGCTATAAAATAGTAATATTGATATTAAAATAGCACAACATTAAAAATAATTGGTTAAAGTAATGAATTGTAATGCTTTAGACATTTCATATTTTAAATATTAATGATTATCTTATATTTAGAATGGGAAAGTAATTCTGATTGTGGTTGATGCCATTGTCCCATGATTGAAAGCCATAATTAATTCCTGCAAGATTTTGCAAACAACACTGAGACACAGAGTTTACAGTTAAGCATTTTGGATTGCTCATCTAGGCTCTATATTGTGTAGTTGACTCATTTAACTGGGACTTTGTAGTAAGGATTTTTTTAAGTGAAGATTCTAAATTCAAAATGTTATTTTAATTTTAAAAAGTAATTATATCGTTGGCATGAACATTAAAAAAACACAAGTTAATGACTAAATACAAGCTAATTAAGTCTGTTTGGATATAGCAACAACTGTCAAAATAAAAATGAACTCTGCACACATTTTGATAAAGATCCACATGAGATGCTCTAGGTTCTAGAGTTTCATTCCACAAACATAAGAAGCAAAAAATTGTCAGGAATAAATTATTATGGAGAGAGAAGGTGGAGAAAGATGGCTGAATAGAAACCTTTACCAGTTGTCCCCCCTAGCCAACTAATAACCTTCATAGGAACCAAAAATCAGGTGAGCAATCAAAGTACCTAGTTTTAACTTTGCATCATTGAAAGGGGCACTGAAGAGGGTAGAAAAGACAGTTTTGAATTCCCTACACCACCCCACCCTTTCCTCTGGCAGCGGCTACATGGCATGGAGAGAGAATTTGTGCACTCCGGGGAGGGAAGCACGGTGATGATGGGACTTTGGATTGGAACTCAGTGCAGCTCTGTCACAGCCGAAAGCCACACTGCGGATAACTCAGCCAGAGCTTATGGAGGGAGAATTTAGACGGGCCACAGCCAGAAGGGAATGGTCCCTCCTAGCAATCAAAACGTAGTTCCAGCAATCCCTGCCTCCATGGGCTAAAGGGCCCTGGGGACTTACATAAACTTAAAAGGTAGTCTGTTAAATGGACTGCAATTATTGGGCAAGTCCTGGTGCTGTGTTGGGCTTGAACCTGTGGACTTGGAGTGCACACAACCTAGTGAGACACCAGCTGGGGTGGCCACAGAAGTACTTGCACTCCCCTCCCCCAAACCCAGCACAGTTTGCAGGAGAGGCTGGAGGGGAGCAGCTCCTTCCCTCCCCTTGAAGAGAAAAAAAGTGAAGAGTAAAGAGGACTTCACTTTTGAACTGTGAGACAAAACATTCTGTTGTTTTATACCATTAATTCTTTTGGTATTTTCACTATTTTCGTCATTTTGTCTCATTAGAATCTAACCCAGAACTGACACAACAGCGGTAGGAAACTAATACAACGTGCATGGAAGAATCATCGCAGTGAGCAAAAAAAGCCCAACAGAATTATGGTGGATGTCTCCTTTCAGTGTCTGGATGGGGCAGTGAATATATGTAGAGAATTTTTTTTTGTCCCTTCAACCTCAAATTGAATGTTTGTGATGATTCTAGGCTTACTGCATTATGAACAGGGTTATGATAACATGCTTTCTTATTAAGTAGATTCTCTGACACTTGCAACAAGTCGTTCTAGTTCTGAGTTTTGGAGCCAAAGAATAAAAATGTACTATCATCTATTAATATTACATCTCTTGAAATATTTGTGGCAGCACATTCCCTGTGCCTTAAATCTTTTCTTTTTCTCAGAATACCTGGAATGTAATAAGGGATATAATTTACTTTGTCATTATTGCAGACACGCACACACACACAGAGACATACACACACAAACTATAACTATCTGCTCTGTAAAATATAAATTTTAACACAAATCTATTCAATTCTAAGAAGAAATATGATAAAATCTAAAGGGATAGAATGAAGAGGCTTAAATCATACCATAAATTCTTAAAGCGTGTCTTGAGTTACAAGAAATTGTTGCTAAACTGTAAGCTGCATATGGCTAAAGATTAAGACAAGCATGGGAACAGTTTATAGTGAGTGACTTGGCTTGAACTGGGCACAGTCTGCTTAAACACTAGCTCAAATTGACTTACAATTTCAGTCCCAGTTGGGAAAAAAGAAATGCAAATAGGCATTTACCCTCTCTTGCATGATTATTTGTTAGAATCTGTACATAATTTGGAAAGGATTTTTTGAAAATCACAACACTTAAAACACACAGATGTGAAAGTGCTTTAAAACAAGTCAGAAACACATGACTTCCCACTGCCCTTGTGCAAACATCTGGCTCTCCGCCACCTGGCATGTCCAGATGCAGAAACACAAAGTGTTAATGTGCATATCTGTTAGCTACCAGATGTTGTTCCTTCACATTCTTTCTCATTCAGTCTGTTTGAGAGTCATGATATGTTTTTTTCTTATTACATTAGTCTAAGAGATCTTCAAGTTTAAAATAAAGAGAAACTGTGCATGCATGTGGATGGATGGATGAGTTTTTGTTTCAATAATGAATAGTCTTTTTGTCACAAGTCCTTCTTTGTAAGTTTATTTTAGGACTCTCTGACCTGTGAAACACTCCCTGGATGAATCAGTAGTGTCATGTATCATTCCGTCTACTAGTCTTACAGTCTATCCTGGCTTGCCTCCACATGGGTGATCTCCTACTTCATTCTTATAACAGGTATTTTGACACTTTGTCTGGTGTTAAAAGCCTTCAGCGATCTCAATGGAACAACCCATGCTTTTTCATTTGTTTGTTTGTTTACAGCTACAGGTTTTGAATAATCTGTGTCTTTTATCCAAACACCCTTCATCATAATGGTAGTAACTCTTCAGTAATAATATATAATAATGAATCTTCATACACAGAATGAACTGCAACCCAGTCTATAGAATCTTTATACATAGAATGAACTGCAACCACTTTGTCTGGTGTTAAAAGCCTTCAGAGATCTCAATAGAACAATCCATGCTTTTTTGTTTGTTTGTTTGTTTGTTTACAGCTACAGGTTTTGAATAATCTGTGTCTTTTCTCTAAACACCCTTCATCATAATGGTAGTAACTCTTCGTATATAATAATGAATCTTTATACGTTGAATGAACTGCAACGCAGTCTATAGTGGTAAACAGCAGTTACCAAACTGCCTTGGAGTTTGTGAAGAAGCATATAAACCCAGGGGCCTTGATGGTGGCAGTCAACTAGGGCTATGGCATTATATTTATCCCGAAGGTTCATATTTATGGTATAATGCATCTTTTTTTAAAAAAAGCTAGATATTTATGAATTGCTCAAACAACATTTTTTTATAATCAATCTTTATTCCCGGGTTGGGATTGTACAGATCTCTGCTTTGTAAAATATAAATTTTAACACAAATCTATTCAGTTCTAAGAAGAAATGCGATAAAGTCTAAAGGGATAGAATGAAGAGGCTTAAATCATACTATAAATTAGGCTGAGTTGTTGATAAACACACAAGGTAAACCTGTCTTTCATGTTCTTTTCTTCTCTGTTTTTATTAGTGTATCAAAATGAGTTGTATGTATTTGTGCTCAGAATATTCACAAGTTTTTTAAATTCTTTGTTTAATTTTTATTTTTAAGATGCATTGGCCAACTATTCAATTTTATAAGTTGTAACTTTAGAATATCTTATAACATTTATTAAGAAGGATTTATTTAGCTCCTTGTTACCCTTATCATCTTTCCATTGAATTATCATGATTTTAATAAATAGCTTACAAAACATCACATGTAACTTGTTTTCCTTAAAAAACAAGCAATTTCTGGAAATGCCCTCATTAAATTCTAGATGAATAAAATGAGTTCATTTTTAAATACATTTTGTGTTTTAGCCATTTGTCAAATAAAATGCTGCCTGAGCTTTCTTACAGTGTGGATATTTTTCTGTATGGACATTAATAAGTAGTTATCAAACATCAAGTATATTTTTCAAATAAGAAAATCTTTTTATTTTTCCTGATCACAAAATGTAGCTTCAGAAATGCAAACTACATAAAGAAAAATAGTCTTGAATAGTACCACTCACTGACAACCTCAGTTACTCTTTTAGAACATATTTATTTTAAATGTATATGTGTATGTATACACGTATGTATAAACACACATATATGTCTGTAAACTTATGTCTATAAATACTTACCTGTATGTGTGTATGAAATTCAATACTCCTCTGAGTGCTTAAAAAGCTAATAGATGTAATAGCAGAATTTAGTCATCAAAGCGTAAGACTAGAGATTTTGGGCTCTATCAACCATCAACGAGTATGTGTCTTTAAATCTTTGAATTTCTTAATTTCTCTTAATGTCACTCCTGGGACCTCTGGAAGGGACATTTCAGAAAAATAACTTTAGTAGTTAAACATTTTTAGTGGGTGGAGAAATACACACACACACACACACACACACAGCAACATTGATCATCAGTAGTTGAAATCATTTGAAGTCATCCCTTGATTATTTTACTACTTAATTGTAATTTTTTTTTTTTTTTTTTTTGAGACGGAGTCTCGCTCTGTCACCCAGGCTGGAGTGCAGTGGTCTGATCTCAACTCACTGCAAGCTCCGCCTCCCAGGTTCACACTATTCTCCTGCCTCAGCCTCCCGAGTAGCTGGGACTACAGGCGCCCGCCACCTCGCCCGGCTAGTTTTTTTTTTTGTATTTTTTAGTAGAGACGGGGTTTCACCGTGTTAGCCAGGATGGTCTCGATCTCCTGACCTCGTGATCCGCCCGTCTCGGCCTCCCAAAGTGCTGGGATTACAGGCTTGAGCCACCGCGCCCGGCAAATTGTAATTTTTAAAAAAATATTTTTAATATTTATAGTTACATAATATGTGTGTGTGTATATACATATATATGGCATACATGTGATGCTTTGATAGAGATGTACAATGTGTAATAATCACCTCGGGGTGATTGGGATTTTCATCATCTCAAGCATTTATCATTTCTTTATATGAACAGCATTATGAATAAGTCCACTCTTTTAGTTATTGAAAAAGATGAAATAAATTATTGTTGACTATAGTCACTCTTCTGTGCTGTCAAATATTAGATTTTATTTATTCCATCTAATTATATATTTTGCACCCATTAACCATCTCCATTTCATTCCCTCCTGCCAGGTATACTTCCAGCCTCTGGTAACCCTTGTTTTACTCTCTATCTACATGAGTTCAATTGCTTTAGTTTTTTTCCTCCTACATAAGAGTGAGAACATGCAAAATTTGTCTTTCTGTGCCTGGATTATTTCACTTAACATAATGTCCTCCAGTTCCATCCATGTTGTTGCAAATGCAGGATTTCATTACTTTTATGGCTGAATAATATTCCATTGTGCATATGTGCTGCATTTTCTTTAACCATTCATCTGTTGATGGACACTTAGGTTGAATCCACATACTGGCTATTGTGAATAGTGCTGCAATACACATGGAAGTGCAAACCGCTTCCATTCCTATAACCACACAAATCATGAGGACCTGATATGAAACTGAAGTGAGTACCAGAACGGCACTCCTTAAACATTCATCAACATACAAACCATCTGGCGATTTTGTTAAAATGCAGATTTTGATTGTATAAATCTCAAGTGAAGAATGCATTTCTGACATGCTCACAGATGCTACAGAAGCTACTACTTTGAGAATCATACTTTAAATGATGAGGTGATAGAGCAAAGGGAAGTCCTGCTGTGTAGATCCTGAGTAGGAGAACCCTGCTTAGCTCTTCTGAGGTTCACAGACAACTGAATAAAAGTGTCTACAGTCATAGTTATAAGATACAATATGAATGCACAAGTACATGTAACAGTGTAATAACATTTCCTTATTATAAACTACAACAATGTAGTCAATTCATATATATATCATAAATATGAAACATGGCTATTTGACCTAGGTTTTATGACATACGAAAAGAGGTCTGTGCACTTGCAATAAGTAATTTTACTGAATTTTCAAGGTGGGCAGTTGGGGACCCAGCAAAACTCTGTAGATAACATTTATTTACCTGGGAGGACTTTATGGTAAATAGATAATACATCCCTGAGATCAATATCAGCCTGCCTCCTGTAAAGAACTAGGGATACCTGAGAAGTTTGGCTTAATTAGCATCTTCCATTCTAATGGCATTTGGAAAAATGAATTCTTCGAGCTTATCATCAGAGTCAAGTATAACTTCTGTAGGTTTATATGGCCGATGCTCAATTTTGGCAAGCCTCAAATCCAATTATATATGGCACATCTTCACTAGAAAATAAAAAGTGTTCTCTTGGTTTAAGCACTAACCACAAACAAAGAAGTGGCCACACATTTTTTTTTTTTTTTGAAGTGAACACCGGTGTGAGACCCCTAATAGCTGAAGAGCTTAGGGCCTTATTGGTAGCATCTAGTGTAAGACTAAAGGTATATAGTTTATTAATTCTATACATTCAATGTGGTGCTTTTTAACAAGGATATTCTCATTTAATATTGGTAACAGACATATGGGGTAGATTCTTTTGCTGTTGTTTTCTTTTCAGATGGGGAGATGAGAATATCACTGAAATTAAGTTACGTTTTCCAAACATTAGTGCCAGGAATAAGGAGAACTAGAACTTGACTTTAAATCCTCTGTCTAAATGTTTCACATCACAGAACATAGTGCGTCTATAGATAAATTTATACACACACACACATATATATACGCATACACACATATATATTCATTCAGTTATTTATTGTTTGGTTTGCTTATTTATTCATTTATTCATTTGTTGGTCTTCATTAATCTTTGATGGATCTTTCAATGTGACAACTGAATAGTATTTGATGGTATGAGATATTTACCAGGGTAGTAGTTTGGTAGTTGGTTGCATTTAGAGGGACAACTCAGCCTGTAGATGTTAAAAGTTCTCTTTTCCAAACTTATACACAGATTATAGAACTATTGTCGAAATAGAGTGGTACATTGCTCAGTTAGGGCTGTTCAGATAATCCTAGAGAGAATTTCCATCCATACCTAAAATCTCTAGAAATATAGAAAGAAATCATCAGGAAGCTTGTTGTAATACCTTGGGCCTGCAATGTGTTACATGCTGAGAAAGAACAGAAAGCTGTCTTTATAATGTCACTCCTATAAAACTCTACCACATTCTGAGGCAAGTAAACTGAGAAACAGTGCTGCTGTACCTGAGGGACTGTGAAATCATGCTAAGAGGAAGTTGTGAAGCAAAAAGGCTATATGTGGGTGCCTCACAAATCATCTGGTGGGTGCCTTACAACACCCACAGATAGTCTTTTGCTTCACAACTTCCTCTTAGCATGATTTCAAAGAGCAACACAACCCTGTTTGTACTAGCTTCTTTTATAAAAATTAATGGTGTAGTAATTACAATGCATTTAGGGAAACTTTTACCAAGGAGTTGTATACACGATGTTAAACAGATAATATAAAAAAGTGCATTGGATACAAGTGTAAGAAAAGGAACTGAACTCATTTTTCATAAATGAGTTAGAGTGTTTTCATTCACTTCAAAGGCTACAACTTAATTTTCTCAACAAGAATATAAATGCAAAAGTATGACAAATGACTGGGAATATTTGAGGAATTGTAAGGTTTAAAGGCATCATTTGGCAGGGAATTGAAATACTTATATTTATTAGCTATATAATGTTGAAGTAAAGACTAATAACCTTGAAAGAAAAGTAATCTTCATGTTTTGATAGAATTACAGAAGCAAATAATATATAACAAATCCAAATCCAAGGTAAAATTAAAAAAAAAAAATTGAGACAGGGTCTCATTCCCATTGCCCAGGAATGGAGTACAGTGGCACGGACACAGCTCACTGAGGCCTCAACCTCCTGGGCTCATGTGATCCTCCTGCTTCAGCCTCCTGAAAGGCTGGGACTACAGGTGTGGATCAATATGCCTAGCTAACTTTTTTGTAGAGATGGGGCTTTGCTATGTTGCCCAAGATGGTCTCAAACTCCTGGGCGCAAGAGATCCACCCCCCTAGACCTCCTACATTGCTGGGATGACAGGTGTGAGGCACTGCACCCAGCCGGTAAAACTCTTGATAAGGAAAATGGTACCAACCACAGAATTATTCTTATGTATAGAATATTTCAAGTTTCTTATGTGTAATCCATTTTGTGTTTGGAATAGTCAAAACCTTATTTACTAAGAGGTTCATCATGTGCTTCATCAGTCTTGTAAAACCTTTCCTCCCAAGTTTCCTCCATCAGTCACTTTCTGCTAGAGTCTATGCCCACTGTGGGGTCCAGGAAACAAAGGCTATGTAAACACATACCCAGAAGAAAGAGCAGATAAATTCAAATTCATCCATATTGTTATACATTTGCTTTATTCGATTAAATATCTAGTCATGAAGAAGATGGTTGACAAGCAAAATGTATTTTCAGATGTTTTGTGACTATCAATTTGAAATTAGTGAAAGAGATAATTACATTTAAAATTAATTTAGAAAATATTATATAATAAACTATGTAAAATATATTGATATTTATCACCAGTGGTGCTAAAAATTTAATGAAAATAAAATGTTCCTACCTGTGGTTTGAGTCTGCACAGAGGAATTTAGTCATCTGTTGTTTACAGTCAAGATATTTTTACTCAGAGGATATTAACAGTCAGTACTTTTAAATAAATAAATTAGCACAAATGGTGACTATTTTATTTTATACTGCTATATCATGTTTATATTTCTCAATGCAAAAAAACCTGTCATAAATGATTTCTAAAAATTTTGATTGTTTTTTCCTACTGCATGGAAATAATTGCCTAAACAAAGACTTTCAAATTTTAGCATTCATTAGAATAAACAAATGAACATATTTGTTTAAAAATTTGAAAAGTAACATGTTAGCAAGTAAGCATTTTGTTAAAGGAGACACTGAAAGTTCTTTAAGATATCAAGTAACATCATATACTTTAAGGGATATATCTAAGAACCTCTGTCATGTAACAAACTTTCCTCCATCTACAAATTATGGATTTGTTAATCGTCACTAATACGTGGTATTGTGGCCTGAGCTAGCCTACTGTCTTCCCATGGCTATAAAATAACAGACCATAAGATTAATGACATAAAAGAAAGCATTCATTTTTCTCAGATTCCCTGAGTCAAAAATTCCAGGTGGGTGCAGAAGGGTTAACAGTCTCTGCTCCATCACATCTGATGCCTCCATTAGAAGATGTGGAGACTGAGTGTTACAATTGTCCAAGGCTAAAGCTCAGTCCCTCAGGTGTTTCTCACTTGCTCATGAACTTGATGTCTGGCAGTTGACGCCAAGGAGCCGGTATCTAGAGCTGAGTAGCTAGGCTGCTTGGGCCTCTCTGCTTCAGAGGATTTGGTCTCATGATCTCTTCAACACGATGGCTTCCGACTAGCTGGACACCTTACTTGGTGACTAAGAGCTCCGAAGTTGTATGACCCAAAAGAGAGTGAATCAGGTGAAACATTACCATTCTTTTTAATCTAGCCTTACAAACCTCACAAGAATACATGTCCAAGCTATTCTCTCTCTTAGGAATGAGGCATTAAGTCCAGTCCGTATATAAGGAGAGGAAAATCAGGCTCCGTCCCCTTATGAAAGGTCAGGAATTTTGTGGAATATTTTCAAGCTATCATATATTGCTAAGAGAAAATTCATATATAATTACAATAAAAGTGGGAACAAAGAGATGAGATGTTTTTCAGTCTCTATAACTTGTGCTCTTTTTCACTCCACTGAAAAAGAAAAAGCAATTGCATGACATCACCAACAATCTTAAGATAAAAGAGAGAGGCAAGTTATTTTGAGAGCAGAAAGCTGTGATTAGATCAGGCACAGGGAGACTGATCCATTTCTGTCTCTCCCTCAACATGACTTGGGTGGGAGGATGGGAATGTCTCAGTTCTGCTAAAAATTAAAAACTATGTGTGTTTGTGTGTGTACACATATATATATATATTTCAAGAATGCATACATACACACACATATATGTTTTATGAAAAAGGCATATGAAGTCAGGTGAATGTGTGTGTGTGACAGGTATATGACCCTCACTTTCTTTCACACACACAACAAGCACAGGCAATTTATTCTTTCGCATGTAACTCTCTTGGTTTCCTGATTCTTTTATTCATTGTTTTAAAAATAACCTAGCAATTAATTTGCAATGTGCAAACTAGGATGGAGTTTCTCCTCATCTTTGGTGATAAATTTCCTTAAAACGTGAGGGAAACTGGTTAACATATTTATCAAGAATTTCTCTCGAAAGCTAGAGATTATTGAGTCATTTTTAAATGTTTCGGACTTCACCTTGGCCTTCTTTGCTGTGCAACAGATAATCATCATAACTACAGGTAACTTAAAAAAAGTAAATCTGTTTTGGTCATTTCTAAATGTGTATATGCTAAAATTATTTTGTTAATTTGTATCTCAAACAAAATAAGTAGAAATATCTGGGAAAAGGCTACAAGAGCAGGGAAGCTTAAAAACCTCAAAAACTGCAAAGGCATTGCCTGTAAAAAAAAAAAAAAAAAAAAAGCCAAATCAGGAACGAAATCCCATTTGCAATTGTCACAAAAAGAATAAAATACCTAGGGATATAGCTAACTAGGAGGTGAAAGATCCCTACAAGGAGAATTACAAAATACTGCTCAAAGAAATCAGATATGATACAAGCAAATATAAAAATATAACAGGCTCATGAATAGGCAGAATCAATATTGTGAAAATGGCCATACTGCCCAAAGGAATTTATAGTTTAATAGGAATTGCATTTAATCTATCATTAATATTACTCACAGAACTAGAAAAAAATATTTTAAAATTCATATGAAAGCAAATAAGAGCCTGGATAGCCAAGACAATCCTAAGCAAAAGGAACAAAGCTGGAGACATCATGTTTCAAACTGTCCTACAGGGCTACGGTAACCAAAACAACATAGTAATGGTAAAAAACAAAAACAAAAACAAAAACAAAAAAAAACAGGCATATAGAACAGTGGAACAGAATAGAGAATCTAGAAATAAAGCCACACACCTACAGCTATCTGATATTTGACAAACCTGACAAAAATAAATGATGCAGAAATAAATTCCCTATTCAATAAACTCTGTTGGGATAACTGGCTAGCCATATGCAGAAGATTGAAACTGGACCCCTTCCTTACACCATATACAAAAATCAACTCAAGATTGATTAAAGACTTAAATGTAAAACCCAAACCTATAAAAATCCTAGAAGAAAACCTAGACATTATCATTTAAGACATAGGCATGGGCAAAGATTTCATGATGAAGATGCCAAAAGCAATTTCAACAGAAGCAAGAATTGACAAACGGGATCTAATTAAACTGAAGAGCTTCTGCACACCAAAGGAAACTATCAAGTGACCTACAGAATGGGAGAAAATTTTAGCAAACTATCCATCTGACAAAGGCCTAATATTCAGCATGTATAAATAACTTAAATTTACCAGAAAAGAAAAAAACATTACAAAGTGGGCAAAGGACATGAACAGACACTTTTCAAAAGAAGATGTACATGCAGCCAACAAACATACGAAAAAAAGCTCAACATTACTGATCATTAGAGACATGCAAATCAAAACCACAATGAGAAACCATCTCATACCAGTCATAATGGCTATTAAAATGTTGAAAAAATAGCAAATGGTTGTGAATTTGTGGAGAAAAAGAAATGTTTATACGCTGTTGGTGGGAGTGTAAGTTACTTCAACTATTGTGAAAGATGGTGTGGTCATTCCTCAAAGACCTAAAATCAGAAATACTATTCAATCCAGCAATCCCATTACTGAGTATAATTCAAAGGAATATAAATCGTTCTATTATAAAGACACATGCATGTGTTATGTTTGTTGCAGCACTCCTCATACTAGCAAAGACGTAGACTCAACCTAAATGCCCATGAATATTAGACTGGATAAAGAAAATGGGATACATATACACCACAGAATACTATGCAGCCATAAAAAATGAGATATTTTCTTTTGCAGGGACATGGATGGAGCTGGAGGCCATTATTCTTAAACTCATATAGCAACAGAAAACTAAATACTGCATATTCTCACTTAAAAGTGGGAGATAAATGATAAGAACACATGGACAAATAGAGGGGAGTAACACACTCTGGGGCCTACTGGAGGGTGGACAGTGAGACAAGGGAGAGGATCAGGAAAAATAACTAATGGATACTGGGTTTAATACCTGGGTGGTGAAATAATCTGCGCAACAAACCCCCATTGACCTAAGTTTACTTATGTAACAAACCTGCACATGTACCCTGAACTTAAAATTTATAAAGTTTAAAAACAAAATGTATAGGGTTTATAAAACTTATAAAGTTTAAAAACAAAAAAGAAATTGAGGTCATAGTTACACCTTTTCTAAATGTCCAGATGGCTTCATTGGTAAATTCTGAAATGAAAATAAAGAAATGAATAATATCAAATTTATACAAATGTTTTCAGGCATATAGAGGAGAGAATACTTCATTACTTGTTTCAAGAGACCAAGTTAACCCTCAAAACAAAACCTTATAAGTACATGACACACACAAGCAAAATTACAAACATTGCTTAGGAACATGATGTGTGTGTGTCTCAAGCCTCACCTATATTTCATATTATGAGTTTCGTCTAACAATGAATTTTACTTAGTGGTCTGATCACTATGCAGGACACAGAATTCAACTCAGAGGATTCAAACAGACTGTTTCTAGGATTCAAATAGAGGCAAAACAAACCAAATAAAACCATTTTAAACCATTGAGTAAAGTGCCTTACCATAGCTAAAATACATGTGATATTACGATAATAACACACATTTTGTCTGAATTGTTAGAACTTGAAGTGTATTTTATGAAGAAATAAGCAAGCAAACAAAACTGAATAAAATAGATGCTTAGGGAAAACTGTCTTTCATATTCATCTCTGATGGGTTTCATTCAGAAATAATGTAAAACTTCTTTAGATATGGAGAGTGATGGTCACACGTAATTAAAAGGCAGAGATTCTTGCTGGCAATAAAAAGTTTGGATGGCTTCGTTTTTGGTTTAAGTGTGGCATTGTTTTAAACATGAATGCATCCATTTTATACGTGTATTAATTTTGGTTTTATTAATCGTAATTCAAAAGTAAAAATTACCTTTATACATTATTAATCTATTCTGGAAATACTTGCTTTACACACAGGCAATTCCTCATCTATCTTTTACCAAGTTATGAAGCACATTGCTAAGTCACCAGGAGTCTCCTATACAGAAAATAATATATAAAGATCAATTTTATGTGTGATCTCTTTGCAGATATTAACTAATATTTAGTGGGAAAATTTATCTCAGACTCATCTAATCATAGTTACCATAAGAAAAGTAAATATGTTAAAGGGCCTCTCAAGTTCCTTCTGACAGGCATCTTAAATGATGAAAGTAGGTTAACCGTTATGGGTGGGCTTAACATAATACCATTTTAGCTTTCTCAGCTAGAAATACCGCCTTGTTCCCTGTTGACCAAAAGCTCCTTTAGGGAGAGAGAAAGCAGTGCATTCCTTGATGATAGGGCAAGACTTGACAAGTATATGCAAAAGATATAATCCACATGTTGTATGAATATATTGCACTCACAGAGTAAAAAATAATTCCATAAGTGTCCTGTTGTCATGGCATTAATTCAAGGTGAGAGAAAAATGGGCCATGAAGAAGGGGAATAATAATAAAGAAATATTATTTCATAATTTAATCTATCAGTGCTTTCAGTCCTTATCAACAAATACATGAATGTAATCTTTTGTAAGATTATAAACAAAATTCACATAATTCATGATGACTTTTTCAAACTCTCTACTTGAAAGTCTAATATACCTCTTAAATCATCATGTCCTTTTCCAAAGCTGACCTCCTGGTCTGTCTATCCATAACTGACTCTCTCTCTACTGCCTTTCCCATCTTATCCCTGCGGGAGCTCAGGACAAAGACTTGGAGTCAGTGAAACTCATTTATTTCTCTCACCATACATCTACCTGCTAAATATTTAAAATGGCCCACGTCTGATTAGTTTCCAGTCACTGCAGTGCCACTGCACATGCTCTCTCCTGCTTAGCGCTTGACCTCCTGACTAGTATTTCTGCTTCCAAGTCTGTTCCTCTTCTTCGGTCTCAGATACACTGGTCCTTATAAAATATGCCAGGTTACGTTGCTACTCTAGCTATTCACTTCACTCTGAGTAAAAGTAAAATTTTGGCAATTTCCTCGTTTTCACCTACGTTAATTTTGGCAATAACATAGACGGGTTTGTTAAAAGAACTTCACAGAAAGATGTAAGGATCTTAGAAAGTTGAATAACTTAGTATCCATTCATTTGATGAGATTGATAATTTAGCACTTTTCAGGTGCACTGAAACAAAGCAGGAACATCATTTAACAGTTTTCAGAGAATTCTCATACGCTGCCCATGGAAGAATGGAAAAGTTCATTATGCAAATTAATTCACTTTAGATTCAGAGGAAGTCTTTTATCCACTTGCAGTGCTTTGAAAGCTGTTAATGGTGACCTGGTTCTAATAATATTCCCAAGACAATGTTGCATTATCAATAATTTATTAAGAGAATACAAGAATGAAATCAGCACCCTAGAATTAATGTAGGCTTTACCAGTGCTGCTTTCTTGTCTTATAAGTTGTTCAGGGAGTGGAGTCTGCATGTGTATCCTGGTTAGGACATAAACACGGAGGTAAGAAGACAACTCTGAAATGTAAATATCGAGTCAAGGCAGAAAACATTTAAGGTGACTTTTAGGTTTGTTAACCTTTCATGTATTATACACTTACGTTTCCAGGGCTGAGAAAAAAATATCAGCTTATAGGTGAAAAGTGAAATCTATTTTCCCCAATTTCCATTTATTTACCTCGGAAAACACATGTACACAAATACACACGTCTCTTCATATTCACATGAGCAAGCACATGCAGACTGAAATGGAAAGTTTAAGCTTTCCTCAATAAGTTCAATTTCATCAGGTCACAATTTTTTAAAACATTTGTGGAATCATGGGTGATTTTACATTTTATTTTGGCCTTTCTGTCTTTTTTCAGATACAATTATAAATAGCCATCACGTAATTTCACTACTGGTTTATAGCACTTTCTGTGGTGCTTAATTTTCTAAGTCTTAGAGAGGTGAGCTCTTTTTCTTCAAGACAGTATCTCTCTATCAAAGTCTATTTATATTAGAATAGACATGTCATGGCAAAGGGTCACTTGTACAAAAATCTTCAGTTTTGTTTCCTTTTGTTTTGTTTTTAATGAGAAGTTAAATGACTTCTAAAATCAGTAATTAAAAGACAAAGAGAGGGAGGAAACCCAAGAGCAATACGACAAAATGCTTCAGTGTTCAGTGTTGCACAGGCCATTTAACGTGTCTGGGCCTTTGTTTTGGTATTGATAAACCTTAAATGGTGAGGAACAAATAGCCACTGAGTTCCATTTCAGCCAATCGGAGAATACACGGAAGTCTCCGATTCCGCTGAGGTTGACCATCACCATTAATACCAGCTGTGATGTGTCTTCTCTGAACCTGAGCCTCGGCTGCAGTGGAAGTTCTCTGAAATTTTTGGTCCTCTTCTTTTTTGTGTGACCCTTCTGAACAGGGTCAGGACACTTCAATAATAATTCTTGAAGCAACCCAGGCCTTATTTTCTACTGCTTTCAAGACGAAGGCTTGGTATTGTAGATAATAGGGGAAGAGAGTTGATAAAGCAACGCGATTTTTTAAAAATGAAAGAACATTTTGAGAAATCCTCATTTTATGAAGAAGCAAACTTTCACTCATCGGTGTAAGATTTAAAGATGAAAAAGTACATTGCCCTTAGAATTGGTAAAAGCACCTCACTAATCCCTAAATAATTTAATGTATACTTATTTTATCAAGTACCTACTGTGAAGTAATCTTAGTCACAGGACAGTCCTGATGGAGTGATATAAATGAGATGATTAAGCATCTTTATGTAGCTGCTGTTTCACAGGTGTATTACCACCACAATATTATCCATGTTGGGCAGTTCTTAGTGTTGCTTTGCAGGACATGAAGGTGGGAGTACACTTTGGTGGCTTCATCCTCACTTGTTTTTTCTTCACATGAGGGAGAGTGGGCCATGGTGAGAGTCCCTGTGTACCTACTTAAGCATCACTGGAGTGATTAAACTATCCTTAAACAAGAAATAGATACACCTTTTTCCCTCAACCAAATGACACCTCTTGGCTGCCAAAAAAACTTCTCCAGGATTTGGCTTAGCCTGTTCTATTATCATCCTTCCATTTTCACAGGAAGAGGGTACTCTTTTAATTAGAAAATAATACACGTATACTCCCAATAGCACTCACAATCTCAGATTTTAGAAAAGCAATCTCTACAGACTCTTGATTTTGACTAAAACACACTAGAAGGTGATTATAGAGTTTGTCTTCATGTTTGCTTTTTTACTTCTCATCTAGCAAGAGACAATATCCTTTTAAAATTATTGAAGAATTACATTCATTACCCATTAGAAATACCAGAAGAAAGTGGGGCGTAAATATGGCTTAGAATTTGGTATCATTGTGAATTGGTTGGCATTTGTTCTGTTCTATATGAATGTAAAGATTGTCCTGAGTTAGGATAAGCAATACATAAACTAATTCATATTCATTATTCAAATGTCTTCACATAATTTTTTCTACAATTCTTCACATTAGACTACACAAATTTAAGACAATACACATTCCATATTGTGCCAATGTCATTGATTGAAAAAGATCTCATAATATTTGCTCATCTTTTTCCAGGACCTACTATATGGAAGGGTCAAAGAAGTATAAAACTGATCCTCCAAGAAAGATGTATAATTTAGTTAAGTTTTAAAAATTTTATAAATTAATACATTGTATCTGCAAGAATAAAGAAATGACAAGAATGACTTTTTTGTTTAATTAAAATGAAGAACAATTCCAGAGTTGATAAATCCTCAGAGGAGTTAGGTGCGCAGTGTGCTACAATTCCATCTAGTTATGCTGTGTTGCAAGTGTAAAGTAACTTAGCCTGGATCCAAATGTGTGGTGTGAAGACACACTATATGAGCAAGCATAGGAAGTTCTCAATTAAGATCCTAGGCTGCACTCAGACTGAGTTAGAATAACATTATTTATGGATGGCTATCTCTAGACATCATTATGTCCAACAATGATGCAGAAATTACATATTTCTTTGTTTTTCTTCTTCTGTAGAGGATGCCATTTCTTAAAGGCCACGGACACTTCAAGGAAGAGAAACATTTACAATTTATCCAAGTAAGTCAATCCTTTCATCTGGTAGACTAGCAGACTGAAGCTCCAAGACATAATTTAGTTAACTGACTTATAAAAGTTCTTCCTGGAGTATGGGCTAGAGATCAAATCCAGTCAGGAGACTTTGCCAGCACAGATGTGGATACACACACACACACACACACACACCCCTACAAATATTCATATGCCCACAAACAGTCACATAGCCACGTGCATTTGCAAGTCTCTGTGGATATTTTTCCATATGCTTCATCTGCTTAAACATATTTTATCGCTATATAATGCTATGGTTATGTTATCTATCAAATATGTATATACTGATAGCATATATTATATTTAATTATGCTCACATAATTATGTATTTACTTCTGAATATTTACCAACTTACCTATTTTCTAACTGATGCATTGACTTATGTATTTATTTGGCCACAAGCAGTATCCTTGACAGAAACTTCTAGACTACCTGCAAATATAGGCTCACATAATATACCCTTAGGATTAATACATATTAAATATGCACTATACATTATATGAATTTATATACACACAAATGCATTCACAATTATGAAACAAGTATAAAAGACATTTGACTTATATCAAGGTACATGTGCTTAAATGTAATTCAGACGGGTATTTATAAAATCTGTTTTCTGTTGACATCCACTATAGGAGCACTGCAAATCTACGCAAGATCCTAGACTTTACTTAGGTTTACTTTACCTGCTTGGACATTACACAGACCCTGGGGTGATGTCGTATCCACAAAAGAGAAGACACACATTGGATTCGTCGGTCTTTCGTGCTGAGAAATGATAATGAAACAAGGGCTAACCCTGTTTAAACTTTTCATTTTATTCTATGAAAACTGAGCAAGGAATGCAAAATACACTCTGTTCTATTCCTGAGTTAAAGGCGAAGATGGTAAAACAAACTGGAAAGAGGGTTTGAATACATCAGGAAACCCATTCTCTGCTGTGCAAACAGATGGGCAAGATTGTTCAGAATACATTAATTTTTCAGAGGAAAGGGCAAGAAAATGGCAGCCTTTTGGAACGTAGGCTCTGATATTTTCCCCAAACAGACCACACTCTCTTATTCTCAAAACATCAGAGAGACAAATAAACCTAGAAAAGCATGTAGTCCAGGTCTGCCTGGGGGAGAAAGTCACAGAGGTCTGTGAGGAAAAGAAAGATGCCGTTTCCTTCTTGAGAAGAAGGTGGGAAAGTTATTGTTTAGGTGGGGGTATTGAGATTTTATGTTAATAGCGAAATAGTAAAGATCTTTTTATGCGATATGGTAAACTTAGGAACAGTCTCAAATGATAGTTGTGTTCATGGAGTTTTAAAGTAATATTTATTTTAAATATGCCAAAATGGAAGAAGTATCTTTTGGGAGTTAGATAAATATAAATGTTGTAATAAAAGCATTGATTGCATCAGAAAGTGCTGTTACCTCTCAATATTCATTTTCACTTTCTTCATTAGTAATGATATCCCAGTTTTTATTCCTGTACATTGCTACCTATAACAAAGAATAGAATTTCCAGTCTACCTTACTGCTACATGTGGCCTTGTGGGGAAAAAAAAAAAAAATTCTGGCCAATGAGATGTCTGCAGTGTTGTCACTTCCAGAAAGTTGTCTTAGAAAAATAGGGCACATTTTTCCCCTTTTAACTTCCTTCTCTATGAAATGTACACATGACAGACAGCACAGTCTCTAGCAGTTACCAAGGAATATAAATTGGTTTAAGCCATGTGCTCAAGATGCAGAAATTTGGAAGTCTCTGTTTCTGCCAACGGCATGAAACTGAGCTACCCCGGGCTGCTTTTATTTTTATTTTTTTTTGTTTTTTGTTTTGGTCATGCAAATTAATCTCCTAATAATTAGGTATTATTGTTGATACCAGAAAAAATACGACAAAAGTTACTCAGATGATAATGAGCTAAACTTCATCGAAGCATGATAATATGACAATATATTTTATGGAACTTCAGAATTTTGGAATTAGGATACATCTCATATCTTTAAATTCCAAATTCAGTCACTGTGAGGAATTGGTGAATGGATAAATTTATAGAAACGTGATAAAATGTTACAGGCTCTTGTTTTCACTCCCTAGCAAAAACACTCATCAGAAGGGGAATTCAACTGAAATCTGAATAATTCCTTCTGTATACTGCCAAATAAATTCACTGTGGTAGATACACTCCAGTTTTCACAGCTAAGACTCCTCCCCATTGAATGTGCCTCAGATACCCTGTCTCCATAGACTTGGTAATACCATTTAATTGTCAGTATAGTTGCAATTCCCTACAGGTACAGTGACTATCATCCCCTATCAGTTTAGATAAAATATTTTTGCCCTCATGTAGAACAAAATGCTATTTGTTTATATAACTGGGCTAACAAAACAGATGCTTGAATTTTGTGAAAAAACCCTAGGCACTATGATATTTATGGGTAAAAATTAAATATGATCATGAAGCATAAGACATAATGTAAAAACTAGTTTGATACTAATGGCATTGGTAGACTGCTGTACATAGTTGCCTTAGATGCACATTGCCTGTGACACTGGAGAAGTGTTTTTCTTGTGATTCATCTGAATTCAATGCAAAGATATAAGGGGATTTGGAGGTTTGATTAATCTTAACTTTCCTTACATCACAGCATATTTGCATCATTATTAGCATGTTTTTTTTTTTCATTCTTAGAGTAGAAAAATCCCATCTTGCTTCTCTAAGAGTTGGCCAATATCGTGGGTGTAGATTTAAATTTAAATTGACACTGTAGAAGGCAGTACCAATTTATCAGCACTCAAGTTATTCTTTTTAGTGAAAATTCTTGTTATCTCCTTTTAATTACCATGATTCTTTTGCTATTAGGAAAGCAGTGCAGTGAATTAATTAGTCATTTCAATAAAATGTGACATTCTTAAAAGATAATTATTAAAGGGAAAATTATAGCTTATCGGCAAAATATTAGCTTTTCTTCTTGAAATTAATTTGAAAGTTGATTTGTCTTAATAAAGGATGGTTGAACACTTTTATGTTCATATTAATAGTTTTATTGTAATTCCCTTTCCAAAATTAGATTGTTAACTTTTAATTTCTCCCAAATACCACATTCAAAGGATGTAAGATTACTTAACCACACACACTCAGACACACACACACACACACACTCAATCTCCCACATTTTTATTTTATTGAAAAATATGCTTACTAGGTGTACTGAAGTAAACTTTTGAGAAAAACAAATGACAGGTTAGTAGGCATGCAATTTTTTTCTGTGCCCTTAAAAATAATGTGAATTTTTCTATTTTGTCAAGTGAATATCTCAGTTTCTTGACATTCAAATATGTATTTCTGGCCCATCCAGTGATTACTTACGTATATCTCTACGCAGAGAAAAAATAGTTTGCATATACAATTAAATAATGATTTTCCAAACCTGTGAAATATAATATTTAAAGGAAATAAGGAAAATCCAGTAGTAAACTATCCAACTATGTTTGTCTGGTTCTTCACTTTTTAAAACAATTTAACTACGGTATTATTTGCATACCATAAATTCTCTTATTTTAATAGTAGAAGTAAATGATGTTTAGCAAATACTGAGAGTCATGCAACCATTACCACATTTTAGCTTTATCCCCCCAAAACATAGAAGTCATAAGTCCTAAATGAATCAGTTGGCAGAAAGTCTGGGTGTCCTGTAGAAAGAGAAATAATTCTCACTTGATTAATCAACATATTTAAATAATTGGAAGCTTTATTTCAGTTAGTGATGTTAACAAAAATTTTTCCATTATAAAAGAATTCAGGGACCAAATTTTGTTTTAAAATAAAAATTAAAAATCAAACGGTGACATCATATATTTTTAACCTACAATTATTACTTGCTTGCACAAATCCAACTGAATCATCCCGATTTCCATTGTTTGACTGGATGGGTCTAAGAATTTCCATTTAATAACCTCCTGGGTGATACCTTTGGGGCTGGTACTTGGACCATCCATTATGTAGCTTTCTTAAACAATTTCACAAATGCCAAAGCATAATGAACTCACATAGACAAAAAGAGGAAAATACTAATTTTCCATGTGTTTAATATCCAAATTTATATTCCATAAAGGCAAATTAAATTTTATACAGGAAAGACTAAAAATCATAAAATATTTAATCATAGTATAATTTAATTATGACAGTGATGATAAATTCTCACATTAAAATAGAGATGGACAAGTATATTTAATGAAGTGTTTATTTTGATTTTTTGTTTTAGTGAGACTCAATGGATGTTGATGAGTTGAACAGCATTCATGCACTTTTAATTAATTGCACTTGAGAGGGCTTTGTGCACCTGGTAATATTTTAAGCAACACTTAAATGGTATGGAACTTCAAGAATGTAAATTGACAAGCGGCTGCCTCCAAGTGCTAGAAATTAAACAAGCTAAAATCACAAAATTCTAACACCTTCATTCTTGCCCAGGTTTTCTGCTTGTCATTTATTATCTTTATAATAAAGGAAATAAAAATAAGTTAGCACTTCATATTCTAAATTTGATTTTATAGACTTCTGTCAATATGTATCATGAATTATTTATGCACCTGTATTTTAACATGGTTCGTAAAATATGAACTGAATAAATATGTAACGAACTTAAATAAAATATTATTTTAAATAGCCTTCTTAAATAGCCTGAGAATTTTCATCTAATAAGCTCCTGGGTGATACCTATGGGGCTGGTACTTGGACCATCTATTATATAGCTTCTTAAACAATTTCACAAATGCCAAAGCATAATGAACTCACATAGACAAAAAGAGGAAAATACTAATTTTCCATGTGTCTAATATCCAAATATGTATGGACACATACAATTGTACATGTATACTTATTTAAGAATTAAGATGTTAATTCTTACACGTTTTAAATGCAACAGACAGGTATTTATAGCATCTGTTTTCCATTTGAATTATATTCAAGCAATGTATGTTTGTTTGTACTGTGATTCAGAAATGGGATAGAAAGATATTTATGTGCCATCCTGGCTAGATTAAGCTGGGAAATATCAATGATCAGAGAATTATAAGAGTGAGTAAATATAGGAAAAGCAAAATCAAACCAAACCACAAAATTGCTTTGATATTGATTGAATCACAGAGAAAATCCTAAGAAGCAAGACTGGGTGTAATATTAATAGGAAAAAATAAACTTCAGATGATTGACCTAAGACTGTAAATTGTAAATTGACTGTAAAAGACTATAAATTGACCCGTCTTGTAAAAAGGGTGTCACAGCATAAGGAAAGGGTGGAAAGGCAAGCAGTGGGGGCTGTTGGCTGCCTCATAGTTGAGACATATAACAACGATAAACGTCTGCATATTCCCAAGAATGAAAAGCTGCACTAATTCGACTGAAAGCCAAAGCAGATAGAGAATTTCAAAGAAAACATCTTTATCAGTTGCACCTAACCAAGCAGGTTTCTATGGCTAACAAAGTGTATTTGTATGGTTCATAGCACGGTTTATACACCAAAGAAATCTAAGACGAAAATGTCTTTCATGCTGTAAATAGATCACTGCATGAAAGATAAAAATAAACACACACATTTTAAATCTGAATTTATAAGTTTCTGTCAATATGTAAAATCAATCAATTCGGATACCTTTATATGGAAATGGCAACTGAATAAACATAAGAACTAAGGTGAAGGTTGCATTTCTTAAGGTCTCATTTTTCCAGTGGTGAATGTAGAGAGAGCTCTGTGTTTTCATGTTTGGAAACATGAGGGAATCACTTCTACTTGAGTGTTTATGAGGCTGACATTGTTTACTGGTTTCGAGGGTTTTAGCAGTAAATTAACACATGTATATAAATGAAGAAAATGTAGCTGTATTGCTTGATAGCTTCATAGCTTGATAACCATTATGGGATGCTCTGATACATCATTCAGTAAAATGATAGAAAAAGCAGTCAAGTTCAGAAATGATCTGTTATGACCCCATGAAACGAACAGATGGCAGGTACTGTGTGAATTAACACTGATGCATCTGAAAGTTGACAATGACTGCTTCGTTTAGGGTTTTGAAGTAAACAATAATCTAATTGCCAGAAAGGCTGCCCATTGCAACGGGAGGATGAAGTGCAATGGGACAGAGCAACTTCAATTTCACAAACAGCTGCAGACACAAATCAAACCAAACAGGGCCAATTAAAATTGGGAAAGAATAGAACAATGACAAAACAAACAAACAAACAAAACCAAATGTAAAGACAGATTTAGCCAGGTAACAACCGATGAAAAAATGGCCTCCATCCAATGTAAAGATAGGCAGAGATACCACATACATCAGGAGAATGGCAGATGAGACACTACTTTTATCATGACTAAGTGAAATACATGAAGCAATTGTCTAAAACTGGAAATGTCTTTCAAAAAAAGCATTATACTCATTGCAGAATAAATTTTGAGGATTCAAAAATAATTACAGTTAGTTAAAGCTAGAATTCCATAAGTATTAATTTAACGATGTTTTCAGAAGGCTTTATAATGATGGAAGGAAAAACCTTCAGAAGAATCGTACAGATAAGTCTAAAATCTTCAACCAGATATTAGAATAAATTCTCCATTCTTGGATTCCCTGGAACTGTGCTATTCCAAATATGGTCCGCAGACTGATGCTGGTCCTTCAACAACATAAGGATTATATGCCAGAATATAAAGAAACCACATATAATGCAACTAAATATAGTGTTTACTTCAGTTTTTGTTTTTTAACATGGAAATACTTTATTGATGAAGTGTGTTAAATTACACTTTAGAAGATTCATATCTTGCAGCAGAAAAAAAATCACAGAATTTAGAACCACCTCTAAAATTTACCCCCCTTACAAATGATAGTAATAAGTAATACTAATATATAATGTTCCTAATAAAATATAGTCTTTCTCTTGAAATAGATTCATTAATACTTTAGATACTATAGTTTTAGTATTTAGGAGGACTCATTTCAAGGACCTTGTTTTATGTTGTAAGCAAACAAAAAAACTATTTGCTGGGCCCAGCGCGGTGATTCCTGTCTGTAATCCCAGCACTTTGGGAGGCTGAGGCGGGTGGATGACTTGAGGTCAGCAATTCAAGATCAGCCTGGCCAACAAGGTGAAACCCCTTCTCCACAAAATATGCAAAAATTAGCTGGGTGTGGTTGCGTATACCTGTAATCCCAACTACTTGGGAAGCTGAGGTGAGAGAATTGCTTGAACCTGGGAGGCGGAGGTTGCAGTGCCACTGCACTCAGTGCCACTGCACTCAGTGCCACTGCACTGCAGCCTGGGTGACATAGTGAGTGAGATTCCATTTAAAAAAAAAATTAGTAGGTGGAGATAATATTCATTGAGTGTATCAGGCAAAGTCAAGTCAAGAAACAAAACACCCCAGCGTCTAAATAGATAATTCAGAAATTCTAAACTTTTATGCAATATAGAAATAAAAATAACAGATTTTTAGGCAGTAAAAGAGCAAATGAAATAAAATTCTGATATCTAATGCATTTAAACTTATAGGAAAATTCACCATATAGTTTCATAATTACCTGTGTTTCAGATGTTTTTAATTCCAAAGGTAAGCATCATTGTAAAATCAGTATTTAATTCATCAGGGTAAACCAAGCTGGTACTATTTTTAAGTACTGCCTTAAGGACAAAGCTTAGTAGTTACTTTATTCACAATTTTTTAGATATTGTATTTACCATACATTCAGCTTCACATTTAATACACGTTAGCTCCCATCCTTTCAATTATTCTTCCATGTGCACTTTTCTTAGTTGAAAAATCCTAATAAGTAAAAAATTACAGCAGATCATTCTGGACATCACAATGAAAGTCACTGTATGAATAACTCCCCAAATATTCAAAAATAATCCATGACATTTTATCTCAGTCCTTATACTTTTTAGTGACCCTAAATTTTGTACTGGAGCAGATTATTTATTTAGAAATAGACACATTTATATATATGTACTAAAATAAAACCACTATCAAGCCATATAAAATGGGTTTTCTATGATAAGATTTTTTGACAGAAATATCCATCATGTTTAATTGATTTTTTCAGATTAGAAATTACCAAGTAAAACTTCTGTATATTAATGAAGTAGAAAACTATCATTTAAATTAAGCAGTCATCAATTATTACCATGTAGATGTAATATCTACTCCTTAACTCATAAATGTGTTGAATTAAAATCAGTTCCTAATTAATAAACAATGTGGAATTCATTACCATGGTCTCATTTAAATTACACCTAAGAATGGTAACCACAGTTCCATAGTAAAAATAAGAACGTGTGGGATATCTTTCTTGCTACAAACCACATGCCCAAGGCTCAGTCTTTGTTCAAGCCTCAGTTAAATTATTTACTGCTCCTGATCCTTGTCAGAGTATAACAGTTTTGACAATTTACCATTCCCCTCATGCTTCATATATGTTATTTAAAACTTCTTCAAAGTGTGTAGGCTGTTGTCATGAGACCAGATCGTAAGCCTTTTAAGGCTAGGGATAATGTTTAAAATCTCATTGTCCCTCAAGGACCTATGGCCGGCCAGTGTAGTTCATGCATAGTAAGCATTACAGAGCAAAGGCTTGGGCCATCCATCATACAGCTAAGCCACAAGCTCAGGACCAACAGACCTTTTGGTTTTGTCATACTAACATTGAGAGACTATAATGATCATAAGCAAATAGATACTTTTCGATCTACACCCATAGTAATCGAAATGTAGCCACAGTCATTACAATAAATGCACTACAAAAGGAGGCAACATGCTGAGTGTCACTAATCATTATTATTACATGCTATTTGAAGAATAGCAGTAGAAAAGCATAGTTAATTATCTCTGTGCAATCAAGGCAAAGAGCTTCTGTGTTAAGTAATGAATTCTGAGCATTTAAACAATTTCCAGGAACATTCTCACGGCGTAAAGATTCCATCAAAGCATTGCTTTATGCAAGAATCTGTTTTCTTTTCTAAACACAACAGAACTTAGAGGAACATTTTGAACTGTGTTTTGATGTAGACACTATATAAACAAGAAGATGAAAGCAATGTGTTATTTTTATTTTTTACAAAAAAAAAAAACACATAAGAACAAATATGTTAGATATTGAAAATCTAAACTGAATAACAAACAAAATACATTTAAACATGAACTGGCACCCACCATAGCATGGATAGTGCTTTACAAAGAAATGTTCTGGTATCAGTGCACTGTGGTTTTACTCGTAGCCATGGCAGTGACTGAGTTACCTACACATCTTGAGCCTACTGTTCCAAGTTTAGAAACTTGGAAAATATTGTATAAACTTATGGTGTCTCTTTTTCAAATAAAATATTTGGGGATCGGAAAACAGGCGTCCTCTTCAGTTTATACTATGCAGCTTCAGTCTTTTTGCTATTTATGGTGACAACATTCATCAAGTGTAGTCTTACTTAAAAAATAAAAACATAAAAAACAAACTTGATACCTCTCTCAGGTACATGTGACATGCCTGTGGAAGGCATATGGTTCATAAAATTAACTATCTCCTCACCAAATACTCTGGCCTCTGTTCTTGTCTCCTATACTTTCATTGAAAGTTGGCAATACTATAGACATTGCCATTGCCATTTCTAACAATAAAGTCATCATGTATGTGACCATTCTCCAAATACAACATGCTCCACTTTTAATGTCTGTGTCTATAGCTAGACACTCATACATACAAACACACAAGTAGTGTATTCGTAAAGCAGTTGGATTATCTGTAATGCAGCCTTTTTCCTCACTGTTTCCCCCACTGTCTCTCAATTCAGTAGTAATAGAGTTCAGGGGATGTTAAGTCCTAAATATCTTCTGAATCCAGTTTCCAGACACTAGCCATCTCTTACCTAGAATCTTGTCATTGTCTTGTGAGTAGCAACCTGATTTAAGTTCCTCCTACCTTAATTGAGCCCTCACACTGCTGCTACTTCTGATCTCACCCAGCACAAGTCTGGTTGTGTTAACCCTATGCTTATAAACCATCACTGTATCTGTTGGAATCCAAGCAAGAAACAGAGTGATGACACAGAAAGGCTTAACTGAAAACAATTCGGTAAACGTATTATTGATTGAGAGAACCAAGAAGAAATGAGTCAGTAAGGATCTAGCATTATCTGAAAGCCACTCACAGACTTCAAAGGCTATGGGAGGAATTGGCTTTAGTGGAATCTGCCAAAGTGGGGTTTCAGCAGATGAACTGCTTGGCAGGAGCAGTAGAAAACATTCTCCCACAATCGGAAGAATCAAAGCTAAACAGGAAGAAAGAAGAGGGATCAGTACCTTAGTCTTTCTCTCTTCTACCCTCTGATCTCCTACTGATGTCTCCCTTTGTTCAAACCTGACAACTATTCAGAATATAAGAGGACAAGTATTGTATAGTCATAGAGGTGAGCCTCACAGTCCAACAGTCATAGCAGAGAAGGGCAGAAAAATTATTTGAAGCCTGATGCAGAATATCCAGTCTACTCACCTGTAACAGTATTCCCCAAATCTTGTTCTGGGGTTGGCGGCATCGAGGTACATTATTTGGAAAACTTCTAAAAATAAAATAAATTCCCAGTTTGCTGTGGAGTCTAGTAATCCAAATTTTAAATTGCTCCGTAAGTGAACATGTTTCAAAGCCTGGTTTAGAGACCACTCACCTTGCAGGTAAACTATAACCTTTAATATGGTACTTTGAAAATAGCCTTGGCCTTTCTCTTCAATCCCATGTGTCACATGTCTTGATTTAAGTCTGATTTAAATTCCTCTGTACATAATTGACAGCATCCAACATAATTGGTATTGATCGTGGCAGCATACCCTGGATGGTTCATGCTTTACTACGTCATCATATCTTTACCTAAGCTATGTCTTTCTCTAAAATGCTGTCCTATTTTTTTTCCTTGTTTTTAGTCTTTAGACCTTTTACTTTGTCCTTTTCTGCCGTGCTCTGTGCCCCGGGAGACTGATGTCTGTGAAATGCATCAAAATCATTTGCCTTCTATTTCTGGATGTGTTTGGTCTTCATTGGTGTAAATATGCATATTTGTTCTTTTAGCCATGAACTACTCTTTAGTTTGAAGCATTTCCTATATTCCTGCACTTCACGTATTCACTTTCTCGCACTGAAGATTGATTTTTGTTTTCATGTTTATCTCCAAAATTAAATTGTACGTTCTCTAAAAGTAGCATCTATGCCACATTATTCACTGTATCTCTTGTAAATATCACAGTACCTAGCATGTAGTACTGCTTAGTGCATGCAGAGTGTGGGAATGGAGAGTATATAAGGTGTGTGAGCTGTGGTTGCCTGAAGTCAGGTGAAAGATGATAAATCATAAAACTGCAATGTGCCGGGCGCGGTGGCTCACGCCTGTAATCCCAGCACTTTGGGAGGCCGAGGCGGGCGGATCACAAGGTCAGGAGATCGAGACCACGGTGAAACCCCGTCTCTACTAAAAATACAAAAAATTAGCCGGCGCGGTTGTGGGCGCCTGTAGTCCCAGCTACTCGGGAGGCTGAGGCAGGAGAATGGCGTGAACCCGGGAGGCGGAGCTTGCAGTGAGCCGAGATCGCGCCACTGCACTCCAGCCTGGGCGACAGAGCGAGACTCCGTCTCAAAAACAAAAACAAAAAAAAAAAAACTGCAATGTATGATATTGGAAGCCTTTTCTTTTTCCCTTCCAGATATATACAGGTTAAAAAAAAAGCCAAGAGTGATTCATAAGGACTTGGGGTGTCTGGTTATTTTTGGAGTCAAGGGGTATTACATGAGCTGACTTCTCCTTTCAAATACTGGAACTTAAACAAAACATTTCTCATCATATGGAAAAACATATACCATGATTAATTGCAAATACCACTATGAATAACAAAATGATGCTGTATTAGTCTGTTCTCATGCTGCTATGAAGAAATACACGAGACTAGTTGGTTTATGAGGAAAGAAGTTTAATTGACTCAGAGTTCTGCACGGCTGGGGAGGCCTCAGGAAACTTACAATCATGGCGGAAGGGGAAGCAAACACATCCTTCATTACATGGCAAGAGGCGAGAGAAGTGCTGAGCAAAAGGAGAAAAGCCCCTTATAAAACCATTAACTCTCCTGAGAACTCACTCACTATCATGAGAACAGCATGAGGCAACTGCCCGCATGACTGAATTACCTCCTACTGGGTTCTTCCCATGACATGAGGGGAATATGAGAACTAAAATTCAAGATGAGATTTGGGTGGGGACACAGCCAAACCATATTAGATGATGATTGTTATTAATTTTCCCAGCTGTGCTAACCAAGCTTTAGTTTAATTTTATTATAAAAGAAATTCAATAACCTTTCATGTAATATTTGTGTCACTCTGTATGCTTTCTATATGAATTCATCTCATGAAATCTGACTCCCAATGATAGTTGTCAAAAGTAAAAAAGCACCATGTCAATTTCTTATTGTGCTAAACTGTTCACCATTTTACTTGATAAATCAGCTCTTAATTGTCAGTATATTTCAGAGAATGACAATTTTTGTCATTCCTATAAATTCATGAAATATTTAATTTGGTCCTTAGATGAATTAGAAATACAACAAAATTATGTCTTACAAAATTTGAGAATGTGGTGGGCAGAATATCAAGTTTCCCTCTGTGACCTCCGTTCCCTTGTCTCCAAATGTAATTAAGTACCAGTCATTGACTTTGAATTAATCAAAACAGAGATTGTCCACGTGTGCCCACCCTAGTTGCACAAGCCTTTTAAAAGCAGCAAGTTTTCCCTGCCTGGTGGCAGATTTCAGCATCTGGACACATAAAAATTATTCAGTGCATCACTACTGCCTCAAAGATGGAGTTGAAAAAGAAAAAAGCAGTAACTGGGGACTTGTCTTAAGACCACAGACTAAATTCTGCCAACAACAAAAATGAACTTCAAATAAAATTTTCCCCATCTGCACAAATCATTCTTGTTGGCCCTTTGATTTCAGTGTTGTGATATCTTGAGCCATGCTGTGTCCAGCCTTCTGCCCTATAGCATGTGAGCTAAAAATCGAGTGTTATTTTAAGATGCTAAATTTGTGGTAATTTGTTACACAGCAATAGAAGTGAATAGAATAGAAGAATAGAATATGCAAACCCCTCAATTATACAAGAAAATCAAATATGACACAATGTTAATAACTGATAATTTAGTCTTTTCTGTGTCTTAGGGATAAGATCAAGCACTGTGTTGCACATTCTCAAATTTAATCTTCACAACAATTCCATGAATTAGATATTTGAACAATTGAAAAGAAAATATTGAATTAATCATGTCTTCATAGAAAAAATCCATTAGCATAAAGATTCAACTGAAAAAGATACAAAAAGCAAGACAAAATTGTACCCAAAGTATGTAGACAAACATGAATTTTATATATTATATATTGTTAATACCAGTAATGCGTAACAAAACAGAATGTTACTGAACATGCTCCCACAAGAATATTTGTAAATTTTCTAAAAATAATTTGCATAAGAGATACCATAATAAATATGTAACTTTAAGCACTCAATTCTAATCTTGAGCTGCTCAATCTCAAATCTTATTATTGCATGTTGAATCAATAATAGATAACATCAGAAATGATACTTTTCCAAGATTGGCAACTTTTATTATTTATGCTCTCTTGAAGGAGCTCAATTACACTGAACCTATTTTTCCCAACCATAAACCTAGTACATCCTAGACAGCATATATTTTTTATAGTTTTAGGGTACATTAAAAAGTTAAAGAAATGTGTTAGAGGTTTAATTTGCCTAAAATATAGGTAAATAACATAAGTTTGATATATTGTTTGATTTTTGTCATGCTAAACATTTCTGAAATCATTTGAGCCAGAATTTATTGATAAAGGCAGCAAACATCAAAAATAATATTGTTGTTCCACTAAGTAAGCTAAAATTAAATGTAGCAGGGAAGACATCCAGCCACATAAGAATTGTCTTCCATTTTTTCTTCCATGATCTTTTTCTTGTCCTCATGAAACGAAAGCCTTGAAACTGAATAGCATTTTGTAAACAAATCACATCCATTATGTTAGGACAAATTTTTTGTCAATATTAAAGATATAAAAGAGCTATATGGGAAAATGTTTACTTAGAAACTCTCTTAGTCTATTTTTGGTTGTTAGCAGAACCCCAGAGACTGGGTAATTTATAAAGAAAATACATTGATTTCTTACCATTCTAAATGTTAGAAAGTCCAGGAGCAAGGGTCTGGCATCTATGGAAGGCCATCTTGCTGTGCCATGACATGGTAGAGGGTATCACATGCTGAGAGAGCAAGAGCATGCATGTCCACTCAAGTCCCCCTTCCTCCTCTTAAACAAAGTCACCAGTCCCATCATGGGAGTTCCAACCTGATGAGCTTATCTAGCACTAGTTGCCATGCAAAGGCCCCAGTTCCAAATACTGTCAATATATGAACTTAGGGATTAAATTTTTAATGTAAGAAACCTTGGGGACACATTCAAATCACTGGAGGAATGTTATATACATTTAAAATCAGAGGCGCAAATGTGTGCTTAAAGGGTATTGTAATTTTCTGGGCTTGATAAGATGTATAATGTAGAAACTATAAAGAACTGGCAAAAAATATATTTTCCAACTTTGGGATGTATGGAAACATGATAATACGTTCCAAAAAATTGAATATTTGCAATATTTCTCCATCCCTTCATATGTATAGTTTTATTCCAAAAAGAATTTAATGTGAATTCATATAGTTCATCTTTAGATACAAATATTAGTTTCTATTATATTCAGTATGGTTTGCTTGCAAAAAATTATGCTTGTTATATTAACTGTGAAAATAATATTGTTTGAGCTATAATTAAAATTTGAGCAATGTGATTTAATTTCATAGAAATATAAATATAGTATTATCCTACATGTAACAAAGCACTGAACTTTAAAGGATCTAGCAGTTCTTAGTATAAGAAAAATAAGAAAACATCTTTAAAAATAGAAGGCATCATTAATATTATAATTATTGCTACTTTTTTATCATTATTTTAAAAAGAAAATAAAAATCTAAGAAAAATAACCCTCAAATCATTAATTACGTCTTCTGCCACATACACCCATATGTGTAATATTTTGTGAACTCCTATTGACTTCTCCTTAGATTTTTTTTTTCATGCTTCTATAAGAGAGATGATATTTAAATACAAATAATAAAATTCCTTAATGTTATACTTCACTGGTTTATTTAAATTTTGTCCAAATATTAATTATAAATCCCATATTATAGTGAGTCCCATATTAATTACAAATCATACTGTGTATGATGATTCTTTCATCATGCTTCTTACAAACTGAAAGGGATTTTGTTTAACTAAGACTCCAGGAAGGAGCATTCTCTGTAGCTGAGCAGCTTGTACAGTCACGGGCAAGGAGAGAGAGAATGGTAATGGAAAAGCTGTGGTATTTGCTTTGGTCCTTGGTCCAACAAGTAGATCAACAAGTAGATAGCTTGTCTGCTCCCAGGAAATCTGCAAACTGACAGACAATGTTACCCTACAGCCTCATCCCACCTACCAGCCTTGGACACCCAGGACACATCACTTCTGTCACCTAAAAGCAAGAAAATAGGAAAGTCAGCTTCTTTTTACCACTTATTTTCTTCCTTGTCATTCCTCATTCTTATCTCTCCCTCTCTACTTGTTATCTGTTCCCTTCCTTTCTCTCTCTTTCTAGGAAAGCTAAAGAATTTGATCAATGTTGACTAGAGTCATATGATCCTTCTTCTTCATCTTCAACACCATCAGTGTCTTTCTCTTCATACACTGGTTCTCAAACTTGTACTTAAATTAGGCCACCCAAGAAACTGTCAAAACACAAATGCTAGGCTCCACCTCCAGAGTTTCTGATTCAGTCAGTCTGGGGTGGCGCCTGAGAATTTGCATTTCTAATAAGTTACAGGGTGAGAATGCAGATGCTGATGAGGCTGATCAGAGGACAACTCTTTGGAAACCACTACCTATGTGTATATATATATATATATATATATAGTACAGATAGTGTAGCAGCTAATGCTTACACAAAAGTTTCTTTATGCCAGGTATTCCTCCATACTCTATACATTTATGAACTCATTCAGTCCTCATAACAATAACATAGGAATGATTAGTATCCCTATTTACATATGTTACATATGGAGAAACTAAGTCACAGAAAAATCAACTAAATTGTCCAGGTGATTTTAAGCTAACCTGTGGCAGGGCAGTCTGCCTCCAATGTAGTTGGTAGCCACTCAATGTCACTGTCTCCACAATCTTTAATGAAAAATGTTAAGCCATGAAGCAAACTGGAATTGCTATAATAGGCTGTCATGGAAAAATTGGAAATTTCACCCTTTTATGTGAAATATATTAGACAAGGAATTCAGAAGAGAACACTGAATGGGTAATATACTTCATGTAGTAAGCCAGTAAAAATATTAAATTGGTTTCAATATTAAGAAACTTTCACTTTAATTTTATGTATTTTCATATATTGACCTAACTTTTCTGATAGCCTAAAACAACTATAGTTATAATATAAATTCTAAGTATGAAACAGCTGCGTTGCCGATTAACTTTTTGTAAGGTATTTTCTTCTTTGATGTTGTTATTGTTTTATTGTTACTACTTTATATTATTTTATATAAGTATTACTATGTATTTACTATTTTATCCTATATCATTGTATTTATAATACTTTAATGCTATCCTTTATTTGCTGAGTTCCTTAAGCTCGCAATTTCTTATTTCTGAAAACATTTTTGTTAAAATTGCAATGATTTGTAATAACTTTAGAATTTGTTCTGAATTGCTTAAAGGCATAAAAATTATAAAAATATCATTTTAAGATATGATTTCTGATAAATATCTGAATTTAAACACTTGTATTTCTTCCTTTTTAAGAAAAGTATCATTTCAGTCTTATATAAAAAGACTTTTTACATAATTTTTATCAAATTATCAAAAGATACATGCAATAGTTGAATCACTTTAAAATTATTTGCTTGAAATTCAGTCGCCACTGTTGGAAGTGCTTTTGGTGTAACTGTGTTGAATAGGAAGTGATATCACATTCAAATGTGAAAGAAAACCAAATGTTATTTTCTATCATCAAAAAAATCAAAACTATGATTCCATTTTTCTGATAGTACTGTTCTAGATACTAATACAGATTGTATTCACAAACATCCTGTGAATTTCAGGCCCTCACTTTTCTCTGCATACCTTTATTACATTTTATTGAAAGTTTAAGTTTACATATCTTTCTCTTCCACTAGAATGTAAGCTTCAAAAGGGTTAAATTGAAACGAATTGTGATTTATTCACAATATCAATGTTCCTTGCAGAGTAAATGTCCAATAAATTGAAGGGGTGGCCTGCCCCTCCACACCTGTGGGCGTTCTCGTTAGGTGAAACGACAGACTTGAGAAAAGAAATGAGACACAGAGACAAAGTATAGAGAAAGAAAAAGTAGGCCCAGGGGACCGGTGCTCAGCATACAGAGGACCCACCCCGGCACTGGTCTCTGAGTTCCCTCAGTATTTATTGATCATTATCTTTACCATCTTAGAAAAAAGGAAGTGGCAGGATAATAGGATCATCGTAGGGAGAAGGTCAGCAGTAAGACATATGAATAAAGATCTCTGTGACATGAATAAATTTAAGGAAAAGTGCTGTGCCTTGATATGCATATGCAAACATCTCCATAAACCTTTTTAGTGCATAAAGGGCAACATTGCGCTAGCAAGTCCCACCTTTCGCCCTAAGGCGGTTTTCTCCTTTCTCAGTAAACAGAACATACAATCGGGTTTTACACCCAGATGTTCCATTGCCCAGGGACAGGCAGGAGACAGATGCTTTCCTCTATCTCAACTGCCAAGAGGCCTTCTTTCTTCTTATACGAGTCCTCCTCAGTACAGACCCTTCACAGGTGTCAGACTGGGGGACGATCAGGTCTTTCCCTTCCCATGAGGCCATATTTCAGACTATCACATGGGGAGAAACCTTGGACAATACCTAGCTTTCCTAGGCAGAGGTCCCTGCGACCTTTGGCAGTGTACGCATCCCTGGGTACTTGAGATTAAGAGAATGGTGATGACTTTTCACAAGCATACTGCCTTCAGGCACTTGTTTAACAAAGCACACCCTGCACAGCCCAAAATCCGTTAAACCTTGAGTCACCACAGCACATGTCTCTTGCAAGGACAAGGTTGGGGGTAGGGTCACAGATTAACAGCATCTCAATACAGAACAAGATGGAGTCTCTTATGTCTACTTCTTTCTATATAGACACAGTAACGGTCTGATCTTTCTTTTCCCCACAATAAATTTTTTTAAACTGACTTGCATTTTTATACAAACTGCAGTCTCATGTTAATTACAAAATATTGAGCAGGACATCAAAGTACAGATTTTATTGTTTAATTATTTAATTACTTGTTAATTTGTATTTAATGGGGGTAATTCTGCTGTATATAATGTGTGTTGTCTAATAGGTGTAAATTATAAGAGATGCAGGAGTGAGTTATTTATTTTCTTAGTGCCATCCATCTGTCCATTTTAATTTCTAAATGAAAATGAATGATTGACTCTATTGAAATCAACATTTAACAAATATTTTTTAAAGAAGATTCTAGGTGCTATAGATTTATCTATAAATTTATCTTTTGTTTAGCCTCAGTTTTACCAATCTGCTTTTGTTTTATCATTTATTCTAGTTGGGAGAATAGAATTAATATATATTTGGCAAACTATGAAAAGATATTTAAAAAACACTGAAACAGTTTGCTTTAAATATTAGGAGATAAGAATAAGAAACATAGGAAGACTGCACACGTTTTAATAATGCTCAAAAATTAGTTTTCCTGCTCTTTTCTAGCTCCATATATTTTAAACAACAAGTTTGTAGCCAAATTGTGATTCTGAGTCAAGCAAACACTGTAGCAGAAAGGTCATTTTGCAGAAATAATAGTATTTTAACTTTCTCCTCTCTGGGTGAGTTAATGCCATGATGCAGATGCCTTTCCTATTTAGATAAGAGAAGATAAAGGAAATTGTATTGTAATTTTAATATTTCCTTTGTCACTTTGAATAAAATCCATTAATGCCAGGGCTTTTACAGAGCTGTCCAATATGAACAGAAATTACAGCCAGGTTATTAACCAAATGTAATTGCCTGGTGCTAACAGATCGTTGAGTCTCTATCTGACGCTTATTTAACTTCAGAAAGGCTATCAATTAGGACACCACATTTCAAGCGAGTGGGAAAATTATGCATGGACACTTTCAACAGAAAGGTGACACTTTAATAAAACAGTGCATATCATTTTTAGAATACCAAACTCCTACTGTAGTACTGTTTAAAAAGGAAAGAACTTCATACATTTGTTTGGTCCCCTGGTGTCAAAAGGCATGAGGTGACTGATAAGCCCAAACCTCAAATGCTATGTAGTATACATATCCAGAGACAAGTGGCCCTGATCATGGCAATCTGTCCAAACAATTCAGAGGGTGCCCGTCGCATACAACTCTGTGTGCGTGTGTGTGTATGTCCCACATGTTCCTAGCAATGCAATACGCTAATTAGAACATTAGAAGATAAAAATATTGTTAATTGCTTTTATAAGTTGAATACTTAGGTTTTTTTTCTTTTTTTTTCCCAGATGAAGTCTTGTTCTGTCGCTGAGGCTGAAGTGCAGGGACACGATCTCAGCTCACTGCAACTTACACCTCCCGGGTTCAAGCAATTCCCTGCCTCAGGCTCCTGAATTGCTGGGATTACATGCTGGGCTAATTTTTGTAATTTTAGTAGAGACGGGTTTCACCCTCTTGGCCAGGCTGGTCTTGAACTCCTGATCTTGCAATCCACCTGCCTCAGCCTCCCAAAGTGCTGAGATTACAGGTGTGAGCCACCGCACCCAGCCAGTTTTGCATTCTTCAATCCAGAGACGTTTGTATCCAAATATATGATTCATACATGGATTATTGGTAGGAGAGGGAATTCCCATTGGAGGGGTAGTAGTGATAACGGGAACACATTGACTTTGACAGAAAGAAGCCTGAACTCAAACCCCAGGATATATAAAATGACTTTGTTTTTAGGTGACAGTTTTGAGGGCTTCTTGTGCGAAGCACCCCTCCGAACACATAATAGATTTTATCTCATGAGGTTAGGCAATCATTTGATCTTTCTAAGCATGTGTTTCCCCAGGTATAAATTAATGTGTAACCGTATATTAAGGGGAAAATTATCATGCATCCTACTCGACATGGTTTCTCTTCTTTATATGTTTTATTCCTTTCATGAAAGAAGAGATTTAACCTGATCAGTCTCATGTGATGCACTAACTGAACCAAATTCCATATTTAATGGAGACACGATGCTTTTAGAGATCGGTTGATTTCTCATGCACTTGTGCCATCTCTTCCATGTATTATCTCTTTCTTATGGGCCAGGCATCGTAACTAATACTGGATAAACTGTGATGGACAGAACAATGTGATTCTTGTTTCCATGCATCTTGGAGTCTCTGTCTCTTTCTCCCATCCAGCCAGATTGGTAAATTGACTCCTGAACTGTTCCTTTGGGAGAGACCTCACCAGTCATGTTTCTTCTCTCCATCACATTTAACAGAAGAAGCTGAAGGCCACTTCTTTATCATGTGTTCTTTTTACTATACACGGGGCCAGATCATGAAAAACAAACCTCAGGATCCTTACCTTTGGTGTGGTTTTGTTTAGACAAATATGAAGGAATACCTTAATATATGTTTTATGCTTGAAATTGGCACATACACTTTTCTCAAGCAATAAAATTAAACGGACAATGATTTCTAAGCATTTGCTTATGAGAAGTTTTATTTCAAAATCATGTTATGTTACTTTTTTTTGAAATCTAATTTCAGATTGGTATATTATTTTCATTTTCTTTCCAGGAAAGATAATAGGGACTGGGCAGCATTTTTGCAGCCTAACAGCTTTATATTTGAACAAAAAGGAAAGTAGTTTCTGGTGATATCTAGCAAATTACTCCATAATCCTGTGCAGAAGTGTTTTCAAATCAGGAGTTAGTTGTGGCTTCCAGAACTGATAACACTGTAACATTTTACAACCAGGTAAGGCAGAGCTATAAACCTACCTATTTTCAGAGGAAGTATCGCTCCTTCTCTTCCCGCAATCCTCTGGAGAGATGCCCAGTCCAAACATAGAAGCAGAATAGTCTATGATGTCCACCCTCTGCTTCCAATTTCCTATCCACCCAACCACGTGACTTACAATTTCCCTGAGGCCACACTGAAACTATCTCTTGTCCTAATATCATGCCCTGAGCAGCATTATCCTCAGGAGTTTGCTAATGGTCCCCATCTTTTTGTTTACTCAAAACTTTTTTTTTTTTTTTTTTGAGACGGACTCTTGCTCTGTCGCCCAGGCTGGAGTGCAGTGGTGAGATGTCAGCTCACTGTGACCTCCACCTCGCCTCCCGGGTCCTGGTTCAAGCAATTCTCCTGCCGCAGCCTCTGGAGTAGCTGGGATTACAGGCACGTACCACTAGGCCAAGCTAATTTTTGTAGTTTTAGTAGAGATGGGGTTTCACCATGTTGGCCAGGCTTGTCTTGAACTCCTGGTCTCGTGATCTGCCTGCCCTGGCCTCCAAAAGTGCTGGGATTACAGGCATGAGCCACCACGCCTGGCCTGTTCAAAAGTTCTTGACTCAAGTGCAGACACAAGCTCACATGTTCACACAAACTCTTCCTGAACTTGTTCATTGCAGGTTATATCATTCTGTCTCTAAATTCCTATAACACACATTCTGTGTATTTGACACGCAATTGCCTGTTGTTCTGTGGTGTCTCTTCTAATTTTGTCTTGTGTCTGCTGTGTTGTTATTGTATACATCAGTATATCATCTCCCATATACTATAAAGAAAAATCCTTGAATTCTTCAAATAAGTGCTTAGAATATAGTGTGGTATTATTGATTGTAATTTTGAATTACTCATCCCAGCAACATATTTCCAAGTCTTTTGATAAAATGTCCTCATTATTTGTGTTTTGAATATCAGAGTCAGAGACAAGCTCACACAGGCAATATTGGGACAAAATTCATGCATACCTTTTCACTATTCATTAGTATAAGTCCATAAAAGTTAATGCTAATTGAAAAGAGACAGTGGGCCAAATTATTCCTCATTTTTAGGATGAGGCATCTGAAGCTTAACATGGCACTTCTCCAAGTCATACAAGCAAAGAGGAAGCCAGGACTTAAACCCAAGTCAGATTTATTTCAAACTATTTGCCTCTCCTTGAAAATAGTTATTTAGGGAATAAATGTGTTGATTAGTAAAACATACAGCATAAAGTTCAATCCACTAAGCCATTTGCCTCAAAATTATTACATTGTATGACATGAAAAAACATCTGACATAGCATCTAAAATGCAAGATAATTTTTACAATATTGGTTTTACTTACTGAATAGTGACATAGAAAACTATTATTAACTCCATTTCGTAGATGAGGAAACCAAGTAAGCAAACCTTCAAAGAAGGTGCCTACTTTGACTTCTAAGCCCGAGGTATTTCCATGATGCTACTCACTCTTTCTAAAAAATGTATGTAGTTCCTCTGTCTTAAATGTCTTTCTCCAATCGTGATCACCTAATTATTGCCTCTTGCTATTGTTTTAATTAGTCTATTCCAAAATTTGAGTACTTCCAATGTGATAATATTAAGAGGTGAAGCTTTTAGCCAGTGACTAAGCTATGAGATCTTTTCCCTCAGGAATGGGATCAGGTGCCCTTATAAAAAGTACTTGGCAAGATATTTTGACCCTCTCATCCTTCCACCTTCTCCCATGTGAGGAAACAAGGCTCTTTGCCTCTGGAGGATGAGGTTTCATCTTGGAAACAGAGAGACCAGATCCTCACTAGCCAAGTGCCTTGATCTTGAACTTCCCAGCCTCTGGGACTGTGAGACATAAATTTCTGTATTTTATAAATGATGCAGTCTGTTCTGTTACGGTGGCACAAGCTGGTTGTGACACTTCCTCATTCCAATAAAGACCAACCAGCTATCACTTTTATTATGTAGGTTTTCCTGAATATTTACTCTGCAAGGAACAGTTTCATTTATTTTTATATTTCCAGCACATAGTAATTTCTTAATGAACTCTTTAGCTTAAAACTTATTTTGAAATTTCAGTGCATTTATTAAAGTTCACATTCCTTTATTTTAATTGTTATGTATTTATTTTTGTGGAAAAATCTTTCTTAATCACAACTTCCAAATTTGGATTAAGGCTCTTATTTCCCTTTAAACATTACTAACATTTTTTTCAGGAATATTTTTCCTTAGGGGGGAAAAAAAACACCAGCAGAAATTGGCATCACACCAAGTGGGCTGATACAGCAAGAATGCACCTGGCAAACTCAAATCATTTTCTTTTATATGTGTAGGTTTTCCTCTGCGGAAGGCCATAATAGGTCACATAGTAGCTAGGGACCAAATACTTATTCTAACTAGATATTATTTCCTTAGTGTCTTATATCAACAATGTTGATTTTCTTGTAGATACAGAAGTCTTACATATCTTGCAGATACATATAATCTAAGTAAGCCTTCAATTTTATGTATCTCTCTGTATGAATTCTCCCATCTGTAGAATTAAAAAATAAATCTACACAAATGAGTCAATGGTTTGGTTAAATAGTCATAGGTAGTTGATTTTAAAATAGGAATACTCTTTTATAAATATGGAATTAAATTCAATAAGAGAACATAGAGACTTTAAAATACATTTATATGGCATAGTTTTAAAGTAAAAACCTTTAAGAACATTATTCATCATAACCACATAAAACAATCAAATATTTTTACCAGTTCTTGACTGAGATATAAGAGCAGTTTTTGTCCTCAAACTAATCAATGGCAAAGTAAAGTGTTTTGAGTGAATATAATGTCCTAGTAATTATGCTAAATATTATATATTTTACCCATTTCACTATCAAAATAATTTCATGTCATAGATGTGATATTCATATTATAATGAAGCAGACGCTAAAACTAACGACTTCCCCAAAGTCACATGTATTGTAACTAATATACCAAGTATGAACTCTGAAATCTATGCTCACCGTATGTTCTAAATTTAGTACAGATTATTGACACAATTAAGAGATTATTGGAATAATCTTTAGTGTTTTTATTATTATCATTCAGAGTTGATGAACACAAACACTGTAATTCTATAAGGTTTATTTTTTGGCAATATGACCTTTCAAATGGTTCCATGTAATGCAAATATAACACTCTCCCTCACATTTTTATTATTTATTTGATGGAGGAAGAACAAATGAAGTTAAGGATGTCTTGATTAAGAATACTAGTAAGAGTGCTGAAAGTAATATTGTGCAGGTTATAAAATAAGAAGCTAGGTGAAATCCAAGGCTCAATTTTACAAATAACTTAATCATAATATACGTTTTAACATTTCCAAGCAGAAGTGAGTATAAAATAGTGGCTTAAAATTATTAAGTTTTTCAAAGGTATAGGGTTTTTTTGTTGTTGACGTTTTTGTGTTTTCTTGGTATGTGTATGTGTGTTGATAACATTAAGAAGGATGTCACATTAGCACTGAAAATAGCAAGTTACTCTTTGCTATGGGGAAGACGAGAGGATTTGTATCTGGCCAGTGTGAAAGAATGTTGGCATATATTTTACTATCATACTACTGAAGAAAACGTATCAGCCAGTCAGATTTGAAATAAGCAAGCCAATCACTGGTTTATGTTCTTTAAAAATGTTAAATAATCCTTTAAATATTAAAGTTATTTATAGTTTCCATAAATAATACTTAAAAATTTCTCTGTTGGGAAAAAATACATTGATTTCTAGAAATTTTCTGTAAGAAAACATATACATTGATTTTAAACTGAATATGATTTAATATTTTTTGCTAAGTTCTATTTTAAAAAATCTTATTTTAGGCAATGTCCTTCGTTAAAATGTTACCTTTAAACAAATGACATGTAAAAATGACATGGAGGCCGGGCACGGTAGCTCATGCCTGTAATCCCAGCACTTTGGGCGGCCAAGGCGGGTGGATCACAAGGTCAGGAGATCGAGACCATCGTGGGTAACATGATGAAACCCCGTCTCTACTAAAAATACAAAAATTAGCCAGGCGTGGCGGTGCACACCTATAGTCCCAGCTGCTGGGGAGGCTGAGGCAGGAGAATGGTGTGAACCTGGGAGGCGGAGCTTGCAGTGAGCCGAAATCCCACCACTGCACTCCAGCCTGGGTGACAGAGTGAGACTCTGTCTCAAAAAAAAAAAAAGAAAAAAAGAAAAATGAAAGACATGAAATGTGAAATTTCAAAAATAAAAATAAATGTGATATAAATTAATACAAAACACCAAGAAATGATAATGCAAAAGATAATGTCATTTATTAAAAATTATCAATCCTAAACATGAAGTCTCTGCTGTTTATATTGTAATACTTAAAATTTCAAGCCATCCAATTATTTTGCCATCTTAGTTTTGAAAGACTATATGAATTTTGTATGTGTAAATGTTGAATATACATTTCGTAGGTTTAAAAGGACTATAAAAAGCAAGACCATAGGTAAGAACCTGAGCCTAATTTTTTAACTTGAGTGTCAGATCTATGACAGGAGATTTGCAATAATTAAATAACATCCTGAATCAAAAGGGCATACAGTTACTATGTCACAGAAGCAACTGTTTTGTATACAAAATTGAGCATCAGACTTCCCACTATTCTTTTTCAAATATGGTGAAGTCTTTATATTGGAGCTCAGAATTATAGGTGACAAAGTGGACAGAAAAGGGTCTGTGGAGTATGGTAGACATGGACTTGAAAGTCAAGACCACAATGTTCCAATCATGTGAAACTGAACAAATTCCACTATAACCTTGATTTGCTCATCTACATAATAGTGATAATAACACCACCCCGTGAAACCCACTGAGCGCAATGGACAGCATATGAAAGCAGTTAATGAAGGCGGGCTATGTGTGCCACCGAGTGGCATTGTTCCATGTTGAGCCATCTTTCTGTAGGCGCACCTCCTATCTATGGCAGGTATCAAATGCATACCAAAGACTAACTTGGTCACCAGGCTTAATTCTTAGCATGAAACTCATTTTTTAAGCCTTGCTATAAAGATATTTTTTTTCTAGGAGAATTTTATAAGTACATAGTGAGCTTTGTGCTCATATTTGGCAGTACGCATGGACATAACTTCCAAAATCAGCTGTGGGTTGGCTGAGCTCAGCATCCTGCTATCCCATAGGAAGGCAGAGGAATGAAAGCCAGATTTACATGTTGGTTAAAAGTTATACATACATGCAACCAAACACATTCAACTGTATTCCTCTTTTAAAGCAAAATACGAGCAGGTTTAAAATCATTCAACTCTTGTATAAACATGGTATGCCAAATGAAATTGTATAGGATAGCTACATTTCCAAACTGATAAAAAGGCCATAATTTAAAAATAAAAGAACCATGGTACCCCATATAACATAGGCTAGAAAATGATAAAATCACAACAATAAAGTTAATTATTGAGACAATAATATAAATCATTAAACACACAGATAGTAAAACTCTCAATAATTGATTATAACTTTATCTAAATGCTCAGGTTATCTAAAATGAGGAAAATATTTGCATAGAAGGCAACATTACTTGACACTCATAATCTGCTAGTTAAGCTGAGACGCTAGCAATGCCATAGAACAGAGAATAACAGAGCCAGGTGACAATCAGAAAATGCAGTCTTTAAGTTTTTCTATTCCACTTTCAAACTTTGAAGGGTCAGTCGTATAGCTGAAGGTATCATCTAAAGTAAGAAAAAAAAATTGGTAATTAGGTAGACAGAAATATCATGCTTTTCTTTATGGACATCATAAATCAAGTTAATGTAATTTTACTATAGCTTTAGCATATATGTGCTTACAGAAAAAAAAACAAACAATCATTCCCAGGTAGAAAGTATTCTCAGATGGAATCTTGTGCAAATAACCCTAAGCATATTGCTAAATATACATTAATTCATAATAATATATTTTGTAGATTAATATGCCTAATTTTGGATTTTAGTTCTTTCTGTAATCATATGTCAGATCAAAACAAAATCTTCTTGCATATACAAACTGATTACTTGAACTTTCAAATGCATCATAAAGACAGGAGTAAAGTTATTAGTCGGAAGTGGGGCCTGGGGCCCTCCAGCAAATTTATGGTAGATTACAATGGAGCCACTTTGCTAGAAGAAATGCAAACACCATTACTAAGCTACACATTTGGCATCTCTATTTTAGATGTCAAATGACGTACCAGTTTGATTTCACCTAAGCCTTCCCTGACATTGTGCAGTCTTTTTGATATCCCTCTTACATGCTAATACTACAATCTGAAAGTCCAAGAAGAAAAGGAAATAGGGAATTTAGGAAGGATACAGATGTGGGACTCAAAGATCTTCAAGAAAGAAAAGAAAAAAGATTGGGATATAATTTGTGACAGCCAGTTTGTTTGTTTGTTTGTTTGTTTTGTTTCTCTGGGATAGAAACCAATAAAAAACAATGAAAAGAAAAAATAATATAATTTAATAATGCCAATATTTTGCCCATTTTTATCAATGGGTAAACAGTAAATGTTTTCACTTTCAATGGAAGAAAAATTCATTCAGATGTCACAAGGATTTAAAAATAACTTTAAGTAAATAGCATCTTTTGAAACAGAGTGTTTAAGTCTTTCTGATAAGACTATATAGTTTAGGAAAGGAAAATAAAACTGAGAAAGGACTGAGTAGTAACTAATATGACTTATTCTGGAAGGTAAAGTAAGTGAGTTTATAAAAATTATAAATAATATATTGTGTTCTAATGGGATGTCCACAAACTATTCCTGTCCTTGTCTTGATACTGGAGATTTGGATTCTTTACTTTTTATAGTTCTCTCTCTTCCCCTCCCCTGCCTTCCTCCCTTTTCTGAAAACTAGTTTCTGCATGCTCAGTCATGACACAATATAATTTCCTGGCATATGGGAGCTTGTCTTCTAAAGAAATTAAACACATTGAGCAGACTCTCAACCATAATAATAATAATAATAAAAATCTATCAGAAGTCTAACTGCAATAATATACCTAAGAAAACAGACAAAGCATATATTTCGAGTTCTTTTCCAGCTTAGCATATATTTCTAGTTCTTTTCCAGCTTAGCATATAAGTATTGGGAATAGTTTCTTGCTTCATGATTCTAAATATAAGCACCAATTCCCCTTACAGAAGAAGAAACATATTAAGAAAAAAATTAAACCTCACTTAAAAAAAATTTAGTGGTGGACATCGTACTACTCCTGCAATGAATGTTTTACCTCCGTTGAATTATGTAAATGGTTTCAGGGATTTGAAAATAATTATTTCAGTAAAAGAATGTAGAGCTCCTGAACTGGCATAATTTCCCACAAGAAAAATTAAATCAGAATTATGTAAGTACAGCGCTGCAAATCCAGCTGGCCCTAAGGCAATGCCTGGGAAGAGGGAGCATGCAGCATGCCGTAAAATCTCCACTCAAGCTCTGCCTGTCCTCTGCAGTCGAACTTGTGTGATCATTTGGAGTAATACCACAAGGACATGAAGCATCCATGGTGTTGAAAAGGCATACAAATAAAAAGCAGTAGAATATTGCGGCAAGAACTCAAGCAGAGTAAGAAAATGAGGGGGAAGAAATACACTATATTAAAAGCAAGAGAGATTGGAAAGTATCTAACAAATGTAAGCTTGGTCTTTGTTGAAGCAAAGTGATTTATAGAGGAAAATAAAAATCGTAGTGAGTAGTAGTGACACTAGGATGCTAGACTAAACGTGTAGTCTCTACTTACCAAATTATTCATATGTTTGGAAATTTCTCCTTTCAAAGCAAAGATCCACAGGGAGGGTTTTTTGAAACCATTTGGACTTCCTAGTCAAACTATGGTTCTCAGCCATGAGATTCTTTATATTATTACAATTAATACTAACCACCAAGTAGACTCAAGTCCCCTCATTTACTTTTTGTTTGTTTGTTTGTTTCTTTTTTGAGAAGGAGTCTCACACTGTCACCCAGGCTGGAGTGCAGTGGCACCATCTCGGCTCACTGCAACCTCCAACTCCTGCGCTCAAGTGATTCTCCTGCCTCAACCTCCTGAGTAGCTGGGACTACAAGTGGCACCACCATGTCTGGCTAATTTTTGTATTTTTAGGAGAGATGGGGTTTCACCATGTTGGCCCTCCCCATGTTGAACTCCTGAACTCAAGTGATCCACCCACCACGGCCTTCCAAAATGCTGGGATTAAAGGTGTGAGCCTCTGGGCCCGGCCTTCGACTCCCATCATTTTTTGTACTGTATCCGTACATTTCCTATTGAGAACTCAAAATTATGTAATTTTATTTATATTTTCATTTAATTTTTGCTTCACTACCCTCCCCAGTAGACACAATCACACCCAAATTTCAGTGGCCATTTCTGTCATGTCTACTGCATCTTCAGAAATTGCACCATATTTCAAACAGAAAATGGGACCCACATATTTGTTTATTTAATGAATGCTAAATGATAGACCTAGGTCTAACATAAAGCAGAGGAAATTATCTTTTCTTGAGAGAATATTGGTAATTGGTAATATGTGCCATGACTTGTTAGCATGTCCAACCTTCAGTTCCGTTTCCATTTTCTAAGAATTTCTCTTACGTTAATGAGAAATGAGAACAGACTTATAAAAATATGGTTGTTTATAATAAGTTTAAAATAATAAAATAAGTTTAAAATAATACTTATAATATTTTAAAATGTGAAAGGATAAAACTAAATGTTTAACAACAGGAAAGTAATTTTTAAAAATAGTATGTTAATATCTTAACATATTATGAATCTATTAAATGGTGTTTTAAAATATTTGTAAAATATTAAACATACATTTTTGATGAAAAATGCTCAACTTTGCATAGACATCAAAATTGTGACTCTATAATATACATCGGCATATATTTAGTATATAAATATATATTATTTAGCATACTTATGAGACCATGGGTGTGTGTGCCTGTTCACAACAAAGTTGTATAAGATACATTGTAGACATTATGAACTCTGGAGACAGACTACAAAAATGCCAATACTATTTCCGTCACTTAGCAAGTTACCTAAATCTCTTTTTCTTCAGATTCCTCCTTTGTGAAATGGCAAAAATATAAAGTTGATGATGAAATTAGATGAGTTAGTTTTTGCTTAGAAAAAATGTATAGCAGAGTATTCCACAAGTCTTTATGATTATTTAAATACACACATAACATGTACAAAAAACATGTATACACACATGCAATCACAAAAATATGCAAAATAGAGCAAAATATTATCAGTGAACAGTTTTTGTTTCTGAGATTGTGGATAACTTTTGTGTTTTACTTTATGTGGTCTAAAATTTTGTCTGGAATAAGTAAATATTGCTTTTATAGTTATAAATAAAACTATTTTACAAGATATTAAAAAACAGGTGGACTGAGATAACATATACACATATATAATACATACATACATAATGCTTAGAATAGTGCTGAGCATATAGTATTCATTTTAAGAGTGTTTAAGTTAAAATAAATGACAATTGAGTAATTGGACATAGCAATGCGTAACTTGAGAATATGAAGCCCAAGGAATTTGCAAGAAAAATGGTTAAAGACAAAAATTAGAATTGTAAGAGCAGACAATACTGGCCTAGCAATGTTTGGGTTTGTAATTCTTTCAAAGGCTTGAGTACATGCAGTCGCCTACATGGAAGGGACCAGCATAAAGAAAAGGTTGGAGAACGTATGAAGAGAGACAATAATTTTTATGACAAAGTTCAGATTCCAGATAAGCTGAATAAAATAAGATCAAGAACAAAATAGGATAATTTTTTTTTTTTCTTGAGGCGGAGTCTCGCTCTGTCGCCCCGGCTGGAGGGCAGTGACGCAATCTCGGGTCACTGCAAGCTCCGCCTCCCGGGTTCACGCCATTCTCCTGCCTCAGCATCACCAGTAGCTGGGACTACAGGCGCCGCCACCACGCCCGGCTAAATTTTTGTATTTTTAGTAGAGACGGGTTTTCACCGTGGTCTCCATCTCCTGACCTCATGATCCGCCCGCCTCGGCCTCCCAAAGTGCTGGAATTACAGGCGTGAGCCACCGCGCCCAGCCATAAATTTGTTTTAAAGAAGAAAAACTTGCATGTAATTCTGGTATAAGGAAGGTAGGGCTGCATGCAGATAATAGAGATTTGATTTGTAAATGCAAAAAGCATACCAAGTCAAGAAATTCTCTATTGCTCTGCAGAATCAGACATTTAAGGTGCATGAAGATGGCCACTCGGGAACGGTGGTCCAGCAGAGAAGGCTGGTGGCTCCATGTAACGACCTTGGTAATGGGTTAAATAGTGGCAAAGACCTCGTCTACCATTAGGTCTAAGTGCGGGTGTCAGTTGAAATAGATACACTTTGGAAGTGAGCATTAGCAGGTATATAGGAGAAGAAAAGAAAAAGGTAATATTGGAATTTTGCAGGGTGGATCGTTCAGAAACACTTGATCACCCATTTTCAGACTTTCCTAATATAACCATTCTGTAGCTCAGTGAATAACTGCTTTCACACTCCAAAATATCTAATCTCATGGTTAAATTAAAATACAATGAAGTTTGGTACTCTTTTAAATGATGAATGTAATCCTAATTTTTGATATTAAAAATAGGGTATAATATTTTTAATAACAAGCAAAACACATATGCAGTTTATATTTAATCACTATATAGGTAACTTTCTCCAATATATGACCAGTTAGTAAATAACTTAGGAAACTAAGTAGAAACATCAATGGACCATCCAAAGTTTTAATATCCTAATTTGATAAAGTCCCTTAGCGTTCTAACCATTGTAACTTACATTTGCAAATTAGTGCTAATAAAACCCATCAGACGCTGGCTTCTCATTGAAAATATTTGTGGGCATTTTTTGGCTTGTGAAATCGTGCCTGTAAATTTTATTACTGCTGAGTCAACATTTCTGATATCTTTTTAAAAATTTAATATTTTTAATAAAAAACATACACACTAAATCTTAGATTTTGTAGAGAAACTCTAAATTTTTGACTCCATGACCAGAAATAATATTTGACAATATAGTTTAAATAAATGAAGGTCCTTATTTTTAGGGGTAAGAGGTGACAGACTTTTAAAAATAAATGTAATAAATAAAGCTAACATTGCTGAAATGTGAAGAGCAGAGCTCAAGCAAATTTAATGCAATGAAGTATATAATGTAAGCAGAAGATTCAGCAGGGTAGGTGGATTCCAATTCTGCACTTAATGTCTTAAAGAAGTTAAAGAAGCAACTCAGCAACTTCTTTTCTTTTCATTTCTCCCTTCTTCCCTCCCTCCCTTCCTTCCCCCCTTTCTCTCTCCCTCCCATAAGCACATTTCATTCTTTGTTTCTGAGCCAGAAATTCTATAATACATAAGTGAGTTACTGAATATTAGAATACATATAGCTATTTTTATTTACCATGAGAAGACATAAATAAAGTGTAATTTTGTAAAAGTTATATTACAGATTATCGGCATTCATGTTCTTACATTATTTCCAATGAATGGGGAAAGTTAGATTTTGCATGGGTCACTGAGATGTTTCCATTATTCTTATAGTGAAAAATGCAAACTCTGCCAACTTTCTGCTTATACACATGCAAATTTACCTTAATAACTTAGACCACTTTCTTTGTACTTAATATCAGCATTTTTCAAAATGGGCATTTCTGAAAGTGGAAGACGCTTCTTAAATTGGAATACCTTGTCACTATGAATTTTTGCTAGTTGAGTGTGTCAATTACATATGTCATAAAATGATTAATCATCAAAATTTAATAACCATAAGTAAACATGGAGCATCTGCTGTGGTACTAGAAAATCATCCGTGATTCAATCAATATTTTTGTCCTCACATCTGACTGTGTAAGCAAGTTTCACAGCAAGAGTTCTATAGTGTTCTTGACAGACGTGGCAATAATAATGTTGAGATAATATTGCAAAAGTGAAGAGCTGCATGAATATTCTAATCCCAGGTTTCTTAAGCAGTGAGTCCTATGTGCCTATGGATTACATAAACTAAGAAATATAAACCCATGTCGTACAAATGACTAAGTTTAATATTAAATCATGAAAATACAAAAAAGAAAAAGATAATTTAAGGTATAAAAACCATGAAGAGAAATAGTTTAGTTCATTGACATGATCTGCATTTTCTCCTAAGCAAGTCAATTTTAAAAGAAATATCTAAATTATAATGGGAGTTATTGAACAGTCATAGATATGGTAGCAGGAAAATATATAAAATATTAAGATACACTCCTGTAATCCCAGCACTTTGGGAGGCCGAGGCGGGCGGATCACGAGGTCAGGAGATCGAGACCATCCTGACTAAACACTGTGAAACCCCATCTCTACTAAAAAATACCAAAAATTAGCCGGGTGTGGTGGCAGGCGCCTATAGTCCCAGCTACTCAGGAGGCTGAGGCAGGAGAATAGCGTGAACCCGGGAGGCGGAGGTTGCAGTGAGCCAAGATCGCGTCACTGCACTCCAGCCTGGGCGACAGAGCAAGACTCCGTCTCAAAAAAAAAAAAATTAAGATAAGGTGAGAAGAAATGGAAATCTACACACAAAAGGCATTTTCAAAGTGCAGAGAATGTGGTAAATTTATCAGGAAGATGAAATAAAAATTTCTATAATCATAGCTTAATTTTAAGATAGAAAAATGTAATGAAATATTCACAAATATTATGTAATATATTAGATTACAAATTATTAATTCACATTCCAGGTTACTTGAAAATAATAGAGTATATTTGGGTGTAAATGGTTTATTTATTTTATATTAGAATGGAAAACAAATATAAAATTTAAGTTCCATTACTCTACATAATTTTTACTTAGCATAATCTGGTAATTGTGAAGAGCTAGACACACATCTTAGGATTCAAGGCCATTGCTCTTATTTTAGAAATAACTGTGGGTACAACAATGGTAACATATTCCTTAAAATAGATCAAATGCCTTGCTTTAATTCTATACAAAAATCTAGCACTGAGCTAAGATATTATGAAAAATGATAATAAATATAGTAATATTTAAAGATCATAAATAGAAATAGCATATATGATTGATTAAAATGATAAATTAATTGAATATATTTCACTTATATCTATTTGTGTGGGTAAAAAACATTAGATCTCTTTCTTTTACCTCCTCCTATACCTCAATTCTTATCACCAAACTGGACAACTTTATATGTTAAAATAATATATGTATTTTTGTATTTCTGTATGTCTGATAAAAGGGCATATAAAAATGCTCTAGGCAGCTGTACAGCAAATTCTACTAAAGGTAGAGCCACCATAATAATGGTGATTGTGAGTTATTTTGTAATAATATAAAATGGCAATTAAATACTATTTAATATACAATGTGATCATTCATTTAGGAAGTTGATTAATTTGGTTTTAATTTCCTTTTTCTCTGTAACATGAAGAATTAAATAACCATAGAATGTTTTCTATTTTATAATCTTCTTAATCATTAAAATAAGAAAAAATATTTAGAAATACATAGATTACTAAGAAGAAAATTTGCCCATTCATATTGAAATTTTTCTTCTCCAAACCAAAATAAGAGAAAGACTATGAAAGTTCATTGAGAAACAATGTAAAACAAAATACTAAATGCAAATAAAATATATGAAAACTGGTCAGCCATTTATTTTCCAATAAATGCAAATACACACACACACACAAACACACCCCTCAAGAAAAATTAAAATGTTTAGTCTTGTAATTTTATCCTTTAACATGTCAGAGCTTTCCTATTGCTTTATTCACCTTGCCTCTTAAACTTAAATATGTTTTCGTACTACATCAGCATTTTGATTCATGACTTAGGAAAAAAATAACAAAGATAATGGCTCTATTTCTGCAGATCTTGTAAATATTATTTATTCAATCTCAAGATGCATTTCTGAAAGAAATATCGACTTACAAATATAGAAAAATTGGCAAGCTGACACTTGTTTAACATTGCCTTGCTTTTACTCCATTATTTTTTTCTGGTACTCAGTTTCTCCCCAAAAATATATTTTACAAAGTTGAAATATACCAAATGACTTATGTTTCACATTTTCAACACAAAATTCCTTGCCCACCTGCCATGATATAACATTTTTATAAAATGAAATAAAGAAAAGAAACTGCTTTACTTTCTAATGGAAAATATTTTTCATTCAAGAAAATTGTTGCCCTTCCCATGTTTATTTCTTATACACATGATATATTCCAGAAATTGATCTAGGTGTTAGTTATAAAGCAAAGAGCAAGACAAAGAACATTCTTGATCTCATTGCGCTCACAATTTTTTTTTTTTTTTTTTTTTGAGAACAAGTTTTGCTCTGTCACCCAGGCTGGAGTGCAGTGGCGCGATCTCTGCTCACTGCAGTCTCCGCCTCCTGGGTTCACACCATTCTCCTACCTCAGCCTCCCGAGTAGCTTGGGACTACAGGCGCCCGCCACCATGCCCAGCTAATTTTTTGTATTTTTAGTAGAGATGGGGTTTCACATTGTTAGCCAGGATGGTCTCGATCTCCTGACCTTGTAATCCGCCCGCCTTGGCCTTCCAAAGTGCTGGGATTACAGGTGTGTGCCACCATGCCTGGCCGCACTCACTATAACAGATACACATATACCCCATATGTGTGCATCTGTAACTATTATTCTATAAATACAATGAAAATACTTCAGTCTCAAAAAATAAATAAAAAGGAGACCATTGGTACTTGGGTTTTCATATTGTTGTTAGTTCATTTTAGAAGTAATGTAAATTATCAGACATATATACAGCACTTGACCATGTTTTTAAATGTGTTAATTATTCAGATAAAAATATCAGAAGGAAAAAGTTCCTAGAAAAATGTTAAGGGCATTTAATGATGTATTTGACATTAATTAATAGAAATTACAATTCAAAGGTTATTTCTTCATGAATTTAGTTGAATACATGCTATTTGACATAAAATGTTTCACAATATCAGCAAACATGGCATATTATCTATGCAATAATATACATTATCTTAATTATTACGGATGTAGATGCCTATTGACATCTGATGATATGGAAGTACCCTTCTTTTTTAAAGCATTTTTCATTGCTTCTCAGCCTTTTGGCTAAGATCAAGTGTAGTATCTGTTCTTATCAGTTTAAAACTTATTTCAGAAAAGACATAGTTTTTCTTGAAATTTATTCTCTTTGCTGTCTTTGATGTTAATTTCAGTACAATTTGACAAATTCTATGCAGATCTCTGTTGGTATTCTGGGTAAACGTAAAGATTAGGGAGAAATGACATTCTTATTATAATGTACTATCCATAAATGCAAGCTCCTCGTTTATTTACCACTTCTTTCAAGACCTACAAAAATTTTGTAATCTTCTCAAAAAGAATTTCACATATACGTTTGAATTATTGAAATACATCTAAATTTTTTGTTCATAGGTTTTAGATAATTATTTTTTTTTTCTTCAACTGATGTTTTTCAGAAGAATTTTAAGTTTCACAGCAAAATTGAAAGGAAGGTACAGTGATATCTTCTCTAGCCTCTGGCTCCACACATGCATAGATCCCCCGATTATCAACATCTCCCACCAGATGACATTATACATTTGTTACAACTGATAAACCTACACTGAGAGATCATTTTCACCCAGAGTTCATAGTTTATGTGAGGGTTCACTCTTGGTGTTGTGTGGGTTTAGACAAATGTAAGTAACACGTATCCCTCATGATAGTATCATAGAGGGCAGCTGCACTGCTCTAAAAGTCTTCTGTGCTCTGCCTATTCGTCCCTTTCTTCGGCTCAACCCCTGGCACCTAGTGTTCCTTCTAGTGTCTCCATAGGTTTTCCTTTCCCAGAATATCACATAGCTGGAATTTTTGGTACTTATCCTTTTCAGATTGGCTTCTTTCACTTAGTTTTATGTATCATTTTGTCCTTGTCGTCTTTTCATGGCTATCACTTTTAATGATGAATTGTATTACACTATCTGGATGTACCACAATTGGCGTATCCATTCACCTACTGAATGACATCTTGGTTGCTTTCAAGTTTTGGCAATTGTGAATAAAACTGCTATAAACACATGTGCAGATGTGTATGGACATAAATTTTCAACTCCTTTCGGTTAATACAAAAGAGTACAATGAATGGGTCATACGGTAAGGATACATCTAGTTTTGTAGAAACTGGCAAATTTTCTTCCAAATTGGCTGGACCATTTTGCATTCCCACCAGCAATGAATGAGAGTTCTTGTTGCTCCACATCATTGCCAGCCTTTGGTGTTTTTGGTGTTTTTGATTTTGGCCATTTTAATGCATATTTAGTGGTATTTCATCGTTGTTTTATTTTGCAATTCCTTGATGATATAGGATGTGAAGCATCTTCTCATATGTTTATTTGCCACTTGCATGTCTTCTTTGTTGATGTGTCTGTTCAGGTCTTTGGCTCATTGGCTTGTGTTCTTATTAAGTTTTAAGAGTTCTTTGTATATTTTTAATAGCAGTTAATATGTCTTCTGTAAATATTTTCTCCCAGTCTGTGGCTTCCTTTCTTATCCCTTGACATAGTCTTTCACAGAGCAAAAGCTTTTAATTTTAATGAAGTCCATCTTATCGATTATTTTTTTCACAAATTGTGCTTCTGGTATCACATCTAAAAAGTCATAGCCAAACCAAAGCTCACCTAGACTCTCTTCTATATTATCTTTTATGGGTTTTGTTTTGTGTTTGACAGTTGTGATCCATTTTGAGTTAATTTTTGTGAAGCTTGGAAGGTCTACATCAAGATTCTTCTTTCTTCTGTCTTCTTTTTTTTTGCATGTGGGTATCCACTTGTTCCAGGATCATTTGTGGAAAATATTTTTTTCTTGTTGTTCTCCATTGTTTGTGTCTTTATTTCTCTGTGAAAGATCAATTACCTAAATTTATGTGAGCCTCCTTCTGGGATGTTTATTCTGTTCCATTGATCTATTTTTCTTTACTTTCACTAATGCTACACTGTCTTGTTTACTGTATTTCATAGTATGTCTTGAAGTCAGGCAGTGTCAATCCTCTAATGTTGTTCTCCTTTAATATTGTGTTGGCTATCCTGGGTCTATTTCCCTTTTATATAAACTTGATCATTAGATTTTCAGTATCCACAAAATAACTTGCTAGAATTATGAATGGTATTGCATTGATCTATAGACTGAGCTGGAAAGAACTGATGTATTGATAACTGTGTCTCCTATCAATGTACATGGAATCTCTCTCCATTTATTTAGTTCCTGTTTGGTGTCTTTCATCAGAGTTTTGTAGTTTTCCTCATTATAGACCTTGAATACCTTTGGTTACATTTTACCTACATGCTTCTTTTTGGGGTGGTAATGTAACTGGTATTCTGTTTCTAATTTCACATCTCACTTATTCATTGCTGATATATAGAAATGTGATTTTTTTTTTGTATTAACCTTGCATCCTACAAACTATCTTGCTCATTAGTAGCAAGTGTTTTTTTTTTTCAATTCTTTTGGATTTTCTAAAGAGACATTAACAAAGATAATTCTACTAAATCTTTTCCAATCTGTATACCGTTTAGTTACTTTTCTAATTCTACTGCATTGCATTAGGGCTTACAGAATGTTGTTGAACAGCAGTAGTGAGAGGGGACCTCCTTTCCTTGCTCTGGATCTTAGTGGGAAGGCTTCACGTTGTTCACTGGTGTTATATTTTTAGATTGTCTGTTGAACTTTCACCAAAACAAAAACACGTTATTTTCATTTGTGTAACTTTTCTATACATCGTCTTGGATATGTATTTTACCACTACATAATAGTAAAATAGGTCTCTTTTTTTCCAACATTTATATCTTTTTTCTTGCTTTATTACTATACAATTTTGCTTTACTAAGGTATAATACAGATTAGGAGAGATAGTAGTAATGTTTTCTGATGTTTCTGTTTGTTTCTGAATTCATTGAGAGGTTTTGTGCTTCTGTGCTTCACTGTGAAGAATAATATTTGCTATACATTTCAAGTAGAAATTTAAACTAGGTTAAGGAAGTCCTTTTATGTTCCTAGCTTTTGTCATAAATACATGTCGCTATTTTTAAATGGTATTAGTTTTAATAATACCACTTTAAAATCATATAATCATGCAACTTTATTATAATAATCATATAACTTTCTCAGTTAATTGGAGTGGTGAAGTTAATTCTTAAATTTTCTGCTAGAGAAACTTATTTGAATTCTGAGACTAAACACTGTTTGATCTTGATGAGTATTTTATAGCAATTCTGGATCCTATTTTCCTGGGTCATCACTTAGGATTTTTGTTGTGCCCATAATGATAGATTAATCTGTAATTCTCTTCCTTTCTTTTAAAAAATAATTGAGACAGGGTCTTACCCTGTCACCCAGGCTGGAGTGCAGTGGCACAAACCACGCGTTACTGCAGCCTGGATCTCCTATGCTCAAGTGATCATCCCACCTCAGCTTCCCAATCTGCTGGGACCTCAGGCAGACACTGCCATACTCAGATGATTTTTTGTATTTTTTAGTTGATGTGGGGTTTTGCTATGTTGCCCAGGGTGGTCTTGAACTCCTGAGCTCAGGCAATCCACCCGCCTAGGCCTCCCAAAGTGCTGGGATTACAAGTGTGAGCCACCATGCTCAGCCTATAATTCTCTTTCGTTATATGGTTCTAATTAACTGTCAATAATTTACTATCTCATAAAAATGTTAGGAAATTGGGTTTTTGAGCTTCTCTAAAATACGTTTTAAAATCTGTTCCTTAAGTTTCTGGCAAAATTCACCAATAAAACCCAGCTCTATAACATGGCTTATTTGTTTCAAGGAGGCATACGAAATTTAATGAATGAGCAAAATACCTAATAATTATTTTACGGTTCTTTTTTGTAAAATACTAGAAATTGTTCTCTACAAAATTTAATATCACTTAAATTTGCAATTTTAATGGTCTAAACTTTTCCATAATCTTCACATTTTATAAATATCAACTAAAACTTTAGTTATATTCCGTTTAAAATTTTTAAAAGTTATTTATTTGGGTGTGTTCCCTCTATTTATGTGATCAATTAGGCAACATGCTTTTGATTTGATGAAAAAGTTTGGAAATCTTGTGATTTTCTTTAATGTTTTTGCTTCCTCTCTCTACTCCGCTTTGTAAGGGATGACTTTGATCATCATCACCCTGAAGGAGTCGTATTCCCAGTTTCCACTGTCCATATTTGGATCCAGAGACAGGCAGTCCCCCAGCTACAGCTCTACTGCTATTGTGCGTGTCTATGTTGTTTCTGGTCAATGGAGACTTCTCTTTGTATCACTGAACATGTCTGTGTTTCTTATTAAGTTTATCAGAATAGATTTTAGGGCAAGACACAGGGGCTCAAACCTGTAGTCTCAGCACTTTGAAAGGCTGAGGCTGGAGGTTTGCTTCAGTTCAGGAATTCTAGACCAGCCTGGGCAATGTAGCAAGACCCTGTTTCTACAAAAATTCCTTTAAAAAATTAGCCAGTTGTGGTGGCACATGCCTATAGTCCTAGCTTCACAAAAGGCTCGGGGTGGAAGGATCCTTGAGCTTAGGAGTTCAGTGTTACATTAACCTGTGATTGTGCCACTGCATTGTGCCTGGGCAATAGAAGGAGACCTTCTTTCTAAAAACAAGAAGCACAAAGCCTAGGTTTTATCTCCAACTGAGTTTAGGGCAGAGGAAGAAAGAGCAATGAATAATCTTATAGTAGTATCTTAACAAGGATTGCTTACGTATTTTTATGTAAGCAATCACTTTATATACGAAAATTTAAACAATATTTGTCCTATTTGATTTTAACATAACGTTTGAAACACCATTTTATATCGTTTAGTTTATATTTTTATTCAGCCAGAATCTGAAAAGAATTAGGTAATTAGACTACCACTTTCATTTTTCTAGATTAATAATGGTCCATAGGCAGCAATACTGCAAATGTAACTTATTGTACTGAAACAATGACTCATTTAATGGTTTGTAAGTGACCCATAAAAGGTATTACAATTTTAGAAGTGTCTAATATAGTACCCAAAAATACCTAGGAAAAAATGGGTCACTCTGTAGGCAAACCTCTATGTCCTAAATAATAGTGGTAATAAAAATGATTCAGAGACAGAAAAAAAATTTAAACATTAAAAAAAGATTTCAAATATATTTTCTAATTTGATCATAATTTCAATTATGTGATATAGAGCATAGATATATTTCCAACTCATATATTTAAATGATTATATACACACATACTAAAGTAAATTGACTTTTGCACATTACATATGAGTCTTCTTCAAAATATGATATTTTATTTACTTGAATGCATCTATCCATCCATATAAAGATTTTCATTTCTTTGATGATAACTAATGAGAAAATGTGAACACTATAAAGACAAAAATGTTTAATACATCTTTCTTAATGTTAACTAACATATTTTTTTCATAAGTTTGGTTCTTTAAAATCAATTTTATATTTTTCAAATTTTGTCTAATACTCAAAATTTCTTATTTGCAGTGCCCGCAAATGTGGATCATTAAAGCACACAGGGATAAAGACACAAATCCAATATATAACATAAATAATTCCAATTATGATAAAGGATCCTGGAATCCTTTATCATTTTTCAACATTCAAGGAGATATAATCAATATATTCAAGGAAATAAAATATAATCTTTTATCATTTTTCAACATTCAATGAAATAAAATAATAATTTTTAATTGTATCTTTTGAGTGTTTAGCTTTCAGAAGAAATCACAAATGAAACAAAATATGACGTTGGTGCAAACCTAATTATGGTTTCTGCCATTAAAAGTAATGGAAAAAACACAATTATGTTTGCACCAACCTAATATACGTACAATTTTTTCATATTTCTTTGTAAAACTGAGATAACTATTGTCATAAGATTATAAGTAAAACAATTCAATATAGTGTTAAATTATATTAAACATGAGAAAACAGTTTTTAAATAACAGGCATAGAATAAAATACTCTTCCTTGTGAAATAGGGAGTTCCTCAACACTGGAGTGATTTCAGTGCAGACAATGTTATCAGTAGCATCATTACATGAAAATGATGATTGTGGTTTCTTCTAGTTCCAATTTTCTAAAATTCTTTAACAATATTGATTCTCCATTAAGCTTCAAATGTTGATTTCTAAAACTCTTTCTGAACTTAAATATTATTTAATATGTTTTTCATTAACTCAAATATAATTGTTTAACACTTAGTATATACCAATAAGTATTTAATACTTTATACACTACATATCAAGAAGCAGCACCGGGCACAATATGGCAAAAAATAAAGATAGGATCCTTCTCCTCATGATGTTTATATCTAGTAGAAAATAAAGATGTTACATAAGAGCATATACCTGTACACAAGTGGGAAGTCATACTTTGGTGTGTTGTGAATCAAAAGATCAGGGTGCTATGAGATTAAGGGTAAAGTTCTATGTGATCAAGAAATGCCTCATTGAAAGAACATTTAAGTTGTCACATAAAGCAAGAGAAGGAAGTCAGGGGAAAAATGATGAACACAATGTCATGGTCATAAAAAACAGACTGTACAAAAATATTGCTATGGGCAAAGCTGTGCAGATTCAAGAAATTAAAAAAAAAATCAATGCTACTGAAGCATAGAGCAGGGACAGAGAGTACATAGAAAAGCATTTAGAAAGCTTACATCATCCTAAATTTTATAGGTCAGTGTAAGGAGTTCAAAGATTTATTCTAAGTTTAAAGAGAAGCTATTGAATAGCTTTCACTTGCAGAGTGACAAAATTGTGGCCAGGTATGGTGGCTCACACCTGTAATCCCAGCGCTTTGGGAGGCTGAGGCAAGTGGATAACTTCAGGCCAGCCTGGCCAACATGGTGAAATCCCATCTCTTCTAAAAATACAGACCCTGTCAGAAAGCCCATCTCTAACAAAAATACAGATGAGAGAGAGAGAGAGAGAGAGAGACAGAGACAGAGACAGAGACAGAGAAGAAAGAAAGAGAAGAAAGAGAAGACAGAGAGAGATGAAAGAGAAAGAAGAGAGAGAAGAAAGAAAGAGGGAGAAAGGAAGGAAGGAAGGGCGGAAGGGAGGAAGGAAGGAAGATAAATTGTGTTTCTAGAAGACAACTGTTTAATGTAGAGTGTGTCCTAGAAGTGGAGATATGAATTAGAAGCTATTGTAGGACTCCAGAGAAGAGATAATAATTTAAACCAAAAAAATTAACAAAATGACAGAAAGAAAGTTTAAACATAGAAGGAGATTTAATCAAATTTTCGGATTTATTAGGGAGTGGCAGAAATAGATGTCAAGAACTTAATAGTTTCTGAATAAAACAAAGTAGCTGATATCAAACTTATCCAACAGCTGTAAACAATTATAAACTTGGAGCAAAATGTATTTTAAGAGGTGTGAAAACATGTTTGAACGCATCAGCCCACACTATGATATTTAAGAAAAAGGAAGCACATGAAGTAAGACTTACATTAACCTTGGATTTTTCACTAGGGGAATGTTTCAAATTGCTGCACAGATAAAGGGAGCCAGACAGAGAGCAAAGGTCTCAGTATGAGTGGGAGGAGAAATCAGAGGTCAGAGTCTGGGGCTGTGAAAGTGGTAGGGATTTGGATGGCAAAATATCAGAAAGGAGGAAAGTGCCAAGAAGTCCTCCGAGCATTTGCATAAAATGTTGCTGAGGGCCTGTGACAATTTTTCAGCTGACCGTGTGCGGGACAAGATGCTAAGAGGTCAAGCAGTAAACAGCTGCAGAGAACTTATGAGCTGAGTTTCCAGAGGCCTCACTCAGGAGGTGTTGAAGTTCCTTCCCAATCATAGTAGAAAGAGTTGGTACACATTAAGCTTCAGTTGAGATGCCAGAAACACCATTCCTACAAGTAAAAGCATGTGTTACTGGTAAGTCCTCTCTTTCAATATGGGGATAAGTTAAAGAGTTGAAGGAGACCTGTGCTAAAATGGCTTAAAACCCAAGTATCAACAGAAAAAGGGTGATTCTCTCTTAATAGCTTGAAGAATAGAATCTAATGTTCTTGGAGGATGAAAACATAATGCAGAGTTGCTGTACCATAACATATAATGTCCAGCATAAACTTAAAAATTATAATGTGAAAAATGTATGCATAAATGACTGATAATCACAACAAACCTATCAGTGCAAGCAGATGCAGAGAAAATCCAGATGTTGGAGTTTTAGAGAATGATTTCACAATAGACAAGATTTATACATCGTGGAATATATAGAAAAACATAATCATGCTGGATAAACAAGTGGACTATATTTCAACAAAAAATATCATCTCTATAAAAAATCAAATAGAAACTTCTCATAAAAAGTAATCAGGTGATTTGTCCAAAATCAAATCCTTGTAACTACTAGAATTAAAATTGAACTTTATTTTATTCCTCAAGTGTTTATTACTGTTTTTTTTTAAGAACTTAAATATTCTTTACCTTAGTTTACTTCTGCACTTTCCAATATGATAGCCCCTAGCCACTCAGGGCAATTGAGTAACTACAATGCAGCTAGTACAAATAGAGATGAGCTGCGCTAATTGTAAAATAAATACAAAAATAAAAACAGCTCATTTACAATATTAATGACATGTTGATGATGGTAATAGGTTGCATATGTTGGGCTAAATAAAAGATATCATCAAGGTTAATTTTGTCAGTCTTTTTGTTCTTTTTCAATGTGACTCATAACTGTGAATCCACTATTTCTATTGCACAGTGCTGTTCAAAATTTTAATTTTCAATGCTGGAAATTGAATAGAAAAGATAATATTTTTCTAGTCAGCTCCTTCTCAGGTATTTCTTAATATTCTTCACTACTGCAAATCTGCTGATCTAATCCACTGTTGAAGCGATGGGGAGAGCCTTAGAAATATGAACATATTCTATGCATTGAAAAATTGTTCTGTTTTTGTTTTAAGAATAATGTATTATGCTTTTGTTATCAAGTATTCTGTACTGGAAAGGCAGAATATCAAATCCCAAGTAATAACTAATTGATCTATAACAACCACAGCACAATTCTAGACCATAAACCACTAAAAAAGCCAGTTAGCAGCTGACTGTCTTTGCATAATATTTATACATTTATGGCCATAAAATACCCAAAATACTGAACTTCGATGATTATAAAGTAATATAGTAATTTTGGTACAAAGCATACCACAGTCAAAGCCAAGTAGAAAACCTTTAACACGTTGGGTCTGAAGTCAACTGTTGATGCTGTATATGCTGAAGCAGTTCATATTCTTTTTCTTCCTTGCCAAGAGTTCCTGTCAGAACAGGAGGAGAGAATTGCTTTGGCAGAAAGGGATAGAGAGCAAAGGTGGAAAATGGGAATCATTCATGTGGTGACATAAAAGCTGTCAACCAAAATGAAGCACACTCTTCTGAACTGAAGGGCAAAGAAAAACTAAAAGTAGGACAGAAAGCAGGCGAAGTAGGGACATCTGTGGAATTGACTGAGGGAGGAGAAAACCAGAGATCCTCATGGTGCTGAGCTGGGCATGTGCGTTCTGCCACTTTCTGACAGCACCCCTGTGCTCTATTCACACCAGAAATGTTGCACCCTGATAGTTTCCAGTGCTGCTGAAGTGTTTTCAGCTTTTGCAAAGTTTAGAGGGCATTTTAAAAGAAGAATGTAAGAAACCATTCAAAGATGGCTAAACTGGTACGACCTGAACGCTACACTTTAATGCGAACAGTTTTATTCTCATCCCCAATTTCGGTGACTCATTGTCTAAATTGTCAAGGGAAACTCTCATTTTTGCTGTAAGTTTAAGGTTATCATATTTTCTCTATTCCATTTGAATCATAGATGATGAGTACTAAAAAAAATTAAATTAATGCATTATAATGTAAGCCATTTGACCTGAATAAATATCTCCTCGTACAAGGCGGGGAGGGAGGGAGGGGGACAGAAGACAAATAGTTAACATAATTTTTTTGAAAGCAAGAATATTTGCTCAAAGAGAAATAATATATTAGAATCGGAAAGGATATAATATTTTTAGGGTTCAGCATAAACATTTGGAGAAAATTTAAATTTGGATCTTGTGTGTGTATGCGTGTTTAATTCTGTTAGGCATCACCTGAGATGCAATGTAAAATGACATTTATAAGGGAGGTGTGGAATGTGGTAGGGAGAGAGTATGTTTAGTCAATGATGAAAACAAAAGGAAAGAGTTGTCTAATATTAGAAAAAAAGATACAAGGAAACCCATAAAACGTATTTTTAATTTTTCTTGAGTACGGAATACTAGCAACAATGAAGATTTAACAAACTTTAAAAGTTTTCCCAGAACTCAGAGGGAAAAAACAATCTGAGTTTAATGCTGAAGAATACAATTGATCTACCAAACAAAAAGTGACGGCAGTTATATTTAGTGCTTCTGAAAGAATAATTGATGATCAAGAGGTAGAAGGAAAAGAAAGAAAAATACAAATACGTAAGACATTATATTGTACTAAAAAATCTTCCTCAGAAAAACGGAAAGATTTGAACATAGAAATCGAACGTGCTCTTCACAATTACATTAAATTTATTAGCCAGTACTTATATTAAGGTATATTCTGGTCACATTCAAACATAAGAATAAAACACTTTTTAGTAATTTGGCAGAAAAAAGAGTATACTTTCAACGGGAAAAACTGATGGCAGATATTTCTTCTGTAATGCTGAGATAGTGGAATGATGTTCATTGATGGTAATATTTTGTGAACCTAGAATTCCATGCAATCCAAGCAGTTCTTCACTTGTGAAAGGAATGGTAACTGCTTATCATTCTGGGTGAAAATTACTAATATATTGTACCAGATTTCTGATAAAAGACCAAAATAAAGAGGTTACTTATAGGAAAAGCTAAATTAAAATATCAATAAAGTTTTAAAACAAATTAAGAGCTAACCAAAAATATTGATGCTTTCATTTAAAAATTGTTACTATCAAACACATCTTATATGTATGGTCAAAAAGGAAAGATGCTAATCTAGGCCTAATCCCCACTAAGTAAGTTAAGAAACATGAGTTGGGAATATGATTTTTACTAAAAGGTTAAACACATACACAAATAGGCTTCAATATCCTGAGTAATGACATAATCTGAGGACTTAAGAATATGGAAATCATGGTATAGATTGACTGTCCATGAATGTCAAAAATATTTACTAATTTAAAAATAAAGCATAATAGTTACAAATTGAAAATCAGGGTAAACAATTAAAATGTATTTAATAACACTATGAGCTTTTATCTCCAGTTCTATATTTTAATCCATGTAAATTTAGAAGGGCAAGGAAAACAAAGGCAAGAGTTAGATAAACAATTCTTCAGTTAGGGGAATATTGAAAATGTAATCTCATTCTTGGCCTTAATTACAAAGCTCTAATTAAGAGATTCAAGATTTTAAAAGTAACTTAAATGACTCTTAGTAGAAATAATCATGATGTATAAATCAGTGTATAAATCCCAAACCAAGAGCAGAGAGTAATATATAAAAGCTGTACTGCATAACACAATCCCCATATAACACACAGAATGCAAGGAAAACATCAAGAAATTTAAAGCCATAAAATAAATTATATATTTCGTTTATATGTACGACATTATTGTTAATATTCTAAACGCTTTTTATAAAAGATAAATGCTTAGATTAACTTTGCGGTAAACCCACATATAATCTGTAGAAAAGAGGCCACGGTGGGCTGGAATGATAAACTGAGACTTGAGGGCCAGCTTTCCTGATGAGTTACTTGCTGAATTCTGAGGTTGTTAGGGAGGATAAAGAGTTAAGCTAAAAACTTCTGCAAAGAAAGAAAGAAGTATCCAATAAACCCAAAGTATGTAAGGAGAAAAGGCCGACTAAAAAGGCCTAGAAATAAAGCAAGCAAGAGATGAGAGCAACAGAGAAAGCTGAGATTCATCCAAGGGTAAATCAAAAGTTCGAGAATCATAAAGTTTAAAATGAAGAAAGAAGAAAATTATGATTGGGAGGAAATAGAAAACACAGAGAATAATAACAAAGTAATATTTACTTATCTTTGAAGAGGCTATAAAGGACACTGGAGTCATAAAACAAGAATATGCTATTATAAAGACAGGACTAGAAAGGGCTCAAATTGAAATAAAAAAAAACTAAAAGATTTATTAGCATGACATCATTTTTCTTAAATTGCTGATAATATACTGTAACAAAGAAGTCATTCAGCAAAAAATATAAGGAGTTTAGAAATATTCGTAAGTGGAGATCCCAAGATAATAGAGCTGTCCAAACAGAAATTACTCCTGATTATAATAGATTTTTAGGAAAAACTGTTCATTTAGAATTAATTTATTTCATATTAAAAGTATTCTGAAGGAAAAAATACACATACATAGAAAATCATGCAACTAAATATAGGCAATGATTAAATTCAGAAAGAAAATAATAATTAAAAAGGTAACTGTGAGAACATTTAATTATAATGCACTATGAGGCTCTGCCATAAACAATCTTAACATTCTCAGGAAAATGTAACTGTATTTAACTAAAAAATTAGTATAAACTACATTGGCATGATGAGATAGAAGAGTGGTGAAAGTTCTGTTGGTGTAGAGTTCATTAGATCTAATGAGTTCTCAAGGGATGATAGAGCAAGGACAGTAGGAAAAGCCTATATAGAACTTGAGGATAAGTAGCAGCAGGAGAAAGATTTAATGTATACAAGAGTAGTGTCCTTGGGAAATGACACTCTGATTAAAATGAAATACACTATAAAATTCTATGAAGTCAAATACCTCATAGTTTATAGTTTCTGAGATTTGTGCTTGCTTAAAAAGATCTTTCCTGAAATGATTACAAAAATAATCTCATTTTCTTATAATACTTTCCTAGTTTCCTTTTGTTTATAATATTATGTCTTTAATCTACTTGGGGTTTAATTTTGTATGGTTTAGTACTGGCTTCAAAAACTTTTTTATTTGATTATATCTAATGTCACAGATGTAGTTATTTCTAATGTTACCGATTTAAATCAACATAAGTAGACGACTCATGGACTCACGTATTCTGTTCAAAATTTTAAGTAAATTCCATTATGTTGTAATAAGGAAATGAAATATTTAATATATAATGTCTTAAACAACATTTTTGGTGTCTTAAATATCATAAATGCCATCATCATACCTGAATAGAATTTAGCTAAATTCAGCACATATTCTACTCTGTCTTTTCTACTTTCTGTAGTTTTCATAAACTGTGAATTTTCAAAACATAAATGGAATTCCCATGGAAGAGGAATTAGTAATTATTTCTGAAATAAAGGCTTAGAGTTCTCAGTAGACTACTATACTATACAAATGTCTTGCATTAACCAAGTGTCAGTAGAATAATGTAATTTAATATAAATTAGTTCTATTTACACTTTTTCTCCAGACTTCTTCCAATATTTGAGATTGGGGCATTTGACAGCATTGTCAAACCATGGGAATCTCAGTTATAGATATCTGAGGGAAACAGGTGTACCAAGAGCAATACTATCTTCAATGAAGGAAACGTACATTGCTATTATGAATGCATTTGTGCTTTTCAGTTCTGAAATTCCTGTTCCTAAACATTAATTTACACTTTAAAACGCCCTTAAAAATGGCTGAAAAAAAGAAACACAAAGTTACCTCGGCATTAAGATATTTGTTGAACTATCGTCTAGTTTCCAAATATTTGTAGTAATTATTACCACTTTTGGGTTTTTATTGAGATAAAGCACCAACTTACAATATGAATCCTGAGTTATTAGAACCCCTGAAATTGTTTTCACTCCTACTCTTTATGTGAAATAAATAATGTCATTTTTATAGTTTTCTTATTTATCTCATGTTTAGTTACTAACAACTGTATGATATGTAGGTTCAGCATGGGGGTATGATGGTGTGTGCATGTATGTGTGTGTGTGTGTAGATTGCAGCCTCCAAATAAATGTATTAAAATCATTTTCTAAATAATAAGTCAAATAATAGAAACATTAATACCATTCGCCTGATCACAGGACTCACCACTGAAATAAAGTATCAGAGTACTAAGTTTCACTCAACAGTATAACTAAAGCAGCTACTTCTTAAATACCACACTTAAGATGAGAGAATATCCTCCAAAATATATTTTATATACAGGGGAATTAAGTTAATTAAAAACATATTTAAAAAGCTATATTCTCATTCAAGTGTAGTATTCTCTGAGCTTGTATCCTTTCATTCACAGGTTAAATAAGCAAGCGAAGGGGAAGTGATGAAATCTGCTATTGTGCAACTGAATAATATGCCTAAGGGAATAGCATTGTGTTCATTCACAACATTATTATTTATAGAGCTGAGTACTATTATCTCACTATTTACCCCGAGTTACAGCTTAAGGTTAAAATAATTTTTACCTCTAAATTTTAAGTTATATGCTTCCACTTAGTCATTTCTTCCAAAGAGGCCAGCCCAGCCCAACATCTTTCTCTAATCAAAATTTGATTTTATTCTAACAGTCAAATTGCAGACATGTTAAATACAAAAGAACCTTAATTCCTTCTAACCTCTCTTTATGGGAAATATTTTCAAACCTGAGTCATGTCATTCTTCTTGAGATCTTATTTTTGTTTGTGGTGAGCAGAACCAGAAAGTATGGCCAAATTTTATTAGAGAATTACATATCAAATTTAGTGAATAAATTTTTAAAATATCAATACATCAATAGCCATTGGAAAATTTTACATTTGTGCATTTTTATCTTTAATTGATTCTTAATTTAAACCTCATGACATAATCATGAAACATGCAGGTCTTCTTCAAAATGGTACAATTAGCATACGTTAAATTATGGCTGCAAGCTTATAACAGGTATTGCTATCTCCATTTCATTTAGTTGAGAAGATAGAGACTTCAAAAGATCAAATGGTTTGCTTAAATATCTTATATATATCTGATGGCTTCCAAACACACTCATCTATAATTCTGTCAGGTTAATCAAGTAAAAGTTCTTTTCTTTTTTGTAGCCCAGGCTGGAGTGCAGTGGCGCCATCTCGGCTCACTGCAAGCTCCGCCTCCCAGGTTCCCGCCATTCTCCTGCCTCAGCCTCCCGAGTAGCTGGGACTACAGGCGCCGCCACCACGCCCGGCTAATTCTTTGTATTTTTAGTAGAGATGGGGTTTCACTGTGTTAGCCAGGATGGTCTCGATCTCCTGACCTTGTGCCAATTTCGGCCTCCCACAGTGCTGGGATTACAGGCGTGGGCCACCGCGCCCGGCCCAAGTAGAAGGTCTTTTCTAATCCCTAGATAAGCATGTGATACTTAAGAAAATAATGTTTTCACTGAAACCGCCGTTTCTCACTTGTAAAATGGAGATACCATTTTCTACCTCATAAAGCAGGTAGGATGGTGTGGGTCATACAGGGAAGAAAATGAGATTCACTCTTAATATTATACTTGTGCTTCAGCAGTCTTTCCTTATACCATTAGCTTTTATGATATGAGTTATTCTTCAAATTGTTTCTAATACATTATATTCTCTTCCTTTAGGGCCATTTTTAATTTCTCCTTGTCTTCTGACACAAAATAACTTGGAAATATAGATTTTCTATTTCTCTGTTTCTTTCTCCTGGTCATCAGTGTGGCTACTGAATAGCTTATTTAGGACAAATCTCTTTCCAGCATTACTTGTTTCCATGGATTGGCACCTCACTCTGCTAATTGTGGTTCAAGCTGGACTTAGTATATTTTTTTCCTAATACAGTACTTTCAACTACGAGCTATGTTCCTCTCTTAAATAGATTTTTATAGGTCCAAACAAGAACACTATTATATTCAATATAGAAATTGTTTTCCTATTTAAACTTTCCAAGCCATGATTGTCAACAATAATTATACAGGTCTGATAGAGTTTGCTTTTGAAAAAAGTATCTTTATTATTAGTTTCTTTGATAAATATCATAGATAAAAGTATTAAATACATCACAGAAACTTACTCTTTTATAACCAACAGAACTGTATTCATTGAAAGTAGAAAATTTCAAATGTTTCTGCATTAGTTATGTCCATAAATAAACATAGAATTTTACCTTCATTTAAAGATATAGAAACTACATATTTAGAGGTGATTTCAGAAAATAGTACTAACTTTACAACAATATATAATGGGGAGAATAATGGAATATTTTTGCATTTATTTGTGTCATTTCTGATTTTTTTTTCCAGCAGTGTTTTGTAGTTCTCCTCATAGAGGTCTTTTAACTCCTTAGTTTCATGGATTCCTAGGTAGTTCCTTATTCTGTGTGGCTTTTAAATGGGATTGTGTTCTTGAACTGATTCTCGTCTAAAACCTATTGGTGTATAGAAATGCTACTGAATTTGTACATTGATTTTGTATCCTAAAACTTTCCCTAAGTCATTTATCAGTTCTAGAATTCTTTCACTGAAGTCTTTAGGGTTTTGTAGGTATAGAATTATATAATCAGCAAAGACAGATAACTTGACTTCATCTTTCCCTATATGGATGTCTTTTATTTCTTTGTCTTGCCTGATTCCTCTGGGTAGGACTTCCAGTACGATGCTGAATAGGAGTGGTGAGAGTAGGCATCCCTGTTTTGCTCTGGTTCTCAAGGAGAATGGCTCCAGCTTTGGCCAATTCAGTATGATGTTGGCTGTGGATCTGTCATAGATGGCTTTTATGATTTTGAAGTATATTCCTTTGATGCCTCTTTTTCTGCCTCTGTTGAGGTGATCATACATGAGTTTTGTTTTTTATTCTTTTATGTGGTGAATCACATTTATGGATTTGCATACATTGAACCAACCCTGTATCCCAAGAATAAAGCCTACTTTATTGTGGTAAATTAACTTTTTAATGTGCTGCTGGATTCGGTTTGCTAGTACTTTGTTAAGAATTTATTCTACCAAAAAGACACATGCATCCATATGTTCATCAAAGCACCATTTCAAATAACAAAGACATGTAATTAACCTAGGTGCCCATCAGCAGTGGGTTGAATAAAGAAAATGTGGCACATACATACCATGGAATATGGTTGCACATACATACAGCCATAAAAAGAACAAAATCATGTTCATTGCAGCAACATGGATGGAGCTGGAGGCCATTATCCTAGGTGAATTGATGCAGGAACAGAAAACCAAATACTTCATGCTCTCACTTAGAGGTGATAGCTAAACATTGAGTATGCATGGACACAAAGATGGAAGCAATAGACACTGTGTACTAGTCAAGGCAGGTGTGCTGAAAGACTACTTACTGAGTTCTATGCTTATTACTTGGGTAATGGGATTATCCACACCCAGAACTTCAGCATCACACAATATACCCATACAACAAACCTGCACATGGACCCCTGAATCCAAAGTAAAAGAAAAATCATACATGTTCTTTAGAAACAAATCATGTTAGCAAGATAAATATGTATTAAAATCAGCAATAATGATTTTCATGCACTCCACTCCAATTGGTGTGATGAACCCAAAGTCGAGTCACAGTAAGGAAAGTTATATAATTACCAAGACAAGAATTGTGGGGAGATTGTCTCATTTCCCACACCAATCACAGGGCATCTTTTTATCCCTAAGAATATGGCACAGGCCAGGCCAAGACCCTGAAGGCCTTTGCATTTTGGAGGAAAATCTGCACTATTAGTTCTATACTAATCTTTGAAGTCTGTGTACATGTCTCTCTTGGGTATGCAGACAATACAGTATTTTCAATATTTTGATTTAAAATCAACTAATACCTCCTTTCATTCACATTTTATTAGCCTTTGTAAGAGCTGTGTAATGAGATAGGCATTATTGAAGACAACAGAATAAACAAGGCAAACTGTTTCTATATATATTGCTTCACTTTTTACAGTAACCTATGGTATTTTACAATACAAATTAATTAAATGTTTCCAGTTGCAATATATGTTTTTCTTTAGGTTTAGCAATACAAACTATGCTTAATTTACTGTAGGTCTATTTTGAAATGTATATATTTGGGAGTTTGTTGATATAACAAATATTTTACACAAAGCGGTATTTTACAAAAAATATTGAGAATTTCTTCTTTTATGTGATTATGAATATTCAATCTAAGTTAAAGATAATATTTAGATTCTGATTTCCTCTTATGGTGGAGTTTTCTGATGTATATAATTCTAATGATTTTCCTTAAATGACAAATTAGAAATTTAAAGATAAAAGTTTAACTATTGAGATTACCAGTTAATGTCTATAGTTTTATATAGCAATGTTGTATACGTGACACTTTCAAAATCTAATATATAAATGTCAAGTGTGTGAAGTCAGTATTGTTATTGTTACTATAAATGATGTTTTACAGAATGCAAATAATTTTTCAAGATAGTTCACAAAATATAAGAAAATATATTCGATATTTAAAGGTTATAGTTGAAGTCAAGCATCATTACAATTTTACATTTTTTGTAAAGTATTTCCAAGATTATTTGAAAGTATATTTTCCTTCTGCACATACATTTTACTTTCTAAATTTAGTTGTTTTGAAGGAAATAATCTCTTGAAAATTAGAATACAAATAAACTGATATTTGTTGAATGTTTATTAATGCCAGATGCTATTATCAAGGGTTTCACATCCATTATTTCATTCAATCTTTGAGGCAGTTTTACATAGTTTCATTACAAATAACACACTCAAGGTCACAGAGATAATAAACAGCAAAAGCTATCTTCTGATTTAGCTGGAGGAATATGTGCAGAAGCAAAAGAATATCAAAAACCTTACTAAACAATTCACATGATCTCATTACATTAAAAATCAATACAAGTTGCTAAAAATGGAAAAGAGACAACACACAAACATAAATCTCATGGCCCCTATTTTATATTAAGAAAAGATTTCCAAAGGAGATCAGGCATGTTCAGGATGCTGTGGCCATAAATTGAAACCCTGAACAGGCCAATATTGAGCTCTAAAATAGAATCGGTATTTAAAAACTTATCAACAAAAAAAAGCCCTGGACCAGATGGATTCACAGCCAAAATCTTCCAGACATATAAAGAAGCGCTGTTACCAATCCTACATAAATGATTCCAAAACACTGAGGAGGAAGGACTTTCCCCTAACTCATTCTACAAAGCCGCAATACTCTGGTACCAAAATCTGACAAAGAGACAAGAAAGAAAGAAAACTACAGGGCAATATCCCTGATAAATATAGACACAAAATCCTCAACAAAATGCTAGCAAAACAAATCCAGCAGCACATCAAAAAATTAATTAGCCACATAAAGTAGGCTTTATTTCTTGGTTGTAGGACTGGCTCAACATACTTAAATCACTAAATGTAATTCACCATATAAATAGAATCAAAATCAAAAATCATATGAGCTTCTCAATAGATGCAGAAAAAGATTTTGATAAAATCCAACATTGCCACCTGATTAAAAACCCTCAACACACTTGGTATTAAAGGAACATACCTCAAAATATTAAGACCTATCTATGAAAAACCCACAGCTAACATCATGTGGAACAAGCAAGATCTGGAAGCATTCCACTTAAAAACTGAAATGAGACAAAGATGGCCACTCTCACCATAGTGAGATTTTGCAACACAGCACTGCAAATTCTAGCCAGAGTCGTCAGACAAGAGAAAGAAATAAAAACCATCCAAATAGGAAAAGAAGTCGAATTCTCTCTTTACTGGTGATATGACACTCTACCTGGCAAGTCCTAAAGATGGCCAAAGGTTCCTAGAGCTGATAAATAACTTCAGTAAAGTTTCAAGATACAAAATGAATGTGCAAAAATCAGTAATATTTCTATATACCAATAATATTCTACCTGAGAGCCAAATCAAGAACCCAATCCATTTAAAATAGGAACAAAATAAGGAAATAGTTAAGAATCCATCTAAACAATTAGGTGAAAAATCTCTACAAGGAGGACTACAAACACCAAAGAAAGAAATCACAGATTACACAAATGAAAAAACGTTCCATTCTCATGGATTGGCATATCAATATTGTTAAAATGTCCATATTGCCTGACATGATTTATGGATTCAAAACTATGCCTGTCAAAGTATCAATATCATTATTCACATAAATAGAAGAAAAAACTTCTAAAACTCATATGGAAACAAAAAAGAGCCCAAATAGCCAAAGCAATCATAAGTAAAAAGAACAAAGCTGGAGGCATCACATTACTGGACTTCAAACTATACTATAAGGCTAGAGTAACCAAAACAGTATGGTACTAATACAAAAACAGACTCATGGGTCAATTCAACAGATTAGAAAAGCCACAAATACACAATCACCTCATCTTTGACCACATCAACAATAACAAGCAATGGGGTAAGTAATCCCCATTCAACAAATGATTCTGGGATAACTGGTTAGCCATATGCAACAGAATAAACATGGATCCCTACATTTTACCATATAAAAAATTAACCCAAGTTGAATTGTAGACTTAAATGTAAGCCTCAAATATAAGAACCCTAGAAGAAAACGTAAGAAATGCCATTCTGGACATAGATCTTGTAAAAAAAAAAAATATTACTAAGTCCTCAAAAGCAAGTGCAACAAAACTGAAACTGACAATGGGGACCTAATTAAACTAAGAACATTCTGTAAAGTAAAATAAACTATCAAGAGAGTAAACAGATAGCCTACAAAATGGGAGAAAATTCACAATCTGTGTATCCAACAAAGGTCTTATATCCAGAATCTATAAGAAACATAATTATATAAAACCAGCAAAAACCAAATAGCATTAAAATTGAGCAAATTAAAATTTGCTCAATTAAATGAGCAAATTACCTGAGTAGACTCTTTTCAAAAGAAGATATACACGTAGCCAACAAATATGTATAAAAAATTATCAACATCAGTAATCATTAGATAAATGCAAATCACAACCTCAATGAGATACTATCTCACACATGTCAGAATGGCTATTATTAAAAAGACTAAAAAAGCAAAAAGAAAAAAGCGGGTGTTGCTGGCAAGGCTATAGAGCAGAGGGAACACTTATACATGGCTGGTGGGAATGTAAATTAGTTCAGCTGCTGGAGAAAGCAGTTTGGAGACTTCTCAAAAAGCTTATAACAGAGCCATTATTTAATCCAGCAATCTCATTTTTGGGTTATATACCCAAAGGAAAATACATCATCACACCAAAAAAGACACATGCACCCGTATGCTAATTGAAGTACTATTTGCAACAGCAAAAGCATGGAATCAACTCAGGTGCCCATCAGTGGTAGATTGGATAAAGAAAATGTGGTACATACACACCATGGAATACTACACAGCCATAAAAACAGAACAAAAGCATGTCCTTTGCAGCAATATGGATGCAGCTGGAGGCCACTATCCTAAGCAAGTTAATGCAAGAACAGAAAACCAAATACCACCTGTTCTCACTTATGAGTGGGAACTAAATACTGAGTACATGTGAATATAAAGATGAAAATAATAGACACTGGGGACTAGTAACAAAAATAAAATACTATATGATTCCATTTATATGAGATATCTAAAGTTTGAGACATATTCTTAGAAAGGTGCTGAGAAGAGGGAAAATGAGGAGTTGTTTAAAGGACATAGAATTTTCAGCTTTATGAGATGAAACATTTCTAGGTAATGGCAGCATAACACTGACTATACTTAACACCACTGAGCTGTACACTTAGAAAGCATAAGGTGGTAAAGTTATGTGTTTTTCAGCACAATTACAATTTTTAAAAAATCTCTATTGATCATCTGTCTGTCTCTATCTAATATATCTATCTACTATCTACTATCTATCTATCTATCTATCTATCTATCTATCTATCTATCTGCCTATCTATCTATCATCTATTATCTATCTATAAATCTATCTATCTATCTATCTATCTATCTATCTATCTATCTATCTATCTAAATTAACACGCTTCTATTACCCCAGCACCCCATGGTAGGCAGGATGTCTGAGAAGAGAGAGACTCAGAAGGCAAAAGGGTTGTTTGTTCTGCAAAAAGGATGAATAGGAGACAAGCAGAAACTTACAGGGTAAAGCTCAAATTCACGTCTACCCTCTTGGGAACCAGCAGCCATTTAGTTAGCATAAAGTGAAACCCCGCGTGACCCCAGCCAACATCACATACAGCAAAAAGAACCACCATTCTGACCACAGCCAACTCACAGAATCTTGAATCATAGAAAATCATTGTTGTTTTCATTAAGTTTTGGCATTGATTGTTGCACACCAAGATATACCTGAAACAATATTTACTTTCCAATATTTTGAAGGAAAATCACTGAAGCAAATATCTTTCTTAAGCCATTATCTGTACAAATCAAATGTTTATTATGCAACTTCAACCTTGACTCAAGGTTAGTCTTCTTCCAGTACATTCTTTCATAATCCTGTCCACTTAATCTATCACATCTCAACTTCCTCATCTGGTTTATGAGGATAATAATTGTCTCCATTATATATGTCTTATGAAGATTAAACGAGTTAATACACCTGATACATCTAGACAATGCTTTGTTCATAGCAGCCCTGGAAGGGGTAGTTATCAATATAAGTCTGTACTGAGAGCATTGAGGAGTTGCCTCATTGGCCTATCACAATAGTGGAACTCTAGAATAGAAAAGAGAACATGATGTAATGTGAGAGTATAAAAACCCATTCCTCTTGGGTTCTGAGATTGTCAGATGAGCAAACCTTTCAGAAAAGAACCCCATTTTCCCCTTTATGTGCTTTTATCTAGAGATTGTGTTGTATGCAAGAAACTATAGAAGTCTAATGATGAGGGATGGTGGCAGGGAGATTTGTTTTCCACTTGCGTTTAGGATTTTGAGAGGAAGATGTCTTGCCAGTTGCCCCACACCCACTTGGGGCACAGCCACAGAAAAGCAGAGAAACATGGTCAGGCGAGGGGAACCCTAATATTTAGCTTCTCCCAACTGTATTTGGTTCTCATATGGGATTGTGACTGAGACGAGACCTTGACCTAGGGCCCATCCTGAAGGCTCCATCTGGGTGAATTGCTTAGTCAGTTGGTTGATAGGGGATATGATGGGATAGAGGAGGTCATACCAGAAAGGGTTGAAATGGATCTAGTTCAACAGGAGGAGTGTTAAGCAAAGAGAGGGAAGTTCACATTTCAGCATCAGAACCCAGCAAGAGTACACAGTGACAAAATGGACTTCATTACTGCACAGCCTAGCAAACACACACCAGTGTGCACTTGAAGGTCAGGCCCTTTGCCCCCCAGTGCTGAGTTCCTACTAGCCATACAATCCCCCATGTTTGGGAGAGAAACAGGGAAAAAGTAAAGACTCAGTGAATGACAAAACCTTTTACAATGAGAGACTCTGATAAAAGTGGTCTTTATTCAGTAATGAATTAGTAAGATTTCATTTTTTTTGGACTAATCAATGGAGAGGGAGATGAGTAAAACCAGTATGTTATTGACTGAGCTAAATCTTACAGGTTGCCTTCAGTTGAAAATAGGTATGGAAAATTATAAGTGTCTTTTTGTTCAAAGTAACATTTCACCTTAAAAACTAAACATAAATATGAAGCAATAAACTATAATGTATATAAAAGTTTTAAAGAAATATTCACATAACCACAATTTCCTAATTTTCTTTACTCCCACTACTCAAAGGGAAACCACAGCTTAATTGTGGCCTGATTTCTACCTAGATACTACTTTGCAATGCTGATGTCCTTCCGTGATTTTACTGTAGAAATGTCTATCCAGATAAAAGTCAAAAGTCCTTTTAGTTTCTCAGTGATGCTTAAAACCTGTCTTAGCTTCAATCACAGGTTTCTGTTACTTTAAAATACAAAACACTTTTTCTGATTCATCTGCTCACTTCTGTTTTACACAAAGAATTAGAAATGATTTATAAAATTATATAAGAAATGTATTGTTACGTCTCTAGAATGATTCATTTTTGTTAATACAATCTGCCATCCCCACCACATAGACAGAAAACACCTACTTAAAAGTTTACCAATTACTTAAACAAACCAGTACTTTTACTTAAAGTCAATGATTCTCTTGTTAATGACCAGCAACTTGTATGGTTTTCAACTTACTTTTTCTTGCCAATATTAAGACTCTTTCAGATTTTATGTAAGAAGTATTCTGAAAGCTCCTTTTGACTTTCAAAATATTTACACATCTTAGAATTAAAGTTGTTTTTAAATGACATTTACATTATCTTTTTGAGAATATGCAGTATCTATTAAGCGAAAATTAGAAGAAGTCAAGAAGCCCATTAATTTGTGTATTGTCTAAGATTTTTTCATTAATACGTCTAGTTAATAAAAATAATTTTACTGATATTTAAGAAAAGGATATGGAAATGTCTTTATTTAAGTCCCTAATCTTTAATTCAGCATATTTTGTGAAAAAATTACCAGTTTTGCAAGTGCCTGAGTTCAGCCTCTAAGTTTTCATTTCTTTCTCTCTCTTCATTCAGAGACCTCTGGAGCTCGCGGATCTGATTCAGGGAATCATCAAGCTGAAAGCGAAGTAGAAAATGCTTTAGTTAGGTGTTCTATAGTACATCATGGTGGCTACAGTAAATAACATCTTATCATATACTTAAAAATTGCTAAGAGAATAGATTGTTTCTCACCACAAAACTATAAGTATTTGAGATAGTGCATATATTAAGTAGCTTGATTAGCTATTCTACAATGTACACATTTAGCAAAACATGTTGTATATCATAAATATGTACAACTTTTACTTGTCAATTTAAAAATAAAATTTAAATTAAAAAACATGAGGATCCATTCTATATAAGACACAGTTTTCTATCTCCATCTTAATAAGAAAAGCCCTTACTGAAAAAATAAAGTAGTTGAAATAAAATAACCCTTTAAAAACAAGGTGTATTTTTTGTATGACAGTAGCTTACCAGTAGTGTATGTGTTTCTTTTGTATATGTGCATGAATAAATGAAAATATTCATTTAATAGAGTTAACGTACCTATTCAATAATAAAACAAACCTCAAAATGATCTCTGAAATATCTGACAAAATCCTTTCTATGTAGCCACTCTTCCTCCATTTCCACTCTTGCCTCCCCTAGCTATAAGTCACTGAACTATAACTTGTGTGTTTTATTCCCATGGCTTTGAACAAAGTACACGTGTGTGTATACATATTCACATATAGATATGCTAAGTGTATATATATATGTGAAATATTTATATTATTGAAAATGTATCATTTTAATTGCTTTAATTAAAAAAGGTATTTCATGCTATATGTAATATCTTGCTTTTTAAATCCAATGGCTAAGACTTGTCTGTAGTAATGTTTCCTCTGTGGTTTCTTTGTCCTCCCTGTATTATAGCACTGTATTAATATGCCATGACATATACACCTACCCTCCTTTCCATGAGTATTTACATTGTCTCCAGCCTTGTGATGCTCTGAACATTCATATATACTGGGTCCCTTGGTATCTATAGGAGATTGGTTCCAAGACCTGCAGATTTCGAGATCCACATATGCTCAAGTCACTAATATAAAATGGGATAGTATTTGCCAATATTCTATGCATATCCTCCTCTATATTTTAAATTGTCTCTAGGTTACTTATAATACCTAATACAGTATATAATATATATAAATGGTATATAACTAGTTGTTATATTGTATTTAGGGAATAATGACAAAAATCTGCACATGTTCGGTACAGATGCATTTTTAAAAAATATTTTTGATTTGTGGTTGATTGGTTGATTCCAATAATGTGGAATTCATGGATATGGAGGGCCAACTGGATAGATATATAGTAATGCACTGCATAATGACTTTCTGGTTAAAAATGGATGCATATAAGGTAGTGGTCACATAAGATTTTAATGGAGCTATATAATGGAGCAGACTATACCATCTAAATCTATGACCTTCACACGAAGACAAAATTGCCTAACGATGATCTTTTCAGATTATATCCCTATTGTTGACACACACGCACACACACACACACACACACAATTATATATTATATATAGAAATCCAATTTTTTTCCTATACAAACACATTTTGAAAGGTACCTTTGAAAGGTCATATATGTATATATGTGTGTGTGTGTGTATAACAGATGATAGATAGATATAGATGTGTTTCATCTGTTAAAACTTTTCTCTTGAGGCATGTGTAGGAGTAGAATTACCAGATTATACTTGTTATAATACTAAATTTCACAAGGTAATACCAAAATGTCTCCCAAAATTGTTTACTAATTTAACTCAATAAAATAATTAGAAGGGATCCAGTTTCATCACATTTTCATTAACTCTTGATATGACATTTGAAAACTTTTATCAATCCCTGATCAATAATTATGTATAATGCCTCTTTATATTTTTATTATATTAATATTTTTCTTTTGTGTGTTTATTCAGGCCTTTTGCTCGTGACTCTATTTTGGCATTTTTCCATTTGTTTTTTTCTGTATATATTCATGTTATAATGTTAATACTATTCCTTTGTTGGTCACAAGAGTCCCAGGTATTTTTGGCAGGTTTGTAATTTTTTTTTCCATTTAAGAGATCTTTGGTTTAATCATAGTTATTTTTATTAAATTATGAAATACATCAATATTTTCTCTTACAGTTGGGACTTGTATTCCAACTATAGAAAAATGTTATTCTGTATTTTCACTATTTTTTTTTCATGTTTTGCACTTGTCATTTATGTTCTTGATCAAGCAGGAGTTAATTTTACACATTACATGAGATAGAAATCCAATTTTATTGTTTTCCTATACAAACACATTTTGAAAGGTACATAAGTGCAAATATTGAATAGAGTTCTCTCAATTGATCTGACATAGCAAACCTGTCATATGTCAAAATTCTGTATATTTCATGTATAAAGTTTCTTTTATAAAGTCTGACAGCAGACCCTCCCTTTTTTGGATAATTTATTTGGTCCTGCACATTGCCTGAATTACTATAGCTTTCCTTATAAATTTTGACATACAATAGTAAAAGATCCCTTTCCCCAGTTCTTTTTCCTCAGAAATATCTTGATTATTCTTGATCTTTATAAATTTCAAAAACAGCATAGCAAATTTCATGAAGAACTATACTTGTATTTAACCTGGAGTTTCATTAACTCTATGGGATAATTTAAGTATATTTGACATTATTTCAGTATTTAATGCTTTTGCCCAAAACACAGTGTATTTTAAATTTTACTTAGGTCATCTTTAAGGCCTCTCAACTAAATATATAATTTTCTCCTTAGAAGCCTTGCAAAGTTGCTTCTTGGGAGGTTTAATTTTATTAAATTTAGTTTTAGGAATTTTATATCTTATGATATTAAACTATTTTAAAGTTATTTTTCCAAAAAATAAAATAAAAATGTATTTTACAAGTTTTGTTGTATGTGTCTAGTAAGTAAATTGCCTTATTAGGCCAAGAAAAGAGACTCACATCTCTAATCTCAGCACTTTGGGAGGCTGAGGCAGAAGGATTACTTGAAGCCACAAGTTCAAGACCTGCCTGGACCAGGTAGTGGGACCCCATTTCTTAAAGAAAAAATAAAAATAGCCAGGCCTGGTGGCACATGCCTGTAGTCTCAGCTACTTGGTAAGCTGAGGCAGGAAGATGGCTTGGGCCTAGGAGTTCGGGATTATGGTGAGCTATGATTGTACCACTGTACACCAGCCTGAGTGACAGAGCAAGGCCCTGTCTCTAAAATAAATAGTCTTATTAACTGAACATTTGTTTTACTGAAACTTAACACCTAGGTAAACATTCCTTGGTTTTCTAAAAATTAGCCTTTTTTTTTTTCTCCTAATTGAAATAATGTATTTTAAGATAAGCTCCATTGTATTTTGAAATATTTCTTTAAGCTTTGAAATAAATTAGGGTTCATATTACAGTTTTCCCATGTGTGTCTTAGAGCAAGTTTCATATCCACAGAGAGTCTAATATTCTCCATCTTTAAAATGGTTGTGCTTATAGTCATGTTATGAAGATGAAATAAGATAAAATTTATAGATTGCCTTATGTGGTACTGGATATGAAGCATTTAGCGTACGTTATCTAACCTAAACTTGTTTTAGTAGAAGGACAATGAAAATTAATGTGAAATGTAATTATGGGTACTGCTATTATAAGTGATTCTTGGCTACACCGTGAAGGCACTATCGTGACTAGGCAAGTTAATGCAGTAAAATGAGCATTTAATATCTAAAGTGCAGCAGTCATCTTAAAGGCAGAATATCCCACAAGGCAAAAATAGAAAGAACAACACTTAATCTAAGGTGATGACTAAAACAAAGCAAAAATGATAGATTCACAAGGTTTTAGAAGTTTTCAACAAGGGTGATATGCATGAGCATCTCATCTTATTGAAGTGCTATTTTGTCCTGTATACTAACAAATTGAAATTATATGCAAACATTGTGAGTTGAATTACAATGAATCTGTCTGTAATTTGCTCCTTCAACTCTTGGCTCATAGACAATATCAGGGTTTTAGAAATGCAGATTTAAGACCGTGCGCGGTGGCTCATGCCTGTAATACCAATGCTTTCCGAGGCCGAGGCAGGTGGATCACTTGAGTGAGGAGTTCAAGACCAGCCTAACCAACATAGTGAAACCTCACTCTACTAAAAATACAAAAATTAGCTGGGCACGGTGGCGGGCGCCTGTAATCCCAGCTACTCAGGAGGCTGAGGCAGGAGAATTGTTTGAACTCGGGAGGTGGAGGTTGCAGTGAGCCGAGATTGAGCCACCGCACTCCAGCCTGGGCAACAGAGTGAGACTCGGTCTCAAAAAAAAAAAAAAAAAAAAAAATGCAATGCAAAATTTAAGCAATGGACCCTGACATACTCTAAATAAGCTGTGAGGTCTTGGCTTTGAACTGCTCTTTTTAGGAAAAAAATCCACAACAAAAAGTATCTTCCTCGAGTACTACTAATTGTGTTTTTCCAGGTTAACCATTAAAATGTTTTAAGAAGTGTTTTATTTGCTAAGTGGCCAGGTCGTTTTCTTCTTGACCTTACTGGGGCTTCCATGGGGTGGATTTGTGTGGTTTTATTCTCCTCCCTTCCACACGGTAATTTTTAGCACCTTTATTCTTCCAATTGAACATTTTACAATGTTGGGGAATTTTCCACACATATTCAGCTTACAGACAAAAATCTTGCTTTTCCCTTGAAGTAGATTGCTGATCCTTGGCACTATAGAATAAACCACTAATTTCAGTATTTATTAAAATTGCAAGAATTATCAATCCTCCTCTATACAAAGTCAAACCATTGTTAAAGATAACCAGATCCCAGTTGATTGATCTCTGTACCAGCGTTATTAAAGTGAAATCAATTTAAATTCAGAAGGAATTATATAGATTTAAGGGGTGTGGGGGAGAGGAGGTTTTTTTTAAGTACCCTGATGGATAAACGGTATTCTGTAAACTCTTCTCATCAAGTATTTATGCTTACAGAATGAACATTTTGTTTATATCATAATGAACTCCCAAATAATATTTAGTCATATCTGAATTTCAAGCATTTGGACATTTTTTCAGTAATATCCACATTTCATTGCTATCTATAATTCCTAATTCACAGAGATGGCACAAGTTTACTTTCTTACCATAGAAATTTCCCCTTGTATCAAACTCACACATATTTGTTGATTTCAGTTTTCTTAGTTTCCATTTTCTATGGAGAAACCAGAATGTTTAACATTCATGCCTCATTAAAAATTTATTTTTAGAAAGATTTTCATTCTGTTATATAGGTTCAAGATTAAAAATACAATAAGATAATAGGCTAATAATAATGTTTGACTAATATTATTCTGGACCCTCAACTTATTTTACATTTTCATCTTCTCACCTATGTACCTACTGGAAACAAAAAACATCACTTATTTGGCATTACAGTGCCAGTACTTAGGACAGTTCCTAAATAATTTAATAGATGAATGAGAAATGTTTCTTTTACACTTTTTCTTTGATTCATAAATTTTTAAATTCTGCTCTATTATTTTACATTTTAGTATTTGAATATCAATGTGGGCTATGACATTTAGGAAGTTAACTTACAGGTATTATTAGATATTTAAGAAACATTTTAGTAGTTTGATAGGAATAGCATTTAATCTCTAAGTTGCTTTGGGCAGTATGGCTATTTATGCAATATTGATTTTTCCTATCCATGAACATGAAATTATTTTCCATTTGTTTGTTCATATCTGATTTATTTGAGCAGTGTAACTCTCATTGTAGAGATCTTTTACCTCCCTGGTTAGCTGTATTCCTAGGTATTTTATTCTTTTGGGGGCTATTGTGAATGGCACTACATTCCTTATATGACTCTAGGCTCAGATGTTGGTGTTTAAGAATGCTACTGATTATTGTACATTGATTTTGTATCCTGAAACTTTGCTGAAGTTGTTTATCAGATCAAGGAGCTTTTGGGAATGAACAGACAATGAGGTTTTTTTAGAAGACGATGAGTTTTTTTAGATATAGAATCATGTCATCTGCAAACAGGGATAGTTTGACATTCTCTCGTCCAATTTGGATGCCTTTTATTTCTCTCTTGCCTGATAGCTCTAGTCAGTACTTCTCATACTATGTTGCATAGGAGTGGTGAGACAAGGCATCTTTGTCTTGTACTGGTTTTCACAGGGAATGCTTCCGGCTTTTGCCCATTCAGTATAATGTTGGTTGTGGGTTTGTCTTAGATGGCTCTTATTATTTTGAAGCATGGTCTTTCAATGCCTAGTTTATTGAGGGTTTTTAACATGAAGGGATATTGGATTTTAGTGAAAGTGTTTTCAGTATCTATTGAGATAATCATGTGGTTTTTGTCCTTAGCTCTCTTCATGTGATGAATCACATTTATTGATTGCCATCCCAGGGATAAAGCCTACTTGATTGTGGTGCATTAGCAGATTCAGTTTGCTAGTATTTTGTTGAGGACTTTTTGCATCTATGTTCATTGAGCATATTGGCCTGAAGTTTTTGTTTGCTGTTGTTGTGTCTCTGCAAAAAAAGCCCAAATAGCCAAGGCAATTCTAAGCAAAAAGAACAAAACTGGAGACATCACATTACCCAACTTCAAATTATACCACAAGGCTACAGTAACCAAAACAGCATGGTACTGATATAAAAATAGACCAATGGAATAGAATAGAGATCCCAGAAATAATGGCACATGCATATAACTATCTGATCTTCAACAAAACTGACAAAAACAAGCAACAGGAAAAGGACTCCTTATTGAATAAATGATGCTGGGATAACTGGCTAGCCATATGCAGAAGATTGAAACTGGACCCCTTTCTTATACTATATACAAAAATCAACTCAAGATGAATTATAAAGACTTAAATGTAAATGTAAAACCTGAAACTATAAAAGCCCTGGAATATAACCTAGGAAATACCATTCTGTACATAGGACCTGACAAATATTTCACTGACAAAGATGCCAAAAGCAATTGCAACAAAAGCAAAAATTGACAAATGGGATCTAATTAAAGACCTTCTGAACAGCAAAATAAAGTATCATAAGAGTAAACAGACAACCTACAGAATGAGAGAAAGTTTTTGCAAACCGTTCATCTGACAAAGGTCTAATATCCAGAATGCATAAGGCCCTTAAAAAATTTACAAAAGGAAAACAACACCATTAAAAAGCGGGCCGAGGACATAAACAGACAGTTCTCAAAAGAAGACATTCACGCATCCAATAAGCATATTATAAAATGTTCAGCCTAATTATTAGAGAAATGCAAATAAAAACCACAATGAGATACCATCTTATACCAGTCACCATGGCTATTATTTACCAGTCAAAACATAATAGATGCTGGCGAGGTTGCAGAGGATAGGGAATGCTTATACATTTTGGGTGGGAGTATAAATTAGTTCAGCCATTCTGGGAAAGCAGTGTGGTGATTCCTCCAAATACTTAAAACAGAATTACCGTTTGACCCAGCAATCCCATTGTTGGGTATATACTCAAAGGAGTATAAATCATTCTACCACAAAGACATAAGCATGCATATGTTCATTGCAGCACTATCCAAAATAGCAAAGACAATCAATTTATATGCCCATCAACAGTAGACTAAACAAAATGTGATACATGTACACCATGGGACACTATGCAGCTATAAAAAAGAATGAGTTTATGTCCTTTGCAGCAACATAGATTGTGCTAGAGGTCATTATTCTAAGCAAACTAACACAGGAACAGAAAACCAAATACCACATGTTCTCACATATAAGTGGGAGCTAAACAACAATAGCACATGGACACAAACAGGGAAACAACAGACACTGGGACCTACTTGAGGGTAGAGGGTGGGAAGAGGGAGAGGATCAGAAAAAATACCTATTGGGTGCTATGCTTACTATCTGGGTGATGAAGTAATCTGTATGCCACGCCCCTGTGACATGCAGTTTACCCATGTAAGAAACCTGCACATGTATCATCAAACCTAAAATAAAAGTAAAAAATAAAAAGGAAATATTTTGGTCCAACTATTAAAGACATTGGAGTTTGAATACAGTATGATACTTTAAGTAAAATTTATTTTTAAAGTGTAAAAGTAATTAAAAAATGATTCCTCAGTATAATTTCTGGGTTTTTTTGGTATTAAGAATGTGTATTTATGAACAGTCTATTGATTATTTAGTAAAGAACATAGTTCTAATACATTTAAAACCATAATATTTAGAGTATTTTATCACAGAAGGAAATGGTTAACATGTTAGTAATTTAAGTTTATTACATGTTTTATTCACTGGAAAATTTGTTTGTATTCATTTTATCATAATTATATTTTTGTTGTCATTTGTCATGTTTTGATATATTGAATGCTTCATGAATAACTTACTATTGATACATTTTAGGAACTGAATTGTGTTCCCTCCAACCCAAATTCATATATTGAAGCATTAAACCCCAATATGACTGTATCTGGAAGTAGAGTAAAAAGGTAATTAAGGCTAAATGAAGTTGTAAGAGCAGGGCCCTAAAAAGGTAGGACTGGTATTCAAATAAGAAGAGAAAGAGATTACAGGAGCGCACACACAACAATAAAAGGTGGTGCAAGGTCTCGGCAAGAAGGCAGCCATCTGCAAACTAAGAAGAGGGGCCTCATGAGAGACCAACCTGGCTGGTACTTTGAGACTCTGAACGTACAGACTCCAGAAATGTGAAAAAATAAATTCCTGTTATTTAAGCTACTCAATTTGTGGTATTTCGTTATGGCAGCCCATGCTGCCTAATATAATATACACAAAGTAAAACAGAAACAATCATTTAGAGAGATTCATTAGCACTTAAGGAAGAGATCCCAAATCCCAAACGTGGTTCTCAACTGTTACTGTTCCTTTGTTTTGCATATGTAAACAGTTATGAAGTCATGTGAGCTTCAGTTTCCTCATTTTAAAAAGGAAATAATAATGTTAAACTATCTCACACAGCAGAGGTAAATTAACTATTAAAATCCTAAGGAAGCTCTCTATAAATATCAAAACACAGAAATAATGGTCCTCAGCATAGCTGTCTTCCTTCAATCAGTCTTTCTCAGAGTTATTCATTTCAAATATTTCATATTGGCTTCTCTGGAGGGAAAATACTTGTTGAATTTGGCAAATGTACAGGGTTTCCCAGGAGAACTATTACATGCATTTGCCATTTGAGACGACAATACATATTGAGAGCATACTATGCCTTTGGCACCGTTTTCAATGCTTTCATTTAATCTGCACAATGGTCCTGTGATTAAGAACCAAAGTTATTGTGGCAAAATGAGAATATTGTGTTAATTGTTTTTGGAAGCAATGTTCATTAGAAGTAGAATCATGGTTCATTAGCGTTTGAACCAGACAGCTAGATTCCACAACCTCAAACTCTTAACCTCCAGCCTACAGTCAGTAGGATGCCTTGCTTTATGGCAGGTAAAAAGATTTATATTCAATTATGGAGATAGATTTTTACCATTAAATCATTCTCTCAATGTAGTATTGCTAATATATTTTTTTTGCTTTGGTTTTGGTTTTGCCCTTGTTCTTTCTAAAAAGCTGGCCACATACTCAATGCAATAGCTGGGAATGTTTTTAAAAAATTACTTTCATGGACCCCTTAGCAGACATTCTGAACTAAAATCTCAGGGGCAGTTCTCATGCAATTTATTTCCACTTCCTTCAGGTGATGCTGTGCTTATAAAATCTGAAAACAACCGGGATGTATTGTAGAACTTTTAAGAAAATTCTTTCAGGCTTAATTAGGGATAGGAACAGCATTTCCATAGCGTTGCCACACATACATTATTCTCAAGCTTTGCTTTTCAAATCTCTTTCAAAAGTTTATTTCATAAATACTACTCATCATATTTCTTTTAAGAATAAACTCCCTACACTCAACCCCTGAAACTAATTCAGTAGATCTGTGGCCCAGTGTTTAAGGAAGTGGAGATTATTATAGTAATCTGGAGTGACAGAAATGGTTATAATTACATACTTATTAAGTGAATTTGTGATTCAGGGTACTGAGGTACAGGGTGCTGAGTATTGAGCTAATATAAATTCTTTTTAAAGATCACCATGACTTTGTTAGAGAAAAGTAGGACAGGTAAAGCTATTAGGCGATGAATGCTGGGGATGCAGTGAGATATGGCGGTAGCTTTAAAGTAATAGCCATGTAGATAAGACCAAATGAGCAGGTTTGAGGAAACATTGCTGCCAAATCTTCTCCAGTTGTGATTTCATCTTAGTGGCAGCTTTGAGGTATGAAACAGGTTGATTTGGCCATTAGAAATCTGAAGTTATCCCTTAAATTTTACTTTATTTAATTTTTTTTATATGCCAGTTTGGTGAAATTTCATTCCTATGTTGTAAATCTGAGTGTTTAATATATAATTCAATAATTTATTGTAATATTATTTTATGACTTCTTATTACGTGATTTTTGAAAAAGAGAACGTCCCAGTTTTTCCATGCTGCTCCTCCTCCATTCGTTCCACCCTTCTTTTCTTCCTTTCAAACCTGGTTAGAAAATGTTCTATACCAAATGGCTGATGGTAATGAATACAACCCCGAATAAGTCAGAGGAGACCCTTGCTGCCTTAGTTCTGACATTCAAATTGGGGTAGTAGCAAGGAGAGAGGAAAACAACAACAAAAAGTCCATAACTCAACAGGGTAATTTGTGATAAACTCCAAGGAAAAAATAAACACAGTGATGTAAGAGGAACTGACTGCCTGGTTTGGAAAGGGCTGAATAACATCACAACTAGAAGAACTAGTGAAGCAGGAGCAAACCAACCCCAAAGCTAGCAAAACACAGCAAATAAGAGCAATTGAGACATGAAAAACTATGCAAAAGGTCAATGAATCCAGGAGGTGGTTATTTGAAAAAATTCGTAAGATGGACTGCTAGCTAGGCTACAAAAGAAAAAAAAGAGAGAAGTAAAGATATGTAAACTGAAATGATAATGGTCAGAATCCAGGCGCGTAACAACCTGGGGGCATAGAAAGGAGTTAGGGTTTTGTCCCAAGTTGAATGGAAGGGCTTTGGGCATTAAACAAGCCAATCATTTATAGCGGGTCCACAGGGGAAGCTGGAAGATGAAATAGTAAACTTTTGTAGAAATACAGGAAAAGATCAAAGGGAGCAGTAATCTAGAGTGATAAAAATGGTTATATAATATAGCAGGCAAACTTGTATCCAATACGCATAGGTCATGTTAACCGTAAGTCCAAGACACACTATCGGGGTAACTATAAGAGGAACTGGTAAAAATTATAAATAACAACATGTCAGCATAAACCTGATAAAGAATTATGAAAAACAGGACATCTGAGTAAGCTCAATGTAACTAATGCAAATTGAGTACATGCTGTGTACTAAAAGTAGGATGATATATAGCAAGTGCTGCTTTGATTCTGTAATAAGAGATAAAATACCCTTCAACTTTCTGACTGCTTACCTGCATGTATTAAAATGTTTTTTTTTTTTTTTTTTTTTTGGCTCAGTAACATAATGGCTAATGCCATATTTATGATTTTGCATGTTCCTTTGGGCCTTGATTTCTTTTAACTCTAACACTCTAACCTACTTCTCTCCTCTTTCTGACAGCAACAGTAATGGCAGGAACTTTTCAGGCATTTGCTTTTTCTCTTTCTTTTTCAGTCCAGCTTGAAGCTTCCTACCTGTGGGCTCTCATATGCCTCTTACCTCACCCAGGTTTAAAAATTAGATTCAAAATGGTAGAGAGGCTACTGATATTGATACCATTTATTTTTAATTTAACCTTTCAGAAACGAATTTTTTAAGTTTAATAACATAGCAACCAATCTTAAAAAACACAGAGATTAATTTTGTCTCATTCATCTAAGTAAAAATAAGACAACTTCAATATCCACATAATCACAAACCTTTAACACATTTTAAACCCTGCTTATCAAACATATTTCTACTACAGAGTGATAAAATCAATAGATATGGTTGGAGGTAGAATACGTATTAGTAAAGGAATCAACCGATTCAAGAATTTCTGTCAAATATCCAGAGGATAGTTAACAAGAAATCTCAATAATCCTATTGCTTGATCTTGTTATTGACTAAACTGACATTTTAATACCATCAAATTGATCAAAACCTTAGCCACAGAGTCAAATTTAACACTGAGAAAGTCATCACACTAAAACAAACAAACAAACAAAAAAACCTGCATCTAATCTAAATCTAAATCGATATAATTTGTTTAATGTGCCTCAATGTTTCAAAAATAAAAAAATACAAGAAATAAATATTATATGTAACTTTGACTCATGAGTTTTCACATAAAAATAAAATATTGGTTTAGTAGCAATAGTGAAATGGGTAATGCCACCAGGCACACCTAAAAGGATAAATGATAATAAAATATTAGGGATTAACTTTTCAGAAGATTTTGCAGTTGAAAAATAAACTTCAGTGTATATATATCATTCCTCATTTAATATATAAGTTCATTTTATGGTCCGTTAAATCAGGGTACCTTATAAGTCTTTCCCCCGCCTCATAAAAGATCTAAGATTTATCTCATAGAGTAAATGAAGTAAAGAAAATTTAGTCTAAGCAACATAATTTAATTGCAAAAGTAAAGGTGGCCCAATCAGGATTTGAATGAAATATCTTATATAACTTTAGAATTAGAGAGTAGGAAAAAATCCTTACTATTACATTAACATATTGTGATGATTCATTGCCATATTTTCCTCTAATAATTTTGTAAAACGTGAGTTCCCAAGATTTGTTTCTACTGCTAACAATACTTCAAAATAGAGACTAGAAGTAATAAATGGCAAAAATAAGTTTATTAAACATTGAATAACTAAATTTCAATTAAATAAAATGGAAGAGCAAATATATAATCATGCATTTTGTGGCTACTTGAGACATTATAATACATCAAAATATTGAAGAGCGCGTAAGAAACTTTAGGTAATCTAACCAAATCCACACATATAATTAAAAAGAGTACAACCATCTAATCAAAATGTCAACCAATCTAAAACATCAATATAATAATATCAAATGGTACCAATAGTGATAGAAAATATTCGGAGATGCAGAAAACTTAGAATAAATAATAGATGTTTATTTTGGTAAGTAACCTATGATAGCAAAACAACAATGGACACATGTCCCAAATTAGTGAAATAATTAAAATATTGGTATATCTGTGTTAGAATAATATTCAAGAAACAAAATAACTTTGGAAAAAATGTATATTATTATATAATGTTAATTTAATGAAAGCAAGCTCTACAACTGCATGTAGGGTAGGATCTTAATATTAAAATAAATACATGCTGTTTTCCTATGGCTTTCACTTTTCTAACTCCAATGGAATACTCTAGATAGCTTTGTGTCTTCAATTAGATATTCTAGATCTAAAATCTGGAAAGTGACATTTTCACGATGGAGATGACATATGGTTGCAACGTAGTAAGCACAGGAACCCCCCTGCTGCACTGTCTGAATGGTTCTTTAGTAACCAGTGATAAGAAGTGACAAAAATATGCAAGGGCTTTGCTAATGACAAGAGCAACTGATGAAAGGAAAAGATTAGTATATATTTAATAAAAACTGTAGCCTAATCAAACATTGAGCCACTCAACAATGTTTAAGATTTATGGATATGCATTTATGAAATATCTGAAGAAATAATTGACTATTTTTCATTGAAACAAGTTTTATATAATGCCTTTAATGCATATTTGTTAGGAATACAAAGACGATGTTGGAGAGTGTGTGTGTGTGAATGCTTGTGTATATTAATAAATATACAGAGAGAATATCTAAATCAGTGTGTAAATGCATTTATACACAAAAACACAGTTGTATAGAGATGGATATGAAATATGTGACTGAATAGACATGGTTGGAAGGAAATACTGTAAAAAGTTAGTGGAAAATTATCCCTAGCAAGTAGGATTATGGGTGTTTTATATCTTTATGTTTGTATAGTTCATCTTTTAAAGAGGGTATGTATATTTTTGGTCAAGAAAAATGTTAATAACCAAAATTATGAGAATGGTGGGAATATGAATTGGAGCACATTTTGGAAGGCATTTCTAAATCTAAGCCATACCAAAAGCCCTAAAATATTCATGTTTTATTCATTATGTATTGGAATGTATGAGAAATAATATCAGAAACACATAAAACATTTTGCACAAATAGACTCCATTATGATCATGAAAAATTCAAATTAACCTAAATGGTAACTGAAAATATTATGTTTAATTATAGTCTGCAGACATTAAAATGGAACGTTCTGCAGACATTAAAATGTTTATTCAGATTTCATAGGGCCATTTTATGCTATTTGAGTTGACAATCCTCACAACACTGTGCATAATTTATGACATTTCTTGCAAAAAATTATTATATATAAAAATAAAAACAAAAATACCAATAAAATAGTGATAGAGGTGGCTGTGATATTATTAATTATTCATTTTGTTGCTTAAACATTTTGATATTTTATAAATTTGTTTCAAGCTCTTATAAAATTTACAATAAAAAAGTCAACATTTAATTTAATTTGAAGGATGTTTTAAAAGCAATGCAAAGTACCTGAGGTGTAATCCAGGCTTTTACAATCTCTCATCTGGTCTACGTCAAAGACCTAGGTGGGGTTATTGTGACCATTTAGCCCCAAGTAACAAGTCCCTCAATAGCCCCCAGTGCTACAAGATTAGACTCAGTACTCAGATTAACACACAAAGCCTCCTCCAATGTACTGTCTTCTCTCACTTTCTATCAGGGTAATCTATTTTGTTATATTCTGAATTTTTCTATTTCTCTATACAAAACAAGGCTGACTTATTGTTGTTGTTGGTATTTGTTTTATTATTTCTCTTCCCTCATGCCTTTGCTCATGTTCTTTCTTCTTTTGTTAACCTTCTCATAAATCACCTTAGAATCCCGATACAATGAAAATAACGACTCAGTGAGTCTCAGGTGGGGCTCAAAATGTTTGCATTTCAACCAGTCTCCAGGTGATACTGATGCTGATGCCGCTTGTCCTTGGAACACACTTGGAAGAGCAGTACAATTACTCTGGCTTGACAGATGTCGCTTTCATTAGACACTTTATTTTACCTCTTGTTGACCTTTATCCTTGAACTTATAAAGCTAAATTATAATCAGCATTTTCTATTTCTGTCCCTTATAGACTGTGAGCCCCTTGATGTTGTTACAACCATATATTCTAAATGTGATATACACGGGATGTGTGTGTGTGTATATGGATGTGTTTGTATATATGGATGTGTGTGTGTCCACACATCCATGACATCCACAGTGGGGTGTCTTTATAATCTGTCCAGCTTGGAATTTGGTTATGGTAATTAGGAATGATGGCAAAAATTCAGCTAAGTATCTGTTCACAAATTCCCTGAATGAAGCTCATGCAATGCCGAAACTTTGCAAACAGTAATGTGTATGTGTGTGTATATATGTCTGTATGTGTGTGTATATATGTGTGTATGTGTGTATATATGTATATGTGTATATACATATATGTGTATATAGACGTATATATACACACATATACACACATACACTATACACACACGCACATATATAATACACAACATACATAGCTTCATTGATATGCAGTGCACTGTCATATCACCTGTTTTTCTCTATTTGATAACTTCAATTAAGGATTAGTACTGACTGTTCCTTCTTCCCCAAATCTTTCTTTAACGGATATCTGAATGATTCACTTTCTTTATCATCTTTCATGTATTTACTCAAAGCTTAGGCCAAACACCATATTTAATACTGCCGCCTGTACCCACTTTAGAAATTCTGATATTTTCTAAGATCTAGTTTCTAGATCTAGAGTTACAAGATCTGTATTTTAATGGCCTCTGTTTCTCTCCATTTCATTTCACAATGCAAATCCCATGCAGCAGGGGTATTCATTGTATTCATGCTTGTATTTCAAGAGCCTGGAATACTGTTTGTTAAAAAAGAACGAATGAATGCTGGATAGGCTAAAGCAACAGATGCCCTTTCACTGTTGTTAAAAGTCATTGCCAAGCAAGTAGGCCATAATTTGAAAATTTCTATATAAATAATTTCCTAAAGCTTAGGTATGCCAGATGAATCCAATTCAATATTTACTTTGTGTACAGAATAATACTCTGGGAAGGACCCAGGTCGTCTTGCTAAAATCTGGGTAGATTCCCAAAATTTATGTCTCAAGTAAAACACATTCAAACCATATCTTAGAATCACATCAAACTGACAAGATAACAAGGATTCAGCTGTATTCTAGATCTTCATAATTTGGGGACAATGATTTCAGCTAAAAGGGTATTACAGTTATTAGAAAATAGTAATATCTATCATGAAAAATAAAATATAACACAGAGAAATGGCTACAAAAGCCTGTTAGATGCTGTAGATTGCAGCAAGTACATTCTACCTCTTTTTATTGCTATTATAAAACTTTATCTAAATCCCAGTGGAAGCAGTTGATAACCAATTTTAATACATCTTTCCATTAGCAATAGAACAGGACCAATTCCTGCCATGGAACTTGAAGTGACAAGTTGAGCATCAGGAATTCTGGCAAGTGTTTTTGGCCAATCTGCTCCAATTCTGCTCCAGGGCATCCACAGTGGGGTGTCCTTATAATCTGTCCAGCTTGGAATTTGATTAGGGTAATGAGGAATGATGGCAAAAATTCAGCTAAGTTCCTGTTCACAAATTCCCTAAATGAATCTCATGCAATGCAGACCCTTGACAAGAAATAAGCATCCATGGCAATTTGCCAGTTTTGAATCACTAATACAGAGTAAATTTTGCCCTGATATTTATAATTGGAAGTGAAATATTCTGGTCCACTTTATTAAGGGCTATACGACAATGAACTCTCCATCTGGTAAAAAATAAAACAAAAACAAAAAACAAAAAAAACCCAGTAAAACCAATAAAGACATTTTACTAAAACTTCTTGGTGATCTCAGGTAGAAAGCAGCTGTCTTTTGAGAAATTTATTATGTATATAGCATTTGCTACATGATTCCATGTATATTTCAATGTCAGAATCAATTTCAGGTCCTCCAATATCACATCTTTTTACTGCCTATATGGAAACTATTAGATAATTTTAATCTTATGAATCCCAAAACTTAAAATGTCCTCTAGTTTTGTAACCCACGATGATGATTCTGATTTTCAAGAATTACTTAGGTAGTGTACCTACCGAACTTCATTTTTTCCAACAAAGACCATTGAATTTCACAGGATTTTCACATTTTCATTGAACTGCTTACTAAATATTTACCAAACACCTTCCATGTAAATTAATTAGGATCCTTGCCTACTGGATGATTGTTAAAATGTTTCAGAAATATTAGACAAGCTATTGTTGGATAAATGAATTGCTAAAATCATTTATTGAACTTTGAGATCTATAAACAATAATGTTTCTAATATGGTATACTGATAATGCAATTGTTGTATGTATAGAGTTAATGAAATGAATATGAGGATATCTCAGGGGAATACTCAATTCTTGAATTAAATTCTTTAGAGCGAAAGGTAAAATGCTTGCTTATAAATAAATTGGTATAATTGAATAATTATATATGGAACAATATAGGTTCAGATTTGAGAGACTGCCATTTTAAGGGTATGGTTTGTTTGCAAACAGGGCGGAGACAGTTTAAGTGGACCATTACAGTGACTGAAATGATAAAAAGCCATATTCTCAATATTTTGAACCAATTATTACCCAAAAGGCTTTATTGTCATGTTACGTGACAAAAGCTATAACAGAATAACCTTCCAAGTGGCTGTACTTTTGTGCAGAACAATTTTAGAAAATTTTAGAACAATTTTACAGAAGAAGAATAAATTTGGATAACTCACATTTGTTAATTTCAGTACTTTTCAGTAGAAAAGCTATAATACTCAAGACAATGTTTTACTGGCCTAAGTACAGACATATAGATCAATGGAATATAATTGTGTCCAAAGTTCAAAAAGAAAATCTTACATTTATGGTCAATTGTTTTTTGACATGAGTGCCAAGATATTTCAATCAGGAAATCGTAATCTTTTCAACAAATTATTCTGGAATCTAGCTATTGACAAGGAAAATAATGAAGTTGAACCTACCCTTTATACCATTCCCCAAAGATAACTCAAGAGAGATCACAGACACAAATGTGCAAGCTAAAACTATAAAACCCTTAGAAGAAAACATGAGAGTAAATCTTTTTTTTTTTTTTTTAATTATACTTTAAGTTCTAGGGTACATGTGCACAACATGCAGGTTTGTTACATATGTATGCATGTGCTACGTTTGTGTGCTGCACCCGTTAACTCGTCATTACATTAGGTATATCTCCTAATGCTATCCCTCCCCCTTCCCCCCACCCCACAACAGGCCCCGGTGTGTGATGTTTCCCTTCCTATGTCCAAATGTTCTCATTGTTCAGTTCCCACCTATGAGTGAGAACATGTGGTGTTTGGTTTTTTGTCCTTGCGATAGTTTGCTGAGAACGATGGTTTCCTTTATGACATTGGATTTGAGGAACATACACAGCATCAAAAGCACAAGCAACAACAGAGAAAAATAAACAAACTGGACTTAATCAGAAACTATTTAAAAGTTGTAAGCTTCGAATAACTCTATCAAGAAAGTGGAAAGACAATCCAATCCACAGAATGAGAGAAATAAGAGTAAATATTTGCAAATTATATATCTGAGAAGGGACTTGTATCCAGAATAAATAAATAAATAAACTGCAACTCAATTATAAAAAGACAAACCAATTTAGAAATGAGCAAAAGATGTGAATAGATTTTTTTCAAAGCAAATATTCAAATGGCCAGTTAGCAAATATAAATGTGCTCAGCATCATTAAGCATTTGGAAATTTCAAATAAAAATCGTAATAAGATACCACTTCACACCAAAGGAGGATGGCCAGAGTAGAAAATATGGATACTAATAAATTTTGTTAAGAATGTGGAGAAATTGAAACCCTCTAATATTGCATGTGAAAATGTAAAATGATGGAACCATTTTGAAAAATAATTGGACAGTTCCTTAAAAGTTAAACATAGAGTTACCATATGATTTCACAATCCCAAGGTAAAGAAAAAAATACATCTACACAAAAATAATGCCAAAAATGTAAACAACCCAAATATCCATCAACTGATGAATGAATTACACAAAGACTGAAGCACTGATCCATGCTACAAGATGATGAACTTTGAAGACATTATGTTAAATAAAATAAGCCAGTCACGAAAGGTCACAAATTCTATGAATCCTTTTATATGAAGTGTCCAAAATCAGAAAGTCTGTAAAGAGGGAAAGTAGATTCATAGTTGGCAAGAACTAGGTCAACAGGAGAATGGGAATGACTGCTCATGTGTAGAGGCTTTCGTTTTTGAGATGATGACACTGTTTTAAAATAAGATTATAGTGATTGTTACATAACATGATGTTGATACTAATAACTATTGAATTGCACTGAACTCTTAAAATGGGCAAAATTTATGGTGTATTAATTATATTTTAATAAAGCTGTTAAATTAATTTAAAATAAGCATGACATACATTTTCAGTTGCCATAATTTTTGTATATTAAGCTGAAGAATTAATTCTAGCTTTTCTACAAAGGAATTAAGCTAATTGAATATATCCAGTAAGTTCAAGGTTCTTAAGAATATCATCTTAAATAATCATGTCACTTGAATTTATAACATTATAACGCTTTATCTCTATATGATGAACTTTTAAAATCTTTAAAAATTGATTTGATAAGTGGGCATAGAAGCCTTAAAAAAACTAACAAGAATTGACATTGCTTTACAATGTATTAATCTAGATAATGCTGTATGATTATTGATATGTATATATAAAACATTCTAGTCAACACTTTATTGCAGCTCAGAGATTTTTTTTCTTTTCTTGTCTGCTACATAAATTAAGCCAGCTTCATGACCAGTGAGAGTGAAGCACTTGACATCCTACAAAGCTGGTGCTTCTTAATTGATGCCTTGAGGGGCTAACACTGAGCATTTTTTCAGAGTACTATAGCAACTGCAGAATCAAAGCTATGAAATTATGTGGCAAATTTGTAGCTGATAGAACACGTCAGCATCCCAGAGATCACTTGCAGTAGCAATATTTCAAGTGTTTATGATGTGTCACCTTGATAAGGGACATTTATCCAATATTATCCAAATTAAAGACAACTATAGGGAATCTCTTTCTAAATTGTAGAATAGTCTCATCAAGACCTGTGATCAAATGTTAAGGACATGCTATTTATAACCAGTACCTCACAAAGGTTTTGATGTGGATCATAATTAAAACTCACTTGGGGTTGAATGAACCTGAGTAATATGCTAATTATTTGTACAGAGAATAACACTATTGTCTAACACCAAAGGAAGAAAAAATATTGTCAAGTAACATTAATTTTCATGACAATAGCATTTGTATCTGATCATCACATGATCTGCATATTTCCCACTTTCTTCTTTGGGAATATAAATAGCAGAGAGCACTAATAAAGTTCCTAGGGAAATAGTAATCCATCATTCACTATTTTATCTTTGCACAATTAATGCACAACAGATGTCTGCTTTCAGAAGGAAGCTTGTTAAGAGTACTGGGCTATGTGCCTCTTTGTCTGGACATTGGGATGAAATCCAGCATCAAAAAACTCAATGAAAGAAATGGAATTGAAATTTTTTTGTCCCAAGTTTCAATATTACATATTATGAGCCACCTGGTCCAATCTCCAAATAATACTGAATCTTGATATAAAAATCCAGTTATTCCTTCTTACCATTTTAACCAAAAGAAAAAAATGTAAACAATATCAGTTACAGAAATGCAAAGATTAAATGTGACCAAAATTATACAACTTTCTTAAAGGAATTTAAACATTAAGAACAAGAGAATTCAGAATGAACCTACTTGATTTTGCTTATCATAAAATGATTTGTTAACTCTTTTGCATGGCTTTGTACTCTGGGAATTCAGCCCAGTTATTATATTAAGACACCACCTGCCACACCATCGGCTTTCTACACAGGTGACATCTACTAGTGAGCTAGAGAAATCTTCTTCCACAAAGAGGAGTGAAACCTTCGTAGAACACTACAAATAGCAATTTTATTAACAGTCACAAGATCTTCATCCGAAAAAGTTTTGAAAAAGAAAAAAACAAATTAGTAACAAAAGTAATATTTAAAACCAGTAAATAAATGCATTTAATTGATTAAAATTAAGGCTCCAGCTATTATTCAGATAAAAATTATATGTCCCAAATTTGAAAGAAAAATGCTGCTATATCAAAATAAATTCATGAAAAGAAAAAGGTGGGAAAAAAAGGTTTCCGGGAAGGCGCCTTGTAAGTAAACAGACCACAAGGAGTAATATAAAAAGATGTACAAATTATGTAAAAAGAAAAGTAACAGTTTTATGATTGGATTATAAACCAAATGACTAATGCTTAATTTCCCACAAAGGAAAGGGAGTACATTATATTTTATTATTATTTTTAAGTTTAGAAGAGAACCCCTAAGTCTCTAAAAAGGACTACAATGGTATGAAGAATATACAACATGATGAAATGATTTCTTCTACGATATAAATATCCTTCCAATTCTAAAACAACAGATTACAATTTCTAAAATGACAAACGCACACGTAGGGGAAATTATTTTACATGCAACCTCTTCTTTGTTAATGAAGCCCTTTAGGTCATGAGCACCTAAATGCATTTATATGTATTTCTCTGTTTGGACAGAGAATAAAAGAAACAAGACTTTTATTTCATGGAATTAAATTCAAACAGAAAATCTTACAATAAAACATATACTTCTCAGGACATGGTGACTCATGCTTGTAATTCTAGCACTTTGGGAGGCCGAGGCAGGCGGATCATGAGGTCAGGAGACCAGCCTGGCCAATATGTTGAAACCCCATGTCTACTAAAAATACAAACTAAGATGGGCGTGGTGGCGTACGCCTGTAGTCCCAGCTACCCAGGAGGCTGAGGCAGAAGAATCACTTGAACCCGGGAAGTGGAATTTGCAGTGAGCCGAGATCTCGCCACTGCACTATAGCCTGGGCGACAGAGCATCTCCAAAAACAAAAACAAAACATATACTCATTTATGAATGAGAAAATAAATACTGACATTTGCATACGTAACCTATAAACATAATTATTGACCATATTCCTGTGGAAGTTCAAAGAACAAGAAAAGATTCCCAAAGTGCAGGGTTTCAAAAAATGTTTCTAAAATAAAAATGGACAACTTATTATTTGTTGAATTATATTTAAGATTCTGAGTTCTAACATTCCTGCACATGTCTACTATAATTTTCATTATTTTGTAACTGGGCCAATTGTCATATTTTTCCAGATATTTCTCCACCAAGGCACTTTGATTAATTTCTTTTATAATATTGATGACCATTATCTGAAATAATCAGGATTTATATCAATAGGTGAACTACTAAATATCAGAGGAAAAAGATTTGAACTGGCACATTAGGATAGGCTTGTAGATAGTACAGTAATTTTTAAAAATAATTAGGATAGATAGTAATTTTTAAAAATATTTTGTGTTACATATTTTTGAGGAAAAAATAAGTTTACGATCAGTTTAGGTTTGTTGTTATCATCACTGTTAGGCTATTTTGAATAACAACAAAGAAGTGTGAGGTACCTAATATGCAGTATTGAAATATAAAGAAAATAACTTTTCCCTCTAAATAATAAATAGAATGAAGCTGGCACACTTTTAATTGCAAGACATCACTTCTAATTATAGAATCAGTGACATTTTGAAAAGTCAAAGGAAACTCAGTGCTGATAAAATAAGACAGATAACTGATATTTAAAGCACATGCCTTAAAACAGAACCCAATTCCATATATATGGAAACTGAAGAGAAAATAGTAAGCAGTTTTTCAGTAGTGTATATTTCAACATATTTCTTTGCTTCCTTCTTCTTTGAACATAATCATTGCCTGTGATTTGTGTTCCTGGAACCAACTTTAAACAATTTTACCTGCCCTTTTTCACCTGTCAATACAGAGTCAATAGAATGAAAAGGCAAACAACATCCTAAAGTGGTTATTAAAGTAGTTTTGACCTTATGAACCTCCAAAAATATCCTCTGGGACCTCCAGAGTTGAGAACTGCTTGTTTAAAGAATGTTTTCCCATTGGAGTATTGGGAAGAGCTCATAACATGGTTGGTTTAGTGGTCATTTAGCTATACGTCTCTTGAAACTGTGTAAAAAAAATTCTCACATGTCTGACACATGCCTGATGGGATATAATTTACATATCAATGAAGAAACACATCCTCCAGCCTGATGCAGAATGTAGGTTTTGTGTATTTAGAATGCCACATAAAAAAGTGTCCTTTAAAAGATGGTAGCATGGATTGCTGCCATCGAAGTCATCTAATACTACCTGTAAATATTTTTGGAGATGTCTTCTGCTAACAGAGGACAAGTTCTGACGCATTTGACCTGTTGATTAAAAAACTGGATAGTGACTAATGAAAGAGATAATACATGTCTGTAAATGCATATATAAATTAATAAAACGGTAAATAAACTGAAAAAAATTACTGAGTGGTATTGGGGGTTGAACAGGGCAATTACTGTTTCTTTACAACATATTCATTTCGTTTTCCAAACTTAGACCATCGAGTGAACACATTCTATGTAGAGAGATGAATATGAAACTTTTTGCATCTATATAGTGAGATAAACATCACACATAAACTTGGAGTTCCAATTTTCCCCAAATTTGAGGAAAAGTAAACTAATATAAATTAAAATCTTAAATTATTTTACCTTAACATGACCATGAACAAATTATGTAATAGAAAGGAAATTCTAGTTTTTTTTTTTTTTTAAAGAGCTGTCCACATCAAGGAATTGATATAAATGAGCAATAAGGAATTAGCTGAGGACCACAATTCAGAATATTCTGAGCTGTTTGTTCACTCTTCTCCGCTACTCACGAAACTTGGTGAAAAATTGTCATCACTGTAGGTGACCAGTTATTCTACTTTGTATAAGACAACCCTCTCTATTATATACCTAAATATGGAAATGCAATTGCACTTCTCCTTTTGAATTTTGTGTGTGTGTATGTGTCAAAGAAGCCCATATTCTGCAGACAATATGCTATATTTATTTATACACTTATTACTTAAAAGGAAATGCAGTTTGGTAGCATAAATATTGAAGTTAAGTGCCATAACACTGGAGATGTTTAATTATATGTATATTGAGTTATATATAATATGTAATACATAATATATATTTATATTAATCATATGTAGTATATATGATTATTATATCCATTATATGTGATTATATAAAATATAATATATAATATATATTATACATAATATACATAATATATTATATATACAATATATATATTCACAGGTGTGAATTAAGTGAATTCCTTGATGTGTACAGCTCTTTTAATAAATATATCTGGGCCGGGCACACACCTGTAACCCCAGAACTTTGGGAGGCTGAGGCAGGAGGATCACGAGATTCAAACCATCCTGTCTAACACAGTGAAACTCTGTCTCTACTAAAAATACAAAAAATTAGCCGGGCGTGGTGGCGGGCGCCTGTAGTCCCAGCTACTCGGGAGACTGAAGCAGGAGAATGGCATGAACCCCGGAGGGGGAGCTTGCAGTGAGCCGAGATCGCACCACTGCACTCCAGCCTGGGCGACAGGGCGAGACTCTGTCTCAAAAAAAAAAAAAAAAAAAAAAAAAAAAATATATATATATATATATATATATACACACACACACACACACACACATATATATAATCTTTTAGTAAAAGTGGATAGGACTCTGCCCACGTGGACAGGCAAACCCAGAGAGAAAATCAGAAATTTCATGTATTTTATCAGTAATGTACGCAAAATATAATGGTTCAAATTGTTCTATGTAGTTTAGTAGTTGTGACGATGGGAGTGTGTGATGAATATTCTGTAGTCTGTATTCTGCCTTTAAAAAAATTTTTATTTCTCTGTAAAATTAGAGAAATATTAACAGCTGAGAGTGTGGAGGGATGAGGAGAGATTACAGGTTTGGGGTAAGAAGTAGTGAAATCATTTAGAAGAGCTAATTCTGGGGCACCAAGAAGCCACTTGACATGAGTGGTGGTGAAATGTAAGCAAGTCCCACCACCACAGTGCTTGTTTTCCTATTGCCACCTGCAGCTGTAGCTGGAGCCAAGGACTGCACTTAACCAGAGATGGAGCTTTACAAGTGAGTATCTACAGAGGGTATGGGGGCCAGACATAGAGGAATATGCAATGAAGTGATTATAATGTTAAAGCTACAATATTTACAATGCATAAGGAGAGAATATAGATATGGAAGTGGATCAATGACAGTGAAGGATGGTAGCATTAATAGACTATATACCCCAGTGAATAGAAGTGGTGTTGTACTTAGAATACTAAAGAGAGTAAGCTTGCTAAAGATACGCTAGTATGTTTGGAGAGTGGGATGAGTAATTTGAGACCCTGGAGAAAATACAGTCATCGGTAAAGACAATACCTACACTATGACCTTGGAAGTGGGTTGCTATGGTGAAATGGAGGACCGGAGAATTGGAAGACAACAGTTTGAGAAACCAAGAGTACTAAGTGTTATCTTTTTGGATATTGAGATCACCAAGTACTCGGGGTGGTTGAAGGCAGTGGCAATTATTAGATGATAAAATCTCAAGAAGTGATGGAGATTGGAAATGAGAGCAAAGAGGAGGCGGTCGCGAATGCCATTTGTATATGATATAACTATTTGTGTGTATACATATGTATATATGTGTGTGTTTATATGCATGTATATATGTGTGAAGAACGAGGGAGAAGGACAGCAGTGTGTAGCTGCCGATGAGCAGAGGAGTAGTAAGGAAGATACCTGCCTCACCCCCAGACCCAGGGGAAATGGACCGTTGGGAAGAAGACGGTCATTACATGAATGAGGGTAACCAGACATAGCACTGTCCTTCCTACAATATTTCTGTGGTTTACTATTCCTGTCAAATAACGTTGAAATTCCCCAACATGGTTTTCAAGGCCTTGTGCTTCTAGCCTAAGGTCTTTTTTCACACTCTCTCCCAACTATCTCCACGCTCAGCCACATTTCAGCTGTGCTGAATATCATTCCGTCTTGAAACTTACCAAACTTTCATTCATATTTTAGCCTTCACAGACGGTCTTCCTTCTACTCCCTTCATTTCCTCTTGCCGTGGCTAAAAGCTAAAGCCTATTCATCCTTAGATTCTCAGTTTCTTCCTCAGTGTCTCAATTTTATTCCAAGAAGCTTTCTCCCTAAACTAAGCTAATTGTCCTTAGTTGCCCCATATGCTTCTACACCCACTTCAGGATAATTTCGTTTTAAATTGTCTTTTTGTCAAATGGATTGTAAGTTCTGCGTAACTAGAGACCATACTTTCATTCAACAAATATCTGAATGTTTACTAAGTGGCAGTCATCATTCTTGGCATTTTTGTATTACTATTATACCATGGTTGCCTCACTGAGGACCTGGGACACAGTAAGGGCGCAGGGCATTATATTCTTGTTTTCCCCAATTGGATCTGTCTCTGGAGATCAGGGTAACATATTCTTTCATTCAGAATTTCACCTGGAGGATGTATGACTACAATTCACATATTTTAAATAAAACAGTCACTATTTAAACACCAGTGGTTTTTAACATCACCCATAGCTATATCATACATATGCACTGTTCAAGGAAAAATAAGTTACATATTTCTATGAAATTGTTTTCCTATGAATTAATTCTTGTTTGCCTGAAATTTAAAAAAAACAGATTACCTTCTCCATCAATGTATCAATAGTCTAAAGTTTCACTGATGTCATAACGCATGAAACAACATTAAGCAAGATTTTAAACAAACTGTCAGAGTTTTAAAGTAAAAGTGTTAAAACACTACATGATTTACACCTAGACGTAGCATATAAATCCATCAAAATGAATCTTGCCTGTTGCATGTGGAAATTTTCATTTCTGAAATACACATGTTGACATGATACAAATTGGCTGAGTATAAAAATATATATATTTATTCATATATATATGCTTACCTTATGCTAATCAAGAAAGTTGGAAAATGTGCTTTAGATAGTTTCATGACATATTAGAAAAACCATTTTAATAATGTCAAGAAGCAGAGTTGCCATAAGATCATGAATATGAAAATCACCCACTGAGGACATCTAACCCATCACTTTGCCTCCAATAAAGGATTCAATAGTTCACCTCTACTGAAGGTACATGATTTTTAAAGACATTGTGAGCCCAGGTTAACATCTGTGAGGAGACATCTCAAAACAGACATCTGTGGAAAACTTGAGTATTTTAAAATCTTAGCCAGAATGGCTTTAAACTGTATTAGCTCCGAATGATACTAAATAATAGCACTAGAAGTGATAATCAAGCCTCATTCAATCCTACTCCCTCAATTCATGATGGACGAAGCTGAGGAACAGAAAGACTGAGCCATTTTTCCAACTTTACCTAGCAGGCTGTGTGGGATCCTCCCAGGCCACTTTTCCAGACCTTTCCCTGTGCTCATGCATGTTGCACACTTGGGTGTTCATTATTTTTATAAATGTATTCTGCTTTCCAGGATCATAGGTTTTTGGAAAATTGGGACTATAGACGTATTTTCTCTGCTAAACACAGAGCGGACAAAATAACAGACAAATACCCAGCAGAGAAAGCAAATGTGGCATAATTGTTTGGGTCCACAGGGGTGACCTTGGAGAACTTAACTGTTGATTCTCAGTCCCTGCCTCCTTCTTCTCCTGCCCCAGCACTACTACATATCTGTATCTATTCTCTTGGGCTTTTCTCTGACTTTAGGGAGGATGATTTTAAGGAGTCCCAGCTCAGCACTCTGGGCTTTTGTTGATCATCTCTCTGTGGGCCGAGCCCCTGAATGCCATATTCTGCCTCATTCTAGTAACCAGATGTTGCCCAGCTTTGACACTGGATTTCTCTGTTTTTTGTTTTTGTTTTTGTTTTTTGAGACAGGGTTCAGGCTGGTGTGCAGTGGTGCCATCCTGGCTCATGGCAACCTCCACTTCCAGGCTTCAAGAGATTCTCCTGCCTCAGCCTCCTGAGTAACTGAGATTACAGGCCCGCACCACCACAGGCCAGCTAATTTTTGTAGTTTTAGTAGAGACAGGGTTTCACTGTATTGGTCAGGCTGGTCTTGAACTCCTGACCTCAGGTGATCCGCCCGCCAAGGCCTCTCAAAGTGCTGGGATTACAGGCGTGAGCCACCGCGCCCAGCGAGGCGAGACTGAATTCCCTTCTTGATACACTGCGGAGTATTGTCCAGCACCTTTTCACCTGAGACTCTGGCTTAATCACACGTTCTCCCCCGCAGAATGAATTCTGCTTTAGAACTTCATTTAAATGACTGATGGAGGCTTTTATGATGCTTGACAAGGACTGTGCTCCGACTTCAAGAACTACCTACTCCTGGAGTCGGTGGAATCACGCTCAGCACACCCACATAGGCACCCCTTGTAGACTGCTTGCCGAAATGGTTTTAACCTAGGTTTGGCATACTGTCTCTGATTTACCTCCACCCCAGCATGTGCAACTAGTTCCGGATCTCAACCATCTTACTTAGCTCTGTCCTTCTGCTGTTGATAAATTATTTCTAGTTGTGCTCTAAAATATGATTATCACCTTTGAAACATAAGTCTGTCATTCAATGAACTAATTCAACTCTTAAAAAGTGGTTTCCTCCAATCAAATGTGCTATTACCAAGTAATGACAGAATCATATTTTTCCCTTTCCTGAGCTATTCAGGTTCCTGAAAAAAAAAAATAGAACTTTGGTATGCTTTATGATCTATAACTTTCACCAGAAATAAAATAGGATTTGCTTGGTACAGCAATAAAATGTGTAGACTAAAAACATAACTTTATATCTCTAGCAGATGACTATACAAGCAAATTGCTTACACGCACATGCAGTAGTGTAACTCTTCTCAACACTATCACAGCTTAGCAGCACTGAACACTTAATATCCAAAGCTACTTTCTCTCTTGGCCTGAATATAGGTGCCAGAGTCTCTCATTGAAACTTGTCTCTGAGCTCTATATTGAGTCACCTCAATTCTACTTCCTACTGAACAACATTGTCTTTTTGCTTTTTAAAGTCGTCTTTTGTTCTAGTTTTAAGATTTCTGCCAACGATCTTGTCTCATTATATTCTGTTTATTAAAGAAAATAAATTAGTGTACATATATTATTTTGATAACTATATTAATCTCCTCTAAGTTACTGTGTCTTTTTCTCTGTTTACATGATTAGAATGTTTTTATATGTCATGACGTCTTTTCTATATCAGCCAGATTACCTATTTGCTTCATTGGTAGAATAAAAAAAGAAATAGCATTTCAAAATTAAAGCATGATTATATTTATTTTATTCCCTTGAGAAATTATATTAACACCACAAAATCACCTTTTCCATGACTATTTGATCTGCTTATGCAAGTGGTTTAAAAGAATATCAACCTTACTAATATATTTTATTTTAAAATATTGACATAAACCTATATAAGAACTATATAATGTTTACACAATATTTCAAAAGTATTAATTGAACTTTTCTTAAAATTATCAATTAGTGATGGTGAGAAAAAACAAATACTTAGACATTTCTACTGTAGAGAACATGCATTACATTCTTGTAATCATTATTCTGTTATCTTTATTCAAACATAATTAGCCCAATTTGTATATATTTTTAAAGAACAAAATCAGGTATATTTATTCATCTTCAATCAAGAAAGCTATTTACTCATTTTTTATCCCACATGAAAGAAAAACAGAACTGCTTTTTGAATATTTCTTGATAATTTGTGCTAACATAAATTATAGTCTTACCTTTAGAGTCATTACGTGTGAAATGCATCAAATTATAAAGTTTTAAATATGTCTAATTATGTTTGGTTTATGTTTTGTTGTATGCTATTTCAACTACAGGAGAGCTGTACAAATACTTATAGCTCTAGCATATGTATCTTTTTAAATTTCAAAAATTCTCCATTTTATTGTAATATAAGAGAAAATAGCTCATCTAAGAATTCATACCCTTTGAACTCTGAGTATTGAAATATAAGTAATCATTACTTTTGTTTTTTCTGGTAGTACTAGATTGAGCAGCCTCCAAAAGTGATTTTACTTTCTACTTTAGGTAACCAAAATGTCTTGTAACAAAATGACTTGCCTGACAAATCTTCAAGAAGGATGGACTTCAAATATCACTGGTGTAACTAGTAATGTAAATTCATTTTTGAAAGTTAGAATACATTTAAATCTAAAGATATAAGTCTATCCTTGAACATAATTTTAATACTTCCAAAGAGTATTTCCCATTATTATTTTTTTTTGTACAGGAAAATTTAGAGAAACAATGATATTTACCTCTCTAAACACAATAAAATGTCCTCTATTTTTTCTAAGTGGAACATTATTTCAAATAGTTGCTGTTGAAACCCATTATGATTTTGGCATAAAGATAATTGATTAAAGCAGAAAAAATAATCACTGAATGTTAAAAAGGTTCATCGGGAATTTGTAACACCACTGTTTTACCAATTATGCCTGGTAATCCAAATAGGAAGAAAATATTTGAAATAAAATGCTTTATCCTTAAATGTTAATTTCCAAATAAGAGTAACTTATCATCAGTTTTATTATCATGGTGTAAATAATATGATAATATATAAAAATAGGGGCTGTGTTTTTAATATATATTGCCACACTGGCATTGGTATGGTAGAGCTCTTTCTCTCCCAGCTGTAACTATGGTCATGTCATTTACTTACTTATGCCTCAAATTCCTGTAATTACAGTACCTAATTTAAAGATTGTGGTAAGGCTTAACTGTGATAAGAACATAATTATATTATTATTTATACTAATAAATTATACTAGTAGCACTCAGCATTATTATAATAAAAATTAGATTAAATATAATATATTATTACATTATTACTTGTTAAATTCTGAAATATTAAATACTGCTACATAAGGTTACATTAAACACTGTATATTAATAAAAATGCTGAACATGCCACCCAAATCCTAGTTAGATCAATTATGTGTAATTTTTTATATTTTAAGAGATACTGGTTTTTTAGTTACCTTATTAAACAGTTTCATTACCTCAACTGCATACATTTCAATAGTTGATATTATGTAATCTTACAGATCATTATTCACTTTACAGATGAGAAACGTGTAGTCCACTGAGGCTAAATGATGAGCCCAAGATCACATAACTGGGAAATGCATTTGTCAGAACTGACCTCCAGATCTGATTCCATTTCTGTATCTTGCCCAGTATATGATATATTGTGCACAATTTCAAAAGCTAGATTGAGTTTATATTTTTCATTTGCCTTATCTAACATTATTCCATTGCAGTCATGGATCAGAAAGACATTGTTTTAAAAATATCTCCTGCTTTTCTATTTATTTATTTATTTATTTATTTAACTAAGCACAGATTTTAGGATCCTTGGCATTGTGACTGTCGATGTAATCTGCTATACAGGGGAGCCTGCCATCTCTCACCCTCAAAGACAACATTGAAACAAAGACCCTGTACCTTTCACCCTTATAAATCTGGGTGAAAATTTCCCTGCAATATGGGACCAGCAACAGGGTAAACATAAATTAAAATACACACAAAACAAAGGACATATTGTGCAAAAACACGTCTGTACAAATAGATACACAAAAACCGCCTTTCAATGGCTGCACATAGACAGAAGGTAATGGGAGTGGGGCATGAGGATAAGGGAATACATAAATAAATGAAGAGAATGTATTTGCATGGAACAATGAATGTGCCAAGAAATAACTTGATAGTGTGCCAAGATTAATTCAACCCTGGTCACCAACAGCACTAAAAAGGGGGAAAAAAAGAAGGAAAAAAATATATTGCTCTTAGCTGAGTAGTTGCAATTTTTTTCTAATATAATGAGGCCTATGTAACTTCCATAATTTTATACCTATTTGTAAATTAATGAACAATAAAATAACTGAATGAGAAGTAACAAATTATCTGACATTATTCAAAAGCAAAAAATGTATATTGTGTATATATATTTTTATATACAATATATAACTAATACACACACATGTGTGTATGTGTATATATATATGGATAAGGGGTCTAATAAATGTCACCTAGAGTTCCAGGGGAGGCAAAGCTAACAAAAGACCATGGTCTAAGTCTTTCCATATAACCTGACCGTAAAACATCTTTATTTTACTCAGGACACTTTCTACTCACATACAACTCAGAAAAGTTTTAGCTGAGAATAAACCTTGCTTGATGAGTTTGGGTTTTCAAGTTACGTTATGAAGAGGAGCAGAACGGCTAGACCATGGAGGTGGTTGGTAAAGTAAAGAACAAGAGCAAGATAAAGAATGACAGGAAGAAATAACGTGTAAATCATCCACACAAGGGGGAATAAAATTATTGGAATTACTAGATTAAAAATAAATGGCAACTGGGTTGCTGGACATGTGTTCACTTTTGTCTATGATGTCTTCATTTTGGGCAGCACAACTGAAAGCTGGCAGTGCTACAGGCACAGGCTGCTACTGTCCTTGCCCATTTACTCCAGTTGGGGTGTCAGACAATAAATAATTAAAAGGAATAATCCCAAATAGCCCTCGAGTATTTAAAGGAAAAGAAACATAACAAATTGTTTCTGCTGCATCCTGTGAATACCGCCATCTTGCCATTTGTTACATTCGACTGTATATACTTAGGACTGAATATCTCTTACAATGTTAAAAAGCTCTCCTTTGAAAGAAATCATTTATATTCCAACATCTAATATAGAGGTTAGGAAGTAATAAATATTACATGAACCGGCTGGTTTTTACAAATCAGTTCGGTTCCTGGGTGTGTGGTGATCTCATTAGAAACTGTCACTGTGTCCCCATGTGAACCTGCAGATGGCTTCTCTATGATTTCTTTTTAATCTTACCTAAAACACTTACTACATCTTTTTCATAGATAAAAGTGAATTTTAGTCTATCACTATTCTCATAATCTTAAAATCAGCAGGGTGCAAATTAATGAGATTTAACAGAAATAGATACAGTGCTAGAAAAGGATGCTTTGTCCTTCCAAATAAAGAACTGTTTAAAAACCCGATATTAACTTAGATAATTAATGTTCTGTCAGTTTAAACAAAATGTCTCTCACATTCATCATTGCCAATGATATCAGAGTTTTGAAAAATTTCACCTTCGTGACCCCAAAAGACATTAAAATGTGAAGCCAGAATTAGCTAAGCTGTAACAGTAAAGTGATAATTGCTAAGTGTGAAGCCATACCAATAATGCGTTTAGCAAAACACTAACATTTTGAGTGTGAACTGAAGAGCCTCAATTCTATCTTGTATCTTATGTTTCCCATGTTTATTTTTCATTGTTTGAATTTAATCTCAAATCTAGAAGATGTATTACACTAATTAATTTTGCATAGAACAATGTTAACAGATATAAACTATGATAAGAACCTCTTTTTGGTAGCAAGTCATTTTATTTACATTTTACTGGTACAATCTCTTGCCACAAATATGTGCATTCAAAGGATGCCACAGTTATTAACTTGCCTTTTGACTGCGGCAACCTCTTTCATTCAACTCTCGGTTCTGACATTTGGCTAGATATTATCAGGTTGGTGCGAAAGTGATTGTGGTTTTTGCCATTGAAAGTAATAGCGGAAACCACAATTACTTTCACACCAACCTAATAGAATCATTCCTGGCACTATTTAAAAGCACCCATGCACAAGCCCCACCCATAACAACTGCATCAAATTTTCTGGAGGTGGCACTTGAGTATTATTATTTTTTTTAATCTTCCAAAATGATACCATAGTTCAGCCAGATTTTGATATCATTGTATTCGACTTTAACTCTTACATCAAGAATATTTATCTCCATATTCTTCCACTAGAACAGTACAGTGCACCTAGCTCAATCAATCTTAGTTCAATGAAAATGACAATGGATTACTTAAAGCATGAATGCCATCTTAAAGTTAGGTGATTCTTCTTCCTCTTACTCAAAATAGAACTTTTGTTTTAATTATTATAAAAGATGCTAAATCTCATCCTATGCAGTTTTGTTTGTGAATTATAAGCATCTAGCAGCTAGGAGTTAGTTAACCCGATTGATGTATCTTTTAACACAAAATAATTCACTAGATATTTTGAACAGCCTCTTATTTATAGAAGCATATATTTTTTACTAAAAACTACACAGAGAGAACAAGTCAAGGGCAAGTACAAATTTTGCACCAGGGGAAAAAAATTCAACACATGAATTAATCCATGTGAAAAAATGTCAACACATGAATTAATCCATGTGATATACCACATTAACAGAATGAAAAGCAAAAAAATATATAATTTCAATAGATGCAGAAAATGCCTTTGACAAAGTTCAACACCTGTTTATGTAATAAGTCTAAATAAAATAGGTGCAGAAGAAACTTGCCCAAGCACAATAAGGACCATTTATGAAAAACCTCATGATAAATAGTGAAAACTCAAAAAATTTATTCCAAGATCTGTTACAATGCAAGGATTCTCACTCTTGTCATTTCTATTCAACATAGCACTAGAAGTTTTAGCAAAAGCAACTGAGGCAAGAGAAAGAAATGAAAGCTGTCTAAATTGGAAAAGGAGTAAGTGTATCTCTATTTTTAGATGACATGATCCAATATGTAAAAATCTCTACAGACTCCACCAAAAACTTGTTGAAACTAATAAATAAATTCAGTAAAGTTGCAGGATACAAAAATCAACCTGCAAAAATCAATTGCATTTCTAGCACCAAAAACAAACTATCTGAAAAAGAAATTAAATAAAAAACAATCCCACTAACAATAAGAAAATTATAATCCCATATTCAAAAATAATAAAATACTTAGGAATAAATTTAACCAAAAAGATGGAAGACTTGCACTTAGAAAACTATGACATTGATCAAAGAAATTGAAGAAGAGACAAATAAATAGAAAGATAGCTCATGTTCATGAAATGGAGGAATTAATATTGTTTAAATATCCATACTACCCAAAGCTATCTGCAGATTCAACAAAATACCTAAGAAAATTCCAATGATATTTTTGACAGAAATAGAAAAAAAATGCTCAAAATATATTTGGAATCATAAAAGATCTCAAAGTAGTCTTAAAAAGAACAAATCTAGAGGCATCAAACTTCCTGATTTCTTATTAAAAATTGATAGTAAACAAAACAATATGGTATTGGCATAAAAACAAACACATGTATGAATGGAATAGAGAACCCAGAAATAAACCCATTAATATATGGTCATCCAATTTTTGACAAGAGCACCAAAAATACGCAATGAGGAAATGACAGTTCCTTCAATAAGTAGTATTGAGAAAGCTGGATATCCATATATTGCACCATAACAAAACTAACCTCAGAATGGATTAGACTTAGAAATGAGATCTGAAATTGTAAACTCCTAGAAGTAAACTTAGGGAAAAGTCTTCTTGACATTATTCTTGGTAATACATTTTTGAACATGATATCCAAAGCACAAGGATCAAAATAAAAAATAAACAAATTGGAACTACATCAAACTAAAAAGCTTCTATGCAGAAAAAATAATGAAAAGGCAAACTAAAGATACAAATAAAATTTTTTCAAGCCATATGACTTACAAAGGGTTCATATTAAAATTTATTTTAAAATTAATACAACTCAATAGCAAAAATACCCAAAAATAACTTGTTTAAAAAATGGGCAGAATATGTGAATAGACATCTAACTAATATAAACAAATAGTCAAGAGGTATTTGAAAAAGTGCTCAACATCACTAATCATCAGAGAAATTCAAACTGTAACCACAATGATACATGACCTCACACTTATCAATATGGCCATTATCAAAAAGTCACACTTTTCAAGATGGCTATTATCAAAATAAATAAATAAATAACAAGTGTTGGTGAGGATGTAGAGAAAAGAAAACCCTTTTGTACTATTGGTGAGAATCTAAATTGATATATCCGTTATGGAGAATAGTATGAGGGTTCCCAAAAAAATTAAAATTAAAAAATAGATCTACCATATGATTCTGCAATTTCTTGTCTGGAGATAGCATGTATACATCTGTATACACACTATGCATACAGGTGCATGTATATATGTGTATATGTGTATACACATTGTGTATATATACATGTGTATGTGAAATGAAATCAATATCTGAAAGAGATACCTGTACTCCATGTTCATTGCAACATGTTCACAATGGCTAAGATGTGAAAACAAGCTAAGCGTCCACAGTTGGATAAATGGATAAATTGTGAGATTCACTCACACACAGAAATGGATATGTTGTGAGATACACATACACACATAGAAATGGATAAGTTAGGAGATACACACACACATACACACAGAGAAATATTATTTAGCTTTAAAAAGAAGGAAATTCTGCCATTTGTGACAACATGGAAGAACCCAGAGGACATTCTTTGTTCATTTATTTAATTAGACCCCAGATTTTCTCCTATGGGCCAAAGTACATACTATTCTCTTCTCTCTACAGTACAGAGGACAACTAACTTACTTTCATTTACTTAAACTATGTTGACCTGTGGAAGTTGAAAACTTCCTATTTGACGGTTCCAGTTAAACACTAATTGCAAGTTGAAGAATTTGCTACTATTAAATTGAAAAGTTCAGCAATAAAACTGACATAATTTTCTTTTCAATGAGAAATCAAATTGAGGAGATGCTGATAGTTATTTAAAGTAAAATTTTAGTTTCATGATTGATTTTTTCCTAACTCACCAAAACAGTGATGACCTTTAATCAGAGAAAAACTGGTTAAATTACAACTGCAATCAAATAATATACATTATAATATGCATGTGAGTTAATGGTGCTTTGAGTCTTCTATGGTAATCAATTGATTCGATTAGAGGTACAGAAAATTATAAGGTGGTGTGTGTTAAATATATATTTCAATACACCTATTTCTAGACTTCAAATGTGAAATATACCCAATTACTTTTCCCTACGATACTATGATTCCTAAAGATTCTGTTGGAAAGCAGCACGCATTCCATTTGCCAAACAAGTTATTGGACCATGCCTCCATTCATGCTCAGGAAATATATTCCTCCCACAGCAAAGAACAGCAAATATTTTCTTTCTCTCTCTCTCTCTCTCTCTCTCTCTCTCTCTCACACACACACACACACACACACACACATACACACACTCTCATTCACATACAGTATAATGTAGGCCACTCACTTGGTCACAAACTGTGTTTCTCCCTTCTTCACTTGAAATTTTTTACCCCCTCATCAAGGTACACAAGCAAGGTTCCAAACACAGCATTAGCCTCAAAGTTCAATGACACTATAGTTCTCCGGAATGCCTACAAATATTTTAAAAATGTAATTACTTATAGGAAGATTCAGCAGGCTATTTTTTTCCTTCAAATAAATGTAGAATACACCAAAAAAAAAAAAAAAAACCCTCATGATTATCTCCACATCGAATCTCAGTATATATGCCTGTTCGTGCTCTAGAGATCTATGTACTAAATAAAGCAAGTACTGCCCCGCACCACTCCCCCAACACACACACATGCTTGCCCAATATACTATTGTGAAACTAGGACAGAAAAATTTCTAGAAAAGGTTCCATATAAAAAGTGGAAATAGAAAACATTCATGGAATCTACTTGGTAGATGTTGCAAGAGCACCTATACTGACCATGGAACATATTCCCCTATTTGGCCTGGGTTCTTCTCCCTGAAAATAACTGCCAGGTCTATAGTTTCTATGTTCCTTAGCTCTACTCTCTAGAAGGTCCTGCTAGTGTTATTAGATACTGTGGCCATATCTGAACTTGCCATTGGAGAATATTCTCTCCCAGGGAGTTGAGAGCATGCTCAGCTGGCTTCATTCTCATGGAAGTTTGGAGGAACAAAGGATTATGTTAATCTTGAGAAATGAGTCTATTTTAGCCCAGACTAGAAGCTCACTCACCAGTATATTCATTAATGACTTAGTAATCTTTTTTTTCCCCTACTTGATTCCAATAAATTTCATAGGTCAATATTCACATCAGTAATTTAGGAACATTTCTCTATCTTTCAGGTAGTTACAGTTACCTTGAATTATAAAATGTTCTGGTAGAGTCACAGTCTTATTCTCTTCTCCCTACACTATTTTTGTTCAGCATAAATAATTTACAGGAAACAAATAGATTCAGAGCTTTAGCATTAGGTTTGATGATTTGGTCCTTGCCACAAAGTTCAATTTTAGTAGACATTTATTGTTCAAAACCATCCTAATTTATATATTTTACCTTTTGGATGGAAATCAGGTGGTCTTACAACTCTTACAATTAGGAAGTCACAGAACTACTTAAATTTCTATATTACCTTATATACCTCTTTGAAAACTTGATAATTCTTTTCTGAGTTCACCTTTTTTTAAGCATTTGCCAAATGCACCAATATCAAAAAAGGAATATTAGTTCATATCTTTTCACCTAAAAATCACAAGGTCATTCTGCAAATTACTGGCTTTCCAGTGTATTACAGGAAACTAATGTATCGAATGTTAGATTCCATCATTCCAGACTTAATTTTCTCACCACCTACTTTTTATTTTACAAAGGTATTTCTTTTTTTTATCTGTATAAATATACGGGGTGCAAGTGTAATGTTACATGGGTGTATTGCACAGTGGTGAAGTCAGGACTTTCAGTGTATCCATCACCGGAATAATGGACATTTTACCCTTCAAGTAATTTCTTATCATTTACTCTCTTTCCTCCCCACCTTTCCGAGTCGCCACTGTCTGTCATTCTGCTCTCTATCTCGATGTGTACACATTATTTATCTCCATCTGGTAAGTCAGAATATGTGGTGTTTGTCTTTCTGTGTCTGAGCGCTTTCTGTTAAAAAAAAAAAAAAAAAAAAAAGAACTCCAGCTTCATCTATGTTGTTGCAAAAGACATGGTTTCATTCGTGTTTGTAGGTGAATAGTACTCCATTGTGTAAATAGATCACATTTTTAATCCACTCCTCCATTGATGGGCACAATCCATTGAGGTTGATTCTCTATGGCTGCTATTGGGAGTAGTGCTATAATAAACATACAGGTGCAGGTATCTTTTTTGATATAATGATTTTTTTTTCCTTTAGGTAAATATCCAGGAGTAGGATTTCCGGTTAAAATAGTAGTTCTATTCTCAGTTCTTTGAAAAATTTGCATATTGTTTTCATTAGAGGTTGTTCTTGTATTGGAGCAATGTCATCTATTTTAATATATTTTTTTAAATTATTGTAATGACCATACCAGTCAGCATCAACTAAGTTTTTGCTTTGTTTTGTTTTGTTTGTAGCAACAAACAACTCCAAATCTCAGTGGCTTCTGACAATAAACATGACTTTCTACTCGTATAGATTCCATTTTGGGTCAGCAAAGGCTTAGCTTTATGCTCTCTTAATTTCAGAATCGCTGAGAGAATCATGCCACAACGTGGTGGCCTCAGGACGTGCGACATGACAGAAAATACGTATTTTTTTTTAAAAAAGAAACACGCCAGAGTCCTGTGTTCCCTCTCAAAGCTTCTGAAGGTGCTGGCATGCACAGTTCCTTCACATAAGGCACAGGCAAAGCAAAAATCACATGACCAAGCCTGACACTGATGATGTGGGAAATATAATCCTATATGGAGGAACAAATAATGTTATCCTCCTTAAGACCGCAGCTCATTATTTAAATTGCACAATTACATTGTGAATCAGATCTGTAGGGACTAGCACTTCATTAGTCCACGAACCCTAGAAGAAATTATTTCCTTACCAATAGTTTAGTCTCAAATGACATCTTAAAGCCTGTATTGACAAAAAATAAAGATTTTTTCACCATCATCACCACCACCCCACCCCCTACAACAAATACTAGCATGTTAAAATTATTCACAAAATAATGGCTAAAATAAAATAAAAAACTTAAAATCACATTCTTGAACCTTCCTACTATATTCCCCTTCCAACTTTACTCGTCCACCATCCAGCCCCACCACGCATGAATATCATTAGAAAGTACGTATATATCTTCATAAAAAGAGACATAGCAAGGATGATACGCCTGCCAAGAGCCCCTAGCAAGCACAGAGGACAGTGTGTGAGCCTCATTTGTGGAATGATTGATTCTGTTTCCATATAATGTTATTAGAGAAGAAAATCCAGTTTGCTTGATTGGAATTGTTTTTACTAAAAACAAATTCTCAAAATGTGGAGTATGTTTGATTTTTAAATTACTCCATGGAAAAATAATTCAGCTGTTTATTTTTTTTATTTCCAACTGTTTTGCATTATATAGAAACAGTCTTTTTAACCAGGGAACTATGGTTTTTGCCTGAATAGTTGTCCAACAGGAGCAGAGACAGTGACTGGAAAACCATGTGAAAGAATGCTACTGTGGGTGACAGTTCCACAATCATAGTGACATTCGAGACTGTGTTTATTTAAAAAAAAAAACAAAAACAAATTTGTTGTTTGTAACTGCAGCTGCAATCACCCCCACAGTTGTAAATGTGTGCTGTTAAGATATTACACCGAGATATCTATCTTCCAAGAACTTCTAAAATATTCTATAAACCGTTATTGAGTTGACCTAACAAAACAAAATGAAGTACCTAGATTCTTTTGAACACTAAAGAGCGCTGAAAAAATATATAATATATAATATGTATCATACTTGTTGATATAGATGCTTAAATCTTAAAACACCCAAGCTTTAATGATACTGTGCCCATATTTAAACACACACACACGCACACGCATGTGCACACAAGATCATGCTAAAGTACTGACACTATAGAGCACTCATAAAACATACTATTACCACCACAAACATGTGCACATTGTCTGTGTAATCTTATTTCTTTCTTAACTCTTTTAAAATTGATTTAAGATATGAATATTTATATTCCCATTAATGCCATATGTTAATAAGAGAGACAATCTTTAGATGTGCTCTAAAATACTATTTAGAAGCTATTCAGTACATGTTCACTTATAAAGTAGTACCTCATCTTCTTTCTGGTTGAGTCCCTGCTTTAGTTCTTCCACTTGTAATCTTAGTTTCTTTACTTCTGCCTCATTTTGATCCACTCGGTTGTTTGCATGAGTCAGTTCTGCAATATTTGCCTGGTATTGTCTGCTTAGTTTATAGTAGGCATGTTGAAGGTTCAATAATTCCTTTCAAAGGAAAACAAAAAATTACATTATTTACAGTCTACTCTGATAAAATCAGAAGAATGGCAACTTCTTTTGACAAAAGAGAAAAACATTTTAGGAAGAATTTAGATGAGCCATCATCTTCATTTGGAATTCTACATTTCTGTAATCAAATATTATAATTAGTATATGACTATCAATGAAAGATATGTGACTAAAATACAATACACTCTATGTTGTTTTCTAAATGATCTATTTTGCACCTTATACAAACGTAGTTTTTATATAACCTTCCCCCAAAAGGAAATAACATAACCATAAACAAAAAAATATAAATACATGCAAAAAAAGTGTTCATCCTGATCACCCACTAACTCAGCAGATGCTAAAAGTTTGCACACTACATGATTTAATTATTTTCTGAAGAAAATAGGTTTTGTGAGGCTGTGGTCATGTCGTCACAGGCCACAACTTCTGAAACCACATGAACCAGGCTCAGAAACCTGCAGTAAGGACCCGTCATGGGTAAAGAAATATATTAATATATCACAGGGTGATTGGACTGCAAATCAATCTTGTTATAATTAATACCATACACTATATAAATTAACAGGTTACAATAATTATCCTCAGATTATTAATATCATTTCTCATTTTTAGTTAAAATTCGCAGTGTAAAATTAATTGTACTATCATTATAGAAAACATCTTTATTGGGCCGGGCACGGTGCCTCACGCCTGTGATCCTAGCACTTCGGGTGGCCAAGGTGGGAGGATCACGAGGTCAGGAGATCGAGACCATCCAGATAACATGGTGAAACCCCATCTCTACTAAAAAAAAAATACAAAAAATTCGCCGGGCTTGGTGGTGGGTGCCTGTAGTCCCAGCTACTCGGGAGGCTGAGGCGGGAGAATGGCATGAACCCCAGAGGTGGAGCTTGCAGTGAACCAAGATGGTGCCACTGCACTCCAGCCTGGGTGACAGAGCGAGGCTCCATCTCAAAAAAACAAAAAACAAAACAAAACAAAATATATTAAAACTATAAAGAAAAAGTTAGCCTCTGGTTCTTCATAACGTTATAATATTGTAGGAAAACCCAAGGATATTTCTTTGGTTTCCTAAAACACACTGTCATATTACTTTATATACAAAAATCACAAATAGGCAATCATAAAAAATGCATTGGTAATTATCTTAGGATGTCTAGGTAGAAATTGAAAGTGGAATTATTTTCACATCTCAAATCATCAGTAATACTAATGATGAATTCATGATCCAAAAGTTAAAAATAGCCATAAAATATTGGAAAATAAATGTGGATGTGGTGTTTTTCTCTTAATCAAAACTTTAGGGGAAGTTTTACTAAGTATGATCCCAAATCATGAGATCACAAAATGATAAATTCAATCACAGTAAGTATATAATTTGCATATAACAAAATATATTTAGTATCTCTCAAATTAGGGGCACATCATTTTGAATTTATGTAACATTTTTGGCCTGACAAAATTACAGATATTATAGAAAATTATAGTGGCAGCCAGGGCTTAAGGACAGGGTAGGAGGAGGGTAAGGTAGATGTGAAGGTAGCTTAAAAGGAACCTTGTGATGAGAATGTTCTCATCACAATCTGGGCATAAGCGACGCCCAGATCTGTCTGCATTATTTTATACAACCACATATGAATCTAAAAATATCAAAAATAAAAAGCTTAATTGAAAAAATCAAGATGCCTTCAGACTGGCAAAGGCTAAGTATGGTAAGATAATCTGCCAGTAAAATGTGGAGAAATAAGGATTCATTTATGGGGAAACACGGGCAATATTTTTTAATTAAAAATGCACATAAAGTCAGACCCAGCTGTTGTATTTCCAGGAATGTATTCCACAGACATACGCATAGTTGTATGAAATGTTGTGATTATGAGAATATTTGTTGCAGCATTGTTTTGTTGTTGCTGGTGTTTGCAGTAAATGCTGGAAACTAAATGTCCGTGAAATTAGCCTGATTAAGAAAAACCATTAAACCGTTAAATATAATATGGCAGCCTTTTATATATTCATATGGAGAGATCTCCAAAATGTTAAAGCAAAATGCAAAACTGTGTGAAGTGTATGGTATTAGAAGAAACAAGCTGATATAAAGCGACTTTTGACCTGACACAATTGATAAGTTGCAGGCTCTTAGTCTCTGTGAATCCCGGCTTTCCGAAGTCCCGAAGAGGTGGGGTGAGGGTGTGGATACAGGGCAGGACCTGGCAGAGAAAATGCTGGTCCTCACTCTCAGGGAGCAGGGAGTTTGAATGAAAGAGAAAGCCCCCCATGCCTATCAACTATTGCCTGTCTCAAGAATGTCCACCTCCTAGTATCCACTGAAAACCGGAGCGTCAAATGAAGGGGACATTTTAGTTTCTGTCCTGCAAATCCTGCCCCTTCATTCCATAGGAGTCAAAATCACAACCATTGATATTTAAACCTTAATGATGCCAACAGGCAGCTGGAAACAGACAGATTTGGCTTGGGCAGCTAGACAGGATACTCAAAGTGGTTTTCTGGGTAAGCTTGCCCTGTCACTTCAATCGCTTCACAGTAACACTGTCATTTATGCACCATCACTGAGTTTGCTATATTATACCACACATCACATTTAAAATGCAAAGAGATTTCTCATTTCTTCTCTTCAGAATGCAATTTTCAAATGTCAAGTTCTATACCATATTCTTTTACAAAGCAACATGTAATAGGGAGCACAATTCTATTATTTGGAACAACAATGGAACATTTAAAAAAAGATCTTTCTTGATCTGTCAGCATAAAGAATTTGCTGCACAAATAATTCAGAACTTAATGGGAAAGTGATAACTTTGCAAGTTGATGGCTTTCTTTCCGGCATTTTGCACCTACAATCACTTACATGACTTTGTGCTTTAGCAACATTATTTCTTATTAATGCTTTGTCATTAGGTGTGTAAAATTTACTTAGATTGATTTAAAAGGAGTAAGCAAAAAGCCTTCAGTGTTCATACAAGGAAAGAGGAAGGAACGAACAAAAGGAAGGAAGGAAAGGCATCTCTATTTGTCAATGCGAATTCTACCCCGGTTATATGCCATTTTTATAAGCAGAGCCCTGGCATTCACGTTCTACAGTTTGGCCATTTGCTCAGAGAATATCAACTTATTCTCAGGCCTAGGAGGTACCTATGTATTTGTGAAACTATATTCTCAGTAAGTCATACCCAAGCCAGCAGCAACGGCATCACTTGGGAACTTCATTCAAGACCTACTGAATCTGAAACTCAGGGACTCGAGCCCAGAAGCTGTGGGTTTAACAAGTCCGCAAGGTGTTTCTGATTCACCATAAAGTTTGAGAACCATTGGTATAAGCCAATTCTAATAAGCTTTCCTCTTGCCAGTGACTATGTTAGAAAAGTGGATGTAACTTAGCTGCACAATGAGAAAAGAGAAAAAGTATCCTTGAGTGGGAAATAATTTTTTAGAAATGTTTATCACTTAAAAATATGCAAGGAAGATACGTGCGCCTTGAGTTACAACAACAATCTGAGGGGAGTCCTGCTTACACCTGGGGTTGGTAGACCCTTGGTATTTTTTGTTACGTGAGAAAATATATCCAATTATATTTAGAGCCAAACTCATAGCTCAACATATTCTAATTGTGTTCGTAGAGTGCCTCAATAAAGGTAAGAATTGGATTTCACTTTAAGGAGAAAAATACATTGCTTCCTTAATGCAAAGATATTTTAAAAATCAGTCTAAATTGATAAAATCAGTTTAAAGTGATTTTTAAAATATCAGCTTAAAGTGATTTAAAAACAAAATCAGTTTAAAGGCATTAATGTTTTCCAGGTACCTACCCTATGAGAAATTCTTCACAAACCTTCTCTCTCTAAATCCACATGACAATCCTGTGTTAGAGGTAATATTTTTTCCTACTTAGTCTCAGAGAGCTATGCAAATTGCTTATGGCCAACCTAACTAAAATTAATCCTACATTTTCATTTTACCAAAACAATATCACAGAGCTGGCGTTCATCTTGTTATCAGGAGGACTTATCTTTAAGATTTGACAAGTTATTTGACATTTTGATCCATTAATTCATGTCCTCTCTATTTTACTTTCAAGGGAAGAGATGGATTTCTTCTTTATTTCTCAAAGCAGGCTGTGCACAGTGGCTAATGCTTGTAATCCCAGAACTTTGGGAGGCTGAGGCGGGTGGATCCCCCCCAGAGGTCAGGAGTTTGAGACCAGCCTGGTAAACATGGTGAAACACTGTCTCTACTAAAAATACAAAAAAAAAAAAAAAAAAAAAAAGCCAGGTGTGGTGGCATGTGCCTGTAGTCCCAACTACTTTGGAGGCTGAGGCAGGGAATCGCTTGAACCCAGGCAGAGGAGGCTACAGTGAGCTGAGATCCTGCCACTGCCCTCCAGCGAGGCAACAGAGCAAGACTCGATCTCTAAATAAATAAATAAATAAATAAATCTCAAAGCTATGGCCTTTGCTACTATCCATTCATTTCCGTTAATTTTGTGATAGAAAAGTGATGGGAATCTCCTCACACACTCACTTTGTTCTTTCCATACATGTTACAGTAAATAGTGAAGGTATATAGGATCATACAGTATAATCCAATGAATATGTTAGATGCTATTATTATCTAAAATTGCAGTATCTTTTATAACTTGCATGTAGATGTATGATTGGAAAGCATCCAAAATGAATCCTAATTTGAAGATTTAGTGGTTTGCATTTGAAAAGAGAATTAGGTAGATAGTAATATCTATATGTACTTCAGAGCAAGCTTATTCTAATATGCTGTAATGATAAAAAAAATACATAATTACTGTGCTATATATTCATATTCTGGAAGAGAAAAATCTGAACAGAAAATATGTATAAAAATATATAGTAATAAAGATTATTTGTCAGCATGTAATCCTCTGTAAATCTAAATCTATGCAACTGATAGTACATATAATTCACAGTTCTTTTATAAGCAGATCTCTATGATTTCAGATCTTGATATAGAAAAGAAACATATAAAATGTGTTTGTGTATATATTTTTAATAGAGTAATACAGTATTAGTTTCTCATATAGATTGAATCAGTTTCCAAAGATGTGAAATATTTGATGGAATGCTTTAAATTATATATATTGTTATGGCATTAGTTTATTTTGTTATATGTAAGGATATTGCTTTCTATCTAGAATTAATTGTACATATAATACATCAACTACTGAAGATTGAGTTTAGTCATAGCAAGCTAACAAAATATATTTTCTTATACCTTAAAATGACATAATGAGAATCTGGTAAATATAAATCAAATCAGTTTGTATGTATCTCATTGAAGGAAAAACAAAACATCATACAGGAAATTTAAAAGTACTATTATATATGTTATTTCTATCCATTCAAATTTTTAATACATAGAAATTTATAAATTTCTGCATCTATAATATCAAATATGTGTATTAATAATATACTGATCTGTAGATAACATATAATTCATCATATGACACATAGTTCAACTATATTTAAGAGAAAAAACAGTATGGAAAATTGGAAATAACTTGCTCATGGTCCGTTGAAGCCTTGTTATACACTCACCACAAGTAATAATGCTATCAACAAGGGCAGATTTTCTCTTCTCAAAAGTTGACCCAGATACATTGGATTGTTATAACAATCAAATGCATCTACTTAAATACATTAAAGAAGTCACAATACCACTCAAGTTAAACACATTATAATTTTTGTACTACCTACCTGTTTTTAAGATAATTCTCACTATACCAAATTCCTACCTCAGAAAATACAGAAACCAAAGGAACATGTATCTTCAACAAGAATAAATTCAATGTTATTCATAAACATTTATGATACATGGTGACAGATGATAGCTTTAAAATAAGAGCATTTTATTCATCTTAATTGGCATATTTAGTGGGTCCACTTAACATCTTATGTGTTAAATATAGTGTGATTTAGTATTGTCTATAGTGTTGATATAATATCATTCATTCCACAAGCATTCACTAAATGTCTACCATGTGCCAATGACTGTGCTATGCATTTTACGTATAAAAGTGAACAAGTTAGATACGATCTCTAACCTTGTAAAGCTTAGAATAGATTTAAAAACCATCAAATAAGGATATTTGTCAATTGTGACAATTACCAAAAAAATGCTCATGATTTTTTAAGATAGAGAATAATTAATGAGGGGTAGAAGAGAAGCAGGAAAAATCAAGTGACAGGAAGTTTCTGTCCTGTGCCTCTGAGATACCAGTTCTGTATGGAAGGACGTATTTCACTAGCTGCTGGAAAAACGGTCTCACAACAGCTCTTCACCGACAGCTCTTTCCTCTTGGCTGCAAAGAGACTCCTTACCAAGTCCACACCTACTTCCTGGGGCAGTGATCATTTTAGAAGTATAAAGGACTGTTGCTACCCCAACTTGGGACAGGTCCAAAGGTCCATCCCAGCTTCAGAAGTACCCCAAGGATCAGCTGAGGTCCCATAATCACAGCCCTCCCAGTCCTACTTCTCCCTCTGACCTGGGCTGCTTGGTTCTCCCCACAGCTAATGTACTACCTAGTACACTTCCTGCATGTTGGTATCTCCAGGATCCGCTTCCCAGGTAACAGGCTTCAGCATCTGGTGTCCCTGGCTGTCACTTTAGAATATCTGCCCTGCAGAATGAAATCTCCTGGCAAAAGTCAGTCCATGGATGGAAAATAGATGATGGAAACTTTACTGAGAAAGTAATGTATAAAACTGTGTGAATCCACAATATCGTACTCTGTAAATTAGAGTTAGTTTTGGATCTCTATATGTAACAATGCTTGAATATGTGTAAAGTGAGTAGAGTAATTAGAAGCCTAAAAAATTCAAAATCAAATTTTGGAGTATGTCTTTGTATTTATTCAATGCCACAGATAAGTAGGCAAATGATCAAAAATATTTGTTGAGCATCCACTAATGTTTTATCTAGTCAGTTATGTAAACGTTCCCAATTACATTCAAGTATTGAGAAAATATAGAAAAAAAAATCAACAAATTTTATCTTATTTCTAAGTTCTACTTTCCCCATCTGTAAAAGCGCATCTAAAAGCAACTTCACAAAATTGTACCATTAAGTGATCTATATGTACATCGCTTCACGATACGAGAATTAAGTATAGCAGGAGATTGACTGCCTAGAAGGGACTGTTTTATGTGTTCATTTTGATCAGATGCAATCATAAGCATAGGTATCAGGTCCAGAGTAGACCAAGCATCTCAACAAATGCAATCAGGGATGGGGATCCTTTCACCTTTCTTCTCTGCCATCCTCAGGTCATATGTGCTCTTTGTCCTTTGCCTGCTATTTTATAATCACAAAGTAACTGCCAAATTTTGCTGCACAGAGAGTTGAGGAGAAGCAGCAAAGATAAAAGTTGTTTCTCCTAATGAGATTTGTGTCCGTTTGTTGATAAGACAATCTCCTGATACTATACATGGGAAAACATGATAAAGAGAAAAACATTGCACATAAGAATGAAAAAGTTATGATCATTTAAATGATACATACATAAAAGACACGGTTTAAACAAGATAATTTTTCTTTTTATTTGAAAAAAATACTAATTTATTCTTTTAAATTATGAGACCATAATATTATTTGTTTCTTGTTATTTGACAACTGCTATTTATTTTTATCATGTTCCAGAGTTAATTTGATAGACCTAAAACACTATCTTTGTGGGAAAAAAAATATTTAGAGACAGATGTCTGGGGGAGTATATTCTTCCTTACACATTTTTTTATGGACAGACTTCCGTTAGAAAGTGAAAGACTGGAAGATAGCATTGGATGACAAGATGACATGGAGTTGACTTATTTGAGGGAGAAGGGTATTGCAGGTAGGTGGGAGGACCCTTCTAACAGATTTTTAAGCATTATGTATTGAGGAGAAGGGGGAAGAGCATCAGATGATTTGGTTGTGGGCAGACAGGGTAAAGATCTTAAAATCCCGGTATAGAGTTTGAATCTAATTTTTACTTAAATGTTTGGAGAAGGCATGGAAAGTAAAGGAAAACATTGATCGAGAGAGTGAAGTATACATCGTTTCTGAAAACAAACAAACAAACAAACAACCAAAACACTTTCATCTCACTTAAAGAGGTAATGACAGTAATAGAGAACTAGCGAAGAATTACAATAAAGTTGATTCAGTTACGATATTTTCATCTGTGATTAACAGGAAAAAGACAGGCAAAATTCAAGAAATGTTTTTGTCTTACATGATAAATCTAAGGTTACAGTGGCTTCATGGTTGTTAATTTGGCAGTTCAGTAACCCTGCTAAGGACTGGGTTCATATTTCAATGTTGAGAACGGTGGTTGCCTGCATTATTTTTCACAAACATTTGGCGCTCATCCTGAGAGGATGATTATACAGCCCCTGCTGCTGAAATTAGGCATGGCCATGTGAATATCTTTGGCCAAGGAAATACAGGAGAAGGGATGTTTGTGGTCTCCAGGCAGCTGAAGAGTACCATTCACCACGCCCTCTTTTCTGCCTCTACAATTGTATCAAAATGTACACTTGCATCCCTCTGTCACTTTGTGGCACTGGAAGACATGTGGGTGGGCAAGAAATAACTGTTTTTTTTGAAGCCATCTTGATTTTCAGGTCTATTGTTGCTATAGCACAATCCAGCTTGTTCAAGCTGGTGCAGTGTTCTCAGTGTTGTTGTTTTAATAGTTTCACTAAGTGTGAAAAAAATTCACTAGTTCTCCAGGACTTCACTTTATGTCTAAATGGCTAAAGTTGTGTCATATGTTAATGTTTAAACCCATCTGTGATCAGGAAAACATACCTACTAAATAAATTACTCTAATAATTAGGTCTTGGGCCTAAGAATGGAGCCTTTAATAATGAAGTGCAAGGGGGCCATTAAGAGAGGGAAAATATATGAAAAATTAGACTTGTATCACGACAGGGAAACTGGAAAAGGAGATGAATAGTAATCAACTGAGAATGTCTATTATCTGAGATATCATTTCTCCTTTCTTCTCTTCTTTCCTTCTTTTCCTCATTTCATCCATTCATTCATCCAACTAATATTTATTGGTAATCAGCAATGTAACAATGATAAGCACCAAGGACAGAGATATGAAATTGAGATGGCCAGGTGGGAAGGGGTCCCCAAAGAAACTCCATCCAGCCTGTACCCTGGGGTGGAGCCACAGTAGTTCACACTGTTTGCAGCGGGGAGGAGCCTGATCCTTTCTCTACCTGGGTAAACCTGGTATTTAATCTGTGATGTGGGAAGCACACTAGCAGGATTCTGGCTTTGCAGAGAGTCCCTGATTCTTTTTTTTTTTTCCTTTTTGTCCAATAAAACCCATTTTTCTCACCCTTTAAATTGTCTGTGGGTCTAATTTTTCATGGTCATGTGACAAGGAGCCCATCTTTAGCTGAACTAAGGAAGTCCTACAAGAAAATCAACCTGTAATCTAGTTTGCAGGAGAAAACAATAGCAAACAACAACAACAGTAACAAATCAGTAGGTACTCTACTTGGAAAGGATTGTGTTAGAGGTAAGTTAAAGAAGAGGTACACAAAGCAGCTAACAGCATGGGAAATGATGACAATATTTCCTAGAGAAAGGAACATTGGATCTGAAATTTGAAATATGAGTAAAAGTTGTGATAAAAGGAATGATTGAGAGGAAGTATCTCCAGGCAGAAATAGTAGCACATGCCAAGACCAAAAGTAAGAAAGAGCATGATGTATTGAGAGGGGCCTGAACTGCAGTGCATGTGGAGTGTGTGTGTGCATTGGCTTGCCTCACATGGCCATGAACTTATTAGTAGAACGCTTACATGTAGTGGAAAGGATTAGCTAAAATACAAATAAAATACTGTATCACCATATCTAAATATATCACCAATATTTCACCAGACATTAAGATCCCACAGTATGAAAAAAATCAAAATAGAGGTATAGCAATTCTATTTTCATATATAAAAATCTTATGTACTTTGCTTACAAATAAACTAGTTTTTTACAAATGTAAAATTCGAATTTCCAAATTTGATGCTGCAGGTTCCCTGACTATAAAAATAGGGTCAAAAGTAAGTATCTCTGAGGGTCATTCTCTTGTTAAAATTCTAATAACTTATATAATCCTTTAACATATTATCTGTAAAACAGGACTTTACTCTGTTATAACAATTGCAAATGGAAATGAGAGGACAAATGGGAAGACTATACTGATAATGTCTCTGACTAGTTTGCTCAAGAGCCGTGAGTCATACTCTGTATGTGTGTGTGTGTAATATTTATCTCTGGGACTAAGGCATTTATATATATGTATGTGTATATATGTGTGTGTCTATACATGTGTATATATGTACATAGTCATATCACTAATGGAATACTTTTTAAGAATAAATAGGCTATTCTAGGTTAGAACAAATGCAGATCTAGTTTTATAATACACACTGCATTTCACCCCAGAAGAAATCAAGACATCCATGATTATGAAGATTCATTTTTACTATATTTATTGTAGAAAATAATAACACCCATCTCAAAAGGCCATTGGGCATGGTAAATGCATTTAAAAAAAAATCTGATAAAGTAACTAACACATAATACCATGTTCATAATGCTTTTTATACATACATTTGTTGTTTTATACATAGCTAATTAATATTGTTGTTATTACCATAAGAATAAACTATCCTCTTATACTCTGATCATTGGCTGCACATAGCCCTTGGAGGGACTCAGAAAGAAACATAGGTAATAGACATTCCTTATGTGAAAGTTCTTTGTTCATTACATGGAGTTTCCTTTGATACATTTCTTTTCTACAATTCCCAGAGAGCTTGTACTATATCAATAGGAAAGAAATGAATGCCTTTTCTCCACTCTCAAGCAAGTCTACCTGCTATAGTCATTCAAAAACAGATGTGAGTTTATGTCATATTGATAAATACACTGTTTGATTCTAGTGATACATGTGAACAAAATGAACAAAATAGTCACTGCTTCTATTCTCTAGACCAAGTATTAGATGCAGACAGCTGGAAATAAGATAAACAGAGTTAGGAGAATCTAAGGGTAAGTAGAATAGAGGCATATTTGAAGGCAACATAAGACAGAGAAGAGTGACTTGGGAAGTCTTAGATATTCATTGGTCATAAAACCCCAGAACTTTGCTGCTTTTTTTTTTTTTTTTTTAACAACTACAACAACAAACAGAGGTTTGCTCTGTCACTCACACTGGAGTGCAGTGGCACAATCTCGGCTCATAGCAACCTCTTTTTCCCAGGTTCAAGGGACTCTCATAACTCAGCCTCTTGAGTGGCTGGGATTACAGGCATGCACCACCATACTGGGCTATTTTTTTTTCTTTTACCATTTTCAGTAGAGACTGGGTTTCACTGTTTTGGCCAGGTTGGTCTCGAACTCCTGGCCTCAAGTGATCCATCCACCTCAACCTCCCAAAGTGCTGGGATTACAGGCATGAGCCAATGTGCCAGGCTTACATCTTAAAACAAAAAGAGAAACTTATTTTGATTACATGCCCCACTCAACCTATAGACTAGATCTCTTTTTCCCCTCAAAGCAAAACTTTCTAAAATAGCTTTCTATAGTTTCTTTATCCACTTATCCATCTCCAATGTTTTCTTCTCTTTCCATTATTGCTCCTTCACATGACTCCAGGAAAACTTCTCATGTCAAAGGCACTAATGGCTTCAGGATAGCCAACCACATCACTAACTCAAATTCTCAATAATGTTCATTATTTTATGATAATTACTCTCTCTCTATATATATGATGATTATGTGATGATTAATATTGAGTGTCAACTTGACTGGATTGAAGGATGCAAAGCGTTGTTCCTGGGTGTGTCTGTGAGGATGCCACCAAAGGAGATTAACATTTGAGTCAGTGAATTGGGTGATGCAGACCCACCCTCAATCTGGGTGAGCACCATCTAATCAGCTGCCAGTATTAAAGCAGGATTAAAGCAGGCAGAGGAGCATGGAAAGACTAGACTGGCTGAGTCTTCTGGCCTCCATCTTTCTCCCATGCTGAATGCTTCCTGCCCTTGAAAGCTTTTGGACTCCTGGACCTACACCAGTGGTTTGCCAGGGGCTCTAGGGCCCTTTGGCCACAGACTGAAGGCTGAACTGTTGGCTTCCCTACTTTGGGGGTTTTGGGACTCAGACTGGCTTCCTTGCTCCTCAGCTTGCAGACGGCCTATTGTGGGACTTCACCTTGTAATGGTGTGAGTCAATACTCCCTTTCATACACATCTATCCTATTAGTCTCCTGTCACTCTAGAGAACCCTAATACTATATATATATGTTTGTGTGTGTGTGTGTGTGTGTAGATGTATGTATATATATAGACACATATGTGTGTGTCTATATATGTGTATATATGTGTGTCTATATGTAATTATGTATATAATATAGATATATGCATATAGTTAGATTGAGAATTTAGCTCCAGGCTTGCATATGCAAGCTTGTTTCTATCCATATCAGAGTATAAAACAAAATACTCTCATTAAATTAAAAAAAATCAAACCTCATACTATGGCAAACACTGATATGGAGGTTAGGAGCTGGAGTAATCACCAAGATGGAAAATCACCCTCATTGCCAAATGAAACCCTGGGAATACAAAGTAGAAATAAGCCCCAAATGACTCAACAGCTCAGAATACAGAAGCCCACAGAAAAATCAATCTGACAGAAAAGCTAGCTCAAAAACAAAGTTTCAAACCCTAAGAAGTAATGATTCAATGTGAGAAGGAGTAAACAAACACAGTAGAAAAATTAGGATTCAAAGAGCTTAAGCTACAGCAATGTGAAAATGCCAAAAAACCACATATTATTAAATGATAAACAAATTATAAATTATAATTAATAGGAAACTGTGAGAACATAAAGGACAGATTTGGGGTAAAAAGTAGAACTTTCTAAAAAGCTACATAAAGTTCTAGAAATTAAAAAGACAATGGATGAATGAAATAGATATTATTGAGGAATAAATATATAAAAGATCAAAATTAAATAACATGAAATGCAGAAAAATGTTCTGAAAAAAATCGTAATGAGATAGAAGGATTAACAGACATACACTGAAATCTGGAATTCCATATCAAGCTGTCTACTTGACATGTGTACATTTTACATGTATATTTTATAACTCCATAAAGGCCAGCCCTAAAGTCAATTGCAGTCAATACTTTCACTGATACTCCTTTCGTTGCCAGAACTCAGGCACATGGTTACCAGTAAATAAAGGGTGGCTGGGAAATTCACTTTACCTATGTAGAGTCATCCAAGTAAGATGAGGAAATAGATACAATATGTACTTGTCAATTCTCTGCCAAACAACCAAATTAGAATTGTAAGTATATAGAAAATTTGAATGAAAAAAATGTATCTACTATAAAATGTATGTGTGGGTGTTTTAGTCCATTTTCACACTTCTATAAAGAAATTCCCAAGACTGGATAATTTATGAAGAAAAGAGGTTTAGTTGACTCACAATTCAGCATGGATGGGGAGGCCTAAGGAACCTTACAATCATGGTGGAAGGCAGAGGGGAAGCAAGGCACCTTCTTCACATGGTAGCAGGAAGTGGAAGTGATGAAGGAAGGGGGAGGAGCCACTTATAAAACCAACAGATCTTGTGACAACTCACTATCACAAGAACAGGATGAGGGAAACCACCCCCATAATTCAATTAGCTCCATCTCCTCTCTCCTTTGACACATGGGGACTATGGAGATTACAATTCAAGATGAGATTTGGGTGGGGACACAAAGCCTACCCATATCATTCTTCCCCTGGCCCCTCCCAAATCTCACATTTTTTTCAAATTTCAAAACCAATCATGCCTTCCCAACCTTCCCCCAAATTCTTAAGTAATTCCAGCATTAACCCAAAAGTTCAAGTCCAAAGTCTCATCTGAAATAAAGCAAGTCCTTTCTGCCTATGAGCCTGTAAAATCAAAAGCAATTTAGTAACTTCCTAGATACAATGGGGGTAAAGGTATTGGGTAAATATACCTGTTCCAAATGGAAGAAATGGGCAAAAAACAAAGGGTGACAGGCCCCATGCAAGTCCAAAATCCAGTGGTGCAGTTATTAAATCTTGCATTAGTCAGGCTTCTCCAAAGGTACAGAACTAATAGGATAGATGAAAATATGAAGCAGAGTTTATTAAGGAGTATTGACTCACATGATCACAAGGTAAAGTCCCCCAATAGGCCTTCTGCCAAATGAAAAACCAGGAAGCCAGTCCAAGTCCCAAAACCTCAAAGGTAAAGAAGTAGAAAGTGCAGCCTTCAGTCTGTGGCCAAAGGCCCAAGAGTCCCTGGGAAACCACTGGTGTAGGTCTAAGAGTCCAAAAGATTTTTAGGGCAGGAAGCATCCAGCATGGGAGAAAGATGGAGGCCAGAAGACTCAGCCAGTCAGGTCCTTCCTTGTTCCTCTGCCTGCTTTTATTCTAGCTGCTCTCTTAGATGATCAGACGATGCCCACCCTGATTGTGGGTGGGTCTACCTCTCCCAGTCCACTGACTCAAATGTTAATCTCCTTTGGCAACACCCTTACAGATGCATGCAGTAACAATACTTTGCATGTTTCAATCTAATCAAGTTGACACTTGATATTAACCATCACAAATCTTAAAGCTCCTAAATAATCAACTTTGACTCCATATCTCACATCCAGGTCACGTGGATGCAAGGAGTGAGCTCCCACAATCTTGGGCAGCTCCAACCCCTGTGACTTTGCAGGGTACCAGCCCCACTGTGGCTGCTTTCATAGGCTGGCATTGAGTGCCTATGACTTTTCCAAGCACATAGTTCAAGCTGTCAGTGGATCTACCATTCTGGGGTCTGGAGGATGGTGGCCCTCTTCTCACAGCTCCACTAGGGAGTGCCCCAGTGGGGACTCTGTGTGGGGGCTCTTGCCCCACATTTTTCTTCTGCACTGCCCTGGCAGATGTTCTACATGAGGACTTCATCCCTGCAGCAAACTTCTGCCTGGACATCCAGGCATTTCCATACATCCTCTGAAATTTAGTTGAAGGTTCCCAAACCTCAATTCTTGACTTCTGTGCACCTACAGGCGAAACGCCATGTGGAAGCTGATGAGCCTTGGGGCTTGTACCCTCTCAAGCAATGGCCTGAGCTGTATGTTGGCCCCTTTTAGCTACAGCTGGGATGCTGGGCACCAAATCCCAAGACTGCCCAAAGCATCAAGCCTCTGGGCTTGTCCCAGGACATGTTTTTTACTCCTCGGTCAACCTGTGATGGGACGGGCTGCTTTGAAGTTCTCTGACGTGCCTTGGAGACATTTTCCCCATTGTTTTGGCAATTAACATTTGGCTCCTTGTTACTTACGAAATTTCTGTGGCAGGCTTGAATTTCTCTGCAGAAAATGGGTTTTCTTTTCTATAGCATTGTAAGGCTGCAAATTTCCCAAATTTTTACACTCTGCTTCCCTTTTAAACATAAGTTCCAACTTCAGATGATCTCTCTCAAGTTCAAAGTTCCAGAGATCTTTAGGGCAGGGGCAAAATGCTGCCAGTCCCCTTGTTAAAGCATAGCAAAAGTCATCTTTATTCCAGTTCCCAACAAGTTCCTCATCTCCATCTGAGACCACCTCAGCCTGAGCTTCATTGTCCATAAAGGTATTAGCATTTTGGTCAAAACCATTCAACAAGTCTCTAGGGAGTTCTAAACTTTCCCACATTTTCCTGTCTTCTTCTAAGCCCTCCAAACTGTTCCAACTTCTGCTTGTTACCCAGTTCCAACATTGCTTCCATATTTTCAGGTATCTTTATAGCAGCACTCCACTGACTGCAGTAGCAATTTATGTATCAGTGTGTTTTCACACTGCTATAAAGAACTGCTGGAGACTGAGTAATTTACAAAGGAAAGAGTTGTAATTGGCTCACAGTTCAGCATGGCTTGGGAGGCCTCAGGAAACTTACAATCACGTCAGAAGATGAAGGGGATGCAAAGCACTTTCTTCACAAGGCAGCAGGAAGGAAGAAGGGGGAAGAGGAGAGCCCCTTATAAAACTATCAGAGCCTGTGAGAGCTCTCTCATTATCATGAGAACCACAGAGGCGAAAACACGCCCATGATTTAATTACCTTCACCTGGTCTCTCCTTTACATGGGGTTGGGGTGGGAGGAGGGTTTGGGGAGAGGGGAGGATTATAGGGATCATGGGGATTACAATTCAAGGTGAGATTAGGACCCAAAGCCTAACAATTTCAATGGGTATGAGTGTGTGTCCCTATACCCCCAACCCTGACAAAACTAATGAAAAGGGAACATACTCCCTTTTCAAGAGACCATGCAATGACTATACCAACATGCAATGAATATTTACAAATATACAATGAATATTTACAAACTTCACTGTATACTTCACAAAGGAAGCCTCAACAATTTCCAACAAATTTCCATTTCAACAAATTCAAGAAATTATTGATAACTTTTGTAGTCACCAAAGCAATTAAAGTAGAATTCAAATTAAAAGAAAAAAGTTTTAAGATTCTTTGGAAATTTATATGAGTTAAATAAAACAATTAAAAATTACAAATGAATGTCCTACACATACATTGTGTAGGATTCAGCCATACCAGTGGCTAGAGGCTGATTTAAATACATTAAGTAAAATATAGATTCAAAATAAATGAGTTCAACTAGAAGTCATAAATAGGTCTTGATATTTATATACATATAAAATATCTATAAAGTTTCATTTAAACAGATACCAAGCACAGTGTAGGTGTACGCTATGGGAAGGTAAGTTGGTGCAAACAATTGGGAGAACAAACTAGTGCTACCCATCAAATCTGAAGTGGTTCTTACACAGCAGTTCTATTTACTTGAAATAGAACCTGGAGAAATTTACTACATTCTTTACAATGATTTTTATATGGCATAGTTTGTAACTGAGTATATATGGACATCCATCAATGGGTAATTGATAAATAAACCTACAGTGGTTCCTATAACATTTAAGATTAATTAGACTTTCATTTATCAATATACATACATCTGTAAAATATTTTTAGTGTAAAAAGCAAACTGCAGAATTATATAGGATAAAATCGGTCATTTAAATTTTACATAAATGAAATATTGTTTTGAGTACACTAATATGTAGTAAAAGATCAAAACTATACACAGAAAGAACATTCACCACTGTGCATCTTCGTTATAGGAAAAGAGGGAAGAAATAGAAGGCAGGCATTTTGCTATAACTGTATGTGTCCTTCTTAAAAACCATCTAAAGAATATGTGACAATCTGTCATGAGCCAACTAATGCCTTCACTGTGTTTGATAGTTAGCAGGGTCCCTTGGATGCGGGTCACCAGCACTTGGAGGAGGCCAGGCCAGGGCTCTGCTTCATCGAGGGCGCAGCTGCAGGAAAACTGTACAAGGCTATGAGCTGGATCCCAAAAGGCGGAGGCTGCAGTCAAACTCCCATCTAAAGGGGGAAGGGAGGGCCGTGACCTCCGTGAACCTGAGTAAGCTAGAGGGTGGCATGGCTTACAACATGGGCAACTGCCACTATAAGTGCCAGCTTAGACTTTGTTGTGGCACCGGATGTGGGCCTGAAAGCTTTTGAGCAGCAGCTGCAGGCTGGTGCCAGACAGCTGGAGAGGGGGTCACATTTGAGTTTGCTCAGAAGCGGACGCAGCCCTGAGTGACACCTACTAATGACTCAGATGGGCAGCTTTTAGCCAGGTCTGCAAGGACATGAACCTCACCCTGGCTGCCACTGACAGCGGTAGGGATCCTGGCTCTAGGCTTCTCACTCATGAGCCACACACCTGTGCTACTGCATGACCATGACGAGTGGCTACATGAGGCTGCCTTCCTCCTGGGCTGGCATATATTCACACCTGCTGCCTGCCCGGGCCAGCATGCCTACCCTGCCTGGAGAGAGTGGAGCCCCAGAACTCCCCAACCCCTGCCCCTGGAGCTTCCATTCCAACTAGTGCCAAGGACTTCTTCTTCCCCCTTCCAAATAACGAAGTTTGTGTTTGGGCAGGGGGAACTAAAGAAGGTAGTTCTAGTTACAACCCAGGTTCAAAATATCCGAATAGGCTCCCTCTCCAGATATTCTGCTCTACTGATGTGGAAGGTGACACTTGGATCATTGTTCATTAAAAATCTTCCGAGTGATTCGATCACTGCAGCAAAGGTGAAGAAACACTAAGTCCAAGTGAACAGAAATGGAGGAGGCAGCAATGGCCATGTGGGGTTCAGCCAGAGGTTACTGAGATCATCTAAGAGATGACTCTCACCTTACCCACCCTGAACTCGATGTCAACGCATTTCCTATTCCAATTGGCATAAAGATGGTGGCTGATAAACACTCATCACCTGTATGGATGAAACAATGAATGAGCATAATCAAAGTACTCAGATCCTTATTCTACATAATGGAGTCCAAATGAAAGGTCCAAATTCCCTTGCCAAGCAATTGTTTAGATTACTTAAATGTCCCTATGCAGTGATTGTCAGTTATTTCCTTTGAGTCAGAGAACCAAATGAAAGGGAAAAGAAAAAGGATAAAAAAATAAAGATACAATAACTGGCAAAAATAAGGTCACTAGATAAATGTTTAAGTGAACCTGGAAACATTGAAGGAAAAAATTACCGAGCCTAATAAGCCAGATCATATTTATTTTTACATCATATTTATATATGTCATTCTATTTATGTTATCCTGAGGGTATCTCATATATGTCATGTGCATATATAAGTTAGTTCTTACGATATAGGCTAAATAATGTGAGTTTAGACTTGTTTTCTGATAATAGCATATATTAATCATCAATTAAATCTATAAATAATAAAGTTCTATAACAGTAGGAAATACATTTTCATCTACTATATAATATATCCTGACTCAGTGTGATATTTAAAGACTTCTAAAGAATTGCAAATATGATTATTAATCCTATAGCTAAATCACAAGTATAGCAAGTATAATTTAGCATTCATGCAGCATTTTGCATCTCTAGAGAGCTTGCAATTATTAAGTTAAAGCATTAATGGTTAGTCACCAAAATTTTAGGTGGAATCACAAGTTCTTTTTCTATTTTACAAGCCCCCATGGGGTAGAGAAAGTGAGATAAGTGACTCATGCTCAGTGGGAAATGCATTACTCCCACACAGTTTTTCTTCAAGCCATGAACACTTAGCCAACTAGTGCTTTATAACTAAAGTCTCCAGCATTCTCTCTACCCACACTTAGTGCCCTGTAATTGCACACGTTACAAATGTTCGGGGAAAATACTTTTTGTTGCTGTTGAAAATGCTTAATTTTATTTGATAAATCAGCCTTTTACAAGTTCCCCAGGCAACCCCTTGTATATGAAAGTGTTTCTGTATAGAGTAAACTCTCCTGATAGACAAAGCTGTTGGTTTTGTTCATAATTCTATAGAAATAAAGAAAATAAATGAACATGTATATTGAGTTTTACAGACCCAAAGTCCAAACAATTCCGACTTGTATTTATTTAAGGAGGGAAAAAAAGTGGAAGGGCCAATATAGGTGACGACAGGGAAGTGGTCAGAAAGACAAATAAAAGTAAAACCACGTTAACGTTCATAAAAATTAATAGGAAGTAACTCAGATTCCAAGATTAAGAAATACAAAGGAAAATTAACAGAGATGGAATACAGTAACCCAGAAAATGAATATATAATACAAATATTGATAGAGGAATGGCAAGAAAAGACATTCTCACACATTTCATGTGAATTGTCGTGACTTTTTCAGAGAGAAGATAATTTACCAGAGTATATTAACAGGTCTTAAATTTTCCCTGTTTCATAACTAGAAAACTGTTCTAAGTACCAATATATATATAAAAGATTTATGTTCATAATTACTCAACATTACTTCTAATAACAAATATAGGAAATAATCTATATGATTGGGGTCTAACTGAATAAATTATAATTCTTAAAGTGAAAAATGATAAAGCTTTAACATCTGTGGAAATTTTGATAACAAAAACATTGAGGGTATATAATGGGGAATAAAAAGGCAAAATGCACAAATTGTATGTTTATAATGATTCTGATTATTTACATATACCTTGTATATATACACACACACACAAGAACGTGATATACAAGATACCCAAGATAAACAAAAAATGAGGCTTTCCATTTTGTCCAGCTTTACCTAGGCTCTAAGACCAAAAAGAATGGATTCTTGGTCTTCTCACCTCCCTAAACAAGAAGTCACCATAAACAGATAAAGTGATGACCAGAGAAAATTAAAGGCTGGATCCTGTATCTCTTTAGCGCTCCCATCTCCAAGATGAATAATGGGAAGATTCACAAGGAGATGCTGGAAAGGCCTGTTGTTTGACTCCTCCCTGCTTCCCCTGAAAATAGGGTAGGGTTACTGGCCTCCACATGTAGTCAAATCTAAGGGGCTGCAGAGAACTTCCTGAAGATATTAACACGTGCCACCAGGAGTTTGGGGGACAGCGTGGTGCCTCAGTGACACTGGAAAAAGGAAAAGTAACCTGTTCCTATGGAGCAAAGAGATGGTGCTTCACTGATAATTGCCTGTAATTTCAGAATTTTTTGGAACACGAATGTTATGAGTGTGTGTGGGATGATCCATGAGTAGGTCCTATAGAGAGGAGCTGGACATGCATCATTAAAAACTACAACAACAAAATAATGAACTCCACTCAAAAGGACCAGCTGGATGGATGAAGTGCTATCAACAGAAGAATTTTATATGGAAGGGACTGTGGGAGGGATTGGAGCTGATACAGGAGCAGTCAGTGGCTAATCTGAAGAGACAACTGAAGAGACAAACAAATGGGAGAGAGAGACAGTGCCTGTACCTCTAATGACCAGTAGAGCACCCACAACTGAAACAACAGCACCAGTCCACAAGACTCATTCTTCTGCTTTCCTCTCTTCCAGCTCTGAAAACGTATGAGTGCGGCAATCTCACAGGCAAGAGAGACAATGTGGTTGCCTGGTGTGGGAACAAGTGCAGATGCACACAGCCCTTCCTCCCTGCAGGACCCCTGTCTGAGGCTGAAGAGGGATGGAATCTGATAATTGATGGGACGGGATGTCCTAACCATTGGCATACTGGACCATTGTTAACATCCAATAATGTTGAAGTTCTATGCTATTCCTAGGTTTTAATCATGAATGAAAGAAAAAGAACTTGTTCAAGGTAGCAGTATGAAAAAGATATCACAGCTTCTCTTCCCATTTGCAACATGTCCAATGTACTAAACATTCCAAGAGGTAGACAGTTTTATTCCTATGAGTTTTAGAATTTAGGTAATTTTTATTTTACTTGGTATGTTAATCCTCATTTTCACAGTATTATAAGAAAGCAAGAAATCCAATATATTTTTTGTCGAATGGTGCCCATCTTTCAAAGGGAGCCAATATGTTAAATGACCCCAAAATGTAGAGAAGAATAAAAACTGAAATATTCAGGTTGTATCTGACACATAGGCATTCATTAGTGAATTGTGAGAGAATACTTGCAGAGTAACAAAATAGGATGGAATATGGATTTCCAATAACTAAATAGTGCTAAACAGTAAAACAGAATAATTAGGAGGCACAGTATATAGAGTTAGGAACAGATATGAGAGGAGGTAACAGCAAAAACAGCCTGACCAAGGAGAAATAAATGAATCAAAATGCAAGGTTTGAGGACATAACTCGATGAAGAATTAACAAAGGTCCTCATAGCATAAAAGTTGTCCATGCAATACACACCTACGTTGTGACGTTAGTTATATTTGATAAATATTCACCAAAAACATCCTAACACTTGCCACTCAAGTCCAAACCAACCTGATTTCAATCTTTCCCAAACTATCTCCATACTCTACACAATATAATGGTACAATGATTCTTGCACATCAATAATGCTGAAATATGTTAGTGAGTAGTGAGTTGTGGAATTTAACCTCAAAATATATTTGAATGACATAATCATGAAGTTTTTACTTTCTTTTTTTGTTTTGTTTTTTAGAGATGGAGTCTGGCTCTATCACCCACGCTGGAGTGCAGTGGTGCAATCTCGGCTCACTGCAAGCTCAGCCTCCTGGGTTCATGCCATTCTCCTGTCTCAGCCTCACAAGTAGCTGGGACTATGGGTGCCCAACACCACGCCCGGCTAATTTTTGTATTTTTAGTAGAGACAGGGTTTCACCGTGTTAGCCAGGATAGTCTCGATCTCCAGACCTCGTGATCCGTCCGCCTCGCCCTCCCAAAGTGCTGGGATTACAGGCATGTGCCACCACGCCCGGCCGAAGTTTTTACTTTCAACCATATCGATTCCAGTACTATCTTTTTCAGGTATCATATTTCCGAGTTTATTCCTGTTGACACAGAGTAATTCTTTTATCTTTTTATTTTTTTTTGTAATTTCGACACTTATTTTAGATTCAGTGGGTACATGTGTAGTTTTGTTACATGGAAATATTGCATAATGCTAAAGTTTGGGGTCTGGATACCACCACTGAGGTAGTGAGAATAGTACTCAACAGGTCCTTGTTCAACCCATACCTCCCACCCTCCCCACTCTAGTAGTCTACAGTGTCTATTGTTCCAATCTTTGTGTCCAGATGTGCCCAATGTTTATCTCTCACTTATAAGTGATATCATGCAATATTTGGCTGTCCATTCCTGTGTTACTTTGCTTAGGGTGATTGCCTCCAGCTACATCGATGTTGCTACACAAAACATTTTTTGTGGCTGCATAGTATTTCATGATGTATATGTATCACATTTTTTTCTAATCCACTGTTGATGGGCACCTTGGTTGATTCTATGTCTTTGCTCTTGTGAATAATGCTGCAATGAACATATGCATGCCTGTGTCTTTACCATAGAATCGTTTATATTCTCTCAGCTATATACCCATTAATGGGATTACTGTGTGGAATGGTAGTTTTGCTTCTAAGTTCTTTGAGGAGTCTCCAAACTACTTTCCACAGTGGCTGAAGTAATTTACATTCCTGCCAACAGTTTATAAGCACTCCCTTTTTTCTGCAGCCTCAACAGCAGGTTATTATTTGACTTTTTAGTAATAGCCATTCTGACTGGTTTGATGATATCTCATTGTGGTTTTGATTTGCATTTCTCTGATGATTAGTGATTAGGAACATTTTTTCATGTTTGTTGGCCATTTGCTTTCTTTTCAGAAGTGTCTGTTCATGTATATTGCCCACTTTTTGATGGAATTATTATTATTATTTTTTACTTATTAAGTTCTTTGTAAATTCTGTATGTTAGAACTTTGTCAGATGCATAGTTTGTATTTTCTCCCATTCTGTAGATGGTCTATTTACTCTGTTGGTAGTTTCTGTTGCTGTGCAGAAGATCTTTAGTTTAATTAGGTCCCACTGTCAATTTTTGTTTTTGTTGCATTTGCTTTTGGGGACTTAAAAATCCTGCCAAGGTGGATGCTGAGAAAGGTGTTTCCTAGGTTTCTTTCTAGGAATTTCATAGTTTGGGGTCTTACATTTAAATGTTTAATAAATTTTGGGTGAACTTTTGTATAGGGGTCCAATTTCATTCTTTTCATATGGCTAGCCAGTTATCCAAGCACCATTTATTGAATAGGGAGTCTTTTCCCCACTGCTTGTTTCAGTCAGCTTTGTTTAAGATCAGATGGTGTAGGTGTATAGCTTTATTTATGGATTATACAACCTTCTCCGTTGGCCAATGTATCTGCTTTCTAACCAGTACCATGCTGCTTTGGTTACTGTAGCCTTATAGTATAGTTTGAAGTCTACTAGTGTGCTGCCTTCAGCTTTGTTCTTTTCACTTAGGGTTGCCTTGGCTCTTTAGGCTCTTTCTTGGTTCTATAGGAATTTCAGAATAGACTTTTCCAATTCTGTGGAAAATGACATTGATAGTTTGACATAAGTAACTGTGAAACTGTAAATTGCTTTGTGCAGTATGGTCATTTTATTGATATTGATTCTTCCAATCCATGAGCATGGGATGTTTTTCCATTCATTTGTATCATTTCTGATTTCTTTCTGCAGTGTTTTGTACTTCCCCTCATAGAGATCTTTCCCCTCCTTCATGTCTTCATAAATATTTCAGTTTTGGGATGGGGCTACTGTAAACAGGATTGTGCTCTTGATTTGGCTGTCAGCTTGAATGTGTATAGAAATGCCACTGACTTTTGTATGTTGATTTTGTATCCTGAAACTTTTTTTTTTTTTTTCCGGTTCTGGGAGTCTTTTGGTGGTATCTTTAGGGTTTTCTGGATATCATCATCATATCATCAGTGAAGAGAGATAATTTTATTTCTTTTCCTGTTTGGATGGGGCATGAAACAAGGCATCTTGTTTCAGTTCTCAAGGGGAATGGTTTCAGCTTTTGTCCATTCAGTATGGTGTTGGCAGTGGTTTTTTCATAGACGGATCTTATTACTTTGAAGTATGCTCCTTCAACCTATTCTGTTGAGGGTTTTTATCATGAAGGGATGTCGGATTCTATCAAAAGCTTTTCCTGCATCAATTGAGATGATCGTATGGTGTTTGCTCTTAATTCTTTTTATGTGGTAAATCACATTTACTGATTTGCATGTGTTGAACCAGATTTGCATCCCAGGAATAAAGTCTACTTAATCATTTTGTATTAACTTTTTGACGTGCTGCTGGATTCAGTTTCGCTGATGATTTTCATGTCGATGTTCACCAGGGGTTTTGACCTGAAGTTTTCTTTTACATGGTATCTCTACCAGAATTTGGTATCAGGCTGATGCTGCCATCATAGAATAAATTAGAAAGGAGCCCATCCTTCTTGATTTTTGGGAATAGTGTCAGTAGGATTGGTACCAGTTTTTTAAAACTTTCTTGGTTTTGGAGATAAATAATATGTTCACGTTAAACATGAAACACATCACATGCCATCTACTATTTTAGTTTTTCACTTATCACTTGAGTAATATTTTATACTTTTCTCATGGCCTTTGCCATGCTCCACCACACTAGTGATTAGAATTCCATCTTAATTCCTGTGCTGATGGGCCACCTGCTTATTTGCTCTCAGATCTATTCCTTCCCCTTCTCCACTCTGTTTCATTGCAGAGAAATCTATTTCCCAGGGCCTCTTGCTAGTAACTTCCTGGTAGATTCAGTCAATGGAAGATGCTGGCAGAAGACTGGTGGGCGGAACTGGAGGGAACCAAGAGCATTTCTCCTCTGATGTCTAGAGATGCATCTCTTACTGCTGTTGCCTGTCCACTGTGGCTCAAAGTCCTTTCTGGTAGCTCTTTCATCTGAGTAGGGAAGCACCAACAGTAGTTTGTTTTTGCCACACAGCTCCTGCTACAGGGTCTGGCAACCCTGGTTCACACTGTAGTTTCTCTTCACCCTTTTAGCTCTTTCCTACCATTACTAATCTATGTGTTACCCAGTAGCAGTTTACATAGCTTCTCAGCTCTTCAACTGCATCTATTAAATACTCTGACCGGGTGCTGGCTCACGCCAGTAATTCCAGCATTTTAGGAGGCAGAGACGGGCGGATCACGAGGTCAAGAGATAGAGACCATCGTGGCCAACACGGTGAAACCCCGTCTCTACTAAAAAATACAAAAAACTAGCCGGGCGAGGTGGCGGGCGCCTGTAGTCCCAGCTACTCGGGAGGCTGAGGCAGGAGAATGGCGGGAACCCGGGAGGTGGAGCTTGCAGTGAGCTGAGATCGGGCCACTGCACTCCAGCCTGAGCGACAGAGCGAGACTCCGTCTCAAAAAAACAAAAAAACAAAAAAAACTCTGTTCATAGATCTAGAGTATTTCTATTTACTAGATGGACACTGACAAATATAGAGTGTATGTTTTATGAGTAGTGATTTTCTCTTACTCATTTTCATATCTCTCAGTATCAACAACGTATACTAAACCTGTGGATGGCACTTCAAAAATATATCAAACTGAAAATATGAATTTATATACAAATATTGAAAGAGTTTCCTTCTATTACACTGAAATCACACGCTCCTAAGAATATTGTATATTTTGTATTAAATATTATCCTTTGAAACTTCATTCTTCCATGGAATAGCAAAATGCACCATCATTTTTGACAGAGCATTTGCTTTGCGAACAAGATGTGAGATTACAGGTATACAAATTGTGTAGACTTCTCAGGCTTTTATTTTTCCATTGAAGTGAAACTTAGCTATAGAACCACAAAGCTAACTCAGGTTTTTAACCTCATCTGAGAAATAGTATATATTATGTACAAACTCAGATTATCTCCAAAACATGGGACTTAGATACCTACTTAGAGCTCTAATTAAAATGTAATTCTCTAGATGGCCTTTATATCCAGAAATCAAAATCTATTAGATAATGAAATTATCAAAACTATTCTATAGGTCAACGTTAACTAGTACATTAAAGTACTCTCATGCAATGTCTGGAAATATGATACATTTTAATATGATGATACATAAGACACATAAGTCCTTCATTGTGGAATATTTAAGTATCATCTTTCACTCTGTGTTGGTATTTCTAAAACAAATGCATTTAAATCCAAAGTTAGGTAAATAATTAAAATAAAATTGGAATAATAAGTGACAGTTGATCTAAAATAAATTTATCTCTGTACCTAAATTCTAAAGGTCGTCTGTTGTGCAACATGGGTCCAGTTTTACTCCAGAGCTAGTAATGAATTCAATGATGTGAAATGGCATAGGTTAAAAATAGTTTCTAGGGAGAAGGACATAGTTAGAAAGCTTGCATCATCAAAAGAAAAGGCATAGTTCCCACATGTTTCAAAGTACCCTTGGGAAGAAGAGCCAGAAATACATATTCCGATAAGAAACTCTTTATGGTTTGTCCTTCAGCAAATCAACATCACCTTTCTACAGATTTACTCTGCAATTTATTGCATTTCTGTAGTTGAATTTGTATATTAGCTGTTTACATAAGTCATCTGCAAATGCCAGATTTCCAGAACTTTGAAAGTGCAGGGGTTGTGAGAAGACAGTGTATTGGTGTATTGGAACCAGCCTGTGGTAGCTCATAGGAAGGATATTTTAAACTTTATTTTATTTTATTTTTGAGCATCTTTGTTGCAAAGGTAACACAGTTCTGGTCCTAGGAAGATCACATTCTACTAGAATAAATGAGATAATGTACATTAAGATGTACTTATGTTGAGTGTTAACTTCTGCACTCAAAATGGTTGCTACAGATAACAGTAAAGAAAATCTTAATTTTCCTGCACAGAGAAACTAATGCATTTCTCTTATACAGGAGGGCAATTTCCTTCTAAATTTCTTTTGGATTTTTTTTCTTGAAAAAATATTATATTGGTTTTATTATTGTGATATTTTTTTATTATTCTCCAGAATCATTTTTCACTCCTTTAAACACGCAGCTCTGATCATTCTCTAGTCAATAATTGCATGAGACCAGCTTCATACTATCTAAAAATCAGATAAGACAAATTAACATTTCGTTAAATTAACTTTATTCTTAAATATGAGATAAATTTAATCTTAAAAGCCAAAAAAATACAATGAAAAAGTTTCCTGAGTTTGTTCATGAATAATAAATGCAATCTCCTAGTAAACACATTGTAATAAGTATTTTACCGGATACCTCCATAAATAATTTTTTTTTCAAACTTTCCAGTTCAAATTATTAAAGGCCATGAATGAACATAGGGGATTATTACTGCATTATTTCATATCTAGTTGAGGGACAAAAGAATCTAATCAATTTTATCACTGGCTGGTAAAATACTGAAATTTGAAAACATTTGCTTGATTTCATATAGCCAACCAGTGAAATGTTCTGTGAGTTTTATAGAGTCAGCTTATACAAGGTAGGGAAACCCTCCCTGCAGTTGCATCAAACCATTTGGTCCATTAAGACCTCACTTAAGCTGCCAAGTTATATTTTTTCCCACATAATATTGTTTGGCATCTGCATTGATCAAATTAACTGGTCAACTGCCAAATGTCCATTTCACTTTGGCATGTAGATAGGGATTATGAGAGTGAAAAAATAATTTGTTAACTTTCCGAAATTTACTAATGTCTGACAGAGCTCATATACTCACCCAAATTATATAAATTATACTAAAAAAAAACCTTTAATCACCCCTGAGGATTCCTCTCCAATTAATATATACTTCCAATCATACAAAGTATGCTTCTGAACATGGAAATTGAATAATATGAACACAAATAATTAGATCATTAAAGCACTCATTTTAAAACCTATATATTAATGTATGGTACAAATCCTTGTGGTTTGTGATGCTAACTTGAAAATATATGAATACATATAAAATTTTCTCCTCACAGAATAGTGATGCACAATTTTGTAAGAAAAATATATGTGATATACATTATACGATTAATAAGTATGTTATTAAAATATTACTATATTTTACTAGATTCTTAGTCATTTATCAAATACATTTTTTTTTTTTTTTTTTTTTTTTTTTTGAGACGGAGTCTTGCTGTGTCACCCAGGCTGGAGTGCAATGGCCAGATCTCGGCTCACTGCAAGCTCCGCCTCCCGGGTTCACGCCATTCTCCTGCCTCAGCCTCCCGAGTAGCTGGGACTACAGGCACCCGCCACCTCGCCCGGCTAGTTTTTTTTTGTATTTTTTATTAGAGACGGGGTTTCACCGTGTTAGCCAGGATGGTCTCGATCTCCTGACCTCGTGATCCGCCCGTCTCGGCCTCCCAAAGTGCTGGGATTACAGGCTTGAGCCACCGCGCCCGGCCATCAAATACATTTTTATTGGCTACTATGAGACACTGTTTAATTTGTATAGAAGGGGATTATAGCCTGGAAGAAAAGATACATATTCTAATGAGTAAAATACAATAAGGAAAGCAAACTGGCTTTGCAACAAAAAATTGAAATTATTTTTCGGTTATATATAGAAAATTAAAATATAAGCACCTAGTTTTATTAAAAAATACAATGTACTAAAAATTAAAAATTACATTGATACGTGGTTGGAGAAGAGAATTAGACAGCATCTTTTGTCTTTGACAAGGTCTATGCAATCGAAATCAGAGTGCCTGGTTATAGAGTGGGGGAAGAAAATATCACAACTAAAATGTTTAGGTGCGTACATGTGTATGTGCATATAATCTTTAAAATTATATTATTTGTGGAATCTAAAAATCAAATTAATTGAATTCATAAACATAGAAAGTAGAAGGATACTTAAGGGTAGAGTGGGGCTGGGGGTGGGGATGGTTATTGGTTATGAAAAAATAGTGTAAAATTATCACATATCCATACATGCATTCACATACTAATTCCAATACAACTCAAATTAAAACATCCATATATTATACTTCATTGTTTTCTTACACTTTTAGGAATGAATGAAGACAAAACTTTTGAAACTATTGAACTACAGCAGTTAAGTGTCATATGCTTTAATCAGAGATAATTCTGCACAGATTTTTCTCCAGAACAAGGTTATAATTGAATCATTGACAGACAGGGTTGATGTCTCATACCATATTATCTCTAGCTTCCTGGCTTCATGTCTCATCCTCAAAAATGTCTCCTTTCTGTCTGAAAAGTTCTTCTCCCAATCTCCCAACTTGTCTTTCTAAATAATTCTAGATCCGACTCTAGAGCAACAACTTTACTCTCAAGTTCTCATTCTTTATCAGGAGTAATAAATTATGATATAATTTCAGAAATTTCTGTCTTAGTTTCTCTATAGACTAATGAAACACCAAGTTTCATGAGGCCAAGGGCTTTGCATGTTTTTTCACTGCCCTATATCTGGCACCTAAAAGAGAAACAGGCACTAAACAGATGCTTTTTGTTTGTTTGTTTGTTGTTGTTATTGTTGTTGTTTCAAGAGTCAATGGCTTAGGATAAATCATCATTCCAAATATTTCTGGAGTCCTAATGACTGAGTTCAGCTATTCTAGCATCCCCAAGCCAATAGTTATCTGACAATATCAAGACTTTCACACCATCTTCCTGCCCTTATGCCTCATGTCTCTTCTTAACCAGCATGAGGACAAATTAGTCCAATAAAACTTCCCTCGCAAACGAGATTTATTCCCAATTCTCACTTTATTGGGTTTCCTTTTTCCCTCTCCCTCTCTCTTCTTCTCCCTTTCCTCTCCTTTCCCTCTCTCTGGGTGTTTTATATTTGGTACTAAATATATTTATCTCCTTTAGTCATTTTGTACTCTGCGTTTTGCTATCTGTAAATTTTAATTCACAAAATATTTTTATTATTAAGTAAAACATGCATATTGTAGAAAATTTGAAAAACAATGTAAAGTAAAAATATGAAAATAAAACTCAGCCATCCAATGATATCTACTCTTCCTCCACGGCTGTCATTTCCTCTTGACTTGCAGCCCATTGCTGTTTCCTGAATTGGTGCAATAGCCTCTTTATTGGGACTTATGTTGCTCATCTACAGTCTGCTCTCAGCAGCTCATTCCTCCTAAAACATCAATCCTCTGCCCAAAACTCACCGTACTCCCCATCTTTATCTCAGAGTAAAATCCAGCGTCCATATGATGTCCTACAAGTTCCCAAATAACTGGACTCATTGCCAACTCTGACCTCCTCTCCCATACCTGTCTCACTGCTGCTTAAACCACAAAGCCTGCCCTGCCATTTCTCAAACATTCTGGGACTGTTCGGCCTTTTGGGCCTTGGGTAGCCCTTCCCTCCACCCTATAAATCTTCTTGGGGTGTTACCTGACCTCCTACCAATCTTTGCTCAGGTATCACCTCCTTGATGAGACCTCATCTGACCACCCTATTTATACTGCACCGTACGCCACCTGTGCCCTCAAGGCTGCCTCTGTTTTATTTACTTTTGCAAAATAAAACAAACAAACAAAAATCTTTCTTAGGTAGTATACAGTTAGGTATCATTTATTTTTTCTTGATTGACTAGCTGTCCTATAATATAAACTGCTCCAGAGCAAAGAGGTTGCTCTGTATGTAGAATTTTTTTTTTTTCACCAAGACCTAGAATAGTGACAGGACATATCAGGCCCTAAGTAAATATGTATAAATGAATGAACCTATCTAAATCACAGTATCATTTGGTATTCAATAAAGGAAACTTTAGGTATTTTAAGAAAAAAAAAAGGGGATTTAATATGATTCTGGAGGAGAGGGTTCTATCTTGGACCACTAAGAATGGTCCCAGTCACTGCAGAACTCACTTACAAGCGTTCTACTCCCTGCATCAAACCAGGAATATGAAGCAGTTTAGATACAACTGGGAAGAGAGAACCAGGACCTGGGAAAAGTGGCTACTGTTTCAACGGCCCTGGACACTCTGAAGTCTGGTGACCACATTCTGGAATGAAATACCTCCTTAGCCACAGCTGCTTCTGGACCAACAGGTTGATGTGCCTACTCCAATAGCAAACAAAAGAAAACAAAAACCAGGATGGTATCTTCTGAGTCACTTCTGCCTTCCCAGTCTCAGGAGAGTACTGGGAATTGGTAGAACCTAACCAGCATCCTGACCTCATGCTGCAAGGGAGCTCAGAAAATGACTTTTTAGACTCTTTAGCCCCTATTGTAAAGGAAAACATCAAGGGAGGAGAGGAGAATGGAGGTTGAAACTGCCAAACTGCAGTGGCCACCACAATCCATTTCACCCACTATTTTTATACTTAATATAATTACGTCTCCATGAAAGTGAAGAAGGCTTTGCGAATGTCTCTTTTAAAGATCGCATGATAGCCCATTTCGTAGCTGAGCCATTAACTATTCCTTTGCCAAAGGAAATTACGTTTTATCCTATTTTTATTTTGTCTGCATGCAATCATATACAACCTTCTACCAATAAAGAAGTCTAATAAATATTATTTTCTTCATTTTACACTACTTTAGGCGTTCTTTAGTTCCCCATAACGTTGAGCTAGAGGCGCCAGCTTGGCTGACTTGTTTTATTCTTTTTTTTCTAATTGTGTTAAGCTTTTGTTTCATGCTGTTAAATGAACTAGAGAGTTTCTATTTTGTCTTGGAGTTTGTATTTTTCCAGAATTACTAGACTGAAGGAAAAGAATACTCTTAAGTCAATACATATTGCAGTGATGTTTTCTTCAGAAATATACTAACCTGTTTGACTATTTGAAAATGCATTCACTACTACTGAATAGCGTGTTGAACATATTCTAAAGTTCTAAATTATTTAAGGTATAACTTAGGATGGAGGGCACAAATACTAGCTATACTGCTTCATAAACTGTTACAAAGTGAACAGCCCTGCGGACCCACCTCCCAAGTCCAGTACAGAATGTTGCCAGCACAGAAGATGCTGCAACCTTTCCCTTCCCCACAGTGGCCGCTAGTCTGATTCTTGTCATTCCAAGTCAGTTTCCCTTGCTTTTGAAATGTCTATAAATAAAACACTGTCTACAATATTTCCTATCTGTTTCTTCCACCCAACATTATGTATCTGAGGTGCAGCCATGTTTGTGTTTTGTTCTATCATTTCTCTATCGCTTTCCATCCTCGATACATATTACAAATACATTAATGACATTTTTGGTCATACATTTTATGCTGTTTCAAGTTTGGGGCTATTATGGAAAACACTGGTACCTTTTGTACTTCTGTATCTTTTAAAATGATCACTTGATGAATAATGACTTTCCTGCTAGTTGTTTAGAAGAATTATTTTAATGTCTACTTCAAAGGTTTTATTGTATAAATATTTGTGTTTACATTTTACTACACTTATGGCCTATGTAAATTCTGACTGGGAAAATTATTGAAATTTTATTTGGGGGAAATATTTATGCTTACAATTGTTTCCTTTTGTGTTCAGTGGTTTTATTCTTAGTTTGAAGTGTAAATATTTTGATACATGGTTATAATTATCAATTTTAAGTACAAATCAATATATTTTGACACCTAAAGTCTTAGCCTACTTTTATTCCTGATTCTTTCATTTCCATGTTGCTGATCTTTACTAATTTAATCTTGGATTAGAGCTACTATTAGAATAATTATTTGTATAATACAGTTTAAAACTTAGCTTTTACATTTGTTTCAATGTTTGACATATTTCAACTTTTATTAGAAACAGCGTAATTATCTCTCTAGACAATATAGAGAAAGGATAGTAATTGTTAGGCTAATGTCACATTAAAATAAGTTTCAGAAAGAATGTATTAACCACCAGTAAAGGTTTTCACCTCCCTGACAGTTCAATAGGCAATCTGGTTCCCAGGGCTCACTCGAGAATAGGATTATAACAATAGTATTAATGAGCACATATTTATTAAACATTTAATTATATGTTGGTAGCACATTGTGTGCCCACAGTCTGACTGTAAGGCTTGAGTTGTCACCTTCACATTATGCTTCTGGCAGCGGACTACTTCACATATGTCACAGGTGGGGAATGGACCACTACATGACTAGGCTTGGTTTTCATCGGCTCCTATGTGGATCTGTGTGTGCCTGCAAGGTTATTGCATTCAGTATTTCCATATGGGCTGATCTAGCTAAAACAAAGACTAATAGACTGCAAGACAGTTGGCTTTCCCTAGATATGCAAATGACAAGACTCCTTCAATGCTCATGCTGAATTTTACATTATGTCAAGGAGTTTATCTGCACCTATAGCTTTACTCAAATTAATTGTAAGATCCAAAGACCTGTAGCTAATAATATAGGGTCTCAATAAAGCCATCTTCCCTGAATCTGCTGATTTATATAAGATCAAATAATAACTTTCCTTTTCAAAAAGTAACTAAATAAATTACAGGGTAAGTACTATTAATAGCATCTTACTATGCATACATCCAGAGTAAATCTGGCTCTCCATGTGATGATAAAGAACATTTTCTAGGCCATCAAAATTAATATTTGAGATGAAATAAGTATTTACAACTTTACATAAAAGCAAATTAAGAATAAATAGATAAATCCCAAGAAAACAGCCAAACACTGAATTCAGCAGTAAATTTGTTTAACAATAACACATGACTAAGAAGTGTTTATGCTATAATGGCAGAAATGGTTTTGCTCTCAAGAGGTTATTCATAGAATTCCTCCGATAAATTGCTCACTAGAAGGGGAAAAGTAACCCCAAATCATCTCAATAATTGCCCAAAAAGCATTTGATTAAAATTTAAAAATCCTTGTACAACTTAAAAATTCATTTCAAAAAAGAGAAATTTAGGACATTACAGTCAGCAGGATATTCCATAGACTCATAGACATTCTCTACAGTCATCGTCGTCATCATCATCATAATTATCATATTTAATGTTCAAATATTGCATCGAACCTATAAAATCAGAGAAAGAGCCTAAAGTGCTTGTTTTTCAACCTTTTTTTTTTTTAGTGCTACAGTTTAAGTTTTGACCTACTCAACATTTTAAATTATTTTAAAACTACAAATAATATGAATATAGAGATAACATAATCACAAGGACACAGGGAGGGGAACATCACACACTGGGGCCTGTCGGGGGGTGGGGGACTAGGGGAGGGATAGCATTAGGAGAAACACCTAATGTAGATGATGGGTTGATGGGTGCAGCAAACCACCATGGCACGTGTATACCTATGTAACAAACTTGCATGTTCTGCACTTGTATCCCAGAACTTAAACTTTTTTTTTTTTTAAAAAATCATCATTCTTTGCATAGAAGTGTAAACAAGCTAACCCCACGACTATAAACTGATAACTTAGAAAACATATCAAGGCCAATCTGGATATATGTTACAAAATAACACATACAATGCAATAGCACTTCTTCCAGTCAAGAACCAACCTAATAGAAACCATAATAAAAATAAGACCCAGTTAATGTTTGCAAAAAGATTGTGCAAAATATCTAAGAATAAATTAGATCAGGATTTATAGGATACATATGAAGAAAACCAAAGAAAGCCTTTTAAAAGATGATATGCATAGTGGTGGGATATTCCTTGTGGTATAAAATATTATCAGTGATGTAAAAATCCAATCTCTAAATTAATTAGCAAAACATATTATCCAAATCATGTAGGTCATAGTGAAATTCTCTTTAGCAGCTTAGGACAATAATGTGGAAAGTCTCCTGCCAATATAAGTGTAAAAAAAAGGCCAAGAAAATTTTGAAAGATAAATATACTGCAATCCTAATTCTATGCATTCAAATACACTAAAGCAACAATATTTAAGACAAAGTGGTATCATGAGAGAAATAGATATATGATGGGTTTAAATAAGACAGAAACCCAAAAACATGTGTAAATAGCCATAGGATTTGTAAGTTATTTGTCCATTGCTACTGAAAGTAAATTGATATATATATATATTTTTAAAGTTGGCAGCGTAGTTGAATAAATTAAAATGTGGCCAACATTCGACCTAGTGATTGCAAAAGTAATAATCAGGGATGTGCAAAGATAACCTAACTATGACTTACTGCACTTTATTTAAATGCATTCCCCAAATACTTTATAAAGTATCTATTAAAAATATTTTGCAGAATAAAATGTAATGGTTTTTAAAATATTCATTTTCATATATGTAATATTTCTACACTTTCCAAAATTACTATGAGAATTCACACCATTTTGTTATCAAAATAAGAACATTAAGAGCTGTTTTAAGATAACCTATTACTATTCAAAGCTTATTTAATTAATGTTCTAATATTGACACTTAAGATTTATGAAAATTCATAAAAATTTTAGTGAAATTTTGAGCTACAAATCCAGCAATTTGCTGCATACATAAATACAAATGTACCAATTAGTTGAAACCTAAAACACACAGATATTTTATATATTTTTAAAACTTTGGTCTAATTCTAGCTATCAAGAAAAAAATATTATTTAACTGAGAAAAGTGAATTTTCTGTAAGCAATATCTCTTCAAAGCAAACGTCTGTGAAAGGCATCTGTATTTCCATTAACTCTTATGAAATAAAACCCCAATTATTGCTGTATGTACTAATAAAGGCTAATTATCCCTAGGAGTAAGAGAAAAGTGTTGATTGTGACTATGTCTGATCTACACTGGTGTCATGTAGACACTTTTTGTTTTTTTAAAAATGAGAGCAGTACAACTGGAGTGTAGAATGTTTCTTCTCTGAGTATAAGAAACACACTGTTTGTAGAAAGAATTAGTGAATGAATGAAATCATTTGTGCAATGACCTCTGACTCTAGGTAAATCTTTGCAAAATCATATTAGGTAACAACGATGGCAGTGAATGAACACTACACAGAAAAGCATTTCTGAGATCGACCGCAGAAAATGATGCCAAACCACACACTTCAACTTGGAAACAGACCTGGTGTTCTTAGCCTTTATTGATGACTTATGAATGCCCCGTTAATACAACAAATATGCAAAATGGTATTCCTCAAAAGACTCAGTTTTACTATATCTATAACAATCATTGGAGACGTGAATAGAAAAATTAATTCACAGTAATTTTCAAACATTTTTATAGCTTGTACCAGCTGCCTTTCTCAAATACTTGGTTCACATATATAATGAGAGTTCACATATATAATAAATTGCTCTATAATTTCATTGTTTTCTTAAGACAAAAATAATGAAATATTTAATAATTGAATTTCTGTTTTCTCGTGATCTCTGAAATGTTCATAAAATAAAAGTGAATAGAAAATTTAGCCATCAAGAGGCAAAAAAGGGCATGGAAAATTTACAGAATAATCAATCCTGAAAAATTAAGAGTATGTAAATATAGATAGAGCTGGAATTGGTACCTAAGGTAGATGCCAACATTGCCCATTAGACAATGCATGCTGCTGCTTGCAATTTTTCCACGTGGGCATGTTTTACATTCCATCTACTTGTTTGCCCATTGGGAGATGTGAGTCTTATGATTCTTGGGATTTCTTGTAGCATTTAGAAGTATCTTGCAACATAGGGTATTTTTAAAAGAAATAATTTTGATAGATTAATATGTATTGCCTGTATATTTTTAAAAGCCTATGTAAATGTTTTAAATTATTATAAATTTTATTTATAATAAAGGTGGAGGTAAACTAACACATGTAAAGATCCCATGCAGTGCTCCCGTAGATCGTAAAATCTTATTTTTCTATGTTCCTGGATCATAGTTCTATCTCTTCACTTTTAAAGTTTAAATTTAATGTCAATTTTAGTATTTGTACATATATTCAAATTTATATATTCATAAATTTATAAAGTTAATATTATTTTAACACTTCAAATATTACTTTTATTATTTATATGTATAATCTCATGGTCATTAAGGGAAAATTATGGTACATTAAAGTTAAAAGGCATTCAAGGAAATCAGTCATTATATGATTAAGGAATTTGTTTCACATAAATAACTATATCCAACAAGAACCATTTTCAATGTCAATAAAATGGGAAAATGCCATATGGAAAAAAAGGTGAACAGATATTAATATAATATTAAAATAATATCTTAGTGCATTTTGTGCTGCTTTCAACAATACCTCAGACTGAATAACTTATAATGTTTTTTGTTTTTTGTTTTTTTGAGACGGAGTCTTGCTCTGTCGCCCAGGCTGGAGTGCAGTGGCCGGATCTCAGCTCACTGCAAGCTCCGCCTCCCGGGTTCACGCCATTCTCCTGCCTCAGCCTCCCGGGTAGCTGGGACTACAGGCGCCCCCCACGTTGCCTGGCTAATTTTTTTGTATTTTTTAGTAGAGACGGGGTTTCACCGTGTTAGCCAGGATGGTCTTGATCTCCTGACCTCGTGATCCGCCCGTCTCGGCCTCCCAAAGTGCTGGGATTACAGGCTTGAGCCACTGCACCCGGCCTGAATAACTTATAAAGAAATGAAGTTTAATATCTCACAGTTCTGGAGGCTAGCAAGTCCAGGATCGAGGCACTGGCAGGTTAGGGTGTGTCTTTGTTTCTAAGCCTTGAACACTGAGCAGAGGAACTCTGTCCTCACAGGGCAGAAGGGCAGGAGAGAGAGAAAGCCCATTTGTAGAAACTCCATTTACAGAGGCATTAATCCATTTACGAGGGCAGAACGCTGATGACCTGAATAGCTCCCATAAGGCTCCCAATACTGTTGCATTAAGGATTAAGTTTCAACATGAAATCTGGAGGGGGAAAAAGTACTTCAACCAGAGAAAGTAATTAAATCATCACAATTGCTGACAAAAGTAAAGTCTCCAAAGGTTCCTATTTGTTTTCTTTATATCAGCTTCGGTATTTTTTATATCATTTACATAGAGAGTGGCTCAGCTTTGGGGAAGACTTGATGTTGCAGCAGTTAAGATGCAATGGATTTGATGTTTGTGGATTTTGCAGAACAGTGAAAAGCAGTTCTATCACCATTTTGTACTTAAAAAATTAGCATTTAAAATTTTGTTTCCAAGACAATCACCATATTTGCCATATTTTGAAGTCTCTTGTTCTGAAAAATGTTCTTTGTGAAAAGTTACACCATTTGTACAAAAGTAAAAGGGCTGAGATCACAAATATTGTACATTTTTGATAATTAGCATTTAACCTTTTGTTAAATAGTAAGTTTATAATGTTTTTTTAAATTATTATTATACTTTAAGTTCTAGGGTACATATGCATAACGTGCAGGTTTGTTACATATGTATACTTGTGCCACGTTGGTGTGCTGTACCCATCAACTTGTCAGCACCCATCGACTCGTCATTTACATCAGGTATAACTCCCAATGCAATCCCTCCCCGCTTCTCCCTCCCGGTGCTAGGCCCATGTGTGTGATGTTCCCCTTCCCGAGTACAAGTGATCTCATTGTTCAGTTCCCACCTATGAGTGAGAACGTGCAGTGTTTGGTTTTCTGCTCTTGCGATAGTTTGCTGAGAATGATGGTTTCCAGCTGCATCCATGTCCCTACAAAGGACACAAACTCATCCTTTTTTATGAAGAAAAGTATATTCACAACCATTTCTTTATTGTACATTTTTGATAACTAGCATTTAACCTCTTGTTAAATAGTACATTTGTAATGATGATTTAGAAGAAAAAGCGTATCCACAACCATTTCTAAGCATCCTAGACTGCTATCAGTGTACCATGTCGATGGTTGCTAAGCTACATATTTATTATTCATTTCTCAGTTTAAACCAGAGACACCGTTGAACAACCAAGTATGACAGCTTTGGGAATGCTGTGGGTTAAACTCAGTAAGCTAGATACTGTAATGGCATGACTAATACAATGAAAACAAAATTGATTTATTATTTTTGGACTATGTGATTTATACATTTCCCTGAATCGTATTTGATCCTTATCTTCTGGGTTTTTTTTATATAGACTTACATGTGGTCTCAATAAATGACAAGTTTGTTTTCAATTGCCATTATATGAAAAACATTAGAAGAGCTCCCTCCATCAAACAAGGAATTAAGCAAAGTGCAATATTTAAATTACCAAGATACTCTATTATGTATTCGGTCAGACTATTCAAGGATTAAGGACCCCCATGCATACTGCGGCAATATGAAAACTGATAAACGACTCAATGATTTGAGTGTATCACCATTAGACTATCTGCAATTCAAATCTCATCAAAATAACATTAAAAAATCTGTTTCCTATATATGTGGTTCTTTCTAAATGAAAGCATCCCGTGATTAAATTCATGAATATCCTACATCAAATTGCAAATATATGTTCCTTTTCTTTTACTATTGCAGATCTTCAGAAGTCATCTGTAACCTTTAAACAAAGAGAAAACATTTTTGACCAAGGGTCTAAAACAATTAGATAAAGGAGAAAGTGCTTTAAAAATGAAGAGCAAAACTCACCCAGACATTACTTCTTAATTAAATTTGAATAGAATTATTTTAAAAAGAATCCCTAAAATTTTAATGAAGTTCAGTTAAATTTATAGTAATACATATTACATTATTCACACCTAATGTCTCTCTGTGCAGATTCCTAAAATTAAAATTTAATTTACTGAAATCTATTGAAAATATTTATTGAGAATCTGATATAAGTCAACTCTGATGGGATTTTATGAGATGTAATTGATAACAAACATTTTCCCCATCGTTTTGAACCAGGTGAGATAGAGAAATCTGAACAGAGAGAAATCAGAATGTTACCTAGAATGCTGTTAGGCAATCTGGTTTAGTTCCAGGGCAGTAATGAAATCCCTAATATTCCTGGAAAGCCAGGAAGACACAGGTTTCCCTCGCAGTCAGACAGGAGTGTAAGCACACCCCTTCTGCAGACCAGCTGAGAGCACTGAGTCATGCAGACCCACCAGAAAGGAAAAGAAGGGCAGGGACTCCACATGCCTGATTCCTGCTGCTAACACCACCCTCCAGACAACTTTCTCGTCTTCTTTCATGGTCGAAGAAACCTACGTGGAAACAGGAAGCAAGGATGAAGAGTAGCCCAGATCCCAAATTCTCATGTTGTCTCTGAAGGAAATAATTCAGGATGCACTTCCCAAACCTAGTGCTTTGGATTTTGTAAATGTCTATGTTCCAAACTACTATTCTATATTTCTAGTGACTTTCTTTTTGTGAATAAAGATATCCTTTCCAAGCATGTGGTCTTGCCTTGGCTGAGACACTGGGCTTTAATTTACCAGGTGTATTTGCAGGAGTCAAAGTAAAGACACTGAAGGGGATAGAGAGGAGGAGAGGAAGTGGAAGGAAAGGAAGAAAGGAAAACAATCAAACGTTTCTACCTTTTTCATTCTGATACTATTAAAATACATATTACATCAATTGAATGTAAGTGTACAATCCAGTAGATTCAAGGACATAAATTAATAACTGATATGCTATGATGTATGTTATTAATAAGCACTGGGTTTTCTGTGAGGGCACAAAAGAAAAACCTCACTCCAAAGGGGGAAGATTTTAAAAGGTAGAAGAAGTACATTGGTTGTACTTTCAGTGGCTTACACAATTTTCACTGTGCATTTAAAAGACGTCCTATAGTTTGCAAAACCAGGAACTTAATGTTATCTTGTGATTTCCCTTTCCCCTTAAATGGGCAGATTAGTTACTGGTGCACACTTCCTTCTCCAAAAATCATAATTTCCAGAGAAAAGGGATCTATGAATACAGCAAGTGATCACACAGGCTAATAACTGGAGTGAGTCAAATTTCAAAGTATTGACTTTCATTTTCCTGAAGAACGATTTTTGTGTATATGTAACTTCACTAGATAATTGCTGAGTGGGAAGATATAATTGATGAATGTGTGAAAGAGGGAAATTGTAGACTCGAACGTAAGTCTGCAAAGTAGCGATATATAATTACCAGTTGCATAAAACAACAGTAAGTTGGGGAGGTATTACTGGTTATATATAATTTGAAAATATTTTTGCAAGCACACTTAGGTCTACATACCAACGACAGATGGAAATATGAAAAAAAAATAGAGCTAATCAAAATGAATTTAATTAAAGGTTAATTAAGAATATATTTTGATAAAAGTTATTTTAATATGATTCATTATTGTTCTTAAGGACATTGTTCTCACAGTAAGTTTCTGTATTGCAAATATTTATTGCATAATGTTCATACTTCTTGAATATGGCTACCTTAACTGTAACCAAATATTTGTTTGTATACATGTATATGCATATATATTATATATATATATATATTTGCTGCACAATAAAATCACATTTAATTTATCCATTGAGTCAAACTATGAAACTCATCCTTGTAATAAAATATTTTTCAATATAGGACCGAAAATCCAGGATGTAAGCATTACCTTAGTTATCTACTTCCCAATTACTACAGATTTCACATGTACTACATTTAACTTCTTGTAGTATTTCAGGTTAGATGGACTATGTTATTTTAAAAGGATTGATAAAGCATACTGCATTCAGAAAACATTGTCAGTATATTTATAATTTATGTGCTAGAGGCCATTCCAAGTTAGAAACAAATATAAAGTTATCCAATTATCTAAAGAATCCTGAGGAAACTGAGGTAGAAATAAGTTAAATCTCCCCAAGGGTATGTTGAAAGTAGGTGGAAAAGCTGAGATTAGAAACCAGGCAGAAAAAAATAAAAGTAATTAATACAATCAAGTGACGAAGACTTTAGATATTTATAATCACAAATTATCTAAGCATATTACATCTCCAAGTTAGATGTGAAACAGAAAAATCAGTTGTTTTTATAAAAAGACATGGACAAATAAAGTATTATGTAAGATAAAACATGAATATTTATGCTACTTCTAATTCAATGTAGTTCTTGTTTTTTATATTTTGATTTATTGAAAATAAAACAGTCTTAGCTATATTCTTCCCGTAGGAAATACATGATATCTAAAAAAATGGAAAGATAAAGAAATAAGTGTGCTTTAAAGATTTACTACTAATATTTTATCTGTTTACTATTTGAAATACAGGCAGTCTATGATTTTGACAGGAGTAACTATGCTAAATATTTATCACTTGCTAATATATTTTATAGAACTCTCTTATTCTGACAGCTTAAGAAGAACCTAAATTTCTTATTCTCAAATTCAATACAGAAAACAGCCACGGCTGATGGATTTACATGGTGTAAGATTTGCTGAAAGGTAATGAAATTGTTACTTCAAGACTATATAATTTGCTCTTACCAGAATAAATCTGTATATGTAAGTGTAAAGTATTTTTTACTTTTGGGCAACTAAATAATTTTCAAACTATTGATGATTTGCTCTATAATATTTTTGATTACATACTTCTGAAATTATTGGTTAAAAACAAGGATAAATTCATTCATCAAAAAGTCCTGAAATACAAATTGATAATGTAGCCACAAACATGATCATAGTTAAAAATATTAAGAACATTTTATGTCAACCTATGAAATTGGAGAAAAAATAAAACCCCAAAAAATAACCAAAAAAAAAAAAAACACCAAAAAAAAAAAATACAAAAAAAAAGTGAACTTTGTGACGTATGTTTTATCACTGTGCATATGGTGATACTTATAATTCATTGTCTACCATGTCAACAAGTATTATTTGGGCAACTACTGTGTACCATGTAGCAAATTGCAGGGATTGACCTCACAGAGCTAATGGTTGCCTATAAGAAACCCCCCCCAAAAAAAAATTAAAAGGAGAAAAAAAAAGAAATAAGAAATAAATGTTAGTATATTAAACTAGGTAGTCCAGACTAAATTTCAACTCCAAAACCTCCGGAAAACTGCACAAGTACCCTTTCATTGCAGAGCCCATAGGAATCAGGAAAAACCTCCAGACGCAGGCAGGTAAGGGGAAGTATGAAAGCCTAGTGGAAGCCCTGGCAGCACAAGTGAGGGCCCCTCCGATGCCTGGGCTCTGCATCTGTTACAAGAAATGAGGCTGGGATGACTGGATTCAGTCGGAAACCTGGATGGGGCTGGGTTGTCCTAGTTCATTACGTTAGCATGGCCTGGTTTTTGTTAGAGAAAACAAGCATGCTTCTCTCTACACAGTTGGTCATCCAAATTTCAGGCTAATGTGTTTTCTACAGATCACAATGAACTGCAATGAGCTCACAATCTCAACTCTTCAAATATGCAAGAATAAATGAAACAAAAGTATTATTTTCCCCAGCTTTATTAAGGTATAACTGGTATACAAAAAAAATCCACATAATTAATGTATACAATTTGGTGATTTTTGAGATATGTATACCCTCAGGAATGGAATATCATTCATCTTTAATAAAAAAGAAATCCTACTATTTGGGAAAACATGTATGGACCTCGAGGACATTATGCTAAGTAAAATCTGTCTGTCATGGAAGAATAAATACTGCATGCGTGCTCTTACATGAGGCATGTAAAATAGTCAAAGGTATAGAAGTAAACACCAGAATGGTGGTTACCGGGGGCTCGGGGGAGGGATTATGGGGAGTTGCTGTTCAGTGGGTATAAAGTTACAATTATACAAGATGAAACAGTTCTAGAGATGTGCTATATAAGATAATGCCTCTTGTTAATAATTAAAAACTTAAGAGGGCAAGTCTCATGTTAAGTGATCTTACTACAAAGAAAAAATGGAGAGAAGCACATGACACCTTTTGAAGGTGATAAATTGCTTTATTATCGGCCGGGTGCGGTGGCTCAAGCCTGTAATCCCAGCACTTTGGGAGTCCGAGACGGGCGGATCACGAGGTCAGGAGATCAAGACCAGCCTGGCTAACACGGTGAAACCCCGTCTCTACCAAAAAAGACAAAAAACTAGCCGGGCAAGGTGGCGTGGCCCTGTAGTCCCAGCTACCCGGGAGGCTGAGGCAGGAGAATGGCGTGAACCTGGGAGGCGGAGCTTGCAGTGAGCTGAGATCCGGCCACTGCACTCCAGCCTTGGCGACAGAGCGAGACTCCGTCTCAAAAAAAAAAAAAAAAAAATTGCTTTATTATCTGGATTATGGAGAAACTATAAATTTAGACTTAAAATTGATTTTGAATTTTGGAAATACCAAATAGTAAAGGGTGTCTGGGATTTCTTTGTAACGTTTCTTACACCTGCTATTATCTCAAAATAAGAAGCTTAAAGCTATGTTAGTGTTGAACTGTAAGGGGATTTCAGAGCTGCATCAGAGCAGCTCAGTGTTGCCTACACGTGAATGGAAAAAACCACTGCTTCAAGGTCAGACCATAAAGTTTTATTTAGAAATATGACTTTACCCAGGAACAGTAGGCTATACTATATGGCCCACGTGTGTAGTAGGCTATACCATCTAGGTTTGTGTAAGTCCTGATATTTTGCAGGACAACATTGCCTAATAACACAATTCTAAGAATGTCCTTCCTCATTAGGCAACATATAACTGTATTATTATTGGAATTAGTTCTTGGGGTAATCACTATCACTGTCATCATCAATACTGGTTAACTTAGATTTCCATTTGCCTTATGAATTTTGACGTTTTTGTAGGAAATAAATTTTCCAGAAATACTTGTGTATTAGTAACTTTTTTCTGATAGTATTTTATATGCTAATATCACATTTTCAATTATAATTTATACAAAAAAGACCCCATTTTAACGGCTAATTTGAGATTACTTAAAAGAAAAATAATGTACTTGAAAGTAGAGATGTTTCCAACTCAGTGCTATGGTTTCCATGAGGAAGGGTTTTTACTTTGAGATAATGGTATTTATAGGTTTTATTATTAATCACATAGGAATTAATAAAATACAGCATTTGGTCATATTTATACATAAACTTTTCATAACCAGATATCGTACATCTTTTCAACATATGACATGCTTCTTGAGGTTATGAAATTTTTTAAATTTCCATAATACCTAAGATAATATATAATATGCAGTGTCTAACACGCATTGTAATCAAACTTAATTTATGTAAAACTTTTCATGAAATTGTCCTTCAACTTCTTTCTTCGTTCAAATCTAATCTTATTTATAATTATGATTATTTTACCAATTTATTAAATCTTATAGCAAATTTGTGCTAAAGACTATGTCTTGAAACATATTATTTAAAAATACTTTCAAAAATCCTCCTTTGCATCAGGATTTGAGCACCAAGGTAGTTATTTTTTGAGGTTATGTTAACTTATTTATTTTATTTTAAAGGGTATAACAATTTATTTTAAAGGGTATATGTGTTAACTTATTTATTTATTTAATTTTAAAGGGTGTAACAAAATATACTTCATAACATAGCAGTGTTTGATTTGTGAACATTGGGAACCACTGGTAGAGAGTTTTTATATGCTGCGATGTTTGATAGGAGAGGGCACCCAGGAGGGAAGAGGGGTGCTCTACACACCCTAAAGAGGCACAACTAGCTTTCACCATTGGTCAGAAGTAAACCTGGTCTGGGTTTCAGCTCTTGCAGGTGTTTCTTCCATAAACTCTAGGAGGAGTTAACAGGGAAGATTGGGATGTATGTTGAAAATATTTCCTTTGTGTTTCTGTCTAAGGAAAGAGAACAGCAACTATTGAACAATCACCATCTCTCCTACCTCCCCTACTGAACAAAAGTCTTATTTTGCAGTACAAAGGCAACTAAAGCAGTAGCCTATGGGCACTAGTAGATTCCACCACAGCTGGGGAAGGGTTCAGTAAAACAGAAAAGAACTCTCTGGAGGAGGGAGGGGCAGGAATCCATGCAAGGCCCATCAGTGTATCTGCAGAAAGGGCAAAACTCTTGAGAAGACTACTTCTCCAAAAACCGAGTTTCATGGAACCTGCCTAGGACAGAGGCTTAATCAGAACTTTGGGGGATATTCTACCCCCTGCCCCTCAACACCACACTACCAACATAACAACGAGATACAGCAGGGAATGTGGCAACACAGAGATTCTCTGCAGGCAACGTGCAAAAGGTTGATCCAAAGCCAAGGGATGGGCAGATATTGAGATAAACTCTCTGATATATCAACCAGCACCCAGAATACAAAATCTCACCACAGGAATTGGAAGAGCCCCATATAAAAAGGGTAACCATAGCAATAACAAAGTAAAACCCCTGTCTAACTCCCGATTCAAACAGCACTAACTCACACACTGATCTCCTGTCATACATGTATTTACTTCTGTATCTACTGTGTCATACAGCTTCCTCAGCTCTTAACAAAGGATTGTGAGTTAATTGAAATGGCAAGGAGACACAGTATGGGGAGATAAGGCAATCATCAGAACAAGACTCAGATATGACCCAGTCACTGGAACTCTCAGACAGGGATCACCAGTAGAACAAATATAGTCAAGAAAAGAATCATAAACTTGAAGATGGGTCACTAGAAATTACCCAAATTGACTAGTAAGAGAGGAGAAGGTTTAAAAAAATGAGAGCATAATATTTTAGAGCTATGGGCAAATATCAAACAGTATAAAACCACACCACAGTGTTCGTGGAGACCACATGGTGAAAATGACCTAAACCTACCGTGATCTCTTGGCAGGATTGCATTACAAGAAGCCTGGTGGGGATCCTGAAATTCCATCTCTGTCCAGCAGTAAGAGGAGTGTCTCAAATGTGAGTGATAGCATAAGCTAAGTGGAGAATATGGACTTTTACCAAAACCTGGAATTAACAGGTGGTATATTCCTTCACCCACTGAAGTAGTGTCAGAGAAAGCCAGCTTTTAAAAAGCTCTAAATACGATCCAGATTTCATCACATAGTACACCAGATGTTTAGATTTAGTAAAAAGGTACCCATCATGCCAAGAACCCAGAAAATTTCAACTCAAATGGAAAAAGATAATCAGAGATACTGATACTGGAATGACGCAGGTATTAAAACAGTCTGACAAGGATTTTTTTAAAATTTTATAGTGACTGGGTATATATATATATTTTTTACTATACTTTAAGTTCCAGGGTACATGTGCACAACATGCAGGCTTGTTACATATGTATACATGTGCCATGTTGGTCTGACAAGGATTTTAAAGAAGCCATCACAAAACACTTCAACAAGCAATTATAAACACACTTGAACCAAATAAAAACACAGAAACTCTCAGAAAAAAAAAATAGTCTCAATATAAAGTAAAAGTTATAAAGAAGAATGACATCGAAATTTTAGAAGTAAAAGTATAATAAAAATATTTTAAAAATCAATAGCTCAGTAGCAAAATAGGGGGAACAAATGGGAAAAATATCTCACTTGAAGATAAAAGAACAGAAATTACCCAATGAACAATCCAGGAAAAAAGTGGCTGCAAAGAAATGAACAGAGTTTCTGGGATCTGTGGTATCAACCTAAAAGGTCTAATATTCATTTTATTGGAGTCCTAGAAGGATAGGAATAGAAGGCATAGGTGAAAATGTACTAGAAGAAATTAACATAAATTTATAGAATTAAAAAGGTGAACAAACAGCAAACAAGATAAACTCAAAGCAATTCATGCCGAGACACATCACAGTGAAACTTCTGAAAAATAAGGACAAAGACAAAAATCTTTTAAGCAGTCAGAGAAAATAACCCTCTACCTATAGCGAAATAGTAATTCAAAAGACAGCAGATATCTTATAAGAAATCAGAAAGCTAAGGGATGCAACTCAAGAACTAAGCGAAAAAAAATAAGTTCAGAATTCAATATCAAGTAAAACTTCACTTCAGGAATGAGGAGGAAAGGAAAACAATCTCAGATGTTCCAAAGTAAGAAAATTTGTCACCTGACCTAAGGTAAAAGATTAGCTAAAAGAAGTTCTCCAAATGAAAAAACTAACCCTAGAATAGCAAGACCAAAGAAAAGAAAGAAAGAGTAAAAATGTAGATAAATATCATCGACTTATTTCACTTTAAATATAAAGACATGGTTTGAAAGAGAAAGGATTGGCAAAGAATGTCATGCAAACAATAAGCGAAAGAAAACCTGAGTTAGCTATATTAATTTAACCAATAGATAATATAGCTGGAAATCTCAAAAAAATTACTAAACTCACAACTAAGATTCAACACTTGAGAAAAGCCAACCATGTAAATAAAGCACAAAATTCAGCAAAAGCTTTTCATCCAAAGAAACAGAGTTATAAGAAAAAAAACCCTGAACTTTAGATGTTATTATTCACCTCAGAAAGATGAAGATAATTTTGTATTCATAAAATATTAAACTGAGATTTTGGAAATGAGCATTTGGTCATTGAGATTAAAATGGTGCAGTAAGTAGGCTGAATAACAAAATGATCACAGCTGCAAAGGAAATTTGTTCAATCAAAATTGAGCCAAGGAACTATCCCATTATGTACTGCAAATAATTTAATAGAAAGCACAAAATAAAATAAAATTGTAAAGAAACAGAGAGCATTTCAAACACTTTAAACATCTGACTCACTGGATTTCCAGAAGATACATTTGTGGCTATGTAATAAGTAAAGCAATAGAGATGAAAATTTTCCAGAACTGAAGACTGACACCATTTGTTATTCTGAAAGAGTATTCCAAGTACCAAATTTGACATATCTGCCATAATACATTGGGAGAAAGTACTGATCCCCAATACATGAAAGTTTTTGGCTTGGGGGAGAAGTAAGAAGATATTTATATACATACATTTTCTCTCACATGATGATACCAACTTTATCTAGAATTATTTATGTAGAATTATTAGAAGATTTTCCAAAATAAGTACATGCATACATACATATATACGTACATACATACACAGTATAAAGAATTCAGGAGTAAATCATTGGATACAAAATTTTAGTCACCAGTCAGAAAAACCCATGAAAACCTGCAGTATCACTGGAAGTTGTTAGATATTACTGCAACATCTGCTAGTTGTTGATTATAAAGATAATATTTACAATATTCTTTAAGTAGGAGGCCAGATTATCCCAATATAGGAAACAGCAAAGAACAGATGGAGCCATGGAGGGGGCACATGTAAAAGCCCTGGTCTTGATGGATGGGGACTACACTGTTTAATTAACATGGGGTAATAAAAGTACACCTGTAAGTATATGTTAAATTTAAAGGCAATCACTTATAGAATAGATATACGATATATTTGCCTTTTTTTGTCTATTTTTTTTTCTGTCATTTATCTGACCAATTTATAGGAATTCCCTGTTACACTCCACAGGAACTTTTTCTTACTAACTTTAACTTTACAAATACCTTCTCCCAATCAATGTATTGCCTTTTATCTTTTACTGAAGTGTCCTTCATCCACCAGTAATTCTTAATTTATATTCAGACATAAAACCATTTCTGCTTGATTTTTGCTCTGAGTTTTATGAGGTTCTTCCCCATTGTAAAGTAAACATTTTCTCCTCCTAGATTTTTAAACTATTATGGTCTTGCTACTCATATATGGCAAGGTCCACAATAAATCTCAATTTTATCTTTATATATAGTGAGACATATTTTTCTCCACATCATCTACTAAAGAATGCTTTCTTTTTCTACCTAAACTGAAGTGCAGTGTAAAAAGATGCCATGTAATAAATAAATATATGGACACATGAATAAAAGAGTGAATCAATGAAGCAGTGCCTTAAAAAATGAGAAGAATTGTTTAGATTCCTTAAGTGTAATAGGAAAGAAGGAGTCATGAAATGCATTTGATTCAGCGAAAATCAATTTTAAAAACCTACCGAGGCCAGCGTATGTGACTCACTGGAAGTAAACTGGAAGACTGCCACAGTACATAGGCCTGAATTACTGATGGAAATACAATAGAAGCTTAGGTGATGGATATCAGACATATTCATAAGGAAAACAGCAATAGGACTTGAATTTTATTTCCCTATTTACTTTACTATAAGCTCTTAGAAGATAATGGTTTTCTACTTTTTTATTTTTACTTTTTTTTCCTGCTTTTCTTGGTTGCTACTACATAGGCAATGCCTCACCCAAGACCTAAATGTAAATGCTTAATATATAATCTTTGAACATTAAATGAAATACTGGATGGATGTGATAATTCTCAGTCAAAACTTCAATTTTTTAAAATATAAGCAATAACATAAAATTATGGTACAATAATAAGCAATATGTTTTGAGGATGGAATGGAGACTATTACTGCACTGAAAATTTACGATTTGTCTAGAAATATACATAAGGAGTAGAGGTTGTATTGACACGTCAGAGAGTCACCCAAGGGCATTCACTTCTTGGATAGTTGCAGATAAACGGTCGAGGTGAGCACCAGACTCAAAATATAGGTTTATAAGGTATCCATGCCGAGTGCAGAACTAAATCCAAGGGAGACTCCAAGGAGTAAATGAAGCAATGCTCTATTTCCTTTTAAAAACTAAATCACAAAACTAAGGAAACATATTGCTGTAACTTAATTAAGGGAAGCTAAACTAAAGTAAATCAAAGTGCGGAATATATGCTACAATACATGAGAAAATATTATCATTCTCAGGATAACATTGTGAAATACCAATTTTGCTTCTTTTCGGAAAAGCAAGAACTAATCCTTCAGGATATATTAGCAGAAAACATCTAGTGCAGGAAATACTTGTGTAAGACATGTTCAATATATAAAAACAATATCTGCAGTAAAATGTTCAGAGATCCTACATCCTATGAAATTTAAAAATAAAATAAATTTGCAGAGTCCAACAGAGGATAAACATACAAAAGCAGGCATGTTTCTATTAAAATCCATGAATTACTATGTTAGTTGGTATTTAAGTATACCTTTTGGAGAACTTATATTTCCATAACACTTCTGACAAAATGTTATTTTATATGAGCAAATACGTAACTTCACAAGTGCAGAATATTCAATATTTTTAAGAGCCAGAACATAATTTGCAGAATCAGGAAGTATAAGACACATTTCAAAGCCTCATTATTCATTTCAAATAACAATTTTGTTGGCAGAATACCATGACATTTTATAGGTGCATTCTAAAGTTTTGTAATAAATGATATGCTGAAGATTTCCTACAAATTTAGTAATATACTTCTTAGTACATTTTGTAATATTTTAGTAATTTGCATATGAATATTTATAAAAGTATTGCTATAAATCAATTTTAAAGAAATATAGTCCTATTACCAAAAGAGTGCGAACATTTTACAATACCTAAGTTAAACATTTTTGTCATAATCCTGTATCTAGTTTTGATTGAAAACATAAAATCAAATGATATGCTTTTTAAATTCTTATTTCTGTATTGTGTATAATTTTGTATATAAATAAAACAATTTTGTATAAAAAAATCACTTCATATTTTCAGGTTCTTCTGAGGAAATAGAAAATTGCATATTTTATTGATGGGGAATCAAATTGCCTATATGTGCCAATGTATTTAACCTATCCCTTTAAAATTAATACTCTGAAAATGTTTTAAGAATTTAAATGTATGGGAACATTTTTCATTTCAATAAAAACTAAACAAATCTACATAAATAAAATGTTTATTATTTAATATATTCAACCATAGGTTGCTGGGGCAAAGACATGGAAGGAGGAGTTAATTACTTATATAAGAAGCCAACTGGAATTTACGTATTTACTAAAGGAAACTATTGCCTACTGTATATAATGGATTGGTAACTAACAACACATCATATTAAGGAAAGAGGCACTGAACAAGGTAGGAAAGAGAGTCTGGAATTGCTAACACCACCCCTCCCCATCCCTTGGCAGCACTGAGAAAACCTGCACACTTGAGAGAGGGTACAGTGATTGTGAGCCATTGCATTGGAACTCAGTGCTTTCCTGTCACAGTGCAAGGCAACAAGAAGCAAAACTCTGCTGGTGCTCATAGAAGGAGCATTTAGAGCAGCCCAAGGCAAAGGCCTTTATTCATCACAGCAGCAGAAACCCGAGTTCTGGTAAATCTTGCCACCACAGACTCACATGCTCTGAGGTTTGAAATAAACTTGAAAGGCAGGCTAGGTCACAAGGACTGCAAACCCTGGTCAAGTTCTGGTGCTGTGCTGGGCCCAGAGCCAGTGTACTTGAGGTTCACACCACCTGGTGAAACGCCATTGGGATAACTAAGGGAATGCTTGTGTCACCCCTTCCTCAACGCCAGGATGAGCAGCTAACATCTCTGGGAGCCACTCCTTCCCTCTTGAAGACTGAAAAGGGGAGAGGAAGGAGGACTTTGTCTTGCATTGTGGATATCAGTTCAGCTATAGTAGAATAGGGCACCAGGTAGAGCTCTAAGGCCCCCAGTCCAGGCCCTAGCTTCTGGATGACAGGCAATTATAAATGCTGGTAAGGATTCATAATTTTTTAACACACCCAGATGACCAGAAGGGACTCCAGGCCTTAAAGAGAAGAATACAGTCCTGGCAGGTTTCATTGCATGCTGGCTAAAGAACCATTGGGCCCTGAATAATCAGCAGTGATAGCAGTACTCATTGTGAGCCTTAGGTAAGACTCTGAGCTATACTGGCTACAGGTGTAACACAGCACATTCCCAGTTGTGATTTCTATGGGGAGAAACCCCTTATGCTTGAGGAAAGAGAAAAGAGTGAAGGGGACTTTGTCTTCCAGCTTGGGTACCAGCTTAGCCACAGTGGGGTTGAGCACTAAGTAGGTGCCTGGGGTACCTGAGTCCAAGAGTTGGCTACTGGACAGCATTACTGAACCAGCCCTGGGCCAGAGGGGAGCCCACTACCCTGAAGAGAGAGACTCAGGATGGATAGAATTTACCAAAGCTGACTGAAGAGCTCTAAGTCCTTGAGTGAACATCAGCAGTATCCTGGTAGTACACACCATGAGCCAGGGGACGGTAGTAACCATAGGGAGACACTCTTCTGCTTGAGAAAAAGGGAGGGAAGAGTGGGACAGACTTTGTCTTATGGCTTGGGTGCCAGCTCAGCTGCAGTAGCATAGAGGACCAGGTAGATTCCTGGCTGCCCCTGGCTTCCTGCAGAATATCGAGCCCTTAGTCCCTGAGTGAATGTAGGCAATAACCAGGCAGTGGTCACTGCGGGCCTTAGGCAAGATTCAGTGCAGTGTTGGCTTCAGGTCTGACCTAACCTAGTTCCAGTGATGGCAGCCTTAAAGATGCTTATGTTACCCCACCTGCAGCTCCAAGCAACTCAGTACAGAAAGATTGTTTGGGTGCAGGTAAGGGAAGAGAATAAGAGTCTTTGCCAGGTAAATTAGTGAATTCTTCCAGATGTTACCCACGACTGCCAAGGCACTATCTCTATGACTCTGCAAAAGCCACAGTGTTACTGGATTTGGGATAATCCCTAAAGCAGATATGACTGTAGTGACCAAAGACTTAGATAGGAAAACCCAAGTCCCTTTGAATACAGGGAAAGCTTTCCCAGAAAGGATGGGTACAAAAAAAGCACAGACTGTGAAAAGTACAATAAATAACTTGTAAATGCCCACACTGGTGAACATCAACAGCATCAAGACAATCCAAGAAAACATGACCTCACTAAACAAACTAAATAAGGAACCAGTAACCAATTCTGGAGAAACAGATGTGTGACCTTTTGGAAAGAATTCAAAATAGTTATTGTGACGAATCTCAACAAAAGTCAAAGATAACACAGAGAAGGAACTCAGAATCTTATCAGATAAATTAAACAAAGAGGTTAAAACAACTAAAAAGAATCAAGCAGAGATTCTGGAACTGAAAAATGCCATCGGCATACTGAAGAATGGATCAATGTCTCTTAGCAGAGTTGAACAAACAGAAGAAAGAATGAGCTTAAAGACAGGCTATGTGTACATACACAATCACAGAAGACAAAAGAAAAAATAAAAAGAATAAAGCATGCATACAAGATCAAGAAAATAGCCTCAAAAGTGTAAATATAAGTTACTTGCCTTAAAGAGGAGGTAGAGAAAGAGATAGAGGTAGTAGTTTTATTCAAAGAGATAATAAAAGAAAACTAAAGGTCAATATCTCTGATGACGATTGATGCAAAATTCTTCACCATAATACTAGCTATCTGAATTTAATGATACACCTAAAAAAAATTCATTATGACCAAGTGGGATTTATTCCTGGGATGCAAGAATAAACATATGCAAATCAATCAAGGTGCAACATATGCAAATCAATCAAGGTTCTATATCATATCAACAGAATGAAAGACAAATTATATGATCATTTCAACTGATGCTGAAAAAGGGTGTGATATAATTCAACATCCTTCATTAGCATTTCCATATGACATGATATGGTTTAGCTGTGTCCCTACCCAAATCTCACCTTGAAACTGAATCACCAGGGCAGGTCTTTCCCATGCTGTTCTCGTAACAGTGAATGAGTCTTACAAGACCTGACAGTTTAAAAAGTTGAGTTTGCCTGCACTAGCTCTCTTCTCTTGTCTGCTGGCATGTGAGACATGCCTTTCACCTTCTGCCATGATTGTGAGTCCTTCCCAGCCGCGTGGTACTGTAAGTCCATTAAACTGCTCTTTTGTAAATTGCCCCATCTTGGGTACGTCTTTATTAGCAGCATGAAAACAGACAAATACATGCCAATAGTGAAAATTTGGAAAAAGAAACGTAAAAGGTAACGTCATTTACAACAGTCATATATAAAAATAAATACCTAGGAATTAACTTAACCAAAGAAGTGAAAGGTCTTTATGATGAACATTGTAAAACACTGATGAAATTAAATAGGATACCAAAAAATGGAAAGATATTTCATGTTCAAGGATTGAAAGAATCAATATTGTTAAAATGTCCATACTACCCACAGCAATCTGCAAATGCAGTGGAAGCTCTATCAAAATACTAATGATGTTATCCACACAAATAGAAAACATAATTCTAAAACTTATATGGAACCACAAAAGACCAATAACAGACAAAGTCATTCAGAGGAAAAAAAAAACAAACAAAAAAAACTGGAGGGATCACATTACCTGGCTGCAAATTATACTACAGAGATATAGTAACTAAAATAGTACAGTATTGGCATAAAAAGGGACTCACAAACCAATGGAACAAATTAGATAATCCAGAAATAAATCCATACATCTACAATGAGCTCATTTTCAACAAAGGTACCAAGAACATTTGGAAACGCTGAGCTTTAGCAAACTGTTCCAACAGTCAGCCAGATAGTAATTAAAGCAAAAAATAATAAAAAAAGAAAAGGTGAAGAAATTTAAATTTCTGAATTCTGTAAACAGAAATGAATTTTAACAATGTATATATCATAGTCATGGAAATGGCCCATATTGTTATTTGCACCCACACTCTTCCCACAGTGGAATGACTATGAGAAATATTTAATTTAAATTATTTTTCCACTCGTGTTGTTGGTGCAAGTTATTTAATGCCTTTAAATCTCAAGGTTTTCCTTTATAAATCAGACTATAAATAATAGCTCTACAGTGTAATTTTAGATTCATAAATAATTAAATTACGTAGCTATGCAAAATGTCTAGCATGCATATAAAAGTAATGGATGGTGGCAAGTGTGATTTTCCTATTGTGTTTTTTCCTTCCTTCATTTTAACATTATTTCTCCATTACCATAATGTAAATTTGGCTTCGGAATAGCCCTCATGACTACAAGAGGAATAAATTAAGATTTGTACTTTAACTATTTTTTAAACTCAGTTTAAAAATAAATGCATACATCGCTTCAAAGCAATAATAATTGATCATATTTAGCATTGTAGCAATCATTGTCATTTGATAGTTTTCAGGAAAAGTGACTGACAAAAGCAAAATAAAGCTGTGATAGTAGCTCTGTGCTTTAACAGCTGGCAAGATACAACCATAGATGAGCGTTTCCTGTGGCTGTGATGTCATTGTTGTAAGACAGCATTTTATGTAGACTTCGTGTCACTGTTATTGTACTCAAGGGTTATGATGTTTTCATATTGAAAAGTACATAAGTAATTGCAAATATTCAAGTCAGGAATTCCAATGATGAGGCAATGCAATTCAGTTCAGGCATTAAGGAAAAAGCAATTTAATGAATATCACTTGAGCATTTTAATGCTGTGTAAATAGATTGAAATAATGCTCTAGAAGTTATACAATAATTCTAAAAGTCGATTCTGCCTTTAAAGTTTTGTGAAATCTCAGAGCTAATGATGGCAGATATTTACAGGAAAGTAAGATTTCCTCAGGTATCACCTGGTACTTCACATATAATCAGTGGATCTCCTAAGGAAGCATTTTTATATCCATTCATTTATTTCCACAATATCAAATAAAGGAATATAAAACCACTTTTAAACAAAATAATGAATCCAGTTGGTTAAGAAAAATTATGTAATAGATCTCAGAATGTGTTTTCTAGGTTCATTCTTCTTTATTATTTTTTTTCCTTTTTGAGACAGAGTCTCACTTTGTCGCCCAGACTGGAGTGCGGTGGCGCAATCTCAGCTCACTACAACCTCTGCCTCTCTGGTTCAAGCGATTCTTCTGCTTACGCCTCCCGAGTAGCTGGGGTTACAGATGTGTGCCACCACGCCCAGCTAATTTTCGTATTTTTAGTAGAGATGGGGTTTCGCCATGTTGGCAAAGCTGGTCTCAAACTCCTGATCTCAGGTGATTCGCCCGCCTCGGCCTCCTAAAGTGCTAGGATTACAGGCATGAGCCACTGTGTCCAGCCACTTTCTTCTTTAACACAGGATAATTGATCATCTAAGCAAATGCCAATTCCTAAATTTAGGTATTATTCTAAAACGAAAAGAAAAATTATCTAGTAAATTAAAATTTTCTTCCCTGATATAAAATGATACATGAACAACATGGTCTCTCCAGTGATGTTGTTTTTTTCCACTAAAATGACATTCACTTTGAGTTTATATGATTTTTTACCTATTTTTTTCTTTAATGTAATGTTTGGTTGATTCAAAAGATAAAGATATAAAGCTCATGATAAAATACCCATGAACCCAGTAACAAACTTAAGAACTCGAACATTACACTACTGCCACATCTACCTGTGTGCTTGCACCGTGACCCATTTGCCTTCTCAGAGTAAACACAATCTTGAATTTTATATTTATCATCTTTAAAATTGTTTTACTATATTTTATTTTATTGTGATAAGAACATGTAACGAGAGCACTCTCAAATTTTCAAGTGTTAAAACATGTATCTAGAAATTATTTATCTTGCATTATTGACACTTCATACTCATTGAAACAGCTAATTTCCAAAATATAGAAACATTTTTTACAACTTAATGAAAAAAAACCCTACTAAATAATTGAAAAATGGATAAAGGACTTGAACAGACATTTCTGGAAAGAAAACATAAAAATGGCCAACAGGCATATCAAAAGATAATCAACATCTCTAATCATCAGGGAAATACAAATCAAAACTACAATGACATATCACCTCACACTTATAAGGATCGCTGTCAAAAAAAAAAAAAAAAGACAAGTATTGGCAAGAGTGTGAAGAACTTGGAAGCTTTGTATATTTTTCGTGAAAAGGCAAAATGGTGCAGCAACTATAAAAAACAGTACACAGGTTCCTAAATATGAAAAATAGAACATCTTTACAATTTCTAAACAGAAATATGTCCCAAATGTATACTATAAATGGCTAGCTACATTGTTTTGATTTTGATTTGGCTTTACTATTTGTAAAAATATAATCATCCTGGACTTAGTATTCTGAGACTCTTCTCAATATTGTTTCCAAAATGTATCCATGTTGCTGAATGCCACTCTATAGATTTTTCATTTGATTCCTTCAAAATATCCCACTGTGTGTCTATATCATAGTCTTTTTCATGTTTTTGATGGTCATTTGTTTTCTAATTTCAAGTACTTGTTGAAACACAGGACAGTACCCCCATGTGTGTAGTGTACCTGTACAAGAGTATCAGTATAGTTTGTTTTCTAGTACTGAATTGTTGGTTTATAAACAATGCAAATTCAAACAATATAAATTTTCTTCCAAAATGGTTACAACAATTTAGCATCCCAACAATGTAACAGCTTTTGTTGGCACATATTCTTGACGGCATTTGGCATTATTATGCTTTACAAATTTTGCCAAGTAGTGGTAATAATACTGTCTCTCCCTGGGGTTGACCAATTGATTAATATAGCCCTTCACTTACTCACTGAAATTTGGCTTGATCAAGCTTTTATACAGCTTTTCTCTTTATCACAGGCCTTTAAATTTTGACTTTTCTTCATCTTAGAGTAAAACCTAAAGATTAGGGGCTAGGGCAGATCATCTTCACTTAGCAGCTAATTTTGAGAACTTCACTTTTTTCTTCCTGGTTCCTTTATCCCAGACTGTTATCTACTCTATAACGTATTTCTTCTCATTCTTGCCAATTTCTTATTCAAAATGATTAGGTAAAATGGCTTCAACATCTCTCTAAAAGCTAAATTAAACTATAAAATACTTTGTACTTGCAAAACAACTTATAGTTTCCAATATGATGTTATTTGATTATTATGATTTTGTGAAGTCTAAGGTAGTTGTGAATAACCCCATTTTGAAGAGGGGTATAAAATTTGTCATATTTAAATTTATAGAATTTGAAAAAAAATATTGCATGAGCCAGCGAAGGGGCAGAACTGAAAACCGGCTTGTCTGCTTCTCAATATAATTGATCTATTATAAAGTAGTATAACATAGAATATATTTTATAGGCCATTGGTGCATTTGCATTTATTCACTTAAAATCATTTTAAATGGAGAAGCAAAACTGATGTCACTCTATACACTGGAATTCAGTACAATTTTATTTCATTAGTATTCTTTAGAATTTATTTTTAAAGTTTAAATATGTGTATGGATACGAATGGAAAGGAAATAAAATAATCAGTATCTTTCTCTGAACAAGAGACAGAATTCCAGTAAATTTGCTTAAAGAAATTTTGTGCAGGCACCTAGTGCTGCTCTACATGAGTAAAAATATAATCTGTCAGTTTCGTTTTTTTTATTTTTTTATTTTTTGATGAAGTCTCACTCTGTTGCCCAGGCTGGAGTGCAGTGGCATAATCTCTGCCCACTGAAACCTCAGCCTCCCAGGTTTAGGTGATCATCCTAACTCAGTCTCCTGAGCAGCTGAGATTACAGATGTGTGCCACCACACCCAGCTAGTTTTTGTATTTTTAGTAGAGACAGGATTTCACATCTTCACATGTTGGCCAGGATGGTCTCAAACCCTTGAACTCAAGTGATCCCCCAGCCTTAGCCTCCCAAAGTGCTGGTATTACAGACATGAGGCACCATGCCCAGCCAACCTGTCAGTTTTATGAGGTAGAAAGGGAAAACATTAAATGTTTCATTCTACTAGTTAATATTTTCAAAATTGGTGAAGAGGAATACAATCATCCTAGTTTTAAAATATTTTATTCATTACAAGTAAAATATGTATCTTTCCAGTGATGTATTCATTGAATGTATAAGTGCAAATCTGAAGTCTGCTTACTACTCCAATTTTATTTCTTGAGATGGACTCGGAATCTTCGAATAGGACCAAATTTTCTGTCAACTGCTTCTCGAACACCCATTCTGAATTTTTAGTTTTGCTTTTCTCCCATTGTTGTTAATTTTCTTTTCTGGAACTCCCTAACATCATCTGTGTTTATTTAAATTCCGCACTTTCCCTTCCCCTACTTCAGGCTCAGTTAAAGCCAACTCTTCCTCAAAATCTTGCAGCTCAGTGTGTGTGCTTAGTTTTCCCCCACAATATTCAAATCCTACACAATCAGGGTTTTTCTATATGACTAATAATTCCTTGAGATTGTTAACTCTGTCCCATATATATTTACATTTTCAGTAATAACAACAATCTTTTCACTTTATGTTTTCTAAGATACATTTTATAATGTGAAAGTACATAAATTAACATATTTTACATCCATAGTTTGTCATTGTCACGTTTAATTCTAAAAAAAAAAAAAAAACAAGAAACAAAAAACAAAAAACCACTACTTTAAAGTTTGTTCTCTTAGGCAATTAACAAACCATTTCTAAAATAAGTCAATCTAGAATTAGTTGCTATATTTGTAAACATATGCATAATGCTTTTTCCCAATTAAACTGAAAGTTGGGAGTTATTTCTTCCCTCACTTTTGCCACATTAAAAAAATGTTGTATGTGTATATGCCAAAATGGTTATGAATGATCCCATAATCTAATGAACCAAATGGAAACAGATTGAGAATAGACGGTGAGGATGCCATTACTTAGAAATATAATAGACATTTTAGAAAAGGTAAAATTGAATAGCAAAATTTTAAAAATGTTATGTATTACAAATATATATTTTTAAAATTCTAGGATTTAATTGGATCTACACAATAGTATACTTTCTTTTAGCCGATTTTCATTTTTTACTATTAATTAGAGTCAAATTGCTAAGATAAAGTCTCCTGGGTATAAAGTAGAAGTTTTGCAGTTTCTCAAATTCTATCAAAGTATACAGACGCCCAAATATTGAATGCCTGTAGATTGAGGCTTTAAGCTCTGGGTACTCTGAAATACACTACTGTCTACACGTAACTATTTCAGCAGATTCACATCTATACATTTGGAAGTTCTTCTAGGGTTTGCAACACTTTTTCATGTTTACATAAGATAAAAGTATTCTAGAAGAAATAAAAGCATTGCCAAGAGTCTTGAAGGGTCCTAAGCAAGTTCGACTCTTGTGGAACCCTGAAACTAAGGATTGTAAAATTTCATCTCATGTATCTTGAATAGACATCCAATACTTTTAATATTTAGGTTGTCAACTTAGACTGATTCATGTAATTATGAATTGATAGGAAAATCTAAATATTTTAGGAATTATAGACCCAGGGTGGTTGACAATATCTCTTAGATGCAATAACTAGAAATGTTTCCTATACTTAAATCAGTAATTAGAGTTAGTATTTAATATAAAACATGTATAGTTATCCAATTTTTTTTATTTATTAGCCACAATTTCATAATGGGTGCTGTCTGGGACATGCAGTAACTAGAAAGGAACATACTACTAGCAGAAGTTTTTTAACTTATTTTTACGACTGCAACAATAGGTAATACGGAGTAGTGAAAGATGAAACAACACGTAGGATAGAAAGAGAAAAGATTTCTTACTAGAAGGAGATAATCCTGATGGTCAGATTGACTTCATATAGGAAAAGAATTCCTTTGTCATTCATTATAGCAGGGGCAGAAAGAGAAGATGTCAATGATGCAACCACGTTATAAAGAGGGGTGACAAAAATGACTAAGGGATTGTTTCTTCTATGAAATATACAATTATACCATGTTTGTGCCTCAAATAAAACAAGCATATTTCTACCTCAGAGTATTAGTTTGTGCTGCTGCTTCTACAGGAAACTGCCCTTGTCGGGATATTTGCAAAGATCATTGCCTCATTTCTATTGTGTTTTTATACAAATGTCAGATGCTTTCCCCAACTCTCCTATCCAAGAGTGACAGCAGTTATTTTCCATCTCTTATAACTTACTTTAATTTTCACCAGCTGTGACGGTTAATATTGAGTGTCCACTTGATTGGATTAAAGGATTCAAAGTATTGATCCTGGATGTGTCTGTGAAGGTGTTGACAAAAGAGACTAGCATGTGGGTGAGTGGGCTAGGAAAGGCAGAGCCACCCTTAATCTGGGTGAGCACAATCTAATCCACTGCCAGCATGGCTAGAATGAAAAGCAGAGAGAAAAATATGAAAGGGGGCCGGGCGCGGTGGCTCACGCCTGTAATCCCAGCACTTTGGGAGGCCGAGGCGGGCGGATCACAAGGTCAGGAGATCGAGACCATGGTGAAACTCCGTCTCTACTAAAAATAGAAAAAATTAGCTGGGCGCAGTGGCGGGCGCCTGTAGTCCCAGCTACTCGGGAGGCTGAGGCAGGAGAATGGCGTGAACCCGGGAGGCAGAGCTTGCAGTGAGCCGAGATTGCGCCACTGCACTCCAGCCTGGGCGACAGAGCGAGATTCCGTCTCAAAAAAAAAAAAAAAAAAAAAATATGAAAGGGGAGACCGGCCTAGCCTCCCAGCCTACATCTTTGTCCCCTGCTGGATGCTTCCTGCCCTTGAACAATGGACTCCAAGTTCTTCAGTTTTGAGACTCAGACTGACTCCCCTTGCTCCTCAAGCTTGCAGACACCCTATTGTGGGACCTTGTGATCATCTAAGTTAATATTTAATAAACTCCTATATATATATACCATGACTACTATACTAGCTTATCATCACCTAGCATGTTGATTAATTATTTGTAGACCACAAGTAAATGAGAGAATAAACAGTTTGATTCACAGTTACACTTGGCACATAGAGCCACTAGTGTATGGCCAGGTGTTCAGTAAATATATATGAGAGAAAACTTGTTGATTCTGCCGGGGGTAGTGGAGAAACGGGAGAGAAGGGTGTGAATAGGCATAATAGAGGCTTCCGAGGAGTTGAAGAGGTTTGAAATGGAGAGGTTAGCACAGTGCCAGAGCAATATGACCAGAGATCCATCATTGGTCTTCCAGGCAATATGTGGACCCATTTGAGGCTTTTAGTGATTTGCTGATCATGAATTTATGGTGGTGCCATCTTCGATGTTTCACTGATTTTTTCAAATACACTTCAATTTTGGCTTATTGTATAAAAGGTGAGAAATTGAAGAAAATGTGAAAATGATAAGATAGCATGTGTTAGATTGCAGATTAATGAAAAAGACAACATTTAGCAGTAAACCTTCTAGAGTCAGTACAAATTAAATCTTAAAAGTTATGAAGTTTAGTTAAAATAGAGGAAGATTGGTATGCTATGTTGAAAAGAAAAAATAAAAGATGCACAGAAATTCCCCTGTACATCAATAATGTGCTTTAATTGTAATTCTAATTTATTTTCATAATTGTTATCATGGAAAATGGTGCTAATTTCTTTCATCTTATGTGACATTTCAGAAGCTATAAAGTTCTGCTTAGCTTAAACACACAAACACACACGTAGGCACTAATTAATCAAAAATAAAAATAAGTTAAAACCTTTTAGCAAATGGAGTATATATACAGCAAAAGCATTTTAAATTATGGTTGGAATTATGATGCAAAATAGAAAAATATTTGAATTATTACAAACTTGATCTAGCTAGAACAATTACCATTGAGGTTATGGCTTCCTTTACATAAGGAAAAAATAAATACAACGTTTTTCATTTCCTACTTTTTCAAGTGAATTCTAGATTAAATAGAAATTTCAAACACTTCATATTAAAAATAAGTAGCCCTGAGGTGGAACACCTTACCAGAATGAGAAGAGAAATTACACTTGAATTTTTACTTTTATAATAATCACAATTTCCCTGTCGTAGTTCAATACATTTTAATAAGATTCTAATTTTAAAAAGCTGAAAAAATATGCCAAGCTCTCCTTCTTGCAGAATAAAAATAAAATATGCTCAGAGTTAAGACACTTGCAGAGGGAAACCTGAACACTGGAATTTGCCTACTACTTATGAGAAAACCATTTCAGAAAATACATCACATTTGATTTCCTGAATTTTATATGAATAGTTTACTGTGAAATGAACATACAGGATGGAAATTAGAGATCTAGCTAGTGATACTAAATTCATCACAAACTAAAGAAATATAGCCATCTTTCTCCCTCCACTTCCTCATTTTTAACATAAAGGTTTGAACTAGGAACTTCCTAAGGTAACTATGATGTATGTGCAACCATTATATTTTGGACCATATATGTAAGTACTGGGAATATTGCAAATAAAAGCTTCAAATTCCACTCAAAATCTCTAACTTTAAATATCTTCATTTACTTCAGTTATTCTATGCCTCGATCAAGTATACCAAGAAATGTAAATGATAGGTAATGAATTAAGTGAAAGAGTTGTTCCAGAAGTTGTAGGCCACTGATGCCCCTCTATCTGTTGGTGGGGGCTGCAAAACCAGATCCTGCTACGGTCATGAAGAAATAAATGCTTTATTCCACATAAAAGTATCACACCCATACTTACCCTGTAATTAAAATTGTTTTTAAAATCAATGTAAAGGGCATTGTTCATGTTGTGACTATATAATGCTGTGGTTTTTATCCTGGAAAACGAATTGTATGTGAAAATCTCCATTTCCCACAAAATACTGTGTCTTATGTACTATAAGACATTTGCTGATCCATGATGCATCCACTGGGGATTATTATTATTGAAATCATTAACTGTATAGAAACCAAGGGCCTGTAGCATTATTCTCCTCACAGAATAATACAATTTCCATTAAACTGGTATAGAATTAACTGGCCAAATTTGGAAGGAAATCTTTATCCTACTTGTTAAATTATTTTGAAGAAACCATACTGAAACAAAATTTAACAAATGTTTTACCTTCAAAGCCCTTAGGTTTGTCTAAATGGCAATTCCTCAAACGGAAACATCTTACCACCATGATACCCCAAACGGAATTTTATCATGCTTCGGATAACCAGTAGTATCTGGTTTTGATTCTATATGAAAAATTGAAAAACTGCCCTAAAGCACTTAGCCATATAATGTTCGTCTCTAATTTATAGATTAAGATAGAAAATTATTTTGAATGCTATTAAGATGAAGATGCAGGATCAAGTCACGTTGCTAGTACTGAAATAATGACCCCATCATTTGGCAAGCCATAATTCTCAACTGTTCTGTTAAATGTATTTAAGTATGTAATATTCACACACTTAGTTCATATGTATATGTTTATGTTTGCAGACAGCAAGTATGCATTATATATGTGTGTGCTCATGCATACGTAGCAAGCATGATGAAGATGGTTAATTGTTAATATGAATACATGTTGCTATGTAAAAAACAGAAGCTAAACTACAGGTAGTTGAGTATGTGCATATGTACATGGGAGATAATTTGTACAGAAAAAGATCTAAATAAATATATAACTAGATTAATAGTGGTTTTGTCTAGCTGATAGAACTATGAGTAAATTTCAGTTTCACTTAAACATGCTCTGATTTTTCTTGTAATACTTCTAAAATATGAAAAATAATGTACAAAAAGCTACAAAGTACTTTGCAGCAAAAGATACTTAGAAACAACTAAACCACTAAACTACAAATAAGATAAAATGTATTGGAAAAGAACTAAAGTAAGAAAATAAGTACACAAAACGTATGTTAGAAAAAAAAAATGAAGTGACCATTTAAGAAAGGCTGTTTTTAAAAATGCCTTTCCCCAAGCCAGTAGTGTGCAAGGTCAACGGTTTTAATACCTATGAATTAGATTAGAAAATGTAGTAGTATTAGCAACAACAGGCCACAATTACAATACTGCAATTAAGAAGGACAGTTCTTTAAGGATCCCATCATAGGAAGAAAGCATACGGATATGCTCTCCTAGGAATAAACAAGGACAAATTGCTTTACTGCCGTCCTACAAGAGATTCTTCTACAACACTTAGGTGGAATGCCTTGAGGTTTACATTGTAACAGCATGCTTCAGCAACCAACACTACTGAGAGCAGTTTTAACCAATTATCTACTGGAAATAACAAATCATGAAATATCCTGCCAACCAATAAAACCAAGTCTAGCCAAATAAACTAGGTAGCTAACTTGTACATGAATAAAATTTTCAGTAAGAACCTATTTCTATATCATAGGCAGGGGCAGAGAATATACATATATTTTTAAATTTTTGAGTTGCTCAAAAGCAAATAACATTTTATATGACCTTGACAATATTAATTTTGCGGTTTGCATTCGGTTACACTGAGATTTATTTTAAAAGAGAACCTACAATGCAGACGATTCACTGATACTATTTAGCTCAGTAGTTACTGTCTTTTCATTAATAAAGCAATTTTATCATATTTTCCCATATTATATAAAATAAATGGTTATCATTTATTTATTCAAATTAGATAAACAAACGAGTACTACTTGTATATGTGGGGTGATAGCTAGGTGAGTGTGTGTGGAGAAGGGGGAGGGAGAGAGAGAGAGAGAGACACTGGCCGACCAACTGACTGACCAAGATAACACGCTAGCATCTGTAGCATGTCACACTATTTGCAAACATCAAGGCTTTCTGCAGCCAAGCAATTATCTCTGGCAGTACCAGAGACATTTAGCGAAACTGGAATCACAAGGGATTGCCCACAAGTGATGACTTCTATAAAGGAGCATGGAGGAAGAAAGGTCAAGAATGTAATTCTATTTTAGGTACACATCTTGATGAGCTAGTTAGCACTACAGGCTTTAAAGTCATATGGTTAAGATGAGGCTGGAACCCGCCAGCTCTGTGATTATAGGCAATTTTCCTAAGCTCGTTATTGTTCTAGTAATGTGCAAATACTGATCTCATGTTTATTATTAGTATTATTTGCTATGACTTGAATGTTTGTGTCCTGCCAAAATTTACATGTTGAAACCTAATCACCAGTTTGATGGTATCAGTATGCAAGGCTTTTGGGAGGTGATGAGGTCATGAGAGCTTTGCCCTCATTAATTGGATTAGCGCCCTTATCAAAGAGGCCCCAGAGAGCTGCCTTGCCCCTTCTAACATGTGGGGATTCGAGAAGATACCCATCTGCAAATCAGGAAGCAGGCCCTCATCAGACTCCTAATCTTCCAGCTATTGGATCTTGGACTTCCCAGCCTCTGGATACATGAGAAATATATTTGTTGTTTTTAAGCCATCTAGATTATGGTACTTTGTTATATAAGCTTAAATGTGCTATATTATCAGCATTGGAAGTATAAATCTCTATGAAGTACTACTAATTCAATGTCTGGCACTCTACATTGTTGGATGAACATCATCTTTATTGTGCATAACTCAAAAATGTCCATTTTGTTCAAATTTTTTAGTGAATTAACATCATGATGCTACAAAACAAACATTTTCCAAAAAAGTACTTAATTATTTACAATAGCCATAAAGCAGACATGAAAATGTGCTCTGAGAGTGTAGAAAAAGTATAAAGCCTAGAAAAGTACCATAATAGACCATTCAGTAAAATATTGAAATGTGACAAAAAAATCATTGTTTTCTCAGAGATATAATATCTGCGCAGCAATACAATTGCTAAGTCCCTCAATTAAAAGTCTACTTAATTCATGAGTTTGAAATGAGTAAGAACAAAAATAAAAAATAAATTTAGTAGTCTCTCTCTTTGAACCTATCGGAAACTTTCTAATTCATTAAGAAATACATGGACTCTTAAAGTTGAAATATTTGTGAGTTTTATACTATTTGGTATGACAAATCTGTCCCTACAAAATCGAGACATCTCCAACAGAAATTGAAATTAATTTATATTAAATTTTATGCCTGCAAAACCATTTCATGTCTATATAATTTAATCCACTATGACTGTATATTTGTTATTTTAACAAATACTAAATAAGCTTTTTCAGTACGAGTTGACAAGTACAATAATCTTCTTTGGCAAGAGGCAGACAATTAACAGCACATTACCCTTGCCTTAAGGAGATCACCTACCACTGGGAAAAAAGAAAGCGAACTATTTGATGCCACATATAATTGAAATTAAGGCACATTACATAAAGGAAATATGAAAATTTTCCTTCTATGAATTACCATATTGAGTATAAAATACTGTTATTTTTGTTATACTGGATTCTGAGAAAATAGAACTGTTCCTCTGTACTTTCAACTTACCTTATGATGTCATCACATTGCATTTTGATGTTCTTTGCCTCTAAGTCATGATTTCTACAAGATATATATGATCACTAATGAATAGTCAACAACTGAGTATGTCAATGCTGGGCATTTATTTGAATTAAAACAAACTTAAAACAGTAACTTCTTAATATCACATTGGCCTTCATTTACGTTTAAGCAACAAAGTGAAGAAGTTTTGCCACCTTATGAATCAACACAAGAAACAAATAGCATGAGGGCAACTACTTCATATCTAGCAAGTACATTTTATGAAGTTATTTTTCTCATAACCTTGATTATAGTACAGAAATAGTTTGGAAAAAAAATAAATTTAGACCTAGCTTTCACCCAATACTCAAAATGTTGCCTCAGATCCTTAATAAATAAGACAAACTCCAACTTAATATACCCTAAATTGTGCTGTGATTTACCTGTTATTCTTTAAATTATCTCACTAAAATACATGTTTTTTATTTTTGTGCTCACCATAGTTATAAATTGATTTTTTTTTTCATTCTCTCCACCTCTTTTAACATCTTATTAAAAGTCACATACTTTCCTAAATAGAGATTAGGAATAGCAATATAAATAAACACAACATATGCTAACTATAAGGCATGCTGATTTTAGTTTTATGCAAAACAATAGCAGATAGTAGATATTTCCTCCCTTTACCTATGTTTCAGAATCTTTAGGTTAAATTTAGTATGATTACAATGATCTCAAGTCAGGAGAGTTGATTTTCTTAATAGGCCATCTGACTTAGATCGATCATTATTTGAAATAAGGTTCACGCTGGGGAATTACATTGTACTCTAAGGTTAGTTCACTTTTTTTGAATTTAGTAACTTGAGCTTTCTATTTTCTGACAAAGGTGCTTCATTGAATACTACATGCCACAAAACTGATTTGAAATAAATGTAATAAAATTGCATTCTGTACATTAATTCTATACCTCCAGTTTTTTAAAAAGTGTACATTATACATAGCCATTATAAATATTAATGCACACTCCGCTACTAAAATTACTTTGCCTACAAAGCTCTTTTTCATATATCTAAAGGAAATAACAGTTAAGCTTCTCTACCCATTTTTATAAACAAAGAAAATTTTTATGTAGCGAGAAATGGGATCACTGTTAATGAAAGTTTATTAACTTGTATCTCACAAGCTTCTTTTTTGAGATTTTTCAGAGCAGATTTATACATAATCAAAGAGTAAGCATTTCATTTAATGGACCATGAAATAATGTGGCTTTCACGAGGTGACTTTCCCTATATGTAATGCGATTCATTAATGTAAAGAAACAGTCTGTGCATAAAGATGGAGTTATCTGTGGGGGATTTGGGCTGTTGGGAAAAAAAAAGGAAAAAGCAAATAAGCATGTTTTCTGCTTTACTTGCAATAAATTTCAAAATCAAGACTCATAAATACACATTTCTAAGAGATAGATATTATAATTGCCTAATATCTGAAAACTATTTCATATGCCAAGTAAATATTCAATAAATCATGAATAAATTGTGATTAAGTGTAGTTAGGCTGAAAGAATTATGACTCATTTTAGAATTCTTATTTAACTAATTTTGAAAATATTTCTAAATTACCTTAGTATCATCTGATATTTCTTCTGTATTGCCCTAATCTCCAGAAATACCATATCATCTAAAAAATTGAATACTTAAAAAATGATATTTGAATTTTGACCTGGGGAAAAAATGGAAATGAAACATATATTATGTTAGAAACAGTGTTGACAGTATGATCACAGAATAAACAGATGTATTTTGTGGCAGGCAAAAGCACCTAACAGAACCCACAAGCCCATATGTTCAAAGGATTTGGTATTAGTTACAGTTTTATGTGCCTTAATGGAGTTAATTGTCTAATAGTGCCACCACTTAATAGGATAATAAGTGTCTGCATGTTGAGTGGATTGTGGTAATTTTTGTTAAAGTTTTCATCTGTTGAAAAGAAAATTTAAAAAATAGAATGAGACATTTTACTTAAATGCAAAAACAAAATACAATGAAAAAATGGCTTGTGGCATAATCTATTGCAAACTTCTACAACATATTCTAGTCTAGCAGTGACTTCTAGCTTGTGATAAGTCTTCTTTAACAAAAGTAACTTTACTTTCCAATAACAGGAAGAATAGCCTTTATTTCGGCCATCAAATGGAAATTATATGTCAAGATAGCAGGTCTTGGTTATAAATAACACTTGACTTTTAGAAATATCCAGATTAACAGACATCTTCATCAAGAACGATGTTTGGAGTAGAAGGATGTTTTTCTGTAAATTTATGGAAAGTTATATATAAAAAATACCCCTGAAATCATGGTTCAAATATAAATGGTATTTAATATATGTAGAGAGAAATCTAATAACATGCAAAATTTCCCATTTAAAAGCAGTCTAATGAACAGAAATAAAGCCCCTGATATCAGAATAAGGAAAGGTGAAATATTTGGCAGGGAGAACATTTTGTTATCCCACAACTATAATCTTAGGAGTGTCAGTTGTTTACTGAGATAACTTACACTGTTTAGTATTCATATATATTTAACTAACTCAAGTCATTTGGGGGGAAAAGTGACATAAGTGCAAAAATATAATTGATAGATTATCTCATTATCTACATCACAGTATCATGACGAAGGTTTAGGAGAAAAAACAAATAGTTCTGATTTTATTGTTTTTAAAATATTGGTTATCTATTTCAAAAGATTTTCTGTAAAATACACAACTTAATAACAAAGTACTCAGGGGAAAGATGAGTATATATATATATAATTAAATTGATATTTTATTGGATTTCTTGACCTTTTACTAAATAAACCTTTATTGATGTGATATAAATTAAATATATGAGGTATCTAGATAGGTATATAGATTCTATATTCTCCCATATTTGTTTTAAAATATCGGCTGATGGCTGTTACTTCAAGAATGCATAGATTTGGAGTGTATCCAAAATATATTAAAATAATATATTTAAATTTATAACAATAAAGAATAGAAATAATCTGGGAAAATCAATGATATCATAATGTATCTAGGGATAGCTGTATAAGGATTTCAAATATAAAATGATACTAGTTTTCATATTGATGAATACTAAAATTCTTGAATGGTAAATTCTCATTATTCCAGTTAAGTAGAAAAGATCATTTTTAAATTATAAAATATTTGTATTATAAAACAGTCAATATAAAACCAATTACTTGGTTGTACAATTTTCTAGATATGACACTTGTAATTAGCAAAAATGTATAAATTCTAATTTTAACTGAGCCTTTACCATACACAAAATGCTGTACAAAGTTCTGTCAAAAGTACTAAAATGTATAAAACATGGCCTCATCCCTTAGGGAATATAAAAATTTTCAGGTTATAAAGTATACTTTGAATATGTGTCATAATCATGTCTTCTCTTAAAAGTTTAATATTTATTCTGAAATCTGATACATTTTATATTTCCTTATACTTTTTTCAAAGATTGTATTATAGTATTTAGTTAGGAGAAAGCTTAACAATCCAAAAGTTAACTTCCCTTCCAAACATTGTCTGAATTGCATAAATTTTGACTTAATAAGGTTTGATTTGAGACCTTTTTTCTGCATGAATATTGAAGTCATACATATGTTTATTGCAGCACTATTCACAATAGCAAAGACTTGGAACCAACCCAAATGTCCACCATTGATAGACTGGATAAAGAAAATGTGACACATATACACCATGGAATACTATGCAGCCATAAAAAAGGATGAGTTCATGTCCTTTTCAGGGATATGAATGAAGGTGGAAACCATCATTCTCAGCAAACTATCACAAGAACAGAAAACCAAACATTGCATGTTCTCACTCATAATGGGAGTTGATCAATGAGAACACATGGACATAGGGAGGGGAACATCACACACCTGGGTCTGTCAGAGGATTGGAGGGCTAGGGGTATAGGGGAGGGAAAGCATTAGGAGAAATACCTAACGTAGGTGATGGGTTGATGGGTGCAGCAAACCACCATGTCACATGTATACCTGTGTAACAAAACTGCATGTTCTGCACATGTATCCCAAAATTTAAAATATAATAAAACCTTCAGTTAATGGGTGCAGCACACCAACATGGCACATGTATACATATGTAACAAACCTGCACGTTGTGCACGTGTACCCTAGAACTTAAAGTATAATAAAAAAAAAAAAAGGAAAAAAATTAAAACCTTCAAAAAAAATCCAGTGTGCACTGGATGCCATTATATTGGTGGTCAATGAATGAATACAGCCAGACTGGTGATAATTAAAAATGTAGTCAATCTTTATTATGTGTGGATTGCATTTTTGCAAATTTACCTACTCATGAAAATGTATTTGTAATCCCCAATACTCAGGGCACTTTTGGGATCATTTGTCAGCATATGCAAAGTGACAAACAATTTCAGTCTCCAGATGAATGCCCACGTTTCCAGTTGAGGTCAAACAAGGTTACATTCAGCTTCTGGTTTCAGCTCTCATTCTGTGAACAAGTATCTTTTTGAGGCTTATTTAGTGCCATGTTTTTGACATTTTTGGCTTTGTGTTGGCAATTTATCTGTTTAAAATGACCATCAAGCATTTTGCTAAAGTGCTGTCTAATGTTCCTAAGTGCTAGAAGGCTGTGATGTGCCTTAGGGAGAAAACACGCGTGTTAGATAAATTTTATTCCCTATGAATTATAGTGTTATTGGTTATAAGGTCAATGTTAATGAATCAACAATGCATATTAAATTAGACATCTTTAAACACATATTAAACAACATTATATATTAACTGGTTGGTAAAATGTTGTGATCAGAAGCTTGCAGAAGCCTAAACCTGCATTGCCCCTGGAAGCAATTATTCAATATTCACTACTTTGGTGTCTGTGGGGGTCTTTATGGAATACAACTGTCAATAATAATAATTGACTTATGTATGTCTATGTGTGTTGGGTGTGTGTATGTGTATATATATGTGTGTGTCTATATGTGTGTATATATGTATATGTGTATATATATGTGTATATGTATATGTACGTGTGTGTATATATATGTTGTCCTGACGAGTTTCTGAACTGTCTAGAGAACAATTAATTCATTTTCAGGCATTACAATGAAGGTCTTTATTTGATCCAGTGGCACAAGGTATTTACGAAGCATGTTATTTGAAGTCTTTAGAAACCATGCTTATCGGAAGCATGCTCTATACATTAGGGAATCATCTGTTTCTAAAAACAAATGCAGTAATAAAGTAATACAAGGAAAAATAAAACCGTTGTATATTTCTAAAAGTAGAAAACTAAGACTCCTGTAACCATTTATTCCTTCTATACCAAGGGGCTGAAGAAATCTTACTGCCTTTACTAGAAGATGAATGAGAAATACAAAACTACTGGAGAGGTGAACAATGAGGAGCACCTCTACCTACAGCTAAATACCAAGCATTATTTTTGTACAATTTGCTTCCTTTTACAGGTATATAATTTGGATTTATTTTTTCTCAAAATATGACAGAAAATACAGGCTGAATAACCCCTATACAACGTGTTTGGGACCAGAAGTATTTCAGAGTTTGGATTTTTTTATTTTAGCATATTTGCCAATGAGATATCTTAGGAATGGGACCCAAGTCTAAACACAAAATTCATTTTTTGTTTCATATACGTCTTATACACAGAGCCTTTAGATAATTTCACACAATATATTAAGTAATTTTATGCATCCATTGCATGAATCCAGACGTGGAATTTTCCACTTGTGGCATGATGTCTGCTGGAAATACTGCATATTTTGGAGTATTTTGGTTTTCAGGGTTTTGGATTAGGGATGCTCAATCTGTGAAGAATGAGATGTGGAGCACTAAACAGAAGGGGCACGAACAGGAGGAGGAGAGTGGGAACCATGGACAGTTCTCAGGCAGCAGCAGGTGAACCCACTATCATCTCTCTTTGCCTTCCCTCCTTCATTCAGCTCCCAGGATGCTGCACTTGCATATCTTACTCCCCAATACTGGCCACTCATCGCAGTATCCCTAATGGTTCCAAGGCCTCTCCCTGACTTCTGAACCTTGAAAACTTCAAGGCAAAATCTTCTGGCCTGGTTGCTTTTCTATCAATTTGTGTTCATTTGGGTATTTCTTCCAGTTTCATGGCTTAAACCAACATTATAAGCTGAAGACTTATACATTATCCAACCTAACAGATTCCCTGAAATTCAGATACCTACAGCCTATTTGACATCTCTCCATAGTTGTCTAATGAGTATTTCAAAGTTCACATAGATAAAACAAAAACTAAACTAAACACAAAGGCAAACCAAACCAACACAAACACCTCTTAATCCTCTCTCCAAAATACGGCTGATACACATTCATTTCTATATCACTAATGTCATTCTCACCCTTCCTCTTGTTACCCAGAGTCATTCTTAACTCCTCACGTTCTCTCACTCCTCATGTTCTCTCTCATCCATCAGCACATCTTCTCAACCTTACCTTAAAAATAGATTCAAAATCCCATCTTCTGCCACTGTGTTTCTTGCACTATACATTTAGTCAGAGTGGCTCCCAACACACTAGGCACATGCTTGTCTTAAAAATCTCTTGTTGTTATTGCCAAAATGTTCCCCAAGTCATGACCATGGCTAGCTCATTCCTTCATCTCTTCTAAGTATCAGTTTCAACGTCACCTCATAGATGTGCTCTTTTCTGATCATCCTATTTAGTGGCAAGCCTGGGCATGGACCCACATCACTGTGGGAGTCCTGACCACCTCCCCTGCTTTGTTTCTCCATAGGGCTCACTGCCACCTACCCAAATATCAAATGTAGCCAGACATTCATTGTATGTCTTTTCTCAGCATACTATGTCCTCAAATAGGCAGGGATTTTGTGTCTATTTTTGTCTTTTTTTAAATTGAAATGTAGTTATATCTTAAGAACAATGTAAAGTAGAGGAGGTACTAAATATTTATTGAATGAACAAAAATCTGAGAGACATTTAAAGCTTTACATATATATCACAATAACAACTACATTTGGATATAGTATTTGCTGAAAAAAATCAAAGAAAAGGTACTGTTAAATTGCTATTGTCATGTGACTTCTAAATACTGAATTGTTTTATAATTTTTCCCTTCTCTCAATGGATAATTACTGAATATTTTATATGCTTTTATGCATGTGTAAAAATTATTTCCTCTTAGAATTAACTTAGGATAAGATTTATTGTCATTTAAATACCTTGTTCAAACTTAAATCTGTCTTCATAGAAGTTAAAACACATTGAGCTTCCTCAGAAATCATGAGTAGAATTAATTGTAAATCTGTCTTTTCAGTTTTATTATAGCTTTCTGCTTTAAAGAAAACATACATGCTAAAATAGAAAGTTACTTTTGAAAAATAGGATAAAATAAATTGACGATTTATATTCTTATCAAAGACAGATATTCACTTGGCTCACTGTAAAAATAAAGAGCTAAATTTTCAATTTTCTGATAGTCAAAAAAAGAAACTCCCCAAAATCAATCTTCATGAATACAGTTTGCCAACAACCACTTTAGGTAGATAAGTCATTTTCATTTAAAATTTGTAATTTATAGAATTTCCCAAATTATTTGCTACTACACTAAGACATTTAGTTAAATTACTAATTTACTCTAAGTACAGAGCCTATAGAGTTGCCTCATTATCTGTGAATGTGGACATGGTAGAAATTAACTACTTCGGTGACATGATTTTTCATCAGTAATAATTCTTCATAGGTGAAAGAACATTTAGCTAGTGGCATGCGAAAGCATTTACTGTCTCATTTAAAAGGAAGCCTAATTTTTGTGATTATAATTCATAAGTACCTCTCCCAGCCTGTCAAATGTTCCTTTGGGATACACTGATAGTAGCTAAAAGTCATGTTGTTATGGATTTTTGTTTGGTTAGTTGGTTTTTGTATATGTTCTTTAGTTATTTTTCAAATTCAAAAGTAAGAGGACCATAAATTTCAGCTAATTGCAATCATCCTAATTACACTTATATGATCATATTGTAGAAATCACAACACACAAACTTCTGCTACAATTTGGAACTGATATGATTTTAATAAAGCCTGACACAGTATCATACAACAATAAATATTTGAGCTGACACTGTATTCCAATATATTATCACAAAATATAATTGAGCAATCTAGGGAAATAATAGCTCTACAATAATAATAGACATACTTATTAAGTATTCTGAACAGGCTTATTCTAACTTATGAATGACTCTCCCAATGTCAATACACAAGAAAGTCAAATGGTACCAGATTAAATGACGTGGAGGGCATGGAAATGTTTGATGGAGAAAAATCAAAATGAAACATTATTACATTTAAAATTAAGCATATTTGGCCTCTAAAAACTTGAGATCAAAATAATTGATAGGTAAAAATGAACTTATCTCTTTAAAATACAATTTCAAGTTGTGAATAAAATAGCAAAAAGAAACATGAGCATTTTCTTTGTTAAATCTTATTACAAGACTGTGTATAAACAATTCAGATTTGTGCTGGAGTCAGCCAGCCCTCTAAATCTAATTCTCTACTAACAAATGTTGTGTCCTCCCTCCACTTCAGTTTCCTCCTTTATAAAATAGAAATGGCAAAAGAATAATCTCTTTAGAAGATTTTTTTGTGATAAGTAAATAAAATAACACTATTTAAGCATTTAATATAGAGCAGAGGAAATTGTAATCGCTCAACTTATCTTGGCAGAAAAACAGATTAAAAACATGAATGTTTACTCTATTTTTAGTTGAAAATACTAATGAATACCCACTTCAACAAATAACACCAAGTGTTCTCAAGATGCCTACTGGACATTACATTTTATTTGTGTTATTTTTCAAGAGCAGAAAGCAGATTTAGAAAGAGAGAAGCTTTCCTGTATCAGTCGTCAACAAATTGGAAGGGATTGTAAAGCTCCACCAAAGAAGCTTCTCTATTTACTGAAGAGGAAAGTAAGGCACAGAGTGGTTTAATAACCTGTGTGTTTCAAAATGAGGACAGATTGAACCCCAAAGTCTCTTGACTGTCATAACAGTGTTTTGTTTCATTTCTTGTCCCCAAATCCTATTACCTCAAATATAATCTCAAACTAAGATATTTTTGAAGTAGGTAGAATAATTAATCTCTAGGAATTTTTTCAGAAGATGTTTGTGTAAAATGGATAAAGGTAGTAAATGTTAACCTAAGGAACATACTAAAAGTAATTGTATGCACCAAGGATGCATTTTAAGGTGGTCTAAATATCTATCTATAATCTTTACCAACATAATTCATTTAAAACTATGATGTGGTCTAGAAAATGTTGCCATTTTTCCATTTGGTTACTGTTAAGTACTGCTTCTCCTACAAATAATAGTTCAAAGAAATTTTTTAAAAATTTGAAATGTTTAGATAAGATTAGCAATAAAAGCAAATTTATAGAATAATACAGTTATTTATATTTAATGCCAAAATAATGGTGTAAAAAAGGAAGACAACAGCCAAAGCCTGGACTAAATTCATGGAAATGCTGATAGGTTACCTAGTGTCAGGACTTGAAAAGAAAGAATTCTTCTTATTGGACTCATAATTCTCTATCATTTGTCAAAAATCTGACAAGATCTACAGAGCTGGGATATACAAGTTATGTTAGAAGATAACAGAGATCCATATATCAGTTCAACAGTTCAGTAAATATTCATTGAACACCCACTTTGTGATACATACACATCTATGAACTGGAATTAAAAGACACTATACAGCTACCACAACCAATATTCCTTTTGTTCCTAGACACACAGCTAGACTATAGTCCTTAGCCTCCCTTCCAGTTAGCTATGGTCATGTGACTCAGTTTTAGCCAATAGATATGGGTGAGAGGTTCCTGTCACTTCCAAACTTGGTCATAAGGCTTCCCTAAAGATGCATACCCGTGCTCCCTATCACCTTCTGTCAGATGGGAGCAAAAAGCAAGAACAAGGCCCCCAGGAGTCTTTTTCAACACTCCCCTGACCCCATTCTTACTTTTCCCAAGGAGGCTTTTTAGACATTTTTCCTAATCCTACTTCTCTGTAAAATTTTAATAACATGGGTATGCTATATGTGTTTATAAACTGTGGCTCCTTGGAGTACCACAGACTATTGTAATGTTGTTTTTACCTCTCACACCCCCAAATGAAAAAATCTTCACCCCCTCATATGATATGGCCTACGTTGAGAATGCATTCCCCGGGAAATCAAAACTACAACATGGAAGGTATTGATCCAAATTAGATTGCTACACGAACATACTAAGCACTCCAGTATATTCTACCATTACATCTTTTGGGTCCGAAATGTCATAGCAGTTTAACTTATCTTAAATAATACAAATATTTTAAAATGTATTCATATAAAGTGCAATAAATGCCTTCCATCTTAGCTTGAGAATCCAGCAGTTGGCCCAAATCAATAGCAAACTGTAAAGCCTCCATTATATAAAACAAAAAAAGTTCTCTGGTCGATACAATGTGACTTACAGATCATATTTTCCTTGAAAAAAAAATCTGGCTGCAATGTCATCACACTGTAAGTTTATCTACTCAAAGTGTTAAATCTACTTAAATTTTGATGTGTCAACGTTATTATAATGTAAAAAGTTAAATTTACTGATCATGCCTCTGAATGAGACATGTTGTAAAAACAAAATCACGACACTGGGAGTATTCTCTAGCAGTTAAAATGAAGTAGACTTTTCAAATAAATCATGTGCTCATTTGAAAAAAAAAATGTATGTGTTCATGTAACTGTTACTGTGATCTTGCATTTGCTGTAAGTTTCTTGACATTGCACCTTATGCCTGTTTACTGTGCAACAAGTCTTTTCTACTATAATATCCTTAAGTAACCATACAATCTATTTGGATATAAAAAAATTAAAGCAACGATCCAAAATTCTGATTCCTGGTGATTTTCAAAGGGCGTATTTCAATGAGTGCTCACAATATTGGACCCTCACATTCATACGATTTCCCAGTTATAGCATGTAGACCACATGCTGGCTTTGTGAAGAGTATAGCAGTTACTCCCCAACAGAGATAGAGCAGAAGGCCAGAGCCCATGACATGAAGAATTCAGCACATCCTTAATTTCAGCTCCATTTTGCTCTGAGGCAGTCATATTTGCGCAACCTGTGCAACCACGTATAGCACACCTGATTGTGTCCATCAGCACATCGTCATTCGATGAGGTGCCGTTCACTGATTTTCCTTGCGTTACTTACTGTATTACTTTACCATATATTTAAATATTAAAGTATTAAGTCACTGAGAGCTTCCTTTGTCAGTATCCCAAGAACACCTGTGATTTAAAAATAGCCCACAAACATATAATACATAGTATATAGATGTATTATACATGCATATAATGTATAATATAATGCATATAATTGTATACGTTGTGTATAATGTATATAATTATATAATGTATAATCTACTCTTATATATGTGTTATATATACATCTTGAATACTTTTATCACATAATTGTAAATCCAAGTATTTGGGCCCTTCGCAGACTGCATTGGCCTTTGTTTCCTTGTAGATCTTTCCAGCAAGGTGGGTCTAATGATCAAATTTAGTCCTAGGCAATTCTGATGTTAGAGGAATGAAATAAACACACAAAAATGTGAGCTAGTGTAGATGGCAATGCAATTACTCTTTATTTTTAGGTTTGTGTGGTACCTTAGTATTTTCTCCTTACATGAACATATTTCATCATAAGCATTAAACTTAGGATCGAGTTGGTGATTTTAAATACATGACAAAATGCATACAGACATATATATATGTATATTATATAAGCATATTTAAAATATATAATTTGTTTACTTCTTATAGCCAAACTATGCTCCATAGATTCCTCTTCTTCCTGGTGTATCAAAGGTAAGACCCAAGAAAGTCTTACCAAATTAAACTCATTATCCAAGAAATACTCAGAAGCTCTGGAGATGGTTAATGTTTGAACATGTAGAATGAAATTAAGTCAGTGAAATGACTGGACACACTAACTAACAGGAATTTTTAAGCAATGAGAAAACGGAAATTCCAATTGGCATTGTTTTTAAGGTTACCAGGCTCAGGCCTCCTGTTTTAGCCTTGCTAAGGGGAAAACTGAAGCTTCGAGAGCCCAGCAGCAGGACTGCCATCAAAGCCATTGTCTTTCCTCAGTAAAACGGATGCAAAGGCAGCCTGTTGTAAAACCAATGCTTTTGTAAAGTAGAAAACTCAGAAGCATAAAAATTGTTCCATTTCATGTAGAAAACTTTACAAAACCTTTCCATCCATTTCATCAAAATGGAGGTTCTTAGTCTTGTGAGATACTGAAGGGTGAAATTAAGGGTTTACTGACTTCAACACCCCTGCTGTGTGGAATGGAAAAGAAAAAAGGGCTCTGTTAGGCTAAATTTTCTGTTCAAATTATTAAGACTTCTGCTCCAATCTAATGAAATGGATCTTGAGCTTTCAACAGCCATTCAATGTCCTTTACAGGTAGGAAAAATATATAACTTACAGCTGCTGACCTTTAGCTATGACAAGTTGAAATGTGTTTGAATGAAAATCCTAAATAGCTCATTGAGCTTGTATTCCTGGTCTCCAGCTGCACTGCCTCTCACCACTGCAGAAAGCATACCTGTTCTCCCTCTTTGTCATGCTCTCCAGCCCTTCTACCCTCATTTCTCCCCTGCTTCTTCTAGTATTGAGGTTAGACAGCGAATCCTCATTTCAACTGCTTTCTTGCCCTACTATAATCCATTGTCTCCCCCACCTCGCTAAAATCCACCTGCCAAGAAAAGCAGTTTTCCTCTACTTAAAAGCATTAAAAAGGCTCAATTAAAAAATGTACCCTACTACCCAACATAACGATTATTAAATTTCTCATTTTTTGAAAATACCACAATCAAATATCTTAAAATAGTAGTTTGTAATAGTTTCTTCCATTTCTTCCCTTTCCACTCCAGTATGGTTTCTTTGCCCTGTTTCCTCCCCTCTGACAAGCTCTCACCAAGATCACCATCAACTCCTGTGTTGTAAATCCAAAGCATACCTTTTATTCTTCATTTTGTCATCTGGCATGGCTTGACGGAGGTAACCACATCCTCCTCCTGGATTCACTGTTTTTCAAGCCTTATCCCATTCTTCTGCTTTTCTCTTTTCCTTTTGATGATCCTCCTCAGCTTCATTTGCCAGCTCTGCCTTCTCTAATTATCAACTATTATCTCTAAGGATAAGGATCAGTCTCGTATTTGTTCTTCCTTCACTGTCAATAGCCTTTTGCCGTCCCATAAGATTGTTTACCACCTGTGGGTCTAGGATTCTGAAATCCATACTTATAATCCAGGCAATGTCTCTGATGTCCTGATCCATATAGGACTCAAAACCATAACTTAATAACGGAAATGTGTTGAGTTCTTATTGTGAGCCAATATTGAGAATAAGAGCTTTCACTGATGATCTATTAATCCTTCTGAATACCCTATGAAGTAGGCATTACAATCACCACTTTACAAATGAGGAAAATGTGGCTTAGATAAGAGAGGAACCCAAGTTCACACCTCTAACAGGTGGAGTCCAAATTCATACCAAATCCCAACTTCAAGTGCTTGACTATCACCTAACTGCCCAATTAATGTCTGTAAATTAAATGTTTTGTGTGCTTCAAATCAGACCCATCTGAAAATGACTGAATAGATTTTTCCACCAAAACAAACACTCCCTTTAAAAAGTCCATTGCTCTTCCAGTGCACTAATCTCATTTACCTCTGTAAAAAGCACCACTTATACCTAGTTACACAAGCAGCTCTCCCTTCTTTCTCTCCCTAGATATGGTTATTCAACTACGTGCAATATGTAACACCCCTCCTTCTCCGATGAACTTTACAGTGCATTGGGTAATTTCTGCCTTGGTTAGTATTATATCCCCAGAAGTGGGGAAAGTGTTAGGCACTATTTGATTTTCAAAAAAGTCTAGTCAAGTTATGGGCTATTAACTATCAGTGTTATATCATGTGTAATTATTGAAATTCAAAACTACAAACTACTTGTTATCAATCAATGTTATTTCTAGGAATTATTTGGCCTCTTCTCAGGTAGCTAAATTTCTACCCAATATGTCATATAATGAATAAAACAGACCAGTGTATGAAGACAGAAAACGCGGAGGTAAAAACTATTGACCGTTCGGTCTACACTTTACTGGACAGAAACTAAATTTATCTGATTAAAATGGTATCCTCTCTCTACCAGATTGCCCTTGCTTTGTAGCTGCTCACAAGATATTTGTTGAATAAATGGATAAATGCTTAAATAATTGAAGATGACTTTCATGTGTCGAGAATTATGAATGTGTTATATGCATGATCTTACTCAATTTTTACAATATTCTTATGAGGACATTTAATTTAAAAAATTCTGGAACTTAATGAGGTTTAAAATTATTTCCAGATTATGGAGCCCATCTACATCTGACGCTGAAGCTCACAGTCTTTCTCCTGCACCATAACTACTTTCCATTACACATGCCTGCTCCATTTACCATAGACTCAAATATTTCCAGGTAGAATTAACAACCAAAGTTTCACACAAACTAACTTTTAGCTCATTTATCATATAGGTTTTGTATAAGATACTGGCTAAAGAATATTATCTGACTTGTAAAAATCTTGAAGAATCAGCTAAAATTTGTATCTAACCTAATTAATGTATACCTGATTTTCCCATTTAGTGCTTAGGGTAAATATTTGCAAATTTTTATTTAGAAACAAATCATCTATACTATGCTTCATTAAATCAATATATTCCATAAAGAATAATGATGAACATGAATAAAATGTGAACACACCCTAGAAGGAAAACCATTTAAAAAGTGAATTCTAAGTTCATAAAGATAGATTAAAAAAAGGGCAATGACACAAAGACATTCATTACATAATGAAGTTTAACAATAAAAATAATTTGTGGATACAATGGCAATAATAGTGACTTTGGAGATAGATTAATGTCACTGCCACTCATGACTTTTAACATATGTGTAATAACGATGAGACATTCCTTAACTTCAAGCCAATTAAACAAGTATGGCTATTGCAGGTGTTTCTAAAAGAGAATTTATATTCTGTTTAGCTTCTGCCTCCTTTAAAATACATGTCTGTAAAATTACAAGAGTAAATACTAAGAACAAGTCAATGAAAAATAGAAAATTTCAACTCTTACTCTAATGGATTTTTAAAAAATCATTATAGGTATTTTATTTCATAAACTGATTCATCAATGCTTCTGCAAAAACATAATAGACAATTTAATTTTAAAGGCAGAAGTAGTTATTAACAAAAAGTATATATATTGAGATTACATTTGATTAAACTCTATTTGATTAAATCTTAGTTACAGATAGAATGTATAAATATTTCTAAATACTTTCAGTTCAAGTTGTAACTTTTCTTGTCCTTGCATATTGAAAAATAATATTTAATGTTACACTATCATTATATCAAATATTTAAGAAATAATCATGAAATATTCCATTATTACCTTTCCTACTGCATGTTAGCAAAAGCCATTATCTATGTATCTTGGCTTCCTTTGTTTTCATCCTAATTCTTATTTTTAATATTTTGCTAATTTATTATCCCTAGCAGAGAAAACTCCAAAATGTATAAATATTGATCAGAATATTTACCTTGATTTGTTTATAAAAAACAAAGAAGTGTCAAGAGGTTGGTGTTTTATTGTTTTCTTTAAAAAATGTCTCAGAGATATATATTGAGAATACACTCCTCAAAATAACTGGTTATTAGAACTGTCTATTGTACTGGTGTTAATGACTGAATGTTCATCAGGGGGCTTTTTGGTGATTCATCAGGCAGAATCATCATTGGCATGTACTCTTATAAAACAGTTGATATCTTCCCAGACATATACTGGCTGAAAATAACATCTTCCACTTTTAAAAAAAGTAATACGGCTCATCTTAATTAGTAACCACCTATAAATATAAGTACAAAATGAAACAATTTATGTTATAGCTTAAGAAAGCATTGACCCATAGTAAGTACTCCTAAAATAAGAAAGTGGTGTTGCTACTATTATAAAAGTGAGCAGGCTTTGTGGTCAAAACATCATAAACAGAAACTGAGAAAAGGAAAGGCAAAACTAATTTGCTGACTTGGTGCTTCCTGTTTCTAATCCAATGTCAGCCCCCACCCCTCAGTGGAGGATGTGACAAGGAGAGAAATGTAATGAAGAGACTCCAGCCTCCCCTTTTGGGTTTGCTGTGGTTCTAGCCCCGTCTGTATATTTGAATCACCTAGAAACAGGGGTAACCAAAAAAAGTGCTGATACCACCACAGCAAGCCAGACTTATTTATTGGACTCTGAGGAGTGGTATCTGAGTATTTCTTAATCATCTCTCCAATTGATACTAATATGAAGCTAGGTTTGAGTACTAACAAGAAATAGTTTTCTACATATTTCTATATATTTTGTAATACAGAAAGCCTCGTTTTGTCAGAGAAGTTGTAGATGGTGGTAGGATAGGAAGACCTGGTCAGAGAAGTTGTAGATGGTGGTAGGATAGGAAGACCTGGTAGAATGCTTTTCCATAGCAAAATTGGAGGGTTGTCATTTTTGAGAACATTGGTTCTTCCTGATTTTTCCAGGCATCCTTTCTGAGTGCCTTAGTGGACAGCAGTAGCCCCTAAGGTGTGGTTTGTGTGCCAGTAGCATTAGCATCAGCTTGGAACTTGTGAGAGCTGCAAATACTTAGGCCTGTCACAGACTTGTCCAATCAGCAAATCTGGGGGTGGGCGCTGACAAACAGTATTTTAACAAGTCCCCTGGCACTCTGGTAACCCACTAAAATTTGAGAAGCATTTGGCATAAGTGTTTGTACAACTCAGCTAATCTCAAGAGGATCAAGAGGATAACTCATTTCTTCAGTGCCTAACCAGAGCCTTGAAGTGAGGACCAGCAAGGGCTTGTGTGCAGATGACAGTGGGAGTTCATGTCAGGGAACAATTGTGCAGGCCTATCGATAAGTCCCCTGAACTACCTATCTCCCCTCACATGGAAATTCTTCTGAAAAGCGGAGCATCCAGAGGATTTCAATGTTGCACCTTTGTTGATATATCCAACCAAATCTAGGTGTATGTGGGTGTTTATCAGTCTATTTTCATACTGTTATAAAGAACTGCCTCAGACTGGGTAATTTATAAAGAAAAGAGGTTTAACTGACTCACAGTTCAGCATGGCTGGGGAGACCTCAGGAAACTTACAATTACGGCAGAAGGCAAAGAGGAAGCAAGACACCATCTTCACAAGGTGACAGGAAGAAGTATGGTGGGGGAAGGGGGGAAGAGCCCCTTACAAAACCATCAGATCTCATGAGAACTCACCCACTATCACAAGAACAGCCTGGGGGAAACTGCCCCCATGATTCAGTTACCTTCACCTGGTCTCTCCCTTGACACATGGGATTATGGGGATTACAATTCAAGATGAGATTTGGGTGGGGACACAAAGCCTAACCATATTAGGTGTATAAGGAAAATGTGAGCAATGGGTACCTAAAAATAGAGATCTGATAAGTTTTTGGGGGGAAGAAGGGAAAAGGGGGTTGAGATACAGAGACTGTACCACAGCATCAGAAATTTTAAGACAAATTGTAGTAACATAGTAGTTCAGTAACTTCAATCCTAGGAGAATTCCTTGGTTGCTAATGATGTCAATTACAGCAATAAACATAGAATGAAACAAGCACTTCAGGGAGGTATAACAGCTGTGGGTCAAGCAGCAAGTTTTGCTGATGATGGCCACAGATCCCTTGCATAGTTGATAATTTAAAACCATTTCCCATAGGATCCATATGTTCATTATTATGAATCTCTTAGCTGCGAACATAGGCTAACCATGTCTCAGAATGGAATGTGATCTGTATTGGTGACTACTCATGTGTGATATTGTTTTCTAGGTAATATAAAGACAGTAAACTTAATGCAATTCTGTTACCAAGGTCGCCACTAACTCTCTTTAATTTCTGGCTCATAGGAAGGCAACATTATTCAAACAATGCTTTTCTTCATTCTTCAGTGTGAACCTGTGTTTGAATATTTGCTTCTTGTTACATATCCTCATAGGATTTCAGGTGTCTCATCTATATAATGGGGATGATAGAATACCTATCAGCTAATTTTTTATGATGTCATATTTATACCATACATAGCACAAGGCATTGCATATACTGTGTGCTCAATCTATGGCAGTTATTTTAGTATTAAATAATAACAATGTTATTTATTAAATTGATTTTAGTAAAATAATTATGTTGGTGTCATGCACATTTTGCATAGTTTGCATAGGTATTTTATTATTAGTTATATAAAAAATATATACACATTTTTGTATAGCCTGATTTCTGTAGTGCACAATAAATGTGCATTTTATATACATTTTTGTATACACACTAAGTACCTATATTTATGTCTGGAAAAATTTTCTTGTGAGTTACATAAATTGCTAAATGATTCCCTAAGTTTTTATTAAAACAGGACAGAATGGTAAAAAGAGAAAAAGAAAAATGTGTGTGTATGTTTCTGTATGTCTATATTTATATCTTTTCATTTAACAGAGATTCTCCATTCTCCTTTTTTGGAGTAGAAGGCAGTATAGTTTAAAGGAGGAAACAGAGGCTTTTGAATCACATCGACTCATTCAATTTAATATATTGATTTTTTTTTTTACTGCAAGCCATCTAAAAAGGCAACCGAGATCAGAAGGCTAAGTAATGTCAGACTTGAGCAAGTCACTAAACCTTTCTTGCAGATTCTATGTTTGTAAAATATCAATAATAAATGTATACCCAAGATTATAGTTAAGGTAAAGCCACATAGCAAATATAAGCAGCTGGCTTATAATAGGTGCTCAACAAATAACCTTTCTCCCAATGGGAACCTTATTTGTGTCCCAGCTCCATGAAACCCGACTCACCTGAACAAAACGTCTGGGTACAGGTGAGGAATCGGTTTACAAAAACAGAGTAGCAGCCTGGGAGGGAAGAAACCACAACACCTGAAGAAGGAACACCTGAGGCTTCAGAAGGCCTAGGGAGAGAGATCCACGTGAGTCAAGCAGCAGGCATGGCTGGACCGGCTGGGCCTTTTATCATCAACCACAGCTCATGAATGCAGACTTGTCATGTGCATGCACAAACGCACAGACTGGACAACCTTGTTTCATTTGAACGGATAAAAATTCAAGTGCTGCTTCTGACTCTCAGTTGGCTTTCAGTTATGTATGCACGGCTATTAATCTGCAAATATATGGTGATTCTGTTCTTGAGGCCTAACCAAATCAACATAATACTGATCCAAAACAAGTTCAACAATTCCCAAACTAGGGTAACCTGTGTCCCCTCTGAGACAGCATAAGCCCTATATCAGCAATTCTTGTATGAGTTGCAATTAACAACCCATAATCTACATCTTGGCTCAACAAGGAGAAGGATATGTAGTCATCAACACTTTCTGCTGTCTTAATTAACACTGGTCAGGTGGAGCAGAGCATATGAGCCATAAGATGATAAGTGAAAATAAATGATTACCTGAAATAAGACACACTACTTCTTCTGGGGGTTTATTCAATAGGCTGATTGCAGGATTCTAGTGTGCATGGCTGAGATCAATATTGCTGATTGGCCTGATACTGCTGATCAGAATTCTGTTGATAATAGCACTAATCAAGTGTTGTATGAGACAAACTGAATGAAATCAGAACCAGTCCCTATCAGAGCATCAAATCCAAGTCTCAAGAGTAGTGGTGTTGTGTTAGTTGTTGCTGTAACAAATTATGACCAACAATGGTTTAAACAATACAAATTTATTATCTTAGAATTCCGGAGGTCAGAAGCCTGACATAGCTCTCATGTGGCTACAATTGTAATATTTTAATAGGTTCTACAGGAGATTTGCTTCTTTGATCATTCAAGTTGTTGGCAGAGTTAATCCCTTGTGTTTATAGGATTACGTTCCCCATTTCTTTGCTGGCTGTCAAATAGAGGCCTTTCTCTGCTCCTAGAACTTGCCTGAAATCCTTGGCTTGTGCTCGTTGTCCTGCTTATTCTACTGACAACTCTACTGTCTTAATTTTCTACACTTAAGGACCCTTGTGATTACATTGGCCCCATGGAGATAATGTAGGATCATCTATGTATGCGATGTTAACTGATTAGCAGCCTTCTTTCCACCTGCAAAACTCTTTTTGACATATAAGTAACACACTGACAGTTCCAGTGACTAAAATTTGGATAATTTTGGAAACCATTATTCTGCCTACCATAGGCATACAGTTACTCAGGCAAAGAGAGAGAGCTTGTGTGGGGGAACTCCTCTTTTTAAAAATCATCAGATCTCATGAAACTTATTCACTGTTATGATAACAGCACAGGAAAGACTTGCCCCCATGATTCAATTACCCCCTACTGGGTCCCTCCCACCACACCTGGAAATTCAAGATGAAATTTCGGTGGGGACACAGGCAAAGCATGTCAAGGACTAAGGCTAGAATATTGGAAGAGGCCTTAAACGTTTCTGTGTATCACTGCTGAGAGCACCTCAGAAGTAGCTAGTCCTATTCATAACTAAGTAGGTGAATGTGACCAGGGCATGACACTTTTACAACCTCTCATCTCTGCATGAGGACAACATTTGGAGCCCTCATGCCACCTTTGGCATGTGAAGCCATCTCTGGCCTATGTACCACTGCTTGAAACTTGGGCACAACAAAACTAGCCCTGCTGATATGGTTTGGCTGTGTCCTCATCCAAAATCTCATCTTGAATTGTAACCCTCATAAACCCCATAATCCCCACGTGTCAAAAGGGAGGACAGGCTAAATCATGAGGTCAGTTTCCCCTATGCGATCCTTGTGGTAGTGAGTGAGTTCTCAAGAGATCTCATGGTTTTATAAGCGGTTTCCGCCTTGACTCAGCACTCACTCCATCCTGCTGCCCTGTGAGAAAGGTGCCTGCTTCTCCTTTGCCTTCCTCCATGATTGTAAGTTTCCTGAGGCCTCCCAGCAATGCAGAACTGAGTCAATTAAACCTTTTTCCTTTATAAATTATCCAGTCTCAGGTATTTCTTCATAGCAGTGTGAGAACAGACTAATAAACCTGCCATACTGCAATCTCCACTTTGTAGTGTGCTGTCACTAACTCTTTTGCTCTGATCCATTGAATTTTGTTGTTTACTTTTACCACTTATGTAATAGGGGCAAACTGCTTTTATTCTCTCTCTCTCTCTCTCTCTCTCTGTTTGTTAGAAACAGGGCCTTACTTTGTCACCCAGGCTAGAGTGCAATAGTACAATCTTGGCTCACTGCAGCCTCGACCTCGTGGGTTCAAGTGATTCTTCTGCCTCAGATCCCCAAGTAGCTGGAACTACAGGCATGTGCCAACAATCCCAGCTATTTTTTGTGTTTTTTGTAGAGTTGGAGTTTTGCCATGTTGCCCAAACTGGTCTTCAACTCCTGACTTCAAGAAATCTGCCCTCCTCAGACTCCCAAAGTGCTGGGATTACCGGTGTTAGGTACTGCACCTGGCCTACAAACTGTATGTTACCTAATTATTGCAGTGGGTTGAATTGCGTCTCCACAAAGATATGTACAAACCCTAACTGCCATAGCTCTGAATGTAATCTTACTTGGAAATAGTCTTTATAGATGTAATTCAGTTAAACATTTCATAATGAGCTCATTTTGGATTTAGGATGAGCTCTAGATGCAGTAACTGATGCTTTTATAAAAGAAATGAGAAAGATTTGAGACACAGACACACAGGGAAGAAGGCCATGTGAAGAGGACGCATAGGTTGGGTTGACACAGTCACAAGTCAGGGAATGTCAGGAGCCACCAGAAGCTGGGGAGTCAAGGAAGGATTCGCCCCAAGAGCCTTTGGAGGGAGCCTTACCGGAACCTTGACTTTGAACTTCTAGCCTCCAGAAAAGAATGAATTTCTGTTGGCTAATCTGTTAGATTGTGGTGATTATGACAACAGCCCCAGGACCCTCACAGGCATCTGGTTGATCCTTCCAGAGGCTGGGGTTCTCCCTCACAGGAGATATGTACTTCCTTATGAATTGTATATCATTATCTGTATTACTCAAAAGAATGCAGTAACGTGAAGGTAGAGCTTTTTTTTTTTTTTTTTTTTTATCATTTTGTTGCTTTTCTTCCACATGATATGGTTTGGCTGTGTTCCCACCCAAATTTCAACTTGAATTGTATCTCCCAGAATTCCTACGTGTTGCGGGAGGGACCCAGGGTGAGGTAATTGAATCATGGGGGTCAGTCTTTTCTGCACTATTCTCATGATAGTAAGTCTCACAAGATCTCATGTGTTTATCAGGGAATTCTGCTTTTGCTTCTTATTTTCTCTTGCTGCCACCACGTAAGAACCTTTGGTCTCCTGCCACGATTCTGAGGCCTCCCCAGCCATGTTGAACTCTGAGTCCAATTAAACCTCTTTTTCTTCCCAATTTCAAGTATGTCTTTATCAGCACTATGAAAATGAACTAATGTACCACAGTACCTAAAAGTGGACCTACTGTCTTTTAATAATACTTGTGCAGATTTGTCAAACATCAGATGACCTTAGGTGTGCGACCTTATTTCTGAGATCTCTATTCTGTTCTATTGGTCTATGGGTCTGTTTTTGTACCAGTACCATCCTGTTTTGGTTACTGTAGCCCTGTAGTACAGTTTGAAGTTGGGTAGTGTGATGCCTCCAGCTTTCAGGAACAGAAAACCAAATATTGCATGTTCTCACTTACAAATGGGAGCTAAATGAGAACACATGGACACATAGAGGGGATCAATACACACCCGGGTCAATCAAAGGGTGAAGAGTGGGAGGACGGAGAGGATCAGGAAAAATAACGAATGGGTACTAGGCTCAATACCTGGGGGATGAAATAACCTGGATGACAAATCCCCATGATACAAGTTTACCTATGTAACAAACCAGCACATGTACCTCTGAACTTAAAGTAAAAATAGGCTGGTTGTGGTGGCTCACGCCTGTAATCCTAGCACTTTGGGAGGCCGAGGCAGGTGGATTGCCTGAACTCAGGAGTTCAAAACCTGCCTGAGCAACACAAAGAAACCCTGTCTCTACTAAAAAATACAAAAAAAAAAATTAGCTCGGTGCGGGGGCGGGCACCTGTAGTCCCAACTACACGGGAGATTGAGGCAGGAGAATTGCTTGAACCCAGGAGGCAGAGGTTGCAGTGAGCCGAGATCGTATACTGCACTTCAGTTTGGGTGACACAGTGAAACTCTGTCTCAATAATAATAATAATAATAATAATAATAATACTTTTCCACAGGGAATGGCATCATTGCAGGTCTTGATAAAATTCAACTAAAATTTCAAAATATCCATATATCTTAATAATTATGACTGGGTTATAAAGCAAGAATGCAAGAATATTCAAAATACACCACAACAATTATTGAAGACATTCTCTATCTTAGAGATCTACACAAACTACAATATCTCAATACTGTCTTTAGTAAACAAAGTATGTGATTAACTCACCTGAACATCCACAAATAGTAAGAGAACTGTCATAGCTAACTCAGAAATTAAGAAAAGTTTTCTGTAGCCTAAATTTGAAGCAGAGTTCAAGTTCATACTGTGTATGGCTAGGAGAATAAGAGTTCTCTCAGGGGGAACACAGGTCAGTCTGTGGAATCTCCTCAAATCCCAGTAGTATCATGACTCTGACAAGGTGAATACTTTTTCTAGACACCAAAATTCTGCTTCTGAATTTCCAAAAGTTTTTTATAATTAATCTCTGAAATGACCTGGTGACAATGATTAGGAAACCAAAGTTTTTTAGTTCAGCATGGGTAAAAATATATAATAAATGTAAAAATGATATTTATCTTAGATATTGCCATATTAAAGTCTGGATTTCTACTAGAGATTAAAAATGTGTCAATATAACAAAATCTCATTTCTATTGTTTCCCCTCTGAGTATATATTCAGTATATGTGTATACACACTCATACAGATACAGTGAATAACTTAGTTTCGTATCACTTTAAATAATTTGTGTTGCTATTAGTTGGGAAAATTGTTTAATATGATGTTCATAAAAATAATATAATATATATCATAGACTACACCTTTCCAAAATAGATATAAGAGATAAGACTATAAAATATGTTGGAATAGTTTTCTTCAACACAGATACAAAAAAAAAGCCTCCACATATTCCACTTGTAGTTCTAACAACACATGTGCCCATAGATCCATAGATGTGATAATGTATTTTCCCTTCTTACCCTTTTATAAACAATACATATTTGATAGCTAAAAACTAAATACAACTTGCTATCCTAATAATGAATAACAAAATAAGAGATTAATTCCTTGGTTTTTCTTAAAAGGAAGTTTATTTTGTATTTAATAAACTTTTTTTCTTTTATAAATACTGCTTGTGAAGAATATATTAGCTATTTATTTTAGAACTGCTGATTCCAATGCACTGTAAACAATTCAAATGTTCTTAAATGAAAAAGACAATTTGGTGACATAGTTGAAAATCCCAAGGGTATCTTAATCCAAGCAATGCCTAATCCAGAAGCTCATTATGTCTTCTGTTCAGGTTTCTTGACATGTTCCATCTTTCTCTTTCTAATTTAATTCCAAGTGATAGTGTGTCTTTAACAGTTCCAAATTTATACTTTTGCAGGCTTAATGTTAACAGACAAGAAAATGTATAGCTCTGAAAAGTCTAACCATAATTACATTTAATTGTCTCTGATGTAGTTGCTTGGCCATACTAGTATATGTGGTCACTAAATGTTTGGACTAGTCAAACATGAATCACTCACCGGGAGGTGGACATAGTGCCAACCATAACCATAGGATGTGACCCAAAATTTGGGGATGGAGTTAATTCTAGAGAAAAAAAAATCAATGCATGTTAAAGTAGAAGTCAGGGAATAGATACTAAGGGCCCTAAAACACAAATCATCTAAGATATATAAGATGAAATGGGTGCTGACTCTCAGAAAGTATTTAATTTTATAAGTTTTGCCTTGATAAAGTTGAGATTTATGTCTAGGTTTTAGGTTTAATACCTTCTGATATCAGATAAACAGATCATTATTATAATAGAAACTTAGGAATTTTCTAATTGTCTTTACCCTCTGGGATTAACAAATATTTGGTGTACTACATTGGCATACTCACCTGATGTATATGTGGCTGTGCATGTTTGCATGTGTGAAGAGAGTAAACTATATCATAAATATGTACATATATAGGTGTGCATTATTTTAGTGTACATATGGTAAATAAAATTGTTTGGTATATTATGTATCACATTGTCCTTTTTCTTAAAAATGATGTTTATTTCCAGGTTATATCCAATAAAAATAACTTTTTATATTGCTATGGTGAGTTGAAAAACACTGATTATAATATAAAATATTAAGAATAAAGAGAGACATAGAAAGAACAGAACATAGAGATTCTTAGTAAATAAATAATAAGCAAGTAATTTGCAGATGATGCTAAAAGAAAGCATCTGAAATAATGATTTGATACTGGGGATTGATAACTGGGGATTGATATGCAGGTTTTTAAATTAAAGAAACTAAGTTCTTTCATTAGATATACCAAAAATAACCTGAATTGATGGACATAGTACTTAATACAAGATAGAAGGATACATTAATCCCAGTGCAAGTAAATTTGGACAGGCAGAAGCAACAGGATGTAAGGTAAAGCTACTAGAAAAGGTCATAACATGACAATTTCCTTAGCTACACTAGCTAAGTATGACGGAGGAAGAGTTAGCAGTTTAATTTCAGAGATCGCAAGACTCCTTTCTTTGCACCTGTCCCTCAATTTCCACAGTACATGTAGCTATGCTGAGCACAGCTACTCCCCAGTCTCATCAGCCATCATCAGATCCTTCCTGGAAATTCTATGACCAACCCAGGGTACCGTGGCACTGTCAACACAGACTGGGGAGCCCCAGAACCTCACTGACCTTCCAAGCAGCTCTCCCTCCAAACCACTGCTCTCCCTTCACCCCAAGACACTTAAAATTGTCTCCAAAAAGAAAAAAAAAATGGTGGTTTTCAAGAAATTCCATTTTCTCAAAAAGATACAAACGTTAACCAAACAAAAGAGCACAAAGCTATGAATAATGGGAGGTTGAAACACACTTCTCTACCTGGAGTCCTGATTCCAGGCAAAATCGTTATTTCAAAATCCCTGTCTGACTGTGTCATCCCCTTGCTTCCTACTGATTTCCAGCTGGGGCCTGCACCTCTGTGCTCCCAGGCTCACTCTGTTCACATTGGCATTTGCTCCTCTCTCCAGCCACACAGGGCTCCTGTCCAGAACTTGGGCCTCTGCAAACCATGGGAAGCCCTTTGCCCTGATTCAGTCTACCCAGGTACCAATTTTCTTTTATCTTTCTGACCTCAATCTGAGTCATCATTTCCCAGGAGAAAGCAATACAACGAATGTACTCATTTGTAACATTGAACCGAGTTACCTCAAGAGTTTTTGTTGATAATTTGATTTACTTTAGTCTTCTCCACTTGACTGTAAGCCTCATGAGGACAGCTGTTACTTTGTGTATCTTGCCAACCTTATATTCCCTATCTACCCTGTGTGTGCCTGAAACACATCTCAACATCTTTTCCAGCTTCCTTCTAGTATTCCCTCACGTAGTACAAAACATCCACATTTCCCTGACTTCCCGGAAGCTAGAGCTGCAGATTAGATTTAGATGCCGGGAAAAAAGAGATCTGGATTTGGAACTCATTAAAGCAGGAAAAGAGGCAACAAGGAGATACAGAGCTAGCAGGCCCAGTTCTGTGGGAAACTTCGTCACCCTCAGCTAGGGTTGAGTGATCATGGAGCGAACCGATGGAACAGTGGCATCCTGACCCCTGCATCTTCTGGTACTTCCCAGAGGTGCCCATTCTTTAGTTAGGCACATGCTGTGGTAGTCTACTGGGTGTTTGGTCAGCATGCCCAGGGAGGAGCTGGCTCCCCTAGTCCTTCCAAATCATCAAATTCCTTCTATTACATATGTAATAGCATAGATAGATAGATGCGTGTGTGTGTGTGTGTGTGTGTGTGTGTATATAATTATCTACAACCAAACTAACTGATCTAATATTAAGAAAATGTTTGTCTACTAAATGAATAAACAAATGAAGGAATAGATGCTAAGTGAATTTACATGAAATTTCTCATACCTCTAACAGATAAGATGTGATAACTTGTACCTTTTATAAAAATATGTCTTAATATTCCTTGTTCTCTGTCATTTATGTATTTCAAATCCACATGAACTAAACAAGGAGAGGGACTGCAACATTTGCAAACTCATACTGCCTGTATGTCATAGAAAAAAACTGAAAACCACTTAACCTTAGTTTGAAAAAAATCTTCATTCATACTTCACAACTATTAAAACAAAAAACGGACTGAAATTGATTTTTTTCCTTAAAGTGGGTTACATGCTAATAAGCAAAAAGTGGAAAAGACACATCTTATAAGAAATAATGAAAGAGATATTCCTCATATGGTATTAGGCAGATGCAAAAATGGCAAAAACCTCAATGACTTTCGCACTAACCTAATCCAAGTTAAGCTAACACATATTCACTCAAATAAAAAGAGTAGAAAACATTACAACTAAAATAATTTTTGAATAAAGGACACATTTGGATTTCAAAAATATTGTAAATTCAAATTTTCTTTTTTTCTACATTGTATATACAGGCAAAGGACAAAGTACTCATTATGATATGCTCATTAATATGGGTAAAAAGCATCTCAACTACATTCACCCAAATTGTTCCAAATAAACCATATAGTTAGAAAAAAATGAATTAATTCTATCTGGCATAAGGCAAGGTAGGATAATTAACTTTAACTAGCTTAAGGTAGAATTATTCTTGTAATACATACCCAGCCAGTTAATTATGCATCCATATGCTATCGCTCCTCACACCTGCCTCACCTTGGCGTGGGAGACTTCTCACATTTTGCTGCTCCTTGCACATGCTGTCAAGGCCGATGCCACTAAACAGTCCCCAACCTGCCTCCAGCACAGAGGTTCAAGCATGAATGCAGCAGATGGGAAAATATACTTTATTTGTGATATCTATTTAAATGTAACTAGAAGACATATAAAATATTCTCGAAAATACATCACTTGAGATTACCAATAACAAAAGATATTTATCTCAATCGCTGCCCTTATTAACGTTTCTCTCTGTCTCTCTCACTCATTCTCTGTGTGTGTGTGTCTCTCTATCTTTGTCTGTCTGTCTCTCTCTCTGTCTCTCTCTTTGTGTGTGTGTGTGTGTGTGTGTATGTGTTTCTCTCTCTCGTGCTCTCTCTCTCTCTCTCTCTCTCTCTCTCTCTCCAGTAGTCCCCAAATCAGAAATACAGTAAGTCCTCACCTAAAGTCATCCATAGGTTCTTGGAAACTGTGACTTTATGTGAAACAATGTATGACAAACCAATTTTACCATTGGCTAATGGATATAAATGAGAGTTGAGTTCCTATGGCATGTTTCTGGTCACAAAAACGTCACCAAATTTAAAAATTAAAATCCACAGATGTTTCTAATATTAAACACTGAAGTAAGTGTGAGCCATACACACACTCAAGAAAGACTCATAAAAACAAGACAATTATTTATCCAATTTCTGGTGAAGCAGTGAGGTCAGAGATTGTAGTGGTGGTGTGATTAAAAAAAAAAAAAAAAGGAATAAATGTTTCCAAACTGAAGATTGTCAGGAGCACCTCTAGCCTCCATGCAATCCAAAAACAAGCATATGTAAGGCGAGTTTGCTGAGCACTTTTGTATTGCATGGCTTACTGTAACGTTTCCATAGGATGATTGCATGCTTTATAAATTTTTATTTTACAATAATATGTATTTATTACTTTTCCTTTTCCAACCTGTTTATTCCAGTTCAGGGTCACAGGTGGCCTGAGTCCATCCCAGCAGCTCAGGGCACCAAGTGGGAACCCACCTAGACAAGACAGCATCCCATTGCAGGGCCACTCACACACCCACACTCACTCAGCCTAGGACCATTTACACATGCCATTTCACCTGGCAGACGCGTCTTTGGGATGTGGGAGGAAACGGGAGTAAGAGGAGAAAACTCATTCTGACATGGGGAGAGTGTCAAACTCCACATAGTGACTCCAGCAAGGAATAGATTTTGTTTCTCTCATTGTTATGATGAAAGACATTATTTGAGGACCTACTGTAACCTAAAATATTTTACAGTTATTGTAAAGGTTATTATAATGTATTTTGAGAAAATTGGTGTTGATTTGTCATTTTCCTCCAAATACAGTGCACATAAAAATTACCTATGTTTTAAAATATATGTGCTCCTGGTTCCCAAGTTACATGCCTAGTAATTCCAAAGTTTTACTTCAGAAAGCACCCTATCTGGCAGAGATAGGACCACGATCCAACTTTTAAAAACACGGCTGCAGAAGATAAGAACATCTAATGAAATCACACTGTCCCTGTATGTAAATTTATTCATATACTGGAAATACATGGAGGAATGTGTTTTCAGAATAATAGAATAGGAACTGCCTGTGAAGTATGAAAGTGATTTAAAATTACACTTTCTTTAGCTTTATTGACTTCCTGTTGAACCACACTTTCTTTAGCTTTACTGACTTCCTGTTTGGTTAGTTTATTATTATTATTATTATTATTTTTTTTTTTTTTGAGACCGAGTGTCACTCTGTTACCCAAGCTGGAGTGCAGTAGCACGATCTCGGCTCACTGCAACCTCTGCCTCCCTGGTTCATGTGATTTTCCTGGGATTACAGGTGTGTGCCACCATGCCCGGCCAATTTGTGTGTTTTTAGTAGACACAGGGTTTCACCATGTTGGCCAGGCTGGTCTGGAACTCCTGACCACAGGTGATCTGCCCACCTCGGCCTCCCAAAGTGCTGGGATTATAGGCATAAGCCACCACGTCTGACTGGTTTGTCTTAAAGTAGGAACTAGGAACACACACACACACACACACACACACACACACACACACTAACCATGCAATGGAAAAATTAAATAAAATTCATCAAAAAGCAAAGAGATGATTCTTTCTAGTTACTAATGTACGGATGCTTTCTCTCCTTTGTTTTTCTGTAATTTAGAGGGAATTAGAAAGCCTGCCAAATGCTGTGGGAATTTAAATGCCATTAATTAAGCATAATCAAATGATGGGGAAACAGAAAGTGATGGCCAGTCACAGAGAAATAGGAAATAAAAAATCTCTCAATTATGTCAACAGGCATATCAAAATCAACTGTGTGAATTAAAAAAGAAATAAATCCAGCAACCAGAAAGAGTACAATAAGCTATATCGGAAGCCAATCGCCATTTTAGTGAAAATACACTGAAATTCCAAGGAAATACTGCGTTGTACACACGAACCCAAATTAGTGACATTTATTTTAACTCCATAGCTACATTTTGAAAAACGTGATGAGATCATGGACTTTTGGAGTAAAGGTGATCTCAACCATTTATTCCAAACTCAGCGTTTAGAAATTATGAAGCTGAAGTGTATTACAAAGAGTATTATTTGGCCAAAATCACTCAAATAATAAGCACGAACCTAGGATAAGGGCTTCATTCTTTTTCCTTTCCTTTCCAGTCTCTGGTCCCATTTCTCTTATAAGTTGGACCACACATGCGTTAGTTGCCTCTTAACAACCAACACAATGACTAAAAAATGTATATACTATCCTCACTTTAAAGACACTGTCATCATATAAATAACTATGTTCAATGTAAATACATAGGCTAGATTCTAAGTTTTAGTTTGTGTTAGGTTCTAACTTGCTAAAACAGATTCCTGGGCCCCACACCTAAAGTGTCTGATTCAGAAGGCCTAGGATAATTATGCCTGATATACCTAGGGTAAAAATGCCTGATAATTAGCATTTGCTAATGTTTCTGGTTTAGATACTACATTTTAAGAACCACTGGGCTGGACTGTTAGTGAGTGAGTAAAAAGCATTAAACAGAGTTTGAATGTTTTAATGTATGTTTTTCTTTATATCTAATTGTCTAAAACAGTACTTACAGAGTAGTGTTTTACTGATTATCAAAATACATCAAGAAAGTGTTATTTTTAACAGAATCAGGAGGCTGTGGCTCTTTTCTAACCCAGGATTGAAACTATATAGATCTTACTAACTTTGTAGAAAATTGTCTTCTCTCCAGGATCAAATCTCAAAATTTACCTTAATCAAGTAGCCAGATGAGATCAACAAGTCAGACAAATGTACTGTTTTGAGCGTGAAAAATAAGAAATGTAGTGATTTGGGTTGGTGTCATGCTACTGTTCTTATAAAAATTTACAAAATATTTTCTTCAGTTCAGTAACAGCTTTTACAAAATCAAAATGGTATTGGTTAAATTCATAGTGCTAAGTAAATGTATGCTGACATTTTGGTTCCCTGAGCTAAATTTTTTAACTTTTATTTTTGTCATGTTCAGGGGTAGGTAAATGTAGGTAAATTCATACCATGGGGGTTTGCTGTACAAACTATTTTGTCACCCAGGTATTAAGCCTATTACCTATTAGGTATTTTTTCTTATCTTCTCCGTCCTCCCACTCACCATCCTCCTGTAGACCCCAGTGTCTGTTGTTCTTCCATATGTGTCCATGTGTTCTCATCATTTAACTCCCGCTTGTGAGAACATGCGGTATTTGGTTTTCTGTTCCTGCGTTAGCTGGCTAAGGATAATGGCTTCCACACTATGCATGTACTTGCAATGTACATAATCCTTTTTTTTTTTTTTTTTTGGCTGCATAATATTCCATGGTGTGTATGTACCATCTTTTCTTTATCCAGTTTACTGTTGGTGGGCATTTAGGTTGATTCCATGTCTTTGCTATTGGGAATAGTGATGTAATGAACAGATGCATGCCTCTTTATGACAAAATGATTTATATTCCTTTGGGTATGCACCTGGTAATGGGACTGCTGAGTTGATCGGCAGTTCTGTTTTTCAGTCTTTGAGGAATCACTGCACTGCTTTCCACAACAGTTGAGCTCATTTACACTACCACTAACAGTGTATAAGCATTCCTTTTATTTCACAATCTCATCAGCATCTGTTTTTTTTTATTTTTTATTTTTTAGTAACAGCCATTCCCGGGCTAATTTTTTATTTTTCATCTTCAAACTCTTAAGTCTTAAGCCATTGGTTCTCATCCTGGCTGAGAGAGAATGTAAGGCCTACAACAGAAAGAATTCAGAGGAAGTCAAACATGGCACTGAAAACAGTATAATTTGAACAAAGAGCCAATTGTTGACTTCATGAGTTGCTTTTTAAATTAGAATTCCAGAACTAAGAATTAACTATTTCTTCAGTAGAACTAGTCTTATTTCCCTTAGAGGTAAAAGGCAACTTACTTCATCAGGAGTCAAATGTGCTGTGTGTCCTCAGCCTATACCCTGTCTACACCGGTCACACTAGAAACTCCTCTTGGCCGAGGGCATTCCCATATTTTCTGTAATCAATTAGTAAAACCTTTTAACTTTAGAGGAGGTTGGTGATAAAAAATAACATCATTCTGTCATGCCTTAAAATGTCTTCTTACCATGATGAACTAGACCTCACAAAATATTTAATAGTAGTGTACACCTGCCAATTCTGCTGTACTAACTAAAAATCCTAAAAAGAGTTGCTCTCCCTTTTCATACCTACTTGATTTTGTTGATCTATCCAATTCCCCATCTTGTTTATTTATTTAGACGGTCTCACTCTGTCGCCCAGGCAGGAGTGCAGTGGTGTGATCTCAGCTCACTGCAATCTCCACCTCCCAGATTGAAAGGATTCTCAGGCCTCGGCCTCCAAAGTAGCTAGGATTTCAGGCATGTACCACTGTGCCCAGTGAATTTTTGTATTTTTAGTAGAGACAGTGTTTCATTGTGTTGGCCAGGCTGGTCAAATGATTTGACCGGGCCTTACATGATCCTCCTACTCATCCTCCCAAAGTGCTGGGATTATAGCTGTGGCCCACCGTGCCCAGTCTAATTCCCTATCTCTTTTATAAAACATTTCATTAAAGGTCATCTATTTGCCAGCATTCCCCCACCAAAGGATTTTTATCTTGCATGTCTGTAATTCTGCCTTATTTAAAATTAGAATAAAATACAGACAAAAATTACATTCCAAGTATGAAGCAGCAGAATAAGCTATTAAGGTCCAGATGCATTTTTTAAATCACATGAAATATAATTTTACTCCCTATGTGTGATCTGATCCTGTTGTATTTTCAGTCTGTCATTGTGATAACCACCTTAATTAGTTTATCAAAATCATATGCACATAGCCAGCCAGTCTTTCGACTTCTCACGGTTGATTCCAAACTAAATTTATAAACCTCAAAAAAGTATGCTTCTCAAAAATGTTATACTTTGTAGATTCAATGTTAGAGTCTTTTCATCCATGATCTATACCTATTTTTAAAAAGTAATTGATGATGACATCTCTTTACTGGTCATTTGTGATGCTTCCACATCTAGCACATACTTTCTAACACATACTTAAGTGTACACTTTTACTTTGTGAATGAAAATCTGAAAATACTTATTGGTAGAATCTGATTTCATAGCAGCCAGTCTTTATTGGTGATCCTGTATGAAAATGGCTATTTCACAGTGAATATAGAACTTTCTTTAACATGGGTTGTTTGGAGAGGGGAGGGATGCATTGACAAAAATAACTGTTTTGAAATAAAAATAGTAGACGACGACTTTTTTTTTCCTTTTAATTTATGCAAACAGATACCATGATGCATTCCTACCTACAACTAATTGCCTTAATTTTTCTTTTGTTCCTCTTTCCTTTACTCTTCTTTGCTTGCTTTTTTCTTCCTCCCTTTCTTCCTTCTTGTTTTCCTTTTTTTCTCTTTCTTCTTTCCTGCCTTCCTTTTGTGTTTTATCTACCATTCTTTTTTCTTTTTTTCCACCATGCCAAACTATGTCTTTGGAATCACATAGATGGAGTAAACACAATTTGTTAAAACTAGTCACTGTGGATAGTCTAGTTTAAGAAAGCTAAATTACCAATCATTACCTTATGTTTAGTGATAACAAACCAAAGAAGGTATACTACAAATTTGATCTGGATCGGTACACAAAGAGCCACATAAACACAATTGAAACTTTGGAGAATAATAATATACATTTGTAAAATTATATAAATCTGTATATTTAAGTAAAACCTAATATGTAAGTACCCAAAATATACGTACACACATGTATATTACCCAATGCTAAATTTTTTCACTTACTACAGTATTCTTAATAAATACCATTAATATTATTTAAGTTTAAAGATGAAAATCAATATCACACCGATTTTTTATAGTAATAAATTGTGATTATTCTAATACTGAATGCTATGTTTTCAAGAAGTCCAATAGAGAAAAATGTATTTCAAAATGTCATTTAACTAAGATGTGGGTTAAAATCATTTTTTTAATGGTGAAAGTAAACAGAATGCATACAGCTGCTTTAGTAATATTGGCCTAGATTTCCCAAGATCAATAATGGGTGTGATGAGATGTCACCAAAAATGGCAGAGTAGGCAGCTTCAAGTGTCCATCTCGCCACAGAAACATTGAAAAAATCAAGAAAAACAGCACAATCCACTTTGTCAGAACTCTAGAAAGCAGTGAAAGGTTCACGGAACCAAGCAATCGCTGAATCAATAAAAGACAACTTAAATATGGCAGGAAAGCTTTGTGGTGTTTTTATTGTCCTTTAAAGTCTAGCATTACCCTGACCTCAAGCCAGAGATGACAGCACAAGAAAGGAAAACTACACACCAATATCCTTTATGAATATAGATGTAACTATCCTATACACAATACTGGAAAAGGGAATCCAACAGCATATCAAGAAAAATTTACACTATGGCCAAATGGGGTTTATTCTAGAATGAAAGAGTAGTTCAACATAATAAAATCAGTCATATAAAACACCACATTAACAGAATGAAGGAAAAAAACGTATAATCTCAGTTGATGAAGAAAAGCATATGGCAAAATGCAATACTTGATCAGGGAGAAAAACAGAAAATAATAAATTAGAAAAAAGTTGAAAAATTTTCTCAACATAGCAAATGACATATGAAACATCTGCAGCTAACCTAATAATCAATGATAAAAGTTTGAAAGTTTTCCCCCTAAGATGAGCCACAAGACAAGGGTGCCTGCTTCCATTACTGCTGTTTAACTTTGTACTAGAAGTTTTAGTAAGAGCACTTAGGCAAGAAAAAGAAGTAAAAGACATGCAAATTGCAAAGGATAAAGTAAAACATGTATAAGATAACATGATCTTATACATAAAAAACTCGAACAAATCTAGAACAAGAAACTTACTACAGCTAATAAACAACTTCAGCAAAGTTGTAGGAAACAAAATGAACACACAAAAATTAGTTGTGCTTCTTTATATGAGCAACAAGCAGTCTAAAAAGAAAATTAAGAAAATATATCCCTTTTTAAGTACATCTGAAAGAATAAAATACATAGCAAAAAATTTAACCAAGGAGGTTAAAGACTTATCAACTGAAAACCACAAGACATTGCTGAAATAAAAAGACACAAATATATGGAAAGATATATGCACTTACCATTAAAATACCAATACTCTAAAAAGCCATCTAAAGATTCAATGAAGTCCCTGAAAATTTCAATGGCATTTTTTCTTGCGAAAATGGAAAAGTTGATTCTCAAATTCACAGGGAATTTCAAGAGGCCTTGAATATCCAAAATTATATTGAAAAAGAGCGAAGTTGAAGGACTCGCACTTCCTAATTTCAAAACTTACAGTAATCAAAACAGTATAGCACTGGCATAAAGATAAACATTCTCACCAAAATAATAGAATTGATAGTTGAGAGTTAAACCATACCTATACGAATAATTGATTTTTGATAAGGATGCCAAGACAATTCAGTGGCAGAAAAAATAGTCTCTTCAAAAAATGCTGCAGTCACAACTGGATATCTACATGGAAAATGATGAATATGGATCTCTCTCTTGCACCACATACAAAAATTTACTCAAGATAGATTAAGGGTATAAATATGACAGGTAAAACTATAAAACTATCAGAAATAAACATAGGGGAAAATCTTGGGTTTAGCAATGAGTTTTTAGATGTCATACCAGAGGAATAAACAACAAAAGAAAAAAAATAGAATTCATCAAAATGTAAAACTGCATGTATCAAAAAAAAGTGATATTATGACATAAACAATGGACAAAATGTTTGCATTTCATACATATGAGTAGAGTACCCAGAATATAGAAAGAATTCTTACAATTTTCCAACAAAAATACAAACAACCCAATTTAAAATTAGTCAAAGAGTTTGAGTACACATATCTGCCAAGAAGATATACAAATGGTCAATAAACACATGAAAATATCTTCAACATTGTTAGTCATTGGGAAAATGCAAAGGAAAATCACAATGAGAAACCAAACCCACTGGGATAAGTGTAATTCAAAACAAAACAAAACAAAAACACAAAAGAACAAGTGTGGCCAAGGATGTGGAGAAATAAAAACGCTCACATATTGCTGGCGAAAAGGTAATGGGTTCCGCCGTTATAGAATACAATTTAGTGGTTCCTCCAAAGGTTACAGATAGGATTACCATCTGACCCAGCAACTCTACACCTAGATATATACCCCAAATAATTGAAAACAGGTGTTCAAATAATACATGTGCATGCATGATTAGAGCAACACTATTCAAAAGAGCCAGAGGTAGAAACAACTCGATATCCACCAGCTGATGAAGAGATGAGCAAATACCAGATAGGCCCAAAAGGAATGAAGTACCCAAAAAGGTGTGAAGTAATGATGCAAGCTACAATGTGCATGAACCTTGAAAACATTATGATAAATTTAAAAAGCCAGACATAAAAGGTTATATATTGTATGATTCCATTTATATGAAATATCCAGAAATCCACAATGACAGAAAGCATAAGTGAGGTTGCTAGGAGATTAGGGGAGGGAGGAATGAGGAGTTACTGCATCATGCTTACTGGGTTTCCTCTTAGGGCGATGAAAATGCTTTAGAATTAAATAGACAGGGCGGTCCCACAACATTGTGAACCTACTAAATGCCACTAAATGCTCACTTTAAAATGGTTAATTTTATGTTATGTAATTTCACTTTAATGAAAAAGAGAAGAAAAAAGAAAAAATAGTGAATGGCTCAGATCTGTTAAAGTTATCTGACTTTACACTAATCTTATGATTTTAACTCAAACTTGCATTTTAGTTTTAATTTTAAATAACCTTTGCAACCATAGTGTTTTATGTCCTTTTAAATAAGAATGTAAATAATTATTTCTCTTATCATTCCTTTAAATCAAGCTAATTTATGTCAACTAATAACTGTGATGTGAACTGCAAAATTATTTGGTAATAATATAGTGGATTATTAGTATGCTAGTTACATCAAACATTAAAAATATATAATTTCATATCTGGCATTCATAAATGTCTTAATTTATGCTATGATATTTTGTTAAATATAAGTGATTTAAATTGTCAAACTTTGCATCTTTATTTTAATTGGATATGGGTTAATATATCATCTGTTTGATACACATGAAGGAGATTTTAAAGGATAATATAAATTTCCAATACCCTTACATTTGCCTTATTGATCAAAGAAAAGGGAAGTATAAGAGTTGAAAACAAATCAAGACACATAATTAAATTCAAATAGTAATAACAGAAGCATCAATACGTAAACTTACGCATTTGACACACAGTTATGAGGATGTGCCAAACACTGTTGTAGGGACTGAGATTTAATGTTCATGATTTTAGCAAAACATAACAGTCATTGCTAAGAGAATATGAAAGTAAAAGGATGTAAAACTCCTCCTATCACTAATTTATTCTTAGTAATAATGTTTCCTATATACAAAACCTTATCCACTTAGCTTTGCTTCCGTGGAGAATCACAAAACAGGGAAAAGGATAACTCTCCTATTTTAGAACTAGATTTGTAAAAGTCAGTTCTCTCTCTCTCTCTCTCTCTCTCTCTCTCTCTCTGTGTGTGTGTGTGTGTGTATGCATGGATTTGAGAGTAGGCATGAACAATCATATTACATTAGGGTAAATGTCATGCTACTTTTGCAATTGTTTCAAACCAGTAGGGATCTTTCAGCATGTGCTTTCTGCATGGCATTAAGAAACGGTCCTTTAAAACTATGATTCTTTATCTCTGCTAACTTAAGCAATTACTTGGCAAAAGAACTTTATTCCATCCAACTCACACAATCCCACTCATACACTTTAAAATGTACACAAAATCATGGGTGTATTTCTACATTTCACTCAATAACTAAATTATCAATTTACGAAGGACCTACATGTAGCCTAGCATTTACTGCAAGCAGGGCATTCTTCAAAAGAAATGGCTTTCCAATTTAATTACCGAAATAGAACACATTTTATATTTTAAAAACATGAATTTTTCCATATATCAAAATTCTCTTCACAATAATATAAATTTTTATTAATAGATACATTTAAAAAATAGAATTTATAGGGTATTTCAGCTATTGAAGCTACGTAAACAGTTAAAGAAAAACAGGAAATTATCCAATATAATGTTATCTATAATAATTTCTATTTCATAACAGTAAAAAATGTAACTGTGTATTCTTAAATGAATGATTTTATAAATAATAGTACGATTTGGAAGAAAAACAACATACTATATCAGGAAAATTTAACAAATGGATAGGTTGCCTGCTAAACCACTGACTGGAAATAAAATATTTTCGAAGTCAAAGTTACTAAATAAAATAAACATATTGTAATTCCTCGAATATGGATTACTGTCATTAATGCAAATTCATTAGGAATCAACTTTAAATCAACTTTAACTTTTAGATGAATTCATCATTTTCCTAAGACACATCAATTACTGCCCAGACACATTAACTTTCTGAAAGCGATCATTATGTCAAGTGAATGAAGGGATTCAGTTGCCAGAATGACTTCAGTAAACAAGCTTCCAAAACAATTCTCCTGAGACATGGGGCTTTTCTCAAAGGAATATGGACCACTTTCTCCAAAAACGTTTTGTTTTCAAAATTATCATTTGCAGTAGAGAATAAATAGACTTCATATCAGTGGAAGAAATGAGCTATTATAAAGAAGATTTTGTGCCATATATTGGATAAAGCAAATCAGCATTGATACTATAGATACTATAGATCATACTATTTATACTATAGATCATATAAAAATAATGTCTGGAAATTGCAAGTCTACGTTTTTTGTCACAGAAAAATCAAGACTTCTCTTGATAAATATTACACTTGTGTGTTTGTTCTCCTTGGTTATTATGTCTTATCCTTTTGTAGTGAGCACAAACCCCACTTTTCATTTCCCTTCCTCTCATTTGTCTTATCTTTTATCTGTCCTCCTGAAATTTCAAAAATGTGAACAAAGGGAGGAAAGGGAGTGTAAGAGCATGAAAAGAGTTTAGGACCGGAGAGGTATCTAAAATTCTTTTTTGATTTCTCAAGCCCAGAATTACGTTTTTCTGTGTGTCAAACTCCCCTCTGTCTATGCCTCTCAATTATGTGAATATTTGCTATCCATTCATCCTGACTTTTAGATTCTAGCTTCCCTCTCTTTGTGCATCTATGAAAACTCATTCACCTTTATTTCAGTATTTTTAGTATGATGACTCATGCACACAAAGTATTGCTTATCTTAAACTACAAATCCCTCATTCTTTTAAAAAATTTATCCCTTTCATGAATGTTTTTGAAGACCTAGTATGAGAAAAGTGTGCTAGGTTGCAGGGATATATGAATTAGCAAACGTAATGCAATCCTTTATCCATCTCCTAGTCACATGCAATAGAGATACTAATCAAATGATCTCACAAACAACTAGACAATTGCAAAAACTGCAACAGCTATGTGATCTATTCAGGTAGATCAGGAAAGGCTTTTCTAAGGAAGGAAAATCCTAGTTAATATCAGAAAAATTACTATGACTTAAGAAAACAAATGAGACCAGAGAAGAACTGTAGCAGGCTTCATGAGAAGGGCTGCCAGAAGCTGCAACAAAAGCAGATCTCTAAGAGGTAAACAAGCAATAGGAGAGCACTGGGCTCAGGTGGATGCCGCACTGCTAAACATGGTGCAGATGGGTACTGGTTAGATGAATATGTTGTCACTTACTATAACTACCAGTTTTGTGTATCAGAAAAGGTCCTATAGGTCTATAAAGAGGTTGCTAAATGAAGATAATAGCTCAAACCTCTGACCCATATAATGTTGGGGACTGAGAGATATTACGGAATCCATGCTGCTCTTCGATTTCCTATCTCTGCCCAGCTGTGATATTGCCTAAATGTGCACATGCATTTAAATTACTTGTTTGCTTAATTTACAGGAACCTGAGCTTGACCATCTTAGAGAAACCTGGTTATAAAATAAATTTATATATGAAATGATATTTTTTCCTCCAGAAAGAAAAACCTATGGAACGGTCTTATGGAGGAAGAAAGCATGAAGTAATTCAAAGGACTAAAAGGTGAAAATGGGTGGAAACATGTAATCAAAGAAAAATAATTCTGGTAGTAGAGTGGAAATGAATTGCAAGTGATTCGATGCAAGGGTCCAGAGTAATTATTAAAAATTGCCATAGGCAAAGTGCTTGCTACTCCAAGTGCAGTCTGTGGACCAGCAGAATCAGCACCACCTGGAAGCCTGGTAGAAGTGCAGAATCTCAGACTTTATCCCAGACCTACAGAATCAGATCAGGGTTCAGAAAGGAGGAGGTTTATATCTCACATCGACAGTAGGAAGTTTTCCATCAACTTCCAGAAAATATTATCTGAGAGGCTATTTCATGACCTGAGGATGATGAAAGTGAACTGTTTAGGAAAAATGGTGTCTATTCAGTTCAGGGTCAGAGCTATGGTGGCCAAATCCCTCCATGAGTTTCAGGAAAACACTTCCCGCTACTCTCCAATAAATGAAAGGCAAAGAAAATAAGAGACTGGAATGATATGGGCACTCTGAGAACTTGCATAAAAATGTAGATCCAGAGGAGATGTGCAAATGTGGAAAACTGCAATTCCAGTTGAGGGGAAAGACTTTTCTTTGGTGGACAACTATTTCCACATACTTTTTTCCTATTAACCAACCAACAATTATTAACAGGCCTCACCGCCTACTTTGTGTGGTTCCCTCTAGCACCTCACTACTTGGAAGTCTGATCTAAAACAAAAGCAATGGCATCACCAGGAAACTTGATCAATACTGAGTATCACAGACATCACCTCAGCTCAATGATTACAATCTGCATTTTAAGAGATCCCTGGATTATTCATTTGTGCCTTAAATTTGAATATGCACATTAAAGTATCTCAAGTACAATTGTGGGTCTCTGAATTCCAAGTAAATAAATATAAACTAATTATCAAAAGAAAATCTGTAATTGCTGATATGATTGAAAGAATGCTAATAATGCAATTGTTCAGTAACCTAATTTTCTGTTTCTGTTGAGCTAATTCTTCATTTCCTATGCTGATAATTATGATGGAAATGTGCTACTAGCATATGTCAGAGAAACCCCAACCAACCGACAATTTTACAACATCTACGATCAATATTTTGCAAAGTTTTTGTTGTTGTTGTTGTTGTTATCGTTGTTGTTTTTGGAGATGGAGTCCCTGCTATGTTGCTCAGGCCAGTCTCAAACAACTGGGTCCAAAGAATCCTACCTCACCTGCCCAAGTAACTGGCACTATAGGTGCAAACCACTGCACCTGGCTAACTTTATGACTTTTATTCAAAATCCTATATAAACTTCTTAGTAGGCCCCTAATATTTCATAAATTTAATTTTGGCAATTCATCAACATTATAGTGAAAGAGAAAGAACTAGTTAAACTATAAGTAATGTATAACGTGTGGTCAAGTTAATTATTGACAAATAGAATCTAATTCCAGCTAAGGCATGAGTTCAGTGTTATCCAATCCCTACTATTTTTTTAAATTATAGATACATTTATTTTTCTGGATGTTAGAGTTTTTCTGATTTTCAGTTTATCATTAAACTTTCTCTTTCTGGTCTTGTATTTACCTAACTACCCTAGTGGAGGTTATTATTGATGTTAGATTACAGACTTTAGGATCCATACCTTTGAACAATGGAATATGATCTCTAGAATTTACCACAGAGAATTTCTCTATTAATGTTCCCGCAGGTGCCTCAACAAAAATGACACCACCAATTCTTCTAATTTCATGCTTCATTAATTTTAGGCTATCGCTAAAATTCTTTTAGTTTAGGATCAATCAATGTTATTCTTTTAATTTGTTTCCTGAGTATAAATGCTGTAAAGTAGTTCCCCTATTTTTAATTCATTTATTTTGTCTCCTATCATAGGGGATGTACTGATTATCCTCAGTGTTATGAATTCACTTAATTATGCCCTTTAATCTTAGTGCAAAACATTCCTGATTTTGACTTGTGTTTAATAAAAAAATTCTCCTGAACAAAATTATGTAAAATTACTTTAAAAAATAAAAGTCTTCTTTCTTTCTTTCCTTCCTTCTTCTTTCTTTCTCTTTCTTTCTTTCTTTTTTCTTTCTTTCCTTCCTTCCTTCCTTTCTCTTTCTCTTTCTTTCTTTCTTCTTTCTTTCTCCTTCCTTCCTTCTTTCTTTCCTTCCTCCCTCCCTCCGTCCCTCTCTCTCTCTCTCTCTTTCTTTTTCTTTCTTTCTTTTTCTTTATTTCTTTCTATTGAGACAGAGTCTCTGTCACCCAGGCTGGAATGCAGTGGTGCCATCTCGGCTCACTGCAACTGCTGCCTCCTGGGCTCAAGCCGTTCTCCTGCCTCAGCCTCCCAAGTAGTTGAGATTGCAGGCCTGCGTCACCAAGAAGCCCAGTGAATTTTTGTATTTTTAGTAGAGACAGGGTTTCACCATGTTGATCAAGCTGGTCTCAAACTCCTGAACTCATGTCATCCTCCCGCTTCGGCCTACCAAAGTGCAGGCATTACAGATGTGAGCCACCGTGCCCAGCCATCTTTCAAATAGTATAATAATAAAATATTGTGGCTAGTTTTAGAAACTTATCCTTAGATACATACCATGGTAGCATCATATACAATTTTTTAACTTTAATAAAATCTAAAGGTTTTTTTGTTTTTGTTTTTCTAAATAGATGATGACATAATACATAATTTCTAAATAGGACTATCACATAACACCAGAATGTTTGTTTTTAATTTCTATAAATTCATACTTTTAATGTCATTTCTGTTTTTAATAGCTTTTAAATTGTGATTTTAATATGTATGTGTCTCCATTAAAGCTAAGCATAAATATTAATATCAGTTAAACTCAGTGACTAGCAGGTTGGCTTCCAAAAAAATTTCTAATGCTAATTTCTTAACTGTCTGTATTTTCAAACCATAATTTCTCTAGTTTTTGAATAGCAATGTTGGGAAATGTTCAGATTTTTTTTCCAAATTACAAATAAGTCATTTGGAGAAATGTCTTCTGATCAGCTACATTCTGAAGACTTACCAGTTATGTTCTCAAACTATGCTGAAATACTCAGCAGAAATATAGCATAAGCATCTACATATTTCATGTTAAAAATGTATGTGTCATGGTTCATCAACTTATTTTCATTCAGCAAGTCTTTGTTGTACACCTGCTATATGCACAGGAGGTGGCAATGCATTTCCTGAAATTAGTAAGACAAAATTGGTTCCACGAAGGGAACTAGGACAAGTAAGAGACACCAGTATAATAATTGAAATCTGGCTGAGAAATAGAGGCAGAGATCCTTGGCTGACAGTTCTAAAATGATTGCCATGGCTCAATGTAGACTGTGTAGACCAGGTTACGAACCCAAGTGAAAAATCTACCCCAGAGGGTTTTGTGTGGCCAGAACAATATTTCTAGTGCTTTGAATATGAATGCCTCCCAGGAAAGCACTGCTTTCCAGCTAGGGAGAGGTACTGTTTTGTTTTTTCACCCTGAACCTAACTCTGTCACATTTGCCTTCTTGGCCCCTTCTGTAAGCCAGACGCCCCTGGGCTATAGCAGGAGGCCACAAGCCATGACCTATGAACCAAATCTGGCTCCAGACCTGTTTGTGTGCCTCCCATGTAATATTCTCTATGGTTTCAAAGGCTTATAATTTTCCAAAAGGATATGCCACAGAGACTTATGTGGCTTACTTAAATAGTTTAACACATTTACCATCTTGATCTTTACAAAAAAAGTTTGTTCATCCCTAGTCTAGAATAACACTCCCCATGTGTTTGTTGATGTACTCATATATAGACTTATTACACACGCACATCAAGTAACTTATATTGCCAGAGAAAATTGCAAAAGTCTTTGCAATGATCAACAAAGATTCCTGGAGGTTGTGTCTAACACATTCCTCGGGTAAGGTTTTCTGATTCTATAATGTCCTGCAGTGTTGATATCATTAAGATATTTTACACAAAATCCTGTAATTTATAGATGATCCATGGCCATGCAACTGATTCTTGTCCATAAACGTGTAGGACAACGTTATTTTGTGACAGTGCAATTTATTTCCCCACCCACGATGGAAGAGCCACTCTTGCATCCATTAAGCACATTCATTTCGGCATTATTGGGTGCCTAGTTGTATGACACTTAGATTCTCCTTTGAACTGGCTGTAGTAACTTACTGGTTTCCTCATTAACTAATGGGATAAATAAAATAGTTGATACATGTTCTTTTTATGTTCTTATAAAGTTATGAGCTTACCAACTTTCACCCTTTATATATGTTAACTTATTTATGTTCTATAGATATGCTATTGTACTAATATATATTATAAACATAGAGATTCAAAAAGAGCTTTTTGAACACAGTGTGACATGCACACCCCACTTTTGATGCCACTATAATTTTTGATATACTTAAATGTTTTAGCTACCTTGATCTTGTGAAAGAAAACTAAGAAAAACTTCTGACAAATAGCTCAAATTATTGAATTCACATTTTCTGAGTGTATTGAAGATGTTTTTTAAAAAAAACTTTGTCATATCAGTTAGTCCAATAAGGACAGGTGGATTTTTTTAATGTTGGATGGAAATGTACATTCTAATGATCAAACATCACTAACATAATTTACTATTGTCTGTGAAATCGGACTTTCAAATGTAGCTGCATTTCTCTTCCTTAAAGCATACTCTTGGATTTACTTATGTTTTTACAAATCTAGGTCTTAAACATCTTTGCCATCATTTATAATGCAGACTTCATGCTGAGAAGAGCACTCGATACTGCCACCGAAGTTCTGTTGTCTGGTGTCGTTTTGTCAATTATGCTGATGCCAGGGACCATGGAACAGTGCCACTATTTCCAAGAGCATCAGCAAATCGAAAGATCTTCATGCAATGGTTGTTCTAGAAAAGTCTACTACATTGGTTTATGCTTTAAAAATAGTTACTACCAGAGTAGTAATTTTTCAGTCTGTCCATTAAAAGTTCAAGTGTATTATCGCATTTTTTAAGTTGTAAAAGGATGATGTACACATATCCTTAAACATAGTATATAAAAGCAACTACTCAATGGAGATTTATGTGATAAGATTACTCATGTAAATAAAATTATTTTTCTATGAATTAATAGTGCAATTTAAAACTGGAAGGCATTTTCTTTAAAAATGTATTCCCTATACCACTGAAATAAAAAAAAATCAAATGTAAAGCCCTGTAAAAAGTCATACCTTTTTCAATTAATAGGGACTTACAAAAATTTTATTGAACAGTTAGAATATTAAAACCCAACATATTTTTTTAAAATTTATGTGGGGTTCTTAATGAGTAGCAGGTAGCTTTATGTCTGCCACAAACCTTTGGTAAGTGTGATTTAAATGCAAATGTCATGTAGTAAGAGATCTTATATTTCTTTTAGAGACTAAGATTCAAGCAGTGTTTGCACTAGTGGCCTTTACATGCTAGCACCTTCTTTCACTGCCTCACTCATGTATGGAACTTCTATACATATGTAGACATAGTACTTATACATGGTATATACACACACACACACACACACACACACACACACACACACACATACGCACATGCACATAGCACCATGGTATTCATCCATGGTACTTATATACATATAAATTAACTCTTATTGAAATAGTGTTAAAACTACAATATGGTTTTGTGTTATGATAAAATCTACATTATTCCCTGAACCTTGGCATATTCTGTACACAGCTCTGATTCATTTGACATTTGAGGACATCATAATCTTGACATTTTGAGCTTCTGGGGAAGTTCCTGTTACACTAAGAATTTTGGCGTGCTACTGTTCCAAAATAAGTGATTATTTTAGTTCCAGCAGATAGTCTGAATTTATAATGAAGAGGGTAAAAATCACCAATGCCACCCCCACCATCAAAATGATCTATTCTTAAAAAATCCTACAGTCTTCTAAGTGATCAGCATACCCACTGACTTAGACCTTCGAGGATCCTCCCAGTTTCCAAGTTCTGCTTAGTCCTAGTCCAAATGACTACACTGTCGTCAAAGAGACCAGGTCTGGAATAGGTGTGCCCTGATGACAGGTTACGACAATGCCAGCTCCAAACAGGCCTCAATTTTTCCTGAGAGACACACTTTATATTATGACATTTTGGTACAACTAGAAAGGTGCCAAAATTAAATATATAATCAATTGCTTCTTAATCTATGTCCCCTGCCACTTTATTCTTAGCAGTCATTATAGTGTTTTATTTATAAAAATTTGTATGACTCCCTGCATAGACTCTAAGCCCATGCTAGGCGGGGATAATGATTCATTAATTACTATTCTCATTACCTGCATATAGAACAGTGACTGACACAGAGAATAATACAAATAAATGTTTGTCTTGTTTAAATAAATCAAATAAAAAGTATTTCTGTAATCAATCCACAGTCCATAATTGAGATGATTCTGTGCTGTTTAGAGTAGAGATGTCCAAAAAAGATGTCTACAGATTTATCAGTGTACTTATGTCAGAATCAAATACATTATTATAGATAGTTTATGAATCAGTACAATAGAAAATTATGGTCACGGACTATAACATTTAACTTTAGATATTTGCATTGCTAGGTCATGAAACACTAATACAATTTAATCTTGCATTTGCAATAAATCCCTAGATTCATGAAAGAATGACAAAACAATACGGAATTCAATTTTTCTGGCCATGTAGCTTTTAGAGCTTATATGAGTATGAATGACTCATATATCTCAAAACTATGAACTTATCAAACTCACCCTTGAAAACGGTTACAGGAATTGAGTGAGAAATAGAATTGTGCATTAAGATGCTATATGTAATTGAAAAATAGAAACAAGGAAAATAAAATTTGCAGCATATTGACACAAACCCACATTAAAACTATAAGACTGTCATTAAAAACACGTTTAAAAATCTGTAAACTATCAAAAAAATGTCCGCCTATAGCACAAACTATATCTATTGGCTTGGGGATAAAACACATCTAAAATTAAATTTCCCAAATTCAAATTAGGAATGTTATTCTGGTTTTAAGATTTATACCATAGGCTGGAAAAATTATTTGAAAAATTATGCATTTAATTAGTTCAAAAATAATCGTTCTGAAACTGACAAAAAAAGAACCAGAAACAGTGAGTTTCAGCTAAATTTAAATGTTTATGTAGAACTTACCATAGCTACCAGCAAGTGCTTATTGTATAGTTGCTTGAATTAATGAAAAAATCTTTATTGGAAATAAGATCAATAGCTTAGAAAATACTGAGACAAAGCTTTAATAAGAAACAAAAAACCAGAAAGGTCTATTTCTTACTTCATTTTTCTTCCTCCTTTTGGAAATCTCGAAACTGTCTGAAGATTTGTCATATTTTAACATTTGACACACTTTGTTTCAGATGCATGAACAACATTATTTTACATCCTAGTGGGCAGAAGAGCAAGGGGTATCAGGTGTTAGCTAGCACAAAAGGAAATAGCCAAATGTGGAGGCATGTACCAGTGAAGACAGACTCGGCATAGGCATGAGGGTGAGATTAGACAGTGAGAATTTGCTCCAAGGAGCACCCATACCTGGTTTTTCTCTTGCAGGTCAATTTGTGACGTCTTGAAATCAGGACTTGGAGAGTTTGCACTTAATCTAATTTTCTTATCCAAGAGCTCTTCCATTTCTTTCACCTGGATCTTCAACCTTCTATTTTCTCTCTCCAGTCCCTGCTTTTCTGTTTCAAGTATTTCCCTCTTGTCCCATTCCGAGCTGTTTTCAGCTTGCAATCTCTCTAGCTACACACAGAAAACACAAAAAAGCAGCATGCAGCATTTGCAACTGCCAAAAGGTAACGCCACCGACAAACAGACTCCCATTAAGAAAGGTTCATGGATATGTCCATTGATATAATTTTAAAAAGAAAATTCTATTTGTTTGAAAACATGAGAAAAATACAAAAGTCTGAAGATCAGGCCAAACCGTAGATAAATAGACTTTTCCTCTTGGTTCACATAACTATCTCTACAGCCATATGGACCATATTTTTCAAATACATGTGTCAAGTGAAAAACTGCTGCTCTTGGGAACACATTAATCTCCACTCTCAACTGATGAACATTCTCAGTGGAGAAGACACAAAACCATTTTGTGGGCAATTTTGATTGGATATATTCCACTTATTCATTCACTCATTTATCTAGGGAATAGATAAATGCTATATATCTATCTTTCTATCTATCTGTCTGTCTATCTATCTATCCATCCATCCATCTATCTATGCAACATTCGCAGTTGCCAAAAGGTAATGCAAAAGGTAATTTCATTTTGGCCAGGCGCGGTGGCTCACGCCTGTGATCCCAGCACTTTGGGAGGCCCAAGCGGGCGGATCACGAGGTCAGGAGATCAAGACCATCCTGGCTAACACGGTGAAACCTCGTCTCTACTAAAAATACAAAAAATTAGCCAGGCGTGGTGGTGGGCGCCTGTAGTCCCAGCTACTTGGGAGGCTGAGGCAGGAGAATGGCGGGAACCTGGGAGCTGGAGCTTGCAGTGAGCCGAGATCACGCCCAGCCTGGGCGACAGAGTGAGACTCCGTCTCAAAAAAAAAAAAAAAAAAACGAAGAAAGAAAAGTAATTTAATTTTATATTGAAATACATATATATACTTTATAATTTTGTATTTTAAAATTTTACATTAAAATATTTTCAATGTAAAATTATATAAAATTGAAACAATACTACAAAGAAAATCTTATTGGGACACAGCCGTGCTTCGCACTTTGCCTATAACTGCCTTCACACACAAAGGCTAAGTTAAACTGTTGAGAGAGAGACCATATAGGTAGTAAAGCCCTAAATAGTTACTTTGTGGTCCTTTACACTAAAGTTTTGTCTACCTCTGCCCTCTTCCCATGGTTCTCAACCAAGGCTGCATGGTATAGCAACATGAGGAGATTTTTATAACCATCAATGACCAGAAGCCTACTTTAGAAATTCCGATTTAAGATAATTTTAACATCTCCTTTGCTTTTTATTATTTTAGTGTTTTTATGTTTTAAAGAGGCAGTATCAAATGTATTTATTTTCTGCAATTTTATTACATCTAAGTGCTCATTATGATGAGGTGCAATTATATTCATCTGCTATAATTTTTTTTTTGTGGACATTGTAAGTAGAAGTGAATAGTAGCTTTTTTTTTTTGCTGTAAATTATAGTCCTGAGCTATGCATTCTAATCTGACTTCACGATTTATCTTCTGGATAAGCTTAGTCAGGTAACTTCATCTACCCCAATGTGGACAATTTATCTAATCTGATGAGGTTTGTGAGAAGTGAAATTAATCAAGGTAATTAGAAAGCACTTTGTCTAGCAATGTAATACTTAAAGGAGCAACACTGTGGTAATATAAATTTTTTTAAAAAATGTATATTTCTCTCATATATTTGGGCATATGGACATCAATGTAATTTATTGCATATATCTATACAACAGAGTAACTCTTTACAGTAGAAAATCTATTAGAATCTCATCCTGGTTCCACCACTTACTCACTGTCTAATTCTGGACATTTATTGTCTTATTAAGTTTTCTTACTAGTAAAATTAGTATGGTACCATACATATAATACCATAAATACAATACCACAAATGCCACATTTGTGGTATTGTATGGACAGAAGAGGGTCAACTACTCAAAATTCCTTGCAAACTATTTAGGATGATTAAAGTATGAGGCATTTTAAAAATATCTCAAAAGGATAAACATTCTAAATTACTTGTTTTTACATTGTTAATTATAATGGCTTGATTGCAGCATACTTTATAATTATCATACTGTTATAAAATCTGTTGCTATGACATGTTAAATTCTAAAAACCCATCAACTTAGTCAACATTTAGAAAAATGTTACATTTCAAAAATATCCTTTATAATATCATAATAAATTATGATATAAAAGCCTAAAAACTGCTTTTTCATATATATATAATTGTACCATTATTGTAGAAAATGTTCTGTTCCCAAATCTAAGAGATGCTCTGGCTTCTAAAATGTAGGAAACCAAAATTACATTCTTGGCACATTTACCTATTATGTATAATAAACTAAGGGTCAAATTTTAGATGATGTAGTTTGACATTTGGGATGCTTGTTTGGGAATATGAGGTGAAAATATTATATCACAATTTAATTTAGTACATTACATTACTTTCATTGTTAAGATTAATACTTACAGTTTCTATCATTGCCTCACTTGTCAGAATAAAAATAATAAAGTTGCCACAAAAAGGCAGCAACTTAGTAATGAAAAATTAATATAAGGAGAGCAAATGTATTTTTGGGCTAGGACAAATATGCTGTGTCAAGTCTTTGCAAACTTGTAGGATTCTTTTAAATGTTAAAATTAAATAAATTGATTTAACACTAAATAACAGATAACAAGTAGAACCAAGGTTTTAAATAAGTAATACATGGTCTGAATGAACAAATTTTAACTCTTAAGATTTTTTTTAAGTAATGATTTTAGCAGTAGCAACAACAAAGCTTAAATAATGCCTTCTGATGTTTTACTATTTACAGATTTATCAAAACATACAAATTATTTGATAAATATATGCATATAACATATATTAAAAATTAAAAATCTTATAAAAATTATTAGTAGTTTTAGTTATTTTGTAAAACTGTTTCTTATCACATTATTCTTTTCCAAGAATCATATGAAAATCCACTAATTTAAAAAGCATTTAATTGCATGTACCTTAAAATGATAAATAAAAAATCAAGTAATATTTTAAGCTCTCAGAGTTTACCATAAAAAATTACAATAATTTTATCAAATGGAAATAGAATTCCATTGCTTTGCTTCTGATGATGAAGAGAAACTCCTAAAATATTTTAATTCTTACTCAACTGTGAATTTTAACCATTAGTGTGTTCTAGCATTAAATGAATTTCAGATAATGCAGAAATTACTGAAACATGTTTTCTGAAAATTTTAACTTAAAAGTACATTCTTTGTAGAGTAAGTACTAAAATATTTGTTCACTTAATGACATCAATTTCTTATTAAACACTGAGAAAAAGTACATAAATATCCAACACTATATTTACTGAATGAATATTTATTGAGCATATTTATGTATCAAGAAACAAAGAGGAACTGAATATATGACATTAAAAATGCAAATAGAATATGAGTAAAATTGGGCATCTTTTTACAAAGGAAAAAAATTGAGTATCATAGAACGGCCTGCAATAAATCAGGTAAAAGGAGAAGGTTGTTTGAGGAAATGATATTTAAGCTGCAACTTGAAGTTTAACAAGGCAGAAAAGCACAGCCAAGCCCAGACTGTACCAAGCACAGGAAGCAGGAAATATGTTTGAACACTGCAAGACCAAGAGGAGTCTGTCCAGTTATGGAAAGCTAGGATTTGGGGAGGACATGGTATAAAAGGAAATTGGGCAAACACAGACTGGTTCTGAAAAATAAGTATGAATAGCAGAATCACTTGAGTTTCTCGTAAAAACTGTAGTATTGTGATTATTCCTAAGGATAAAATGTTGGATCATTTTCTAAACATAGCTATTTACTCATTCTTCAACTGTCATTGCTTGATATTGTTGAAAACATACCTAAAATTGTAATCATTAACAACAACTGGAATGCAAGCTTTATGAAACCAGGACTGTGTCATTTTGCTCATAAGCCCAGCACCAGACACACACTGTATGTGTGCTCCATAAAAAACTGTTAAGTGAGAGAGAAAGCAGATAATGATGGTCTCCAGGAAAAATCCTTTCTGTATTTCAATGACAACAATTAGACACAAAGCAAAATTAAGACAGCACTCTAGAAAAATCCAGTTACTTGACTTACCATGACCTAACATGAAAAGGATTTCTCAGTACATTGACTCTGAGCTCTTACTGCTATTGTCAGAGCTGCTTTACATTTTATAGTAGTGAACACAGTGAGGCAGAGATGATTTTTAATAAAATAACCAACAGATGAGTCCCAATTCTCATTTAGACTGATTGCTTCAATTTGTGTTCTTTAAAACATAAGAAAACTTTTTCCTACAACCTAATGTTGTGAGGGAGAAAAGAAATCATTTAGGGAAAATATTTATTAACTTCCAAATTCAAGTCAAAAATGTCTAAAGTCATAAGTTTATTCTCTAAAGAAGAAAACATCAACAGCCACTTCAAATACAAAATAGTGTATTAACGTTTTCCTTAAGTTTTATCAAGATGACAATCACTTTTTAAATGGCCCTAATCAACTGAGAAAACTCCCAAAAGCATGCACTATATGTCACTTGGCAGGCCAGTGAAGAGTCACCTAACACCAATGTGGATGTTCCAGTAATCGATTTGCAAATATTCCGAATTTTGATTTCAGACAAGTTAGCCATAAAACCTCATTATATATACTGTGGTTTTGGAGGAAAGAAGGAAATGACAGAAAGCATTTCTGTTTCCTAGCAGTAAGAAATTATCACCCTTTATTGAGGCCCTAAGGTATCCTGGGTAAATAGTCATATAGATTATTTCCTATTCTTACAATGATTCCACAAATCATTTGACTGTGCTATGCATGAGGGAGCCGGGGTTCCAAGAGTAGAAGTCATTTTCCAGTTGGACAAGGAGTCCAAGCCATGGTTCACCTAAAGATCCTCTCTGGTTCTATTTCTGAGCTCAGAAACCAGTAAACAGGACCACATATCCACTTGCAATAGCAACTACCAGATTCTAAATCCTATATTGCATTATAGCAAAGGTTTCATTTATGATTTTGGTTTGGTTTTACATCTTTTAGGTTTTTTTCCCCTTTTTGTTCTGTCTCTGTCTAAGGCAAATTAATTCACAAGAGAGGCAATTTCTGTAGAATCACATTTAAAAGTCTGGCAACTCCATTTTAAATGAGTCCATATTATTGATATCACCCCTTGTATCCTTTACCAGTCTTCCTCTATGTCTTAGAATCACAAATAAGAATTGGAGGAACCCCTTCCTAAATGAAAATCTACTTCCAATCTGTCCATAGTTAAATATAGCCTAGGAATAGCTCAGTCTCTTTTTGACCAAGAGTCAACAGTACAATAAATGATTTTAGTGATGTGTAATGTCATACATATTTTAGTTGCTTTCTTTTTATTTAAAATACTTGGAGAATTTCTAAAAGTAAAAATTGCCTCACTAGTTTGAAACAAAATGTGTGCCAAAGTTAAATATAAAAGAAGAGAGTGGCCAAAATGCTATTTCAGATTAAACATGAATCAAAAGCAATGTAAGCATTTTTTAATGCATCTATTTCTAAATAAGTCAGTACATATTAGAATGACAAGTGAAAATACATTTGTAAATACTTTGATTATGTTCTGGTAGAGAAAACTTACAAACCTCACAAGTAAAATCTCTTAAGGTGATGCTTTGAACCCTAGATTTCACAACAACCATGAACTGCCTCAAAAGTTCTTAATGATCTTATAGAATTAATACTTTCCCCATTTCAATTAGAAGTAATAATCATCTATACATAACTTAGGAACTATGAAAACTAAACATAAAAATAAACATGTTACTGTTATCCCTGCAAAATGAGAAATGTTTCATGAAAGTATTCAAGCCCAACCAGAGAAAAGCCTTGATTTAAAACCAAAACAGGAAAAAGATACCCTTCTTTCACTCCCATGCCAAACACTGACATGCTACCACGGATTTCTTATAAAATCAAGGAAGTGTGAAGCTTTACAGGATGAGTGCTTACCAAATCTGAGAAGTGAAACACAATAGAGCTGGTAAAATGTAGATCTTGTTCCAGGGATAATAGGAACAAGGGGTTTATATAAAGCATCTATAATGGGACTTAATTTTACCAGGCACAAACTACACTCTCAAGCGTGCTCTATTATTAGGAAGAAATATGCAAACACACAATACTTAACAAGATCTGCATTGGAAAAATGAATGTATTATAAGGGAATTGTAATTAAACATGCGAGGTAAGCGCTCTATTTGCAAAATCTCTCCTAGAAGTAATTTTAAAAGTAGACAAATTATCTTGGCACCGAAGCTGCCAAACAGGTATTCTCAAGGATTTCAATTGATCTCAGTATCCGAGAAACATGAAACCTGCTGACACTGCCTAAAACAAGCTTTTCTGCTCAACCGAGAATATGCTTTGTGTTAATCCATATATTTGTTTTCTCTAAGGAATTAACAAGCATTATTTGTAGACACTCTGATGGTTCAGAAAAAAATAGCAACTTAGCTTCAATTATTAGCATTGAGTTGTAAAGAAGAAAAAATTTATATATAATTTAAAGGAGGAAAATAGTGGGATAAGAGATGGTAAAATGAATCAGAACTGGAGAATGATGCACAAAGAAAGAATAAAATTGTGACAAAGTATTAACCAGCACCCCTCTTAAATCATCATCTTTTATTCCACATCTGTGCTAAGAATGATTTAGCATAACCATTTTGTGTTTTATATATGTTGCTGTTCTAATATCTGGGTTTTTAGGGGGAAGTTGAATTTGCCAAAACAGATACATGGATGAACTCTTTGGAAAAAAAAAAAAATTGAAGACTAACAATTAGCTTTTTTGTAATTAAACCAGAATTACATATGCATTGACATTAAAATTTGATCACCTAGACAAAAGGATTACTCTTATAACTGGGTAAGCTAATTCTTTTTTTATTCATCTTTAAAGTCAGCAGTTTTTATTGGCCTCTCTATTCATTACTGAGTTATAATGACAACTGTGGTGATAGATCAACCGCCCATAAGTGTGTAACTTTGATTCTGGGCTGGTGTTAATTATTCAGTTTATCTATCATTGGACAAATACTAGTGTTTATTATACATAGATACAGATATCCAGATATACATATTTTTGCCGGTGTATACACACAAAATTGATCTTATATCCAGCAATATCTCTAAACTCTCAGAAAATATATCTTGTAGATTATTTTGTGTTTTGTAAATAGATAATTGTATCATTTTTGATCATTGTAATTTTGTATCTTTCCAACTCTTGTAATTGTATTTATTTGTCTTCCTTTCTGGAAGTGGCTGGGACCTGAAGAAAAATATTAAACTGATAGCATGCTTCCAATCATTATTAAGTAAAACATTTGCTCTAAAATGTTGCTACTTGATACCAGATTTTAACAGTCCACTTTGATTGCTACTGTGTTAAAGTTTTTCCCTATAAGCATAAATTTAGTTTTGGCAAATGCTTTTTAAATAACATTTGAGATAACCATGCCATTGATTTTTGCTTTTAGTCTGTTTAATGTGATGATTTGCATAACAGATGTTCTAATGCTATAATATGTCTTCCACTACTGTGACAAAGCAATTTTTAATTACTAAATTTAAATTAATATTACTTGCACTTGATGAATGTATTTGCTACTAAATTTATCTGTGAAATTAACTGTAATTTTCCTTTCTTCTATTATCTTTCTTTGGATGCAGTAGTAGAGTTAAATTAACACATTGGAAAAAGTTGGAAAGTATTTCTGCTTTTCTCTTCTCTGGAAGATGTCCTTAAAAATTGGAATCATATATCCTAAATAGTACAGCTTGTGCATAAACTTTTCTGATACTGGAGTTTCACTGCAAGAAGAGTTTTCATTTATTATATTTTAATTTAATTACTTGCTGTTACAAATCCATTCAGCCTTTCTATTTCTAAAGTGTCATATTGGGTAAGCTATATTTTTCTGTTCAGTAATTTGTTTCATGTAAGGTTTCATTTTTATTAGCAGTGTCTCTTCATGGTGTTTCCTTATATTTGTAAATCTCTGCCTTATCAAAAGCTATGTCTACTTTCTATTACTAGTAATTTCTAATTATAGCTTCTTGATTAGTTAGTTATTTTTTCCAAAGAATTAACTTCTGGCTTTGCTATCTCTATTAAAGTTTTAAAAAATTATTTGATCAATTCCTAGTATTGTCATTCTTCTCTTCTTACTACACTTTTCTTCTGCCACTTTTTAACTTTTAAAGTAGAATATTAGCTTATTTGCTCTTTTGTCTTTGTTATTTTTGTTATTCTGGATACTCCAAGAAGCAATTCTACCACTCATTGTAGAAATGTAATAAATTTATTAGGGAGAATGCCTATGAGAAAAAAATGGAGAGGAAGACAAGAGAGGTGGGGAATAGTCAAACTGCGATGCAAGACTGGCTTTGAGTGAGGGAGAAGCAGTAAAGAAGGGAGGATGCTGTGAAGCCTCTGAGACCTCACTGCAGTCTAAGCAAAGTTATGCAAGACCCTTAGGGGTTTTTGAGTCAACATCAGTAGCCAGAGGAACTTCACACCTCCCAGGCACAGAGAGGTCAGTGTTAGGCTGGGAGCAGCCTGTGGAAAGCAAGATCTCATTTCCTGGTTTCAGAACGTAGCAGTTGGGTTCTGACTTAACTATACTCCCTGTAATTGAGATATGAGAGGCATTGTCTAATGTCAGACACAGCTATTTCCTTATATACGTATTGATGATACGTATTGATACCTATTTTTAAGCTTTACAGTATCCCTCAAGATTTCAATGTTTTTATCTTTCAGTCTTAAATTACATTAAATTTATTTATTTGCTAGACTTATTTAGATGTCTGTTTTGTAATATCCAAATAAATTAGTTTCTTAATTTTTTGTAATCAATACAAAAACAGATGACTATGGCTATAAAATAGTATCCTTTGAAAACTGCATAGTTTAAAACATGAACACATACTAAATCTCAATCTCTCAACCCAACCTCCAAAGATCAAAACTGAAAAAAAAAAATAAAATTACTGGTAGCTGCAAACCTGTCAACATAATAAAGAGGCTTAGACTTATAGAATCTTGACAGATAGGTAAGAGGTGCAATAAATGTCTGAGGGCAGCAGAGCTTTCTCTGGAGACCACGGGGGAGCAGAGTCAGATAGGGATGGTGCAGAAGAGAAAACATACACTATCTGGATGTCCTGTAAAGGTAGCCACATCACCTTAAGCAGGGAAATAACTGAGAACAGGTCTCAGACTTGGGGAGCCAGAACACAAGCTACTATCAGAAATGTAATAAAGGAGATTAGAAAGCCCAAGGGTAATTGTTTTCAGGTTTTTCAAGCTCATGAGTAGCACTCTAGATTGCAAGGGGTATCTTGGAAAGCAGGGGTGTCATTTAGAAACTTCCTGGAAAGGGACAGTAGGAAAGCAGGAAGTTGATATTAAGGGAATTATCAAAGAATCATAAGACAAATTTATTTTCATCCTCCCTACCCAAAAGCCTGAATTTTAAAAAAGTGTCCCTTCACTATATCGACAAAAGAGGGCACGCGACAACTAAGATATTAAGTACACAACTCAAAAATTTTATTATTCCACTTTCCCCCATAGAACCTACCTGTTATCACTTATTCTTGTTATCCCAGGAAAATCCTACCCAACTGTTATGGACTGAATTGTGTTCCCCCCAATATTTGTGTTTAGAAGTCTTATCCCCAGTGTGATTGTATTTGGAATTAGGTCCTATAAATACGTAACAAAGGTTAAGAGGATTCATTAGGGTGGGGCCTTAATCCAATGGAACTGATGTCCTTACAAGAAAAGGAAGATGTACCAGAGATCCCTCTCTCCAAGTGAGCACAGAGGAAAGACCGTGTAAGGACACAGTGTTCAGACCATGCTAGACAATATTCACTATAACACCCTAAGAAAATTAATTCATGATTCTATAATGTTAAAGAGAGAAAAAGAGACAAAGAAAAAAAGAAAGTAAGAAAAACTACTGGGAAGGGCAGAGAAATGGTAGCTCAAAACCGTAAACAGATAGAATAACTTTTGCAACTACCAATTATAATAAATGTACATAAAGATCATCAGTGGGTTTCAGAATCACTAGATAAAGGGTTTCTGGAGAAAACGATACATTCAGGAATCAAAGCGTTCTACCACACACGACTTCCAATTTCAAAGTGAGTATGATATTGGAGAAAGCTGGCAGTCCACACCTTAACCAAGTGATTCTATTTAGCATGGGTAATAGCTGAACAACATGGCATTGTTTCTCTTAATATGAAGCATTAGGAAATCCATGGAGATGTTATATATTATCCTTACTAAAAATACGTTAACCTGAGTCTAGTCTGTCGATCAGTGGTGTTCAACCATGATGATTTTGTCCTGAGAAGACATTTAGCAAAGTCTGAAGATGATTTTAGTTGTCACATCTGAAGAAGTACTACTGGCATCTGGTGGGTAGAAACCAGGAGTACTGCTAAACATCCTACAATGTACAGGGCGGCACCCCACAAAATGTCAATAGTGCCAAGGGGGAGAAATCCTGCTCTAGACTTAATTCTTGTTTGCAGGAAATACAGAACATAGAAGAATAAAGGATACCATTAACAATCAATTAGACCAATACAGAATATAGCATATTGTACCACTGAACCTATCTGATTGTTTAAAACACCACTTTCAGGGGAAATAATGAGAGAATCTATTCTAAACTAAAAGCAATTAGGAAGATATAACAGCAGACGCATTAACAAAACTAGACTGGAGGCTGCTTTACAATAATGCCTATAAAAGACATTCTAGGAAAAAGCTAATTTATGAATTAGCTATTGATAATATTAATAATTTATTAATTTATTCAGTTTGAACATTATGATCATGTAGGTAAATGCCATTATTCTAGGGAGATGCACGTTAACACGTTTGAGATAGGCATCATGATGACTGCCCCATGTGTTGAAATAGTATACCTACAACAGACAATGACCTTAAAAGATAAAAGATAGTGCTGATTTTAACATTTATTAAAGTTAGAAATATACTTTTTTAAAGAACATAGATAAAGAAAAACATATTGCAATAGTAGCCTATGTAGGAAATGGTATGGAAAAAATATGCAGAAAATATAAAATGAATGATTGAGCACAAAGAGAAAGGCTTTGTAGAAACCAGTGGTGATCGTGTGCCATAAACTAAAGCAGATTGCCTAAGAAAGTTGTCTGTGTCTGGGTGCTAAATAAGTAAAAAGTAAACCTATTTATTAAACATAAATATGAACGTATGCCTTGGGTATTAAGATATCACCATCACTCCCAGGGTCCTGCTTGCAGAATTTTATTTATACTCTGGCACAGATAGACAAGTTCTAGATAAAACATGTTTTCCCACTGCACACTATAAATATGTATTGATTTTGATGTTTCAAGCTTGTATTTACCTGGTAAGGTTAAAACTTCAGGACGCGGGAAAAAAAATATTGTGTTAGTTGTGACATCAGCATTAAAGGTACACTTGAGGGAAGATTTACATCCGTAGCCTAAGTTTTCTCTTCTAGGAGTGGAAAAACATTTTGCAAGTGCGGGTTAGTTGAAAGGATCGATGACTCAAATATGTCAGTGAGCCAAAGTCCAACACGGACATTTGTCCAAATTCAAAAACAAATGTCAATGCCTATGGATCGATTACATAAGACTCTTCAGCTCACCTGACCTTTTTTACAGAAAGGTTCTTAACATTTATGGCAGAGGGTAGGATTTCCCAAACGATTAGATAAAGGTCAGAGTATACACTTGAGTGTCGTTTGAAATTTAGTTTTCAATAATTATGTATGATCAGAATTCAAAACCATTTGTAGTGAAAATTTTAAGTGGCTCTTGTCTAGAACCTGGCATATATCCTTTGAGCTTCCTATTACGCTTGCTTTTACCTCAATGCTCCACCTCACTGCTGCGCTCCGCATTCTCTCACCTCCACAAAGTAAAATCGATGGGAGAAGGAAGAATCTCCTTCCCTCTCTTGCCAGCAGTCCTAGTGTCAAATAAAGGAGTAGGTTAAAATGACAACTGCTTCTACTCAACCTAGATTAGTGGATAGAGCATACATGAGGAAAAGCCTTTGTGGGGGCCAAGATGTTTAACTATAAAAAGAGGAAATATAGAATGAGTATTGAAAAATTTCAGGACCTAGAAGCTAAAAAAGCAGTGGTCAGGACTGTGGGATTGTCTTATAAGTCATTGGTACTGAAATAAGTAAAGAAAGGCTTGAACTCTAAATGTCAAGCAAACGACTAGCTTCTGAGAGCACATTATTAAAGGAGTATAGAATCACTTTGCTGGGGTCCATTGAAATGAGTGAATGTCAAACTAGATACATGGAGTAAACACCAACATTATTAAGCAAGGCAGTAGAAAGTATATGGTAAAGGATTCCTTTGACCAATTAAAATGGTTACTATGTAGTCAGTGACAAGATTTAATGAAATCTTTTCTAGAACAAAAATTTCAATGGACTCAGAAAAATAAGTGCATTCACTCTATTTGAAAAACAAACATTGAACATATAAAATGATTCATTATCTTCACAATATATCAAGAATATTTTTAAGCTTATAAAATAATTTAGGTTTCTACTTAAGGAAGTTCAATTGAAGATTTCTTCCATGTTAAAATTGAGTTCAACAATAGGTTCAAGATCACTTTTTTGTTGCTGTTAATATCCAAATACTTCATCTTCCAAATAAATAGGTGGCATTTACTGAAAATTTAATGGTTGTATGTAATTTATAAATCATCACCCTGATTTTAATGTGAAGGCCTATTATCTCCATACCATGGCTGAACATAATATATGGTATTATTTGTCCTATTATATATCGTTTCATTAATTATAATGTCTATTATTTTTGAGAATGTCTAGTGAGATAAGCACAGTCTTAAGCTGTTTGCCTTTGTTAATTCACTTACGCTTCTTTTATTTATATTTTATATATTCTCCCAAAGTTCTGGGATTACAGGAGTGAGCCACTGCCCCTGGCCAGGTATTCCATCTTAACATTGTGAAAAAATATATATATATTTACAGGTGACCAATGTGGTACACTATAATTGCATTTATTTTGCTATTATAATTTTATGTTTCCTGAAGTTATGAAGTGCCTCATAGTTTCTTGCTTAGTTTTCAATGTAGTTACTAATCTGGAACATTTCAATGGAAGTATATTTCCTAGAAATACTGACATACCCAGAACATAATATGAGTGTCACTTCTGTTTTATTTTGAGACATCTTTTACCTGGAATCAACCTGCATCATAATCCTGGAAATATTCTTGAAGTCTTTTCTATTTAGTTCTACTTCGTAATTCATGTTTCCTATGTCATTTTGCGAACTGCAAAGAGGTTACAACAGTTGATAATTTTTGGAGATTTTATAGGTCTTATAATGAATTATTCTAATCTATATTATTATTGTAAATTGAGTCTGTGTAGAATTCTAAGATGTAAATCACTTTCTTCAGAATTTTAAACATTTACCTACATTGTTTTATAATTTCTGGAGTTGCTTGTTGAGAAGTCTGATAATTTTTCTGATTTCTGATTATCTATATGTGCTCATTTATTTATCACTGCTTCCTTTCAGGCAATTTATTGTATTCCAGTGTTATGAACTTTAATGAAATGAACTTTGCTCTGTCTTTTTGGTATTATTATGCTACTTACTTGGATGGATATATTCATCTAAACCATCATGACCTTCATTTGGAAGAATTTTGTTTTTCTAATTCTCTCGCTTGTAAACTTCTTTTTTAAGGATCTCTTAATTTGGGGGACTAACTGCTAAATTAATGTTTAAGAAACTCCCTTTTTTATTACATCCTTGTCTTTGTGGTTTACTTTCTGGGTGACTCATTCAACTTTCAACTCCAAATTATATATTTAATTTTCCTTTGTGCTATCATGTATCCATGTCCTAAGAGCAGTATTTTTGTTTTCTCCATGTTACAATTTATGTAACATTTTGTTATTATTTTGAGGGTATTTTGAGGGTAATCAGTGTTTTTGCTCTTCGGATATTAGATGTAGGGCTTTTAATCTACTTCTGCTGCCAGAATTATTTTTTAAAAATAAATTGCATTGTATATATTGTATGCTACATGGTGTTATAACGTACATAGAGAGTGGCAAGGCTACTGTAGTTAAGCAAATTAGCATATCCATCACCTCACACAGTTACCTATTTTTTGTTCATTTATTTTGTGGCAAGAACAGTTAAAATGTATAGCTACATTCCAAACACTGGGATTGAAGAGAAAGTAGGAAACAGTATCTATATTTAATTTTCCAGATGTAAAAAGTTAATTCTCCTCTTTGGCTCCTCTTGAAAATGTGGCAATCCTTTTATTGTGTTTGTAAAGGTAAGTAATTCTGTATACGAGGTAGTGAGAAAAAACATTTAAATGAAATATGAGCCTGGAATAATAGTTACATTCTTGGTTTATTTAGGAGCTAAAATGAATAAATTGGTTACATGTCTACAATAACTTAACCCAGTTTCTATCAAACATGATCATATATCACTCTAGAATCTAGAAATAAATCAATGGATAGTGTAGGAAATAATCAATCCTTTTAAATGTGGAGACTGATGTGAAGGGGAAAACATAGGATATTTTATTAAAACTATCAGTTGTCACTGGCTTTGCTCGTTTCTTTGTCAGGTTTTGGGCTTGAAGTGAATGAGAAGTATCAAGACTTCCTTAGGAGAAGGAACATGTTGCTAAAGTCATTGCAAGAAAAGAGATTGGATTCTCTGACACAGATCATCTCTCATTTTATTTCTCAAAGCTATAAGGCATTATTGCATACTGTCTGAGTGGTAACAATAATTGTCTTGTTTGTTTATTTATTTATTTATATTTTCATTCGTGTGGCTAAAGTGCAGCATGCAAAGTCAGCTTTTGCATTGCAAATTATCATTGGCTCTTTAAGGACATTTGATTTTTAAAATCTTATTAAAACAATAGTTAAAATATTTTAAAAATATTTTTAAAAAGAAGTGTTCCTATTATTATTTAGCTGCATTATATCAAAAGATGTATTATAACTCCTTTTGCTTGATTTATGTGTTTTTGCTTAGGAGTCTAGCATCGGAGAATTATATTCTCAAAAATGTACAAATAAATTTATAACAATACAATGAACAAATACATAAAATGTTTAGTTAATTTTTGGTGGTGTAAAGCAGCATCACATAGTGGTCAAGGGTGTGAGGTTTAATGAGAGAGAGAGAGAGACAGAGAGAGAATGGGAAAGGTAAATTATAAGGAATTGGCTCATGTAATCATAGAAGCTAAGTCCCAAGATTTGCAGACAGCAAGCTGGAAACTCAAGATGTTCTGATGTTTCAGTCCAAATCCAAAGGTTAGAGCAGATCAAGGCTCCAGTTCAAGCAGTTAGGCATCAGTAGTTCCCTTGTTCTCAGCCTTTTTGTTCTATTTAGGTCTTCAATTGTTTGGATGAAATCTACCCACATTAGGGAAGGCAATCTACTTTACTCAGTGCACCCATGCAAGTGTTAACTGCATCCCGAAGCATCCTCACAGACACACCCCACACCCAGAATAATATTTGGACAAATGTCTGGGCACCCTATGGCCTAGCCAAGCTGACACATAAAATTAACCATCACATTATCTTATAAAATTGATATGTTGATTAAATGAAATCTAATGTTTTAAGTCCTTACAAGGCACATGAGACCTACAAAGTATTCATAAACATTAGCTCTAAATATCTAGTGATACTCAATCTGAACAGAGTATTTTAATAGATCTTTATGCATCTTTCATTAATTCTCAGTATTTAAGACAAGGATGTACATATTAAATAGTTTTGCTTCTTTGAAGGGAAAGCTTCTTGGCCTAATTCTTTTTCCTTTCATCCCTGTTCATCTCCAAATGACATCTTCCACTCATTGGTTAATAAAATAATTGCAAAGCATAATTGTTTTGATTTATCACTGGTCTGAGTTATTTCTTCAGTAAAGCAATTATTGTCTTGGTGATTTCTAGAAAGCCTAAAATCAGAGACTCAAATATGAACAGAAGATACTTTTTCTATTTTTCAGGGCACTTGAATCATTGCTAACTACACAGAAAGAAATGCCTCAACCTATAAAACCCAATTCCAGAACAGTTGTTTTGAACTCGAACAGATCAATACTGAAAATAAAAACCAATACGGTACATCACTGTTAGAAATAATTGTTCCAATAACTACTTGTGACTACTAGGATTAAAAAGTACATCAAGCAATGTTTTACTAATGCATACATTTATGGAAGCTATTTAATTAACAACATTTTCTACTGCTTAAATATTCAAATGCAGGAGAATTTCTAATAGTATTTGAGAGAAACAATTTACTCCATTAAAGAAGTAACTCAATTCAACAAAAGGTTTAGAGGACAGTGAATTTCTCCAATTCACCCCAAAAGTAGAGTTGTTATATGAAAATGGGGCTTATCTTCATGACTTAGTTGCCCAGTCACTAGTTTTCTTGATAGTTCTGTCCTTCAAATAATTACACTTGCCAGTCTATACTTGTGACTGTCTTAGTCCATTCAGGCTAAAAAATATCATAACCTGGGTAGCTTATAAACAGTAGAAATTTATTTCTCACAGTTCTGGAGCCTGGAATCCGAGATTAAGTTGCCAGTAGATTTTGTATCTGGTGAGGACCTGCTTTCTGGTTCATAGACAGCGCCTTCTCCCTATGTATTCACATGGTACAGGCTTGAGCTAGCTGTCTGGGGTCTCTTTTTTAACGGCATTAATTCTAATTGTCCTCATAACCTAATCAACTCCTAAAGGTCCCACCTCCTAATACCATCACCTTGGAAGTCAGGATGTCAGTTTGGGAAACACATAGCCATTCAGACCATACTAGTGACCAACATGTTTTGAGTGCATCAAACGTAGTCATATCTAGGCCGGGCATGGTGGCTCATGCCTGTAATCCCAGCACTTTGGGAGGCCGAGACAAGTGGATCACTTGTTTTAGGAGTTCAGGACCAGCCTGGCCAACATGGTGAGACCCCTGTCTCTATTAAAAACAAAAAATGCAAAAATTAGCCAGGCCTAGTGGTGTGCACCTGTCGTCCCAGCTACTTGGGAGACTGAGGTGAAAGAGTTGCCTGAGCCCAGGAGGCAGAGGTTGCAGTGAGCCCAGATTGTGCCACTGTACTCCAGCTTAGGTGACAGAGTGAGATCCCATCTCAAAACAAACAAAAAAGGAGTCAAATATAGAAGAAAACATATTCCAAATGAATATAGACAGCTTTGCCCTTCCTCCATTCTTATTTTACTTTTTCTTTTGACCTTCTAGAAAGTTAAAATAGAAAGTTCTCTTTTTTGATATGTGCTTTGTCCTTATCTTTCCCTCATTCATTCAGCTAATGGCCATTGTTTGAGCGATTGTGAGCCACGCACTATTGCAGAATGAAGCTAAGAACTCCACCACCTAAACTGTCAGGCCCTTTCCTTCCCTTTTTATGCCATACTCATATTAACCACGGATTTCAGCAGAAGAGAAATGTAATTGTTTGTTTGATTTAAGGCATAGGTTTTCAGAAGGTGTCAGTTCATAGGAAAACATGTTTTCTAAGAAAAGCATTTGATGATAATGATGGAAAGGTTCTAAGTCAATGACCTCTCGTGTAAAACAGAAAATTTCTCTCTACTGGAAATCAGAATCCTTGTTAAACACAACCATAAGAGTGTTAGTAAAGCAGTTTTGGATTGGAAGCATTTGAGAGTAACAATTGATATGATGACATAAAAGAAATTAGCATTAGTGTAGATTTGCTAAGTTGACTTCTGACCTCATGGGAAGCAGTAAATAGGGTCTTAGAAGAATTGCACAGAACTTACAGGAAAAGTTCAAATGTATGTGTTTGTGTCCTAAGGAAGATAAGAGCTGGAGGACATCATATTAAAGATCTCAAGTAGCTTGAAGGTGTCGAACCCTAGATGTGTTGAGATTGGCACTAAAATGTGCACAGTTTCCAAAGAAGGGAGGTGGGCTATTCCTAAGACAAGCTAATATTTACAGTTGTAATTGATACAGTCCCTTCTTTTCCCACTCACATCACAATCATCATTGAGCTCTTCTCTATGTAATAGAAGACAGCAAGAAACTTGAAGGTGGCAAAAAAACCTCAGATTGTAATTTAATCGTCAACCCAAGTTAGCTCGAAATCTTTTCAGAAGATGTAGCTACTAAGAAAAGCTACTACTGATGTGCTATCAAAGATTATTTTCAGTATTTTATTTTGAACTATATAGTTTAAATGTTTTGAAAGAAATACCTGTTACTCAAGGCGCTTAATATTTCCTGAATAAATGATAACAGGCTTTCACTGGTTATTCAACCTTCTATTTATCAGATTTCTATAAATGCAGAATAAGTAACAGTTTTATTCTTGAAAAAATTGAATATTTAGACTTGTATTTATCTAAATGACCAGAAAGTATATTTAACTGTGACAGCTTGATTCTGTTTTCCCAGACTGTTATTTTTCTCCAATGGTTTATTCATATCAAGTCTTATTTTATATATTCTGTTTCCTGAGTTTTGTCAATATAAACCCAGAATGTTTAAATCTATATCACTAACAGACTTCTGAATTAACCTGCTTGCATTCCTCAATATCCTGCTCCAAAATCATATAACCATTTCTAATATATTCATCATATTCTCAGTAATTGAAATCTCTTTGCTAGAACATGTAAAGTCAATAAGAGGAATGGAGATACAGGAGATTTAAATCAATTCAGATCAACACTTACTGTGGCAATCTCTAAAAATTAAATTATGACACCGGAGTTCTAATTATACAATATCCTTCATGTCAAAGATAAGGCTATTTAACTATGTCAGTAAATAAAATATCTGGTATTTTATCTAAAATTTCTGACTAGGTCAATCCCCCTAGCCTCATTCACATTTGCTGTATAGCTCCCAAACTGTTGACAACTTACACTAAAAGGTATGATCTCTGATGAATACTGTACCCCTTGCTGAAGGCTGTTCTCTGAAGGCAAGTCCATTTCACGTCCCACACCATTGAGTTACCAGAACACAGCATAGCAGATACCATACAATATTTGCAGAACTAAAGATTAAATTTATAATTTAAGAAAACATCCTGAAAATATTTTTATTTTCATTTTTAGCACAAAACCAAAACATTTTTCTTCCCTCTGCATACCTTAAAAACATCTAGTGGTGAATTGCTCCCAGTCAGAACATACTGCTCTTCCAGTGATCAAAATACCCCCAAAATCAACACACTTTCTGATATCTACACTAATGTTAGAAGAAAAGGAGAAGTGTTTCCTTCTTTGTCAATATTCCCATGTACCACCCTTTCCTACAACATTTTCTCTAAATTCTGCAGCGTCCTCCCTTCTTACATGCTACCGCCCTTTTCAGATATTGTTCTTACCTTCTTTTTTTTGTTTGTTTTGTGTTTTTTGTCTTGCTCCGTCACCCAGGCTGGAGTACACTGGCATGATCTTAGCTCACTGCAACCTCTGCCTCCCAAGTTCAAGCGATTCTCCTGCCTCAGCCTCCTGAGTAGCTTGGATTACAGGGGTCCCCCAACATGCCTAGATAATTTTCATATTTTTATTAGAGACAGGGTTTCACCATGTGACAGGGTTCATCATGGTCTCGAACTCCTGAGCTCAGGGAATCCACCTACCTTGCCCTCCCAAAATGCTGGGATTACAGGTGTGAGCCACCACGCCCAGCCTTGTTCTTACCTTTCTACCTGCCTCTTCACTTTGCCTGGCTAACTGCTCTTCACCTTACCCATCTCATTCACTATATCTCCTCTTTATCCCCACACAAATAACTGTGCTTCACCTGTAAGGCTATATAACATATTGCATTTAATTGACTTGGATTGTTTGTGTCTGTGGCCATCAATACATCACTTTGTAGAATCTTTAGTGCTTAACATGGGAGATTGTTGATTAATATTTGTGGAGTAAATAATTGGGTTGTATAATGAATGAACATATGAACTTATTTTTGTTGTCATTTGGTTTCATTTTTTACTTCACTATTACTGCATTTTACCTATTCAGACAGAATCTAATTGACTTTCACATGGAGAAAGAACCTTTCTAAGCCCCCATAGATAATACAATCTTCCTGGGTGTGAAAAAAATTGTGTAACAAAATACTTATGTTTTATCTTGCATAAGCAAAATAAATAGGGTTGCTTATATAATCACTACCTAAATTTCAAAAAAAATTAGGATGTTTGAATTAAATTTTCATTTTTGGCTGTCGATTCATAGGCAGTTGAAAGAAAAGATAAATTCCATGTGCCTTTTACCCTGAGCCCTCCAATGGTAAAAGCCATATGAAATTTATCTTTGGGACCCAAGAGACCTGTATCTAAGTTCTTATCCTAGTATTGATTGAGTGCCTACTATTGTGTACAATTTTTAGTACTTTACAGTTATGAATGAATGGATCCTTTAGATAGGCTGTTAAACAGCAGTACATTAGTACAATACCAAAGTCAGACATTGACAATTATGCAAAGAATTTGACACAGTGAAATGCAGAATGCTTCCATCACCACAAGGATGCATCATGTGGCTGTTTTTTAGCCACAGCACCCACTCCCTTCACTCCTGTATTCCTGAAAACCATTAATAGGTTCTTCATTTCTAAATGCTGAATATATATATGATTATATGTAATCATATATACAAATAAATCATGTATATATAAATAAATCATATATATACATAATCATGGACTCTGTAGTCTTTAGGGATATTTTTCACTCACAATACTTCAAGAGATTCACCCAGATGGTTGCATGTATCAAGAGTTCATTCTGTTTTGTTGCTGAGAAGTAGTTCAAAGTATGGATGTAATTGCTTGTTTAATTATTCACCCCATGAAGATCACCTGTGTTGTTTCTAAGTTTTGGCATTTACGTATAAAATACTCAAGATTTACCTATAAGTTTTGTGTGAATATAAGCTTCTATTTTTATGAAGTAAATACCTAGGAGTCCAATTGCTTGATCATATGGTAGCTGCAATTTTGAAGACTGTCAAACTATTTTCCAATGTGATTGTATCATTTTACATTCCCTCTAGCAATAGGTGAGTAATTCAATAGCTGTGCTATTACCACCATTTAGTATTGTCGCTATTTTGATTTTAGCCATTCTGATAGGTGTATAGTTTTGTCCCATCGTGGTTTTAATTTCCATTTTCCTGATGACTAATATGTTGAACACCTTTTCATATGCTTATTTACCAAAGACAATTTATCTTAGTTTTCCTCATCAGAGAATGATCTGAAAGATATTTTCACTGGATATAGTATTTTGAGTTGACAGCTCTTTTAGAACCTAAATAATTGTATGTCACTTCTTTCTGACTTCCAGAGTTTCTGATGTGATAAGCCCTGTTATTTGGATTTTTTCCCCTGTGTATATACTGTAATTTACCTTTTAGGTGCTGTTAAGATTATTTTTTCTTATTTTCCATAAGTTTGACTATGATGTGTCTTAATATCAGCCTTTTCGGGTTTATGCTGTCTGGGATTCACTAAAATTCTTGACTCTAGATTTGACCCTTTCATTTGAAAGTTGGGAAGTTTTCATCTATTTTTTAGTACTGTCAGTCCTACACTATTTTTCCTCTCACACTGGCCTCAAATTACATGAATGTAATTTTTTTTTATCACCCCACAGGTCTCTGAGACTTTACTTTTAAAATTCAGCCTATTTTCTTTATCTCATTCAGATAGGATAATTTCCATTCATTTATCTTCAAGTTCACTGACTCTTTCCTCTGTCTTCTGCATTCAGAAGTTGTTTTTTTAAATTCAGTTCATTTTTCAGTTTTAATTTTTCCATTTGTTCCTTCTTTGCATTTTTTTAATTGCTGAGACCTTCTATTTCTTTAATGAAAATTCCTATTTTTTATTTGTTTCATGCATATGCACAATTGCTCACTAAAGTATTTTAATGATGCCCTCTCTAAGATCCTTCCCAAATAATTAACACATCTTTATCATTTCAGTGTTGGCATCTATCAATTGTTTTCTTTCATTCACTTCAAACTATTGTGGTTCTAGGTATGATGAGTAATATCCAATTGTATCCTGGATACTTTGTGAAATATGTCATGAGATTTGGATTTTATCTAACATTGTGTTTTGGGTGGGTTCTTATGAAACCACAATTGAGAGTGAAAGGATAGCATTGTCTTGTTACTTCCAGATGTATGTAGAAGTCCAGGTTCTACAGCTGGCCTTAGCTAACAGGCATGGGGTGGGGCCACAGTGTTCTGTGATTTGGGCTGGATTCAAGCATTATTGTCCTAAAAGTTTTCGTCTTGCTACATTGACTCTTCCTTAGTACGTTGGCTAGAGCAAGCAGACTTAGGTTGTGTTTCATTTTAGGTATTTTTGTGTGTTTATCTGTACCTATTGGTGTTTCCAGATTTCTGGCTTCTTCAGTTCTAATTTTGGAATATATGTGACAAAAACCCACAAAACTCAACAGCATGCCATTTCTCAATTCTCAGGTCCCCTGGGTGATATACCTCTTCTCTCCAACTTTGAGTCTTTTTCAATATTTGCTTTACACATAATATTCAGAGATTTTAGTCTTACTTAGTGAGAATGTAAATTGATACAATTTTTCTAATAGAACACTTGGAAATGTGTAAAAGAAGATTTAAAAAATAAATATTCCAATGACCAAGCCACACTATTTTCTAGGAATATATCATAAGCCATTTTTAAATATCCAGTGATTTATATACATATGCATACTCACTGTAGTGCTGATTATATATCTAAAAATAATAAACTAATTTTTTAAATAAGTTATTAAATTTAATTAAATTATAGTACTTTTATGTAAACATAAGTAGTTGTGACACATTTATATAAACAAGTTGCAAAAGAACATATTTCTATACAATATTTGTTTAGCATCTGCATGATACTAACATGGTAGATATATGTTATTATGCATTTGTCAAAAGCCATAGAATGTACAACACAGAGTGAGCCTTAATGTAAACTATGACTGTGGTTGATAATGTCTCAGTTTGTTTCTCAGTTATAACAAACAAACATGCAGCACTGATGAAGGATGTTGGTTGTGGAGGAGTCTCTGGGGGAAAGGGGAAGTATGTGCAAACTGTCTACTTTCTGCTCAATTTTGCTGTGAACCTAAAACTTGTCTTAAAAAAAAGTGTATACATAATGTTCTTGGCTTTTGAGGAGAGTTATAATAAATATCTAGATGCGCCTTCCTCCTTTTTTGCCGTTAACTATTAAATAAGCTTTTATACAACATGTTGTACAATGTTTAATGAAAGATGATTCTCAGAGCTGAGGGTCAAGAAAAAGAGGTATCTATCCTGATCATTTGTTTCCTCTTAGAAAACAAAAGTTACGAACGCCACCAATTTTTCTCTTTGACTTATCGAAGATTTGTATTCAACAGTTCAGCCTTTCTCATAATGGACCTCTTGATATATGCCATCTCACCCCAACACCACTTTTAGGACCCATAGAAGAGCTGTCATGGGATGGCATTGATGTAATGAGGAAGAACACAGGGAGTATATAATTCTCCTAAGCAGCTTAGCTATAAGTTTCAATACTAGAGCACTCTGTCTCAGAAAACTGTTTTCTTGCAGTACATATATTTTCCAAAATCCTGTTTCATGACTATTATTAATATTATTATTACTATTATTTTAATCTGGAGACTGACACACAGAGATGCTTACAGCATTGACCAGAATAAAGTAATCAGGAGGTAATGGACCCATTTCTAGCTCCAAAATCTGTATATTTCCCATTGCACTATATTCATCTGATGTAAATATACTCTGGTGTCGGTTCAGAATTTGAAGAGTTATATAAGGAAGAAAACCTAATACAAATCAGTTTTCTACCAGCCTACAGTTGCATTAAATTCATTTCAGTCTGTAAATTGCTCTTACGCATTTGTTTCCAAGCTATTTTCCCAGAATTATCTGTTCCAAGACAAATGATTTGTGATTTTCCATTTTTAATGCCATCATGCTATTTTCTATGAAGTACAAATAACTCACTCCCTTCTCCTTTCTATAAACGCAATAATTCTGCTTTTACCTACAGAACAGTAAAAAACACTCAGAGTTTACACATTTGTGAAAATTCATTTATTGTTGGTGGTGGCAGGAGTGGAAAAATAAATGTTTCTTAGGTGGTGTATCTAAGAAATGAAATAACTACAACAAAAGTGAATTTATTTTATCTCTCACTGTTGTTAGCTGCCAACAGCAATGTTAATTCCACCAGAAATTGCATGACACATATTTTGTATGTCATTGATTCTGAAAGTAAATGAACATACATGATCCAGCGGCTGGTTGAACTTTTAAAAAATATTTATGCACAGTAAGACTTGTATTGGCTACCAGATAGTTTTATAGTTAAACATTTCATCTTTAAATAATATTCAAATAACTCAGATCTAGTTATGGGCCAATGTCATTCCACAGCCTTTTAAATCACATATAAGCTAACTACATTACCAGCAGCATTCACTTTCATAAAGTAACCAAAGGCACATCCATTACCCTACTTAACATAGTATGGCATTTAACAACAGTCAGTTATGTTTTAATATATATGGCACTCTTTACCCAATGTCTTACCTCTGCTCTTAACTCACAAATCACTCTGTCTTTGCTGTTTTGAGATTTGGATTCTTCCTTTACATTGCCTGACAGTTCTTCCATTTCATCATTATGTTGAACAAGACAAATGTCAAACTGAAAAAGAAAGTTGAAATTATAATCACAGGATGCTATAAAGGGTGGTTACAGGATAATCCACATTAGTCTTTCATTTAGCTTTAGTGTTGTTTTGCTTTTTTCCTATGTGGATTCTGGCAGGCTTGTTGCTGTTGATGTAATGATTGTGGTTGAACCATTTATTGTTATACTTGTAGTTCAAAAATGCTAACCTCTAAAAAAAAAATAAGCAAATCTCTGTAAATTCCAATTCATCGGTTGAAAACTAGGCAGAACTCAGTTACCTCCACAAACTCTGAAACAATTGACCAGCTGGTTTCTAAGCTTACCAATTAACCCTTATCTTTTCATCCTGAATATTAGTACCTCAGTATTCTTTGTAATCTTTTTTATGTCTATTTAATAGTATATTAATTTTAACGGAGACAAACTTGGGCAATGGAAAAAAGGGTATATACATACTGCTTGGGCTGATAAAATATATGAAAAACATCTGTAAAAGCTGTCAATAAATTTCCATAGAAAATGACTGCAGAAAAAATAAAAGGTGAGAAAAGTCCTACAAATGCAAACAATGATTATTTTCCCACAATCGTTCTTAAAATTAAAAATTTTCAGCAGAACCATGAAATTTGATAAATATATAAAATATGTAGTTGCACACATATATGCTGTTTTCATTATATTGACATATATTTTAACCTATGTAGGTAAATGTTTCCATCATCCATATTACATAATATGTGTGTAATTTTATAACAAATTAAAATACAAAAGCCAATGTTACACTATCTGTTTAAAAATAAAAAGTAGTACTGATAATGTTGTTATTAATAATAGTAATATTAAGCAGGTGCTAGTCCCCAAGAACTGAACTTGATATATATTGCCTTAGTTAATGCTAACAGTAATCCTATATGTTAGGCATTGTTATTATTATCCCTCCACTAGAGAAAAGTGAACCCTATATATACATACATATATATATATACACACATATATATATATATATATTTTTTTTTTTTTTGGAGACAGAATCCTGCTCTGTTGCCCAGCCTGGAGAACAGTGAACTCGGCTCACTGCAAGCTCCACCTCCCGGGTTCATGCCATTCTCCTGCTTCAGCCTCCCGAGTAGCTGGGACTACAGGCACCCACCACCACACTCGGCTAATTTTTTGTATTTTTAGTAGAAATGGGGTTTCACCGTGTTAGCCAGTATGGTCTCAATCTCCTGACCTCGTGATCTTTCCGCCTCGAGGTGAACCATATTTTTAAGAGACTTAAGTAACTTTCCTAAATTCACAAAGATAATAACTGGAGGAAGCAAATTTTAAGAAAGTACTTGCCAAATGCATTACCTGAGTTTTAAACCATTATTGCATCTATAATTATAGACCTAAAGGCCACTGAAATAATTGTCTCAAAGGCAATAAACTGATAGGAAGAGATAGTAAAGGAAACAGCAGAAAATGTCATAGTCTAAGTATACTAGAAATCAACTACAATAATGGTAGAAGCTGATTTCCCAACACACTACAGAGAGACTCCATGTTCAGAGCTGGTAACATAAAGAGAGCACACAGAAGGCAAGGAAGAGGACAAGAGAAGATACCACAGAGTTCTTTGAAAGTCTGAGTAGGCAAGTCCAGCTCACTATCATGGTAGTTAAATAGACAATGTGGCATTAATCCCTAGCCAGAAGAATATAAATTACTTTGCTAAATAAAACAGAGGATAGTAGAAGTAAAATAAAAGCAACCAGTTTTGGTTTAGGTTTACCAAAAGAATATCGAATTCATTTGGGTAATTGAATGCTCCCCGTTTAACTTCTGAAATCTCGTCATTAAACCACAGGGAATTAAATCCATCAATAAACCTTTCAATTGCCAACAGAACTCTCAATGAACTGCACCACTCAAAAGAGAGAGGAGGCAGGAAAGCAAATTTTTATAAACAACAGCAAAGGAAACCCACATCAAATACCTCAAATAAATCCACATCATTCATCATTGTGAGTGGAAAAATCAAAGATCTCTGGGCATGTGAAGAACGTAAGAGTGGCATAAAACAAAACAAAACAAAACAAGAAAAACAGGAATAGTCAAGATTACGATTAAGAAACAGAATGTCTATAGAGGAAAGAAAAAAATGGAAGAAAAGGGAGGCCACATGGAGAAGGCGAAGGACAGAGGCTCTTAAAATAACTGAAGGAAGAGATCATGGTGGTTTTTGATCAGAATAATGGTGGAAATGGAGAGAAGTAACTGGAACCAATGTAAGATATAAAAGAGGATACTAGTTTTAAAAAACTACTGTCATCACTATCTTCAAGAAAAAAATAAGAATATATTACACTCATAAATTAAGGACACAGCAAATTCAAAAATTTAAATAATAAAATATAGTCCTCTAGGAAATTTATTAAATAGGTCAAGAAAATAAATTTATTTGGGAAGTAAAGTTCAATGCTGGAGTGCACTGAAATTTGGTCCTGCTGCCTGCTGTGTTTCTGATCTACTCCATTGGATGGTTCCCGTGTACCTACTTCATTTGTACTAATTGCAAAGCTGGCAAATTTTAAGTGTCTGTCTCCAGCCTATAGTTTTCCATTGAACTTTGAATGCACATGTCCAGCTTCCTACTCAACACCTCTAAAGGGCATCCCACACTTAACACACTGGAAAGCCAAATTCAGAAGTTCTCCCTTAAAACTGTTTCTCTGTCAGTCTTTGTCACCTCAGTAAATATCGATACCATCCTTCCCAAAATTATTGAATATGTTAAGTTCTTTATTTCTCTATGCCACATCCAAACTAAACTAACTAAATCAGCTTACCCTTCACAAAACATAATAAATCCAGTTACTTCTCTCCATTTCCACCATTATTCTGATCAAAACCCACCATGATCTCTTCCTTCAGTTATTTTAATAGCCTCCATTCTTTCTGCTTCTGCATGTAGCCTCATACTTCCTTTCTCAAGATAGTAACCAAATAAAGCTTTTTAAAAAGCAATTCAGATCATGAAACTCTCCTGCTCAATTTTCTTCAATAGCTTTTCAATCAACTTACTATATAAATCAAAGTCATTATCCACATGATCTGATAACTCCTCAGCCCTCATCTCCTACTCCTGGTCCTCATTCTACTCCAGACCTTCTATCTTCCTCACTGTTATTTGTATATTCTAGGCATGGAGGAGTAAAAAAATAAATAAAAATAATAAGTAATAAAATATTATACAACTAAAGCCACTAAAACAATATAGCAGGGAAAATTGATGAACAGATTGATTAAACAACTATACTTTCTCCTTAAAAAACAATTACTTTGAACATTTAAAAATTATGCTTTGGACACAAAATAACCTTAATTTTGTTACTTGCCTCTTCAAATTTAGGTTTAGATTAATGGATTTGTAATGAAAATCTATTTAGCAGCTGAGAAGTTTAAAGCAGTGGACATATAGATGCTAACAATGATTAATTTAGTGGAATTATGAATGTCATCCACAACTGATATATCGCATTCGTTAAGTTGACAGTGACAGAAATAGAAAGTACTCTATGAGGTGAATTACTCAGCATTAGAAAGCATTTTCCAAGTTCCTGTCCTTTTATTTAATATTTGTTTAGTTTATTCTCTGGTAAACCTTCTCTTTTTTCTGTGTTTGTACCATAATATAACTCCAAAATCACTGTTTAAAAATCCTCTGTTTTTATTGCAGTGTTTATGAAAATTTAAACCAGGCAATTTGCCATATCCTTGATCTCAGAAATATCTGCTATAATTCACTTCTGGAAAATTATCAGTACCATATATAAATGTGTATTCTATATTCAGATAAGCATGGAATGGAAAAAAACTGAAGATGATCTCCAAGAAACAAAAGTATTGTGTAACATAAAGTATAACTTAAAGTATAATAATAATAAATAAATTAAAAAAAAAAAAGTAAAAAAAAAAGTATTTTCTTATTCATATATAGTAGAAAAAGAAAAATAATTACAAAAAGGCAAAAAAAGTAACATACCCTATTGTCATTTTGCTTCACATTTTAACCTTCAAAATGATCTAAAAGGATTAAGTAGTTAATGCAGACTCCAAAGTTCTGCTCTTTGGAAATCATTCACCAAATATTTAAGTCAATATTATTAGCCATGTAGAATTATTCAATATCCCCTAAACACCAAATCTAGCATTTCTCCCATAACTTTCAACAAATAATCTTTCAACTTCTTTCATGGAGAAATAGGAGCTAAGGACCTCCTACTTCCTGTGATGAAATATACAAATTTGCATGTCTCTACAGAAATCTTTTACTCTTTTAAAGAACTTAAATATCTCTTCTAAAGTCAAAGTCTAATCACTTCAGTTGTACTTAGAATTTCATACCTTCAGGGTACTTGGCAAACTCATTCTAAGAGTTGTTTATCTCGTGTATCTTGAAATTTTCTTGGTTTCTTCCCCATTAACATGTAATTGCTCAATACTTTCCATTTCGGTTGGGGATGAGGGAGTGTGGGAGATCAAGGGTCGAAAGATAATCTTTTCTTTATTATTATTATGATTATACTTTAAGTTCTGGGATACATGTGCAGAATGTGCAGGTTTGTCACATAGGTATACATGTTTCATGGTGATTTGCTGCTCGCTCCCCTTGCCCGCCCCCCAACGACCCCCTGACAGGCTCCGGAGTGCGATGTTCCCCTCCCTGTGTCCATGTGATCTCATTGTTCAATTCCCACTTATGGGTGAGAACATGCGGTGTTTGGTTTTCTGTTCCTGTGTTAGTTTGCTGAGAATGATGGTTTCCAGAGGCCTCAGAAATAACACCACACGTCTACAACCATCTGATCTTTGAAAAACCTGACAAAAACCAGCAATTGGGAAAGGATTCCCTATTTAATAAATGGTGCTGGGAAAACTGGCTGGCCATATGCAGAAAACTGAAACCAGACCCTTTCTTACATCTTATACAAAAATTAACTCAAGATGGATTAAAGACTTAAATATAAAACCTAAACCATAAAAAAACTAGAAGAAAACCTAGCTAATACCATTCAGGACATAGGCATGGGAAAAGACTTCATGACTACAACCCCAAAAGCAATTGCAACGAAAACCAAAATTGACAAATGAGATATAATTAAACTAAAGAGCTTCTGAACAGCAAAACAAACTATCATCAGAGTGAACAGGCAACCTACAGAATGGGAGAAAATTTTTACAATCTACCCATCTGATCAATGTCTAATATCCAGAATCTACAAGGAACTTAAACAGATTAACAAAAAGGATAATATTTTATCCAGTCTTGGAGCTTCCACTCAAGTTCTTTGTTTCCTCTTACCATCAAGTGCCTTGAAAGAGTTGCTGCACTTAACTTTCTCACTCGCTTCTGCTACCAGCATTCCTCATACTTTCCACCACACAATATTCAGTTCTGCCCTTACTTGAATCCTTGGCAGAATTATACACTGTTGACAATGCCCTTGTTCAAAGACTCTCTTCCTTGGGCTTATACAAAGAATAGTTTTCCTGCTTCCCGATGTTTAACGTGGGTCTTTTCTATTTCCTAAGTGTCTCGGCTGGGTTGAGAAATAAAGGGAAAGAGCACAAGAGAGAGAAATGTAATGCTGGGTGTCCAGGGGAGACATCACATGTCGGCAGGATCGGTGATGTTCCCCTAGCGGTAAAACCAGCAAGTTTTTATTAGGGATTTTCAAAAGGGGAGGGAGTGCACGAATAGGGTGTGGGTCACAGAGATCACATACTTCACAAGGTAATAAAATATCACAAAGCAAATGGAGGCAGGGTGAGATCACAGGACCACCAGATGAGGAGAAATTAAAATTGCTAATGAAGTTTCAGGCACGCATTGTCACTGATAACATCTTATCAGGAAACAGGTTTGAGAGCAGACAACCTGTCTGACCACAATTTATTAGGCAGGAATTTTCCTCCACCTGATAAGCCTGGGAGCGCCACAGGAGACTGGGGTTTATTTCATCCCTTTGCCTTCAACCATAAAAGATGGCTCCCTTTGAGAGGGCTGTCTATAGGCCTACCCTCCAGGTGCATTCTCTTTCTCAGGGATGTTCCTTACTGAGAAAAAGAATTCAGCGATATTTCTCCTATTTGCTTATGAAAGAGGAGAAATATAGCTCTGTTCCGTCTGGCTCACCAGCGGCCAGTTCAAAGTTACCTCTCTTGTTCCCCGAACATCGCTGTTATCTTGTTCTTTTTTTAAGATACCCAGATTTCATATAGTTCAAACACACAAGCTCTACAACCAACTTGTGCAGTTGATACAATCACAGGGTCCTGAGGCGACATTCATCCTCCTCATCTTACAAAGAAGATGATGGGATTAAGAGATTAAAGTAAAGACAGGCATAGGAAATCACAAGGATATTCACTGGGGAAGTGATAAGTGTCCATGAAATCTTCACAATTTATGTTCAGAGATTACAGTAAAGACAGGTGTAAGAAATTATAAAAGTATTAATTTTGGGAACTAATAATTGTCCATGAAATCTTCACAATTTATGTTCTTTTGCCGAGGCTTCAGCCGGTCCCTCCATTCGGGTCCCTGACTTCCCGCAACACCCTCCTGCTTGGATTTCTGTGCAGTTTCTCCTTTTCTCTCTGTCTTGCTTGGTGTCAATCCTCAGTGCTCCAACCCAGAGTCATCCCACCTACTGTCATGGCTTAAGCCATCATCTCTCTGTTCATTGTTCAACTTTCCTTTCTACATTCACAAATCCATAATCCTACCAAACACTTCCAACTCAACCTCAACATATTCAGAACTAAATTCACTGTCTTTTTCCCTTACATTTTTCTTCTTGTTGTTGTGTTCTCTTGGTGAATGTCCACCTGGCTGATAAGGTCAGAAATCTTCTCTTTCTGTGTCACCTCCCCTGAATCTTCATGCATTTGCAACATTCGTTTAATCACCAATCATTATCACTTCCTTCACCTGCATATTTCTCAACATACCTCCTCCACCACCAAGCTCAGGACACGTGAATATTTCTATCTAGATTACTGTAACAGGCTCATAACAGTTTCCTCATCATGCTCACCCCCCAAATCTTTTCTTCACACTTAAGTTTGGGTCATTTTTTGAAATTGTGATCAGATTGACCTTGGTCAATAAATTTTGTTAGCTCTCCCGATTGCCTTCATGTTGGTACACATGTTTTTAATGTGGTTCTTGAGATAAGTATTGAATATCAATTAGCGTAAGGGTATATGAGCAAGTATTTTACATTTGGTCAGGTTTTGGTAGCGATATATCCTTATGAAAGCTGTGGAATGTAAGGAGGAAATATGTCCAAAGAGTAGACTCAAATGCAGTGGGACCAGAAATATGTGACAGCAAGGTTAAGATTCCAAATAACATGTATTATTTATCAATGCAAAGAGAAGTCTTCAAATGGGAATATAAGCCACAAAGAAGTATTTTATGCCTTAGATCATTGCTTCAAAAAATTTAGCCACAATCCCTTAAAGTAGATTTTACCTAATTCCCTCCCTTAACTTTAGAGAATGGTAGAAAATACATTGAAGAATGTTTAGCTTTAACAAATAAAAAAGTTATTGTATTCTTCAAGTCAAAATAAGGATGTCAAATCACTTATCTCAATGGTCTTTTGTTCTCTTACCAATGTATTTTTTAATTTTTAAAGTTTTTGTTAAAATGGTTTATTTATTTGAACTCAAAAATAAAATTTTTAGTGAATTTTAAATATTTACTTTTCATAAAATGAGTATTTTAACTCAGTTTTAGAAAAAAAAATGGTATATGGACTTGGAAGCATGAAATTAAGAAGTTGGTTTTTCTGGAAATGCAATAAAAGGAAATATCATTGAGAAATAATATATTCAATGGTAGTTGTCTGGATTTCTGTCTTATGCCAGAAGCGATATATTTTCTCCCCAAAATGGCATCTCCAAAGCCCTCTTTATCTCCCTCCAGCTGGGATAGATTAATTCCCTTCCACTCTCTCCTCTCTCTTCTTTCTATAACACTGTGTAGGTGTTAAAGGCATGGGTTATGACCAATGAACAGAATTGTCCTTTAGGCCAACAACCCATAGGCAGTGGCACCAAAAGTCTCACCCCCAACCCCCAGGACAGAGGCCACAGAGCTGTCTGTTTCCACTGTCTCAGGGAGAAGGAGCCAAAAGCTGACTCAGCACAAATCAAAGCCCAGTTGGAGAGAGAATAAGTGCTTCTATGCCCAGAGTAGGCAAGTTGTGGGCAGGAAAAGGGAAGATTTTGCAGCCACTCCATATTTAGAAACAAGGGTAAAACTGGACCCTTTTCCACCACTATGATCTACTGCTACTGAGCTCCAGGGGATCTGAAAGCCCAAAAGGATCTAAATAAATCAGGAGAACTTGGCCCAGACTGGAGATAAGAGTGACAAATGGGAAGATACGTGAACTTAATAGTGTGTGGAAAGATGACGTTGGGAACATCAGCTCTTCATATAGCTGCCAGCCCTAAAGACGACAACACAGTAAGAACCAAGACAGCCACTCTAGACTGATGTAGCTGGGCTTCAAGGCTATTCCCAGATACCACATCAAGTGTGAGATCGCACTCCAGGTGTGATACATGAGAGGGAAGAGGAGTACAAACTTAGCTGTGGTGGATCGGTGCTGGCCCCAGACACAGGGACTTCACAAGTTTCAAATAATACTCAAAGTTCCCGGGGAGCAAAAGGGCCGATACCAAAAACACAGACCCATGCACTCAAAGCAATACCAGTGCCATGGTGGCAAATGGACATCGCCATGGGAATAGACCAACTGTAGATAGTGCTATGGGAAGATAAAGGGCAGTTTGAACCTATGTTCTTATTCCAGAGCCACTCCATCTCTTTTTTGACTGAGGTTTCCAAAGGAGCAGCTTTTCTGATATAGAGCAGAGGGCTAAATTGGGCTCCGAGGCAATGACAGCCAACATGTGTTCGCAAGAGTACAACCATCTTGCATCTGGCCTGGACAAAAGTCTACATGTTGACATTTTAAATAGAATGATTATATCACACTTTACTGTAAGCAATGACATCTTAAAAACATAGAAATGTGATATTTGGTATCATCTACTTACAATTTTATATTGTTATTTTATTCCCTCAATTTTTATTATCCCATTGCCTCCAGATTATCATACCATGATATGTGAAATGTTTACACTTGAGAAAGTTTTTACTCTATAATATGCAATAAAACTGTGGGTATAAAGTATGTATGTATCTATTATTACTATAACACCCCAAATATTTTTAAAAGTTTCTTTTGGAATGAATTACCCTAATAATTGTTATGTGTACACAATTGCTTAAAAATAAACAAGATAGTACAGATTTTGATAATTATTAAATATAAACTAATCATTTACTAGAAATGCATCTCTTAATGAGATAGGTGACCTTTTTTCAATTAATTTGTGTGTTTATGGATGAAATTAGTTACTGATAGAATGACATAAGAATTATTCTTTTGTTAATGTAGGCATTAAGAAAATTGATCACACATGTTAGATAGACATGGAAGAAGTTTTATTTAATCAGAGTCGTTGTGTTTTATTAACTATCCTTCTAAATACATGACAAAGACACATTTTTATCTAATATCAAAATTTATTTGTTATTATTTATAAGCTGACCAGTCTGGTAGGTCATATTCCTATATTCTTATAAAGAGAAAATTAGAAACCACCTGAAATGCCAAAGATCTGTGACCCATTGATTAGTTTATTTCTCAACAACAATATTTCAACATATCTCTCTGAGCTCCAAGGGATCTGATATCTCTCTATTAAGTACCCCAAGTGTTTTTCCACTCTCACAAAATGCTTCAAAATAATACTGAGAAAAAGAGACGAGTATGCCCTTCATTTGAAAAGTGGATGGAAGGTAATATAGGAAAGGAAAACTTGCTTGCAAAGTACTTCCTTAGGCAGATTAATTTATGAATAACTATGTATGGAAGTTGTGAATCTGGAATTAAAAAACATATACCTATTCCTGTGAGGAATCACAGGGAGATGGCAGTGGTACGATGATGGTAATTATTCTAAAGTCTGCAAGTCTCTCCATAAAACCAGTCGGAGCAGTGAACTTAACAAAACCAAAATTGTAGATGCCTATAACAAAATGAGGTGAAAAGTTATCCCTGTGAACCCTAAGACATAAGTAGGTTAAGAAAATCTACTGACACCTCAGGAATTGCAGAAGATCAGCATCTATTTGTGAACATATAAGAAAAGGAGGACGTGAGAATAAAGTACTTCCTTAGGCAGATTAATTTATGAATAACTATGTATGGAAGTTGTGAATCTGGAATTAAAAAACATATACCTATTCCTGTGAGGAATCATAGGGAGATGGCAGTGGTATGATGATGGTAATTATTCTAAAGTCTGCAAGTCTCTCCATAAAACCAGTCGGAGCAGTGAACTTAACAAAACCAAAATTGTAGATGCCTATAACAAAATGAGGTGAAAAGTTATCCCTATGAACCCTAAGACATAAGTAGGTTAAGAAAATCTACTGACACCTCAGGAATTGCAGAAGATCAGCATCTATTTGTGAACATATAAGAAAAGGAGGACGTGAGAATATGGGAACCCTTCAGTTGGCAATCGTCATGCCTTGGCAAGTGTGTCAGGCCAATGTGAGAACAGTAAATACAATTAGGAGAGTTCACACATTTTTACACAACCTGATTTGTGAGTGAATGGAATAGGCTAGTGGTAAACCCTAAAGAACTAGGAAAGTGTTAATCCTTTATACTTTCATAAACAAAACAAAGCAAAACAGAAAACATCAAGCTTCCTTCAAAAACACACCCTCTACTGAGAAGAGAATACTGATAATAGATGGGAATAATGGCAATATTGATGGGATAGTGGCAATACAAGCAGAGAAAAGAAATAATCCAGAGTCAGGCATTTTTGGAGAGAACAAGAAATATTTGGAAAGAACAAGGAATATTTTGGATATTCCATGAAAATATTAAGAATAGTCAGCTCTCAAGCAGTGAAGTCAGAAAATGTTTCTAGATTCAATCTTTTTATTATCAGTACAAAAATTAATTCATGCCATAATGAGCAGCAGAAGACAATCATAGTTGAATCATATATGATCTTATTAAGGACAAAAAGATAAAAATAATGTTTTAAAGATAGTGAAAGTATGCTACTGACAATGAAGCAGTGGAAGATATATGCCCACTATAGAAAAAGAAAAACAGAACTAATTTTTAATGCAATTGAACAACATTATTAAAACAATAAATAGTATGATGCAGGAAAACCAGGAATTAGAAAAATGTAACAGTACCCAGGAAAGAATTAGAAATAAAAGAAAAAATCATTACACTTCAGGTCAGGTTTTATTTTCATGGAAAATGAAAAAGCAGGCAGCAGTAGGATCCCAATATCAGTATTTTAAATGAGCTGACTGTACACAAAAATCTCAGTATGCTTCTCTCTGGGTGACCTTTCTTGTTTTCTTCTTTGTACTTTTCTGTCTCTTCTATATTGAAAGAATAGAAAATAGAAGAAAAGAAAAATTGTTTCAGAATAAACTAGAAGGAACAGAAGACCAAATTAGTGCAACAGATGATTCCTTGAGGAAAGATGAAAAGAAATAAAATGCTAAAATCCAAAAATAATGAGGATAGATTAAAAAGGGCTTTAGAAACTATGACCAATAAAGGGAGGCAAAAATAATTCAATATATTTACAATTTCTCCCAGTCTTTCCACTGAAATGGCCTAGAAATAATGACCATCTCAGTATCTATGCACATATGTATGCACAGATTGTGGTCTTAAGATGTTTCCCACTGAAAGAACCCTGGACTCTAAAGAGTTTGCTTTATCCAGGTCTGAAACAGGGTGATTCCAGTATATCTTGTCATTCTATGAAGTGAGAAATCTATAAAAAAATTGATGTATTATTACTAATACATCAATTGCACTCAATAGACAATATAAAGAGGTTCCTGCTTTCTAAATATGGTAGCTTTTGAATATCAGTAAGGATAATACAGTAGTAGAATGAAATACATCCAATAAGTTTAAATCCATGTCTTAATATTGATACTAAAAAAAGAAAAATTTATCAAATTTGATCAACATTGAAGAATGGTAGCGATCCAATTCATTATTTTGTTACTTGGTTAAAGAAATGGCGGGGTTGGGGAGAATGTAAATTTATTATGTGTCCTGACTTATTTAAATGAACAAAATATTATATGAGATGAAATTCTCTTTATTTAAATATTCCAAATAATAGCTTGGGCAGAAATAATTGAGCTGGAAAATTACAGCTTTGCAACTCCTGATTCATCTATGGTTCTAGGCAATGAGTATCAGTCTACTAATACCACAGTCAGACGCAATCATATATCATGTGCTTCCTAATACAGAAACACACTGACACATTTCTATGAATAAGTCTTGAAACTGAATCAAACCAAACTCTTTAAATTCGACTTTCATTTTGTAGGAGACACAGAGGATGGAGTAAAATAGCAAACAGTACTACAGTACAGGGTATTGCACATTAAAACTCTACGGGATAAATGATCTAGTTTTTTAATGAATAAATTATAAAAAGAGAAAAAGGAGAAATGGAGAAATAGATATAAATATATATATATATATAAACCACACTTTAAAATATATATCCAATCAAGATGGCTGCGCTATATTTGATTTCTGATTCAAATAAAGTAAATAATTTTAAAATCATATTTCTTAGTAAATTGAAATTTTGAACACTAAATATTTAATATTAGCAAATCATTTTTCATTTTTTTGGTTTAAAATGTTATTGTTATATTTAGTGATAAATAAGTCTTTATGTTTTGAGATACATGCTGTAATACTTCCAGACAGAATAATGTAAGGTAGAAATGCAGATGGGAATAATATAGACGAAAAATACTGTTCATGAGATTAAAATTATTAAATATGGCTGATGGAAATGTTGGGGTTCATTATAGTATTCTTTGTATTTTTGTACACAGGCAAAGTTTTCCATAATAAAACATTTTAAAAAGTAAACTCTATGCCCACTTTATTTATAGGCATAGTTGCAGAGTAGCCCAGCATAAAGATTTCTGGTTTATCTTAAAGAGCAAGATCTATTAGTCTAAAGTCTTTTTGCCTGTTAGTGATTCACTAAGAGAATCTGCCACCTCTTGAAGACATTATTACTCTTTGACATAGAACTTTGTAACATATATGTAATAGGAGGCTAACTTTTTGCTTCTATATATGGTTGTGAGGGTGCAGATGAATATGGATGGCAGTTCATCCAAGGGTTGAACTACTGAATCATAAAATTTTTAGAAATAAAAAATATGAAAAGTAATACATCCTTACTGTGTCTATTATAAATCATTGAAAGGGTTATTTTAAATCAGTACTGCCATTCTGTAATCCCTAACTCAATGGAGTCAAAGTGAAGGTTCAGTGCCTGTTTCAACAATCCAAGGTTACACATTTTAGCCGATGGCTGATTTTTGTCCACAGAGTCACTGAAAGGCCAGGAAAAAGCCAATTAGAGTTCCAAATAATTATTTATTTTACTTAACAGACATATCCACAAGGTAACAAAGGATATCACATGGTCAACAGATAATTCATTATGACTTGCTCAGAATATTGATCTGAGAAATGTAATTTGTAGTTTATCAAGAAGTTATCTAGCATATATTTCAGATAAGGAAATACAAGATGGTGTGTGGTTCTTTATGTGATTGTTTATCAATCTATAACATATACATTTAGAGAGAGTTGATTATATAAATTTGTTCAATCACTAGGAGGAGGTTATTTTGTAAAATTATTGGCAAATACCTAGCTCCTTTAGAAATCAATCACTTTCTATTATTCCATTTTTAATCTAAAAATATGCCTGATTTTCCCTTGAATTTTGAGTTATTTATTTCTAACAGCTTCAGATACTGAATCACAACAAATAATTTTATTTCTTAGTCATAGTCTTCAAATGAAATGTCTAGCAAAGTGCTCACCAAGATGAGCACCATCAGAGAGAGAACCCTCAGGGGCTGCAGAGTATTCAACAGGGTGGTGATCAGTGCATACTTTTAAGAAAACTAACATCTGAAAGAATTAAAAGTAACAACCTCTAGGATTCACACAAGGCCAGTTATAATCATCCCCATTCTCAACAGCCAGAGTGGAAGACCTCATAATTCACAGTCCATTGGGTAAAGTACTCCATCCAAATGGTTTTGTCTCAGTACTCAGTAGGTAAAATAGCCCTAGGCTAAATGCTACTCTGGTCTCATCTAACAAGACTTAAAAGCTTGAAGACATGAAAGATACGTTTCCAAGTAATGGAATTAGGACTCAGAACAAAGGTTAAGAATAATTACAAAATGACGAAAATATTTAACACTCAACAAGATAAAATTCATAATGACAAGCATCCAATCAAAACTTACACATCATGAAATAAATAGAAAAATACAACACATAATGCAGGAAAAAAAAAAAAAAACATTTAAACTGCTCCAGAAAAAGAAAGCACAAGTGATAAAATAAGCATGGTAGTCATCAAAAGAAACTTAATGTTCCTCTTAGCTTGACAAAACTTCAGACAGGTTTACTTGTGACTGTAGCTCCCGATTTCCCTTTTCTTGGAGCATGTATTTTTAAAAAGAAAAACAAAAACTTGCAAATTATTTATCTGCCCCTTTAAGGAATAAATATTTTCCCAGTTTCTTGACAGTTTTATATCCCAGAAATATTTATTCCAAAGATCTGAAAGCCATCTCCTTAAAATTTATATATTAAAAAAGATAGCAATTCTAGTTCTCCCTTTCTCTGCAGCAAGGTAGAAATCTTACTTCAATGGGTGCCTGTTAGAAAACATAGATGACCAAATCACAGAGAATAACATTGGAAAACTGGGGCATACCTCAAAGTGATGGATACAACCCATTGATCAAAACTCCCTAACATCCTCCAGCACTTTCCCAATAGCCCACCCTAGTGAGACCTCAATGCCTGCCAATGGGCAGATGGTAGAACAACTTCAAGCCACCTAATATACTGTAAATAGAGTTCCTGGCAAAGAGGAGGGGAAGTTAAATATTTGAAAAATATAATGACCAGAAATTTTCCAAATATAATAAAAAGTAGAAACCTGAAGATCCAAGAATTTTAACAAACTCCAAGCATAAGAAATAGGAAGGTGGTATCAGTGTACATTACAATCAAATTGCTTAAACCAGTGATCAAGAAAAAAGTGTTAACAGCCAGGGAAAAAAAGACAATTTGATATGCATATCAATGATGAATCTCTATGCAGGTATGCTAAGTACCAGAAGATAGAAGAAAAAAGTAAACACTGTAGAATTACACTTTTATACAATTCTAGAAAATGCAAACTAATCTATGGTGACAGAAAATAGATCTGTTGCTGATGCTGATGCTGATGCTAAATGCTACTCTGGTGTCATCTAACAAGACTTAAAAGCTTCAAGACATGAAATATACGCTTCCAAGTAATGGAATTAGGACTCAGAACAAAGGTTAAGAACAATTATAAAACGATGAAAATATTTAACACTCAACAAGATAAAATTCATAATGACAAGCATCTAATCAAAACTTATTAGGGCTCATCATGTGCAGACATCACAGGTAACAAAAGTGATTAGATGCCTTAAGGTCTATGGCAATATGTTCCTCTCCAGATTTGAGACACCTTCCTGAAGACAGTGGGGAGAATCCCAGATAGATTAAATCAAAACCTGAGATTAGATTTCCTGAAGTAGATTAGCATGAGGGCATTCGTCATACCTTAAACTGAGGTATTAAAAAATACTAGACTAAAAATCAAAGCTTCAGAGTCTAATGATACATGCACAGAGTTGTTTACTGAAAAATCGTGCACAGGGACAAAAGACGGAAAAAAGAATAATGTTCACCATTAGGAAAATAATTCAATAAATTGTGGAATCATCACGTTGTGAAACATTCTGAAGCCATTCAATGTCACTAGTTTCCTTGGAATTTTGGCCATGAGATGTTGAGTAAGAAAACCATTCATGTGATCCAGTACATGAAAATTACAAAATACTATAGGTATCTGTACGTATTTGTCTTTAGTTATATGTACACATATACTATGAGTATATAAGTATATAGTTATTCATACATATTGGCATATGGTTTTGTATTGAGCATTAGGAAGATAAAGGAATCTGCAGAGAGTGACACAAGGTAAGTGGAGCAGGAAAGAAAGCAAAAATGTGTATGCAAAATAAACTCTACAATACTTATTTAATGTAGAATAATAGCTATAAATTTATATAAATGCTTTTTGTTCATATATACATATCATTATTTAAAAGAAAATAAAGAAAAAATAAAAAATGGATCATTATATTTGCTGTATATGTGTGTATATATATACTGTATGTGTGTGTATGCTGTATAAGTATGTGTATAAATGTGTCCATTCATGCATATATATACACACAATATATGTGTATATATATGCATATATATCCATAATATTTGAATCAATCACAGCTATAAAATAAATAAATCATGATTGTGATTTTAGGAAAATGCTGTGTAGAAACATCTTCAAGGTATATATTTGAAAGTGATACCACTTTAATTTATCACTTATAAACTTTTTAAACTTCACAGATTATTCTATGAGCTCCCTCTGTCTTCCCGCTCCACGACCCTGAGTCCTTCAGCTAATACAGAAGCTGAAATAATAGGATATGAAAGTTAGTGGGGCTGTGCACAGTGGCTCACACCCTTAATCCCAGCATTTTGGGAGGCCAATGTGGGAAGATCACTAGAGGCCAGGAGTTGGAGACCAGCCTGGGTAACACAGTGAGAAACACCCTTTTCCAAAAATTTTAAAAATTATAAATTAGCCAGTTGTGGTGGTGCATGCCTGTAGTCTCAGCTAATCTAGAGGCTGAGGTGGGAGGATCACTCGAGCCAGGGAGTTTAAAGCTTCAGTGAGCTAGGATTGTGCCACTGCACTCCAGTGTGAGCAACAGAGCAAGACTGTGTCTCTTAAGGGAAGAAAAAAATGATATTCGGAAGAAAAGCATGTTTTACATTTTTCCTATAGACAAATAGAGTTTTAAAAGAATTAACACTATTTACTTCTTAATTAAATATTGCCTAAAGCTGTACAATAATTACTGCAATATAAAACTAAAGAAAAATATTCACGTTTGGGAATATTTTATGAAGTTAAAGTATGTGATTTAATTTTATCAAGTAAAAAAGAAATATTGCCAACTATGGTCACAATGAAAGATCTTACATTTCTGGAAAGCCTTAGAAATTAAAATGTGTTTTTTTCTCTCTCATTCCTTCTCCACCAAACACAAGAAAGTGGCCTATATTCCTGCCAAATCTAAAGTTTTCATTTAAGAAAAATAATATTTAAAAAATTTTTTTCTTGCCTCAGACATGACTAACACACACCTGAATGTTAACATTTTTCCTATGAGAAAGAGAAAATTACACTATTTAATATATATTTTAAAAAGCTATTTGGTTTTTTAAAAAAACATTATGTATGTTCTATATTGAGTTGTGACAGAAAAAAGTGCTATCATAGCAGATTACAGAAACTCTGAAAACCTACCTAAAGTGAAAGTCACAAAATTCCATTTATATGAAATGCCCAGAATAGAGAAATCTACAGCATAAAATTAGTTAATGGTATTCTCAGGCTCTTGGGGCTGCAGAGAAATAAGAAGTGACTATTAATGTACACTGAGTTCTTCTTGGACTGATGAAAATATTCTACAGTTGATTATGGTATTAGTTATACAACTCCGTAAATACATTAAAAGCCACTTAACTGTATTTTTAAGTGGGTGAATTGTATGGTATGAGAATTATATTTCAATAAATCTGTTAAAATATGTAAAGAGCAGAGGTTGTTTTATTCAAAAGGAATACAGCATTTATGCCTTCTAACTAAATTTTAAGTCTTAAAGAGCTTCTGCTTGGAGCATTCTTAATCAAATGATCTGAAACATAACAAGAGCTTTCACATCTTAATTCGTCTTATTGACACCCCTATCTTAGGAAGAGTCAAAAACCCTACTCTCTCACCTCTTTACGTATTCATAAATTAACATTGAGTGTGTGGTTCAAAGAGGAATTTCCTAACCTCAAACTCTGTGTATCAATCTTGCAATGGGGCTTGAACATGATGCTGCTTACTTTTTATGCAAATAAATTAGTCTTGGAAACACTGTTTCTTATAAAATCTTTTGCGAATGGGGTGTCTTAAAATGTGTTAACACATTCCCTAACTCTCCCATCACGTATGACATTCCTGAAGCCTTTAGGAATAGGAGTCTGACCTGTGCAAATATTTTCTGCAACCAAATCACTGACAAAATTTCACTTTCTTTTTTAGGGACTTTGTGCCTTTTCCTGTGAACAATGCAAACACAAAGCAGCAGCAAAAGCCAATAACGTAGAAAAAACAAAAGAACAATAATGAATAGGATAAAATAAGCAGTGCTAATTCTCAGCAACTTTCCTTCCCATGTTCCTAAAGCATTCTTTATTTACTCGCATTAAGCCCATTTTCAAGCATCTGCTGATCACTTCTTACTAAGAGTCAGACCCCGAGATAGCAGGAGCCCACAAAGACTTAAAAAATATATAAAAACTAAAACTAAAAAAAAAAAAAAAAAAAAATGGTTTCTGTCCTCAGGGTGGTTTATACCCTACAGGCAAAGAGGCATGTATTACAAGTGTGTATAATCACTTCCGCGCCTGGTAAATTCAAGTTTTGCTTTTTAGAACCTACAGAATTTTTGTTTTTAATATTTCTGATCTGAGATTGATTGAATCCATGGATGCAAAACTCATGGAGGAGATATATACCTTATTTAACTTATTGTTAATATTGATTATTGGGTTAACTTAAAAACAATTTTTATATGTGTTGTAGAAAAGGTATTATGCTGCCGGGCGTGGTGGCTCACGCCTGTAATCCTTGCACTTTGGGAGGCCGAGGCGGGTGGGTCACCTGAGGTTGGGAGTTCCAGACCAGCCTAACCAACATGGAGAATCCCCATCTCTACTAAAAATACAAAAATTAACCGGACGTAGTGGCGGGCTCCTGTAGTCCCAGCTACTCGGGAGGCTGAGGCAGGAGAATGGCGTGAACCCAGGAGGCGGAGGTTCCGGTGAGCTGAGATGGCGCCACTGCACTCCAGCCTGGGCTACAAGAGCGAAACTCTCTCTCAAAAAGAGAAAGAAGAAAAAAAGAAAAGGTGTTATGCTAACATAAAGATACCTATATTTGTTTGATTTTATTTTCATTTTTGAACTAAACCATTTTTTTATTCTACAAAGGAGAAGTACAATTCCTCCTCTGCACAGGTGGGCTCACAGTGAAGCTAAAAACGTTTGAGTTTCAGGGCACCTCTCTTGTCTAGTTCTCTAACAGGAGCTTGACAGAGGTCCTAGCAGAATGTAAATATGATCACACGTGTGCGGAAGTGCAAACACACACTTGGTTATAAGTGTGTGTGCTTACAGCACGTGTGCAATGGGTCACAGTACTATGAAGAAGAGGGCCGCCTAATGGAGTCTTGGGGGTTAACCTAAAGGAATACAGACGACCATAAACAACGGTTTCATGGAGTCAGATTTTCTTTTTTTTTTTTACAATTTGGGGATAAAGAAAAATTGGGAATAAAAGTAAATATTTGAAATGAGAAAACAATTTGCAAATTTTAGAAAACTCACAAATACCATTAAGAAATCACAGAAAACATAATAAAATCTAGAAAACATAATAAAAGTTCTAGTAATAATTTTAAAATGACTAATACTTTTTCCTAGCTTTTTGGCTTTATACTTTTTCCTAGCTTTTTGGCTTTATATACTCTAATCAACTTTTAGTACGAGAGTGATATAGTAATACCATTTTTCATAGATAGCATTTAGTCTTTTTTCCAGACTTTTTCCAAAAGTTGATCATTTTTTGAGAATGAAATTGAGAGAAGTAAGCTCACAATGTAACACAAAGGTCCATTTCTTATTTGGAATATTCACTCTTTGAAGTTTCTATCCCCCAAATGTAGGTATTCTTTAAAAGGTATATTTTATGTAATTTTCATTTAAAAGTATGGTGCATTATCAAGTACATTTTAGAAATGGGAGAACTTTAATATTGACTAAATATATATCAGAAACAAATAAAAAATACATTTCACTATCTACAAACTGTATGTAGTCTCAACTCAACATCAACTTGGAAAGATCACAAATATTTCCGCAGCTCATTGATGTCAATCAGAGAAGAAAGCAAGAATATTGGGTGAGAAGTCAGAGTGGAAACAGACACAGATATTAACATGTGTGTCTCAGTTATCTTATGAAAATTGCACAAAAACACATGTGATCATATGTACATCCTGCTAGGACTTCTGTCATAGTCATACTAGAGGTCTGGATAAGAAAGGGGACCTGAAACTCAAACTGTTTTAGTTTCACTGTGAACCTACCAAGGAGGAATTGCACCTCTTCTCCTTTGTAAAACCAAAAATGGTTTCGTTCAAAAACAAAATTAAAAATAAATCAACCAAATATCAAGTATTGTTATGCTAGCACAATATCTTTTCAACAATACATATAAAAATTATTTTAAGTCAAACTAGTAATCAATATAAATAGTAAGTTAAATAAAGTATATACTTCCATATCCATGAGTTTTGCATCCATGGATTCAATCTATCTAATATCCGAAATATTCAGAAAAAAAAATTCTATAGAGTTCTGAAAAGCAAAACTTGAATTTGCCAGGTGCCAGAATGCTATGTTGACTCCACATGCATGAAATGTTGTGTAGGAATTATAAGTAACCTAGAAAATGGTGTATTAAGAATTATAAGTAATCTAGATACAATGTAAGTATATGAGAGGCTGTGCATAGGTCATATGAAAATACTATGCCATTTTATGTAAGGGACTTGAACATCTATGGATTTTCGTATCTGCAGAAGATCCTGGAAACAATCCCCCACAGATACCAAGGGATGACTATTTCATTTCAAATTTGAAATTACAAACTAGAAGCACACATAGCTCTTTCACTGCCAATAATAAACCTAGTCAAAGAAGAAAAAAATGAGTGGGAAGAAGCTGGCATTGCAGCAAGTACACTTAGGTCAAGTTGTGGCTCTTTCAGTAAGATTGTTGCATGAGTCAAGCTTCTGCAGAGAAATAGAGCCAATAGGATGTGTGTGTGCGTGCATGTGTGTGTGTGTGTGCGTGTGTTCATGTATGGACATATAAACACATTTATATATATTTAGAGATATTATATCTGTAATTGTATGTTAAGAGATTATAAGTACACACAGATCTAAGATCTGCAACTGGCAAACTGGGGACTCAGGAGAGTTGATGGTGTAATTACAATCTGAAGTCAGAAAAAAATAAACAAATAAACAATGTCCAAGCTCAAAGGCAATCAGGCAGGAGGAGTTTCCTCTTACATATGGAGGCTCAGGCTCTGTTCTGTTTGGACCTTTGACTGATTGGATGGGTGCCACTTGCCCTGGGGAGGGCAATCAACTTTACTCAACCTATGGATTCAAATGTCAATCACATGGCCTAGTCAAGTTGTCACATAAAATTAACAGTCATAGTTGGTCTTTGGGATCTCCATAATATCCTCTAGCTTTGCAATCTGATATCTCAAAGCAGCGGGTCTCAATGTATATGTAAAAATAATTAGCTTCTCCAAAGCAAAGAAATCAGAGAAGCATCTCTAATCAGTTAGAAAAAAAATCCCCAAAAATGTATTTAAAACAACAAAGAACTTCTCAGTTGAATCTAATGGATTCTGTTAATTCAGTACAACTGCATTAAAGAATTTTTAACTGTTTTAAATAACATTCAGATTATCCATGTGAGAAACCTTATGAGATTCCATGAGAACTTCATTTTGTACACATTAGATGTGTTAATATAGATAAAGAATTATATCTTCCTCTAGCTTTGATCATAACTTCAGAACTACATTACAAAGAAGTATTGCCTCATGTGACAATTACACAATCTAAAATGCATTTCAAAGAATACCTTCAGTTCAAGGATGACATTGTATGTCTTCAAATCTCCCAGATGATCTCTGGAAAAATAATAGCTAAAACTGCCTTATGATTTCTTAACTCTCATTAAATCTATAGCTACTAATTAGGACACTCACAACCCGGGAGAGGTGATGGTGGTGCTGTGAGTCTTCTCCAAGTCCATAGTCCCTTCTCATTAGAGCAGCTAAACCAAGTTCATTTCACAAGTAGCACTTGTGATACTTTGACCTGCTATCCTGGATACAATCCTGGTGCTGCCTCATTCAAGTGCTGTTCTCTGGAGGGTGACCAGTAGTCCACGAACTTTTCTAAAGCAAGAATTTAGCTCAGCAAGATATAATGATTAACTAAGAAGTGGCTGAAAACCAGAAACATGATACTTGCATCTTAAGAAAATCTGTTGGCTGGAATGTTGATTTGATATGAATGTTAATATTCCAGTAGCCCACATTCGATCAAAAAGGTGGTGGCTTCATGGGATTTTTTTGTGTCTTTTTTTTTCTTTCCTGTTTTGGGTTGCTGTTTGTTTTGTTTTATTTCAATTCCCTGAATGTTTTTACCATTATCTTGTCTCATCCAAAGGAATCAAAATTTCTCCGTTCATTGATGCATGGCTCATTTTCATGACTGTGTTTATGCCATTTAGTGCCTAAATATTATTATTCAGGATACACTAGTGAACTATACACATAGAATTTTTAAAATTTCAGATTTCATGTGTCTTATACAAAATATTTGTAATTTTTATTGGTGAGTTTGTACACATATCTTTTGGAAGTTGATTATTATTCTTCAAAGAATTTGTGTGGTTATGAAATACTAATGTTAACATCCATTAACCATAATAAACTACCCTTTAACTTAAGATAGTTAAAACTGGCAGAAATATAGAAGTGCATCATAATTTATACCATATTTAATTCCGATGTTCTAACAAGGAAAAAGAATACTCTCCATTTTTCAACCATATTCCCCATATAATCAATTTTATCTCACTGTATATAAACACGCCAAACTCTAACAAATTATCAAATCCTGACCTTAGATTCCTTGCGCTTAAATTATATACTTGAGAAAAAAGGCCAGGCACTGTGACTCACACCTGTAATCCCAGCACTGTGGAAGGCCAAAGCAGGAGGTTTGCTTGAGCCCAGGAGTCCTAGGTTACAGCGAGCTATGATTATGCCACTGCAATCCAGCCTGGGTAATATAACGAGAATCTGTCTCATGAAAAAAGCAGGCAAACAAATAAATAAAATAAAAGGGGATGTTTTTACAGTAAAAATTGACATATAATGTATATGAAAAGAATGGAAAATTTTAAATTTATCATTTCACATATATTTATAACAGAGAAAGGATTTTTTTTTTAATGGGAGAATATACCTTTGTTTTCAGTCTGATTTTTCATTCCCTTGTGTACAATCAATACCTCTGATGTCCGTGCATGGTGGGGGAGAGGGAAGTGGCCATACCTCCCGGGAGAAGAAAAGAAGGCAGGAGACCTGGTCCGATCTCCCTTTCAACACGAAAACTGGTCTTCTAGGTAAAATGACTAATGCCATTTAATAAGAGGAGGATCTTTATGGAATTGTCTTAAGTGAATGTGTCTGTAAAGACTTCTGTTAAGAGAAAATAAAACAGAAGCTTTGGATTTATGAACATTAGTCTCTGGAAACTATCCCATCATCTGAAATATAAAATAAAGATATTCCATAGACCAAATGCTCCCCACGGTATAAAACATTGCCATTGTGTGAGGTAATTACCTGTGTAACTCACTTAGAGACCTCATTCTTTATATATTTTTAGTCTACTTTTATCATTATCCTCAACCTATTAACTGTCTAGACTAATTAAATATGAGTTGTTTCCTTTTCATTGTGTTTTAAATTTTAAAATGATATTGCTTAACTTAACCTCTCTTTTTTCTTCATCATTTGATGTTACTACAAGTAGATTCTGAAAAGCCTAAATTTATTTCATAATCTTTATAATAGACTTAGAGTTAAGTAAGTCATCTCAGTGTTCTGAGAGTTACCTTGACAATGCCTATAAATTATCCCCTAGTAGTTTAACTAATTCCGACTTATGTAATTCAGTGATTATATTATTCTTAATTACGTTTGTTTAAAAGGTCTTGAAGGTACTTATATCAGTAAAGTGGTATCCCACATGCTTCATTTTTATATTCATTTGCAGAATTCTACCATGGTGTTTTATCTGCCTCACTCTTTGGCCTGATAAGCTAATTTATGTCATGCAGAGAACAAGCTGAACAGATTTTCATGATGGATAAGACTTCATTTCAGTACCCTGGAAAATCTAAAATCCTTAGGGATGGAGGGCAGTGGACTCATTTACTAATAAAAGACAAGTCCAGGAAGTCAACTACTCACCTTACACTATCCCATAGCCTCTGTTTAGAAATGTAAGCATTTATAGCTATTAAGAAAAGTATTAGTACAGTACTTCATTCATTTACTATTCATCACAAATATTAAGCACATTTATTCGTCATTGAGTATGGAGAGGTGAATAAGCAGACATGATCTATATCCTCATGAAGCTGACAGTTCAATGGGGAAGGCAACAGTAAACAAATATAAAAATAACCACACAGTTTGATAAAGTCTTTTAAAATATTACTTGTTGCTTTGAAAAAAAAATAGGAAAGGAAACATACTTTGGACAGAGACTTTTTTTTAATGAAGTGATGTACAAACTGAGGTTAATCACAAGGTGTGGCTGGCATAGGAGGGGAAAGAGGTGTGAGGTGTGTGATATTTTCAACAAGGAAAACAGCATGGACCCAGCCATTGAGCAGGAAGAAGTTTGGTTCCTTTGATTAGATGAGTAAAAGCCAGGGTAGCAAGAGGTAAGCATGGGCAGGGGGAAATGACAAAGAAAGGACAAAAGAGGTGTTGCAGAAATGAAGCCATGTAGGCCATGATGAATGGTACAAGGAGAAAACCTTCTCCACTCAAAACACCCATCCCTGTGGATGGCCAGCTGTCCTCACAACACTCTTCAGACTCCAACCAAGTATCTTTCCCTCCAACCACCCAGAAGGAAGAGGGAATTGGCTGGTTGGTGAGTTTAAAAGAGGAAACTCATCACAGGTAGCTCTTATCCTTCCTCTCTCCCCATTTCTTTGGGAAATATATACCTTGAGAAGCACTCACTCTTCAGTCTTTCTCAAGGACATAGGGCAAGTTCCTTGGGGGGAGAAACAAAAGCCTTCCACTTCCCAGCTCTCCAGAGGTAAGCCAAACTCTCAATATGAGAGATTTGGATTAGAAGGCCCACTCTCCCTTAAATATAAGCCAAAGTCCTCAAAATGTATTTATCCACACTAATGAAAGCGTATCTTAATTAATGCATTTATTAATAAGATATGACATTAGTAAGTATGACTATACCATGTAACGTATTGACTCTTGCTGCAGAAACTAGTTAGATGCTTACCAAATCCATTTTCTTTTTCTTTTGGGGTATACAATTTAAACGCATTGCTTAACATGCCTTGCAATGAGGTATTGCTATACAAATGAGTACTCATCTGTGAATTATAAGTGGAAATAATGCATGCTACTCTCAAGCCTGGCCCATATAAATTATCCTTGCATAATCTTCCCTTCTCTCTTTTTTCTAATCTCTGATCAGATGGACTAGTGTCCAACTGAGTGAACCTCTGAGAACCTGAAGGACAGCAGAGTCACTGGATAGATGGAGAAAGCTGCCCTCCAAACACAGATAGGGCTGTATGTGAGTCAACAGTAATCACCTATTGGGTGTTACTGGGATTTAGTGTATTGCTTGTTACAGCAGTTAGGGTAGGAAAGAGTGGTGTCAGTGGGCATCCACTGAACCATCAGCCTGTGATGGTTTCGGCAGGTGAATGTGAACTTCCTTAGACTGCTGAATTACTTGGAAGGCAGCTATCTACTAAGTAATAGATAATTCACTGAAGTGTTTCCAACAATGGGCTAATACAATCCGATGTAATTTCTTAGAAATATCATGCTGCTTAGTGGGTGTAAAATGAATTTAAATAGGTCAACAGTGTTAGTAAATAGACCTGGAAGGAAAAAACAAGGAGATGATAATGGCCCTGTCTGGAGAAGTAGCAGGGATGGAAAGAATGATGTGAGATACAGTTTGGAGGCAGAATTGATAAGATACATTAATTTGTATAGCCACTTCAGTGGAATAATTTATTTAAGCCACAGGAATAGCAATAAGAGTCAATGTTTCAAAATTAGCACTGAGCTCAGAAGTGCACTAATATTCCACCATACACCTATTTCTAATAACTGTCTTCAACGACCCTGCCTTGATGTATGCAGAATAGCTCCCATATGCCACATGTTTTAAAAAGGTAAGGTGTGAGTGTAGAATTTTAGCTACATACAATTTAGTAATTCTAATTTTCTGTTTTCTCCCAAATCAGAAAGGTATTTTGAGGTGTTTAAAATAAGGCTTCAATGTAAGACATAAAGGGGCCCAACAATGCCTGTGTCTCTATAAGTATTCGTACATATTTTTGAGGGAATATTATAAATTATAAGCTGCTAGGCACATTATGATCACAAAAAGATGACTTATTAAGAAAATATATTAGAACATCCCAAGCAAATGCTCACAATTTTCAAAGAGAATTAAAAGTTACTTTTTAAACTTTTGTTACCTTGAGACTAATTTTTAAATGTTAGCAAGTATTCTCACATATGGCAGAGAATCTCTTCCATTATGGAAAGAATCGGAGTCACTGATTGTTAAAATGAGGAACCAGAATTATGAGTATTCAATGTTACTTACATGAATGTTTGATCCTCTAGACCATGAAATTTCATATAAATGATCCTTTTCACACACTCAGAATTCATAATCTAATTCTGAATCAATATAGACAGACTTGCAAAGGAAAAGCTGAATAAGTATTAAATTCAGCATGGAAACAGCATTTTGGATATAATTACCTCTACTATACATTATTTTGGTTGTATTTTAAACACTTAGATTTTGCAATTAAATTCTTATCTTTTCTCTTCTCTATATGTCAATAATTGAAGAATGATTTCCCTCTAAAAGCATACCAGACTTTCAAATGCATTTTTACAAATCTAGGTCTATTAAGCACATCTGTTTCCAACTTTAACAATTGCTAATCTTTCCATCACCAGTTCTTAGACAGGCATGTATTTGCTTTTAACATTTTTGGCATCTACAACAGAAATTACACTTGTATTCAAATATTCATAGAGATGATGAGCTATGATAAATGCAAAGGTCATTATCAGAATCTTTGAGGAAAAAGGGAGTAAGAAAGAATAATTTACATGAAATTTTAAAGAACGAATCATGACACACCTTCTGATTGTCAATCAACTGTATAGAGACTTTGAATATTTTACGCTTATACTTGTGCTACAATACTATTTCTAAATGTAGCCTAAAATTATTGTCTATTATAACCCATTATAAGAAATGATTAAACAAGGAATATATAAATAAACTCCTTCTAAGTAGTCTTGTTTGTTTAGTTTTTAAACATTTTTTAAAATTTAACCTTATTTTACAAAAACAATTTAAACATGTGTATACAACACATTTCTCCAAAAAAAAAAAAAAACCTAAGAACATCAGAAATGTTTGTTAGGAATGAAAAGACATATTTAAAAAATTTTTCCATATAAATAATTCAAACAGTGTTTGATCTTTATATTTATAAATTTTCAATGTCTACAAAATTTTACATTCATTGAGTTCATTATTCAACTTTGTGGTTCATTTAACTGACATATGCACTCAAAAGACAAATGTTTCACAATTTTGAGGTTTCTCCTGTTCTGAAACCCTGTCAGCATTTTATCTATCAAAAGTATCACATATGTATTAATAAATACTTTTGAATGGTCATCAAATACAGATCTACCTTACACTGTATAACATCATACTTTTATTTTTTCTCTCACTTACTTTGCTACCAAAAATCATGTCTGAACAGAAAACATGAAACATTTTCAAATATACGTATTGCTTTTTAAACCAACTCAAAAACTTGACTTCTTCAGTATATTTGCTACATAAATGTTACTCAAATAAAGGCTTACGAAACTAAGATTATCAAGTCTGTACTGCACACTAGTGGCAAGAGGTAGTAAATGCATTCTTTTTTTAACAAATTTTCCACTAATTGCATCTTAAATATTAATTTTTTCAGTCAAAATTAGAACCCATTATATTATAGAGCACATAAACACATATTCTAAACATAATGTGTTCTTGTGTCATGAACTATTTTTCCAGTATACATCAATGCATTTTGAATGTCATACCCAGAGAGAGGTTCCTGTGCATGTAAATACTATGGATCCATATATCCATGTATATGTTTGTGCATACATGTATACGTGTGTATATATATTTATACTGCACACACACCCACTAAATGTTAACTCATGTGAAAATAGTCATATTTTGCCCATTATTTTTCTTTTCTTTACTCATTATTCTTTCCCACACACTTATGTAATACCATGCTTTAGTACACATAACATGTACAATTAATATTAAATAATAAACGATAATAAATCATCAAAATGGGAAAGGTTCATGATGGCATTTTATTGATGGAAATGCAAAAGAAAAGTATTCTGGCAAGTGGCTGATCCCAAATAACTACAATGTTGATATGAAAAGAACCTCAATACGCCTGAGATAAATTGATATTATCAGACTGCTTCATGAAAGAATAAGATAAAGTCACTTATGATAGATGGTGTGCTATCAGAGGATATCTTTAACCATCTGCTCTAATGTGCCTAGAATGGATAATTAATTGTGTCATGTAGCTAATCATTAACCATTTAACTACCACTATGTATATCAAAATATCATTTTTATATCATAAATTTATGCAATGAGATTTTTGAAAATAAATAATTACCAATATAAAACTGCCACAAATGTATAAATACAAACAAGATGTCATATATATTGTCTGAATTTGACTAAGCTCACTATTGACAAGTGATTTCAAATATTGCTCTTGTAGAGGAAATTCCAGTATTTAACCTCCCTTCCTCTGGTCTGTTGTGCCTTTCTGCCCACTTGTTTACATATCCAAAGAGAGAAAAAGCTAGGCTTCATTTCTTCCTTTACATCATATTCCCTCATACCTCTTTCACATGTTCTGGCTTTGATTCTTTCAGTTCTTCATACTTCCACTTCCATAGAGACAAAGCCGACTCCAGCCTCTCTCTTTCTTTTTCCAAAGCTGTGCGCATTCTAAATAATTTTAAAATTAAAAGAAAAAAAGTCAGCTTCAATTGTAAAATAATTTCAAGGATGCATTCAATTTTATAGCCATTTTCCTAATTTTTGATATTTGTATCTGATCATAATGAGAGAAAACATTTTGCAACTTATTAAAAAATTATAAATATTGAATAAAACGTTTTTAGTTTATTATTCTGACAATGAACTTTACAGTAGATTACGTATATTTAATTTGGCTTTGCCAGTATTAACATTCTGCTTGATTTCTTCCATGTATTTCATGCATGCCTCTCAATTCCTCTCACTCATAATATTTTCTTACATAGGAGGATATACATGTTTCTAATTTTAACATGGTATTCTATCCATCTTCATATTGTGGCTGTATGTGAATGAAAAAAATCATTTGAAATGACACAGAATTCCAACAGGCCACCTAACAATCTTAAAAAATAGTCATTTATTGGGGATCTAAAAATAATTTTAAGTATTTCAAATTTGGTTGTAAAAAAGAAATTTCACTGGGATCCTTATTTAAATTATTCTAAATAACTGAAATTAATTTCTCTATTTGTAGAACTAGCAACAGAACTAGGATTAAAATTTAGTCCTTTAGGCCGGGAACGGTGGCTCACGCCGATAATCCCAGCACTTTGGGAGGCCGAGGAGGGCGGATCACGAGGTCAGGAGATCGAGACCATCCTGGCGAACACGGTGAAACCCCGTCTGTACAAAAAATTAGCCGGGCGTGATGGTGGCGCCGGTGGTCCAGGCTACTCGGGAGGCTGAGGCAGGAGAATGGCGGGAACCCGGGAGGCGGAGCTTGCAGTGAGCGGAGATCCGGCCCCTGCACTCCCGCCTGGGCTACAGAGCGAGACTCTGTCTCAAAATAAATAAATAAATAAATAAATACTCATTGATTTTCCTCCATTTCCACGGACAGAGTTGTTTTCCTCATTCCTCAATTCTAGGATTTGACAATGAGATATTAGCAGAGATGACAGAAACAAAAGTTTGAAAAGAACTTGTATGTTTGAGCACCAGGTAAATACACTTTGATTGTTATATGACACTGAGATTTTGTGATTGTTAGTCACATAGTTATTGTATTCATAATTAACTAATATACAGCTCTATTTCAGTGATATTAAATGTGACTAGAAAGATCTTAGGAACATATTCACAGAGCTAGAAGATGCAGGCAGAATCAAAATTGAATGTCATTTACATATTAATAAGAAATATGATTCTTCTTGGTAACAATACTATGATAATTCAAAGTAGTGTCAGACTGTAAATACATTAGTTTACTCCAATCAAATGGAGAAGCAGTCTATTAAAAAGTTATATAATTACATTTACATAAATCAAGCCATAAAATTGAAAGAGGATATAAAAGAATTAGTTAGAGCTTAGCTTAACCTCAAAAGAGACAGGTTGCAAAAAAAAAAATGGTGCAAAGCACCACTTACAGTACTCTGATCCGGAATCCCTTATTAACATAGCAAATATATTAAACAAAATTAACAAACAAAAAGATTCAACTTGAAAGTTTAGGTCTTACGAACACTGAATATGAATGTTTATAATCCAGATTAACCACAGCAGTCACAATTTCAGATAGAAAAGTAGACCTAGCCAGCTGAGGACACCCAAGTTGCTTATTATGATATAATTTGTGTTTCAGTAGTTGTGTTTGAGATGACGAGAGGAAAAGAATTAAATATAGAAATAATAAACAAATCAGTATTAGTATTTTGTGTAAGATTTAGAAATTATGTGTACAAATCATTGTAAGATGAACTATATTGCATATCTAACATTTGAGTGCATTTTAAGTTTTGGGTGATAAATTAGAATATTTAAAAGATATTGAATATTGACTTAGACCTGTGAATTTATATTGAAAATTATAATAAAATTGTACTAAGTTTGTAACTTCATTGGAATGTTTAAGATAAGAATCACCATATTTATAATTTTAATTTTTTAGATTTTCTTGAGTAGGACGTGGGAATGTCTTGTCGGTAACTGAAAAACTTGAAAAGCAAATGGCATATGTTAAATTAATAAAATAATTTTATAAAAGATTTTAATTAACTGTATTTGTGTAATGAAGCATATATTTATGTTTCTCCTTAAAATTAATTTTGAGAATTATTTTATTTATAATAGAATAATGGAAACATACTTGAAAATTACCTAGAGTTAAAATCATACATGTTGTGAAATCAAATGTCTGCTTTTGATGTTATACTTTAATGAATCAAATGATAATTTAGAAACTCAAAATAAATTCAAAAATTTTCGAAGAAAGTAATATTTACCTCAAGTGTACATCATAAAGAAAATATCTGATATGTATTTGTTTCCTAAAGGAAAATTATGCATTTTTATTATGAAAAAGGTTACAATTTGGTTAGGGGAGTGAGAAAAAAAGGAATTCATAAAAAATTATTTAATGACAATGGGATACTTAAATTGTTTTAGTATTTAGATAGCCCCATCATAAACTTTTGTGTCTCTGTGCCAGCATTAAGGACATTGCGTGTCTAAATTTATGCAGCAGAGGGCACTCTATAAGTCCTTAATTTTCTAGCCTAATCATTTTATTCTGTGTTTCAGAGAGATTTTCAAAGTTGATGAATAATATAGTTAAATTTATAATTGAGATGTATATTATTGTCAGAGCATTTGAGCTACAAGAAGGCAAACACTTAATATTTACTCTAAAATGTTGCATATTTTATGTACACATTCTTCATGAGAATGAAATTAAAAAGGCAAAGCTTAGCAAAAATGTAGTATCTTTAATATGATGATATAAACTTTAAAAAAATCATATTGCTAAAATATATAAAGTTTGTAGAATCTAAATATAAAATATGAACCAAAATTATTTTTATGAAAAGTTGTGATTATATTTCCATGCATTTTTTGATGCTTTGTTTACTGTCACAATTCCACAATAATTGGAAATAAAATTTAAATTTCTAGACAATAATATTACTCAAATATTTCTCAGGGATGAAAAGTCCTAAAAATTAATATCTAGGTATAAATATTAATCATTGTTGAACTGTGGGAAATTTCACTGGAAAAAATTGAATCGTTATTTTCTGAAAGGGTGTATTAATATAAAAATGTTCTTACCAAATCAAATGATTATCTTGTAATAACACGCAGATATTCATTTTTATAACAGTTCAAAATTTAGAGATAGTATTAAACTGTTAACAAGTTTTTCCAAATATACTTTAAACAACATATATGTCATTTTGCAATTGCACGTCCTACTATTCATAATTACATCTTTCAGCACTGAGTGTTAGCACTCGGCTGTTGCAAACAGCCAAGCCATATACAATTAATTTAATTAGAAAAGATAAGTATTTAAAGAATATTGTTAAGCTCCGATCTCCAGGAGAATCATAGAACAAGGTTTGCAGATGAAGCAGACAGGGACGAAGACCCACTCTCATGCCACAAAACTGGTCCCATGAAGACCCCACTGCCTGTAACCTCCTCTGTCTGTTGCCTGTACACTGTCCTGGTATTATGGTCTGGCAAGCAAACATATTCAAATTAGCTAATTTGAGTGGAAAAGGATATTGTAGCTCAAAAAATTTCTGGGGAATACATGCAGCCAGGAACACTGATGAGAAAGCCATCGAAATCTTCCTGTAAGCACACTATTTCGGCCACCATTAAGGTACAGACATCACAGCGGGACCTCAAGATCACCAATATGGGACAGTGGGTGGTGTCACTAGGCACCAGAGGCCACCGCTGCCTCTGGAAACGAGTTTCTTTACTGCTGCTGCTTCCCCCTCAGGCATGGATTCTAGATGCTGTCTACTGCCTTGGGGTACTGGCTTGGCTTAAAACTCTAGGCGGCCACCTCTGATACACTATTCCTAAGTCAAGTGTCTGTACCCTCATTACAAAGGAAACCGTGGTAGAGACTTACTGGTATTTTTATAATCTATGCACAGGTGTAGACTCTGTTTCATTTGGTAGCAAATTGCCGAAACACAAAATAGACACTGGAGAGTCAAAAGATGGTAAAGATTTATTGAATATTCCATGAGTGACAATAAAGAAACAAAATAAGCTTGACTTTCTAATACTTACAAATTTTACAATAAACAGTATTAACTAGATTTGCATGTCAATGTATTCATTAATTGAGGAATATATATATATGCTTTATATATATATATGTAAAGTAGAAATCTGTCCGTTTCATACACAGACCAAAAATAATAACCTTTGAAGCATTTTTAATTTGCTGAAACTTCTCACCTCGATTTTAAATCTCATTATGAAAAAAAGTTGAACATTTAATGAAGCAAAACAAAATAATTGAAGCATACTACTTTTCTTATATATAAAATAAATTAAGAAGATAAAATGGGCTGGGCACAGTGGCTCACACCTGTAAACCCAGCGCTTTGGGAAGCCAAGGAGGGTAGATCACTTGAGGCCAGGGGTTCCAGACCAGCCTGGGCAATATGGCAAAACCCTGTCTCTACTAAAAATACAAAAAAAAAAAAAAAAATTAGCCAGGCGTGGTGGCACAGGCTGTAATTCCAGCTACTTGGGAGGCTGAGGTGGGAGGATGGCTTGAGCCCAGGAGGCTGAGGTTGCAGTGAACCGAGATTGCACCACTGCACTCTAGCCTGGGCAACAGAGTGAGACTGTCTCAAAAAGAAAATAAAAATAAAAAGATGAAATGGAAAAGGAGGACTGAAGCTCAGCTTAAAGGACACAGAACAAACATTTTATAAGTGATAAAGGAGGTCTCTGCAGTGAAATTTCAAAACTGATTCTGAATGTTAGAACAGTTCAAAATATTTTATCTCAGTCTCTGTTACTTGAGATTTGGTATTGCCAACCTCAGCTTCCTAAATTTTTAGGTACACATAGCTCTCTAAGAGGATCAGCTTTCCTGGCCTTCCTCTAAATTTTCTACCTGGGAAGTCTTTATGAAAGTCATCAGAAATATATAAATTCTCAGTATATGAGAAACTTTTAATGCTGGAGAATTATTCATAAAACTGAACAGTACTCAGAGTGCAAATAAAACAATAAAGTTTCTTCTATTTGATGAAGAGGTTCTAGTCAAGGACAATGGAAAAAATGAGTCCCTGAGTTTTCTGAGCTGATTTCTGTGCACTAGTTAAGAAGAGAATTTTCCCACTAGATGGGAATGCAGCAAAAAATACATTCACATCTCAATTCAAGCCACCCACTCACTGATATTCCAGGAAGAAGAATTTAAAAGATTAGATGGATTTATAAGTAATAGCATATCCTATATTCTTGGAAAATGTTCTCTTGCGACAGCAAAAAAGACTGTGATTGCCTCATGCGGATTGCATGCAAATGTTGATTCATGGACACAGGAACCATGACTCATCAAGTCCGTGGGATTGTTTCTTAAAAGAGGAGAGTAGGAAGACAAGGCCATGGAAAGCCTCCTTTTCTCTCTTATTCTTTGACCTGTCTATGGATTATAGACTGAAGTCACTGAGAACTGGAGAATGTACTTACTCTGAGAATTGTTCATGTATTCCAAGAAAGTAAAAAGTACATGTTGTGTATATGTACATGGATAAGCGTGTTAAGACAGAACATGCATGTTTTTAAAACTGACACTTTAGAATAGGAAAGTTTACATCTAGAAAAACACAGCTCTGCACTTCTCCCATTAGACTGCATCAGGGAAGTAATATCGTACGAGTGCTGGAGAGAAGTCTATAATTACCAAAAGTTAAATCCTTCAAGAAGTAAAAGCACAGAAATTAGAATGTGACTGAAATGTATAGGTCTAGATAAAATTGTCAGTATATGTACAAGCCTAAAAATTAAATTCAATTTTATTCTTTTTTCTACTGATGTTGATTGCCTCTACTAGGAATTTACACTTGATAGGGTAATAAGTATTTATTCTGTACATAAATGCTTGCATGATCACAATCTATTAATCTAGTGTAATACAGATGAAGAGTCTGAAAAAGGAAATCGGTGGCACTAGTAAATTTCAGAGGAACTAATGAGAAACTTCTGGCAGAAAATAAGTGGTAAAGAACTTACTGTATCTGTGAATGGCTAGTATGCATATTTATCCTGATTTCAGTCCATTCAAACCAGGAAAATTAAAACTGTTATATAACATATGCTTATATAATACATTGTGTGTATATATGCATACATATCCTTCTCGCTTTTCTGGTTCTGCCCATTAAGGCTTTTATAACTAAGAGATAAAAGTAATTATTTTTAGATTTTGGAACCACATTTATATATTAGATATTCCACATTGTGCTAATAAAATTGTAAACTGATTGCAAAGAAACAAAAATCCATATTGAATATTTCATATTACTATCATCTTTCCCAGATGTTATTTGTTCTTGATCTTTATGAGAATTCACTGAGAAAGGCTATGACAGACTGTATTTTGCAAAGACCGTTGCCACAATGACTGCATCCCACACGCCCTTATTATACAATTGTTTTGACACTCCTTCCGTTGAAAGTGCTTCTCTCTCTTTGATCTGAGTCAGCCTTTGAGATTCCCACCACCGATACTGGGTCTGAAGTGATGCTACGTGACTTTTGAGGCAGAGTCATTCAAATGGCGTTCTTCTCTCTGTGTTCTTAAGATGTTCACTTGCAGCCTAGCCCTAGTGTTGTGAGGAAGCCAAGCACCCCTTTAAATAGCCCCAGTGCAGGTGTCCCAACTGAGGCCTAGATGAGAACTGAGGCCAGACGTATGAGTGAGAGAGGCTGCAGCCCCCAGCCTTCCAGGCATGGCCAGCCTTTGAGCCATTGCAACTGAAGGCACAAGTGAGAGATTCGATGTCCACGCCAAGGCATGCTCAAGATTCTTGAACAGAAGACATGGTGGTTGCTGTTGATATGTTTTAATGATAATTGTTTGGAAAAGTTTGTTTCAAGACAATAGATAACTGGAACATAACAGCACTACAGCTATTTTCACAAAGGGGCAACAGCCGACATCACATAGTTGGAATACATCAGAACAAAGATGAAGATCCAGGCCAATTAATCACAAGCCTGATGCCCTTAGTGGTACATGTATCAGACAACTTTTTCTGTAATCAATATCTCACAAAATTGTGATTTTTCTGCTATTAGTATTAACATATTTATTCATTTTTTATTTACCAAGTCCAAGATGCTGTAACAATTAAATAACACACTGGATATTTTAACCTTGTACATTAAGAATTCAGATACAATTAAAGTGAATCTACCAGAGATGATAAAAACATAGTCATGATAAAAGTCAACTTAAAAGAATGAAAAACACTAACAAGTTATATACTACTTTTTAAAATTCAAAATATGAATATCTGTCAAACTAATTTCTTTAAATCCTAAAACTTAATGACTAAACATGGATAAAATACATTATCAAATGACCAATCTATCAGTATTAACAATTTTAAGTGGTTTGAAAGTTAGACTTGGTTAAGGGAGACAATAATTAGCACTTACTCTCTTTCCTTCCATAAGATTTTTTGGAATTCATCCAAATGCACCTGCAAAGCTGAAATTTCAGTTACTTCATTTTCCAAAGGCAGATTTATTGCTTTCAGTCTCAGCCCAGCTTTCATTTCACCATTTCCAGAACCACCATTGTTGAATAAGTCAACACCATCTAGATTGGGTTTCATTTCCTCACTTAATTTTAGAGAATCAATAACCACACCTTCTTCCTGAAAAAAAAAAAAAAAATTTAAACCTCTTGGAGAAAAATCGTGATGATAATACATTTTCATAAAGAAATACATGTTATGATACAACAACAAATTGATATTTTTATTTCATTATCATTCCCTAAAAGCGTTGTGTGGCCACACTTACTTGCATTCTTCTTCAAACTTATTTTTTTCTTTGTGCTACCTCTTTACAAAAAAAATACATTTCTCAAAAGTTCTGCTTTAACTCTGTTTGTTCTCTTTTTCTAATCACGCTAAAAATAATCATGCACAAACTTGAACAGCTGTAAATAATTTTTAATGAGTTGATGAATTCCTCTTTCAAGTTTCTTTTGTCATAAGACACTTACAGTTTCAAAGTAATTATTTTTTAACATTTTTGAAAGACAAGATAGAATTTTCAAGAAGCTCTTGAATATTTTAAAAAGCTTGCTTATCGCTTTATTTTAGTTCCCCTTTTTTTAATTCATGAGCCACATCTCAAATAGAATTTAATGGGGCACTTTAATAAACATGGGCATCAATACTAGAGCAACAACTGCATCAACACTCTTAGAGCGTAACTCAAAAACCTCACAGGGCTCATGCTGTTGGTATTTGCCTACAATTTAAATTTGCCCTGGTTTATAAGTTTAAAATGAAAGACAATTTCAAATAAAATCTCAATGAATAGTCAAGTTCAAGTAAAATCTCAATGATACTTCACTTTTATTTTATTTTTTAAGTAGTATGTGAATGCCAGGTTACCCAGTATGAATCATTCCTTAATTCTCTCAAGAATGATCATTGCAATCATCTATACTATAATATTTTGACAAACAATAAAATAAGATGTGTTGTTTGAGGATACATATACATATCTTTCTTGTTGGGTATAGAGTTGGCAAAGATACTGGTCAAAATTTTAAGGAAAAAACTGATTGAAGCTTCTTCCACAGGTAATATTTATTTTCCTACCATCAGAAGGAATATCTGGAAGGATATTTTGCAAATAAATACATTTTTAATAAATAAGTATTATGTTTGATTTGTTCTTGACATTAATGTTAAGGAGATATTTCAGAAGAAATCCCAAAATATTGAGAATTTTCCATCATAATACATGTGAAGAGAATCCTTCATTTTCTCAAATGCAGAGGCTAGTAACTTGTAATAATAAAAACGTTTTGTGGATTTAGAGAACTTGATGTGAGCTATGTTCCCTTATCCTCATCATTGCATTCTTCTAACGCATACATTAATACAGTTGAGTTTTGAGAATATATGTGATTTTCCAAAAGATACACACAAAGCCCAGATTATCAGCTTTGAACATTTTTAAAAGAAAACGTAGAAGACCAAATAAGCAGAAGTAATCATTGTATTGCAATCTTCTTAATTTTTTTTATTTATAGTTAAATCTAGGTTTTACCTACCATAAATTATATACATTATAGAATGGCTTAAAATACTAAATGCAATGGTAGAGGTGCAGGATATTAACTAATGTGTGTTAGAGAAGGAATTAAGTAGAAAGAGGTAACAAAATAAACTGAAACTATAATAAGAGGTAACAGGAGTTCCCAAAGTATGTTCTTTGGGTTGTTAATATTATTTACCAAGTAAAAATAAAAGAAAAAGAAAAAACAGGGTGGTGGTTCATGGATGAATAAGTGTATAAACTGAGAGACTTTTTAAAGTTCCATGTGCTTTGTACAGAATTCTCAGAAACTGAGATTCTAAGTATAGCAAGAAATTCCATCAGTGGTCCATATAAAGCATTTCCTAAGGTACCCTATTTGCCTGCAGTACCCATTTTATAAGTAGTTAATCGTGAGGCTTCAGTCCCAAACATTGAGAACTATTCAAACTACGTATGGATTGTTTACAATTTAGACATAATTAAGGCAAATGGAAAGAAATGTCTCCAAATATTTTCTTTTCAGATGAAAAATGCTGAGTTAATTTTTTCTATAAAGATTAGTAAAACCACTAGGATGGGCTGAACTTGTGTTTCCTCAAAATTTATTTGTTAAAGTCCTAATCCCCAGTACCATAGAATGTGACTGTTGGTGGAGACAGGGCCTTTAAGGAGGTGATTTAGTTAAATTAGGCTCATTAGGTGACCTTTCAAAGAACTTAAGACACAGACATGTGTACAAAGAAAAGACCATATGAAGACACAGGGAGAAAATGGCTTTCTATAAGCCAAGGAGAGAGGCCTCAGAAGAAACCAACCCTGCTAGCACCTTGATCTTGTACTTCTAGCTTCTATAATTATAAGAAAATGAATTTCTGTTGCTTAAACCACTGTGATTATGGTACGTTTTTATGATAGCGCTGGCAGACTAGTATAGTCACCACTGGATTTGTCACTTCCTTCTTCCTCCCCATCACTATCTATGACCTTCAGATATTCACATAGTCTCTGGATTTTTTTCTTGCCTTATTATTTGTGTCCTCCTTTGTAGAAAATTGTCTTTTTACCAAACACTCTCTGATGGACTCATACATTTGTGAACTCACTTGAAATTGGTCTCTATGTTCACAGGCTTCTTCTGTGAAACCGGGAAGCTTCAGATCCTGGGTGTCTTTAGCTTCTAATGCCTCCTTCTGAGGTGGCAAACTCGGTTTCTTTTTCAGTGTACTCAATTCTTTCATCGCCATCTCTAGTTTTATTCTGAGTTGTCTTCCTTCCTCCCTGGCACTGTTCCTTTCAGCTCGAACTTTACTCCATTTTTCTCTCCAGTTGGCAGTGCAATCTGACCACCACCGCATGGTCTTTTCCATCTGAGCAGCTCTGGCCTTGACTTCTTCAAGCTCCCGCAGGCGAAGTTCTTCACAAATATCCCATTTGTTGGTGTTACATGAGTGTGCACAGAAATTGTGAGCAGCATGAGATTGTAGCCCATGAAGTGGGAAGCAGGTATCCCTGGGGGGTGAGGCAGGTGTCACCATGTCACCACGTGACTTAATTGATGATTGCTGCATCTGGAAGATCTGTGTTTCTTCAATTAATCGATGAATGGAATCTAAATTCATATTCATCTTTGAGACCTGAGAAAAGATAAAGGACATAATTTCATGCTGAAATTTCCCTTGTAAATACAGGAATAAGACCTACATTTTTGTTGTTTTTGAAATTTGATAAAAACAATGCCACTTTTTTTTTTTTTTTTTTTTTTTGGAGACAGAGTCTTGATCATGCAGTAGCATGATCTCGGCTCACTACAACCTCTGCCTCCAGGGTTCAAGCAATTCCCTTGCCTCAGCCTCCTGAGTAGCTGGGACTACAGGCACGCACCACCAGGCCCAGCTAATTTTTGTTGTATTTTAGTAGAGATGGGGTTTCACCATGTTGGTCAGGATGTTCTTGATCTCCTGACCTCGTGATCCACCCACCTCAGCCTCCTGAAGTGCTAGGATTACAGGTGTGAGCCACCACGCCCGGCTGCACTTTTTCAATATTGCATATTTTTCCAATGTAACTAAAAATATAGAGGAATTTAAACACTTGTAACTGTCCACTAAGAAATAGAATATTCTCATATTCAATTTTGCCAAAAAAATACAAATAAAAATATAAAGATGCAATTGAAGATAGCATATGACATAAATAATTCATTTTGACAAATCCAGTCCTATTTAGGTCATATCTATTGCAACATTGTCCACTACAAAATACAAATTGTAATATTTATTGTCCACTAACTACTTAATGGTTTTCTTTATCCCTGCTAAGCCTCAATTTGTTCAGGCAGAATGCACAACCTATTGATGTATAGGCAAATAAGCCTCTATTTCAACGCCAGAGGTTAAATCATAGCCTACATTTTCCATGATGCCCTTCATCTGTTGACTATTGACTCGTCTCAAGGCAGCCATATGGCCTGACTCTGGCTGCTGGGATGTGAGATGAAGTGTGCTGAGATTTCCCATCCAGAAAAATACGAGAACATCACAATGAGGAACTCTCGTTCCTCTTCCTTCCTTGTGTTTGAATAAGGACATAGTTCTGGAAGAAGGTGAGTATAACAGCCTTCTCATGACATTCCAAATGGTGAACCATGAAGAGAAGAGCCTGATTTAAGGTGTGAATTATGGCATCACAACGTAGAATGCATACCTCTGATTTCTTTGCCATTTGAGCAGAATAACCTATATTTATTTAAGTTATGATGGTTGAGTTTTCTGTTATTTTCAAGCAAAAGCACATCTAACATATACATGAATTAATTTCTCACTGTGGTTAATACTGTGATAAGATCAAAAATAAAATATTATGAAAAACACATGTTTCTTGTGTGTCAAAGGTTTTACAGTCTGGTGGGTGAGAGAAGCACAGTTAAGTTTTAAAGATACATAATTTACATTATAACAAATACATGTATTTGTTCAATAATTTTGTTTAGTATGCAGTATGTGTCAAGTCAGTGTTAGATTAGTAGGTATGGTCAAGGTGATCTAAGGAGTACTGATGAAGTTGTGACTACCACTTAGAAATGAGGAAACTTTACAGCGTAGATAACACGACACAGAGTCTTAGCCCAATGCAAAGCTTCGTAAAGAAATTAAAATCAACTTTCCATATAAATACCAAACACACATTAATTTGTAAAGGCATACCATATGTAACAATACATATACCCAATTCTTTATTCAACATTGTAATATAGGTATATTGAGAATATAGTAAGTAGAATTTTTGCTTTAAAAAAGTGCTCAAAACATGCAGCTTAATTTGTAAATTAATAAAGTTCCATGGCTGTAAATAATTACCCATTTTTATTCTCAGATATGCTTTTCTGGTGTAAATAATCTTATATAATATTTTATGTGCATGACATTTAATCCTCTCACTTTTTTTCATTTGCTTTTATATAGTTACAGATCATAAATCGCCTCCTTATGACCCATCTATTTAATCAACTGAATGGGTTTCATTACTATAACTAACTTACAAAATAAGCCTTTAATCATTGGGAAAAAAGACTACATAATATTTTAAAAGATGAATATTAAGGCTATCTTATTAAGAGATCTTATAATATTAAACTTAATTAATATTAACTTTTAATAGTAGAGAAGAAAACATTTTAACAAGTGTTACATAGAGATGTCAAACCACTTCACTCTTCATTATAATACTTGTTATAATAATATAGACACATGGTTGTAATTATTTTTGTTAGCATTGGTATATGTCCAATCATGTTTCAATTATTGCTGATTTGGAGTATTTTGTTCCCTTCATATATTATAATTCAGAGGGCAATAAGAATACAACTGACCAAACTCCAACACCAATATAAAAAAGAAAAGAACAAAAGGAACTCTTAATTAGAAACAGTGTATATATATACACACACATATATACACACATACACACACACACACAAACATAAATACATATATATATTTACTATTCACTGTTTAATGATATTTCTTTTGGTTGAAATTCCAAAGTGAAGACAGAGAATTTAATTCAGCATATTAAACTTAAAATTATCCTTGCTAGTTTTCAAAATAAATCAGTATCATAAAATTGTAATGTCTTTAAATGTCTCATTAACTTTTATTTCACTAGTGTTTTGAAGACTCTATAATTGGATTCTGGTACATTGAGATCTTGCCTACCAATTAACTGTATTTTTTCACATCTGACTAAATAAAAATGAGTTGGGCTTAATCAGTCAGTCCTTGAACTTGAAGAGTATTTCCTGTTTTAAAAAGTTTTCTCAGGCAAGGAAAACTTGCTTGAGATGAGGGTGGTTAACACACATATGCATGCACTAAAGTCTTCATTTCCCTATACAAATGTGTGCACTCTTCATATTTTAGCTCAGACAACTATGAAAGTATTTGCCAGTGGTTGTAGAACAGGGCCACTGATAATGTGGGAAAATACTTTAATGCTGTTGACTCTGGTTTCTTGTACTGATTTTTGCGTTGTAAAAATGCTTATACAATCAGTCCACCGTGATTCCTGCAAATATTTTTGAATGTAGTACATAACCAAATAAAATCTTAAGGGTCTACAAAGTATATATAATATTACTAACAAAATTATTTGTTGCCAAAGGAGAACTTAATGTGTCAGATAGTGGACTCCAGCCTCTATTGGGTAGAGTCTTACTCTGCCACTTTTTAGACAATGATCTTGCACCAATTACATAAACTGCCTTTCACTAAATATCTTTAGTATAGAAGGAGACAAGAATAGCATGGGCCTCATTGAATTCTTGTGACTATTAAAAGGGAAAATGCCTGCAGACTGGTTAACTCTAGCTATCCTATAGGCAAGGCATACATTTTTGTTATACAAGTCATTAGTATGTCACCTTGACATACTAATTTACCATTTACTTTTTTGTATGTTTCTCCCTCTGTCTTTTGAAAGAGAAATGATGTACTTAAAAAACACGAAAAGCATAGGAAAAATGAAATCTACAAAAGTGCTCTGTATTTCGTGTAACAAAGTTGCAGTTCCAATTTCTATATAATATTGATATTAATCAATGAAATAGTCAGTACTATTATTATCCCCATTTTAATGATAAAGAAACTAGGATTTAGGCTCTGATGTATCCAGCCAAGTCATACAGTTAGAAAGGGTCAACCCAGTTTGGAAACTGAGGAAATTTGAATCCAGAGCTACCACCTCTTCATATAAAAATTCCACAGCTTTAAAATATCAACTGTTTTCACTATAAATCTTTTAGAGTATTTCAGGAATACATTTGGCATACTTCCACTTTGGATACTTTTATGCTAAAATATCTCCTATTAAATTACACAACAATTAGTCTTCTCATCCTGACACTGTCCTTTGAGTTCATTCAATCTCCTGATCACAGCTCAAAGGGACTGTGAGGTCCAGGCCTGTCCAACCCTCTGGCCTCCTCTTTGTCACTTCATCTTCCACATCCCCTGTGTCGGCTACCCTGGATGTATCCATTCCTTGCACAACCTCACCTCCACCTTCTCCTTGGTGCAACCTGTTTGCTCTGCAGGAGCACGCTCCCCTCTCTCCACAGACCCTCTTTCCCCTGGCTTCTCATCCTTCAGGTAGCAGGTTATACTTTCCTACTAACTAAACCTGTGATCCGAGAATTCTAGATCCCTTAGTGGCCCTTTGTCTAACGGTGTCCAAGGGAGAGGACACAGTCACGGGTTCTTAGTTTCTGTTTCTGACTGGGCTACCAAAACCCCTTCCTCATCCCTCTTTTCCACCTATCACTAGAAACAGAAGCTAAAAACCAAGGTTTCCTGCTGCTGAAAGCCTAAAACAAAACAAAACACAACAACAACAACAAAATAAGGTAGGTTGAATATCCACCGCTGACCTGCTCCTAGAAAGTGAACAAAATAGACATCACTTCTGCCATCCTGAATGTTGCTAACAGTCATGAACAACAAACCAAATGAACAATCACAGTTTTTAACTATATCTTTGAAAGGAGCAGTGTATTGTAATCCAAAAACTCCCTATGTACTTATCGAAGTCTCTCCCAAGTGACACTTGATGTGTTATCTGAAGAAAGAAATGGGCCAGAAAGAAAAGCATTTTTGGCAGAAGTTAAACTTCCATGGCAGGATAAAACAGACATTACAAAGATGTTGTCTTATTGTTTATAGTTATTGCTTTATCTTAATCTATAGAAAATGAAACCTTTGTTGAATTTTTTTTCCTAAGAAGCATAGGACCTGTAATGCACACAAAATAACAAAAGCCATTTGCAGTGAGAAAATGGATTAACACAGATTCAAAGTACAATGCTAAGAAACAATCATTATGATAGATATGATGAAATATAATCTAACAAAAAGAAAAAGAATCAGATTTTAATATTCGGGAAAATAAACACTTTATTGTATTATAAAATGTGGCCTGTCAAACAGGCATAAATGAAGAGTATGAAAATTCATTTCATATAGGTCTAAAGCAAATACATATATATATATACACACACACATATGAATTTTTGCAAGAGTACACAGAATGTTAAATAGAAGACTATAGTTGTGATGATGAGATAAATGAAACCATTACACTAAATGGCCACATGACATCATATGTATGTAGTTCAAGATTTGCTCATGGTTAAATATTCTATTCTAAAAATCCTTACACTGTAGCAAATTATACAGATAGTTTCTGTCTATGCTTGTTGGTGCAAATGAGAGGCTTTTAAATTGTATAGAGACAGAAAATAATTCGTCAAAGCAGGCAACTAATAATATAAAATAAATTTGAACAACTTGCCAATAATTTAAAACTTAGATATTTTACTTTCAAAAGCATTATAACATAAAATGAGCAGAAACACAAAGTTTAAAACATAATTTCATGTTTTCCAAGAGTCTTTATTAAATTTTAAATAGCATTATTTGATCAGATAGAAATTGTCTCTATTTTAAAGAATTGGGATGGAATTAATACAGTAAACAAGACCTTTTGCTAGCTTACTCTTCATTGCTCCCTCTTTAAGCTATTGCTATTACCTGGTGCTATTGAAGCAATGTGTTACTGGTTCAAATCTATGTGATGCCTTTCCTTTAGGCTAGGTTTTCAGTAAAATTATTTGAGAAAAAATCGTGATAAAATATTACATTTCTAAGATAATGTTCAATGATTTTTAAAACTCCAGTTCTTTAAAAATAAACTATTTCAGAGTCTCTCCACATAGTATCTTGATGTCATTGTTGTGTTTTTTATAAGCTTTAAGGGGCTTAAAAATTACATTATAATAATAACCTCATAGATCAGAGAGAAAAAGTGACCAGTCTGACTTCTTTATAATATGAATAAAGAAATACAGAGAGATCCAAAATCCATAATCCGTTTTATAAAGTGTCAATGCATAATTTGTAATGAGTCTTGGAAAAATAAAATTCCTGTTTTCTGGCAGGCTAATCAGCTTGAAGCCTTTATGGTGCTTTGCCTGCCAAGTACAAATTTAGGTTCAGACAATTTAGACTTTCTTGGTGGATACATCATTTAACTACTCTTATGAAGTACTTGGGATGCCAAGCAGGTTCAAGAAAACTCTGCTTTAAAATATTGCTGAAATTTCTCACCAGTGTACAAATTTTGAGACTTAGGAGATTATGTCATACATTTGAGCTTAGTAGCCTAAGTATATTTCTATAGTATACAGAATACATATGGAATAAATGTAATATACAGTATTATATATACATACACATGTATATATAATCTGTTCTACATATTTTACCTGTTTGTATGGAAACCTGACAGTCAATTCATCAGCATTTTAAAATATTTATACCCATGCCAGGTTTTAGTTAACAAAGCCACAAACTATCCCAATGTTCTTATGCAATCTAATCCAACTTAATGGTGCCAAATAAAAAAGCCAAAATGTTTCTTGAGACCTTAAGCCAAAAATAAAATTAACATTAGCTCTGCTGGAACTATATAGCCCCACCTAATCTTATTTTTGTATAAGAATGTGCTTAGCAGCTTAGCACTATTTCCAGGTGGCTAACAGACATAGTGCACATTTTATGGGAAATAACACTGCACAAACCTGATATTGTTAAAGGTTCTACCGCTTTCTAAATTTGGGCAGGTGATTGTATCTGAAATTTACATTATTATGTAAACATCATCTTATAGAACCTCATATCGATTAAATGACAATGATGACAATGTAACTGTTCCCAGAAACACTAAAATGTTAAAAGGAAATTAAAATGAGAGCACATAGCCAATAACTCCAAATGATAATTATTATCAATATCTAATGTGAGAGAAAATCACTCTATGAAATAATTCCTATCACAGTTCCACTACAAATTAGGTGGTACTTAGAGAACGGTGGTTATATCATCAAGATCGGGGAATTTTTTCTATTTGTTATTGTTGTTTTTACATTTAAAAGCCATTTATTTGTTAAAATTATAGATTTTCATTAACATTGAATTCATTGAGATTTCCAAATATTTTTGTGCATTTAAGGTTTCAGGAAACAAAACCACAGATGACCCCAATTTTCCTATGCATTTTCTAAGCAAAATTCCTAAGGCGTTTACCATATTCGCACTTATTCTTAAAGAATCTGTGTGGCTAAGTCACAAGATCTTCACAAGTCTATTTACACTTTGTGGTGAACAGGAGAAAGCTCTTATGTATCAGTAAAATGCGGTAATATTTTCTCACACCCATTTGATAGGATGTGCAAAGCTGCCAACTGCTTTATGTTGGCTGACTGGAAAATTTTCTCAGACTTCATGAAGTTTGAAGAGTGAAACTCAAAGATTGTCCTATTATTTTCAAAAAGCACTTATAATTTTTTTAATCAAAACAAAATTTATTCTTAAAGTCAGTTTTATTTTCCCAACAGTACATTCTATACATTAATAATCCAAATGGGCTAAACTATATTCCACATCAAAAAGCTGAAAGAAAAAATTGGATTCAGAAGCAGACATTTTACAATGTACCTAAGACTTTTATGAGCAATACCTGTGCATGTGTCCAAATACTCCACTTCAGTCATCCCAGTTCTTAAAGCAAAAAGTATTTATGTAAAATCATGCATGATATGGTATGTTAAACTTTATTTTGTATGTATGATCTGGAATTCAATTTTCATTGTAAACAGCATGACCAAAGAGTAAGATTTACACTTAAAAAATATAAATTGAATCAACAAAATTTTTTTAAAAGCCCAGCTTCTTCAAATTCCAAAATTTCTGGTGAATCCGAATGTTGTAGCGAACATGTAGGAAAGATGGGGCAAGATAGTTTTTTCTTTCAGAAAAGAGACAGATCAGACATAAGAAACTTATGCCTTTCACCCAGACTTCAAAAGTAAGAAAGCCAGAAAAGCCACTTTTCAAATATACCCCCTAAGAAGTTGTGTAAGATTGTCATACCTGTCTTGATGATCAAGTCAAGCAATATTTTAAAATTATAACAGTATTTAACTTATGTATTCCGTATATTGATTGGAAGTGACATGACAGAATATATTTAAATAATTTAGCTATATTTAAATATATATTTAAATAATTTAACTATATTTAAATAAAAGAAATAATTTAAATATTTTAAAGTAACAAAGTAAAAGAAATAACAATTCAAATATAATTGAAATTGTTTTGAAATATATTTGAAATATATTTGAATTGGTATTTCCTTTATTTTGCTCTTCTTTTTCTAAGTTTCTTGTGGTAGGAACTTAGGTTGAGAACTTTATTTCTTATGTAAGAATTTAGGGCATAATCTTTCTTCTCTGCACTATGTTAACTGTCTTTCAAATATCTGATGTTACAGTATTTTCATTTTATTCAGTTTTGTATTTTTTTTTATTTTCTTGGCGAATTCCTTATTGAACCATGAATTATTTAGACATGTGTTGTCTAATTTTTACTTCTTTAGAGATATTTCTGTTGTGATTTTTAGTTTGATTTCATTACAGAAAGATGACATACTCTGCCCAATTTCAATTTTTTACATTAGTTGAAGGGTTTTTTTTTTTTTTTTTTGGTATAGGATATGTACCTTGGTGAATGTTACATGACACTTGAAAATATGTATGTTCTGCAATTGTATGGTGGAATCTTCTATACATGACAATTAGATCCTATTTGCTGATTATATCGTTCAGATTCTCTATACTTTTGCTGATTTTCTGTGCAGTCATTTTACTAGTTGTTCAGAGAGATTTCTGAAATCCTCAGCTGTAATTCCTGATTTGTCTATTTCTCTTTTCAGTTCTACCTGTTTTTGCTTCATGTGTTTGGAAGTTGTGTTGTTTTGCGTATACTCATGTAGCATCATTATGTCTTCCTGATGTATTGATCCTTTTATCATCATGAAATTTTCCTCCTTGTCTGTGGTGGGTTTCTATATTTTATTTTGTTTTGTTTTGTTCTGAAGTAACATCTCTGGTATTAACGTAGCCACTCTTAGGTATTTTTTTAAAAACTAGTATTTCCAAGGTATTTTTTTTCCATTCTTTTATTTAACATTATTTTATTTGTGATAGATGACAATCTTAATTGATGATCTGAGGAAGTTTCTTGTTAAGTTTCTTATTAATAGCATGTGACTTGTTCATGCTTTTTGTTTGTTTGCTTATTTTTGTTTTATACTCCCTGCCCATCTCTGCCTTCTACCTGGTCTATTTAGGCCATTTACATTTACAGTAATTATTGATGTGTTAGAACTTATATCTGCCATTTTATAATTTGTTTTCTTTCTGTCCTCTCTTTCCATCCCTGCTTTTCTTCTTTTGCTTTCCTCTTTGTTATTTGAATTTTTGTGTGGATTCCACCTGGCTGATATAGGTACAGTATTTTTTAGTTTATCACTTGTACAGTTTTCATACTTGTTGTTCTGAGAGTTAAAATACACAAATGTAACAGCCTTATCTCCTGGAAATCAGCATTTCATCTCTTCAAGTGAAGTATGGACAACCTACTTCTGTTTAGGTCATTTTACCTTCTCTATCATTAAATATCACTTTCTTGAGTATAAAATGATTTTATAATTTTTATTTCAATCATTAAATATGATTTATAAAACAAATGAGAAAGATATTCTATCATATATTCATATTTCTATTTGATTGTTTCTTCTTGTTTTTTGATGCTACGGGATTCTTTTATCATTTTGTTTCTCTTTATAGAATTTCCTTTAGCCAATTTTTAAGGGTAGTTCCTGCTATTAATAGCATCTTCTAGTTTTCCTTCATCTGGTATCTTTACTCTCCATTCATTCCCGAAGGATAGTTTTACCAGTTCTACAATTATCACTTGATTTTTTTTCAACACTTAAAAATGTACCATCTCCTTGTAGCCTTTGTGGCTTCAGGTAAGAAATTCACTATCATTTGAATTGATATTCCTATTCTAATACATTTTGTATTAGAAGTTCAGCATTGGTTATACAGTAACGTAAATACTATGGCATATAAATCTTTCATTTTAACTATTATCCATGAATTTTAAATATAGATTATAGCTATGTAACAATTAATGTGATCAATCAGGCGCTAATAAGTGCCAATAAAAAGTGAGATTATGGCCATGACTGCAAACCTTGTAATTATATTTTGTTTTATTCTTGAAATGTTTCCTTAACCTCAGAATAATTGGGTAAAATGGTAAAGAAAAAAAGTTCAAATTGATTTTCCCAGTGTGTGTGAATATCATTTTTTAAAATTAAAATATAGACAAACTTCTAAAATGTCCCTCACTTATCCCCCCTTTTGGTATTCACAGCCTTGTCTAATTCCCTTCCTCTCAGTGGGGGCTGGCCCTGTGACCTGCTTCTAATGAATATAATGTTATAAAAGTGGTAAGATGTGACTTCTGAAATCAGGTTATGAAAGAATGAGGTTTCCATGTTGCTAGCATTCTTTCTATTGCCTTTTCTCTTGGTCACTGATGAATCCAAGAGTCATGTTATAAGCAGTTGTTTGGAGAGGCCCACGTGGCAAGGAACTGAGAAAGGCTTCTGGCCACCAGCTCCCAGAAACTAAATCCTGCCCACAACCATTTGTGGAAGCTTGGCAGCAGATCTACCCCATGTTGAGTCTTCAGTCCACTGCAGCTCTGGCTGACACCTTCCCTGAAGCCTATGAGAGAGACCCAGGGCCAGAGGATTCAATTAAGCCACACCTGTATTCCACAGAAATGATATTGCTGCATAAAAAATTACACCAAAATTTAGTTTCTTAGAACATTGTATTTATTACCTCACAGTTTCTGTGTCTGCAGTCTATTAAAAGAATGTGAATGGTCAGAAAAATGCATTTTAATCTCTTGATATTTAGAAAATAAAAACAAGAGAGAAATATTCTAGGTTTTCATTAGTATATGTTAACCCTCTAAAGAGGTGACAGTAACAGGAAATATAAATTGACGTGAAATGGTGCCTTTAACAATTTAAAATTAGAAAATGAGAACACTGTACAGATTCATTTTCCAAAAGTGCTTTTCAAGAGCACATGACTACTTATAGGTACAAAATACTTGGATTTTGTACTTGGATTTTATACAAGCAGAATTACTGCATTTAATTCATTGCATGATCTTCCGCTGAAGGGTATGTAAAGATGAACATGTTCATTTTTACATCTTGAAGTTTTAATAACTTATTGAATGTTTATTTATTTATTTATTATCATTTTTATTTTTTGAGTCTTGCTGTGTTGCTTAGGCTGAAGTACAGTGGAGTAATCTCAGTTCCCTGCAACTTCTGCCTCCCTGGTTCAAGTGATTCTCCTGCCTTAGCCTCCTGAGTAGCTGGGGCTACAGGCACGTACCACATGCCCAACTAATTTTTATATTTTTAGTAGAGACGGAGTTTCGCTATATTGGCCAGGCGGGTCTCCAACTCCTGGCTTCAAATGATCCGCCCACCTCAGCCTCCTAAAACGCGGGCATTACAGACCGCACCTGGCCTAATTTACTGAAAAATATTTTTAAACCTCAAACGCAAATATTGTTTTACTTTGGAAAAACGGAACTGCCAATGTATTATTTAGCTTTTTCTTTCCCATTTTTTGAGTGCCAAATACAATAGCATGAGAAAAGCTTTCTATTCAAATAGCACCTTAAGTTCAGTAGTGCTTACTCTGAACACATAAAGTGGTATTAAAATCTTTAAGCACGTCAGTTTCATCAGTTTAATTTACTATGAGAATAAATCATTTTAGTGCCTCTCAACATATTTTGTAATATTTACCTTTATATAAGAGTAACTTCTGTAAATCAAATAACAGATAAACTGAACTGCTTGGCATCTAACAATGAAACTTGTGGACAGCAAGAAAGAGAGAAAGATAAAAGAGAAAACTAGTTCAACCATTGTGGAAGACAGTGTGGCGATTCCTCAAGGATCTAGAACTAGAAACACCATTTGACCTAGCCATCCCATTACTGGGTATATACCCAAAGGATTATAAAGCATGCTGCTATAAAGACACGTGCATGCGTATGTTTATTGCGGTACTATTCACAATAGCAAAGACTTGGAACCAACCCAAATGCCCATCAATGACAGACTGGATTAAGAAAGTATGGCACATATACACCATAGAATACTATGCAGTCATAAAAAGGATGAGTTCATGTCCTTTGTAGGGACATGGATACAGCTGGAAACCATCATTCTCAGAAAACCAAACACCGCGTGTTCTCACTCATAGGTGGGAACTGAACAATGAGATCACTTGGACACAGGAAGAAGAACCTCACACACCGGGGCCTGTTGTGGGGTGTGGGGAGGGGGGAGGGATAACATTAGGAGATATACCTAATGTAAATGATGAGTTAATGGGTGCAGCACACCAATATGGCACAAGTATACATATGTAACAAACCTGCACATTGTGCACATGTACCCTAGAACATAAAGTATAATGAAAAAAAGAAAAAGAGAGAGAGAAATTATCAGGAATTTTCCTGAGTATTTCACATATATTAACCTATTTCCTTCTTACCAGAATCCAAGAGGTACATATATATTTGTCTCTCTATGCCTTTCCAGTTTTTATTTATGGAGTGCATGTGTGAGTGTGTGATAGTGTGTACCTGTAAGATAGACAAAGACATTTTTCAGATCAGGAAAGACCTATTTTAATCATTGCTATTATTACACATCATTTTTTAAATTGTAATTTCATGGAGACTTTGACTTAACAGAAAACATTTCCAAATACTTGTAATATGTCAGTCTGGCTATTCTGTACTATTCAAATAACAACTTGTGCACATTTCAATATTTTAATTTTTCTGCCTATATTTTATCCAATGAAATGTATTTTAGGAATGTAATTGAAAATCACAGGTTTTAGCTGAAACCATTCCCCTTGAGAACTGGAACAGGATGAGGATGCCCACTCTCACCACTACTATTCAACCTAGTACTGGAAGTCCTGGCAGGAACGATCAGGCGAGAGAAAGAAATAAAAGGCATCCAAATTGAAAAAGAAGTCAAACTCTCTCTCTTCACTAACAATATGATTCTATAATTAGAAAACCCTAAAGACTTTTCCAAAAGGCTCAGAATAGAAAACTCAGAAAAATAACCACGCACCTACAACCATCCAATCTATGAAAAAGCCAACAAAAACAAGCAATGGGAAGAGGCCTCCTCATGCAGTACATGTTGCTGGGATAGCTGGCTAGCCATATGCAGAGAATGAAACTGGACTCTTGCTTTTTACTATACACAAACACTAACTCAAGAAGAATTAAAGGTGTAAATGTAAGCCCTCAAACTATAAAATTCTGAAAAGAATTTTATAAAATAAAAGAATTTCTATAAAAGAAAGGAAAACCTAGGAAATACCCTTCTTGACATCAGCCTTGGCAAATAATTTTTGGCTAAGTCTCCCAAAGCAATTGCAAAAGAAAAACCCTAAAACTGACAAGTGGGACCTAAGTAAATTAAAGAGCTTTTGCACAGCAAAAGAACTTATCAACAGAGTAAACAGACAGCCGGCAGAATGGGAAAAATTATTCACAAACTATGCATCCAGCAAAGGTCTAATATCTAGAATGCTTAAGGAACTTAAATCAACAGGCAGAAAACAAATGGCCCCATTAAAAAGTGGGTGAAGGACATGAACATACATTTCACAAAGAAGACACACAAGAAGCCAACAAACATGTGAAATGACGCTCATTATCACTGACCATCAGGAAATTACAAATCGAAACCACAATGAGATACTATCTCACACCAGTTAGAATGGCCATTATTAAAAAGCCCAAAAACAACGGATGCTGGTGAGGCTGCAGAGTTAAAGGAATGCTCAGACACTGTTGCTGGGGGTGTAAATTACTTCAGTTACCATGCAAAGCAATTCGGAGATTTGCTAAAGAACTTAAAACAAGGCTACCATTCAACAGAGCAATCAATCCCATTACTGGGTATATACCCAAAGGAAAATAGATCATGAAGCCAAAAAGACATGTGCCCTCATAGGCTCATCACTGCTTTTCACAATAGCAAAGACATGGAATCAACCTAGGTATCCATCAGTGGTAGACTGGATAAAGAAAGGTGGCACTTAAGTTACCTGATGGAAAGTCTTGACTGCAAGTTGTCCTGATTCTTGGAATTCTGAATTCTAAGATGCACCAACAAAACAACAAAAGAAAAAAGCAATGAAAGCGCAGATTTATTGAAGCAAACATACACTCTAGAGACAGGGAGCGGGCTCAAGAAAGTGGCTCAAGAGTCCCGATTGCAATGTTCTTTAGTTTTTACTAAGCTAAAAGAATTTGGTAACACCTGCATGTACCCTTTAGAGGCCTCCAATTGGTTACAACCTATGCGAATGAAGCACTGGCCCATGACTAATGAGAGGCTGAAGTGGAGGCTTGGCCCACAACCAATCAGAGGCTGAAATGGACCCTGCCCCCGCCACCAATCAAAGGCTGAAGTGAAGGCTTGGCCCCAGACCAATGAGAGGTACTTCCCATTTGTGCTATAGGGGAGTGGAGGGGGTTTGTAGTGGCAGGTGCCTCTGGTTCCTTGTCACTTAGGCATGGAGAGGTGAGGCTTTCTTTTTGGTTCAATTCCAAGAAGTCAGCCTCAGGTTGGCCTTAGGCTCCCTGTCTCCAGACCCTATTCTCCTGCCTCACATATATATCATAAAATACTACACAGCCATAGAAAGAATGAAATATTGTCCTTTGCAGCAACATGGATGGAGCCGGAAGCCATAATCCTAAGCTAATTAATGCAAGAACAGAAAACCAAATACCGCATGTTCTCACTTTTAAGTGGGAGCTAAACATTGAGTATGCATGGACGTAAAAATGGAAACAATAGACATTGTGGACTACTGGGAGGAGGAGAGCTGAAAAACTACCTATTAGGTACTGTACTCTCTACCTGGGTGCAATATACCCATGCAAAAACCTGCACAGGTATCCTGCGTATTTAAAAATAGATGTTGTAAAAAACAAAAATAATAATACTATTAAATAATCACAGTTTTTAAATGCCCAATTTCAAATTAAAACACCAAATTGACATGTTAAACATTTATTCGATTCTACAATATTTCAGGTTTTTTCTTTCTTTTTTTGAAATGGAGTCTTGCTATGTTGCCCAGGCTGGAGTGCAGTGGCGCAGTCTCAGCTCACTGCAACCTATGTCTCCCGAGTTCAAGTGATTCTCCTGCTTCAACATCCTGAGTACCTGGGACTACAGGCGTGCCCCACTGTGACCAGCCAATTTTTGCATTTTTAGTAAAGACAAGGATTCAGTATGTTAGCCAGGCTGGCCTCGAACTCCTGACTTCGTGATCCACCTGCCTTGGGTTCCCAAACTGCTGGGATTAAAGGAGTGAGCCACCATGCCCCGCCAATATTTCAGCTTTAAACAATTAAAAAACATAGTTCTCAGAAAACTGCAGTAGTTTTCATAATTTTTAGAAAGTATTCCAATTTATAATTTTACAAGCTTCTAGAACAAAGTGATATTTGACCTAGCACATTTAGCAAATTCTTTATACTCATCATATCCCAAATAGAAGAATACAAATCTTGAAACATTTTTGACATTGAAACTCTTGACTCTTTGCTAAGGGAGTTTTGAAATTATTTTGGAATATTTTATTTTATTTTTCTCTACAATTATATTAAATGGTGTATATATAGTTTATTCGAAATGGTTATTACATGTTTTAAAAATGAAAGAAACTTGTTTCAGTTACTAATTAACGTCTACTGATTTTCTCTCCAGAAAATATATATATGTGTGTGCATAAATATATATTATATTTTTAATATTATATTATGTTATTATTTTATAACATATAATTTTAATTGTTCATGATATATTTTATTATTTATAATATACAATATAATATATTTAATTATTTATAACAAATTTTAATATATTATATTAAATTAATTATTATATTTTATTATATTAAATATTAAATATTTTATTTCTATATTATTTATATTTTATATATATTTATAATATATATTTACACACACATATTTATAAAATATATATATTTACACACACATTTATATATACACACGTATATTTATATATTTCCATTGGAAGGAAGGAAGAAAGAGAAGAAGAAAAAGAAAGAACTTTGCAACATATTGGGTTTATTATTCTGCTGCCTGTATTTGGCATGGTTTTGCAGTGCATGAGCTGACTTTCCAGACAGGAGAAAACTCTGTATTTTTCATTAAAGGGAAGAATTTTGACTACTCAAAATTTGTTTGATCTCTGTGGCATTTAAATATTGTATGTGAGACTAATTAAAGAATTAAGAAAGAAATTGTATAGTGCATCCAAACAAGTTATTGTAAAATATTAATAAAGATATTATATTTATAAAAGTAATTAATTTCAAAAGTTTTATAAAATATAGCATCCTGGAAAATAAAAGTTATGTATTTTGCCAGAAAGTAGAAAATGATGAGAATAAATGACTGCACTAAATTTAAGACAAGCAGCAAGTATTTATTTTTAGGCATTGCTATTAAGGGCCCAGTGAGGCTAATTTATTTTTAGTGTTTTTAATTTCTGACTTAAGTATGTAGTATTCGTTCTAAATTTTTGTGTAGTGTGAAGGACATGAATTTGCTTTTGGACCACCAAACTCCAATACTTTGGGACATCCTCTATGTAACATAGAAAATGAACCACACTGGGAAGCCAGTTATCCTCATTTAGAACATTCTAACCACATGAATTAGATATAAGTTCAAACAAGAAAAAAGAAATGAGGCAGTCTATCTACCTCTGACTATTAGCTTTCTAAGGAAGACTTCATAATCATGTCATAGGTTAGGTGTCCCTGCTGTAGTCTCTGAGCACTGGTATCCATACTTCATAAATTTTTATCAGAGTTTGGTCCATGCTTCTAAATTATTCGATTACTGTATCTTCCACACCAGCTATGCTGTGAGCTCAATGCAGGTACTATCCATGCTTATCTCTGCTCACCATTCCATCTGCAAGGCTAGCACAATGTCTGTTAGAGTGGACATTAAGTAAATATTTATTGTATAAATGAAAGAATAAATGAATGAATGCGAGATATTTAAAAGAAAATAATCTAGCAGAGATTATTTATGAAGAATTCAGAAAGAAGAAATTTTCTTACCAGGAAGAAATGATATCAATTTTCACAAACTTTTCCAGATAAGAAAAAAAGAGTTAACACATGCCAACTCATTTTATGAGGTCAATAAAACCTTGATACCAAGACCTTACCAGGACTTAATTGCAAATCGCTCAAGCTGACATAAATGCCCTAACAGAAGTGTTAGTAAGAGAAATTTGGTGTTTAAAACAATTAATATATCACGAAGTTGAATATGCTTCAGAAATATAACTTTGGTTTAGCATTTGATTATCAATCATTGTGATTGACTTAATAAACCATATTAACAAAATAAAGTGGAAACACACCAATACATGAATAACATGCATTTGGTAAAATTCAACATTAGTTTACAATTTGAAAAATTAACCACCTAAAAATAGAAGGGAAAGTCGTTGATATGATAACAGTTTTCTGCAGAATACCTAAAGCACTCACCTTTAATTTTGAATTATTGATAGCTTCCCCCTGAAAACAGTATGAAAAGGATGTGCCTCCTAATGCCACTACTGTTCAGCATTATATAAAAGGAGAGGTCTAGCCATTAGTATGATGAGGAAAGGAAATTAAATAGAAGTGAAAGTGAATAAAACTCTCGTTTTGTCCAATATGATTGTGTAAGTAGAAATTCAAAATAATTCACAAACTATTAAAACAATTAAGTGATTTTTAGTAAAGTTACTGAAGTCAATATACACAGTTATGTATATTTCTACATTTTAGAAACCAGTATTTAGACATCAAATGTCAAATAGTAATAATTAATACAATTCTATTATAGCATCACATGCATTAGGTAGCTAGGGATGTACCAGAAGATAGGTAAGCTTACATCCTATAAACTACAATACACTCGTAAGACAAACTGAAGAATATCTTAAAAAGTGAAGGAACATGTTATGTCTGTTTGTGGACTAGAAAGCTCAAAATTGTGAGGATGACATTTATGCCCAAATCAACCTATGCATTCAATAATTCCAGTCAAAACTTCATACATTTTATTTTGTGGAAATTGGTAAGTTGATATCAACACCCATTCGAAAATAGAAAAAGTCAAAGAAAGCCAAAACTTTTTTTAAAAAAAGAACAAATTTAGGGAATTATATTATTGGATATGAATGTGATATAAAGCTACAGTAATTAAGACAATGACTCATTGGCTCAGAAAGAGACAAATAGACAAATGAAAGAGAATTAAGAGTCCAAACACGGATCCACATCTCTGGGGACCTAATTTATGACAGTTCAGTATGTGAAATTATTGGTCCCTTTTTCAACAAAAGGAACTAGCTCAATCATGTCCATATGGAACTAACAGCTACATCACAGCTTATAAAAAAATTCAGTTCCCAATAGAATGCTCACTAAAAGTGTAAAAACTATAACCCTCCTAGAAGTCATCTAAGAAAAATCATTCGGGATATTGCAGGTAACAAAGATTTTTCTAAACAGGGTATCAAGCATTAACCACTAAGTAAAAATATTTATAGATAGAACTTTATTAAGCCTATGAATTTCTGTTCATAAGAAGAAAGACATCGTCAACAGAATGAAAAGGCAAATAATAGCGTGAGGAACACATTAAGCGTGCATATTTCCACTGAGGACTCATAAAGTCACAAACTGACAAGAAAAAGTTAACCGTATGATTTTTCAATAACATGCTAAAAACTTGAAGACGTACTTCACGAAAGACAATATGCACATAGGCAATAATCACATGGATAGTTCTTACATTATATGTTACCAAGGAAGTGCAAATAAAAACTGCAATGGAAACCCACATCCTGTAAGAATTGTCATAGCAACATTATTCCTAATTGCTCAAAATGGAATGAATCTTTGTCTATAAACTAAAAGCGGATGCAAAAATTTCACCATAGTTACTATGTAACAATAAAAACAGATGAACTAGTGCTACAGTTGGAGGAATCTCACAAACAAACTGCGAAGTAAAACAAGCTGGCACAAAATAATACATACTGTACAATCCCCATTATAACAAGTTCAAAAAGAGGAAAAGCTACTCATGAAAACTCAGAACAGTGTTTACCCTCAGTTGGAGTGGTAATGACAGGAGGAAGTCATGAAGAAGGCTTCTAGAATGCCAACAATATTCTATTGGGTATTGGGTATCTTGATCTGGGTATTGGCTACTTGGGTGTATTCTTTTTAAAAATTCATTGAGGTGCATATGTTTAAATTTATTAACTTTACATAAAGTCATTAACGTTGAATCTCATTTAAATAATCAGAAAGCAGCCAGTTGCTAAGCACTATCCTTACAAATACTACGTCTTTCCAAATTTCTAGCTGTCAAGTAGCTTCCAGATTAAGCAGGAGAATAGACATGATAAACAGAATACTATCACAATATACTAACGTGTTCTCCCATGGAAGTACAAAGATACCACAGGGGCAGCACAGGGCCCGAAATTCACAGATCTCAGCAAGTTGTAGCTCAATTCAGCTATGCTGGAAAGGAGACATGTTCCTCCAAAAGAAAATACCCTACACAAACTCAATGAGTCTCAATACGTTGTTGTAAAATAATGTAGTTTAATAGGGAGATTTTGAATGGACTTAAAATACAAAATAGTAATGAAATGTGTACATATAACATATATAATGAAAATGTTAGCTTTTCTTCTAATCATGTGCCTTTACTACAAGGAGTATATCACAAAATACTAGTGGATGCATGCTTTATCTTACCACCCAAATTAAATTATCCAGATATTTCCTTGTCTTATGAAGTTAATACTCATTAAAACAAGTATGTTCAGATAAAGAGGATTTCATTATCATATATTCCTTCTGTTAATAGAAATGAGGCATGAGTCTCAGCAGATGATGTGGAAAGCCTTTAGCAAGTCTCATGACCGAGTAGTCAATTTTCCTATGTTTACCCTGCACACCCACACACATGACTGTGAACATTTGCTTAACAACATCTTCATTCACAGTTACCTTTCTCGCGTTTATATAAATGTTCAATCTCAATAGATAACAAACAAGATTCTCTGGGTCTGCTTCAAAATAATGAGCAATAACACAAAGATAATTGAACTTGCAGAAAAAGCCTAAACACTTCCTTCATCTTCTTTCAATATATTTCCATTTGCAAAGAGTTGAGACACAGAAAAACAGAACCAAGATAACTATTTTGCTGTTTGAATGTTAAAATGGAAAATGCAAAAAAATGACGGCATATTTTGGAAGAAGGCTAAATTCAAATGTTGAGTTCCTTTTGTTCATTATGTTTATGAAAGCCAAATTTACTTTTACATTTTGAACACTGTTTGGCAACCTAAAAATCTTTCCTCAGACTCCCAAGTGTCCCACTGAGTTCTGTTGTGTGAAATCTAGAAAACAAACCCGTATTCAAATATATTTTATGCTTTCAGATAATACATACTATTAACAAGTCTAAAGAATTCTCAGGCATATGTAATCATGTGAATCAAGTGTTTTATAAAAGTCATCATGAATTGAAATAAAATATAAAAATGCATGCAACATTTTATAACAGTGGATTTTCCTACTAGTAAGAAAACATAAATGGAAAATAGCATAATTTTTGGTCTGACCACCTTGGGACTCCTGTGGCTTGAACACAACTCACTGATTTCTTTCTCTCACAATGCAAAACAATGGAGCAGACAAGAGTATGTTGTGTGAATCATAGCAGAAGTTAGCTTGAATACAAAAACATTTTATTTCCTGTTGTATTATACACTAAGGTAGACGAACTGATCATTGCCGTATTTAATGCTGCTTTTAGACATTATTACTGATCTTAAAATAGTCAATAGCTCTTTAAGAGAAATTTTCTGCAAGATTTTTTGTTCCCTTGGAAAGGGAAAAGGAGACCAGGCGTGGTGGCTCATGCCTATAATCCCAGCACTTTGGGATGCCGAGGCAGGCGGATCGTGAGGTCAGGAGATCGAGACCATCCTGGCCAACACGGTCAAACCTTGCCTCTACTAAAAATACAAAAATTAGCCAGTAGTAGTGGTGGGCGCCTGTAATCCCAGCTGCTTGGGAGGCTGAGGCAGGAGAATCACTTGAACCTGGGAGGTGGAGGTTGCAGTGAGTCAAGATTGTGCCACTGCACTCCAGCCTGGGCAACAGAGCATGACTCCATCCAAAAGGAAATAGGAAGAAGGCTATAGTGAAAAGTGACTTGATTTAACTTTTGAACGGGGAGATATTTTGGAGAAGTTAACTTTTCCCAGACTCATTTTAAACCATAAAACTGGAGTGATTTTACCTACAGTTTATTGTTAGAATATACGCTACAATATGCACACTCAGATACCCCAGGCACAATGTAGACATTCAATAAATGATCATCCTTACTACATGAAATTCTCTTTCTGTACATGATGAATTTGTGGCTGAAGTTAAAATACAGAGTCTAAAACCAATGTTCATACATTTCTGATTACTAGTACCAAATCTTCAGTGAAGATAGAGGGTATTATCACAAGAATCAATCTTTGAACAATTTATTCCATTTTCTACTTCTCCTTTGGACAATAAAAAATCTGCTACAATGAAATCAGGCATGGGATTAATAAAATTTGGAAAGCAAAACACTTAAAGATAAAATGAAGAATGAGATACGGGAGTGTGAACAATCCTTTTTCCAAATTATCTAAAGCTATGGGAAAAATGAATTGATATATTGAAATAAACAACTCAAACTGATTTTTCCTTGGTTCCTCTCCAAATGGAATGCACATTTTACAGAGCCCTAGCCCTGTCATCAACTCTTAGCTTACAGTTACAGTACATGAACTGCACGATCCAGATTTTTTAAAAATACATATATCTTATATCTATAAAAAGATGAAAAAAAAGAAGTTAGTGCAAAACTATTTGAAAACCAAACTAGAGTTCAGTGTGTGTGTGTGTGTGTGTGTGTGTGTGTGTGTAAATGGAGGTGAAGGGTGACTGGTATGAGAGAAATGATGAATCTATACCATATTTCCTGGTCAGTTTGTTCCATTTTCATCTGTGTTCCCATGCTCTGGTTAATCACTTCATTCTGTATTTATGGCATTGAATAATAATTTTAATATATGTGTTTCCATACCAGTCTATAAGCTTCTTAGCAAAGAACTTATATCTTATTTATCCTTGTCTTCACAGTAACTAGGACATGGAAGACATTCAACTAATGAATCTAGAGAGAACTAATTCTATAATTCAATTAAAATGCAGTTTACAACTGCCCCCAATGCATATACGTGCAGTTTATGTATGTCCATTGGGCCATAACAAGTGATCTTATCCCATCCATTTGAATACACAGATTTGTTGGAGATGAAAATATATTTGGTGTCTCCGTGTTTGTATGTGTGTAAATCAAAGAAATGAAGGAAAAAGTAAGAGAAGAATGATTTGAAAGTGATCAGTTACTTGTAATGTTTTAGAACTGTTCTCAAAGAAAATTTAGTTTTTAATGACTTAAAATCTCAGAACTAGCAAATAAAAAGCATGTTTATTGTTATATGATTACATAAATTTACATAAAATATATAAAATATCCTCCTTTAACATAGAATAGTAAAGAACTCCTTATGTTACAAGGCAAGACAATCTGCATTCTATTTGTTAATATTCTGTTGAAAATAATTTTTACTGGCAAATATTTGTGGATCAAAAACTTTAGCAGTGATATAGGTGTGTATCAGAAGAAGAAATTTATTCTAATATTTCTGGAGTATTAGTTTTCCTTAGTACAGTTTGTGTTTGGCCTTTAAATATAAACATACTGGAGATTTTTTTTTCATTTCAATTTGTTTTCATTGCAAATGAAATATTTCGGGAAACATGCTCATTACTATTATTTGTTCTTAAAACACTTCTGGGATCATATACATTTTTTAAAACCCAGGTATTCTTATTGATATTATTTCTAAACATTAAGTATATAGTTTCTGTAATATGATATTCACCTTATCATTTATTGCTCTGTCTTTAGAAATGTTTAGTAAATCAAAAGAAATGTTTAAATAGAGAAAATTGCTATATTTTAATCATTAATTTTCCTTTGAAAATAATATGATTATACATGATAGATTTTAGTTAATGTCTGAATATAACTGACCATGGAATGAAAAACTAACCTACATTTCTGGTCCAAAGTCCTATAATAATGTTTCTCTGAAGGAAGAAGTATTAATTACCCAAATCTATTCATATTGTTTCTTGATGAAACCAGTTTATTTCTATTTCAGTGGCTGATTTATTGAGAGAGATGTTCTAAATTGAATAAATATTTCTGGCTAATAGTGCTCAAAGCCTGTAATTAAGAGAAAAGCCTAGAAAAAAGTGATTAATTGCAAAACAATAATTTGCACAGCTAGAAAATTCCTCCATGTGAAAAAAAACAGATTGAAAAAATGTTTTCCTCCTTTTCCTAGAAATTGGAGTAAAGAAAATACTCATTCTGTTTTCTAAAAGCAAAGCATAAATTTTCCTGCTTTAAGGAGTTTAGATAAAGCCTTTAATACTTCTCACTCTATAGAAAATTAATTCCATTTTTCTCATTTTTTCCTACTGATAAAAGGCACCACTATCCTTTCAGTTTGTGTAAGCCAAAGATTTAGGCTTCCCTTACTAACCATTCTTCATCGTCTTCTATATCCAGTCAATTATAAAGTCTTGCTCATTTTAACTTATAAAAATTTTTATTTGCATTCATGCTTCTCTGTCTCATCCACTTTTAGTCCAAATACTATCACTGACTCTAGGATGTCAGTACTCAATTTCTGTATGTTAATTCTTCAGAAGGAATATTTCTTCCACACACACACACACAAAGTAGAAGCACCAGCTTGAACTAAAATATGTACCTTCACATTTTTAACACAGGAAATGCTTGAATACTCACTAGGGTCATGATTTCTTTCCCTGCCTCTTTGTATTTTGCTTCCTCTTGATATATTCAAATATGTCAACCTGCCCAATTAATATTCAACATCTGAAAGACACACCTTCTGCTACAGAGGTATTTGGTCACTCTAAACTATAGAGGCGCTATTCAAATTTGCTATTTTGTTCTTTAAAATGCTTTTCTATTACTTAAAGTAAACTATTACGTGAAAGTTGTTTTCTATTGCTTTAAAATGACCATAATCCAGTAATCATATATAGCCACAATTTCTAAATGATTACCATGGTCCAGGAATTAAAAGGAAAATTTCTCCTGGAATAGAGTCTTTAGTTGAGAATTAAGTTTCATCACAAAATACATCTTAAAATTTTATCACATTTTATAAAGTAGAATGAAAGCTATTGGATGCTTTAACATAATGTGAATTTTGAATCTATTTTTAAATAAAATTATTCAAATATATTTTCCTGTCAAAATGTTTAATACTCTTAAGGGAAATACGAAAATCTGTTTTTGTTTTCTGTAAACCCAACCATGATGTGTAGCTTTAGCAAGCTTTTTATTTTAACAATAGAATGTTTAACAAGAAAAGATTAGGCACTGATTTGTAATGGTAAAACTCTAACACTGCGAGTATATTTGTTCTTAGACAGTTTTATTTCAATCAGCAGTGGTAGGAGAATCTTACACTATTTTTCCAGATGGACAATTTAAAAGGTACCACATTCAGTGACTGAGCTATTTTCCCCTTTAAGTGAACATTCTCAGCATATTAAATCCTACCTCAGCCCAGTATTTGTCTCTTCTGGCTTTGGACATTACCTTCCAGGTTCAGTTTTTCTCCCTACCTCTGAGAGTCAGCCTGCAGTCCTCTGTGCTTCACGCAACCTCAGGATCCTCACCTGTCATTACTGCTATCTCACTATGCTCCCATTCCAGAAAGCCTTCTTCCTTTCAATCTCTTCACTACTTTGTCTATCTTGTTCCATCTCCCTCTTTCTTAAAGACCCTTCTGCCTGCCTAAATTGTTTGCTTTCTTATGTTTTTTGTTTGTTTGTTTTTCGCTCTTGTTGCCCAGGCTGGAGTGCAGTGACAAGAACCTGGTTCACTGCAACCTCTGACTCCCGGGTTCAAGTGATTCTCCACCCTCAGCCTCCCAAGTAGCTGGAATTACAGGTGCATGCCACCACACCCAGCTAATTTTTGTATTTTTAGTAGAGATGGGGTTTCACCATGTTAGCCAAGCTGGTCTCAAACCCCTGACCCCAGGTGATCTGCCCACCTCACAAAGTGCTGAGATTACAGGCGTGACCCACTGCGCCCAACCTCTTATGTTTTTGTCAACATAGAAAAGAAACTGTTTATTTCAAAGTTTCCATGAAGGCTCTGTATTGTTTTACACCTCAAGGATGTAGAACCAGAAATACCATTTGACCCAGCAATCTCATTACTGTGTATATACCCAAAGGATTATAAATCATTCTGTTATGAAGACACATGCACATGTATGCTTATTGTAGCACTATTCACAATAGCAAAGACTTGGAACCAACCCAAATGCCCATCAATGATAGACTGGATAAAGAAAATGTGGCACATATACACCATGGAATACTATGTGGCCGTAAAAAAGACTGAGTTCATGTCCTTTATAGTGACAAGAATGAAGTTGGAAACCATCATTCTCAGCAAACTAACATAGGACCAGAAAACCAAACACCACATGTTCTCACTCATAAATGGGAGTTGAACAATGAGAACACATGGACATAAGGAGGGGAACATCACACGCTGGGGCCTGTTGGGTGGTGGGGGACAAGGGGAGGGATAGCATTAGGAGAAATACCTAATGTAGATGATGGGTTGATCGGTGCAGCAAACCACCATGGCACGTGTATACCTGGGTAACAAACCTGCACATTCTGCACATTTATCCCAGAACTTAAAGTATAATTTTAAAAAGAAAGAAAAAAGAAAAGAAAAGAAAATTTTTCAAAACAGACTCTCTAAAAATCACGATCCTAGAGAACCCAACCTGTCTGGAAAAAAAGCATTAAGTTTACAATTACCCAAGAGTCACCAGCATTCAGGAATCATTCAAAAGTGATGGAGAATAAGATATGCTAATAACAGAGATATGATTTCCTGGATTAAGGCAGATAGGGAGAAAATTTTTCCTGAATATTTTTCTAATGATATTGTAAACTAATACGTTGATTCATTGTTGTATTTCCATTTTAATCAGATATAAATCACATGTGTGATATCTGCTAAGTCTGAACAGGGCTTACCACCTGCTGAGTGTGTATATGCAAATGATTGTCCATTATATGAAGTTTTTCAGTAAGATTTACAAATAACTTGATTGGTTAAAAAAAAAAAGACAAGACTAAAATCTATCTGAAAATTGAATTTGTGTAAGACAGTTGCTTACTACCTCTTTCCAAATTTTTTGGTGTTATTAGATTTTGTTTGTTGTATTTTTTAAAACAGCATCTGTTGTACATATGTACTCTGTTTAAAGATTAACACTTTCAAATCTATCTCTAAATATAAATTTGACTAAAAAATCTTTATGCAAATTAAATTACACATAATGAAAAACAAAAAGTGGTAAAATAATGTTAAGATTTTTAAAGTATACTTATTTTCATTTGTCTTTACTTCGATTGTTTTCCAGTTTTGAGTTTTAAAAACATTTCAGTAACTCATGTGAAACAAAAGCAAAACAAGCAACAAATGAGCAAATGCAGGTAAAGCAATGTATTTTAATGGTCATTTTACTATAAGCATTCACACATGTATATAATGATATCTACTCATTCCTGAAAGTTGTTAAAGCTGAATAAGAATAAACATTTATTAGTTTTTGAATCTCGAATTCATTCATTTGACAAATATTTATCAAATTTCTACTATGGTCCAGCCATGAAATTCTAGGCATTGAAGATGTACCAGTGAATCAATAGATGTAAAGGTCCACTCTCATGGAGCTTACTTTTGATTATGTGTAAAATCTGACTCATGGAAATAAGTATGTATTTATTTTAAAAATTATGTAGCTATTTAAATTAAAAGTTTTCAAAATTACGTTTGTTACAAATTATTTAGATGTTAACATTTTTAATAGAACAAAAATAGCATTAAATTATTAAAAACAAATTGCTTTGAATATTATAATTTTCAATAGGTTTTCATGTACATCAAAAGCTGGAAAAAATAGAATTCCATAATCTATAACACAAACTATAACACAAACTTAAACTGTGTTTTTAGAGTTTCTCTAAAATTCCTGAATTATCTCCCAAATATCAATATTTATATGGTCAATTCTTCTTCCTTTATGGAAAATGAGGGACTTCTTGGCTGAGAGTAAACTTTACTTTCTAAAATTTCTCAAAATATTTGAGACAGGAAAGCCAGCTGCTTTCACCCACCCGTGGCAACATGTTCAAAGCACAATATTGTAGAAGCTCAATTACGTTTATGAATGCTCCAAATTACTGCAGGCTGGATTTAGTCCTTGAATGATATGCTTTTATTAATGTAATTGCAGAGGATGTTGAGAAAACAAAATTATTCGTGAACATGAAACTTCCCAAGTTTCATAATTATGTTTTTTCTTAAAACACATAATCTATTTTGAAATCACAAGGCTACTTACCTCTGAATAGCAACAGCATAAATTTTAGAATATATACTTCTTATGACATAAATTTTTAAAAATAAAATCATGTAAAATTCATTTTGTATGTAAATAAAACACTTTGTTAGTATATTGTACTATAAAGGCATTAAACCAATCATTTTCTAAAGCCAAAGAGCTTCATAATCTTCAGGAAAACTGAAATAAAAATGTGTAGTAAAAGCAATGAAATAACAATGGAATGATTCAAAAACCAAATGTTATTTTATTATGCAACAAAAAGAAATATTAATACATGCATGTATATCACCAAAAATTTTAGGAACAGCAGCTAGTAATATTTGACAAAATGCTGGATTCTTTGTCCTGACCACTCTAATCTTATTTACAGAATCATTATATTTATATGAACTCTTCTAAGATAAAAACAATATCTGTCACATGTTTTGTTCTAATCTTTCCATCTTAATATAATATAAAACAAGTAATCCAATTTTAGATATGTTACTTGAAAAACAAGATAGAATGGTTGTGCAATATGTAAGCTACTTCTTATAATTGTGAGATCCAAAATGTTGATTTCACTGGGAAAGTTACATCTATAATATAAAACTTATAGATAAGTTTGTAATCTTGAGAAGGAAAAGACATGGAATCTTAAAAAAAAAAAATTAGCTTTTGATTTGAAGATTAGTTGCTTAAATCCTAGTGAAACGTTCATCCCTGCTCATACTTTCTCCATGTTAACAAAAATAAATTAGTAATTTATTCAGACATAGAGGCCCCCAACTCTGCAATCATCTTTTTTTTAAGTGTTGATATTTCTGGTTTTCATCCTTTGACATAGGAGAAGGTAGAAATAAAGAAAAAAACAATTTAACTAGAAAGCAGAATCCTTAACACAACTGCTGATTGATCTGGGATCTGTTTTCATTTGTTTCCTTTTATTTTGACATAGTTGTTTGTCTTAGTAAAGACAAGTAAAGGAACTGGATTAAAAATGTCAAAATAACAGGAAGTGAATACTCAGTGTTTATATTTCTTAAAAGATCTGTCTTTCCGTCCCTGAAACAGAAAATGGATGTCATGTGCAAGGAAAGCTGCAAAGAGTTGAAGACCAGATTAAACTCTTAGATTTCTGAAAGCTTGCTTGCTTTTTATTTTGCCTCCCAATCATGTAAATACTTTCTTCAATTCTTTCCCAAGTAATTCCTATAATGTCATATCTTGAATCTTCCTCAAAATCTCTAGTTTTTACTTGTTTTTCTTAAATATCTCATGATTTCCCAGATCTATACATTGCATTTAATTTACAAAACAAAGAGAAAAAGTACTAAGAATTGTGTGGACTCCTAAATTGAGTTTTATCATTTTTATCATTGCCTGATTTTCATACCTATTAAATTTTCTTAAATTAGTAAATTTTCTTAAATTATAGCAAGCAGAAAATATATTGGTCTCAGTTGTTGCTAGAGGCCACTGTCTTTTACATACTTCTCAGTATCAAAATAACATAAGTATGTAAATATGATAACACGAGAGCTATGGGTAGAACCCAGAGAACACTGGTTCAGAAAACGTGAGGTAAATTCTCTTCCTTGATAAGGACGTTCAAACCCATGTGTGTTCCCCCTTTCAACAAGGAGATAAATATCAATATGAAATATATTCTACGGTTGCTATGAAGATATTTTTGAACCGTTTACATTCTGGAGTGTTAAACCTGTGCTGTCTTAAACGGTAGTCACCTATCAGATGTAGTTAGCAAACACTTGAAATGAAGGTTGCCTGAATTGTGATGTTTGGTGAGTATTAATTAAACACAGCATGAAACGTAAAATGTAAACTATCTCATTAATAACTTCATATTAATTACATTTTGAAGTGATATTTTTGAAAGATTGGATTAAATCAAAAATATTATTAAAATTAATGTCACAAGTTGGTTTTTTAATTTTTTAAATGTAGCTACTTTAAATTGCAAATGTTGCTTGAGTTATATTTCTGTTGGACAAAATAGCTGTAGAGCATTCAAAAAACTTCAAGAACTTTTCTTTTCCGCAGAGAATTTTACAGAAATAGAAAACTGTGTTCTGATTTTTTTCAAACATGTTCAGAATGTTTTGGCAATATTGCTGTCTCTAACACCTAGAGGCTTCCTAAATAGAGAACATTAAGATAACTACTAATAATATTACTTGTAAATATATGCTTGAAAAACATATTGTACTGATAATAAAAATGCACACCGAAGTAGCTATGCCTGCTATTCAAAGGTAAGTGAATGTGACATTCTCGTTCTCTGCCACATGGCCACATAATAGAGAAGAGGTGATGTTGCAACAGTCATGCAAAAATAAAATGAATATCATTTTAAAAATTGGATATGTGTGCTGAACATTCTTATCTAAGCTTTGAAAAATCCCAGTATATTTAAAGCTGTTTAGACAGCATGGGAAAAAAATAATTATTAATTTAAAAAATGTATGTCATTGTTAAAATAGCAGTTGTATTGTAAATAAAAACCTAAAAATAATATTAATTCGTGTGTTCTTAACATTATTAATACATATAATTTTATTTTTATCCACAATTTTGGCAAAATGATAAATACCTAAAAAATATTATGGGCTTATAATCTGTTGTATTTGAAGACTTCCTTGTCTTGCTTTGATCCCTGGCTGAAGATTGTTCTTTAATACAGTCTGTAGGACTGATCAAAACGTTACATAAGCAGAGAGAAAAGTAAATGAGATCACTGACAACACTGTAGAGTCTTGGCATGGGAATGGATGTTAACATTTATCTAATGAAACTAATTATGTTAATAGATTAGGAGAAGTTGGGTATGTTTTCAGGGACAAGAAAAATTTTAATGTCCAAAGTATTTCACATATAGTGTCGTTACAATATCCCCACCTCTCAGCTCCTATTAATTCCAATAATATGACCTCACCCACCCACCGGCTGGATATGCACCTAGATCCCATTACCACGCTAGCATTTCTTTCCATATTAATGATAAGCACTCTGATTACCTTTACTATTGTCCCCATAACTCTCTTCTTTGACCCAACTATGGCCTCCTATCAATGGATAGTATTGCTTTTTCTCTCTTCCTCATCCGCATCACACCCACTCTCTCCTCCCTATTCTGTCTCCAGTTTTAACAAATTGCTCTGAGCAAGCTTGGCATTCCTGTGACCCTACTTGCTTAGAAACTCTAATGTCAGTGAATTACAGCTATCTTCCTGCTCCATGTCTGCACCTACACACTTGATCATGCTTCGAGAAAACGCACCCTTTTCTATCTGGTGTCACCTCAGTTTCTCAACTCTGAACCTCATATGGGCCTCTAATATAGCCAAGCCAACTCTACCACAGGGAAATTAATCTTTTTCCCTGATTAATTCACAAACATTCTACTGAGTAACTCCATATATTCTCTATCTTCAAAATTTTCATATCTTCTTCAGCTCTGCCTTATCTGTTGAGATTGCAGAAGTTTTTCTATTTCACTTAGAAAAGATAGGTAATTATAAGACAACTGCATTCCACTGGTTCCATCATATCTATGTGTCTAATCGATACCCATACGTCATTCTGTCTGTTTTTACAGAGACTCACTCCATGTTCTTAACACCAAACTTCCCATTTGTATGCTCTACCTGATTTCCTCTAATCCACTCGAGGACATGGCTTCCTCAAATACACTCCTCTCCTGTTTAGCCAGTTTATACCTCTCTCTAGATTAGATTATTCCCATTAGCAAATGTACATGCTGTAATAACCCTCAACATTAAAAAAAAAAAAAAAAAAAGAATTCGATCCCCACCCAGCAGCCATTCCATATCATTGGCATTTTTTTAAACAAAAATTATTTAAAAGACACTTTCATTTATCTCATTTTCTCTTGAAGTCATGGTATCGTTTTCAACTCTAGTTTGCCACAAAACAGAAAATCGGTGGCTTCTACACTGCAAATCTAATGGTCAACTCCAGGCCTGAAATTCCTGTTTTACTTGACCAGTCAGAAGCCCTGTATGTGATTGTCCATTTCATCATTCACTTTTCTTGGCTTCTGAGGGCATCTTCTGTCGTGGTTCTCTTCCTACTCCCTGGTAGCTGCCCACGTTCTGTCTCAGCTTCACACCTCTGACTGGAGGCCCTCCAACACTGAGACTTCAGGCTGGGGCAATTGCTCTGGGTGAAGGCATCCAAGCCTTTGCCTTCGAATTCATTAATTTTCTGAAATTTCCTAATATCTGTATCTCTGGTCTGAGATGTTCCTTTATCTCTGGGCTCATGTGTCCAGCTGCCCACTTAACATCGCTAAGGATATCGAATCAGCATCTCAGATTTCACATGTTTAAAAACAAACACGTGAACTCCCCTCTCATCTACACCTGCTCCTCCACAGTGTTTCCTGTGCCAATAAATGCACATTTCACTCTTCTAGGTTTACAGACCAAACTTAGGGGTTATCCTTGATTCCTTTACCTTTTCACACTGCACATCACTGTTGGAAACTCTGCCAGTTCTGGCAGGAAATATGAAATACAGCCTATGCAGAATTTCAAAAACTCCATCTCTAATAACTCCTCCAAACCACCTTGTTTCTTGCCTGGACTATTGTATTGTATCTGGCCTCCCCACTTCTACCTTTTCCCTACTCCAGTCTACAGCTGAGTGATGCTTTAAACACTCAACTTATGTTACAATATTTCTAGGATCCCAACATTCAAATGGCTTCCCATCAAACTCAGAATAAAGGGGTTGTAGTTTATGATGTTCTCACGGTCTAAACATAAACCACTCTGAACTCTTCATCGGGATCCGTGATTTCCCGACTTGAGGCTCCTACAGTTGGGGTATGAAGAGGCCTTTTAAAAGTAAAATAATATTAGGTTGGTGAACATGGAAACATTGAAAGTAATGGCAAAAACCACAATTACTTTTGCACCACCCTAATATCTTGAAGCTTAAGCTGGATTTACTTCCTCCCCAAGATGCCTCCGCCTGTGCCTCCTTGCCTTGCTCATTCCCAGCAGCTGCCGGCCATCTGGCCATTCCTTGAAGGGACAGACATTCTTCTGACTTAAGACTTTAGCACATGTGATTTCCTTTGCCTCTACCTCTCTCCTGCCAAGATTCCTCGTGGTTAGGTATCTTACATCCTCCACCCTAACAGAAGGGACATTCCCTGGCCATTTCAAGAGCACAGGCATGTTCTGTTCCCTTTTAGCCTGAATTTTCTTTTTTTTCTTCACAGTACTTATCATGACTTAATATATATTTATATAGTATGTATGGATTCTATTGCTTTACTAGCTAGACTAAATGCTTAATGAAAAGAAAGCAGTTTTACTTTTATTCACATCTCTACGTCCATTGCTAGAACAGTGTCTGAGACATGGTAGACATTTATTACTACATGGATAAATCTAAAACGGAGTGACTTAGAACTATTCCTTTTCTTCCAAAAGACAAGCATTACAAGTTCCACTAAATAAGTCAGTCTTCTCTAAAGAAGGTGGCTTTTGGATATTAAATGCTTGTAGGCTTTTAAAATTAATAACGAAACAGTTTTAAGTGAGGTTAACCCCAATCACACCACTTTAATTGCTGTCAGCAACTTTATTCTCCCAAGTACTTAAATAATACACAAATACGCCTATGATGATGATCTGTATCTACAAAAGATGAAGATTTACACTTATTTGGCCAGAAATACTTTTGAAACAGTGTGGAAAGTGGACAGGATATTTGGAAGAACAAAGCCATGTATCCCTTTCAGAGATAAGAGAACCAAGGGGTTTCAAAAGAATCAGCAGATGGGAGGTGGAGTTTGTCTTCTGCACTATTTCTACTTCTGATATTGTTTTGGATAAAGATCTATGCTTCTCGAGTGTGTCATTTATATTAATTCAGATAAACATCCTGCTCAGTAATATGGAAGAAACTTATAGCCACAGAGTAAACAATGACGGCCAACTATAGACAATGAATGGACCATGTGAGGTCCAGGAGCAGAGTTTTGCATTCAGTATCTATGCTTAGGCCCCGACCTTCTGTGAGAAGCCTGTATCCGAAATAGCCCTCCTAGTTCTAATCCATGAATACTGGAATTTCTCCCATTAATCTGCATTATCAGGTCAAATGTATTTAGTCCCATACCCAAAACATAAAAGCCAGCATGTAAATTCATATAACATTAACACATTTAGAGGCCATTTGTAGCACGGCATAATTGCGACATCCACATTTTTAATCCATGCAATCATAAATTCCGTAACTTAAGTTTCATTATTACAAAAAGATTGAAAAAGCCTGGGCAGTATCACAAATAGGATGGCAGTTGCTTTGACCCAACTCATTCCTACCATTGACAATACTTGTAAAGTGATTTCAAAACAAAGATAGAGCAAAGCTCACCTGAACCCTCAGCCAATCCCTGGGAATATTCTAGCTCCAAATTAAGAAGAGGTTATAAACAGAACCTTCTAGAATTATATGAAACACCAATGGATTATGGCACTTCCACATCTTTCTCTTTTTTCCTGTGCTACCAAATGTTATAATCCCACTGAACATCTTATAATTTTCATGCTTTATTGTGAAATACATTTTCTTCTCATTCAGAGAAGAAACCCTTGTTCAAAACCCTTTATGCCAAAAGAAGATAGAAAATTCATGAATATAGGCTGACTAATAAGACTATTTGATCTTTTGCAGATGTCATAAATGTAATATTTTACCTAATGCCTTCACAATCCTAAATTCACTAAGGGAGGAAAGGAAAGATTGTATGAAACACTCAAAAGTATTTACAAATGAAAATGAGTCTAAAGTTGCTACAGGTTTTTCTTCAGGGAACTGTTGCCTCTTTACCTGTGTTATATTTCCAAATGTTTACTGCAGCTTAGAAACATATGCTCCCGAGTCAGTGACTAAAAATCCCACTTTTATTTTTGGAAGCTTTAATCCTACCAATTTGAAACAGACGCTATGATAAGATACATTTATAAATTCTGCAGTGAGCATATGTTTTTTTTCTCAGTATTAAGGACACCTTTTTCTTTAGCTAGCAAAAAATCCTTCTATCAAAATTTTGACATCAAATATTTTTATGCCTTTACTACACACAACAGCAATTCTTTTAGGAAATATCATTAAATATAAATCAACTCAGATAATATTTAAGTATATAATAATGTTAACAATCCTTTGCAAAGCTATGACTACAATTAAATGGCCTTGAGCACAACTTCCAATACAATATCTAGTTTTCCTTTTTACAATCAAGGTCTCAGGCTCACATTCAATCTCCGTTGAACATCTACAATTAGTCAGGGCACTGAGGATGAAGTACTAGTTATACAAATTGTCTTCTATATAATATATTCTTAGAATGCAACCTAGACCTGTACAAAAACAAAATGTGAAGGTCGGGACCAAATCTTTGCATTTCAACTATCCTCATTTGTTTTCATGTATGGCAAAAAGATACTCCTTCAGTAAAGGCTACTTAATGATAGTATGTTTCTAAACTAGTAGATAGCATGTTTATAAAATGATAGCATAGTTTCCATCATAAGTACATTGAACAAAAAGTACTCATTATTATGAAATAAGCTATAATTTTAATTTCATTGAAAAAAGAAGAAGAAAATGAGTGTTATTCCAGACACTAATTCTACTCTGAGAAGAAGTAAAGCAATGTGTTTAAGGTTTGGATATATGAAGAAAAACATGTTAATAAATAAGTTCTATTCTTTTTTACTTTGAATATACTGTATTTTACACTATCTGTTACAATGTGAATTTTATATATGCTTTTCACCCATTGAAATGAAACTTATACAATGCCTTTACTTGATAATAACTTGGTGATTCCATAGTTTTAAGACTATTTGGTCGCTGTGTGTTTGTTGACATCACATATCAAAAAGAAACAGAGGAAAGTCAGTGCATCCCCAGTGTCATTCCTGGCCACCTCACATGTCTCATTTGTGAATAGGTAGTATTCAATGCAAATCAGTGATGACATTTTCTCTGAGAATGCAAAAGATATCTTCTCTAAGTAGATTTAAGAAAATGTAGAAGATAGAAAAGCATAAGTGTTGAATATGAGAGCAGCTAATTTAAATGTAAAAATTACCCCTTATTTGCAGTGTCAGTCTCTCTTCTCTCAATTCCCAAAGGAAATGCGTGGCCCAACTGACAGAATGGTGATTGGTCTGGATTTATAGAATATTGGAATGGATCTTTGGACTGTTGTCTCACTGCCTCCTCCCTGCACCCTATAATCCCGATGTCCACTTCAAACCATTCTGCTTGACTTCTGCCAGATTCACATTCCTAGAATACCAGTACAGCATAGTGGAAATAGCGCTGGAGCCAGAAATACATCTGAAATTCTGGTTCCCTCACTATCTTTATCTGTGGCTTTCAGCAAATCATTGAACATTTCTGAACATCAGGTTCCTTCATGTGCAAAATGAAAATAATGTGTAAAATATTGTTCATTTTATTGCATAGTTATAAAAATTGTGGATATGTATGTAAATCATCTTGCATGCAGCAACTGCTATTATGTATTGGCAAAATGATGATGATGATGGTGATGGTAATGATGATGAAAAGAGGCACAGAAACTCCATCTCTTTTCAGAAACTTGCAATTGGACCCTTTGTATGATATGTAAAGACCAAATTTTTCTGTGTGAAATGGTAAGATGCTCTATAAATTTTTCCTGCTCTATGTATTGAGTACAATGTCTGCTACTCACAAAGTCATATTTTTTCTGCTCCAATCAATGAATTACTCACCGTTCTTTTGTGCTATGTGCTAATTCATGTTCAAAACCCTTTTTGCCAATTACTTGTTCAAAGTAGAGTATTCCTCTTGCTTTCAGCACCTATCCAAGTTCTACTAGTTTTTCAACACTCAGTTCAAGAAGTTGAACTTTTCTTTAAAGGCTCTGGCATCTCTTTAGGACTGATATACCTGCTAAAAAGGGAATTTCTGAATATTTTGGCATTATGGCAGAATTCAATTGGTCTTGTAATATCAGCATAAGAGATATGATGACCTGAGATCATTTTTTGTATTTTAAGAATTACAGCCATAGTTTTGTGGCTCTAATAATTAGATAAAACAATCATAAATTATTTTGAAGCCACGCCCATAGTGAGGCCCAAAAACTATGTCCCAGTGATCAAGCAATTATTGACTCCAATGATAACATATGAAGTATGCAAAAGAGAGACAATGAAATGATCTATGATTTCATAAGAACATATGAGATTTTGGAAAATAAAGCAATTCACATAAAGCATTTTTCTGAATATATTCAAATACATCACACAAACCTACATAGATACTGTGTCACTAACTTATAAATATTTCTCTCTAATTTATTGTTTTCATTAAAATATGAAATAGAATTCAGGAATATTTACTGGATATATAAGAATATTTATTGTCAATAACATATTTTACTAACAAGAGAATATTTACTCAAAAGTTGTAATAACACTATTTCCCACAAAAAGATAGCAAAAACACATTCACATTATTTTAGAAAACAGAAAAGCTGGCATTGATGTAAATAAGAACATCAATAAATACTTTATATATTTTGGTGCCTATGTTACTGACATATTTCTAATTACATTTTTAAAGAATCTTTCCTATATTGAATAAATGTACCCACTTGACACTCAATTGATAATTTATCTTTGCAGAAAACATAAGCAAATGCTTCTCGATGGTTTCCAGAGATTTTTTTCAGTTTTACAATTTATTTCTATATAACTAAACATCATTGTTATTATGCACAGGATTTTATTAGTTTATTCTGTATCCCTATCTCCTCCACATTATACACGTAACACGTAAAGAAATCAATATTCATGCTAAGTTTGAAATATACTTTCCATTAATGAATACAATAATTTAGCATGAAGACTCAACAAATGAAAAGAACTCAAGGCACATGAGGCATAGATAGAAAGGTTTTCATAACACTTTTACTTTTTTACTGTAAGAATATAGATTCCTTCAAACACAATGACTAATTCACATTCATTTGGAACTATGAAACAAAATTTTAATATCAACATACACTATTGCTGTCTAAATGTAGAGTTGAAATTCTTACCTGAGTTTGGCTTAGTATACAGTTATTTTTTAAAGACAGGAAATGTATGACAAATTGTCAGGATAATAACACCCACAGTGGAAAAATGAAAGGGGAAAGGAAGAAATCACTTTAAAAAGAAACTCCAAATCCTTCTGCTTCCCAGCTCTATAGTAGTTTTGCTCTGCATCTTGTAAGCAACTGTCTTTGCTCCGAGAACAACACATGCTCTGCCTCAGCAGGAAAATATAAAAATTAAATAGAAAACCACAAGGTTATTAAACACTCTTACCCTCTGGGCTTGCTGGGCTGCTCCAGCGTCTCAGTTGCAGCCACATGTGTAAACAACAGAATTTCCTGCATCCTTTTCTCATCTGTACAGTTCTGGAGTCCTAGCCAACAGGATTATTTCCAGCATTAAGGGCACTCCACACAAACTCAAAAAAGATTCCCATTGGTTGTGAAATTTTATTGAAACCACTACCACAACCCCCTCTTTGGATCACCATTGAGCCAACCAAAATAAAATCATTTTTAATGTTCCCTAAGTATGGTTATCCAAAGCTTTCCATGCAAGCATTTGAAACCTGTACTGTGGATGAAAAAGAAAAAGACACCCACGCCTTCATCCCCAAGTGTACTTAATGTTTAATTACAACAGTATAACTTGTAGTAATAATAGAAAAAACTAAAATAGCAAAGCAAAATAAAAGCCTAGGAAGTACCTATCTGCAAAATATTTAAAATAATTATACTGCAGATTACAAGAACAATATAAAATATTCATCCAATCTGATTTGCATTAGATTGCACAAAATCAAAAGCAAGATTTGAGTATACAAATTATGAAACAAGAACTGTATATCAAAACCCTTGATCGCGGTCACATTGGCAGGAATGTGAGCTGTAGTCCCTGGGGTGCCCAGTGAAAGCTCCCTGGCTTTTTCCCCTTTCCCTGGGGAAAAAGAATATGAAGTAGCTTTCCAGTGACATGACTCGGCTGTCAGGAAGTGTTCTGATGGGGGTTGTCGGGGGAGGTCAAAGACCGCATAAAAGAGAGCTTCTGTGGTTGAAACTAGCAGTAAAAAATGTCCAAAGTAGAAAAGAAAAAGTCAAAAGGTAACAGGATTGACTTGCTCCTTGTAAGTAGCACAAAAACAACATGTGAAATGTAGGCAATAATGTCTTTGAATTGTTTTATTTTTCACCCTTCCCTAATTTGTAGGCTTATTCTGGTGTTATCGTCTATCTCTACTTAATATTCTTTTCCCACTTACTTTCTGATGCAATGGAAAAGGTGGCCAGCTTCCTATATAAAGCCAACTGACCCATTCGAGCTAAACTTAATCATGATTCTCGCTCCTCTATCTTTGAACATTCCCTCTTGTCCGGATTTTCCCCACGAGATGTTAAATCCCATACTTCCTTGGTCAATTTCATGTATGCCGATGAACTTTACTTTCAATTCAGTCATTTTCACTTTCAGGTACCATTCCTTCCATCATGGCCAAATGATTGAAAGTTCTCCAGCCAAGAATTTTATTTAGTCTTGCATCCATCTGATTTTAATTCATCAAAGTGACTACACACACATACACACACACACACACACATGCATGCACATAAATATTCTATTTATTTTTAATTTTTCCAATTCACCTCAATCCTTCTTCTAGTTGACATCTACACAGCCTTTCATACTGTTCACAACCCTGCCCACATGAAGACATCTCTTATCTTGGCACAACACTCTCCCGGTTTTCCTCTTGACCTCTTTTGCTGGGTCTTCTCGTCCTCTTTGATGATGCCTCATCCTCCATCCATCCATTGGTGCGTGTCACGTATGTTCTTAGATAAATTTACATTAAAAAGTGTATATTCTGTCTCTGGATGATGCCACCCATCCTCATAGTTTCAATTACCATCTTTCTTTTTGGATGGCTCCCAAATATCTGCTTTTAGACCCAACGACTGTCTGAATTTTCAGTACTTATACTTGTCAGCCCACTATTCCCCTCACCCAGAAAATGACACAGATACAGCATCAGCTTGTCTAAACTGAAATCATCGTCTCTCGATGGACCTGCTATGTTATCTATATAACTGTCAACCCAGTTTGACAGTTTCTCAAAGAAAAATCCTGGAAGTCACCCTTGACTCCTTCTACTAGTTCCTTTTCATTGTACTTCAATAATTTGCCCAGTCTTCTTTTTTGTTATTTTTGTTTGTTTGTTTTGTTTTTTTAATTTTTTTAATTTTTTTTTTAAATTATACTTTAAGTTCTAGGATACATGTGCATAACGTGCAGATTTGTTACATATGTATACTTGTGCCATGTTGGTGTGCTGCACCCATCAACTCGTCATTTACATCAGGTATAACTCCCAATGCAATCCCTCTCCCCTCCCCCCTCCCCGTGATAGGCCCCGGTGTGTGATGTTCCCCTTCCCGAGTCCAAGTGATCTCATTGTTCAGTTCCCACCTATGAGTGAGAACATGCGGTGTTTGGTTTTCTGTTCTTGCGATAGTTTGCTGAGAATGATGGTTTCCAGCTGCATCCATGTCCCTACAAAGGACACAAACTCATCCTTTTTTATGGCTGCATAGTATTCCATGGTGTATATGTGCCACATTGTCTTAATCCAGTCTGTCACTGATGGACATGTGGGTTGATTCCAAGTCTTTGCTATTGTGAATAGTGCCGCAATAAACATATGTGTGCATGTGTCTTTATAGCAGCATGATTTATAATCCTTTGGGTATATACCCAGTAATGGGATGGCTGGGTCATATGGTACATCTAGTTCTAGATCCTTGAGGAATCGCCATACTGTTTTCCATAATGGTTGAACTAGTTTACAGTCCCACCAACAGTGTAAAAGTGTTCCTATTTCTCCACATCCTCTCCAGCACCTGTTGTGTCCTGACTTTTTAATGATTGGCATTCTAACTGGTGTGAGATGGTATCTCATTGTGGTTTTGATTTGCATTTCTCTGATGGCCAGTGATGATGAGCATTTTTTCATGTGTCTGTTGGCTGTATGAATGTCTTCTTTTGAGAAATGTCTGTTAATATCCTTTGCCCACTTTTTGATGGGCCAGTCTTCTTTTCTCACTGCCACTACTCTGGTTCAGACAACCATCATGATCTTTCTAGATCACTGCAGTGTCTCTCTGCCTCTTAAATTGTCTGTCTTCTCCCAGCCTTCTGCTCCATCTCTAAAAAGATACAGTAGTCTATTTCCGGTACTTATGCACTTGAAGTCCCTGAAGGATTTTTAATCTTTTGTCAACTCCCTTTTTTGTAATACATTGGCTTTTCTTGGTTTCTAAAACACAACTTTCCTAGATTATTTTTTCACCTTTCTGACCATGTCATATTTTTATCTCCTCTCTAATTACTTTTCTCTCCTTTCAACAGTGGAACACCTTCAAGAAGCCATCACTGGTCCTATTCTTATTTCACATTTCTGTCTAGGTGAGCACATCTATTTTTGAGGCTTCTTTTGTCACACATATTTGGTGAGTTGAATTGTGTCCTCTAAGAAGATACATTGAAATCCTAACTCCCTGTACCTATGAAGATGATTATTTGGAAATATGGTCTTTGAAAATGTAATCAAGTTACACTGAGGCCATACTGAGTGAAGGGGAACCATAATCCAAGGACTGGTAGATTCATAAAAAGAGGGAAATGTAGACAAAACACACAGAGGAGAATGCTATGGGAGAGACAGAGACAGCAATTGGAGTGATATGTCTACAAACCAAGGATTGCCAACAATCACCAGAATTAGGAGAGTCAAAAAAGGGTTCTCCCCTAGTGCTTTCAGAAAGAGTATTGCTGGTTGACACTTTGATTTTGGACTTCTGTCCTTCAGAACTATGAGATCAATTGTTTTAAGTGACAAATGTGTGATATTTGTTACAGCAGCCCTAGTAAACCAATAGACATATAATTCTGAAATATATATGGTCTTTCCTTAATAGTTTCTAAAGCTTCAGATCTGTATTTCCAAAGTCTAATGAAATATTCACTAGGAGCCATTCAAATCTTTCAATAATCTCCAATCCTCCAAGCTCTTATATATCTTCCAAATACTCTACTGTACCTTGTAATCTCAATCTTAAATAAAAACACTGCCACCCATCGAGTCTTTCAATCTAGAAACCTCTTTGCTATTCCTAAGTTCTTATTCTTCTTCACCATTCAAATTTAATAACTCATCTTTACATTAAAACCTGAAACCTCTCTCTTAACTTTATGTCCTTCTATATCTTTGCATTTGTTTTTGTCTTACCACAACAATTTTTTTTTTACTGGCAAGTTTACAAATTACTGAGAGGCAAAACTTGACTATATATGGAGGGCACTCTTATTTACAGCTTTCTCATGTGAAGGCTCTTTTTGCCCTACACAGGCCACATCCATTAGGGTCAGAAAGTGGAGAAGGTGTCCTACTTCATCCTTATTGCCAAGTCTGGCTCACAAATTATTTGTTGATTGATAGCATGGGACCTCTGAGAATAGAAAACAAAATTACCTATGGTCTCCATCCTAGTTTCAAAGGGTACATTGACACCATGGTTATAATACCTCTGTGCACACACACCTCCATTATCCTAGCACTCCATATCCTATAACAATCACTTGGGGGCATATGAAAAAGAAATGAGAAAAATTCAGCTGTGAGGTTTCCAAAATTTGTTGGCAAGTTCATGATGTCTTGAGGTACTCAGCACACATCAATGAAGGCTATTTTTTTTGGATTCCAGTTTCATTCTATATATTAGATCCACCCTGTGGGTTCTGATATTTACCTACTGAGTATCCTTTCTCCCCTTCCTCCCTACAAAACATTTGTTTATTTTTGTTTGGAGCACAATGTGGTCAATTTTTTTGAAGCCTGTGTTAACAAGCCTCCCATACAAATATACTTGGCTGTGTGGCGCAGTTTTGCCAATGAAACATAAGTGGAAACCTAATGGGTTTAGAAAAGTTTTGTATTTCTAATGCCAGTCTGTTGACTCCTTTCTCCTTTTTCATTCCTTGAACAACACAAGGAGGCTGGAGACGGGGAAGCTGTTCTTAAATGATAATAAGCTCCTGAAGTCATGATTCAGATGCAAGCTACACATTAAGAACAGAAGAAAAACTCTGAGCTTTAATCAACCTCATGAGAGATTTCAGTGATGGGAGGAAAAGAGAACTTAATCTGGTGAAACCACTGTCATCAGGTTTCTCCTATGTCATTATTTATTAGATTGGGAGTTAGAGGCCAATGGAAAATTGTAATAGTATCTAGCTGGAAACACAATGGAGAATAAATATTAATCAAAACTGATTTACTCTACATTCTTATCACCTTATTGGGAGGTCCAGAAGAAATCATGAAATTGAAAACTCCTACAGCAACCTTTACTGAATGTTACATCTATCTCTCACCATCTCTGTGGGACAGTTCCTGATTCCCATAGAAAAAGTTAATGCTACAGCCAAAGCTATACTGGTGGATTTATTTACCTGTCTATTTTCTCAAAAAGCTATGAATTTCTTAAGGAGATAATGTTGTATTTATATTTTAATATTTTGCAAAAAACAAAGCAAGTAAATTAATGAATAAGACCACAAAGCTGATAGCTGGTTGGTAGCAGAGCTAAGACATATCTTAGTCTCATCATTTAATGGAACAGTAAATGGATAAATGGATGGATGGATGGATGGATGGATGGATGGATGGATGGATGGATGGATGGATGTTCTATGAATTCACTGAAGAAAATAAAAACAATGTCTCAGAATTGGACATGTTATAGAGAAAGTAAATTAGAAAGATATACCATCAAAATATTGAATAAGTATATAGTGATTTTAAAATTATTCTAACATTGTTTTTAATTCTACTTTTATCAATTAAAAGAATTAATAGTACTAACATTAGATACATATATTGACAAACTTTTTTAAAAAATAGAAATACCAATGAAGTCAGACAAATAATTTCCTATGGGCCTTAGTAACTATTTGAATTCAGCTTTAGTTTAAACATCTTAACTGCTACAATTTTAATGACTTAACAGTATTTGTAAAATTACTCTAAAACAACATGTTACAATGTCAGCAACTGAAAATTTTTTGTAAGGAAGCCAATTTTGGTTTTGATTGAAATGTACTAGGTGATTTGAAATCAGATTACAACCGTACATTCATGAATTCACAGAGTGCAGCTGTGATGTTCCAAATGCACTCTTCATTAATCAGGAGAGACCAGCTGGGTAGCCAGCAGCTCTTATTAAACTAACCTGTGCGTGCCCAGATACATCAGTCACATAAGTCCAAATGACAATAAGTGAATCATATTGCATCAATATAGAAAATAATATTTCTTCCCTCCTGCTATTTTAAAAATAGGAATAATTGTCTCTCGATGTCTAAATTTTCTTTATAAAAAGAATATGAACTTTTATGAAAATGTCTAAGCTATAACACAAAACTAACTATATTTATATTTTATCACCTAAAGGAAAAGTTAAGAAAACAATTTAAGAAAAATAAATCTAATCTACAATATCTAACATGCAGAAAAAAAGAAGAGATCTTGATGTCAGACAGACCTGAGTTCAAGCATCGGTTGTGTGTTCTCAAAGAGTTACATCTCTAAGCCTCGGTTCATGTATTTGTAAAACAGATGTAACCTGTAGAAAGATTCTAACAGTTAAGAAATAATGGATATAAAGTGCTAAAAGAGTACCTAACAAACACCTGAATGAATTAAAGGAACGGATTAAAGCTATAATTAGCAATAGTTGTTTTTAAAAGTAGTTATGTTGACCTAACTATAACATCCACAAAATAATCTAAAATCAATTTTTTATATTGTAAATATGAACAGTAAGTAAATTCAGACATGTCCCAGTCTGATGGTATAACTTATGTTGCTACCTCTCAACCCGGTAGCTTCATGGTTGTGATCTTGTTTTGCCACCCACTACTTAGGCTCTGACCAAAATGGACACATTACTTAAGCTTCTAATAAAAACTGTGAAGTTATCTTTGTGAGGCTGAGAATTTTAGGAAATTTCCTTGGGAATATCTAACTATTAAAAAGTGGCCTAGAAATAAATATTTGCTTTTTAAATCGTCAGATACAGTTGATAAAATTAGGATTAAAAACACAGTCATTAGGTTTTAATTGAGCTCATAGCAGCAGTAAATGGTTAACTGTTCTTTCCTTGGTTAGTAATAGTAGGATGTACTCAGCTTCTTGGAATGATTTCTCCAACTCAGCGCTGTTGACCTTTGGACCAGATAATGCTTTGTTATGTGAGGCTGTCCTGTGCAGTATAGGGTGTTCAGCAGTATCTCCAGCCCCCACCTACTAGTTATCAGTAGCACATCCAGTTGTGCAAACCAAAAATGTTACCAGACATTGCCAAATGCCCCCTGAGAGGCAAAATCTCTGTCAGTTGAGATACATTGTTTATAGTGATGGAGTAGTGAAAAGATGAGGCTACAATTTAGCTCTGCTACTCACCAGCTGTCAGTTGTGTGGTCTTAGGCAGAGTGACTCCATCATTCCAAGTCTCATTTTTATTTTTCATACATACATATATATATATATATATATGAAAATATATGAGAAAAAATATATATAGTTAGGAAATTAGACTAGATAATTTTGAAAGTTTATCTTACTAAAATGTTAGGTGCTTTAAAATCCATCTCTCTCACACATACACACACACACACACAAACACTCTACTTACACATTTCAAACATAGTCATTTATGTAGTCTACATTAGGATATCAAACACATAAGGAATAAAAATAAAAAAAATTGTTACAAAACCCATTTTTGTTTGCAGGGAGCAGTCTTACAGTCTTATAATTAATTTTTCTGAATGACTTCTACTCCAGGATTACCACATACACAGAAAGAACAAATACTTCACCTTAATATATCTCAATCAATAAGGCTAAGCACTGCTTTTTTCTCAAAGGAACTCAACATCCACTATACTGATGAAAAGTGCTTTTACTGATCAGGAAACTATATTAAATTGCAATTCCACTTGACCTCACTAAGGAAAGAGTGTCTACAACTTAACAAAAACATTGATTTTACAACATTGATTAAGAAAACATATCTCATTTCTGAATCTGTAAACTCAAACTATTTGGGCAGCCCTTGCTAAATAATCTCTTTCAAGACAGAACTAATCGTCCTCAATGCATAATTGTTCTGAATAATGTTAATAAATATTCTTGGTAGCAATATTGAACTACCACTTGCTAAGGCATACGGATTAATTCTCTACATAGTGTGAGTTTTATTTTACTCTCTTGAAAGTTTATTATTATTATTTTTTTGCTAATCTCTCCTTTTGATTTCTTAGTACACACATTACCTACACTCTGTGAAATTCAAAAAATGCCATTTCCTTATATCATGAGAGACTGTCATTTTTGGTCATAAATTGCAGCTATAAACAAAACACAATAAAAGTTACCAAAACAGTAATGCTTATAGCATAATCTCTGGCTTTAAAGACAATCTGAACCAAGTTCTAAAAGATCTAGGTTTGTTCTTGATCCTAATATGTTGCTTATGTTAGACCATATATTTTACTGAAGGAAATTTTGGGAAGTAAAAATGTATATATGTAGAAAATTATTATTTTTCTTATGTTACAAGGATCTATATAAATAATGACTGAGTGGTAAAACATGTTCTTTAATAAAAACAATATTGCATGTATTATAATTATAAGGTATGATTTGTAAAGTATTATATTTAATTAGTCATGATATTAACCAGGTTTGATGGCTGATACGGTTTGAATCTGTGTCCCCACCGAAATCTCATGTCAAACTGTAATCCCCAATGTTGGAGGTGGGGTTTGGTGGGAGGTGATTGGATCATGGGGGTGGATCCTTCATGAATGGTTTACAACCATCCCCTTGGTGCTGTTCTCATGATGAGAATTCTCGTGAGATCTGGTTGTTTAAATGTGTGTGTCACTTCCCTCCCTCTCTTCCTCCTGCTCCCACCATGTGAGACACCTCACTTACCCTTTGCCTTCTACCACGACTGGAAGCTTTTCTGAGCACCCCCCAACCACCCACCTGCCCCACAAAACAGAAGCTGCCATGCTTCCTGTACAGCCTGCAGAACTATGAGCCAATTAACCTCTTTTCTTTATAAATTACCCAGTCTCAGGCATTTTTTACAGCAATGTAAGAATGTACTAATACAATGGCTCTTAACAAATATTGAATACTTAGAGCATATGTGAGGTAAGCCAATGCAGCTTAAGGATTTAAAAAATTCATATAAATGAAACAGAAAAATGTCATGATTGAAAAAAGCACCATTAGAATTGTTATACAATTTCCTTTTTAGAAAGAGTAAAACACGGAGTTTAGTTTTGAGTATCAACTGTTAAACCTGAGTCAATATACTCAAAAGCACTCATAAATGTTATCAGCAGATTTTAGTTTAATATAATAGGCTCCATGTCACATGTTTTCTCTCCTATTTCCCATAATATAAAAGTATTGTTCTGGTTTTAAAAATAAACCTCTAACAAGGGTGAAATCAAGGAAGAGTGATTTACGTCTTCTGAGGTAAATCAGACAAGACATTTTTGGGAATTTCTAAACATCAGAAATATATGGGAACTGATGACAGGGACATCTAAGCACAGAAAACGACATCACCCAATATCTGAAAGAGAAGGCTGTCAACAATGTAAGTCAAAAGCATCTGGTAGAAAATCTAAGTGCAGCGTAAGCCCAAACCAATGAAGTATAAACCATTAGGATTATCAGTGCATTGCCTGCCGGACCACAGGACTTGACGTTTTCTCTCTGCTCACACACACAGCAGCTGCTTGGATGGCACAGTCTAATGCTGGAAGAAGTGACATTTAAATGAAGTAGATGATCCCTCTGAGGAAGCTTCCTAGCATGAGCTCAAGGGACAGGGAGAGACACATGACAAAGTTTTAGAAAACTTCAAGACGACAACAAACACTGGAAAATAAAGGAAACGGACAGTCCACTCCTAGTGAAACACACTTAGGGAATCTACTCAAAAATAAGACTTCCTTACTTTTAGATACGGACATCTAGAACCTGGTTACCTGCTTTCCACCCACATATCACAATGGGAAACCTGACTGAAAACAAGCCTTCCCAGGCCAGGTCTGCTGGCTAAATAAACTAACCAATCGCACCAATCTCCACTGGGTACCAGTTACCTCACCTCCAAAACGAGGCCAGTACATTGTTGCAAAGATGATTGTGAATCTGCAAAAGAGAACCTCCAGCCTGGCAGATAGTAAGCACTCATTAAATGTAAATGGCAGGTATAATAACAATAGTAACAATAATAATAATAATAATGGCATACGTTCGATTACACTAAAAAAGAATGGCCTCACATACGGTTAAATTTTTGTTTTTGTTTGGTGTTAATTAATCAATCCTGTGATTAAAATATGGTCTTTGTCTTTCAGAAATAATGTTGAATATTTTTACTATATTATGAAACATGATTAGCACACCACCACAAACATGAAAAATGAATACTATTTTCATTCTAAACACTTTCAAGCAAATTTCCCTCAAGATTTCATTTAGTTTTGGTTAATCAATGCTGATTAAATCAAATCTTTTATTTCCAACTACTGGAAATTAGAGAGTGAAGACAGTGTCTCTGAACTGTAGGAGGGTAATATACCCCTGATCCAGATTAAAAAAAAAAAAAAAACTGAGAATATGAAAACTCTGACGTCAAAGCAGAGGCCATGCAAAAATATTCATTCAGATGTAAAAGAAATATGCAGTGCCACGAGCTAATTAAATAAAGCACTAATATTTCCATGGCATACTTTCCTATACACAGACATAACTTGTATTGACTTCAAAAACCTTTGAGAGAGAAGAAGAAAAGGAATAAATCATTACATATATATACACATATATATATGGTGATTTTATTTCATTATATTCCTACACAACAAGGACAAAGAGGTGTATATGTTGATTTTCCTCATGAACTCTAAAACGCACCACATCAGTAAAAATATAAACTTTTGGGTGATAAGCTGAATAAAAATATATAATTTAATCCAAATCCTAGAAGTACAAAAATGAAAATTTGGACCTATAAACATTATTTACCATCTTTCCAAGAAAATTCAGTGATGATAATGTATTTGACAGGATAGTAAAAGAACAATACTGCTATTGCTTCTTCAAAGAGAAACTACATTCCTATTCATTGAAATCAGAAAATTTCACTTTCTGGTTAAATGATAGAAATTGTTTACACAAGATGTCTGTAATAAAAGTAGCTTCAGTATTTATATTCTTTGCATAATTCTAGAAATCCTCAAAAATACCTCAGTGACTGTTATTCTAGTTATATCTCTTAGATCTTAAAAATTGAAATTTATACATTTCCTCACTTTAATCTATAAAGGCTCAGCAATACATGTTATTATAAAAAAATTTTTTAATACCCATAACCCAATCTTTCTGTCTTCTATTTATTCCACAAATCATTATACAAGCCAAGCCCAGATAAGCTCTAGACAATTTTTAAAATAACAAAATAATAATTATATTTTAATATTTTGATAGCATACAGTCAAAATTAACCTAAGAAATTATTTATCACATTGTCTTTCAAATGTTTTTAAAGTAATGGAGAACTTTTGTTCAAGAGTTAAACAATATATTACACAGAAGTCATGGATGTCAAAAGTGAAACTTCTCCCATTAATTCTTGGAGGACAGCCTGGATACCTGCCCACTTGGAAACTCTCTTCACATCTAATTTCCAACAATGGCCATTGGAGGTCATCCATAGATTCCCCAGACTCTAAGGAGCACTTTGGAAAATAATGTAATAAAATTATTATTTTACAGATAAAGAATCTTGAATTCAGCCAAAAAATTCTATATCCAAATTTCTTTCTGTCCACCCACTCATTCTTCTCTTATTAATTTTCTGAGAACTTAAATGTGTTCCTGTTTAAAATTAATATAGATTACATAAGTCATAGATGTTTCTTTTCAATAAATCAGAAAATATAAATATGCACAAAGACTACCACTCGTAGTCTCCATAATCAGCTAAGTAATGAAGGCATTTTGTTTTGTACTTTTCATGATGTTGTTAGCCAGTTACTACAGATGATACATACAAAAACCAGATAACTTATGCTTATCTATGCTTATTAGTTGCAAGATGAACTAATCGAAATGTGTTATCATGTATCCCTAAAACTTTAACAGATACAACAGTGTTTTTTCCATCAGAGTTTGTAGAGCATGTGTCTTAATAAGCCCTCCAATTTTCTACTCACTTTTGGCTTATCTGGTGTGATTATAACTATGTCATTGTTCTGACACTAATTTCGTTATCCTCAGACTGTGTTATGACAGAAAGATAGGAGAGTTAACACAGACTTGTGACGAGACTGCCTTCCTGGTGAATGCAAAATGTTTCTGATCCAAGTAACATCAGCCAAAATGGTAGAGTAGGGAACTCTGGGACCCAGAAACACGGAAAAACTTGTTAAAACTGTCAGAATCCACCTATTGGAAACCTCAGCATCATTAGTCATTAGGAAATGTGAATCAAAGCAACAAGGAGCTACTACCTTATTTCCACTGGGATAGCTAAGATCATAAAAACATACATGATTTTAAAATGATTGAAAACAAATTAAAATATATTTCATGACAAGAAAATTCACATTTCGGTGTCTGTGAATAAACTTTATGGAATAAAAAAATTTTAAAAAGTGTTGATGAAAATGTGGAGGTGAAATCTGTACATGTTGATGGGAGGAATGCAAAATAGTGCAGCTGCTTTGGAAAATAGTCTGGCAGTTCCCCAAAATTAAAACCGTACTGAAATAAACACCTACATTCACACAAGCACTTGTACACAAATGTTTATAGCAGCATTATTCATAATGGCCAAAAAGTAGAAACCAGCCTTACACTGAGGAATGGACAAAGAAATGATGGCACATACATTCAATGGAATATAATTCAACAATAAAAATCAGTAAAGTACTGATGCATACTAAAACATTGAGGAAGCTAGGAAACATGATAAGTAAAAGAAGTCAGTGAAAAAATAATATATTATATAATTCATTTATATAGAATGTGCAGAATCAGCAAATAAATAAGGATAGAAAGTAGGTAATTGTTTGCCTACAGTTGAGGACAGAGAGAAATGAGGAGTGACTGCTGATGCATACAGGGTTTCTTTCTTAATTTTATTTTATCTTGGTTGATAAAAGTGTTCTAAAATTGATTGTGATGATGGTAGTACAATTTTGTGAATATACTGAAACTATTGAATTGTACATTTTAAATAGGTGGATTGTATGGCATGTGAATTGTAGCTCAATAAAATTATTTTCTTTTTAAAAAATCAGCCCATGTGTGAGGCAGCAAGTTTGCCTAAGCTATCAGAGCTCCTTATAATCAACAGCAAGGCTCTGTAGAATCAATAATATAACTCATCTCTACAGTCACCTATATGGTTTAGTTTTTTTCCTTTCCTCACTGTATGATTTTCTGCTTCTCCACTTTAATAGTCTCCAAACATTTTTGATTATGCAACAATCATCAAATTATATTCCATAAGAACCCATAACATAAATAAATGTACTGAATTTATTTATAAAGATAATGGCATACTGTTGTGCCAATATGTGATGTATGTTATTGAATTGTTATGAAAATACAAAAGAAAGGTATGATTTTAAAATATAAATGAATCTTTATTATTTTCTTCATGCTTTTCAATTGCCTTAAGCAATCTTGTACTAAGCAATCCTTGTGTTATGCTTAAGCCATCTTTGACTTAAGTAATCCTTAGACTATGTGGCCTTAAGCAACACAGTACAAGGAAAAGATATAATCCGCAGCATCTGTGCTACTAGGTTTCCTATTGGCCTACTTCCTTATAGTTCTCTCCTGATGAGAACTATACATATAATTTCCTGCTGCACTGTCAGCTCACACACCTATAAAAACACAAACGCATGCGTATGCACATAAATTTCCTGCCAGAGTAAATTTTGAGTATTTTTATTTTTTGTTTATCAAGCTACTGGGGGATGAGGGCAAGGTATTTGGGAACATCTGTCAACCTCGTAGAGAAAAAGGATGGCTGTCCAGTTTTCTGGGTAGTGTGTGTCATTAAACAGGAATGCATAATGAACCTTCTTACTATTATTCAGAATAACCTCTATCCAAATTTAGAATAAGTCAGGTTCGTTTTTCATATACCCACACTATTTACCTTTTAATAGTCTTCACTTCTTCAAAATTCTGGTACTAGGTTGTCAATGTTTTTTTTTTTTCTTTCTGGTTTTCTTCCTTTTCATCATTGTAGACTATAACGAGAAATCACTTTCACCAGAACTCATCACTATTTCTTCATGGTTATGCTTCCCCAAGTCTGAATTCCTTCAAAGCAGTTCCCATGCCCTGTTCACCTTTGTATCCCCAGTTCCCAGCACATTAGCTTGATAAGTATTTGGTTTTCAATAAACGCTCTTTGAATAAGAGTATGATTTATTCAATCAGTTATGCATGTGGGATTTAGGAATTTTTTTAACATAAACATATTTCAATTAACTGAGTGACTTTAGGGAAAGTTTCTCAATTCACTGTGACTTAGTCTTTGTTTACTACTTATTAAAAAAAAAAATTTGACCTGATGACATCCAAAATCCTGTTTATCTCTGAATCAGCAATATCTGGTGAGATGACAAACTAAAACCAGGTACATCTCACATAAAATGGTGTTGCAGCTACTGAATTATAAATGTAGTATTGTCAGAGCTAAAAGAAGGAATTCCTGGCAATCAAACTTATACAGAAATGGTAGAAATCAAATGTGAATTCCTAAAGAGTAAATTGGTTGATGAAAAAGAAATGGTAAATCTTAGAAAAAGATGGATGGTGTTATTTTTGGGAAATTAAGAAAGTTCCTTTGCTGGCAAAGAGAGATTTTGAACTCAGTAACCAGTAACTTTTGCCATTAATTAAAAGAAATATGCTAGGACAGTTTGGAATATGGAGAGGGAAAATGTTGACTCTCCTCTCGAGTCCCAAGTACATCTGACGGTCATAAAGTTGTTCTTCTGCTGTTAGATTGAAGGTGCTAGTCTTGGGCTACGTCTCCCATTTCCTTGCCTGAAAGTGTTGCCTCTCTTGTGAAACTTATGGATCAGTGGTTTAATGAATACTCTTATGCAAGCTCTATAGTTTCTAAACTAATTTTGAATCTAGTACCTGTAACCTGTCAGCAAGTGATGACTTAGTAATGAGAATCTTCCTTTAAAAATCAAAGAAAATTCTCCATTTGATTCATTGTAATATACTTGTCAAGCTTGAATCTCTTCTCTCCCTTGAAAAGCAATTGCAATCACTGTATCTGACATATTTAGGAAACTGTTCTTAGTTTTTTGTTGTTGTTGATGTTGTTTATTTATTCATTTGCTTCCAGGCAAGACTCTCTTCGAGTTACTCTTTAATCTGCTTAATTTGAGGCACATAACGTAGTAAGTCATTTATTTGAATAGCTTATCATTTACACCAATTTTAAAATTCCACATGCCATAAAATAGTTTCTTTTTCTGCAAGCATAGAGATCTAAATACCCCCCTTAACCCATACCAACAAAAAGAGTTTAAGTAGCCAGAATAAAAGAAGAAATAACATTTTGCTGATCTGTAAGGAAACTAAGAATTATTAGGTCCAACATGAAATGAAAGTTAGAAATCAAGGAGAAAAAGAGTGCTAAAGTCAACTTTCATTGTGAAGGTATTTGCCTAAAATTGATAACTTTGACTCCCATTTTGAGGACTCCTCAGGGCCTAAGAGAGAGGAGAGAAAGCCTAGAAACTGACAATGCGGGACCCCAACAGCATAGACCCACATATAAAAGTGGAAATCCAAAATAACTATAACTTGAGATTAAAAGTCAATGATCAGTTCATCTACTGAGAAGAAAGATACAGCAAAGACATGTGCACGTCTTGAGCTTGTATTGAGTGTTGAAGGGAGAAATAGTCCTTTAAAACATGGAAACACAAGTTGAACCTGTTACAAGTTTGCTACTTCACGCTACCTGCTTAATCAAAAAGTTCTCAGCAAATTTATTTTTAAATGGTTTTCAGATGAAAATTTCCCCATGGAACTGATGGAAATAAATTCAACCAAGATCACAAATATTTCCCATAGGTAAAATTCTAAGGGAAATTATCTGCACACCCACACACAGAGACACAATATATAAGTACCACAAAGGATGTGAGTGGTATGTATGTGGGATGTATACAGGAAAAAAATGATAATACAATAAAAACTACAACAAATTTATGTATTAGAATTGAGACTAACCAAAAATAATTATTTTCGATGTGTATCAATAAGTCTTTTTTGAACTTTAAAGTTCAGGGGTACATATGCAGGTTTGTTTCATAGGTAAACTTGTGTCATGTTTTTTTGTACAGATTATTTCATCACCCAGGTATTAGGCCTATTACCCATCAGTTATTTTTCTTGACCCTCTCCCTCCTTCCACTCTCCACCCTCTGATAGGCCACGGTGTGTGTTGTTCCCTCGTGTTCATGTGTTTTCATCATTTAGCTCCCACTTATGAGTGAGAACATGCGAGATTTTATTTTTTTGTTCCTGAGTTAGTTTGCCAAGGACACTGACCTCCAGCTGCATCCTTGTCTTTGCAAAAGACATGATCTCATTCTTTTTGATGGATGCATAGTATTCCATGGTGTATATGTGCCACATTTTCTCTATTCCATTTTCTATTCATGGACATTTAGGTTGATTCCATGTCTTTGTTATTGTGAAGAGTGCTACAAGGAACACTCACGTGCACGTGTCTTTATAATAGAACAATAATTCTGAAAAATATAGCAAAGTCAAGAAATTATGAAAAATGTCCAAGTGGTTTTTAAATAAATAGGAATTCTAAATATAAAAACTAAATGATTGAAATTTTAAAAATTAATTGGAAATGGTTAATAAGCAGAGTATACCCAACTGAGGTGACAATTTGTGAACTTGAAAATATAAGCCAAAGAAAAACCCAGAATATACTCAAAGATAAAAGAGATGGAAACTATGAAATAGAGGTTAAGAAATGTACAGGACAATGGGGAAATATAAAACACTCATCTAATCATAATGACCAACAATGGACACAGAGAACAAAGAGAAGAAATAATCAAAGATATATTACAATAGAATTAGAGTTTCATCACTCTGAGTATCACGAATTAATAAAAAATCCAGCGGCTGGGCTTGGTGGCTCACGCCTGTAATCCCAGCACTTTTGGAGGCCAAAGCAGGCAGATCACGAGGTCAGGAGATTGAGACCATCCTGGCCAACATGGTGAAACCCCATCTCTACTAAAAATACAAAAATTAGCTGGGTGTGGTGGCGGGTACCTGTAGTCCCAGCTACTCAGGAGGCTAAGGCAGGAGAATTGTTTGAACCCAGGAGGAAGAAGTTGCAGTGAGCCAAGGTTGCGCCACTGCACTCCAACCTGGTAACAGAGGAAGACTCCATCTCAAAAAAAAAAAAAAAGCCAGAAAAGAGTTATCAATGCCTACTAGCATCACATAAGGAAAACAATCTATTTTTTACATTTCCTGATGGAAGTACCAGCATTTCCTGTGTAGTATTCTTGCCAAGAAAACCTAAATGAGATCAAACCTCTAAATCTATCATTCCATGTATAAGAAATACAGAGAAGAGAAAAAATTAAAAATTAAATTCCATACTTGGTTATAACAATAAATAAATGTCAAGGGAAAAGAGACAAAATACATATCAAGCAAATACAATGTATAGATCTTATCTAAATCAAACTCTAACTAAACAACTTAAAATGACCTTACATAATAAAAGGAATTTCTTACTATCTAGCAAAATTAAATATACCTTTACCTTTAATGTAGCAGTATGGCCACTTTAAAAAATATACACCAAAGATAAACTGGTGAAAATACAAAAAAAAAAAAAAAAGGTATAAGAAGGTCATTCATTGCAAGAATAATTTTAAAAGTATATATTAGAAATAGCACAAATATCTGTCAATATTAGAAGTGATGGATAAATAGTAGCATGTCAACGTAATAAAGTAATTTCCAGTTGTAAAAAAAGAATAAGGGATATTTCTATATATGACTATAAAGTGATGTCTAGAATATAAAGTGAAAAGACAAAACAAAAATAAAACAGAAAAGAAGAAAGGCAACACATGATTATGTGTACATATACAAATATGTATAACATATATTTAAATCTTTTATGTATAATATATTAAATGGAAAACTATAATATTTCAAATGAAAAGTATAAGTAGTACTGATTATGTAATTAATATATATTAAAATTAAAAGTAAATGATAATATTTTTAAATGACAACTATTGGGATTATTAAATGAAGATCAAAGAATATAAGTTAAATTTTGATTATATCTCTTTTGTAGTTTCAACTTTGAGGCCATGTAAAATTAAATTAAAAATAAATCAATCTCTAAAATTCTAAAATAAAACAAAGAAATTGAGCTTAAACGTGTATTCAGTTAGTGGCATATAGACACACAATGATCAATAATTCTAAGTTATTTAAATCACAATAATTTGACAAAAAGAGCTGGAAAAATATTTAGTTATTTTCTGTAATCATATTCTCAGTGATAGTGTTGATATTGTTATTCTGAGATTGTTGTGTGTATATTATAGATAAAGCAAATGAGAAATTTTGTGGACCATGATAAGCTAATGCTACCATTCCTGCCATCATCAAGAACCAGGATTTGCAACATGGAGAAAAGAGATACAGATGTGAGACTGAAGAGTTTAATAGAAACCCTTGTCCTGATTTTGAATGGAATCATTAGTGTGAATCCATTCTACATTGTATATAAATATGTATATATAATTATTATATATAACTATACTTGTGTATAAACATATACATATACATTTATATACTCTGGTTTTGTTAAGTGAAAAAAATTAGGAATAGTGACAAATCCAGTAGCAAAGACAACCCCTAATACCCAAAGAGTTGTCTCAAAATATCATTTCCCATTGAAAGATATTAAGATAAAAAAGGAGCAATTTCAGTATGAATAAAAATTATAACTTCACAGGTGTCAGTTGCAGAATGTTAGTGAACCACCTGCTACCGCTTGATCTGGCCAGGAGCCTGCAATGCAACGGGGCTCTTTCTTTGTTCCCAGGTGGATCGGCAGGTCGAGAAATAATAGACACACACAAGATAGTGAAAGCTGGGTCCAGGGGGGTCACCACCTTCTGGTCCCACAGTGCCGCCAATGCACTGGATATACCAGCATTTATTATTAAGTTTAGTGAGGGCAGGGGTAGGTTAGTGAGGGATTTAGGGTCTTTTGATTATGAGGTGAGATGGTCACATGGGGATGAAGTAACTCTTTAACATAACATCTATATGTAGAAGTACAGTATACAGAGATAAGAATTTACAATATAGTGTGTGCATCAGTAATTTCTAAAAGAGACTTAAAACAGAAACACAGTCTTTCCATAACCTATGATTAGCAAGATATTAATCAGCAGTAATAGTTGCAGCAAAAGCTGGTTACAAACAATCCATAGAAACAAAACGTGAACCTAGACAACCGGTTAGACCAGAAATTCTCATAAGGGAGTATGTCTTAACCCTAAAGAAGCCTAGAAGAGCTATGGCAAGATGAGGGCGTTCATAGCCCTATCTTATCCATATGGACAGGCGCCCCTCACGCATCAGTTTATAGGCTCTCCACAAGGGTCGCAGAGCTCTACTCCCAGAGCTATGAATAGCTGCTTTTCTGGGATAGGAATCTTGGTGATGTGAAACTTCCCTGACTGCACATCCGTTCATAGGCTCTCTGCAGGGGGAGGTACATCACACGCTGTTGGCTCATTCTGGCAGTACAACCTGGCATTGTCTTTACTCAATCCTGCAGTCTATTTTGTATTTACAACAATCAGGAGCATTTCATCTTTTATTCTGTAGCAATAGTTTCAGGGTGTCTCCCTACAACCTGCCCAACTTTTAATTTGTGTGTGTGTTTCTTGTATGGCATATTTTAAAACTAATGATATTATGGTCACTTTTGCATAACCCTTCAACAAATTATAGGGACCATTGAAAGAAAAGGCATACATTTTTGCAAATTTTATTTCTCTTAAGCACATGTAAAATTTCAATTTTGGGTAAAATGTGTGGTTAAGTTAAAATAAATATTTGACTATTTTATGGGGTTATTATTGTTTTCATTGTTCAAGAAAGCAGTCATGCCATCTGGGTGTTTTGCCACCCAAATATTTTAATACCAGTCAATATGTTTATATTTCAGACAACTATCTTTTAAAATTAAATAATGTTTTTATAGCTCCCCAAACCTTTCGCTTAAATGATAGTCAATAAGTAATATAGTTTGCATTTTAGGTACTTGAAAAATATAGCTTTTATTAAAAAGGAAAATTGTATTCAATTTTAACAAATAAAATTATTTTAAGCAGTGCTTCAAAAACAATCATATTTAAGTACTAATTCACAATTAAATGCATTTATATTAGGGTACAATATAACAAGGCAATTTAGTCGTTTAATTTTTTATAAATTCCAGTACACACAGTAAATAAAACTGTGTTACAGAAAAAGTAAGTTAGAAAAGATTAACTTTAAAAACTTCATTTTTGATAAACTTTATCCTCTCTTTACTGCATATGAAGCAAACTAACTTCTTGGATATTTTAGAACATATCAAATTAACCTTTCCTTTCTCCCAGGCTCCTCTTCTGTATTACTATTATAGTATTTCACTTAGACTCATTCTTATAACTTTTGGAGTGCAAATGATTTACAGCTGTTGACATCCTCTAAAAGAAGAAATTCAATCCGATTCTTTTGACTTGACATTTTTTTTTCTAGTTTTGACAATGTTGTTTCCAAGAATGAAAATACATTTGTTTGGAATAAATTATTATGGCTAATGATACGCTTTTGAGTGCATATTGGTATTGATTAAATCCTTTCTTAACTTTCTAACTTCTATTTTATATTCCACTTTTTATGGTTTATGTCTCAGGAATCAAAACTTTGTAACATTCATTTGCCCTCTTACCACTTAACCAGAAAGCTTTAACTCCCTTTTACAGACTCACACTGGTTTGCTATTTCTCTCTCTTCTCATAGTTTTCATCTCCTTTATATTCTTTCTTCCTGAAATTTTTCTGGTAAACTTTAGAGACCTCTGGGAATGTGTTTCACTGAACTCTCCCAAATAAAATACTAAAGCCATTCTTTTAATTAGTCTATTGAGAGTGATGGAGAAAAGTCTGGCTGTACTCCGCTAACATTCCTTCTTTCCTTGGGCAAGATAAATTATTTCTAAATTTCAGTTTCCAAGTAAACATAGAATTAACATTTTATCCAATTTAAACCATTTATCAAGAGATAACATCTATCAAGGAATAATAAAAGAACTTCTTAAATAGGACAGATTAATTTTACAAAAGAACTAAAATTCTCTCATTTCTTAAGAGTCCAGATTTTGCCCAAACCTGTAAAGTTCAAAGCAAAATGAAAAGTTGGCCATAGATCTTATGGAGAGAGCCAAGCACGACAGTTTGGGTCAAAAAGTAAAAATTTCACTCATTACTTAAATATTAGAAGTTATTCACAGCTGCAGATAATTTGTACTCTACAAGTTCCAAAAATATGTTTCTGAGTATGATTTTGTTTTAATTATTTGGTTTGGCCACCTATGCTACCAGCTTTTCATATTATTTCCAACTTTCCATTTCACCTTGTGCTGGCAATAAAAAAGATTTCAGTACAAAAATTCACTGAGTAAAAAAATGTCATTATGTTAAATGGTACTAGATTTTGTACAAGGCTCTGGCAATTTCTAATTTTGATTGACAGTTTAAGGTGTTCAAATCTGGGGTTGAGGACTTTTGGATCTTAGTCATCATGGGAGAAGAATTTGTTTCTGCACCTCATTACATTTGACTTTGCATTTTATTACATTTATCACTCACCTTGGAAATGTGTAGAACTGAAATGATAAAGATTTTTAAAAGTGCATGGTGAAACAATAATTTTAAAACATTTAGAAACAGGAAAGATCTATTTACCTAAAGAGACTCTGACCAGATATTTAGGAACTGAGTATCTTAACAATCCTTATTTCTGGAAGATGTGTGCCTGTATGTGTGATATGTGTGTGTGTGTGTGTGTTTGTATTTCAGAGTAACAACTCATATGTACATAAATGTAAGTCTCTCTCTCTTTTTATAAGTAAACTCAACTTCTAAGTGACCTTGATTTTAACCCCTACTTTCACTGATGGCAGAAAGCTCTTATTTTTCTAATTCAAGGCAACTCAGTCACATTGTAGTTGAAAATTGATATTCTGTTAGCAGATATTCAAATGTATGCACAGCCACATGTCTGCACAGTTTCAAGGCCCATGCTGTCTTGACCTTAGCGCTCCTTGCTTACAGAGCAAGTGGTCCCAAGGTTTCTCCAAACCTCCTTATCCTTTCTTTTTTCATAAGGGTTACCTAAACGCCAGAGAGCAAGATAAGGTGAGACAGTTAAGTACTTAAGTGCGTGTGACTTGTATTCATCCTGAGATGAAGAGGTGAGTATCTAACCCCTGAGCCATGTTCAGTTATTGTTATTTTGCACCCTGATATACTGTATCCCTGATTTTGCGTGTTTAGAAGTGATATCTGCCGCAGGTATCACCAGTCCCTTTTACAGCTTCTCATCTTGACTAGTCACATAGTCTACATTTTCTCATCCTGACCCAACGTATCTTCAAAGAACATCCTTTCCCCTTTACAGGGCTTGGGAAGTCTTGGCTACTTTGACCACATCACCCTGGAGTGTATCAAAACTATGGGGCTGCCTGCAGGACCATTTGCCTAAACACCACCATATAGCCATTGACAATGTAAAGAGGTTTTATGTTGCTTTGCCTGTTGCATTTTGGAAGGTCAGGCACAGAATCCCAAATCTGGGAATTCTCCAAATCTATCTTCTCAGTCGAAGGCCTCGTTACTTTACCAGCATTCATATCAATCTAGGTCCCTGCAAAACCATTTCTTCTAACCTACTGATCAAACTTCTGTTTCTTTCAGGGTGATGCAATATTTGATATTTTACAATATTAAATATTCTTCCTTTGATGGTTTAAAACACCATGCTCAGTACTCTGGGCTTGGCTGTAAATTTGTAAAACTCAGTTTGTTAAATTCACAGAAAATTATTCCTTCCTTCTACAAAGTCTGGCTCTTATGCATCAAGAAATATTACAACTTTGAGATTTAAGAAAAACTTTACAAAATTACACAGGCTTCCTTGCAATAAAATGCATCAGCCATCCTATTAAAAGCAATGTACACAGGAAGAAATCGCTTTTGACTAAATGGTACAAGAAGAACTGCAGAGAAAGGAATTGCTGAAAATCTTCCAGGTTTTACTCAGCAGAATATGATCTAGTTAATTTTTTGCCATAGGTTGAATTATTAGCCACAATTCTTCCCTCCCCTGTGGTGGGAGGATGCATCCACAACCTTGCCTTGGCATCATAGAAGCAGAGTACACTTCCCCAGTTCAATAAACTTGTCCAGTGGAATAAGGAAAGTTGCACCTTGTTATTTCTAAGCCCATGTCTTAAGAGAAATTAAATATGTAGCCTAGATCAACTGACACATGGATACATAAGAAATAAATGCTTCTTGTTGTATGCCACTGAAATTTTGAAATATTTGTTAGGCAGCAATAGCTGACTGATACTAGGTGGACTACATAACTGTGTATTTTATTTTTCTTATATTGCATCAACTAGTGGAGATTTAAAAGCAAAAGAAATTTAAGGAAATCATGATTTCTTTAACAAGAGATTTCTTACCTCTTAGTGAAATATTCACATGGTCCCTCAAAGGAGTATGCAGAGGAGCCACTATAGTCATCTGGTCAAATCTTTCATTAAATGCAGAGATGCTCTTATTTAAGGTTTTAGAAAAGTTCCTATGGTCTCTGCTTCCAACATCTAGTCCAAGCTATCATCTTTTCCAGCTGGACTAATGAAGTGCCTCTACACCCACCTGGAATACACCCTTACTGCAACCTATTCCTCTATAGTCTGTTCCTCATCCTAATATATTCAATGCAAATATGATCATATTGTTCCACAGCTTAAAATCCTTCGGTGCTTTCTCATTTGTTTTAGGAGAAAAGTCAAACAGTTCAACATGTCCTATAAGGATCAGCATAATCTGTTCCCATTCTATCTTTCCAGCCTCCGTTTTTGATTTTAGCATTGGTCTGTGTATTCTAGCCAGAAGAATTACTTTCAGATTATTGCAAGAGATCTTGCATTTTTTTTTTAAACTCACAGCCTTCCTCACTACCACTCACAGTCTTCTTACCTACCTGCCAGTGAGTTTTGCAATCCCATGTTGAAAGTATGGTTTCCACTGCCAACTAGTTAGTCTGGATTCTTGTTGAAATCAGAGCCCAATGCTTTGATTGGAGGGAGGTTATCTAGCAATCATTCCAGGAGGAACCATAGGGTTGGAGAAAATGAGAGGACAGAAGCAGAAGATGCAGTGTGCTATGGACCTAATTGGGTTCCCTTTAAACTCATATGTTGAACCCCTAACCCCCAATGTGATGTTATTTTGAGACAGGGCCTTTGGGAGGTAATAAGGCTTAGATGAGATCAGGTAGGTGAAGTCTTCCTGATGGGAAGAGCATCCTTATAAGGAGAGATGGCAGAGAGCTTTCTATCTTTCTCTCTCTGTGCCACGTGAAGAGACAGTATGAAGGCAGGTGGCTAACTGCAAGCCAGGAAGAGAGCCCTCACCAGGAACCCAACCAGCTAGCATCTTGGCCTTAGAATTTCAATCCTCCAGAACTGTTAAAAAATGAATTCTGATTGTTTAAGCCACCCAGTCTGTGGCATTTTTTGTGGCAGCTTAAGCTGACTAATGCAGGATGTTGTCAAATTTTTATTGAAAATCTATTGAGTTTTTAATAAAAATAGTTATCAGTATTTTCCTTTTTGTTTGGAGAATTTTATGTATTTGTTTAAAAATTCAAATTTGCCATGAAAATATCTTATGTATCTATCAAAGGTTTTTTTTTTTATTTTTGCCTTTTATATGTATGCTTGTAATTACTTATCATTTTTTAAGGTAGGGTCTTAAAAATAAATAAATTAAATAAAATAACTTCATTATTTTCTATATAAATATTCAACTCAGTCTGGTATTACTTACAAGAAGTTCATCTACACACTGCTCCATAGTAATGTAGTAACACAGTAAGCCATACCAGGCTGTTCTCTTGCTTAAACATCTTCAATGGCTCCCCATTACTTACCAAATAAAGTCTAACCTCTTTGACATTCCATATAGAGTTGATTACAGTGACAGCTCCCACCCTATTCTTTCAATTCCTATGTTCTAGGAATTACTTAGTTTCCTAAACATAACACATTCTTTTCTCAGTAAACTTACCCTTGACTCATCTTCATTTCTGGCTTATACTTTGCTACATATATGTCATCCTCTTACCCAGAATTAATATACATCAACATTTGTATGATCCTTGTCTTTGATTATTCTCCTCTCACTCTATAATAGCTTTCATCCACTTCTGTGCTTATGAAAAACACATTTATCCATCAATTCAATTTTTTTTTGTTTTTTTGAGATGGAGTTTCGCTCTTGTTGCCTATTATATGATCTCGGCTCACCGCAGCCTCTGCCTCCCGGGTTCAAGCAATTCTCCTGCCTCAGCCTCCTGAGTAGCTAGGATTACAGGCATGCACCACCATGCCTAACAAAGTTTGTATTTTTAGTAGAGACAGAGTTTCTCAATGTAGGTCAGGCTGTTCTCTAACTCCCGACCTCAGGTGATCCTCCCACCTCAGCCTCCCAAAGTTCTGGGATTACAGGTGTGAGCCACCAATTCAGCCATCAATTCCACCTTACATTTCACCTATGCCTTACTACCTCATTCCCCTTTCTTTCAGTTAAAATTATGCCTTAGTAATAACTTTATTACTTGTTAGAATAGTTTAAGAAATTCTTATCCATATTTCCCTCATCAGCCTGAAAGCTGCTTGATGGAGATAACACTATATCTCATATGTTTAGTGCATACTAATCCCATAAATATTAATTAAATAAAATAAGAAATAATATTTATATATCTAATTATATTGTTTTAACCTAAAAGTATAGGTTATATGATATTTCAAGGCAAGAAAAATAATTTGTTCATACATATGTAATTTACATTAAACAAAAATATCAAATCTCACCACATTGAACTTTTGTGATTTTGACTTTGGTAACTAAGTATTATAATTTGCTATTGAGTAGTTACATGCTAAATAATTTATAAATTGTGCAATCTTTCAAAGGAAAGTAATCAGTAATGTAAAATAAGAGAATATAAAATCAATAAGGCACTCAGCTTCAGACCCCTGGTAAAAGACAAATAGTAATGTCATGACTGTACATGTTTAAGTATAGAAAGTTTATTCTAAGTGATATTTACCAGCTGCTCTTCTGATCTGAAAATTAGAATATAAATTCAGTGAAACCAAGAGAATCCTCTGGCAGAATAAGTAGTTAAATCCTGGAAAAGGCTATCATTAGGGGAGTAACTACTGTCCTTATGATAGTAAAATCTAACTGTCTTTGCTGCCTTCAGAGGAGACCTTGGTTTATTATTGGTTTAATAATTCCTATTATGCAACAGGGAATCAATAACCTTATTCTTTAAAGTTCTTCTCTGATTGTAAATTGCTATAGACTTCCATTAGAGAATGGATTTGTAATGCTATCCATTATGTGATTACCAGTTGTAATAAATTAGCCTGATAGTTTAAATTACATATTGATGACTGACAAACCACAAAAAAAGATTTAGAAAAATGTCAACTTCCAAAATTAAATGTTTCAACTACTATCATTTTTATATTTTATTCTAAACTATATATAAGTATAGTCATAATGACTTGAAATCCAAATTTTAATTCTTCATTCAATATACCTAAGATAAATAAATAAATAACAATTAAAAAAAACTTGCAAATATTTTGTCACAAATGATTTACCTTTTACTAAAATGTATTTTGTGGAAGAAAAACTTGAATATATTTAACATAAATCTTGATAATTTTTGTGTAAAATTGTATATGACCGTAAGCAACTGTTATTACACTATTCTTTGTAAAGTATGTCTAATGATATGAATGAGCTTTTCAGAGAGATACTACGACCTTTTACTGCTTCTAAAAATCATAGTAAAGATAATTTGCATGAGGTTCTGGTATCATGTATGAAGCAGTTTTGGTCAGTATTACATGGATCTGCAAGCATTTTCATCAGCTTGGGCTGCTACAGCAGAATAACATTGACTGGTGAGCTTAAACAACAAGCATTTATTTTTCACAGTTCTGGAGGCTAGAAGTCTGAGAACAAGGTGACAGTGGATTCCTTCTTAGTGAGGGCTCTCTTCCTGGCTTGCAGACGGCTGCCAGCTGGCTGTATCCTCACATGGCTCAGAAAGAAGGTTCTGGTGTTTTCCTCTTAAAATGGCACTAACCTCATTATAGGAGCTCCCCCTTCATGACTTCATTTAAGATTAATTACCTCCCAGTGGTCTTACCTCCCAGGGGTTACAGCTTCACATATGAGGTTTGGGAGGACACATACATTCAGTCCATAACACTACAAGAAATGAGTTTCCTCACTTCAGCAAATTAACAGCAAAGCAGAAACAGAATGCAAAGTTCTACATAACGATGAATTTTAGCCTAGTATGGATTTTACCCAGCTAATAAGAGAAAATATCATCTTCAAAATTATTTCAAGGAGCATATTACATTTCTGGTTCTGTAATATGCATTTAACAAAGCGTGTATTTCAGTTTAATATCTCTGTTTTAACATTCTTATCCATGAAATGGGGAAAAACAGCATTTATCTTTGCCTCTCCAATCGGTGCTATGTAAAATAATTAAGTAATATGTACCAGATCTTACAAAATAATAAATTATAAAAGTTCAAAACAGTATCTTTTTTTTGTTTTAATTCCCAAAGTGAAAATTTTGCTTTCTCTGAACTATTACCTCCTGACTATCTAACATGTCAGTTTCAACTGAGGCCCGTGGCACACCAGCCAGACTCATACCTTTTGATTTCTTTGGAAAGGTATTTCTCAGCTGGCAAAACAAAGTATCCAAAATGAAAAGATAAAGAAAGGGGACACCAGATTCTGACTCAGAACAGTACTTGGAAATTCCTGTGCTTGTGTGATCTGCTGCCAGTTACTTCAGATTTGAAAAACAGTGCCTTATTTAGGACTAAATGAATGATTGTCTATGGATTTTGGTGGACCAGATATAAAGAATACTTAAACACTGTCAATCCATTGCCAACCCATTGTCCTCATCCCACACTTGATGTGGGTAAGAATTTCCACTTCTTAAACCTGCACATTTCTCAGGAATTTTTGCAAAGATTAACTAAAAACTGTAAGACCTTTTTTTAGGGAATCATATATGGACGTATCACTGGATCAGATGCAGGATGTGTTACTTTTCTTAAATTTCAGTAATGTAGTCCTTGTTTTACTGTTTTTATACAGCTCTTTGTTAATGACCACAGAAGCAGAAGTAGCTTTATTTGTAATCTTGCTTCTTTGTCCTAGGAGTTATTTAATCACCCATCACTATTTTATTGCATGATTCTAAGAAAAGAGAAAGATAGATACATGTATTATCATATTTAAGAATAAACTTAGACATTGCAAAAATAGGAATCAAGATAATTGGCTTCTTAAATTGCTACTTAAATGTATCTATGTTTAATTCTTATTTCTTATGAATTAATATGTTTTAAAATTTTTGAAGAAAATTTTGTTCAATTGGATTTTCAGTCTTTGCTAACAAGCCAAAACTGCTATGTCCTTAAAAGACATAACATTCCAGATAGTGGTTACATTTGAACATCTCACTAGCAATCATGAGAGTCACACATGTACAGCTGGGTTTAGAAAACTAAAAAAATTAAAAATAAAAAAGAGAAAGAAAAAGTATGAGTTACATCAGAATAAGTATAAGAATCATATATGTTATATTAAATATAGTCGATAGAACTTTAAGTAACAATAATATCTTTGAAGCCATGTTAATAACCCTGATTGCAAATCACCATGATGCAAATGTTTTTCACTTTTTCCAATGTCAATTTTTGCTCTTGCTAAATGTTACTGATGTATATAATGGTATTAGCAAATTTATAGAATGATTCCAAAAGGGGCTAAAAGGAGATAGATTATGTAAATTTAAAAATTACTATAGTGCCTTTGGCTTCCACTTATTTTCTCTTTCTTTCCCTTTCTTTCTTTTTTTCTTTCCTTCCTCCCTCCCTCCCTCCCTTCTTTATTTCTTTCTCTTTCTTTCTTTCTTTCGTTCTTTCTTTCCTTCATTCCTTTCTCTTTCTTTCTTTCTCTCTTTCTTCTTTCTCTCTCTCTCTCTCCTTCCTCCCTCCCTCCCTTCCTTTGCTGCCTGCTTGCCTGCCTGCCTGCCTTCCTTCCTTCCTTCCTTCCTTCCTTCCTTCCTTCCTTCCTTCCTTCCTTCCATTCTTCCTTCCTTCCTTCTTTCCTTCCCTGTCTTTCTCTCTTTCTTTCTTGACAGAATCTCACTCTGACACCCAGGTTGGAGTGTGTTGGCACTATTGTAGCTTTCTGCAGCTACAAATTCCTGGGCTCAAGCAATCCCCCCACTTCAACCTCCAGAATAGCTGGGATGACAGACATGCACCACCATCCCCAGCTTATTTATTTGTTTGTTTATTTATTATTTATTTATTTGTGACAGGGTTTCACTCTGTTACCCAGGCTGGAGTGCAGTGACATGATTACTGCTCACAGCAGCCTGGAACTCCTGGACTCAGGTGATCCTCCTACCTCAGCCTCCAGGGTAGCTGGGACTACAGATCCGTGCCACCATGCCCGGCTATTTTTTTTTATCATTATTATTTGGCTAGAGACAGGGTCTCATTATGTTGCCCAGGTTGGTCTCGAACTCCTGGGTTCAAGTGATCTGGCTGCTTTGGACTCCCATTTTTTTCTTTTTTTTTTCTTTTTTTCTCTTTTTTTTTAAATTATACTTTATGTTCTAGGGTACACGTGCACAACGTGCAGGTTTGTTACATATGTATACATGTGCCATGTTGGTGTGCTGCACCCATTAACTCATCATTTACATTAGGTATATCTCCTAATGCTATCCCTCCCCCCTCCCCCACTCCACAACAGGCCCCTGTGTGTGATGTTCCCCTTCCTGTGTCCAAGTGATCTCATTGTTCAATTCCCACCTACGAGTGAGAACATGCGGTGTTTGGTTTTCTATTCTTGCCATAGTTTGCTGAGAATGATGGTTTCCAGCTGCATCCATGCCCCTACAAAGGACATGAACTCATCCTTTTTATGGCTGCATAGTATTCCATGGTGTATATGTGCCACATTTTCTTAATCCAGTCTATCATTGATGGACATTTGGGTTGGTTCCAAGTCTTTGCTATTGTGAATAGTGCCGCAATAAACATATCTTATTATGTCACTTGCCAAATAAATTCTAGGCTAGAAAGTGTTGAGGGATATTCTAAAATTTAATTATAGTAAATTAGCTAATGCAACAATAATAAATTAATGCTAACATTTTCTTCTTAAATATTTGGAGGTCAAAAATGTTATAAGAGTTACTCTGGCATTCTTTACAAGTCTGCAGATAACCAAGAATTTGCTACCCTGGTGCCTTACATCCTTAAGTAGTTTGAAGGTTATTGTTTGTTTTATGTTTTTATCTTTACAATAATTGACTATTGTGAAATAAAGAACTTTGGAATTTAAATTGGAGGACATGGAATACAATTTGAGTCTGCCATATACTAACTAGGTAACCTTGAAAAACTGAATTACTTTCTGTGAGCATTAGCTACTTATCTGTAAAACTAGAAGTCATGCAAACTTTCCTCATAGGATTGTTGCACAGATAAATTGGAATAATTTATTTATTATTATTTTGAATAATAATTCAAAGAACAGTGAGTTGCCATGCAATGCTATTCTATGGAGTCAACATGATGTTATTATTAGTAATCATAGTAGTGTTATACGGAGCACCTGGAATAAAATTCACTGGAAAAAAGTATACAGAAGGGAAATAACAGAAAGGAAATTATAGCAAGAAATGTTGCCTTGTTGGAGGCAAGAGTGTAGTGGATCAAATTTCAAACAAAGAGTACTTAAGATCCTTAGCTTTTGAATGTAAGATTTTGAATCTAAGCCCAGCTCTCATCATCATTATCTGTCTAATCTTAAGCAAATTCTCTCAATTTCTTGATTTAAAAAAGTAAGCGTAATGGAGTTCTTATGAAGCTATGAGAATAGAAAGCAATGATGTTCAAGGTTCTAATGCATTTTTAGGCACATGGCATTCAACAAAGGGTAATTATATGATAATGGCGGAAAAGGCTACTTTATAAGCCACAGTTACTCTATTATTATACTCACATGGAAGAAATACCTAGAGGTTAACACAAGGGAAAACAAATGCTAGATTCCATTGCTGTATTGAGGAGTATTGCTAGTGTTTATATTTTTATCATTATTGAGTGTAGAAAGAGGCAATCAACCTCAAAATCCTCTGTGTCGGCATATTGTAGTATTCTCAGAACAGAAAATCTTTAATTCTTCAGATTAGGTTGTCATGCTATTATCAAGGAAACATTTTTTTTTTACATTGTTAGAATACGAAGAATCTTTCTGCCAATATTCTAAATATAGCTATTGTGCTTTGATTCTTTTATCCTTTCCTCTAGGGAGGAATGAAAAGGACACAAGAGAGAAAGGGGCAACCATGCATGCATATGATGACTCCATCTAGCTTTTTTACAAATCCACCTAAATATTGCAGGCGCCCTTTCCTGTGACTTACATAAGTAATCTCCAAGGAGGTTGTGCCATGGCAACTGTCAATACAGTTGTATGAGAAACAGGGAGATGATTCATTTAAAAAAACAGGCATTCTCCATGTTTACAATGTAGTAAGCATGAAAAAAGGTCTTTAAAGACTATAGGAGTCCAGTAAATAAATGTAAACCAAACTTATCTATATAAAATGGTAAGTAAATTTGAATAATATAACCCACATAAAATTATAAAATCATGTCTAAAATATCAGAAACAATGCTTTATAAATCAAGAAGATATTAGCATCAAGCCTGTAATCCCAGCGCTTTGGGAGGCCGAGACGGGCGGATCACGAGGTCAGGAGATCGAGACCATCCTGGCTAACACGGTGAAACCCCGTCTCTACTAAAAATACAAGAAAATTAGCCGGGCGTGGTGGCGGCGCCTGTAGTTCCAGCTACTCGGGAGGCTGAGGCAGGAGAATGGCGTGAACCCGGGAGGCGGAGCTTGCACTGAGCCGAGATGGTGCCACTGCACTCCAGCCTGGGGCACAGAGCAAGACTCCGTCTCAAAAAAAAAAAAAAAAAAAAAAAAGAAGATATTAGCAGTTTTTTTCCCCTAAGGCCTTTGTGTGGTTTGTGAGGCTGAGATAAAATATTGATTACGGTAGCCCCCCCTTATTTGCAGGGGATGCATTGGATGCATTCCTAGCCCCCGCAGTGGATGCCTAAAACCACAGGTAGTACCAAACCCAATTGCCATCGATCAGAATTCGTTTCTGTTCCTGTTTTCCACCCACAAATGTAATGCCTTTTCAATTTTAACTAAATATTTATCATGCGCTGTGGCAGTAATGTTTACAGTTTGAGGTGCAACAGCAAAAGTAGCATGACTTTTGCTTTCCTTCTTCATAATATCACAGGGAGGTTGTTTCTTACTGTAGTCTTCGTAACCTCCACACATGATGCTTTTTTATCTCCTTATAAAATACAGACCTTTCACCTTTTTACTTTCTGGCTTTTCTTAGGCATATCTAAATTACCACCATCGCTACTCTTGAGCTGTAGGGCCATCATTAAGTAAAATCAGGGTTACCTGAACACAAGCTCTGGAATACCTTGACAGTCAATCTGATAGTCCACATGGCCATAAGTGACTAGTGAGTGGGAATGTGTTCAGTGTGGAGAAAATGGATGGAAACAAAAAAGATTTTAGGCTAGAAAGTGTCAAGGAATATTTCAAAATTTAGTTATAATAAATTATTTCATCCCAAACCACAATACATTTAAGGCAAATATGTTCTCCATAAATATTTGGAGGACAAAAAGGTTATAAGAGATATGTTAGCCTTCTTTATAAGTCTTTGCTGAGCAACACCACAAGATTTCATCACGCTACTCATGATGGCACATAGTTTAAAATTTATGCATTGCTTATTTCTGGAGTTTTCCATTCATTATTTTCAAACCATGGTTGACTGTGGGTAAACAAAACTGTGGAAAGCGAAACGTTGAATAAGGAGAGACTACTGTAATTGTAAACAACATTTATGTAAACATGGATGGTAAAATGTCAAGGGACACCATCCAAAATAAGTTTAAACAGAATAGAATTACTTAGAAACTAGCAAGAGATTTTTAAAATGAAGAAGGGAAACAGATAAAGATACAAGTTCAGTCAATCAAAAAAGAAGATTTTTAAAAAGCAGTGGAAAATCAGAACAAATGAAAGCACAAAGTAATGATTTTAAAAATAAGTCAAAAATATAAATAATTATCATAAACGTAAATGAACTGAACTCCTCAAATTAAATACAGTTAAATAACCATAATATAAACTAAACCCAGCTATAAGGGTTAAATTTTTAAAACATTTATAAAAATCTGTAACACAAAGTATTATTTAAAGGAATCTAGTGTAGTTATATAATATCCAAAAATAGATCTTAAAGCACAAAGCTATGCTAGTGTTAAGGAAATTTGCGAGAAAATGATAAAATATTCACCTCTCCAGGAAAGTACAAAAGTTCTAAAAAGTGTAGAGAGCAAATGATACAGATTCAAATATTTAAATAAAAAATTATTTTAAAATTGAGAATTTGACAAATTCACACTCAGTGGGATATTTCAACATATCTCAAGTATTGACTGATTACCCAGGTAAACAGAGTATATTAGTTAACAGAAACTGCTTCACACAGAAACGTTTTAAAAAATGAATTCTCTAGGAACTTATATAGAATATTTATAAAAATTGAAAAACTTCCAACAAATTTCAAAGAAGTACTACATAAAGACTATTTTCACAACTAAGCAAGTTGTAGACGAATGTTTAAAAATGTGTAATTAGAGAAAATAAAAATAATACATATCATAACTTGTGGGAGGCCATGAAATTTGTTTGAGAGGGAAATTGTAGCCGGAGATGTTTGTATAAAAAGACAAATTAAGACTGAAAATTGACGGGCTTCGTGCTCAAACTCAGCTGTGTTCCACGGCGCAGAACAAGGAAAGCCACAGAAGGGTGAACTCCCTCCATTTAGAGGATTCCATGGGAAATACAGTATCTCTACTTGTATTCATTGGTCATAAATAAGTAATATGCCTTTACTTTGCTACAAAGAGGCTGAATTTTTTTTTTGCTTGCATATTGTATCTTAACAAAATTAAGAGGCTCTTACTCCAGGATGAAGATAAATTTAGGTTAGGCAAACCCTGCCATCCAGCTATCCTGAAAAGTTTTCAGTTCACCCAGGCAAGCTGTTATTTTTCTCGCTGAAAGGACTTTAGTGGTTTTCTGCTTCTTTCTTCTCATTATTCATCTAACTCCTATTCGTATTTCAGACCTAAATTTAGACATCACTTTCACTGGATACCCTGTTATGACACCAAAATCAGCTTTAGCATTGGTCCTTGGGTTCCCATAGCACCACACATTTGCTTTTATAGTGACAATGTGACACTGGGCGATGGTTATATCTTTCCTTTGCTGGTTCTTACACCTTACTGTGTAGTCCTTGAAGATTCCTGTTGTACAATTACAAGTCTTTGGAAGGACTGGATAAATGAATGTATCAATGATACCTGGTACAACAAAAGTGTTTAATAACTCATGAGAAAAATTTCTCTTTATTCTTAAAATAAAGTAATACAGTGTCTTTCTCTTTAGGAGCAAGTTTATTTTTATCTTACACCTAGCAAGTCATGTAATTAACTGTGTTCATCTCTTTCACATTGGTTGTATTCTAATTTAAAGCTTGCATTCTAATTTAAACTCCTCTATATTACAGGTCTTTGGGGTGTGAATTTTGTACACTAATATTACTTACATATTTTATTTTTACCTTAATTTGTGTCAGGCTACTTTACTTATTTTTGTTAACTTTACTTTAAGACGGTATTTCATGTAAATAGTTTAAAACCAAACTGTTCTAAATGGCTCTGAGAAGACACAAATTGAGATGGAGCTTAGTGTGCAGGAGGTTTATTAGGAAATGCACTTGAGATCACAACTGTGAAATGGAGAAGGAAGGACAATTTGGCAGAGGGAGACTACTTCAGTATTCTGGAATTGAGATGGCCCCTTTCAAGTTGGGGTGAGATAACTGTGCCTTTATACCCCTGCAGTGATCAGTCTTTTGATGCAGGCTGCCCCTGAAACTCCAAACAAAGCAGTTTTCTTCATCAAATGTAACCTCCCAAGAGGAGTGAGGGCTGGGGGGAATGTTCCTACAGAACTCTCAGAAGTGTGGGCAGCTGTTTGGTCCATAATAGCATGGTTGCTCTGTAGGTCTACAATCCAGCTGCCACTCGAGACTTCCCTAAATCTTGAGTATTGTATATCCTCTTTTCTCTTTTGGTTTACTCCCTCATTTTGGCAAAAATCTACATTCCATAGAAATTACTTATAAAAATAAATGAATACTTTACAGATTTAAAACATTTTTAGTTTGTACAAAACCCGATTGACAATTTGAATGTGTATAGAATTCTATACTTAGCATCATCTTCCAAAATTGTAAGACATTGTTACATTGTCTTCTGGCCCTCCATATGTCTGTTGAGAAGTCTGATGTCATTCTTAATCTCATTTTTTTTGTATTTGTCTGTCACCTGTTCCCTTCACCTTTACTTCTTCCCTTGACCACTAGAAGCTGTTAATGCTGGTAAACTAAAATATCATGGTGTCTTGCTACATATTCATGTCTATTATTTGAGCTGAGTACCCAATGAGTCATTTAAATATGGAAACTCATGTCTTTAAGTTCATATGAAATTTTATTGATTACTGTGTTAAACATTTTCTCCTTTCTCTTATCTCAATTAGCTGGCTCCACAAGTCTTATTTTTAAGATATTAAACATACTGGACTAGTAATAAAATTCCTTTATTTTTCCCCAATATTTTACATAACTTTTTCTTTCTTTGTTATACTCCATGAGTTTCCCTAAATATCGTTTTCAGCCTTTCTCTTGAACTTTTAATAGTGCTTTCATAGATTTAATTTTCAGAAGCTCTTTTCAAGCCTGCTGGTTTGTTTTGTTTTGTTTTGTTTTTGTTTTTTTAGGTAGGGGTGGCATTCTGTTGTTATTTCTTATTTGAAAGATCATTTCATCCATTTGGGGTTTTTTTAGTTTTTTTTTTTTCTCTCTCTCTTTATAGATTTGCTTGTTTTAAGTTGTTGTATTTTTTATTTGTTAAGTTTGTTTTGCTCATTTCTTACCATAGGGATGGGGAAGGATTTGGCATATAAGGAACCATCAAGTCTTAAAAGGCTTTCAAATAACCCCTCTGCCTCATTTATGTATGAAACAAGCATTTAATCTTCCCGGGTCCCAGCAAGAAGCCAGGAGCTATTTCTCAAAAAATAAAGAGAATGACTTCGTTTTAAAGCTATAGATATCATGACTTTTTTCTTTTATCAGAGGTTATCACAATCTCCTCTCCACTTAGTATCCTAAGCTCCAGCACCATTGGATTTTGGGGGTCATAACCACCAATTTACAGTGATGCTTACATTATAGATTATAACAGCTAAAGAGGTCTTATCTCTTTGTGAGTCCTACTGATAATGGTGTGCTAGAGTTTTCCAGCATGCTATCCCTGTATAGATTGTGTTAAACAATCTATTGTCATTCTTTTCTCTCATAGAAATATCTTAAATAATACTGATTCTTACTGCAGCACAAACATGTTTAACTTGTACAATTTTAAGATCATATTTGATTTGTTAAAATATTGTGTTTATAGAAACCAAACCAAATTATTTATATATATTACATATATACATATTTAATACATACATACATATATAGCTACATATATAATACATACATTATACATCTACATGTATAATACAAATATATACATATATGTCTTCAGCTTCAAGTATCAAAATCAATTTTGTATACCTTAAATAAAATGAAAATGTATTTTTAACATGTTAATACTTCTGGACTCTAAGAGAAATAGAAGACTGGCTTGTAATATAGGCACAAATCAAGACACCACCATAAAGCTGAGAAGAGGTGAAAAGGCCATCTTTTCAAAGTCTGCAGGACACAGCTACCACTGCTGTTTTTGTAAATGAATTCTAACCATCTCTTGTCTTTCTAATATTTGTTCAAGGGCTAAAATTTCCAGTTGGAGCTTCCAATTGGCTAGGCACATGTGATTTGCTCATGCACTGACTTTGGGGACAGAAGTGAGGTGAGGTATAACCCTTCCCCTTCAGAACATTAAATTTACAACATAACAAATTCTTCTGAAAGAGGAAAGCATATTAGAAGCTATGTAGCAAAAGTAAAGTGCCAACTAGAGCTATAATTTTTCTTATTATTTTTTCTTTAAAATCTTAAATATTATTTAATGTTTAATTTGTGAGGAAATAAGTAGAGCAAAATAAAATAGAAAAAAGGAAATAATATCTAGCAACAATTAATATAAAGCAATAAAAAGTTATACTCATTTTATATAATTTTCTTCACACCAGTATGTATTTTTTTAAAATAGCATTAGTTGTTTTTTAAGAGAAAATTCCATCTGGTTGACCAGTTTGTTATGTATAGTTTTACCCAATAAAATTATTCCTCCTTTTCCTACTCTGCAGTTTGGGATCAATTTCAACAGCTGTTTTAGATTAAGTCTATTTTTGAAATAATATTACCAAGAGGAAAGAGACATTTTATCTTCTAAGGATTCCTTGGAGAGGCAAGAATGTCAACAGTCATACATAAAATCATAGCTTTCACTGGAAACTACAATCTTGCTAAAGACAAAAAGGCCATTTTTCTTCATGCAAGCTAATATCATGTCCTTATTATGTAAGCAAGCACAGTATATTCTTTAAAATGTCAGGGATAAGGAGAAAAAAAATTCAGAATATAATGCAATTATAATATAACAATATATTTCAATTCGGGCTATAGGCAGGCTTTCTAGTAATAGTTAAGCCTTTTCTGATAGATGCAGGGCACATTTTCCAATAGAAAAATGATGGAATTGACACTTTAAGGAGGTAACACTGGAGCAGAGGCTTGACCACCACCCAGTTCTCACCAGCACTCAGGATGCTTTTGGATGGGTTACCCACGTGCACACAAACATGTGCACACACACACGCACACACACCCCAGATACAACATTCCAAACCATGAATATGCTATGCAACACTGCATTAACAGGACATGCCTGTAGTGGCACATAAATTGGCCTAGAAAATACTGGGGACATCTGCATTCCCTTTTCTTATTGAATTGACTTACTTGGCTTCTGAGTTTTCCTCAGAAGTAACACTTCAATATCTTTTCCATTTCTGTCTTGATCATTGTTTGTGTACCAAGTATAGCTGTACACATTTGGTACCATACTGGAAAACTCCAGGCAGAGCCATTTAAACATAAAGATTACATTGGGCATGCCTTCTCTTGCCTTTTAGAAGTTTACAACTAGCATTGCCTACTACATGTGGCAGAGCTGGTCATCAGTCTACAGAGGATATTTTCTTATTGAACTAATGTTGGCAATTTGCATTTTAAAACAGTATTGAAGTATGCATATTTAGTAGAATAAACAAAATATAACTTTCTCTTACAGAGTTATTGAATCTCTTCCTTATCTGTTATATTGCCTTTCTTACTTCAATTTGTGAGTGTTTTCTTTTGTATTGATAGAATAGTTCAGAGAACCATCTATTTATTGTTTAAGGGTTTTGTTATATTTCTTTTAGAAGCTATAGATACTATTAGATTAATTTACTATGGACTAATTTATTGATATAAATTTAACTATTTTAAAATCCTAAGTAATTTTACTCATCTAACTATTTTAAAATCCTAAGTAATTTTACTCATCTTCATTTTTTATTTCTTTTTGCACTTATTTATTTGCCTGAAATAACTTAGTGATTCAAAATAATACTTACAGAAAATCTTCCATGAACCATATATAAACTTTGCTTGATTTTTTAAAAAAATTTTGATAACTAGATTATTTAAAATTTGTATTTATATCTATTTAAATCTTTGGCTAAATCTCATGTATTTTAATATTTAGAATTATCACATTTTCTTAATAGTGTTGATTGAATAGCTCTTTTATCTACACTTTCATAATTATTTAAAACAGTATATGAAATGTTTCAAGCATGTGTATTTTTATACGCTACATATAGCAACTCTGTATGCTATTTCTATTATTTGTAATTTATAAAATTATTTTACTGGTCTTCTACATGATTGATTCTTATAGTTTTTCTATGGCTATTGGTAAGAAAATTGAATTCTCCAATATTGAGTTCAAATTTTTAATTTGATCATTAATACAATTTTGTAATCAATATTTTTAAAATATTATTTTTGTCTTAAATATATTATGGATTAATTACACAGATACATGACAGCTGCCATTTCAGTTACTTTTCTAACAATTTTGTGGCAGATTTTGCTTTACATATTTCATTCCATATCAAGCAAAATAGAAATATTTGTAATTTTTATATTTGTACTTTACATTGTAGCTTTTATAAATATAAAATATCCCTATTCTATTTCTTATAATAAAATTATAAGAATCTCTTTCATGTGTAGAGAAATGGAGATTACCTTCTTTTGAAGTATGGAATTTTTCATAGATTCCATGCTTGTTTTCTGTTCCTTTACAACTTTCCAGTGCTTGAGCCTGCCCACATCAGTCACAGCAGGGCCTGTCTCCAAGTCCAGAGGTCCAACAGGCTGAGCTAAATAATGATAAATTAGATCCTCATGCAAACCACAGCCAGGAGCTTAGTGGCTACAACAAAGACTTGGACAGGTTTTCTGGGGAGCACATCCTCCCATAAGCCTATTTCTCTCTTTGAAGGAGATCAGGTTTAAGACTTTCTCTGCTTCTAGGCTCTGCATAGTTTTCTAAATGCCAACTATGCAAGTTACTTGCATTTTTCAATAAATCCAAGTGAAAGAATAGAGAAAAACTTTAGAAGTGTTTTATCTGATGGTCTCCATCTTATTCCATGCAGGTTGCTATAACAGAATACCATAGACTGGGTGACTTATAAACAACAGAAGTTTATTTCTCATAGTTCTAGAGCCTGGGAAGTCCAAATGTTAGCAGTCAGTATCTGGAAATGGCTCATTTCCTCTTCCTTGACTTCCACCTTCTCCCTGCATGCTCACATGGTGGAAGGAGCTAGAAACCTCTCCTAAGCTTCTCTTGTGAGAGTACTGATCCTATTCATGAAAGCTCCACTGTCATTATCTAATCAGGTACCAATGGCTCCACCTCTTAACACCATCACATTGGGAGTTAGGATTTTAGCACATGAATTTGAGGAGACACGTTCAGTCCATAACAGTCTCCCCAGCCCATCTTTGCTTCCAAACCTCTCCCCTCAATTTCTTTTCTTTCCTTTTCTTTTGTTTTCAATAGAGACATTGGCTCACTCTGTCACCCAGGCTGGAGTACAGCAGTGGAATCACAACTCACTGCAACATCAAACTCCTGGTCTCAAGCAATCTGCCCACCTCAGCCTCCCAAATTTCTAGGATTACAGCTGTGAGCCACCATGCCCAGCCCTCCCCTCAAATTTTGTACTGTCTGGAATGTTCAGCTACCACTGCTGTCTGCATATCCTTGTCTCAGAGACTCATACCACTTCTACGTAGGTTTGCTCAGTTCAGTTACATTCGTACTAAATTTAGCAGCAATTCCTCTAGTTCTCTAAAATGTGGAATACACAAACCTCTGACTGATTTCCAGTGAACATGCAGAATTTTCTGTCTTTGTTTTAACTACTGGATGTTTAAATGGGATTTTAAAAGACAAAGAGAGGGAATTATTTGTGTTCCTTTCATTTTGCCAAAAGTCTTGCTATTGTTTTTGTCATAATTTTGGTTGTAAACCTCCTCAAATATTTTGTGAAATATTTTACACCCAGTTGAAAAATAACTCTTACAAAAAACTTTAAGAAAATTAATATGTTTTTTTCTGTTTTCCAAAGGAGGAAACTGCTATACAGCAGTATTGACAGATTGATTACAATCAAAAGGCTTTGAAGAACAGCAAGAGGAATTGAGTTTTAACCTGTCTGTACACAATCCATACAGAGTGCTTAAAAAAGAAAACAGAATATTTGAATCATGTTTGTTATTGAAAAAAATCATTCCATGTTTTTACAATTTTAGTGTGTATATATTAATATAAACCACATAAAAAGATAATACTGGCTGGGTATGGTGGCTCATGTCTGTGATTCCAACATTTTGAGGGGACTAGATGGGAGAATTGCATGAGCCCAGGAGTTCAAAACCAGCCTCGGCAACAAGGGAAGACCCAATCTCTACATTTTTTAAATACAATAATAATTAGCCAAATGCAGTGGTGTACCCTCTGGTCCTAGCTATTCTGGAGGTAGAAGTGGGAGGATCGCATGAGCCTAGGAGGTTGAGGCTGCAGTGAACCATGATCATACCACTGCACTCCAGCCTGGATGACAGAGTAAAACTGTCTCAAAAAGAGAGAGAGAGAGGAGAGAGAGAGGAAAGGAGGGAGAATGCTGTGTTTCTTAACTTTGCATGTGTGGTAATGTGTGTGGTATGTGAGGTGTGCATGTGGAGTGGAAGTGGTTGAGACCATCTGCAATAAGCTTGTTAACTGGTTTGTATCACTCATATCTTTATCCTCGAGACTGGAGATATCTAAGTTTTCATAAGAGATCATCAGAAGAATGATGATCAGCTGAGAAAACACATCCACAAAATTCCAAAGAATATCTGGTGAGATTATTTTAAAGAAAACATTTCTCATACACAAAAAGTGTAAGAATTGACATAGTAAATATGCAGGCACTCACTAATCATTTAAGAAATAAAAATTGAAAAATAATGCCATGAAATTATCTGCATTCCCCATTCTTATTTTTTTATTTTATTTTTATTAAGCACTACATAACACATTGCATGTTATATAATACACTGTATAACCTTCTAGCAGGGGTAGATGGCCATAACTGAGTTGTTTCTTCATCAGTCAGGAAAATGCTTCCTTAATCAATGTTCTCCAAACCCTTTGACACATAGTAATGATCAACTCCAGAGATGCGCTTATCTCTTTCCATCAGATTCCAGTGATACCCAAAATGAGCAACCCTTTTCTCCTTGCCCCCATTAGTGAACCTCTGGATGTACGCAGTAGCCGCTCCTGGAATAAACAAGCACACGCCCATGGCGGCGAGTCCGGGGAGAATCTCGAACCACATCTCTGCCCCGTTACCTAGGCCAAAACCCTGCTTCTGGGTCCTTGAAAGGTGACCGGGCTTCGGCTCCCTTCCCAGTCGCATTCCCCATTCTTATTCCATTTCCCTCCTTCTATGCTTTTCTCTGCCACACATTGCCAGTCAAAACCACTATTCTGAGTTATTTGGAGTTTATCATCCTATGCATGCTGCTATACTTTTACTTCATAAATAATTTACACGTTAGAGTTCCATTGCAGAGAACAGAATCTGCTTTAGCTAGGTTGAAAAAGGGATGTCTTACTACATATTAAATAGCTTGAAAAATAGGAAGGGCCAAAGCACTCGGCTTAGGCTATGCTTCCAGAAATATCTCCAGAACATTATTACCTACAAAGCATTTGGGTAATGTTCTATCATTGCTGCCAGAGTTGCTAACAGAGGAGGTTGCTATCCATAATGCTGATGAAAGAATTGAAAACTACTCCTTTGGGAAAAACAGCTGTATGAAGCTGTCAAATTAGGAAATTTCTGTCACCATGCTGACTACAAAACTATCAGACAGTAAAATGGATGCCTAGCACTCAGCCTGTTTGCTCATGCTCTAGATTTTATATTCAGGTCTAATCTCATCAGGATGCATACAATGAGAAAACACTCCATTGTATCTGGAACTCTAGTTCAGGCAGTCAGACAAGGGGTTAATGTTCAAATTATATGAGGGAATTCTACAGCTTAATAGCAACATACGTACGCACACACACACGCACACACACACACCAGTTTAATAACAGACAAAGTACTTAAATAGATGTTTCTCCAAAGAAGACATATAAATGGCCATCAAGTATATGAAAAGGTGCTCAACATCACTAATTATCAGGGAAAGGAAAATAAAAATCACAATGAGATATTTTCTCACATTTGTTAGGCTATTATCAAAAGCAGAAAAGATAACAAGCATTTGTGAGCATATAGAGATACTGGAACCCTTCTAACAGTGTTGGTGGAAATTTAAAATGGTGAAATGACTAGGGAAAACAGAATAGAGGTTTCTCAAAAAATTAAAAATAGAGCTACTATACGATTCAGCAATCCCATTGCTGGGTATATAACTAAAAGCATTAAGATGAAGATCTCAAAGAGACATCTGAACTCCCATGTTCACTGCAACATTATTCACAATGGCCAAAACCCAACAACCTAATGTCCATTGACAGATGAACGGAAAGAAATGTGATATATACATATAATGGTGTATCACTGTATTCAGCTTTGAAAAGAAGAAAGTCCTGCCATATGTGACAACTCAGATGAATCTGGAGTACATTATGCTAAGTGAAATAAACCAGTCATAGAAGGTGAAATACTGCATGATTCCACGTACATAAAGTGTCTATAATAGTCAAACTCATAGAAATAGAGAAGAGAATGGCAGTTGCTAGGGGCTAGATGGAGACAGGAAGATAGAAAATTGTTGCTTAATGGGTATAAAATTTAAGTTAGGCAAGATGAATAAGTTTTAGAAACCTGTACAACACCATGCCTATGGCTAACAATACTATATTATGCACTTTAAAAGTTTGTTTCCAGGATATAATCCTGCAGAACATTATGTCAAGTAAAATAAGCCAGGCACAGAAAGACAAATACTCTGTGTTCTCTCTCATATGTGGGAGAGAAAAAAATAAAAAGATCTCATAGAAGTAGAGAATAGAATACTGTTTACGACAGGATGGGAAGGGGAGCAGAGAAAGAGAAGAGGAAAAGAATGGTTAATAGATACAGAATTACAACTAGATAGAAAGAATGAGTGCTAGTGTTCTGCAACACTGTAGGATGACTATAGCTAATAACTTCCTGTATATCTTCAAACAGCTAGAAGAGAGAATTTTGAATATTCCCAACACCAAGAAATGACAAATGGTTGAGATGACGGATGTTCTCATTATGCTGAATTGCTCATTACACATTGTATCCATGTATCAAAATATCACTCAGTACCCCATAAATGTGTATGGTTATGATGTGTCAATTAAAACATAAATAAATAAATATAGATCTTATGTCACATGTTCTCACCATAAAAAGTGTTTACATAAGGTGATAGATGTGTTTATTACCTTGATCATGGTAATGATTTTTATGGGAATATCTATATGTTCAAGATTATAAAATTGTATACATTAAATATGTACAGTTTTATATATCACTTATATTTTAATAAAACTGTCAATTTTTTTAAAAGATGATAACCCAGTAAGGATATAGAATCTGTGTGGACGAAAAGAAAGAAAAATTACTAATTTAGGGATAAAATTTAAACACTGAGGTGTAAGACTCAAAAGAATTTTAGAAGTAAATTTTTTGCCTGTAGAGGTAAAAGTTAGAAAATTGTGTTTTTCTTGAAATGAAAGATATTGGGCTATTCCTACCTCTGAAGCCATAATTTCACTGTTCAGGAATTCTATAACTAGGGACTTTGTCATTTTTTGTGCAATCTCAGTATGGTTTGGATTATGAAAAAAGCATATCACATTGGGTAGCAAACTGTTTAAGATTTATTTCTGAGAAAAAGTTAATAAATCTTCTGGCAGCCCTTTGAAATGTATTATGATTGAAAAGGATTCCCAGCTGAAAACACTGGAACTATTTTCTTTAGTAATCTACAAATGTTTTATCACCCTGTCATGTGATGGATAGCATTCAGAAATAGTTAAAGTAAAAGTAACTCTAAGTGCCCAGAAATTATGCAGAGTTTCACTCTTTTGAAAGAAGCTCTTAATGTGGCAGTAATATATTGAAAGACTGGTTTCTAAGCTTAAATCTAGAGTCTGTTTCTAAAGGATTAGGATAAGATGTTGTGCATTGCATATGTTTTTAAAATTTGCTATAAATTAGTAATAACAATAAAGATCTACTCTGTCTGTCTGTGGTTGGATGAATCACATGACCATGTAAATAGTATGACTGAATGTATGAGATAAATACAGGAGAATTGTCTTGGCATCTTAAAGAAGCCCAACAAATGGTACCTCCCCATCCCCACCTGAGTTCTGAATGTAATAAAAATGAGATTAGAAATGAGGCCATTGGACAACATGAATGAGCGTGAAGGACGTTATGTCAATGAAATAAGCCAGGAACAGAAAGATAAATACCATATGTTCTCACTTATATGTGAAAGCTTAAAAGGTTTATCTCATAGAAGTAGAAAGGAAAATCATGGTTACTAAAGTCTGAAAAAGGGCGGGAGACATGAAGGGAGGTAGGATAATAGGTACAAAAATACAATTAGATAGAAGAAATAAGTTATTGTGTTTGACAGCACAGTAGGGTGATTATAGTTAATGAGAATTTCTAGTATATTTCAAAATAGCTAGAAGAGAGAATTTTTAATATCCCCAGCACAAGAAGTACCAAATATTCAAGGTGATAGATATGCTCATTACTCTAATCTGATCACTATACATTATATATGTATCAAAACATCACTATGTATCTCATAAATATGTACAATTATATCTTCATTAAAAAATTAATTTTTAAATGAAATGAGGGCATTGAAGGACAAAACATTTTGTTCTCACAGACCGAGTTGTAGGAGGTACTATACAGTGTGGGAGGCAGGAGAGAATAAGCTTCCTAGTTGACTTGCGGAATTAGTCCTAGTCACAGAAGACACTACAACCCCACATGCTTGCCCTAAGTGAGCCAGGCCCCCTACATGTGTAACATGGGCAGCTGAAACAGGGCCATATGTTCCCTGTGGTCAGGCTGGCCCCCAGTGAGGAAAACAGAAATATGTGAGCTGAAGCAAGCACACCCAACTTCTTCTCAAATAACAACAAGTCCATCACTTCCACTGCCTCCTCTCCTACCTCTGTGGGGAGTGACTGGGAAGGTAACAAGAGTCTCTCCTACTGACTCCAGAAGTGAAGAACAGATCTCCCCTGATGGTGCTCAGCTTTTCATTCTCCTGGCTCTCTGGGTTAATGCCATGGTTCCATCAGGACTGTGGCTATTTTCCTAGGGGAAGGAAACTCCATAACTGACAGGATGTCCAACTTCAGTCTTGACTGGATTGCATCCCCAATGCTAACTACTACCCCTTTGGATAGACTTCAGAGAGCATTCTCTGGTTATAACTGCTGCATAACTAAGTACTCAAAACATAGTGATGTACAGTAACTTTTCAATGCTCACAGAATGAAGCAGTGTGAATGTCTTACACATGCTCCACCATCTCTGGAGTCTTGGCTGGCGCAATTTAACAGTTGGGGGTAACCACACAGCTGGGGAATCATTGAGAGGCATCTTTATGCACGTGGCTGGTGATTGGTCCTACGTAGTTGAATCTGTGGTACCAGACCTCAACTGATGCTGTCAACCCGAGCACCTACAGGTCACTACTCCAGGTGGTTGGACTTCTTATGTAGTAACTCACGGCTCCAAAACAAATGTGCCAAGAGAACCAGGAGGATGCAGTACTGCTTTTTCTACCTAGCCCTGGAAGTTAGGAACTTCACTTTCTCTGTATGATATTGTTTATAAGCTAGTCACTGAAAGGGCCCAGATTCATGATAAAAGACATAATCCCCCAACTCTTATAAAAGGAGCATCAAAAAATTTTCAGAAAATGTTAAAACCTCCACAGTTCAATAGTTGTTAGTATTGATTTTGTCCCATATTGATCTGAAAATAGAACAACAATTAATTAGTTCCAAGACACGTCTGCCACCAAAGCCAAAAATTATTTCTCTATCTCATTTCCTATCCAAACTGTGTCCACTTAAGAATTTCAACAGAGCGTATCAGAAGATCCTCAGTGAAACTGAATTACAACAATAAGATATTAAAATAATAAATTGCCTAAAGATGTTCTGCTAGTAAAATTCCAACAATTATAGAAAACGTCCCATATGTTTGATATAGTCTTATTAACAGTATTTTCAGAAAGAAATTAAATGCAAATCCTAAAAGTGTTCAAGTCCAAAGACTTCAAAATCCAAAAGAACTTAAATCCAAAATAAAACTGTCTTGACCTTGTAGGACAAAAAAATTAATTTATCCCCAGTTTCTTTTTCTGCTCACACTCAACTGAAAAACAGAAACAATGACAACAACAACAACAAAGTAATAATAATAACTGGACAAATTTGAAGTTCTTTCTTCTTAATAATCAGACAGATTTGAAGTTCTTTCATCAGCCCGCAAGCTAGGCATTCACTCATTGAAATGACTAAAGTGTCTTCAGACCATAAACTTTGTGTTAATTTACTCCCAAGCCTTCCCTCAACCTCTCCAAACATTTCAGGAGTTCAGGTATCTGAAAGGACAAGACTCCATAGAGCAATCTCCTGCGAGGCTTTGGTTTAAAGGCAACTGATTGGTCCATTTAGAGAAAGAGACTGGAGTGGAGGCAAGCATCGAGCATTTGAGAGATCCCAGTGCTAACTCCTCAGGGTCTTTATTCACACACTAATGTGCTTTGTGAATTGAACCATGCAATGAATCTAAGCTTCAGAGAGCTCAAGACAGAGATGTAAGAGAGTTTTTTGTTGGTTGGTTGGCTGGTTGGTTGGTTGGTTTTTGAGACGGAGTATCACTCTGTCTCACCCAGTCTGTAGTGCAGTGGCATGATCTCAGCTCACTGCAGGCTCTGCCACCCGGGTTCCAGTGATTCTCCTGTCTCAGTCTCTCGAGTAGCTGGGACTACAGGCGTGTGCCACCACACCAGGCTTTTTTTTTTTTTTTTTTTTTAAGTAAAGATGGTATTTCACCACATTGGCCAGGCTGCTCTCGAACTTCTGACCTCAGGTGATTCACCCATCTCAGCCTCTCAAAGTGCTGGGATTACAGGTGTGAGCCAGTGTGCCCGGTTCAAGATTTTTAATGTACCTCTGACCCATAGGTCAGGATGTCTAACCCATTATGCCAGTTGAAAGTCGTAAGTTAAAAAATTGGCCCTAAGGGTCAGAATTTAAACAGAACATTATAAATTCCATTACCATTATCTTGGCCAAAAGTTAAAGCCAGACATTCAGGCATCCCCAGAAATATAGCTAGAGCTGTTACAAACCAGCCATAAATTACCTTAATTACAGTGTCTCTTTTAAAGAGTTCAAAGATGATCACTGTACTGTCTCTATACCCAGCACATTTAGAAAACAAAGCAATATGCAGCCCCTAAAGAAGTTAGTGAAGCAAAATTTCATTCTTATTACACAGTGGTTAGTAATGGCAAAAATCACAGCAGAAACTCAATGGCACTGAGGGAGAAAGGATTAATGGAGATAATTATTTCTTTCAGCCCTACCAGACACCCACCCAATCTATGCCAGTGGCCCATGACCACTTAAATTTACACTAAGGATAAATTAACCATCAAGAAGTTATGTCTGCCATTATGTTTGCCTTATATACAAGCATTAATCACTTCTGTCAAAGACTGGCATGTAACATTTAATAGTCAGTTGTGGTTTGAATTGTGTTTCCCCAAAATATATGTTGACATCCTAACCCATGGTACCCGTCAATGTGACTTTATTTGGAAATGGGTTCTGGAAGTAATTAAGATGTAATTTAGTTGAGGTCACACTGGAGTAGGGTGGGCCTTTTATCAAGTACGACTGGTGCTCTTATAGGAAGAGGAAAAGAGACGCAAAGACAGATAATCAAGGAGACCATCATGAGGCAGAGGCAGAGACCACAGTGATGCTTCTATGAGCCAAGAAAAGCTAAGGACTGGCAGCCATCACCAGAAGCTAAAAGCGAAGCCTGAAACACATGTTGCCTCAGAGCCTCCAGGAGGAATCATCCCTGGAGACATCTTGATATCAGATTTCCAGCCTCTAGAACTGTGAGGCAACAAATAATCTGTTGTTTTAAGCCACCGGTTTGTAGTCACTTGTTCCAGCAGCCCTAGAAAGCTAACACACAGTCAGCCGCCATTTTTTAATGTTTGACCACGCACAGGTTTGAACCCTCACCTCTCCCTGTTCTCCTTCTACTCTGCACCTGGGAAAGTTTATAATAACGTTGAGGTGCTCCCTCCTTGGGTGCCAGTGGGAATTTCAAACTACCTATGGGAACCCCCACTCCTTCCTTATCACTAACCTCAGTAAAAACCCCAGGCTCAACTGCTTTCTCTGTTCTCTCAAACCATTTTTGGACCCACTAAGGAGCCCCCCTGTTGTCGCAAGAAAGCCTTGTTATCTGAGCAATAAACCTTTCTATATCGTCTTGGGGTGTGTGTGTGTGTGTGTGTGTGTGTGAACAGTCTTCATATCTGGACAAAATCCGGGGTAAGGGACCTTTTCCTTTCTTTGGGATAACCAAATATGGAAGGCATTTGCCTTATTGCAAAGTTGAAAATATTTCAACATTGGCAATCCTATTCCTGAGTCTTATTTGTAGTACAACTCTATCACCTTCGGTACATTCACAGTTTCTTCATTTCTGTCCCCTTTAGAGCCCCATGCTTCAGCTACCCCAGAATTGCACTGAGAGTGGGCTCTGTTTAGCGACAGAGGCATCCAGTTTTCTTGTGAGGAGGAAATGTAATCCGTCGCTCAATCATGCCTGTCTGGGAAAGGTGCGTGCCATTGGTGCAGCCCATGCATATTTGCTAACACTGGCTTGACCCTCTGACTTGCCTGTATTTGCCCTGCCCCAAATAATCTGGACACCATTGGATGGAAGCCATTTGTAAGTACACACTTGCCCTGACAGCAACTGCAAAACATCTGCGAGTGAAGCTGCCATAAGCTCCAGTCACTGGCCAAAGTTAACACTATTTGCGCTGTGAGTCACAGAGCCATATGCCATATGGACTTGTCCAACGCATGCATGACACAAGCTGCCACCATCCACAAGAGCACCTACTAGACTGGCCCTTACAGAGCTGCTCCAACTTGCCACAGAATATTTACTCTTTGATTTTATTTCTCAACATTCCCAAAAGGAGCACCAGGCATTGAAGTCTGAGAGGAAGATTCAAGAAATAACTATCGGGAGAACCAGCTCCCGATGTTTAACATGCGTTCTTTTCTATTTCCTAAGTGTCCCGGCTGGGTTGAGAAATAAAGGGAAAGAGCACAAGAGAGAGAAATGTAAAGCTGGGTGTCCGGGGGAGACATCACATGTTGGCAGGATCGGTGATGTTCCCCAGCCATAAAACCAGCAAGTTTTTATTAGCGATTATAAAAGGGGAGGGAGTGCACGAATAGGGTGTGGGTCACAGAGATCACGTACTTCACAAAGTAGTAAAATATCACAAAGCAAATGGAGGCAGGGTGAGATCACAGGCCCACCGGATGAGGAGAAATTAAAATTGCTAATGAAGTTTCGGCACCCATTGTCATTGATAACATCTTATCAGGAAACAGGGTTTGAGAGCAGGTAACCTGTCTGACCACAATTTATTAGGTGGGAGTTTTCCCATCCTAGTAAGCCTGGGAGCACTATAGGAGACCCTGGCTTATTTCATGCCTTCAGCTTCGACCATAAAAGACAGGACGCCTTAAAAAGGGCCCGTCTACAGGCCTACCCTCAGGGCGCGTTCTCTTTCTCAGGGAAGTTCCTTGCTGAGAAAAAGAATTCAGCCATATTTCTCCTATTTGCTTATGAAAGAGGAGAAATATAGCTCTGTTCCGTCCGGCTCACCAGCGGCCAGTTCAAAGTTAACTCTCTTGTTCCCTGAACATCGCTGTTACCTTGTTCTTTTTTAAAGATGCCCAGATTTCATATTGTTCAAACACACATGCTCTACAAACAATCTGTGCAGTCGACACAATCACAGGGTCCTGAGGCGACATTCATCCTCCTCAGCTTACAAAGAAGATGATGGGATTAAGAGACTAAAGTAAAGACAGGCATAGGAAATCACAAGGATATTCATTGGGGAAGTGATAAGTGTCCATGAAATCTTCACAATTTATGTTCAGAGATTACAGTAAAGACAGGTATAAGAAATTATAAAAGTATTAATTTTGGGAACTAATAAATGTCCATGAAACCTTCACAATTTATGTTCTTCTACCGCGGCTTTGGCCGGTCCCTCCGTTCCGGGTCCCTGACTTCCCGCAACAAATAACATTTTCTTCCCTTCTCCATGCTGAGCAAACTGATAAATAAGGTACTTCTAAAGCAAATAGAAGTTAGTGTCACTTTAGTAATTTATATGTATTTAATACTTCATAAGTACATATATACATATTCATAGTATACATATTTAAATATTACTTTATTATTGAAACAGGCTAAAATGGGGCTTAGGTTAGTGTGAGGGATGAAAGGGCTTGAGGCAGTTGTAGACAGATGTACCCACCCCGTCCTAGGCAGCACTGGGTTACTCATGCAGATCTACTCCACTACCTCCAATTCCAGCAATGGCCAAGGTCCTCACCTCCTCACTGCTGCACTGGTGGATTTTCCTCACATTAAAAGCAAGTGTTCACCAACACCCTATTCTATCATATGTCAATCTCACATCAGTGTTAGAGATCACATGAATGATCTGATCATGGTATAGGAGTAACAGTCCTGCAAAACCAAAGAAAAACCTTCTGTGACTTGCAAATGTTTCATATAGAAACTATAATGGGGATTTTAAGTTTTATAATCATTTTTATCTTACAACTTGAGGAAACAAAGATTTTATAACCTCTTCAAAAATCAGATTGACATTGGAGAAAAATTTTCCTAGATCTTTAAAATGACAGCAAACATTCATTTTATCAATACAGGATAAATTCTAGAGAATCATATAACAAGTGGTTCTTAACTGGGGTTGATTATCCCCTAAGGGACATTGGGCAATATTTGGAGACATTTTTGGCTGTCTCAACTGGGGCAGGTGCTGCTGGAATCTAGTGGGTAAAAGCCAAGATGCTGCTAAACATCCTAAACTGTACAGGACGCTTCTCCATAACAAAAAATTATCTGACTCAGAATGTCAATAGTACTGAGGTTGAGAAATCCTTCCTTAAGATATACCACAGGACTGTGTTTCAGTATCTATTTAAGTATTTATTTTTAGAATATCACTTAATTCAACATATGTCATACTAGTAATGACATCATAATCCAATTATCTTGGGACACAACTTGCTTTTTCAGAAGGCAGCACAAAACAAGGAAGCTCTGCAGTTGTTCCAGGCTGTGTAGCAGCAAACCTACTACCTGGGCCAGCTCATATTTCCAGATGTGTCTTAATAGAGACAGATGCCAGGAGGAGCTTCTGGTAAGCCCCAGCAAGAGGCTGTGGCTAGATCTCTAGGTTTGGAAGAAGGCATGTCATCTGCAAAAAATAACTACATACACCATGTGTAAAACGGTCCCTGATTTACTACTGGGTCAGAGTGGAACCAGAGATATGAAGTCATCAAGTGACTTCATGGACAAAAATACTATATTGTGTACTCTCAGAAACACCAAGTTATAGGTGGACCCAGCCATAATCTGTAGTACAACGGACTAATCACACCCAGTATCAAACATGAGCAGGTTCAGAGGTCACAAGTAAGTTGCATAAACTGTTGACCTAGACTCTCATGTCACCTGCCAGTAGTGAACAGTTACCTGTCCTAAGCTCACACCTATGGCATCATGACAGCAGGGAGTGGGGTGAGTAAAAGCAAAGGAGAAGAATTAAAAGCTCAGGCTTTGTTCATGAAACAGTGAGCCTGCTAGAAATTTGGGTGCATATCAAAAACGAATGGTAGCTGGCCAAATGGCACAGTGGCTCATGCCTGTTAATCTCAGCACTTTAGGAGGCCAAGTTGGGCAGATCACTTGAGACCAGGAGTTTGAGACCAGCCTGGCCAACACAGCGAAAACCTGTCTCTACTAAAAATACAAAAAATTAGCTTGGCATGGTGGCATATGCCTGTAATCCCAGCTATTTGGGAGGCTGAGGCACAAGAATCGCTTGATCCTGGGAGATGGAGGTTGTAGTGATCTGAAATTGCACCACTGCACTACTCCAGCCTGGGTGACAACAAAACCTGGTCTAAAAAAAAAAAAAAAAAAAAAAAAAAATGGCTGCTTATCTACAGTCCAATGGCCAGAAGTTCAGGCGATGTGCCTGGCCACCCACTTTGTGTGAAAACAGACATGGCTGAGATAAGGGTGTATCATGGGGAGTGCTGACTGTCCAGTCAGAGGCCTAGGAGGAGCAAGCCTGGTAGACTGGATTCAGAGAGGTCTGAGGAGAGGCAAGCAGATGAGATGCATGGGAGGCATGGGAGTGGGAACAAAGTGTGGAGCTCCTTCTAAATCAGGTTACTGCCCACAGAAGCAGCTACTGCCAAAGAGACACTCATCAAGCAAGCAGACAAGATAAATTAACAAATAAATTTTAGTCAGACTCCATTCTCAGTCATCCCGGTGCTTATGCAATGGGCTCAGTTGAAGCAGCCATCATGGCAGAGATGCATGGGTCCAAAGGCAAGAGATTCCTTAGGCCAAGGGTGAATTAGCTACAGCGGCTGCTGAAGCTCTGTCATGCCACCGTCAGGGACCAATGCTGAAAGCATCTCTCAGAAGGTCTATATTGGGCATTATTTGGAAATGATTATATCAGATCCCTTCCATTCTTCCAAGTAATATGTAAACTTGGATGGGATAGACCCGTATTCCAGGTAATAGTCTGCCTTTCTTGTCTGTAATATCTCAGCGAGCCCTCTTGTCCAAGAATGCAAAGAATGTCTACTCTGCTCACATAGGATCCTACATATGATCACCTCATTCCCAGAGACCCACTTTAAAGAAATGGAGGTGAAGTAGTGGGCATAAGACCAAGGAATACCCCGGTCCTACCACCTCCCACAGAGTGCAAGAGCCATGGCCTGTGATAAAGCAGGCTTTGTAGATGCAGGGAATCACGAGCGATTCAATGTGACACCCTGCAAGGGGATGGGGTACTATCCTTTATTATGCAATACACACATTAAATGAATGGTCATTATATGGTCCTCAAAATGTAAAATACTGTGTCCAGGTAGAGAATGGGGGAGGTAGCCATTCACTACCATCCACATTCAAGGGATTTGTACTTCCAATGTGCACAAATATAATCTCTGTGGGTTCAGCATTCCTGATTCCCAGAAGAAATCACTTCCACCAGGAGGAACAACGTGGATTGCACTAAACTTAGTTATTACTGCTCAGTTTATGTTCTGTGTGCTAGTGAAGTAACTAGCTAAGAAAGAAGTTGCTATATTAGCAGGAGCAATTGACTCTAATCATGAAGAAATAGGGCTGCTGCTACATAATTGAGACAGAGCAGAAGATATTTTGCACTCTGGTGATCCACCAGGATGTCTTTTGTTACTAGCATTGCTGGATTTAATTCTACTACCAATCACAGCCATTCATAAGGGCAAAATAAACAGGGAGTCGGATCCTGCAGCAATGTGAGTTTGAGAAACCCCTCCCTTCTCACACACACACACACACGCACACACACACCCCACACCACCGCCACCACCACCACCACCATCACAAGTACCAGTCAGTGGGGAGGAGACTCTAAACACTGGTGGAGAAGGGAAATCTTGGGTATGAGAGTGTTGGGACCAAGCCTGCAGTGGGAGCTATCATTGGTCCCACTAGCCTTCCTCATAGTTTTCTCAGAAAAAAAATGTAATCCTGGAGAAGCCCTGTGTGCACCGAAGGAACTTAATGTGAGAAGCAAGTGTACATGAGCGCCCCTAGGGACTGTCGAGAATGCTTTGTTTTCAGGTGCCCAGACATGTTCCCCCCATGCTCATCCCCTGCTGGTAAAACTCAAAGAGAACACCTTCTCAAGAAGAATTGCCCTCAGACAAACAGGAACCACTTCGCCTTTAAGACTACTCCTCCCAACCCTTGAGGACAGAGTATAGCTAATAACTGAATTGGGGGTACAAACGTTGACCCGTTTGGCTCAAGACGCGACCAACTCTTGTGCGGTTGAGGTGTGTGCCACTGGATACCGTCATCCCTCGCCACACATGTCTGTCGAGCACCTGAAGTGAGATATGTTGTTCGCACACTAGATTTCAAAGATTTAGTATAAAAAGAAACATAAGATGTTGATATGGTTTGGCTGTGTCCCCAACCAAATCTCAACTTGTATCTCCCAGAATTCCCACGTGTTGTGGGAGGGACCCAGGGGGAGGTAATTGAATCATGGGGGCTGGTCTTTCCCCTGCTATTCTCGTGATAGGGAATAAGTCTCATGAGATCTGATGGGTTTATCAGGGGTTTCCGCGTTTGCTTCTTCCTCATTCCTCTTGCTGACTCCAGGTGAAAGGGCCTTTCGCCTCTCGCCATCGCTCTGAGGCCTCCCTAGCCGTGTGGAACTGTAAGTCCAATTCGTTCTCTTTTTCTTTCCAGTCTTGGGTATGTCTTTATCAGCAGTGTGAAAATGGACTATTACAGATATCTTATCAAATGTTTAATATTGATACATGCTGAAATGTCAATACTTTGGATGCACTCGTTCAAAGTGTTTAAACCATCTGTTTCTTTTTACGTGTTTAAATGTGGCTACTAGAAAATTTAAAATTACCTGTATGGCATGCAATATATTTCCACTGGACAGCGATGCTCTAGAGTTGTCCTGTGGGGTCAAGCTGAAGCCAGTCTCCAGCTAAGACACATTCTTGCCAAGCTGGATTCCCTGTCCTGTACTGATCCCCCCCATGCTCTTCTCCTGAGGATGCTCCCTCACTAAATCCCTCGAACAAGAGTCCCACCTCAGCCTCTGCTAGAAATCAACTCTAAAATACTTGATGTTTGCATATGTTTGGTCTTCAATGCCCTATAAATAACTGGATCTGATGTAAATCTTCAAAATAAAAACATGTAAAGAAAACATAGCACAAACATAACACTATTACACTAAAAAATTATATGAGAACCATATGCTTATCTCATGATATTAGAACACAATGATATAAAGATGTGCGCGGTGCAAGGCAACAACATTAATAATGGTTTTGATCAGAATGCTACTAAAAAACACAATTTAAATAATAAGGCTCTTATGTTAGCTCACAGTCAGCATTAATTCACCATCAAGTTGGAGAAAGATGTTTGTGTTTCACAGATGCCATTCCTGGACTCTATATTTAAGATTATCATCACTGCTTTTGACGAGCAAACAACATTCACACTTCTTTTAAAATCTGGTTAGGATTCAAATGTTAATGACTTTAAGGCATTCTGAAAGTGACATCCACTGGATAGTTTTATACTCTCCATTAGTGTGTATCCTAAAACAACCTTTAGAATTGTTATTCCCTATATTTATTTCAAAAACAAACAAACAAAAAATCCTGAAAATTCCTCTCCACCTAAATAACTTAATCCATTATACAGTGACAAAATGTTGTTTTGGTATAAAGGATATGATATTTGGCGTATGATAATTGTTAGCAAAAGTGCATCCTGTGAACGAAGAGTTGACCTCTCAAGAAAAAGCAATTCACAAAGAAAGCTGCCGACAAGCCTGCCTGCATAACCTTATACTACCACATGATGTCCCTCTAATGCCAGGTTCTAAGGATGGAATTAACCCCAATACAGGCTTTGTAGATAAAAATATTCAGTTAGAACAACAGAGCACACAGATCTTACAACATAAGGTGTTTTTAATTGGTTAGTTTATACTGGACCTCACATATCACATATCAAAAAATGCATCTCTGGTTAAAGAGTCCTGGACATGGCCAAAGCATTGTGATGAGGACGCCTGGTAAGAAGTGCGAGCAGTTCAGCAGAGTCACGGGTGTGTGAGCACTTGGGTTTTCATTGCCAGATTTGCCTTCAGGCCAAACAGGATATACAAAGAAAAACCTATGACTGAAAATGCTAGCGAGATATTTTAGAACATGCAAGTCATAGAGAAATTTACAAAGCTTACAGTGAGTCAGAGATCACCTGCAAAGAAGCAAGGATCAGAATATCAGACATAGCAACAAAAATGGATGCAACAAAAGAAGGAGTAGGATATTTTTAAATATTTAAGGAAAAAAATGTTGGATATAAAATTATACACCCAAGCAAATGTCCTTTTAAAATGCTGCTATAGGCCTGGCGCGCTGCCTCACGCCTGTAATCCCAGCACTTTGGGAGGCCGAGGCAGGCAGATCGCCAGAGGTCGGGAGATTGAGACCATCCTGGCCAACATAGTGAAACCCGATCTCTGCTTAAAAAAAAAAAAAAAAAAAAAAAAAAATCAAAAAATTAGCCAGGAGCGGTGGCACATGCCTGTAGTCTCAGCTACTCAGGAGGTTGAGGCAGGAGAATCGCTTGAACCCGGGAGGCAGAGGTTGCAGTGAGCCTAGATTGCACCACTGCACTCCAGCCTGGGTGACACAGAGAGACTCCGTCTCTAAATAAATAAATAATAAAATGTTGCTATAATAAAAAGATATTTCAGCAATATATAGTTTCAGAAATTCTTCTCCCTAAACAAGTCCTGAATAAACTTTCATGAAGGAAATAGTAAAATGAGTTGCTGCAAGAGATATGGTAACGTGGATCAAATGAAACCCTAAAGTATTTTGTGGTCTGAAAATTCAATTGCTAAATAATTTTTTTTAAAAGAATATCCATAAAAACTCAGTTCTCAATTCCTAGAAAATATGAGCAGGTAGATAAAAGAGAATTTAAAAGAACTACTCATACCTTTCACACACTTTGTCTTCATCCTGCCAAGTTCTGGAAAATCAGATTTAGAGAACAGTAACAAAAATTATCAAGTATTTCTAGCCTGAGAAAAAATAAAAATGTCCACTTTTATAAAAAATATGAAAAAAATAAACAAGGATACTCATTTTCAGAATGCTGAATTAGCAGGCATTGCTTCAAATCTCAAACAGACTTAAAATTGTTATATTTGAGTCACTGCACATAAAATCTTTGGTATTTGTGGTTTAAATATACATGATGCATAAAATTTCTCCCTAAGCAAGATGATGACTATAATCCCTTGTTGTTGTCATACTGTGTCATTCAAAACATTCTGCAATGCTGATGACAAAATACAGTCTGGATTTTATAATAATTTATGTTTGTACCCTGCTGTTCTGGCTAATCGCTACACCCCTAATGCTGCAGCCTCTGGTAATAAAAAAAACCTACAGACAGGCACTTCTTAACTATTTGTCTTTTCAGAGCTAGGTGTCTGCTGTCACCTGTGCCCCTTAATGAGCCCTAGAACCCACTTCCCTGAGGGAAGCTGACTATTCTCTTCTGTTCTTCCCAGAGGACAGGTTTACAGTTGCTTCCATAGCAACCACTGCTAACTGCTTTCTGACTTTTTAATCTTCTTAGTAGCATGGGTTTCTTTGCAAAGATATTATTCTAGAAGCTTTCAGCTCTTGAAATCTTGTCTTAAAGAGCTTGGCTTTGTCCATGATCAATCTTCATTCTAAATAAAGCAGAGACTTTGTTGTTTCCCCATTTGCAAGTGTATCTGCTACCTCTCCTGGAAACGTAGAAATGCAGCCAACATGTGAATCCAGGCAGTTGTTCAGACCTTACTCTGGTGCTGAAGTACATAGTTCCAGCAGATGTCACCATTTTTATGAGTAAAGGAACCTAAAGGTCTTTCCAGGTTGATAAAAATAATCTTAGCTTTTACGAGGCATCACAAAGTGGAAAGGGTAAACATGCAATAAAGTGTAAAAAGTGTTTAATCCTTGAAGCTATAAAGGAATTTGGAGTCCTCTTAGGTAAATTCTCAATTTAAGCAAGCTACTGTGAGTTTATTTCCTAAATCTAAAGTTAATTATCTATAGAGATTAGCAACTCTTAACACTCGAGGTTGATATGAGGGTTTATTGCAACAAAACACTATGAAGTCTATATTTTCAGTGCTCTTTTCAAAGAAATCTCTAAAGTTGTCTAACTTCTTAGAGCATGCTTAAGTTAAAAAGCTATAGATAGATAGACAGACAGACAGACAGATAGTTGTCTAACTTGTGACTCTAAGGTTACCTTTCCTCTCCTTTGCTGAGTATTAAAATATCTTCTCATCCCTTTTTGCTCCTTCCTCAACCACAAGGTAATTTTCAAAGGGATTTACGCAAGAATATTTGTAATTTTGACAGATTAAGGAACCAAGATGTGATGACATTTCTCCTCTGTTCTTTAATGTTTTAATTGGCTCTTAGTAAACAACACTAGTTTTTAATTCTGAGTCAGCAGTCTTATTTTCCAGGACAAAGAGAGTGTGTGTGAAAGGCATGAGTTCTTAGAACTATTCTTTCAGACCCACCTCATTAAATCCCCTTCCCTGCTTGGGGCTGATGCGGTTGGCTTTGGCTCCATTTCTGAGCTGTTTTATTCAGAAAGACTTGTGAAATGACAGAAAGATCATTAACTGAGTCTACTTTTTCTGAGTCTCTCTAGCCTTAGCATAACCTTTCCCACCAACCCTTATATCTTTCTTTTTCATATAGTTCGCCTTCTACATTGGATGTCTTTATTTTGTCCCTAAGCTAAATCAGTCTATGGGAAGTCCCCAGCCCAAGAATCTGGAAGGGAGCTCCACCGTTGTCCAATGGATGTTTAGCCATGATGGTCCCTGGTCTATAAAACTTGTAACTGGCATAGCAAGGATGACTCAAAATCATAGATTTTTTTTTTTTGTTTTGTTTTGTTTTGTTTATACATAGATCTGGGAACTAGGGTATCCTAAAAATTTTAAGAGAAAACTGGAAAACCTTAACTCTAAATAGATGAATTCATCTTGTCTGCAGGCAGGTGAGGGTTACAAAAGAAAGATCACTATGAGACATTCCTGTAGAAGCCTTCAAGAAGGCCAAGCACGGTGGTTTATGCCTGTAATCCTAGCACTTTGGGAGGCTGAGGCAGGCAGATCATCTGAGGTGAGGAGTTCAAGACCAGCCAAGCCAACATGGTGAAACCCCGTCTCTACTAAAAATATAAACAATTAGCTGAGCATGATGGTGGGACTATACGCCTGTAGTTTCAGCTACTCCAGAAGCTGAGGCAGAGAACTGCTTGAACCCGGGAGGCAGAGGTTTCAGTGAGCTGAGATCACACCACTGCACTTCAGCCCGGGTGACAGAGCGAGACTCCATCTCAAAAAAAAAAAAAAAAAAAAGCCTTCAAGAAATGCCAAATACACATTTCAAGGAATAAGACTTCAAGCTATGATTATTATTAACCAAACAGTTTATGGTATCCACCATAGAAATACTAGAAATAATTTAAAATACACAGGGTGATCGAAGAAAAGCCCTGTGCTTCCATAAAAACTGGCCCACAGGAAAAAGATTGAAGTTTCCCTCTTGAAGCAGTATATTTTATTGAAATTAGCTTCTCCACTTTCTGAACTTTAGTGTTTGAGAAACTCAAAACATCAACATGAATAAAGTTCCTCAGAGTGCTCTTAGAGTACTAAAGCCAAAGGACTGAGAAAGTACTTTTATGTGAGAAAAATAGCAAGTATTTAGTAGATACTACAATTTAAATCTCAACAACTGTAAACCATTCTCCTTTGATATGTGTTCAGTTTTATAAAAATAAATAAAAAGATTTATTTCCTCCAAAAAGAGCTTTGCTTGCACTAATTCATACAATTTTCAGTACTTTTACTGCAGTAGAAATGGTGTTGAGAGATTTCAAAATCTCAAGACTATTGTCTGTCTGAAGAGTTTTGATCCAAATAAATTCGACAACTGATATATACCTGAATTAGCATTATTGTTTAGGAGATCATATAACAGATATTATATTATATATATACATATACAAAATTTATATTATATATGCATACATACATATACAAAATTGTTTATCCCTCTGGCCACTAAAATGACCTTGAGGCAATGGAACCTCAGATGGGACCAACCCAATATGCAAATGTAGAGTCCAGATTATAGTTCCTCAAAATCAATTTTCCATGAAAAGGAGCCAGGGTATTTTGGAAGGATCACTGATTCCAAGTCTGGGGAAGGAAAGTGTAAGAGAGTGTGCACGTTTTCATATAAGCCAAAGTTTCATTCAAGGGTTAATGGAATCAGATCAGAAGGATACAGAAACTAGATTATAGGGGTTTGTGATCATATCAGCATCAAAAATAGAAAAATACTTATGGTTAACTCGAATACATTAAATCTATGCAGTGGCTCACCCCTGTAATCACAGCACTTTGGGAGGCTGAGGCAGGCAGATTATGAGGTCAGGAGTTCAAGACCAGCCTGGCCAATATGGTAAAACCCTGCCTCTACTAAAAATACAAAAATTAGCCAGGTTGGTGGCATATGTCTGTAGTCCCAGCTACTTGGGAGACTGAGGCAGAAGAATCGCTTGATCCCTGGAGGCAGAAGTTGCAGTGAGCCAAGATCGTGCCATTGCACTCTAGCCTGGCAGCAGAGTGAGACTCCATCTCGGTGGGGGGGGGGGGAAAGGTCTTAAATCCATAATGACCTACGTAAATAAATATTAATTTAAATCTGCCAAAGAAGATCAATATATCAGAATATTTCTGCTGGAATCTTATTACTCAGTCCTTTTGATAATGTTGATACCTTTCTTATATTGATAAAGGATGCAGAATACAGTTCAGTATTAAATACATCATATAGAAGACATTTTCTGACTCAAGGGATTGACTTCTTAAGTGTGGCATTCAGTCGGATGAAGATATGTGAGACATCCATAACCAATCTACTATAATTTTTTAAATCAGTAGCTTTTGCTTACTTTAAGAATATGAATGAGAGTGAGATTACATTAATGTTTAACATTTTTAAAATTCAAGGAAAAGATGATAACAGATCATAAGTGTTCTGATCGATTGCTTATCTTGAGTAAGCTGCAGACATCTATGAGCAGACGGAAGTATTACATGAGTGGGTCACTCTGTTTAAATTATGAAAAAATGGCATAATAACTACAAATAAGGTTCAAAATATTTCTTCAGAGTCCTGGAAAAGTATCTAAGTGATCCTCTTGGACTAAGTCTATAAAAAAATGAATAACCTAATTAAATGTAATATTAATTGACTTTCATAATTGGGTTAGTACCTTTGAACCCTAGGGAGACTTAGAAGTAAATATAGATTTTTTTAAGAAAAAGAAAACACAGCACTAAAGTTTTTGTATTTTTATATTTTTAATGGATAAGAGAATCTGACCTGTTGTAATGATGATCTGAAATCTAATCTGAAGTATGTAATAATGGAATTCATTTAGATGAAACCTCACATTTTACATTTAGTATTAAAACAACTAAGAGAAACTTAAGTTTACTGTATTTATAAATATAAATTCTACTCATATGAACAGTGCGTAAGGATTCCCATTGTTCTACAACCACACAAAATGAAAGTCAATGGTACGTCAGTGAGGTCTTATTTTGAATTTAGTACATTTTAATGAAGTAGAGCATCTTTGAATATTATTTGATGTTTACATTTTCTCTTCTATAAAATGTCTGTCCATATGTTTTGCCCACTGTTATGTTATGTGCTTTGTATTTTTCATATGTTTAATTAACTTTTTATAGTAGTTAGTTGCACATAACAATTCCGATTCTGTTGCTTGTCTTTTCACTTCACTTTCTTCATGGTGTCTTTCACTTAATATATCAATCTTTTCCCTCTGACTTGCAACATTTGTATGCAGGAAATCCTCTTCTACCTCTAAGTGTTAAAGATGTTCCATATATTCTTATCAAGACTAATGTTTTGCTTGCTCATTTGTCTTTTTTCTTGCTGGAACGACTTTTTGTCAATGGTGTAGGTTTGGACCCAAATTAATTGTTTTGTCTTTATGGATAAAATTGTCTGAGCACATTATAAGCTTTTCTCCAGTTTTCTCCAATGTGATGTATCAAATCATGTGTCAAGTTTCCATTAATGCCTGAATTCCTTTCTGAGCTATTGTATTCCACTGGTCAGTTGGTCTATCCCTGTGTGAATACTATATTGTCCTCAGTAAAATCTTGGTATCTAGCAGAATAAGCTCTTCCATCTTAGTTTTTCAGATATACTTGGACTTTTGCTCTTCTCTATAAATTTTTATCAATATATCAAGGTCCCTGAAAAAAACTTCTTAAAATTGTCGTTGAAATTTCATTGAATCAATAGATAATCTTGGGGATAACAGATACCTTGTGTTGTTTTCTATCCACTGCAGTGCTTTCTCTCTCCATTTATTGATGTCTTGTTTAATTTCCTGAAATAGTGTCATAATTTTCTTCCTATAGCTGCCTACATCTTTAGATTAATTATAATGTAGCATTGTGTTGCTAATATTGATATTTTTAAATGCATGTTTTCTCTTGATTGCTATTTTTTTTATTATTTATTTATTTATTTATTTATTTATTTATTTATTTATTTGAGACAGAGTCTTGTTCTGTCACCCAGGCTGGAGTGCAGTGGTGTGATCTCAGCTCACTGCAACCTCCGTCTCCCAGGTTCATGCCATTCTCCGGCCTCAGCCTCCCGAGTAGCTAGGACTACAGGTGCCCACCATCATGCCCGGCTACTTTTTGTATTTTTAGTAGAGACGGGGTTTCACCATGTTAGCCAGCATGGTCTCAATCTCCTGACTTCGTGATCTGCTCGCCTTGGCCTCCCAAAGTGCTGGGATTACAGGCGTGAGCCACCACACCTAGCCTTGATTGCTATTTTAAAGTAACACAATTTATTATTGCATAATGACCATAAGCCTAGCTACTTTGGTAAACCTTTACTAATGTTTATAATTTGCAATAACTTTTTTTAAAATTTACTCCTGCAGAATACATGAACTTTAAATAAAATTTCAATATAGATTGCCTTATCCATGATCAATAACAATTTTGCTTCCCTTTCCCATCCTTATACTACCCCTTTCTCTTTTTTCTTCTACTACTCAAGCTAGGACTTTCAGTACAATATTTAATAGGTATGGTAATATTGAATGTCTCATCTGATTCCAGATACTAAAGGAAATTCTTCTATTTTCTTTTTTTGTTTTACTCATAACAATGTTTGATGAATGTTATTGATCCTTATTGTGTATCCTGGTGTTTCTCAACATTTTGAGCAGGGTAACACCCAGAGAAAATTGTAATTTTTTAGGGCACATTGATGTAAATCATGAGGCTGCTTAAGGCAAGCAGCAATAGACTACAGCATTCTGCCTGCTTCAGGTCACAGCCAGCTGTGCCTAAAGCTGAGGAGATAATGCAAGAGCACAGCTGCAACATAATCTTGATGCACAGTCTGAAAGCCTCACCTTGACATGAGGAATTTAACTAGGAGGACAAAACTTGTGCCATAATTTGGTTTATGTTGTTCAATCTTTGGGTAGTATTAGCAGCCATGGATTCAGATATTGAAATGCAGAGCCAAATCAAGAATATCTATTATGCTTGTCTATTCCACTCAAATACCCTTGAAGGAGCAGGAAAAGACGCAATATAATATACTTCCCTGTTATATATTAGACTTTCTTCCCTAGGATTACTTCTCAGAAATGACTTCAAATGTTGCTTCTCCTGCTGGCAAGCAGAATAATCTATTTTTATAAGAAATTTGAGCTTCAGCAGAGTCCCATAGTATACATTGCCAGTCAGCCCATCACTGCATGGCTTGACCTCCAGAATGTCCACTCATTTCATAGACCCATATTGCCACTTCAAGAGATTGAACTAAAGCAACAACTTGTTGATTCCAATCACCTTCAGAAACTGGAAAAGAAGTTCTTTGGTGAACAACAGTATGATTTTCTTCGATTTGCACTCAGAATTATAGAAAGAGCAGTATCTGAGATAGGAGTCTCTTTATTGCCAATTATCTACAGTCCACTTGCCAGACCAAATTGAAAGTCCATTAGCAACAGTCCAAGAGTCAATATGCACCCAAATCATTGGGATTTTATTTGTGTCAATTCTATTACTGCCAGGAACAGAGCCTGTAATTCTGCCCAGTAGGCTGCCAACCTGGTCTATTCATCCATGAAGAATTTACTAACTGCTGGACACAAGACAGCTGCTTTCCATACTGAGCCATGGCACTCCATTCTGGAATTGCCACCTGTAAACCAGGCCAATTGCCATGTATCCTTGAGGCAATTGGTAGAAAGGTTAGGCCTGCCAGTAGCAGCAGCAGCCAAGTCTTCAGATGGCTTTTTAGAAAGTCCTAGTGAAAAAAGGCCACTTGCTCATGAATACATTGAGTCTCACTGCATATCATAGCAGAGTGCTTCTGTGCAGTTACACCCACATTATGGTGGAATTTCTATGAACATTTCCCTGCATGTTGGGATGCTTTCTTGACATTACTCATGACATGAGAGGTAGTTAAGGAGTTCATATAATTTTATGTCCTCCAATTACTGGGGCTGTATTACTAAATGCGCAGTGACTATCTAGTAACTGTCTTTAAAAGAAACATACCAGAGAACGGTACTAGGTAATTTTCTATTCCAAAAACACAGAAGTCACTGCTGACCATGGTTATGGGCTTTAGCCAGAGACTGGAGTCAGTATGAATGCAGGTGACTGACACTGAATGTTATCTCAGCATTAGCACAATATGGTCCAAACAGGACAGCTTCAACTACAGGCTCTGCAGTTCCAAGAAGGCTTGTCGTTTTGTTCAAGCTTCCCTTCAAATGGACTTTTTCCAGGTGATTTAATGGGATGGACCCAGTTGTATCCCAAAGTAGATGACATGATTTTTCCAAAACCCAAATAGGCCTATTTGGCATTAGTTCTCTCATTTAGTCTGAGGGGAGAGGAGCAAGAACATTTTCTTCCTTGTAGTCTTTTGTGTATCATTTGGCACTCCAATCCATGGACTCCTCCCAAATTTTACAGTCTTTACAAGGTCCTAGATTTGTTTAGGGTTCATGCACCATCCACAATCAGATCCCCAATCAGATTCATGATCATGGCAAAGTTGCTTTTAGCTTGACTCTCAGTTTCAGAGATAATCATAGAATCATCAGGATAGAGCATTAGGACAACGTATTGCATCTAGATCTGCCTCACCAGACTGTGACAATATGCAGGGAGGAATTCTAGTATCCTTGAGGCAAATGTATGTTGAAAACCATTCTACGTGAATGCACATTGTTATTGACTCTTCCTGGCATCTAAAATTGCAAAAAATATGAGCCAGGTCAATTACAGAAAACCAGTCACCTTTAGCTTGTTAAATAGTGTATTTAGCAGTTGAATAGTGTGGATTACATCAGGGACCTCTGAAGCTATTAAAGTTACTGTTTAATGGAGTTTCTGGTAACCACTGACAGTCTCCATTGTCCATCAGCCTCTCTCACTGGCACCATCAGGGCACTGTATAAAGAGTGTGTGGACACAAACATGCCTGCAGCTAACATTTCCTTAATTAAGGCAGTAATTTTTTGTTGCTGTAGGCATATGCTACTTAGCATTTCAAATTTACTATTCGAATAGGCTTAGGTAACTCTAATGGTTCCCATTTTTCATATCCAATTAGTACTGAATGAAGAGCAGATCTACAAGTTATTTCATTTGTAAAAATTTTCACTCAGTAGGAGGAAGAATTTGCAGCTAATTATTCTATCCATACCAATTATACATTCAGGTAAGGGAGACATCCCCACAGTATACTTTTGAAAATCATGTATTTCAACTTTTAATGAGATTTTAAGGTTTATCCTTCTGCCAGAAGCATCTCCCTGTTCCCCTAAATTAATTCTATCACCCTGAATGGACTCATTAAGTAGGCTGAGGCAATGTTCCTGTACCTAATTGACCTAAAAGAGCTGCTTCTCCATCTCTAGGCCATTTCACCCACACATCTGTAGGCTTTGGTTCTCCCACAGGAATTTGGTCAGGAGACCCAGTCCTTCACATCACCCTTCTTCATCCATTATTGCCTGTGGTAGACAGAATTCTAAAGGTGTCCACTCCAAGTTCCCATACTCTGCTCAGTCAATGAAAGACTAATCCAGTTACTGCTCTGAAGGGTTTTTTGGGATAAAATTAACCAGCTGACTTTAAGATATGGAGAGCATCTTGGATTATTCAGGGAGACCCAAAATAACCACACAAGCCCTCAAAAGCAGAAGAGGTAGAGAGTTGCAGCAGAAAGGAAAGTTGAAAAGATTTGAAGCAGGAGAAAGACTTGCCCCACTGTCACTGCCTTTGAAGTGGGCCATGAGTCAGGAAATGTAGGTGGAGAATAATTCCCAGACAGCAGTTGTCAAGGAAACAGGGCCCTCAGTTCTATCACTGTAAATTCCAACAGCAACCTTAGAAGCCTGGAAGTGGGTCCTTTCCTAGAGCCTCCAAAAAGGAGCAGAGCCTTTGGACACCTTGATTGTAGATTTTTGTGACCTGGAGCAGAAAGACTAGCTTAGTGTACTGGATTTCTAATCTACTGAACTGGGACATAATAAATTTGTGTTGCTTTAAACTGCAGCAATAGAAAATTAATATAGTGCCTTTCTATTAAAAGCAGGTATTTTGCAGTGACACAGAATCCACCTGATACAGTTATCTGCGTCCCCACCCAAATTTCACACTGAATTATAATCCCCATGTGTCAAGGGCGGGACCAGATGGAGATAACTGAATCATGAAAGCAGTTTCTCTGATGCTGTTCTCATGACAGTGAGTTCTCATGAGATCTGATGGTTGTATAAGGAGCTTCCCTCTTCACTCGGCAGCCATTCTCTCTCCTGCCACCCTGTGAAGAGGTGCCTTCCACCATGATTGTAAGTTTCCTGAGGTCTTCCCAGTCACGCAGAATTGTGAGTCAATTAAACCCCTTTTCTTTATAAATTGCCCAGTCTCGGGTATTTCTTCATACCAGCACGAGAACAGTAAATTGGTACTAATAGAGTGGAGTGCTGCCATAAGGATACCTGAAAATGTGGAAGCGACATTGGAACTGGATAACAGGCAGAGGTTGGAACAGCTTGGAGGGCTCAAAAGAAGACAGGAAAATGTGGGAAAGTCTGGAACTTCCTAGAGATTTGAAGGATTTAGAAGACAGGAAGATGTGGGAAAGTTTGGAACTTACTAGAGATTTGTTGAGTGGCTTTGACCAAAATGCTGATAGTGATATGGACAGTGAAATCCAGGCTGAGGTGGTCTCAGATGGAGAAGAGAAACTTCTTGGGAACTGGAATAAAGGTGATTCTGGCTATGTTTTAGCAAAGAGACTGGCAGCATTTTGCACCTGCCCCAGAGATCTGTGGAACTTTGAACTTGAGAGAGACAATTCAGGGTATCTGGCAGAAGAAATTTCTAAGCAGCAAAGCATTCAAGAGGAAGCAGAGCATAAAAATTTGGAAAATTTGCAGCCTGATGATAGGGTAGAAAAGAAAACTCCATTTCCTGGGGAGAAGTTCAAGTTGCAGAAATTTGCATAAGTAGTGAGAAGCCAAATGTTAGTCACCAAAGGGGAAAAGGTCTTCAAGGCATATCAGAGACCTTCACACAGCCCCTTCCATCACAAGCCCAGAGGCCAAGGAGGAAAAACTGGTTTTATGGGCCAAGCGTAGGGCCCCCCAGCTCTGTGTAATCTCAGGACCTGGTGCCCTATGTTTCAGCTGCTCCAGCTCTAGCCATGGCTAAAAGGGGACTAGGTATAGCTTGGGAAATTGCTTCTGGTGATGCAAGTCCCAATCCTTGACAGCTTCCACATGGTGTTGAGCCTGTGGGTGCACAGAAGTGAATAATTGAGGTTTGGGAACCTGTGCACAGATTTGAGAGAATATATGGAAATGCCTGGATGTCCAGGCAGAAGTTTGTTGCAGGGGCATAGTCCTCATGGAGACCCTCTACTAGGGCAATGCAAAAGGGAAATGTGTCATCATAGCCCCACCACAGCATCCCCACTGGGGCACTCACTAGTGGAGCTGTGAGAAGAGAGCCTCTATCCTCCACACCCCAGAATGGTAGATCCACTGACAGCATGTACCATGCAGCTGGAAAAGCCACAGATATTCAATGCTAGCCTGTGAAATCAGCCAGGAGTGGGGCTGTACCCTGCAAAGCCACAAGAGTGGAGCTGCCCAGGCTGCTCCACATCTTGCATCAGTGTGCCCTGGATGTCAGACATGGAGTCAAAGGAGATCATTTTGGAACTTTAAGGTTTAATGACTGCCCTATTGGATTTCAGAATTGCATGGGGCGTGTATCCCCTTTGGGCCAATTTCTCCTATTTGGAATGGTTGTATTTACCCAATCTTTGCACCTCCATTGTATCTAGGAAGAAACTACCTTGTTTTTGATTTTGCAGGCTGATAGGTGGAAGGGACTTACCTTGTCTCAGATGAGACTTTGGACTTGGACTTTGGGTTAATGCTGGAATGAGCTGACTTTGGGGACTGTTGGAAAGGCATGATTATGTTTTGAAATGTGAGAACATGAGATTTGGGAGGGGCAAAGGGTAGAATGATATGATTTGGTTCTGTGTCCCCACCCAAATCTCATCTTGAATTGTAATAATCCCCCTGGTGGGACCAGGTGGAGATAGTTTAATCATGGGGGCATTCTTCCCCAGGCTCTTCTCATGATACTGAGTTCTCACAAGATCTGATGGTTTTAAAAGGGGCTTTCCACCTTGCTGGGCACCCATTCTCTGTCCTGCTTCCCTGTGAAGAGGTGCCTACCACTATGATTGTAAGTTTCCTGAGGCCTCCCCAGCCATGAGGAACTGTGAGTCAAACTTCTTTTCTTTATAAATTGCCCAGTCTCTCATATTTCTTCACAGCTGTGTAAGAAAGGACTAATACACAACTTACATAACAAACCTGCACTTGTACTCCCTGAATCTAAAAAAAAAAAAAGTTGAAGAAAGAAAAAATAATAAAGGCAGATATTTTGGAATTCAATGCTGGAGACTCATGAGAACCTTTCTCTATCTGAAATTCCCCTAATCTGAGACAAGCCAAGTATATCTGCTTTGGTATTTTCATATCTTGGGAAGTTTGAGAATAAGCAATTTGTATTTCTCTCGCTTCCTGAAAAAGTCATCAAAGATCTGGTGGGTACTCTGCCCATTTGTTCCTTTTTCATGTCATTTTAGATTAAACATCTAAAGACTTCCAATTCTTAAACATCTAAGTAATTCTTGACCTTTTCTTTTTTAAAATATACTTTCTTTTGTAAAACCCTACCCTTTGTATAATATTATCTTGAAGTCTGATAGGCAGAAGTTGGGAATAAAAATCCAAAGTTGTCTCTTTTATATCCTTTTTAGGTCCCCAAAGCATAATCACATATGGTATTCATGGTGGTGGGGTGTCTTTTATAATAGCAGCACTCATAAGCTGGATGAGGAGCATCCCAGATGGAGCTGTTTCATTGTCATATAGTCAGGCAAGTAATGTCTGTATCATCAGCATTTCTGCAGCTTCAGTCAACCATTATTGACAAGGGAAGAGTGGGGAAATTGCCCTTCTCTGGGAATGACTGTCCTCTCTTTACTACATTCCAGTCAGGATGGATTTATCCTTGAACAATCCCCACAAAGATAGCAGCCAAAAAAGGATGCAGGATGAGTACAAACATCCTCCTCCCTCAACAGTGTTCAAAGCCAGAGACAATGCTATGGATCTAAAATTCTCAGGAGCCATTTGAACAAAGTTTCATCAGGGTAAGGCTTATAACCCTGTACAAAATACCTCTGTTACTTCACAGAACAATCCCTTACTTCAGTTGTTTCCTCCCTTGTGTCATCTACTTGCCCCCACTTGAATTATCTTCTTCGTTGTAGTAGGTTATAACCTCAGGCTTAGTTGGCTTACCAGAAGTTATACTGTCCAAGTTCCTATGGTTGAGGTTTCTTTGACAGCCAGAGAGGATGAAATCCAACTTCAGAACTTACTTTCACTTTTGCTAATGCTGAAAGCAACAACTAGGCACTGGAATTTTAGTCAGCTTGCCTTCAGTTTGCATTTCTCTTCCAATTTTGCTAGCTTCTGGAATTCAGTTTCTATAATTTCCAGATTGCAACAGAAAGTCTTATTATCAGTAACTAATATCAAACACTATACTACTTCCAACCAAGCATAGCTTGGCAACCACCTCTGTAACAATAGGATATTTTCATCCTGTTTATCAGATTCTTCCCTTTCTATTTCTAAATAATGTTTAAGTCATATTTTTATAAAAGAATGAGGAAGGAATCTTATTTTTTTAATTTTTTCTGGATGAAGCTCACAAGCTTCATGTTGAATGAAAGAAGAGTACGTCCTGTATGATTCCATTGATATCAAGTTCAAAACTAATCTGACCTGTCAGAAGTCAGCAGAGTGGTTCCCGTGGTAGAGGTAGTAAAGGGGAAGGGTGGGAGCACTGGAAAGGGACAAGGGTTGTAGGGACAAGGGTGGTTTTGTGGGTGCTTCAATGATCTGTTTCTAGATCATCACAAGAAACAGCTACATGGGCATGCTCATTTTGTAAAAATTCATTAACTTGTACCCTAATGATATGTGTTCTTGTTTGTGCATATATTATACTCCAATAAATGCTGTTTAAGTAGATGCCCAATAATTATTGTTGCTATTAACGAATGACTAATCACGAGTTCTGAGAGAATAGGAACTTTCTGCAGAAAGACAGCAATCTCCCAGTCTCTGGGAGTCTTCTATTTAAAGTCTGTGTCTGTCTGTCCCACAGGCTGGAGGGCAGGGGTGTGACCGTAGTTCACTGTAGCCTCAAATTCTTGGCCTCCATCAATCCTCATCCTCCAAAGCAACTGGGATTACAGGTAGACAGACCAACATGCCTGGCTACTTTTTAAATTATTGTAGAGACAGGGGCTCGCTAGTTTGCCCAGGCTGATCTTGAACTCCTGACCTCAAGCCACCCTCCTGCCTAGCCTTTCCAATGTGCTGAGACTACAGGTGTGAGCTACTATGCCCAGCTGAGTCAGGAGTCTTCTAAGCAATCCCACTTCTAACATCAACTGTACAAAAACAGAACTCACTTGCTAAAAAAGACTCACAGGGCTTCATGTAACAATGCTTACAAATCTATGCAGGAAAGGGATACAATGTAATAACAGTGTTGAAATAACCATATGGATCAAAGTCCTTCTCCTAGCAAGGAGTCTGGAAAAAGATTCCACGTGAAAGCTTCTAGCTTCTTCTTTCTCTAAGGGTCATGAGTGTACATTCTCTCTTGGATCAGGAACCACGTGCATGTGCATAGAACCCTTTAAAATGAAGGAACACAAGGTGGAGTCCCACCTGAGTTTTTAAATGTTTTCCTGGCCATGTATGTATATTACTGCTACAAAATCAGCTTCAATCCTAGAACCCTCTGGAGATTTCACTAAGACCAAATGCAAATCAATCTCACATTAATTAATAAACAATGTAACAAATAGGTAAAAACCACCTGAAAATTCCAGGTTACAAAAGCATCATTATTAATCAGCACATTTTGGTGATTGACCAGTGGTTAGTGTTATGCAAGAAATTTAGCAAAACATCTCAGGATAATTCTGGAACTGGTGGATATTAACCTTTACAGCACAACATGTCATAGAATTGTCTTCCTATTCCTAATTTACTACTGATGAGAGGTTGAAATATATAAATTCCCTTTACTGTGCTTATTTAAATAATCATATGTTATTTATCTCTTATGTGTTACAAATTTCATTAAAACTTTTTTCCCAAGTTAAACCAAGGCTTGCATTTCTGGATCAAAAAATTAATAATAATTTGGTCATGATTATTATCTTTTTCAGTGAACTGCTAGATTTGGTTTGATATTTTATTGGGAACTTTTCAATTTTTGTTCACAAGTGAAATGGGCCTGTTTGTTTTCCATTCTCACATGACTCCTCCGGTTTGGGTATCAAGTTCATACTAGACTCTGAACAAATTGGTGAGTGTTCCCTATTTTTTGATTGTCTGGACGTGTTTGTAAGAACCGTGTGATTAATGTTATGTTTCAACTTGACTGGGCTAAGAGATGCCCACATAGCTAGTAAAACATTATTTCTAGGCGTGTCTATGAGGATGTTTTCAGGAAAAGTTAGCATTTGAATGAGTAACTGAGTAATGCAGATGGCCTCCCCAATTTGGGTGGGCATCATTCAGTTCATTGAAAGCCTGAACAGAACAAAAAGATGGAGGGAGGGTGAATTCACTCTCTGGGTTTGAGCTGAGACATCCATCTTTTCTTGCCCTTGGACATCACTACTCCTGGTTCTTGGGCTTTGGGACTCAGATCAGGACTTACATCACTAACTTGTGGTTCTCAGGCCTTTGGACCCCTCATTATCAGGTTTTCACACTTGGATTGAATTGAACACTTGGAGTGGCTTTCTGGTTCTCCAGCTTGCTGATGGAAGATTATAGGACTTCTTGGTCTTCATAGCTGCATAAGCCAATTCACATAATAAAGCTTCCTTTGGTTTTCTTTCTCTGGAGAATCCTAATACAGATTAATTTTTGTTTTCATAAAGATTGGTAGTACATATTTTAAAATCAATCAGGTCTCATTTTTTAATGATATAATTTTAAGCTTCTGATTCAATTCCTTTAATTGCTAATTATTAAGTCTTTTTAGTTTTTGACCAGTTTTGTTTTTTAAATAATACTGACTTTAAGTTTTCAGATATATTTTCATAAAGTTGTTCTATATCTCTTTAAGTTTTGCTGCCTATATTTATGCTCTTCTTCTGGTCCCAGTATTTTTAATGTAATTAGTATATTGAATAAATAAAGATTATAATCAACATACAACAGATTTTTCTCCTATCATTCCTTAAAGCATATTTTACCCAAAGTGATTTAAAAAGAAATAGTATTTTCTGAAATTATTTGCCCTCAACACCACTAAATGAGATATGCAGGACAGAAACAACAGCATCACCTGGGAACTCTTGAGAAATGTAAATTGATGGGCCCCACTGAGTCAGATTCTCTAGGGACTGATTAGAGTCTGCATTAAATCAAGCTCTCCAGGCAACTGATGCTTAAAATTTGAGAAGTACTGTTAAAACTATATAATATCTCTCCGTTAAAAAACATAAATGTATGTAGCTTTATGTATTTATTCTTATTTTTAAGCTTTTATTAGCACCCAAACACAGAAAAGTACAGAAACGCTAAAGGTATGGCTCAATGCATGTTTGCAATGTGAACGTATCATTGTAAGCAGCACCCAGATCAAGAAACATGACGTTTACCTGTACCTCAACTTTTAACACGATTAATTTGCCTGCTTTTGAGCTTATGTAAATAAAATCATATAGTACCTTTCTATAGTTTCTGGTTTCTTCTGTTCAACATTTAGTTTATGATTTGTGACCACGTAGTTCTCCATACAAAAGTTCATTCATTCTCGTTGCTATATAGTACATTACTATAGGATTACAGCACAATTTATCGATTCTACTATTAGACACTCGAGTTGTTTAGCTTTTCACAATACAAACTGTCCTGCTATAGACAAGACATTCTTGTATATGACTTTTGGTGAGGACATGTGTCTTAGCCTGTTGGTGCTCTATAACAAAAAAATACAGACTCGGTAATTTATAAATAATCAAAATTTATTTCTTAAAGTTCTGGAGGCTGCACATAAAGGAGTCAGCAGGTTTGGTGTCTGATAAGGGTTTGCTCTCTGCTTCCAGGATGGTACCTTCTTGTTGTGTTTTCACATGGCTTAAAGTTGAAGGGGAAAAGGGGTCTAAGACAATCCCTTCAATCTCTTTTATAAGGTCTCTAATCACATTCATGAGGGTCCCACCTCATGATTAAATCATGCCCAAATGGCCCCACCTCTTAATGTTATCATATTGGCAATTAAGTTTCAACATATGAAATTTGGGTTACACATTTAGACTACAGCAATATGTATGCAAAATACACAAGGTATATATATATATACCTGTACAAGTGTAGCTTATCTGAAAGTCTTTTTAAAAATATTGTCAAAATAGTAGAATCTTTTAAATCTCAAAAAAAAAATCACCACTTGAGGTAGATAAGCAGAAAAAAACACTTAAAATTTTCACCGCAGAATATGTTTTAGCATGTGGAAATTTAGCATGTTCTCTGAACAAAAAGCCTAAAAAGTTTATTGGTTTATTAAATCATTTTCAGATTAATGCATTATTTTGATCATTTTCACGTTGCCTAGATCAGTGATGTGCAACGGAAATATAATGCAAAACCACATATGTAATTATAAATTTTCTAGTAGCTACACTTAAAAATAAAAACATGTGAGATTAATTTTAATAATTTAATTAACTCATATCTAAGCTATAATCATTATAACATATTATCAGTACAAAAATATTGAGACATTTTACAGTTTTATATTGTCTTCCCAATCCAGTGATCCAGTGTATATTTTACATTTATAGTATATCTCGTTACAACCTCTCTAATTTCATCAGAAATATTTAATTGATATTTATTTTATAGAGACATGGTCTTGCTCTGTTGCCAGGCTGGAAGGCAGTGGCAGGATCCCAGCTCACTGCAACCTCAACTTCCCTGGCCCAACTTATCCTCCCACCTCAGCCTCTGGAGTAGCTGGGACCACAGGTGTGTGCCACCACATCCAGCTGATATTTTTTTTTGGAAACAATCTCCCTCTGCCGCCCAGGCTGGAGTGCAGAGGTGCAATCTCGGCTCACTGCAAGCTCGGTCTCCTGGGTTCATGCGTTCTTCTGTCTCAGCCTCCCAAGTAGCTGGGACCACAGGCGCCTGCCACCACGCCTGGCTAATTCTCTGTATTCTTAGTAGAGATGGGGTTTCACTGTGTTAGCCAGGATGGTCATAATCTCTTGACCTAGTGATCCATCCGCCTCAGCCTCCCAAAGTGCTGGGATTACAGCCGTGAGCCACCGCGCCAGGCCACATCCGGCTAATTTTTTAATTTTTTGTACAGATGGGGTCTCCCTGTGTTGACCAGGCTGGTCTCAGTCTCCTCACCTCAAGCAATCCTCCTGCCTCAGCCTCCCAAAGTGCTGGGATAACAGGCATGAGCCACCGACGCCTGGGACTTGATCAGTATTTAGATTTCATAAAGTTTACAGTTGAAAAAGTAGATTCACATACCTCAGTTGTTCCAACCATATTAAAAAAACTTTCCAATAGCTGAATCAAGTGCCAGTTTTTGAGTTTACTGAGATTAAAATTAAATATTCAGTTACTTCATCACACTAGGCACATTTCGAAAGCTCAATAGCGACATATGGTTAGTGGCTACACTACTGAAGAGCACAAATCTAGGTCAACCTGTTTTCGTTGTTCTCCACATGTGAACTTAAACTGTAACGCAAATATAAAAAGATATTATTTTATTTTGCATGATGTGGAAGACAGAAAAATTTGAAATACATTAGAATGAAAAAAAAATTGAATATGGGTCATTCAGAGACCTTGCCAAGAAAGTAGAAAAGCTTCTGTATAAGAGTATCGAGGCGATGGTACTATTATAAAGCTGTTCCACCACCGCGAGAACATTACCATCACTTCAACTGTCCTCTTACGTTTTAGTCTACTTTTTTCAAAAAAAAAAAAAAAAGAAAGAAAAGAAAAGAGAAACAAAAAGAAAAATTGAATCTGCAGAGGGCTCGCGTTTGTGCATGCTGTATGCACAAAGGGGGTGACATTTAGGGCTTGCTCTCAATTACAGTGCAATTTAATCTTCCAGTCACTAGGAATAACAACGTTTTATAACATTTCGGCCTGTTGGAATTTTGAACCTAAGGTGAACCGGCTGACATCATATCCCCCTTCTGCTGTCATAGGTTTTCAAAATTTGGTTTGATCTAAATTCTCTGGTACCTTATGTCCCATAAAAATTTCATCTAATTCGGAAGTAGTGACTGCTGCAGTAACCGTCTCATGAAAGTATATGGTTTTTACAAATCATTGTCGTGTAGAAGAAAAAACAGGTAGCAATATAAATATTTCATACTATTTATTTAGTCCCAAAATAATCAGAAAAGAGTCATCAAAAAATATCCTACGCTTAACTTCATGTTCTCAAGTTTCAAGAGAAAGTTTTTAAAGAGGCAATCCTTACTTTGGCAAAAATGCATTAAAGCTTGCTGCATTTAAGAGATGTCCCATTATGCAAACAGGTTGAAAGAATATTACAAGTACGTTTTGGAAAAATACGGAGTGTCGCGCAGCTCAGCAATCCACAGTCTTAATGCGCGCCTCTTTCCAGGAATTTGATCCAGCATCAAAACCCACAGGTGCATTTACTGCATGGGAGTAGCAAGTAAATGATGTGCCAATATTCAACCTGCAACTGCGTCGTCGGAGCCTACCTCACCCTCAGCGTAACTTTCACCGGTACTCACCTTCCCAGAAACTCGCCCCAGTGAACAACCACCGTTGTCCCTAGTAAAGCCCTTAAGCAGGGTTCCCACGCTCCTGGGCTGGGCGGGGCGCCGGGGGCGCAAAGCATTCTTAAGAACACGACTGCGCAGGCGCTACCCTCCTCGCGCAGGCGCCGTACTCCCCCTCATAGCCAGAATTAGAGACCAGCCGGGTGCTGGGAGGTTAACGAGGCCGGCTAGTCCCGCCCCCGTATTGAGCGCGGTGCTTCTCTTCCGCTCCGGGTGGGGTCTGCTTCCCTTTCCGGGCGGGCAGGCAGCGAACCCCAGTGTCTTTATCCCTCTTTTGCACAGAGTCAGCTTCTGCAGCTCTCCCTGGCTGGCATGGCAGCGTGGAGGAGTTGGGCCGCTCTGCGGCTCTGCGCCACAGGTAATGGGCGCGCAGCGGTCGGAACCTGGCCCCGCCGTGGGGCCGGGATTGGGCTCGGGTCTGGGGCGAGGCCTGCGGGGCCCGCGGAGATGCCCACCCGGTCCCCGGCAGCGTCCTGCCGTCCCCGCCCCACCGCCCTGCCTGGCCGTGAAGGAGCGGACACCTGAGGGTCCTTCCGCCGCTGCTGTGCGGGACCAGTGCTGGACGTGGGAAGGGCGCGCTGCCTTGTGTTTGTGTTTTTCTCATTGTGGCAGGAAGTTTCAGTAAAGCTTACTCCTTTGATGGGCAAGAAGGATGCCGCCGTCCCACCTTAACGACCAGATCTTGTCTTGACTTTAGGTTCCGAGTCTTGTTATGTTTAAGGGTTTTTACCACCAGTGCTCAGAGAGGGTGGTCGAGGACAGATCAGGGTCAGGCCGCCGGGATTGTGCGGTGTGAAAAGGACCTGAGTGTGTGTCAGCGGTTCTCAGCTGCCTCCCGTCAGCACGGAGTGCCCTCATTCTCACTGGGGTCCGCTCACTTAACCTTTTAGAATCCACTCTGTGTCAGACACGGCCGTGTAATAAGTATTAGAGTTACAGCTCGACTTTCTTTCTATTTGGGGGTAAATATTTTGAATGACATTTGGAGTTTTTACTGAAGAGATAATTGCTATTAAAGCAAAAGAAGTATAGAAGAATGCTGTCTATATTCCAAAAAGATGGAATGGTAAAAAGGAGAAGTAAGATGAGAGTGAAAATGAGGAAAAAGGAACTGTGTATATTAGCTTTATTGGCTTACCTAGAACTTGGCCGGTCACCATGTGGTTGCATACAGACTATTTATTAAATGGATGAACTACTTTTGCTTTTGCATCATTTGCACCCTGGGATGTATCAGTGATGAATTTTTTGGTAGGTTGTAAAAGGTCAAAAACACCTCAAAGATGACTAAGCTTATACAGTATGAGCCAAATAATCAGCATTTATTGTGTACGTTTTGTCTTTTTTTTTTTTTCCAGTTGTTTTACTTGATATGGTCGTCTGTAAAGGATTTGTAGAAGATTTAGATGAATCGTGAGTATACATATATATATTTAAAATATTATTTTAACTGTCCAATTCATATATCTGAATATTTGCATGTGAATCTAGTATTTTAGATTAGAACCAATTTTTATATATTACTCATTTTTTTCCACTTCTTGTAAGCTTTATATAGATACAAAATGAGGGTGTGCCCAAAAGAGTGTTATTAATAGTTATGAGATCAAAAAACAGTGGCAAACTTTTACATATTCTTTTTTTTTCCCATTATCTTACCTTGTATTTGTTGTGTCTTTTTGCTTTCATTATATTGAATGGGGGCTAGAATTTGGTAACTCTACTGTATTTATCTTCATAGTGTCACAGCATTAGTCAACCTTGCTTATAGTAAGTGAGGAGGTTCCCTTCAGACCGAAATCCCATGTGTGATCTTTCAGGCTTGACCATAGACAATTGCAAGGATTTTTCTGGCATAGGGGAAGGTGCCCTCCCTACACCAAAGTTGGTGTATAACCAGTGCATTGCAGTCCCTGGAGGGAGTGGCAGTCAAGGATTCGGCCTCCCAGGCCAGCCACGCTCATTTGCATGTCTGCTCTCTCAACCCAGTGGCCTGTTGTTTGGCAGCCTCCTTATTGGGGCCTCACCTGAGGCATTTTCCAAACACCTCTGCTAAAACATCTTTATTGAGGGTGTCAGCTGAGGCACTTTTCTACTACTAGTCCTTTTCTCTCTCACCCGCCTCCCCATAAAGAGACAGAAGACTTTTGTTCAGTGCTCCTAGGAAATGAGATGAGTTCTCCCATCTGTGTCGCATTCACCTGACTCACCTGGTGCGGTTTCATGGGGAGAGATAGAACACTGAGGAGCTGTTGCCACTTTTTTTTTTTTTTTTAACCTCTTGACTTGCACTGTCACAGTAAGTGAATAAAGCCGTGATTGTTAGTTTCAGTTTCGCTTGTTGTTCTAGTTGACTACCTGGTCACCTGATAGCATGACCAGACGGGTGCAGTGAGAGGGTAGTCATACAGCACGGTTCTGTAAGAGCAAAAATTCTGACAGTCCCATGGGGGCACTTCGCTGGTCATGCTGTTGGGCCGTGGAGGATGCTGGCTGATTGTTTGCAGAAAGTTTTTGATTCTGAGAAGAACCACTGTTAACAAGGAGATAATCTTATTAAACTCAGTGCTTTGTGGGGTGTGTCACTACAGACTTCCTCCTTCAGGGCGTCCTGACAGGGGCAACTCTTCATGAGCAGGAGGAAGGGATTCTGCTCCTAATAACCATTTTGTTACCCATGCGGATGCTCACCAGAAAGGACCCTGTGCTGAGAAAGAGGACCTTTACCAAGAGCAAACTATGTTCAACAGCTAAATGTGGAAAATGAATTGTTCCTTGTTCCAGAGCAAGCAGATGTGCAACCAGTTGCCTCCTGGATCCACAAGAGATGGCCCACGGAAATTCAGACAGGATCCTAGATTGGCCAAGAACGCGTGGACTGTGACGGTTGTGAGAAGATACCATAACAGCATGAAAAAACCGTCTTGCTTGTCAGACCCCAGTCAAGGCTAACAATACTGTCCAGGGACAGGTTCATAAAGCCAGTGGGCCACCGTATTCTCAGCAGACAGAACATGGTGGGCCTCTCATTCTGTCTGTAATGTTCCTGTGGCTACTGATTGCGGCTGACCTTTCTCTGGGTTTCGCTTAGCCATTCCTATGTGTTCCAATGACTCGGGCCACACTGTCTAGGCCCTGCAAGACCACCTTTGTTTCCTGTTCAGTTACCTTAAGAACACTGCATCTGATAATGACCCTGAATTTTTGGCCCAGGCTACACATCAGTGAGCCCAATTATGGGTGATACAATGGGCTCTTCATGTGCTATAAACTCTAATCCACAGGGGTGGTTGAGCATTTTAAGGGACAGTTAAAGGTTAGGCTTAACCAGCTGATGGTGAAGTACAGTACTCTGGCCTGGGCTACACATCTCAGGAGAGTAGTCTGGGATCTCAGCACAGGAATTCCTCAATCCAGTATTTTTCACGAGCATTTTATGAACTCTGAGCCATCATTACCAGGAAATGGTGAGAACGCTTCTAAAATCCAAGTTCCCAGATGCCAACCAAGGACCAATCTTGCAAACAGTTATTTCTAAGCATAGCAGCCTCAGGCTTCCTTTGGTACCTTTTCTGCACAGGTGTAAACTGTTCTAGAAGGGCAAGGAGCTTAGGCATCTATTTGTGTTTCTAGCAAGTCCTACTTTAATTCTTTTTGTTGGAGCCTCTCCTCCTAATTACTTTATTGTTGATCAGTTCTCTGCTTTTATTTTTAAGATGTTTAATGGATAGGTCACTGAGTAAAAATTTTATGTAAAAATTTATTGAAGGAATTTGGTTCTTTCCCTTATATTTATCAATGTATTATCTCTGCCTATACTATACAGTTGTAAAGTGGGCACAAACATACAATCAAAGATTTGTTTTCTTGTTTTTTAGGTTTAAAGAAAATCGAAATGATGACATTTGGCTTGTAGATGTAAGTATGTAAATTTTATATGCTAGTTACCCCTACCATTTTAAGTATTGTTTTCTATTCTACTCTACCCAAAAATGGTGGTATACAGCTAGTGCTTAAGTATATACTCAATTTGTTTTCTTAAGTATTATTATATTTGAGATTTCACATTACAAAGAACCTCAGAGTTTTAAGGTTCCTCCCAAGGGAACCTATTTCTGATGAAATTTTGGGGGCGAGGGTTTTAAGAGGAAAAGCTGGAACCCTGTCTTACAATGAGGTCAACTTTTGGATTATGTCTTAATGATATAGGGTATGATTTTATTGCAGAATTCACTCTTGTTTTCTTGATAGTTTCCAAGAGATTGAGTATATTAGTATCACTTAGTCAAAGTCATATTTTCATCTTAACAGTGAACAAAATTAAATTTTCACCTCCCTTTCTTTAAAGTTTGGAATATATTTAAACCTTATGATAATTGAGATTTAACATGCCTCAGCAAAAAGTAGAACAGCAGCAAAAGAGATGGAAAAAGAATGACAGAGTTGACAGAGGGTCCACTGTTTAATTCTTTCTCCCTTTCTATATGTTTGAACATTTTCATAGTATAAAGTTAAAAAATCTTATTTCATGAAAATATAACAACTAGTTTGTAACACCACCTAACTAGAGGAACCTGAGTATCACCTCCACCATCTGGTAATTCTAAAGAAGAGTAAAAGACTGTGACTTTAGTTTAATCAACCTGACTTGTCCCTATGCCAAACCGTCATCTTAATGACCTCCCCTGTCTTGCCAGTGGTTACGATAGAAGTCAGCAAAGTCACCTACTATGTTAAACGTTTTGTAATAGGAAATTTATCATTAACAATTAGGTGTGTATGTTGTATGGTATATATGTTTATTTTGTGGTTTCATTTTATGTAAAACATTTCATACAGAACATTTACTTGGAAGTAAAGACATTCTTATTGTGAATTGTGTATCTGTTTTAAATAAGTATCAGTAGTCAATTAAAATGAACTTAAGATAGTACCGGTTTTGAGGTATCTAGTTTTATGTTTGTATGTTTTGGTCTTTCATTATGTATCTACTTTAAAAATTATATTTAAACTTTGTGTCTAAAACATTATTAGATCATTTAGTCAAAGGGATTATTTAAATATTAAGATTCATATTCGCTGTAACACATTTTAATGGTTATCTTTTTTTTTTGTTTTTTGGTTTTTAAAACAAGTTTTATGCACCATGGTGTGGCCATTGTAAAAAGCTGGAACCGATTTGGAATGAAGTTGGTCTTGAGATGAAAAGCATTGGTTCTCCAGTTAAGGTTGGAAAGATGGATGCTACTTCCTATTCTAGTAAGCCTTCACTTAGTTTATTATTTTACTGTTCTCACAGCAAAAACAGTTATATGCAGCAGTATTCAGGGTGGGAAGAAGACTTTTTTTGTTCATGTAAAATTCAATTATCTTAATAATTTAAGACTGTATACTTATGAGTTAAATGAATTAGCCATTGAACATATAGTGTGTGGTATATGTTAATCTTATGCTTAACAGGTGTTTAAACCGTCTTTTCTCCTTTGAGACCACTTTAGATAGTTTACAGGAGGCAGCTATAAAAAGATGAGTGTTAAATTATTGATATTGCTACTTGAGTTCAGAATCAGTTTTTTTCTGAGTGGCCTGAGATGTGCTGTAAAGGAACTCGAAGGATGAATTGAGTTAGGGTAAATACAATGAGGATCAGGAAGGTTTTCACATTAGAAAGAATAGTAGAGCAAATAATAGAGTGTAAAAGAGGTTAATGAGTGTGTATAGGGGAATAGAATGAAGTGGAGGTGAGCAAACCTTGATCTGTAGGCCAGATTTCTCCTACTACCCATTTTTATAAATAGAGTTATATTGGAACATAGGCACAATCGTTTGTTATCTGTTTAGGGCTGTTTTTGTGCCCCCATGGCAGAATTCCATAGTTGTGACAGAGACTGTATGCCCCAGAAAGCCTGAAGTATTTATTTGACCTTTTACACCAATACCTGTTTTAAAGGATTTGGGAAAAAGAAGTTGTTAAATTTAGAGAAGTGTGAGGTGTTGTAGAATTTGGAAAGAGCATAGCTTTCAGAAAGCAGATTTGGATTCAGATCCTTGCTCCTGCTACTTTTGCTGTGTAACACTGAGAAAGTTTCTGAACAAACCTAATCTTTGGTTTCTATATTGATAAATACTTAATTATAATGCTGCTTTTATTGGTGGTTTTGAGGTTTGAGTGCTCCAGCAGATATAAAATCTTTTGTATTCAATACATGCAGTTTCTCTTTCATTAGTGAAGAAAGTGGAAGTATGTAATGTATATTTCTTTTTGAGAAATCAGCATTTTACTATGGAGCAAGATAGAGCTATGTTTTAATCTCAACTTTGCCATGTCCTACTTTTGTAGCTTTGGGAAGCACTTAGCCTCTCTTAATTTTAGTTTCTGTATCTACGAAGGAGAGTGATAATCCTCAAGGTTGTGGAAATCATATTAATATCTTGTATTTAAAATCTCCTAGCACAATGGCTGCACATATATGACACCAAAGGATAATGCCAGATTGTTAAGAGCTTCCCAGGTCAGGCGGTGTTTTGTGTTTTATCACTTGTCAGTAGGAGGTAATACACATTTTTGTGAAGGCAATGACTTGATAAAAATATTTTTGGCAGCAACTTTTAGGATGGGAAATAAAGAGTATGTAGAAACAGGGAGATCATCTAAGTCAGCTTTGTGTATATATCCTGGTGTTGGATGCTGGGAGCCTGGTGTTGTGGGTGGTGACAGTAGAGTATGATGGAAACTAATATTCATAGACATGCTTCGTACTAAAATCACAGAAGTAACAGATTGATTGGCTTTGTACTGTAAAGAAAATGAGAAAAAAGAATAGTGTGAGATTCCTAGTATAGTTACTGAACTATGCTACCACTGGGTATATGCAAAATACCAGTTTTAATTTTGTGTGTGTTTCTAAGTTACCAACGATTTTGAATTTGTGGTCTTTTAACTGATGTTTGTGAATAGGGACCTACAGTGTAGGTGAGATATTAGTGCTGGAATTATTGAGTCACACGAATGAAGCGTTGAAATTTTGAAAGGAGAAGAGATAAATGGCAGAAATTGTTAGAGACAGAGGGAGAATATGTTTGAGTTGATATTTCTTTGAAATAAGCTTTTAACAATGTCTAAGAAGTTACCGTTTTCTACTGTTGCTCTTGAAAGTAATTACTTGTTTCCATATATATATGTGTATATGTTGATTAGATGTGCATACACATACTTCTTCATAGATGCATTTATTCATTTGTTCACTCAATCAGTGTTTACCAAGAACTATTTGTCAGATACTGTGCTAATCTCTAGAGATTAAAGAAAGACCCAGACAAATCCTGCTTGTCCTGGAAATGCTTACAACATAATAAAGGGAGAAAGATGAATAAACTAACAAGAGCAGTAAAGTCTTAAAAATGGCAAATTGTTGTGATCACTTGAATAGGTCAGTGGAGTCACAGAGTCATATATCAAGGAATATGGGAATATGAAGAAAAATAGTCAATGAGAAAAACAGAGCATATGAACCAGTACAAATCTTAGTGGTAAAGTGTTCATGTGATAATTAACAATTTACATTGTCAAATTCTACATTGCATCTAATTCATTAGTTTATTATTCAGTTTTAAGTGCCCTGTGTACTACTGTTTATTAAGTGGCACTATGATTAGGGAAAAAAATAGCCAAGATTGTTTTCCTGAGTCACTTAGAGAAGAAAGTGTTTTAAATGCTCTTTTTAAAAAGCAGTAGTAAGACCTCATATACAGGTTGCAACGTTTTACTCATTGGATATGGAATGCTAAACCTCCACCATCCCCCTCTCTCAACTACTTGCACCCGACCTTGCATAGTGGGGCTTGCTTGTAAATCCTACTTGAATTATCCAAACATAGTTTATTGGAAAAGAAAAAAAATCCCTTTGTAGAAAAGTTGTAGAGTTAGCATTCATTCATTTAGCAGACACTTAATGTGCTTACCATGTTGGGATATGCCTGGCATATACCAGGTACTGGTGATACATCCTTGAGCAAAACAGATAAAATTTTCTGCTCTTACGGAACTTACATTCTTGTGGGAAGAGACAAACAGTAACTTGTGAACGTTAGTCAATTGTCTAATGTTATTTTCTAGACCATTGTTAGAGTTAAATGTCAGTGATGGAAGCGTTATCCACTTAAATATTAGCACCAAGGGAATGTTTTATGTGTAATGAAGAAACGTAGCTTCGTAGTATTAAAGAAGTTAAGTATTCAAAAACCACCATTCACGTATTAGAAACAGATTTTTGCCTTGTGAATTTCAAAGTTTTCCTAAATATTTCAAGGCAGCTCAAATACAGACATTTTAGTGGAACTTGGAATCAAACAGGTAAAAAATGGAATTATTTTCAAGTCATCTGCCATTTTTATTCTAGGTCCACCTATAGAACACTAAAGGATTGACTGTTTCATAGATACCTCTTGCAGCCCAATAGGTTGCTTTTCAGACAGTCACGGTATCAGTGTTCCTCAGCATGTAATCTGTAGACGACCTGCAATAGAATTACCTGGGTACTTATTGTCAGTTCAGACTCTGAAGACCCACCCCAGTCCTCCTGGTGAAAAGTGAAAACCTTTGCAGTTGGGTCTTGAGAGTCTGTATTTTTTATTTTCTTTCTTTCTTTCTTTCTTTTTTTGAGACAGAGTGTTGCTCTTGTTGCCCAAGCTGGAATGCAATGGCACAATCTCGGCTCACTGCAACTTCCGCCTCCCGGATTCAAGTGATTCTCCTGCCTCAGCCTCTCGAGTAGCTGGGATTACAGGCATGTGCCACGACGCTCAGCTAATTTTTTGTGTTTTTAGTAGAAACGGGGTTTCACCGTGTTAGCCAGGCTGATCCCAAACTCCTGACTTCAGGTGATCCGCCCTCCTCCTCAGGTGATCTGCCTGTGTCGGCCTCCCAAAGTACTGGGATTACAGGCATGAGCTGCAGCGCCCAGCCGAGAGTCTGTATTTTTAACAGCACTTCAGATGATTGCACTGCACACTGAGGCTGGAAAACTGCGAAGTGTAGAATGTTATTTTGGTAGATAGTTATAGGATTTTAGTGTGGAGTGGGATAAAACTATTCGAAGTGATGAAGGTTATACAGTTTCTAAGAGTCTTTGATAATAACTTATTTCTCAATCATGTATTAAATCATTGCCGTAGTTAAATCACTTGCCGTATTAAATCACTTGCCGTAGGCAGGTGCCATCAGACTCAGTCCAGCAAATCTGTGTGTACAGAATTTTTGAACTAGAGTAATTTGAACTGTTATGACTTAGTCTGCTCTGTGTTTGGAATTATACCAAAAATGTCTTGATGCATAGAGTTAACTAATACCATAACCAAATAATATAAAAAATTATGTCCAGTGTAAATCCAGATGGGTGTTTTAGCTTCTCTTTTTGTACATACCTCTTCAAAATGAGTGCTAAAATTATTTCTCATTTGGAAGTTAAAATATGACATAATATTACCTATAGTGGCATGCTGATCTTTATTATGAACCACTGAAATTCTGTTACTCTCCAAACTAAGTGTGACAACATTTTATGATAAAGATCACATTTTAGCCCTCTTTTGTATGTAAATTTGAAATGACATTTGGCCAATAACATTCTGACATCTTGTTCATAGATTGTAGTTAAAAATTAATTTTACCTTCCTAGATTATAAACTCTTTTTGGTCAGTGACTGTTTCAGGGCTTCTCAACCTCGCATTATTGACATTTTTGGGCTAGATAGTATGGTGGGTTTTTTTGTTTGTTTGTTTGTTTTTGGTGCAGGGGAAGGCAGTGACTATGTCTCAAGGTTTATCAGCCTTGCAATATTGACATTTTGGGCCAGATAATTCTGTGGGGTTTTTGTTGGGAGTTGGATGGGAGGAGGAATCCTGTGCATTGCGGGATGTTTAGGAGCATCCCTCACCTCTACCCACTAGATACCAGTTGTGTTCTCTCCCAACTTCTTCCTTCCCCCTTACTCGCTGTTTTTGGCAAATGAAATGTCTTCAGTTGATGGTAAACCACTGCCATATTTTATACCCTTTTCTTATTAGACACATAGTGACATTCAGTAAATACTAAAATATGTAGTATCTTTGAGCTAAAAAGGACTTTAGAGGTTGAGTAACTTCTCACTCCTTTCACCCTTTCCCGTTTTATAAATCAAATAACAAGGAAACTAGAAATGAAATGACTGAGTATTTCACACACCAAAGTTAGAAACAGAATTAGGCCTAGTATCCAAGCTCACCATGATTCACATTCATACTTACCTCTAGCAGCAGACTGTTACCATTTCAAGAAGAAAATAGAAATGAAGTAGAAGACTTCATGCTGAATCTTGTTTTATGAACATATAAAATCGTAAAACTTCAAAGGTATAACTCTTGTTGCAAATGGACTCTTCAATTTATGAAGGAATTGAGCTCAGATTTCTATATAAACTATTTTTCTCTAATATGAAAAAGTGAAGAATAAAAAATTTAAAGTCAATTAGACCGCGTTTCAATCTCAGCCCTGCTGCCTACGCAATGTTCGCTCTCAAACAAGTTACCGAATCTTCGTATTTTAGTTTCTTAATCTGAATTAGCTCTATTTTTTTCTTCTTCACAAAATTGTTTTCTCTCAAACAAGTTATCGAATCTTCCTGTTTTACTTTCTTGATCTGAATTGCCACTATTTTTTCCTCCTCACAAAATTGTTTCGAGGTGCAATTTTAAAATGTTAATGCCAGTTATAAAATATTCTGCACATTAATTTTATTAATACTATGTGTGCATTGTGTCCAGCAGCTAATTAACGAAGTCAGGATCAAGAGTAGGAAGGAAAAGGATCTAGCATTTAAGAATCTTCTATGTGCCAGACTCAAATTGTGTTCCATTTATTTTTTTCATTTTAAAATCCCAACCTGTAGCCCTGCAAGATGAGTAGTATTCTCAGAAGGGGAATCAGAGAAGTATAAAAAACCATCCAGAGTTACATAGACGATAAATGAAGTTGGAATTCTAACCAGGGCCATTATGTGTTTGTAACTCCCGCTTTGCTTTATTTTATTTTATTTTATTTGTTTATTTATTTTTTGAGGTGGAGTCTTGCTGTGTCACCCAGGCTGGAGTGCAGTGGTGCGATCTCGGCTCACTGCAAGCTCCACCTCCCAACTTCACACCATTCTCCTGCCTCAGCCTCCCGAGTAGCTGGGACTACAGGTGCCTGCCACTACGCCCAGCTAATTTTTTGTAGTTTTAGTAGAGATGGGGTATCACCGTGTTAGCCAGGATGATCTCGATCTCCTGACCTCGTGGTCCACCTGCCTCGGCCTCCCAGAGCCTTTTTAAAAATATTATACTGCCATTCCCCTTTAGAGAAATCTAAGGCTGAAGTTTTATAGAAGTTACTATCAATTCAAATTAGGTCAGAAGTGAAGGTTAATATTCATGGTCAAGAAGCCAAGGGCTGTGAGTTGGGTGATAGATCTCCATTGTCTCGACGTGAATACTGAGGTCAAGGAAATGATGTGATCGGGTTAAGTGTGGAGCTGGGATTTTTCTCTCTTCGTCTTATGAGATCCACAATATCCGGCTATGAAGCATGACCAGTGTGTTTTCTCATTGATTGCATGCTTTATTTTCTTTATTTGATTTGTGTATAAATACATTTTGATTTAAATGAGTTTTAGTTAAAGGTAATAAGGGATTTTATTTCCCTGTCTTCTTAATTTGGGATGTTTCCCTGTCTTCTTAATTTGGAAAGGGATCATTAAGAATATTCATTATTCACATAATCTCTCCAAAGTAGTTTCTGTGTTTTTGCTGGGAAGAAGGCAATCTCCATACCCACAGTCTCCAATTAGAACATACTTGACAGAATGAAGTCCTAGATTACAGATGGGCACAAATAAATTACATGCTTGCTGTGAGTTTGCATGTCTGTTCAGAAGCAGGACCTGTATCTTCAGAACTTGAGTTCTTAATTATCACCTCTGCTGTCTATGCTACCTCTAAGGAAAATACGTGTCGGCCACTGTCCAGGTCTCTCTATTTGCCTATCTCCATATGTTTAAGGGAGAAACTAGAGTTGACGAAGGAAAAATTTTGGATATTTTGTCACAAATCGACTGCCCTTATTCTTTTGAATTGAATTGGTGAGTTGATGAGAAACCAAAGACTAGTGAAGATTACTAAAGTGATTGTTAAACTGGAATTCAGATGCAGTAGGTTCCTTACCCAAGTGTGATAACAAAATACCTGGAAATAAAGAAAATTACAAAGGGAAAGATTATGTGAATAATACAGTGTACTTTTCATATACTAGGGTATAGTTTTGTAAATATCTTTATGGTATAATGTGTGTTAACTGAAAATATTTTTTCTTTCCTGTCCTGGCGGTGTTTTGTCGTAAAGTAGTGTTGCATTAGTTTGGTATATGATTTCTCTACTTTTTAACATCTTATTTCCTTTTTGATATTCGCTTGTTTTTGTTACTTTCTCCTTTCCCCTCAAAAGATGCTATTGTAGCATCCATTCTCATTTTAATTCATGTGAGGATTTCAGAATAATCTTTGAGATAATTAAAATTACTCTAGGTTATCACAAAAGCAGAAACTCCTAAAACAAAGTTGCTTTTCAATCCTGTGATCCTGTGTTGACTATAGTAATTAATTTTGCAAATGCGAGTTATGTTTTTAAAATTAGAATACCTTGCAGTTCTTTGAAAACTCAAAAAACGCTAAAGGAAGAGATAGGCTTTTTTTTTTTTTTTTTTTTTTGAGAGGAGTAAATGAGACCTAGAAGAAATATTTGTCTTGGACATGAAGTCAAATGAGAAGTACTTATGTATTTTTTTTTTTACCAGAATATCTTTTAAAATAAGTATTTTATAAATTTTTAACTATTCTTTTGACATGCATTTCTTATTTTGTCATAGTGTTTTGTGCAGATCACAGATTGGATTATTAAGTAATTGTTTGGTATGAGAATGTCCTGTTTTTTTCTTTTGTGTGAGTTTATATTCTTAAGACTTAAAAACAACGTATCTATATGGGTTGTATAAATATTTCTATATTTTTAAAGTAAAAGGCTCATTTGTTACCTAGTTTCTCATATTTTAAAAAAATTTAGAATGCTTTATTCTTTTTCTTATCAAGGCATTGCTTCAGAGTTTGGAGTTCGAGGTTATCCAACAATTAAGCTGTAAGTTGAGTGTTGTATGTTTATATGTGTATTTTTATTAGTTCACTCTACTTAGTAGATTCCTTGGAGGACTGAAGATTGGGGTTTGGCCATTCTTTATAAGTGAAGTATGTAATTAAAGGAGAGGGACTGCTTCTTTATGCTTTTCTTCATATTTAAGTCATCATGTTGTTTACGGCTAATTCACATGTTTTGCTTGCTGTGTGACACGCACTGTGCGGGACAAGGTATACAGTCATAAATTATGAAAGGTCTTTTACCCTTGAGGAGTTGAAGCGTGGATTGTGAGATAAAAGAAATACAGAGAGTCAAAGTTGATGATATTAATTCTAATCTGTAGGAGTTGATCAAGTCTAATAAAGTGTACAAGTTGAAAGAAATGTGGTAATTCTAAAGGACTTGTTTTGTAATCATGACTTCATTGCATTTTCTCATATTTTCATTAATCTTATTTTGATAATGCGGGGAGCTGTGGAATTGTTCTGAAAGTTATTTTTATAATAAAGTAAGTTTAAAAAATATTTAAACAACTCAAATTTTTAAATGTAAATAATTTCAGTTTATATCTTGGGTTTTGTGTTGACCTTTCTTCTTCCCCCACTTTTTAAAAATGTTTGCTTACCCTCTTTTACTTTTTGTGTTAAGTAAATGATCCTATCTTTTCCTTCTGTTTAATTGTAAGTATTCTATTGTGCTTCCCAGTTTTTCCTTTTTAAAATTTTAGTTAATTAGGCACACAGATTAATTCATTGGTTGGCTTTTGAAGAATTACATACGTTTCTAGAAGAGCTGTTTTTATGCATCGTTTTACTCTGTAATGTTGGAGCATCAAATAACTGTGATGTTGTATTAACATTTATTTTGCCTCTTCCAAAATAGTCTTATTTCCCTGTCCTTTCATTTACCTTTTGAGAGGGAACATAGTGAGAATTATAGTGCTTTAATTTTCCAAGCTCTTGACCATGAGTGTGTCGATTATTTTTCAGAAGGCATAGATACAATGCAATTATCAAATGCAGCATAAAATATTTTCATGTAATTTTAATAGAATGCAGCCTCTTTCTTTTGATTTGTGTTACTGGTCCTCTGACCAGCCTAATGCCTACCATATTTTACATGAGAGCTACTTCTAAAACTTCTCTGCATTTGCTATTTTATATAATATAATTTTATGAAACAGTGGATAATGATTAACATTAAATATTAAAACAGTTAAAACAATCCGAGTTTTAATCTTTTTTTTTTTTTTTTTTTAAGATTAAAAGGGGACTTGGCATATAATTATAGAGGACCACGAACAAAAGATGATATTATTGAGTTTGCTCACAGGGTATCTGGGTAAGTTATTAGGAAAGGCCTTTACTGTATGTTATTAATATTTGAAAATTAAATATATTTTAATAGACTGTATTGAACAAACATATTTTAAGGACATACCTAGGTAAAATTTATTTGATTATTTACTTATGAGAGAAGATAGGATTATACAGCATATCCAAAGAAATGCTTTAAAGAAACAGAGACCATGGTTTGTATTATATACTTGTTAACCTCACATTTAAATTCATTTTGTCTGTAGAAGAATTTTCCCCAGTGATTTTTTTAATACATTTTCCAGATTTTGACTACGTGTAGCAACTCTGTGAATCTTGATTTTTATTTTATGATAATTTTTTATTGGACTGCCTGGTTCAGAGTTTTCAACAAAGCCTTGGGATATTATTGTTCTGAACAGACTTGGGCTTTCATCCATACTCTTTGATACTCAAAAATGTATTTTAGATACAACTAAAATATTTTTCATTATTTATCACACACTGCTTTCTGCCAGCTGTGAGGTATTCGTGCATTTTATACTTAGCATAGTTTAAACCCAAAGACATAGTTAAAACCCAAAGATTATTCAAGTTACTGATCCCTAAAGTTTTACTGATAAGGAAACAAATTCCTTTGTAAGCATTTCTTGTTGGTTTGAATTTGTCACTGATTTATTTAAATCTACGTTTTGATGGGATATAAAGAAAGTCGGTGCTTAGAATTATTTAACATGATCATGTGAAAGTTCTTGAGGAGAATGGTCGTCAAGCTGTGTTAATCTTTATTGGCTTTAAAGTATAGGCATTTATGAGTTTAACAGGATATATTATACTGATAGTTTTAAATAGCTTTAATTTAAATTAAAATGGAATGGATTTGTGGTGGTACAATACTGTCTCAAATTATTTGAGAAAATTCACAGGATTAGGAGTGATCTTTACATATTAAATTTGTGGTGCTTACTGATGTAATTTTCACTGTATTTTTCTCATTGACTATGTTTCATTTTATTTCCTTTGTGAATAAATAAATTTTGAAATAACTTTGTGTTGTATGAGGGGAGTACCAGTGGGAGGTACTGAATCCTCCCAGGATTTTTGGGTTGAGGCTTAAGAAGGGATTCATTCTCCTGATGTAATTGGAGATTACTCTATTGTAGATGAAATTTCAGGAGTCAGTTCTGGAGTTGCGTCACTTGCAAGTTAATTACTAAGTATTAAAATAGAGGCTAGGGTAGGGTGATGATGCAATGCATTATAAGGATTTTGAAAATATATTGGCCTGTGTTCTGCTCTTTTTATAAATGTGGTAGAGTGAAAATTATATATTATAATATATACACCATATGTAAAAGATGACTACCTCTTCTTAGTTTAATGATATTTTATAATTGAAGTACTTCATAATAACCTATGATGTAATTCATTTCTCAGTCTATTTGCTTTGAAAAATGCTTGTATAATAACATTTTTTGTTTTCATGAGGTTCTTATGTAATGACTGTCATTTTCCATTTTATTTTTTCTGAAAATGATTAATGATATGCTTTTTATACTTTTGGATTTTAACCTCCATAGGGTACTTAAAAAGTGTACACCATTTAAATTGAAGAGTAAGATATAAATATTCTTAATAAAGTACTATATATTCCTGGGATGGTATTTCACAGTGTTTTTTGTGAATGACCTTTTAAAAGGGAGAAAAAAATAATTATCTTGGGATTTGTTTTGTTTTAGGCTGAGGATTCTAAATGGACAATAGTTTTCTTTTTGCCTATCAAAATACTGGTAATGATGGTACTCTCTGAAGGGATGTTTTGACACTTATTTTGAAACATAGATTAAATTGTGGGTACTATGTTAACCTTTTATATGTATGTGCAGTAGTAGTCATGGACCACAGTTTTATTAGATTCATGTGGATTTTGTGATATACTTAAAATGCAATTGATATATTACTAAAAATAACTTGAGACATGGTTAGTTATAGTATAAATAGGAGTAAATTATGTACTTTAGTTTATAATTCAAATTTGTTTTTGTTTTGTTGTGCAACAGGGCTCTAATTCGGCCACTTCCAAGTCAACAAATGTTTGAACATATGCAGAAGAGACACCGTGTATTTTTTGTTTATATAGGTGGAGAATCACCTTTGAAAGTAAGACTTTTTTTAATTCCTCAAAAACAGATGTATTGCAATTTAATTTACTGTGTAATCAAGACTTCACTAGAAACTCAGAACTTATTCTGCTCTTACTAGAAATATTTTCATTCAGTCTAAGTATTTCTTTTTTTTTTTTTTTTTTTTTTTTGAGACGGAGTCTCGCTCTGTCGCCCAGGCTGGAGTGCAGTGGCTGGATCTCAGCTCACTGCAAGCTCCGCTTCCCGGGTTTATGCCATTCTCCTGCCTCAGCCTCCCGAGTAGCTGGGACTACAGGCGCCCGCCACCTCGCCCGGCTAGTTTTTTGTATTTTTAGTAGAGACGGGGTTTCACCATGTTAGCCAGGATGGTCTCGATCTCCTGACCTTGTGATCCGCCCATCTCGGCCTCCCAAAGTGCTGGGATTACAGGCTTGAGCCACCGCGCCCGGCCAGTCTAAGTATTTCTTATAATAAAAACACTTCCTTGTATACCCTCTGTCATGTTTGTCTATATGAAATAGAAGTGTGTAAAAAGTGAGTAGATGTTGCCTGCCTTAGTATTTTTTTCTGTTATTAACCTGGTTAAGTCTTACGCTGCTTTTTCAAATTCTGAGTCTTTGAGGCTGCAGACTTTGTATGTGTATACACACATATCATCCTATAATCATCACCATCATTTTGTCTAATTTATAATTAAATGAATACCTACAAATTGAACTTATGTTATATTCAATGAACTTTATTTGAAGAAAGATAAAAGCTCTTAATTACGTTGGCTTTGCCTTAGAAACAATTTTATTTGCTTATATTTCTTCTGTTCACCTAAAAGGGTATGAGGTAGCAAATTACAGTGGTGACCCTTACTACATAAGGTAACTCTCATTGTTTAATGAGGAATGAATTTTGACCTTTAACATTTTTCAATGACTGTTTCTCTGTTTGTATCTTCACAGGAGAAATACATAGATGCTGCTTCAGAATTGATTGTATATACGTACTTCTTTTCTGCCTCAGAAGAAGTGGTTCCTGAGGTAATATTTAAAATTTGATTTTAATGACACAATTTTATTTATTAAATTATTACTTGATTTAATAGATAAAATTGATTTATCATTTCTTGATTATTGATTTTAATATCAGATTTATTTACTGTGATGTGTGTGGAAAGAGTAAACATGCTGATTCTTTACTACTGGTATTAGATTTCTTTTTATTAATAAACAAATACCATCAGATTCATAGCATTTAGGGATTTACATTAGTGCTTCTTTCTTTTTAAAATAAAAGTAGTGATGACAAGTGATACCTCAAACTCCTAAATTGGCTTACAAGTGGTGGATTATTTTTTGTGTGTGTGTGTGTGTGTGTGTGGCAAATACAGTGATTTTTGGGTCCTCAAACTGAGATAGTGGTCCTCAGTAAACTAGTCGATAAACAGGATATCATAAGTGCCATGAAAAAAAATTAAAGGCCAGGTGCAGTGCCTCATGCCTGTAATCCCAGCACTTTGGGAGGCCTAGACGGGTGGGTCAGCTGAGGTCAGGAGCTCGAGACCAGCCTGACCAACATGATAAAATCCTGTCTCTACTGAAAATACAAAAATTAGCCGGTCATGGTGGCATGCGTCTGTAGTCCTAGTTGCTTGGGAGGCTGAGGCAGGAGAATCACTTGAACCTGGGAGGTGGAGGTTGCAGTGAGACAAGATTAAACCACTATACTCCAGTCTGGGTGACAAAGTGAGACTCCATCTCAAAAAAATAATAATAATAATTAAGGCCGGGCCTGGTGGCTTAACGCTTGTAATCCCAGCACTTTGAGAGGCCGAGGTGGGCAGATCACAAGGTCAGGAGTACGAGACCAGCCTGGCCAACATGGTGAAGCCCCATCTGTACTAAAAATACAAAAATTAGCCAGGCGTGGTGGCGCAGGCCTATAATCCCAGCTACTCAGGAGTCTGAGGCAGGAGAATTGCTTGAACCCACGAGGCAGAGGTTGCGTTGAACCGAGATCGCGCCGCTGCACTCCAGCCTGGGTGACAGAGTGAGACTCCATCTCAAATAGTAATAATAATAATAATAATAAAAAATTTTAAAACAGTGTAGTAGTTGGGGCAAATAGGAGTGGGATGGGTGCTGTAGGTTGATTGGTCAAGAAATGTTTGTCTCAAGAACATACTTGAAATGAGACTTTTACATGATATGAAGGAGCCGTGCAAAGATCTGTGGATACAATACTCCAGAAACAAGGAACAGATAACAGATGTCCAAGATGAGAACACACCTGACATGATACGGAACAAAACAGTAGGCCAATGTGACTGTAGTGCATACAGTGCGATGGGAAGTAGGTAGAGAGCAGTGTAGGCTTTGTAAGTCATGGCAGTGCATGTGATGAGGTTGAAGTTTGTGAAGAACATGGACCGATGTTCTTGTTTAAGGACATTACTCTGTGCTAAGTGCAGAGTGCATTAGATAGGTATAAAAGTAGGTCCACAGATACCAATTGAACTTTTGCAGTAATCTGAGAAATTTGGGCTTGATGGTTAGTGAGAGAGTTGGGAAGAAGTGAAAGGATTGTTGTGTTTAGAAGATAGAATTGTCAGAGCTTGCTGATCTGGAAGAATAGGAATGAATCAAGAGTGACTCTTAGATGTTTTGGTTTGAACAATTGAGTAGATGGTGGTGTTTTATGAACTTGAGGAATATTGGAGAAGGAAGAGGTTGAAAATATGGAGAGTGAAAAGTGCTTTGAATTACTCATTTTAATTTGATTCAGAATGTCATATTAGGAATCTAAATATAAGCATCAAATAAGCAGTTGGACATAGGGGTCTAGAATTAAGTCAAGGCTGTGTAAAGAACCTTCCTAGACATGGGAAGCAATTTTTTAAGGAAATAAGTAGGCCCAGAACCTGAGGTCAGCAAAGGAAAATGAGAAAAAATAGTAAATTAGGAAAAAGAGATGAGTTGGAAGCCAAGATGAAGTGTTTTAAAAGGAGTTAACAGTTTGTGTGAGAATTTTGCAAAGTGATCAAGAAAATAATGAGAGGAAAATAACCACAGTATGTGCCCACACGGAGGTTGTTGGTGGTTTTCAGAGGAGTAGTGGGGACCAAAACCTTATTGGTGTTTGAGAGACATTGATGGCAAGTAAGGAAGTGGAGATCACAAGTGTAGACTTCTCTTTAGGAAACTTTTAATGAGTAGAGGACCTTAGGAATTTGGCAGTAACTCAGGGGAAACATGAAAGAAGTCAAGGGAGTTTTTCTTTTGAATCAATATAAATTATACAAAAAATTGAAATATTTTTCTTTTCACAAAGGTAAGTCAGACATTTCATTTCTTTTAAATGTTTTAATGTTTAAATATTTTAAGATTACAGACTTGCCTAAGTAGGTGTTTAATGCTTCCTGCAATATATGTAGGTGTTTATCTTATGTACCCCACAGTGATTTTCAACTCCTGGAGGAACCTCAGTTTCTGGACAACCTAAACCCATTTTGATTTCCTAAGTATTTTATACTTATGTATTTACTTTTGAAGGGGAAGGTAATGTCACGGGATCCTTAGGTTGTTGCTTCACCACCAGAAACCTCTGTGGCCACCAGTGCCTCTGCTTGGGTTTTGCTTGCACCCGCTGGGCTTATTCCGCCCACTCATCCTGGCAGGCTGCACTTGGCTCATGCTACAGGCCCAGATCCCATGCCTGCCAAGGATGAGCCAGGCATGGAGCAGCAAGGGGTGTGTGAGTGAGCAAGTGTGGGATCTGGCCACTGCGCACAGCCAAGCGTGCTGGCTGCCATAGGGAAGGCAGCTCCAGGCATCTGCTCCATGTGAGGCTGTGGCTGGACTAGATGTGCTGCAAGTGGCTTCCACTGCTGCAAGAACCAGCATCTGGACAAGGGGAATGCAGTGGCACCTGAAAGCTCAGAAAACACCATGAACTGCAGAGCCCTGAAGAGGGTGTTAACAGTGTGTCGCAGCCCTGACTTGGGGATCCCCAAGGTCTGGGCTCCCAGGAGGGTCACAGCTCTTCTCTCCTTGTCACCAGCAACATGGTGACTGGGGGGCATGTTTCAGTCCTGTTTGCATTACAGCTCCTTCAGTCCCTCCACTGAGTGGTTCCCAAGTTCTTGTCCCACATCCAGGAAGAATGAGGCACATGGACAACTGGAGGATGAGCACGGTGGAGAGGAGCTTCATTGAGCAACAGAATAGCTCTCAGGAGACCCGAGTAGGTAGCTCCTTTCCACAGGCAGGTCATCCAGACAAGTCTGTGTCTGGCTTAGTCTGGGGTTTTTATGTGCTCAGAATTGAGGAGGTGCATGCTGAGTGGTCCATGGGTGGCCACGGTCAGGCCTGAAAAAGGCGCTATCCAGTTGGCTGTATGGTCATCAATGAAGTTCTTACTCCAGACCGTGGACTTCACCCAGAACTGGTAGCCTGGCCCCCAGGCTTCAGGCCCTCCTTGGCCGGAAATTGGGATTTTACTGGGGACCCACCCCTTCCTGCTTAGGAACCTGTCTGACTCCTGCCATCATGATTATACCGTCTGTGGCACCCAGGCTCTTCATGCCGAGGAGTGCCTGCAGGTTGCGCTGAGCCAGCCTCCCTCCCACGCTTGTCGATGTCCAAAGTCTGGAGGAAGCCCAGGCACTGGTGAGAGCTGGCATGTCAGTGCCGCCCCGAGCACACATACCCGGCTAAGTTGCGACAACACTTGGGCTCGGCCACAACTTTGCTCCAAAATCAGAGTAGGCACTGGGAGCAGGGAGAGGCCAGGGAGCAGGAGCAGGCATTTTTGAACCTGCAGGAGTTGGGGGGTGGGGTGGCTGCTTTCTGGGTCCCAGAGAGCTCAGGGATGCCAGGGTCCAGAACCACTGCTGAGCAGCTTCAGCTACACCTGGGAGTGTGGGGCTCCCACCCCACAAATTTGGTAGCGGGTAGGACTCTCCCGCCTGTTCCTGGCCCCCACTGGCTCCACGGACGGGCTGCCACTGCCTTGAGTAAGATGAGAAAAAGAGGCCACACTTGACATCAGAATCTCCGACAGGGTTCCCAGAAGGTTACAAACCACTGTTCTGGAATGCCCTGATGTAACATAAAGGCTTAAAATGGACTAGAATCTGAGCTGCTTACACATTTTTGTCTCCCAAGTCCAGTGAACCACATTTTTGTATGAGAGATGAGAATTTATGCTAGGTCCTCATCTACAAAGCTTTGCAAGCAGTTGGTACTTGGAGTGCACCAGAGGGTTTGCTGTGTTCTAGGCCCTGGCACCACTTGACACCATCTTAATCCTCATGTAACAATGAGGTGTTTTAGGCCAAAATCCCTAGAACCCAGAGAGCCTGGGTAGGCATATATATAGCATCTGTTATGTAAGCATATTTAGTATTTGTGCATTACTTCTATTATTTATTTATTTATTTATTTATTTATTTTTTGAGACGGAGTCTCACGCTGTTGCCCAGGCTGGAGTGCAGTGGCGCGATCTCAGCTCACTGCAAGCTCCGCCTCCCGGGTTCCCGCCATTCTCCTGCCTCAGCCTCCTGAGTAGCTGGGACTACAGGCGCCCGCCACCGCGCCCGGCTAATTTTTTGTATTTTTAGTAGAGACGGGGTTTCACTGTGGTCTCGATCTCCTGACCTTGTGATCCGCCCGCCTCGGCCTCCCAAAGTGCTGGGATTACAGGCTTGAGCCACCGCGCCCGGCACTTCTATTATTTTTTTAATCGGCCTTCTCAACTAGTTTGTTTAGTCATTCTTTATTCCTGAAGATGTTAATATTCGTCATCTCCCTTTTTTAGTTTTAAGGATGTATTTGGAAAAGTCTGCTAGGGGAAATAATAGTTAACTTCAGAGAAATATGAGTTTTACTCCCATAGATGATTCTCAAATAAGGGCAAAGCCCATAATTTTGTGTTCTTTCCATGCTTTGAATATTAATGTTTTGTCCTTCCGAGCTTCATTAGCTTTGCAACTGGTATTTATGAAAACCCTAGGAGATGCAGTAAGGGGGTACAAAGATGAATTTAGACAGTTTCTGACTTCAGAATACTTACAGATGAACGAAGGAGATTGGCATGCAGACTATAACAGTAATAGAAGATAGTTGAAGAAAACACGGGAGAGGAAGAGAGCTTCAGAGTGTGTGAGACTAGATGGCTGCAGGATTTGAGACTGTATCATTTGTGTTCTAGTAAGAACCATTCAGGGATGTTGATGAAAGAGGGAGGTGCTGAATGTTGAAAAATACTTCCTAAGCATCTGTGTGGATGAGTTGCCAAGAGCAGGTGAATGGAGCATGCTTGACTTAAGAGCTCTTGCAGTGCCCTTAAAATTGTTATTTTCATAGTGCTATACCATTTTTTAATAGTAATGTAACCAAATCATTCTGTATTATTTTCTGTCCCCCGAGATGTGTCTCCCTCCCTTTTTAAAGACAACTGTCTTTATTTTTATTTTATTGTTATTTTTCTACATTATTTGTCTTCTGATCTGATACTTGTTTTCTAGTATAATTTTACTCCCGAAATAAGTACAACTCAGGTGTAAGCAGCTGGTACTTTCTGAATGAATCCCTTATTACTACTGTAAGTGGCTTATAAAGCAGTTTACACTTTAAGCAGTGCTCTCAGTTATGGTATCTGACATAACTCTCACAATTGTTCTGTGAGGTAGGCAGTCTCAGTGTCTCTATTCCACAGATGAGGAAGCAGACTCCCCTGGGTAAAGTGGCTCATTATCCCACAGCCAGTGAGTGGTGGGGAAGGTCTTAAACCTAAACAGGCTGGTTGATGTTTAAGTCTGTTATCAGTTAAGAATAATCCACAGTCTTTACTATAGCAAACAGGACATTGTACCAGGGGATATATAAAAAGATTCATATATACTCCTTGGATGAGTTTGGGATTGACTGTACTCTTTAATTGTTTGTGACATTCTTTTTTGTTATTTTTATGTGTGTTTGTGTTTTCTGGTATCTCAAGACTTTTGAAATTATAGTTACTAATTAGAATTTTTTAGTGATAAAAGTTATTTAAACTTCTGATTTTTTGCAGTATGTGACACTAAAAGAGATGCCGGCTGTGCTTGTTTTCAAAGACGAAACTTACTTTGTTTATGACGGTAAGTTCCAAGTCTTTAACTCATGTAAAACATTTTAAAATTAAAATGTCTATTATACGACTTAGGTGGAAAGATTTTGTAAATGCTTCTACTGTTTAATGAGAATAACAGTTCTCATTACTTGAATGACTGATGTTTTGGGGTTTTTCACCCTTCAACTTTTAGTTGTTATTTTTATTCCGAGCTTTACCTACACAACATTTCTTTTTGTTGTTTGTTAAATTGTATGTGTTTTTGAGGAATAAATTCTATGTGATTTTTATACATTACTTTAAAATGTTCAGAATTAGTTTTTTTGAAGTAACGTTTCAGATACAGAAAAGGCTTGAAGAAGTAACACGTGTTCAATAGTGTTGAAGCCCCTGTGTTTCCCTCCGTAGCGGCATTTCCCCTTAGCTGTTAGAAATAACCACTTACCTGCTATTCAGCATTTCTTCACTGAAGCAAATACTTGGTCTACTTTTAAAATATTTTAATTGTAATATCAAACATACATCATAGTAGAGAACGGTAAAGCCCTGCATACCCATCACCGAAGTTAAACACTTACCAAGATCTTTGCCCATCATGACATTTGCTCTAACTTTAACTTTGAATTTGTTGAAGTACTTTAAAGCAAATTGTAGTGGCATTTCATCAGGGCTTTATATTACGCATCTCTTTACATAATGCAGACTTTTTATTTGCAGATAAACCACATGCAGCTACAACAACTAACATCATTCCTTGGTATTTTGAAATGCCTACTTTCATGTTTTCCAAACTGTGCTGAGATACCCCAGGGCAGTGCAGCAAACTCACAGGGGCTACAGGGGATATTTTAAATTTCAAGGGAAACGGTGAAACTCGACATCTGTAGGACACCACAAAGCCACTCAAAAGCAAAAGTGAGTGGAGTGCAGTCTTAGCTGATAGCGTTCTTGCTAGCGTTCTAAATTCTAATTCAATAACATTTAAAATCCAATTTCTTGTTCTCACTAACCGCATTTCAGTGCTCCGTGGCCTCCTGTGGCTTGTGGTTACCATGTTTGAGGCCAGATAGGGAACACCCATTCATTCAGAAATACTCTAGAATGTAGATTGGATGATGATGAGGTTTAGGGTACAAATGATCCCATCACCCAGGTAATGAACATAGTACCCAATAGGTAGTTTTTTAGCCCTTGTCCTCCTCCCCGTCTCCCAAGTATCTGTTGTTCCCATCTTTATGTCCACATGGTACCCAGTGTTTACCGCCTACTTCTAAATGAGAACATGCAGTATTTGAGATGGTTTATTTTCAAATGAAATTCAAATTGATCACTGTATGCAATCTCATAGAAAATTTGCTTTTAGCATGGAGTGGACATTGTGGCCCAGTAATCAATTTCTAGTTTTATGTTTATTTTCCTAATTTGTAAATTCGAATCCATAAATACTTTTAAGATTTGCATTGCGTCACTTATTTTATGGGTTTGATAACTTGAAAATGTTTTGTTTAGCATTGCAAGAAAAAGCATACCTTTCCAGAAGTCATTAAAATCCTATCTTCAACCAGATGTGTTGGTAGGCTTTTATAGACATTTGCTTTACATCACCTTTTTTATGCAATTGTAATAATTTTGAACAATTACTTCAGAATTATATTTCTAATCAGGATGTAATATTTCTCTTAGATATTATATTTTCTACCTGCTTAGCAGAGGAATTATTTTATATTGGAAAAAAGCTAAGGTACTATAATTTTATATGTGTGTTAGTTGTACCTTTGAGAAAGAGCTGTAAACTAGGAAGACTGTCATAAAGAGAGAAGAGCAAAGAAATTGTAGTAAAAATTACCTATAGTGCCATGACCCGAGTATAACCATTGATCCAGGGTAACCATTTAGGAATAACTGACTTCATTTTACCATTCTATGAATTTATCTTTTCGTACTTTTTTTTTTTTACAAAATTACAGTTACACTGTTATATATTGTATAATAACCTATATTGTTTTGTAATCTGTTCAGTTATACGTTTTTTTGAAAATTTATAAATGATCTTTCTTGACATATACCAAAATTTATTTAAATTATCTCCAATTTAGGATATTTTGATTATTTCCTTTATTTTGAATTATTTTTATGCTATTTTTAATGATGCTATAAATGAAGATTGCTTTGTGCATTAATCCTTCTATACATTTGATCGTACTCTTGCAATAAATTCCTAAAAATAATATTTATGGATGAATGATTCTCTGTCAGGCATTTTATACCTGTTACCAGATTAAAGCTATTATAACTATCTTAAACTCATATTTATACTATAATTTGTTAACCTTTGTCTTGGTTTTAAGAGTATGAAGATGGTGATCTGTCATCATGGATCAACAGGGAAAGGTTTCAGAATTACCTTGCTATGGATGGCTTCCTCTTATATGAACTTGGAGACACAGGTAACAAGCATATGTACAAGTCTCCATCACATTACATGATTTTTCTGTGATTGATTATTTAAAATCTTATTTTGTAGGAAATGAATTTAAGCTCTATTTCCTAACTTATTTTTTTATTTTAGATCTGAATGCCAGTTCTTTATGAGAACATAAACTGATATTACCAGAAGATATACCTTTGCATGTGGGTCAGTGATTAAAGCGATGGTTTACTAATAGAACTGATGGTGGCAAGAAAAACAAAAAGCCTGGGTAATAAGAGAGTGAGAAAAATAACCAACTAAGAAGCTATACACAGGAGACTGATTTTGTGATAGGAGTTAAGATAAAACTTAGCACAACCTATTTATAAGGCCTGCTCTTACCTGTGAAAGGGAAAAATGTAAATTACATTTGGCATGGTTTCTTAAAGTTACACTGTTGCAAATGTCAGGCAATGCAAATATAAACACAAATACAAAAATGAAAGCTATAAGAAGCCGATTATATGGTCTCAGATGCAAACTATAAAAATTATAAGAAGCTAACTATAAGTTTTAGGAGAAAGTGTTTTATAAATTTATAGCAAATTAGAAATGAGAAATCTTGGTTATTGGTGCCACATTTGTTTCCATTAGTAACTTTATGATAAATAGCCTGGAAGTATAGTTTTTGAGTAAAACAATGAGAAAATTTTATTCAAGACTCAATTTTTTTTAAATATAATAGGCGTAGAGTTTCTTCTTTATGATAGCCTGCTCTTAAATCTAATTAATGAAAATTAGAGACATTCTTACACGTTCTCCTGTTTTTAACATTTTGGGGGATATTTCTGTTTTGTTCCTGAGCTTGCTTTTAATGTTCTGTGTCTAGTGATATTTCTGTCTTTGCTTATCTTTACAGAAGGAGCTGTGTATTAGCTCATTATTGGAAGTTGCTGGGGACAGTGTCAAAGACTGTGGTTTTACTTTCTGATTCTGGTTTTTTGTTGTTGTTTTTTTTTTTTTTGAGAAGGAGTCTTTCTCTGTCGCCAGACTGGAATGCAATGATGTGATCTCGGCTCACTGCAACCTCCACCTCCCTGGTTCAAGTGATTCTCCTGCCTCAGCCTCCCGAGTAGCTGGGACTCGGTGCTTGCCACCACGTCCAGCTAATTTTTGTATTTTTAGGAGAGACGGGGTTTCACCATGTTGGCCAGGATGGTCTCGATCTCCTGACCTCATGATCCTCGCACTTTGGCCTCCCAAAGTGCTGGGATTACAGGCGTGAGCCACCGTTCCTGGCCTTTTTAATTATTTCAGACTCACATGAAAGGAAAAGGGAGAAATGTAGGAATATAGTAGTTTTGCTTGTATAGTAATTATAGGAGATAGCATGACCTTGAGGTGATTCAAACAAGTGGCTTTGGCTCAACTGAACACATCTTTTCCCAGATGAATTTGGAGACAGAAGTGTGCTGTGGCAGTGTTCTTTTGTGTGTCTGACATAATTGCCCTTGTTAGGCATCAGCTGTGGTCGTGCTCCTGCTCTTCACCCGACCTGTCCTCTTATGTTAGCACCACAGCAGCCTCCCGATGCTCTGCGGCTTCAGACACCTCGTGTCTTTCTCAGAAGTTCTAACTCTTGCCTACATCTCCAGCCTCATTTCACTCTAGCCTCTCCCCACACTTTTCCTTCTTGAGGCACACTAACCTTTTATTTTATTTTATTATTGTTACTATTATTTTATCATTTTTACCCAAGTTTGCTTGATAACAGTTTCTTGAAAAGGCTATGCCACTTGCACCAAAGCACCTTTTTACATGCTTTTTTCTTTGTTTGGAAATATGCAGTTAATTCATATTCATCCATCAAACTCAGACCAAATACTGCTTCCTTAGGAAAATCTTTACTGACCCCGTCAAACTACATTAATTTACGCTATAATTTTTTTTATAGCAGCATATTCTTATTTTTAACAGGACATTTATTTGATGAAAATGTCTACCAGTTCTACCGTATTGTGTTTTCACAAGCGCAGAGCATTGTCTGTGTTTGCTCATCACCATGTCCTCGTAACCAGCCCAGTGTGTGGTACATTATTTAACACTCAATAATTGTTGAATGAGTATGTGAGAAACTGTGGCTGTGTTTCTTAGAATCCTGTTGGTCTGTGGGAGAATTCTCTGCATGTTGTAGACATTTTGAAAAAAAAAAACTCAGAGGCATTTGAAAATTAAAGAAGCCTATAATACAAAAAAATGAATAGTAGATGAGATATTTCAAGAAGGTAGATACCATTGTGAACTGTTTTCATCAGAGAGTTAAAAGAAGATTAAAGATTGTGTAGAATTTAAACAGGTGTTGAAGCAGTATGGAATTAGAAGCAGCATTAAAATACAGGGATAATACTAAAAGATTATTGATTTAATCCTACTTGTATGTACCTGCTCTGAACCAGGTTTATGTCCGTATTTCTGTGCGTCTAATCTTACTTAACTCTCCCGATACCTCTATGAAATATGTATTAGTTTTTGAAAATAGGTTGAAGTTTACTGAGGCACTTCCCTGTTCCCCTGCGCCTTGGTATGGTGCCTGGAACATGATGGACACTGCTAGATAGCAGTGTGTGGTTTTCTGATTCTAACACCACTCTTCTGGTTATTACATCATGCCAGCTTCCTAGAGGATATCAGGATACATATGCTTTATGTTGTATTTAGGGTTAAGTAAATGTGAGTCAGTTTAATTCTGCCTATTGTAACTGGCAAGTACTGAATCATGGTACCAAAGTCAATGGCCATGTAAAAATCATTTTCTTATTCTTCTAGACCATTGTTTTAGAGCTACAATAATTCTTAGCAAACTTGTTTTTAATCAACTTATTTCCTATGCTTTTAGCCTTTGAAAAAGTTATCTTAGTCAATTTGTAGGGTGCAAGGAAAAAATACAATTCAAGCTTGTAAGTTGGTATAAAAAGTACAATTTTAGTGTATAAATTATTACATATTTACTCGTATTTACATTTTGGGGTGGGAAGTGGAAGGGAATTTGTCACCTGGGTTGACTAATTCACTGATTGACTCTACAAACATATACCATAATTTGTTGATTTAATTTGATATAACGTGTAGGGTGATTGGAATTAAATTCTAGAAATACTTTACAATTTCCTACTCAGAACTAAAGTGTTGATTGAACAGTTTGTGTAATAAGGGTGATTGAATTCAAATGTGTCATTCTTTATTTCAGGAAAGCTTGTGGCTCTTGCAGTTATTGATGAGAAAAATACATCAGTTGAACATGCCAGGTATAATGCCTCGATATGGTTTTAAGCTTCAGATGGTCATTTCAGACTACATGGCTTTAGATAGACTTGATGTGGTATCTTACTTTTCCTGCAGCAATTAGATGTAAGAGAACAGATACTGTCATTGGAAAATTCTATTTTTCAAGTGCAGATGACCAGTTCCTATGTTTGTTCTTCTACAGATTGAAGTCAATTATTCAGGAAGTTGCAAGAGATTACAGAGACCTCTTCCATAGGTAGGTGCTTATATTCTGAGAGATTCCTTTATGTTTTTTTTAATACAGTTTTGTAATTTAATAAAGCAAACTTACTAGTATTCATGCTTTTAGAGGTGAATCAAGGAAGGGAAGTATAGCAGTAGTTCTCACTTATCCACAGGAGATGCATTCAAGACCCCCAGTGGATGACTGAAACTTTGCATAGAATGGAATACTACGTATACTATAATTTTGTCTGTACCTACATACCTGTGATAAAGTTTAATTTATCCATTAGGCACAGTAAGAGATCAACAGTAATAATAAAATAGAACAATTATAACAATACACTATAATAAAATTATGTATATGTTTATTTCTGGAATTTTTCATTTAATATTTTCAGACCATGGTTGACCATAGGGAACTGAAATCACAGAAAGTGAAACTGGATAAGGGGGGACTACTGTATAGCACATTGCATTTTAGCATGAATTGTCTGGATCTTGAAATTCACTGATGGTATGTCCTGCAAGTTAAAAAAAAGAAACAGTTTGATCTATAATTTGTATCATACCTGGCTTCTTGATACGATTTGAGATGCATTTTATGTAAATAAAATATGCAAATGTAGTTATAATTGGAGATAAATGAGCAATCAGAAGTCAGAGATAGGCAGACGATTATTCTAACAGAAACTCAAAAGAATCACTGAATAAAAATGGCATCAGAAATACATGTATTTTTACTATGCTGAATCATTGTTGCTACCATAAAAAAAGACAGTCAATATAAATGTATTTTATTATTGAATTATTATTTCTTTCCTATTCTGAGTCTTCTAATAATGGGTCATTGTATAGTTTTCTTACATAGTATGTAGCGTCTTTTGATTAGTCCTTTTTTTTTTAGGGAAAATGGGTAATTTTTCTTAAACATATTTCAGATAGATTAGCTTATATTTCCCTGAATTTTAAATATGCATAAACCAAGTAGAAATGTCTTAGAATTTCCTTTACTCGTGTATTTGTATCTCAGAAGCCAGTAAAATTTACACTCTTAGCAGTATTTATTGTATATGATTTACATGTGAGATGTTTACAGTTTCTGGGCTTACTGAGGCCTAATGTTAAGTTCATTGTTTTTTTTTTACTTTTTTGATATTTAATGAGCTTTCTCTCCCCACCCCCTTGCCTTTTATTTATTTATTTTTGGCTGTCGTTTGTTAGGGATTTTCAATTTGGCCATATGGATGGAAATGACTACATAAATACCTTGCTGATGGAGTAAGTAAAGTGCTGAATGATTTTGCTATCAAATCTTAATATTATTAAATTTGTTTCTGAGATACAGGTAGAAGGATTAAATAGCTGAAAAAAAGCAAACAGTTGACATATTCAGATACAGATATTTTCCCATTAAATATTTTACTTTAGTTTTCAAATTCTGTATTTGAAACTTACTGACTTTAATATTGGTCTATAGTAAAAAGAAAAAAAAATTATCTCCTGATTTAATGTTTTCTCATATTCTGAAAAGAAGCCATTTTTCCAAAACTTGTAAATTTCATAGCTTCTGCTTAATACATACCTTGAGAAGTTCAGTTTTAATGGGCAATATAACTATTAAATAGAAAATGTTTAGCATTCAAAAACTAATTGTTGTAGAATTTAATAGACAAATAACTTTGTAAGAAAATGTGCAATTTTAAAATTTTTATCTCTTTAAAATTATGTAGACTATTAAATAGAAAATGTTTAGCATTCAAAAACTGTTCTAGAATTTATTTTAGTAGACTAAATTTGTAGGAAAATGTGCAGTTTTTAAATAATTTTTATCTAAAATTATGATTTAAAGATTTAATTTGCCACTTCACAAGACTGATATTAGAAAACATTTACCAAACCCTGTACTGAATTAATAAATTTGAAACAAGAACCCACTCTATTCAGTGAACATTTAGTGAGTATTTACTGTATGTTGTACACTGTTAAACACTGTTGATGGAAAAATGAATAGAGTTCCTGTCTTCAAATGCTTATAGTCCACTGGATAAGACCACAAATGTTAATTACAGAACTGTATGAAAAGATCTATGTAGGACAGGGCTCTGGAACATAGAGACACTTTCCCGCCCTCCACCCCCGCCACACACACACACACACACACACACACACACACACACACCCCCAGTACACACTAAGGTGGAAAGGCTCAAGAAATGTTTTCTGGAAGAGGCAATAATTAAGAAACGTCTAAAGAGTGAGAAGTTAGGCAGAACATAATAGCAAGTATGACAGGGCTTAGGAGAGGGCTAGAGAAATAAGCTAGCCTCTAAATGAAGATGGGGAAATCTCACTAGAGACACACTAACTCTTAGCCGCATTGAGGGCCCAGTGGAAGTTCAACAACACGATGCTGTGTTGGTTTTCTCTCACTTTGCTTAGTATCATAGATCTAGCAAATGCCTTCATTCGTTATTGTAATATATTAGATTATTTTGGTGTTCTCTATTTTCTGAGTAAGAACACTGAGCGAGGAAGGGGGTGAACTTACAAATCCAAGGTAACAGTCATCATTTTCAGCTAAAATCTTGAAATATAATTAGTATCACCTTACTTCATTTATTATCCCTCTCATTTCAGTAAGAACTTAAGAGGATTTGCCAAAGATTAAAGTACCAGATGTGGGATATAATGAAGAATCAAGACAAAGAAAAAGTATCTATACAATTATTAAAGGGACTGTTGACCCTTGAACAACATGAGTTTGAATTGTGCAGATCCACCCGTAGGAATTTTTTTTCAATACATATATTGTAAAAATTTTTTGAGATTTTTGATAATTTGAAAAGACTTAAAGATGAATTGCATATCCTAGAAATACCAAAAAAAATTAAGAAAAAGTTATGTCATGAATGCATAAAGTAAATGCTAGGTCTGTTTGATCATTTTCTACCATAAAATAAGCACAAATTTATTAAATATCTTCTGTAATTATAGCTACTGAGATATAAATGAATATCAGAATACTTTGCTGTGTTTAATGTATATTTTGATTTGTTTTTATATTTTCAGTGAATTGACAGTCCCAACTGTAGTTGTACTGAATACTTCAAACCAACAATATTTCTTGCTGGATAGACAGATTAAGAATGTTGAAGACATGGTCCAGTTTATAAATAACATTTTGGATGGCACAGTAGAAGTAAGTTTTTCACTTCTGTTTCAAAGGGATGATGGACTGGGGTAGAGGAGAAACTAGTTCATTTCTTTACTTCTGATTCTGAAAAGAATAGTTGGCCATCACCCAGAGTAGAGGGCTGGACCTCCATACATTGCTTCTGTCCAATTATAGGCAGAATAGAGTTACATTCTCCCAGATACAGAAGGTTCTTCTATGGCAGAGGTTGCTAAAAGATGGAAATGTCCTTTTAGGGGTTATTTGGAGGGTATTTTTGGTTGTCACGGTGATGGGGAGGTGCTGTTGGCATTTAAGGTTGAGGGCTAGGGATGCTAGGAGGTCTGCATTGTGTGGGGTAATCTTAATAGTGAACTTGCCTGTCTCTTAGTATGTTTCTAGGTCCAAAAGTACAGTTGGATTAAGTTGTTAGGACTGGTTTTCTAAGAAAATCTGCAAATAAGACCACAATTTCTCAAGAAATGAGGAAATTTATTGAGAATAAAAGCTCCCATGCAGAGTTCTAGACTTAATCCTATAAAATATTTCTCAGAAATAAGTGAATGGATAGTCTTAATTTTATATTTTTTTCCTATAAACTTTAACTGCAGTGTTTTTCAGACTGTGAATTGCAACCTGTATTAGAAAGTCATGAAACCACTGCAAGTCACAACCAGGTTGTGACCAGCATGCATCTTAATTCAATAGACTAGAATAAAATTTAAAAGAAAGAGCCTTCATTTTTTTTTGTGAAATTTAATTATTATGTTTTGAGAGTTGTTTCAGTTTTACACAAACTTTATATAAAATTTGCTCACAGAATAACATAACTACTTTCGGTCAAGGTGAAGAAGTTTGAAAAACACTCTTAATCAAACAGAATATTTTTGAAAATAGTTGAAATGAAACTCACCTATATAATCAGGCTTTTATTTTTAAGTTAGTGGAATGCAACTCAGACTGTTTAATAACAGATTTTATTGTCTCATAGAGCTTGGAAATTTGAAAAATGAGCCAGGTTGCAGGTATGGCCGAATACAGGATTTGATTGATTTTCATCAGGAATTTTTCTCTCTCTTCCTTTCAGCACTTTCATCCTCAGGGAGCCTCTCCCTGCACAGTAGCAAAGGTATCCTGCAGCTCTGGTTTTGCAGTCCCAGCTAAACTCAAAAGCTGGTTAGGCTGTACTCAGGGGTGGGTGAGCTTCAGCCAAGCTACGTGGGTTACGAATAGAGGAGGAGGAATGTTTTAGAGTAGAATCAGGGTGAGTTAACACAAGCAGGCAAGAGGAATGCTGGACATGAAACAGACAAAAAACATCAACATTAAATGTTTACCACATGGCCTTTTCAGGTGATTATGTAATATTTTGGAGTCAACCATTTGGCCTGCGATTACAAGGTTATGTAACACCAAATAAATGAAGTAATAGTACTTAAGTAATTTATTTTTCTTTTCCTTTGTTTGAAGGCCCAAGGAGGTGATAGCATTTTGCAGAGATTGAAAAGAATAGTATTTGATGCCAAATCTACTATTGTGGTAAGTTGTGACAGTTTATGTCATTGATAATGAAGAAGATGTAGGTTCTTTATGTCTAGCTGTGTTAATGTTAAAAATCTGAATTTGAAAAGATTAGGTCAAAATATGTCTTTTTAATTTGCAGGATATGACTAGTCAGTGTTTAAGAAAATATATTCATTAGGTGGAAATTGTTTCTGATTATATGATTGATGAGTTAAAACTAAAATTCAGAATCAATTAACTTGATAATATAACTTAAAAGATTTTATTTCTGCAACCTACCATGTAAACTTTACTTAGTAATTTCCATGATTTGTTGAAAGTGTGGATAATAGGAAATTTTTAGTTCCATTACGTGCTGTCTTCTGTAAATTGGTCATTTTTCTTGAAGAAAACGATGTGTGCTGGGAAGTCACTTTTTATTTTGCAGGAGTCAAAATAAAATTTTAGATCTTAAAGTTTTAAACATCCCTGTTAATTCTGTACTTTTCCCTAGTTGGTAAATAATTAAGATTATTTACAGATGTTTTTCCTTCTTCCCTTTTTCTCTCCTTCCTTTTTTTTTTTTTTTTTATTCTTTTTATAGAAGACTTTAAATGTGGAATTAAAATGTGATGGATCAAATCCTTTCTAACAGTGTTTACTTTCATTTGTTTGTCCCAGTGTTTATTCACAGTTGTTATATGTAAGTAGAATATCAACACTGGTAGATGAATTGACATGTCTGCCCCTAATTACCTGTCTCTCTTACTTTCTAAATATATTTCCTTGACTTTCTTCACTGTCACCTCGCACCTGATTATTTCTGCCGTTCTAATTTCCTCTTCCTTTCACTCTATCAAACTAATTAGATCAGTTGATGTATTTCCCCTGGATTTCTTTGAAGCATCCCTTCCTTAATATTCTCCTTTCCGTGCTGCTGTGAGTATCACTACTCCCCTGCTCCTGCCCCATCTCTCCAGTCAGTGTTTCTCAGCATCCCTTTCCTCTCTTTCCTCTTTGCAGTCCTTGAATCTGAACCTTCTTGCTTGAAACTCTTAAGAAATTGTTCTTCCTCTCCCAGCTTTAACTGTCAATCAACTTGACAGTGGAGGAATTCCTAAATATGTTTGAGCCCTAAACTTAGTTCCTGTTGTCCTTCTTGAGCTATTACATGGGCATTTTCATTCATTGTGGCCCAAAGCAATCATGAAAATATAGCTAACATTTATTATTTAAAAGTAAATTCTGGGAGTCTTTGGGTTTTTTTCCTTGCATAGTATCCTTCAGTTTGTTGTGTTTTCCTGTTGCCACAAGCATGGATTGAGCCCTAATCACATTCTGTCTCGCTGCTGCTCTCTTTCACCTGGTTTCCATACTTCCACTTGCCCAGTCTCCAATCTATATTGTATTCCACTACACAATTAATATTACTAAAATAACCGATTTTAATCACTTTCCTTCCCTTTTCCAGGGATATACATCAGAATACTCTGTCCATCTAAAGTATTTTCCTCATTGGTTTTTGAATATTAGCTTTTGCTGATGCAAATTGCCTGGTGCTCACCTGTCCCGTATCCTGCCTCCTTCTCACTCATCCTTAAATTCCTGCCTAAAACACATCTTTATTCTGTGAAACTTTCTTCTCTTACCTCAATCCAAAGTGATCTTTTTCTTCTCTGAACTTGTCTATGTTCTCAAGTTATCGTTGCAATTCATGCAGTATATTCTAGTTGAAAATCCTATTCATTAAAATTACTCTTACTTTTCTGGGAGCTATGAACACAGTATGTAAATTGAGGGAAATTAGTCAATGAAGCTTTACTGCTAACCAGATAAGTGAAAAATACTAAAAATGTCATGTGAAGAGAATATGTGTGTACCCTCTTTGTGGTAAATAACCCAGCCTTCTCCATAAGCAGATTCCTGTAGTTCAGGAAACAACTCTAAAGCTGCTGGTTGCACATAGTAAGCATCTTAAAGAGACCTTTGTGGTTGCTGTGAGAAAAATCAGTGTCTTTAGGAAAGGCTATAGAATATTTGATGCCTTTTTCTCCTGCTGATAGCTGGTTCTACACACACATGCGTATGTATGTGCATATAGAAATTATATCTCTTAACAGTGTCTTTAACATGGTAGTTACTGCTGAAGTTATTGACTTTGATTCATTGGAACTAAAAACAAGTTGACAAGCAACAAGAGAAATCTATAGTGGTTTCAAGTTCATGTCATGCTTTATATATCAGAATTACATATGAAGGGAACTGAGTTTTAATTCTCTTTCCACAGTCTATATTCAAGAGCTCACCACTGATGGGCTGCTTTCTCTTTGGCCTGCCACTGGGTGTCATCAGTATCATGTGCTATGGAATCTACACAGCCGACACAGATGGAGGTTATATAGAAGAACGATATGAAGTGTCTAAAAGTGAAAATGAAAACCAAGAACAGATAGGAGAGAGCAAAGAACAGCAGGAGCCAAGCAGCGGAGAATCTGTGGTGCCTACAGTGCAGGAGCCCAAGGATGTATTAGAAAAGAAGAAAGATTGAGACTTGATTACTATAAAATATTTGATAGGACTTCAAATTATTAAAGAGTCTATTTATTGAATTTAGACATTTAATCATGATCTTTACAGAAAAGAACATGTTATTTGTATTTTGCTAATATCAACTGCATGGATTAAAGTAGTCCCTCCATACATGGGGAAGTGTTTGGAGCAAAGAGATGAACAGTTTGTCTGAAACAAACACAGAGCACTCCATCAAAATTTACCTGATATTTGTGATTAGAACACATCAGTTCTATTTGCATGTTTCTCTATCTGAATATTCTGTGACAAAAAGTTAAGATTCTTGGGCAGAATATTTAAATTGGTGAGTCAGGTAGAAGATACATGTGTGATATAGAAAAGTAATGCCTCCCCTGCTGCCATTCATTTGCCTCATATATTTTGGATAATATTTATATGGACAAAAGTAAGTCCTTAAAATTTAGGCACTTTAAGGAGAACTAATAACTTTTTCCATGTATCAAATTAAGATTGAGGTTAAAAATAATGTGGTTTTATATAGCATAGTGATTTTATTTTGTTAGTTATTTTTAAAGGAGAAGAAATGTTACTTTTTAACTTTATACTCAGTTGCATTATCATAAAATTTTCATATGGACCTAGATAATGGGGAAAAAAGTCTTGTGATTGACTTTCGCAAAATGAACAGGGTTTACCGAGAGTAGAGGTTTCAACCCATTCCTTGGATTACTCTTAACGGGTATTTCATCTGTCATTGTAGGTTGGGAAGGGTCTCTGTTAATCCTACCCTGCTTTAGCCAGAACAGCCTAGTATTTTATTTCTATTTTATATATTGAGATTTCTTCTAACATTTCCTTTGATAAAAATCTACTGCTTTTTGAAAAGTAGTATGTATCATATTTTTATGTTTACAGTGTGTTAACTTTATGGTAACTTATACTCCAGAATACGTATGTTTGTACCCACAGACACGTAAAGTTTATTGACACATCTATTATGTAATGCTGTAGACCTGTCCGTGTCTGTTTCATAATGAATAATGAGTGACATCAGCATGTCCAGTGACAAGTCACATCCAGTGGGAAAAAAGTGATCAGCCGGTTACCTTCTCCATTTCCTTAGTTCTGTCACCCATTTCATCAAGTGACCTCTCATCTTCTGTAAACTAATACAGGAATTCTATCCAAAGCAATGTCTAAAAACCCTTTTTTTAAAAGTAACAGTTTGGTATGCTTATTGTAGATAAATTATTTTTGAGGCCTTCATTTTAGCTAAGTTTAGAATTTATGTTAGGCAACTAAGATTTGAGTGGCTATTCATTGAGTAATTTTCTACTATATTTTATTGAACATTTATTTAAAAATATGTAACTCATGGTCAAAAAATAGGTGATTCATGGTCCCGACACTGAAGTTGTTTAGCGATTTAGTCATCAAGGGCAGTCTTCTCTTGTTTCTAATGCCATACTAATCAAGACAGTATGGACACTTGTATCTTAATTACCAAGGAATTACTAGTAATTGTTTTATTTTATCCATGTACTCTTAGTATTTAATAATTAAATACCTATTCTTAGTGCTTGACACTCCATATTTCTGTTTTTTGGAAATGAAACAAATATGCAGTCCAAAATTCAGAAACTACTAGAGTGAAATGCTGTTAAGTGGAAACCGGAGATAAATGCTGTTATTTTAACAAGTAGATTCTTTTCCAAAGAATAATGAGTGATTCTTGGGAAGATAAATTTTAATGTTCCCAATAGTCAAGCTTGTTTTGTAGTAGTGAAAAGCTTACATGAGTACGGGTGCCTCATTTGAAACTCAGCCTAGTAAGGAAGTGAAAACTTAGCAGTCAGTGACATGGGGAAATAGCTGTAGAAAGTGTCATCTATTTTTTTCGTATTTATAGTTAATCATCTGCATATTTTTGTCTTGTTGATCATTACCTGTAAATGAAAGACCTTAATAGGAAAAAAAAAAAAGAGTAAAGCTCAGTGTGAATGCAAATATCCAGTGATCTTCCTTTGTATTCTGTGATGTTCTTTATAAATGAATGCCTCAGTTCTCTGCTACCCTTTTCACAGCTTTGTACTGTTGCCTTATATTGTTTGTGCTTTTAAAGTGTGTCTATTGGGAAAACAAAATGTGTAGGTGGTTTGTAAGTGAATAATTTTTATTTCTTTTTGTATTAAAATTTTGCTTTTTTTTCTACTTTGGGAGATGTTTTTTACATTGTCAGACTACTCACAAAACAGATTTTAAAATTTGTTTGCTCGTGTGCTTTTCCCTTCAATGTGATATCAGAGATTACTATGAATGTTAGTTTCATTCCATGAAAAATTACTTCCATATAAAGATAGATCTCTTAATAAGTGAATCTAGTGGAAGAACATAGGTATCATTCTAATTCCATGATGAATTTTGTCATGATTCTATGTGAATAATGGGGTCCTTCAGGAAGCTGGAGCTTTTAATTGCAGTGAAGTTCTCTATAACTTCTAAATTCAGATTTCTAGATCCTTGCTTTTGCAGAATTTGGTGCTCAGATAATATTTAAGGATATTTCAGCGAGACAAACTGCATGTTTTTATCAAGTACCCTGTGCACCGCATTATATCTGGCAATTCTTTTTGTTTCATTATATGCATCAATATTTTTCTCAGCTACTATTACCTGAAACTTGTTTAACATGTATTAGACCTAGAATTTTCATTTTCTTTCTCACATAGTTGCTTCCTGGTATCTGATTGAAAAATAACATTAAAATGCCAAATACCTGTGGGATTTAAGGAAGGGTCTATATGAGTAGGTAAATTAGCAGTATTGTTTTTGTTTAGTGGATTTTGTTAGTGACTTTTTTTGTGTTTTGCTTTGGGGCCTTTTTATTTTGGTGTTGTAAAAAGTAACAGATATTTTCATCATTGCTTCATATGACATGGAGTTAGGACAGGGAAAAATCATTCAACTATTCTTATGCATTAAGAGATCAAATAAACCAGTGTGGGATATTAAGACTATCAATTGGTGGGATTAGGCTTGCCATTTTATTTTTATAAATATATATTTTTTCTGAATGTGTCTGAGTCCAAGAGTGGGCAAAAAATAATTTTCTACTTTGGACTAATCTATAGAGGTTTTTGAAAGTCTGCATTACTAACTTGTTGAATTCATGATATTCTGCCTATGGCACAAATTGTAAACCTTTGTTTTTCTAAAATAAAGTAATTGAAAACCTGTAATTGTTATTTTTACTGTGTATCCTGGTTGTTTGCAATAAGAATAGTTCTGTGTTCACGGTGAAACCCTGTCTCTACTAAAAATACAAAAAATCTAGCCGGGCGAGGTGGCAGGCGCCTGTAGTCCCAGCTACTCGGGAGGCTGAGGCCGGAGAATGGCGGGAACCCGGGAGGCGGAGCTTGCAGTGAGCTGACATCCGGCCACTGCACTCCAGCCTGGGCGACAGAGCCAGACTCCGACTCAAAAAAAACAAAAACAACAACAAAAACAAACAAAAAAGAATAGTTCTGTGTTCAAAGACAACAGCTACAGCTGTGTCTTCCAGAAAGTGTTTCCTTGTATTAAAATTACAATTATAGAAACGTAGAATTCTAGAGAAGAGAGAGATCAGATTGCAGTCTCATTCTACTAGATTACAAATCAAGAACCTGAGATTCATAGGTTTGATACAGTTTGTATTTGACCAACCTGATAATTTTAAAGTATTTTTTCCAAAAGCATATCTTATAGTTTATTTTGAGAAGAATTTCAGTCCTTAAATCAACTGCCAAATTATCTTTGACACCACACAACCACATTTAAAACCTCAAGTTTCTAAAAAATTTTGTTTTAAATAGTATCAGGTATATTAGGAAAAAAAGGCTTTATACAAACGTTAATTTTAAAAGTACTTTCGTATGTATACATATATTTTTTTTAACAAGGACATCTCTTTTAATGAGAGTGACTGGCACAGGAATAACAGCATGGACCCACAAACCTGTGAATTTGCAGACTGGCTGGTTAGGATGGGCCTCTTCTAATAAGGGTGGTCAAGCACAGCACATTCAGCTGTTTATAAATTTCACAGGAGTGTGATGGAGGCTTCTCATCTCTGTTGAGTGGCTGTATTGCACTGTGTGTGTGGAAGCTCCGGTGTCAATCTCCCTGGTTCACCTCTTTCTGTCATTTACCTGTGTAAAGTTGAGTGAGCCACTTAATCATTCTGCTCCCGCGTTGTCTAATTGGAGGATGATGGCACCTATCTCGTTGGATTGTGAAGAGAAATGAGTTGCACATGACATGTATTTAGAACGGTGACTGGCATACAGTAACAGCTAAAATATTAACTATAATGTTTTTTAGATTTAATTGATTTCTCACTTTATTTAGAATTTATACCATTATTTACCACAGAGAAAAGCCAAGTCATCAGGAATGTGAAATTCTAATGTTTTAAGTTTGCTTGGCTACTTTCTGCAATGTAAGTTCTAACATTTAGGATAGAAATGAAAAAAATTACTTTGACATAAAAATTAAGCAATTACAAATATTTAGGTTCAGATGTCTTGGAAAAATCCTCTGGTTTTTGTGCTTCTAGTGAAAATGAATATACATAAGCAGATATAAACCAGTAAGATTATTGGTTGATGTATGTGAATAGAAAGACATAAATGTCAGATTTAAAATAATGAATATTGAATATAGATAGGAAAATTATCTGATTTTCCTGCTAGCATACCTCACTGTAGTCAAGTGCTCAACTTTTCACTAAGCTCATCTCTGGTAAACTGAAATGATAACTAATGAGAAGTGGCAATTTTTTGTGTGATTTATTCTGTTTTTAAATTTATTTTTAGAAGCAGAGTCTCACTGTGTTGCCCAGGGTGGAGTGCAGTGGCACAATCATAGCTCATTGCAGCCTAGAACTCCTGGGCTCAAGTGATCCTCCTGCTTCAACCTCCCAAGTAGCTAGGACTATAGGCACACACCACCACATTCAGCTAATTTTTAAATTTTTTGTAAGCAGAGGTGAGTCTCGAACTCCTGGCTTTAAGCAATCTTTCTGCTTTGCCCAGATTTATTCTTTCAATAAACGTTTAAGAAATATCTTTTATTCTATTGAATATACAGCAGCAAAAAACAGTCATAGCTTCAGTCTTCATTAAGTTTTTAGCTACTGTGATTGTTCAGTTTTTACTTAAAATGCTCAATTGGAAATCTTCCATTTTTCTGTTTTTCTTAGTTTCTCTTCTTACACAATCTATTGTTCAACATAAGAGCACTGATAATTGATCTCTGGGACTCAGAGGGTTAGTGACCAAGACAAAACAGAACATACCAGCTTGCTTCAAATATATGAAGGGGTCAGATTTACTCAGCATGTCTGCAACTGTGTTAGTTCTATGGATAGAGGTTAACAGAGAAATTGAACGCAGTTCAAGGTAAGGCAACAACAAAAAGAATATCCCGAGATAAAATGGACTGTTGGAGGCTCAGAGTTCTCACAGTGCAAATGTTTTTCAAGCTAGAAAACTCCTCGGTATTGGTTTCTTCAAGACTGAGATTCTGTGAGTCCATAAATGTAAGCAGTAAAGCCACCATCCATGCCCATGTGTGTGACAGTCTCCTCTTTTAATAACAAAAAGATCCAAAAAGGTTTTTAGCCAACTTTAATATATCAAGTTTTGTTTGGGTGGATGAAAAAGTCCAGTGAAGCTGAATTTATAGAAACTGAGACTATTTCTCCACCCATCTAAATTTTTCACAGGAATCTTTGCATCACTGTCTTAGTTCATAAGTGTCAATGGTCATTTACTAATTTATATAAAAATAGTTTTCTTCTATTAAAGTTGATTTGCCAGTTTCTGCATCTGTTTGATGCAACCACTGGAAATTCTATTTCCAATTATAAACACACAGTCAAAAACACAGTAAACATTTAATAGTTAAAATTATGAGGCTGTATACACAATCTGTGTAACTAATAAATCTGTGTTACATTATTTTATCTTTTTATTTTTATTTATTTATTTTTTTTTGAGATTGAGTCTTGCTCTGTCACCCAGGCTAGAGTGCAGTGGCATGATGATGTCGGCTCACTGCAACCTCCGCCTCCCAGGTTCAAGCAATTCTCCTGCCTCACCCTCCTGAGTAGCTGGGATTACAGGCATGTGCCACCATTCCAGGCTAATTGTTTGTATTTTCAGTAGAGACCGGGTTTCACCATGTTAGCCAGGATGGTCTCGATCTCCTGACCTCGTGATTCACCCACCTCGGCCTCCCAAAGTGCTGGAATTACAGGCCAGAAAGCCAGGATCTGTCTGTGACTTATTTTCTTCAACACCATGTATCTAATCTGTGAGAAATGCCCATCAGTTGTATCTTTAAAATATATTCAGAAACCAAACTTTGCATGGCTTTCAAGACTAGCATCTGGGTTCAGGCCACCATTACCCTTTACCCTGGTAAGGGCTTCCGTCATAGCCTGACTGTGGTCTACTGTTGAAAGAGGAACTGAAGTCATTTTTTTTACAATGTGATATGGTTTGCCTCTGTGTCCCCACCCATATCTCATATTGAATTGTAATCCCTAGTGTTGGAGGTGAAGCCTGTTGGGAGGTGATTGGATTATGGGGACAGATCCCCCTTGCTTTTCTCTTGATAGTGAGTGAATTCTCATGAGATCTGGTTGTTTAAAAGTGTGTGGCACTTCCCCCTTTGCTCTCTCTCTCTCTGGCCGCCATGCGAAGAAGGTGCTTCCTTCTCCTTCACCTTATGTCATGATTGTAAGTTTCCTGAGACGTCCCCAGATTTGCTTCCTATACAACCTGTGGAACTGTGAGTCTCTTCATACATTACCTCTTCTCTTCATAAATTACCCAGTCTCAGGTAGTTCTTTATAGCAATGTGAGAATGGACTAATACACAATATAAGGCAGGTTAAGTCATTTTTCTGCTCAAAACATTCCTTAGTATAATATCCAACATCATTACCATAGCCTATGTTACTGCTTGAATTGTGTCCCCCCAAAATTCATACATTGAAGTCCTAACCCCAGGTACCTCAGATTGTGACCTTATTTGGAAATAGGGTTGTTGCAGATGTAATTAGTTAAGATGAGGTTTCACTGGAGTAGGGTGGGCCCTAATATCAGATAGTTGTGATGTGCAGCATTATTTCTGGGTTCTCCATTCTGTTCCATTGGTCTATGTGCCTGTTTTTGTACCAGTACCATGCTGTTTTGTTCACTGTGACTTTGTAGTACAGTTTGAAGTTGGGTAATGTGATTCCTCCAACTTTGGTCCTTCTACTTAGGATTACCTTGGCTATTCAGGGTCTTTTTTGATTCTTATATAAAGAGGAAATTTGGAGACAGACAAGCACCCGTCGAGAATACCACATGAAGACGAAGGCAGAGATGGAGTGATGATGCTTCTACAAGCCAGGGAATGCCAAAGATGACCAGCAAATCACAAGAAGCTAGGGCAGATGCCAGAAACTGATTCTTCCTCACACCTCTGGAAAAGAACTGACTCTGTGGATGCCTTGGACTTCTAGCCTCCAGAACTGGGAAACTGTTTCTGTTGCTGAAGTCACCCAGTTTGTGGCACTTTGTTATGGCAGCCCCAGCAAATTCAAATAGCTTCTAATGCTTTCCAACAGTCTCCCTGCCTCCCACTGTTAACACATTTAACTCCAGTGCACCTATCTCCTGGCTCATTTCCTTCCAGCTTCCTGACCTCTGCTGTTCCTGGAACACACCCAGATGCTCCTTTGCACTTTCTGGTCCTCCTGATGAGAATAACATTCTTCTTGATACCCACAGGACTTCCTCAATCACTTTCATCACCTTATCATTAATGCCTTTATGACCTACTCTCTGTAAATTGACCTCCTGGCCTCCGGTTCTTCATCCCTTTACAGTGCGCTTTTTTTTTTTTTTTTTTTTTTAGGTTTGGGGATACATGTGAAGGTTTGTTATATTAATATGTTATGGGGATTCATTGTACATAGTATTATTACATCACCCAGGTATTAAGCTCAGTACCCAATAGTTATCTTTTCCTCCTCTCCCTCCTCTGAACCTTAACCCTCAGGTATATCCCAGTATTTGTTTTCTTCTTTGTGTTCACAAGCTCTTATCATTCAGCTCCCACTTACAATTGAAAACATGTGGTATGTGGTTTTCTGTTCCTGTGTTAATTTGCTAAGGATATTAGCCTCCAGTTCCATTGATGTCCCCGCAAAAGACATGATCTCATTCTTTTTTATGGCTGCATAACATTCCGTGGTGTATATGTACCACATTTTCTTGATCTAGTCTGTCATTGATGGGCATTTAGGTTGATTCCATGTGTTTGCTATTGTGAACAGTGCTGCAATGAACATTCATGTACATGTGTCTTTATGGGAGAATGCTTTATATTGCACTGGGTATATACCCAGTAATGGGATTATTGGGTCAAATGGTAGTTCTGCTTTTAGCTCTTTGAGAAATCACCATACTGCTTTCCACAATGGTTGAACTAATTTACATTCCCATCAACAGTGTTTAAGTGTTCAGTTTCTCTGCAAACTTGACAGCATCTGGGTTTTTTTTTATGACTTTTTAATAATAGCCATTCTAACTGGTGTGAGATGGCATCTCATTGTAATTTTGATTTGCATTTCGCTAATGATGAGTGATAATGAGCTTTTATTCATACGCTTGTTGGCTGCATGTATGTCCTGTTTTTCAAAGTGTCTGTCCACATCTTTGCCCACTTTTTAATGGGGTTGCTTTTCTCTTATAAATTTGTTTAAGTTCCCTATAGATTCTGGTTATTAGACCTGTGTCAGATGTATAGTTTCTCCCATTCTGTAGATTGTCTGTTTACTCTGTTGATAGTTTATTTTGCTGTGCAGAAGCTGTTAAATTCAATTAGGTCCTATTTGTCTATTTTTGCTTTTGTTGCAATTGCTTTTGGTGTCTTTGTCATGAAATCTTTGCCCATTCCTAGGTCCAGGATGGTATTGCCTAAGTTATCTTCCAGAGTTTCTATAGTTTTGGGTTTTACATTGAAGTCTTTAATCCATCTTGAGTTTATTTTTGTATAAGGAAGGTGTCCAGCTCCAATCTTCTGCATATAGTTAGCCAGTTATCCCAGCACCATTTATTGAATATGATTTTTTCCCCATTGCTTGTTTTTGTCAGCTTTGTCAAAGATCAGATAGTTGTAGATGTGCAGCCTTATTTCTGAGTTCTCTATTATGTTCCATTGGTCTATGTGCCTGTTTTTGTACCAGTACCATGCTGTTTTGGTTAGTGTAGCCTTGTAGTATAGTTTGAAGTTGGGTAACGTGATTCTTCCAGCTTTGTTATTTCTGCTTAGGATTGTGTTGGCCATTTGGGTTCCTTTTTGGTTCTGCATTTTTTTTTTTTTTTTTTTTTTTTTTGAGATGGAGTCTGGCTCTGTCACCCAGGCTGGAGTGCGGTGGCACAATCTTGGCTCACTGCAAGCTCCACCTCCTAGGTTCACACCGTTCTCCTGCCTCAGCCTCCCAAGTAGCTGGGACTACAGATGCCTGCCACCACACCCAGCTAATTTTTTTGTATTTTTAGTAGAGACGGGGTTTCACCATGTTAGCCAGAAGTGTCTCAATCTCCTGACCTTATGATCTGCCCGAAGTGCTTGGCCTCCCAAAGTGCTGGGATTACAGGCATGAACCACCACGCCAGGCCAGTTCTATATAAGTTTTAAAATACATATTAACTGCTCATTTACTGACTGCTTCTATCCTCAAATGCACTTTAACTGTAAGCTCCAAATAGTCATAGACTTTATCTGTTTTATTTCAAGGCTATATTCCGAGTTTTAGAACATGCTTGGCATGTACTATGCGTTCAATAAATATTTGTCAAATGAATGAGTGAGTGTGGAATCTGTTGTTTTTACATCATGATGTTTTTATCACCAGAGTGTTAAAGTTTTCTGATTTAAAAAAAACAAAAGCATATATTTAATTTTAATTGAAGATTTTAAACGTATGGTACAAAAGCATTTAAGTGCTTACTGACTCCACAGCAAGAAAAATAAGTAATTAACATAAAAGTGTCATTAGGTTTGTAGATATTTTAAATTTTAACGGGGAAGATTTCTTTCATTAGTTAGCTTGGGATCTAAAATCTTAAAATTTGTGTAGTCATTGAAAATAAGAATAGATTTGATGTCAAGTGCTGTGCAAACTTTTATGTAACCAAATAATTTCCATCCCTCAAATACTATGAAATAGTAATTATCTCTTTTGCAAATGCCAGTTTAAAATTGTTAGCCTTTGTGGTGCCAATTACTATATTTTAAATCAGGGATTCTTAACCAGTGATGCATATCAGAATTACATGAGTGTCACCTCAGATGATTTACAAAAACACACATAAACCTTAGCAAATCTTTTTGGTTGGTCTTGGAGGAACTCCCGCTTGAAGCCAGAACAGAAAGAAAAAAATCAGCAGTGGATTTTGGTATGTACTCCAAGTTGTGAACTAATGGTTGAAATGACTGTTAGGAAAGGTAAAAGCGTCAGTGCCTCTGAAAGAAGTTGGATTTTGCAAGATTTCCTTCTGAGCATTCAGAGGTCGAATCCAGTACAAGAACATGATGTGCTTCACAGCCTCCTCACGACAGGCAGCCCCAGTGGAAGCTTCAGGAAAGGGATTTTTATTCTTGTAAACAAGAAAGTAGGTTATGTTCAGCTGGGATTCTTTCTCTTTCTCTCTCTCTCTCTTTTTTTTTTTTCTATGCTCCTTCCTCTAGAGATGAGCAAGGGCTCAAACTGACTTAAATCAGCCTTGGCTTCGAGGGATGTCCGGAGTAGAGGGAGCCCTGGGAGCTGCAGTTCGTTGAAGTTTCACACCTTGTGGCTTCATCGTCATGAGTAATTTATATAGAAAACAAAATTTAAAATAGGAAAAAACACACGTGCACACACACATACAACCTGTGAGAGGGTGTGTCTACTCAGCTGTGTTCTCATAACCAGGTGCAGTTCATTTCTAGATTACTGGACGTTTGTGATCAAAAGTAGTTTCTTCCCTAGGAAAGTGGATTGGATAACTTCAGATGGTAAAAGAAAAAGGAAACAAAATGGGAGCTAAAATTCCCAGCCTCTAGTGGGGTGATGCCTGTTGGAAAGGGAAGAGGAAAGGTACCATGGCTCTGACTCCATTGTTCTGCTTTTGGTCATTGTATATGTTGTAGTTAAAACAATTATAAATATTTCTTATTGTGCATATTTAGAGAGACAAATAGACAAAGCAATTGTGGCTACATGTTTATAACACCTATGTACCCTTTACCTAGAATCATCAATTGTACTCTTCTTGTAACTTTTATATAGGTTTAAAAAGTTATAAAATAAATGCTTTTATTTAAAAAGTAAATACAGTAAGCAATATATTTTTAATTGAGTAATTTTGAATCTGCAGCCAGAGATTTTTAAAAATTATCAAATGTGAGGCTGGGCGCGGTGGCTCAAGCCTGTAATCCCAGCACTTTGGGAGGCCGAGACGGGCGGATCACGAGGTCAGGAGATTGAGACCATCCTGGCTAACACGGTGAAACTCCGTCTCTACTAAAAAAAAAAATACAAAAAACTAGCCGGGCGAGGTGGTGGACGCCTGTAGTCCCAGGTACTCAGGAGGGTGAGGCAGGAGAATGGCGTAAACCCGGGAGGTGGAGCTTGCAATGAGCTGAGATCCAGCTACTACACTCCAGCCTGGGTGACAGAGCGAGACTCCGTCTCAAAAAAAAAAAAAAAAAAAATCAAATGTGATAGAAATATACATTATGCCTTTAGACAGAATGCACTACAGCAGCATTGTACATGGGTCTGTAAAAGTACTGTCTCAAATGACTTAGATGCAAAATGCCTTTATGTGAGATGAAAACCTTGATATCAAATACAGATAAGAAAGGTTTGGACAAAATCGACTAATGGAGATTTTAAAAAGGCTTTTGCTACTAATAATAAATTAATAAATTATGCTGAAAAGCCATGAGCCTAGACTGAAAGGTTTATCCCTTTTATTCAACTTGGAAAACAACAATTATTTATGTAAACAGTTTAAAATTTTTAAGGAAATTATTAATACATAATATCTGACTACTGTTGCTTAGAATATATCTGAGTATTACTAATTCTCACACAACCAATCCAGATCAACAGGTCTTTGATGCATACACTGACTTTTCTTGAGGTGTTAATTTCATCCTCCATCGTGGCCACATAAGACATTGTATAAACTTAGGTTTGATGCTTAATGTACAGAATTACACTATGAATGAATTAAATCAATTTATTTATCTATCTGTTGCAAATCTAATGACATTTTTTCTTTGTAGAGACAGGGTTTTGCTATGTTGCCTAGGCTGGTTGCAAACTCTTGGCCTCAAGCCAATCTGCCCTTGGCCTCCCAGTGTGTTGGGATTATAGGCATAAGCCACTACCCTCAGTCTGATGACATTTTTAAGAGTTGAAATTGTGTTGCCTGGGCTCAATGCTCAATAAGAGTTTGAATGAAAGCATCATTGAGTAAATCAGTGAATGGATAGATAGATAAGATAGAATTTTCAAACAATAAACAAAAGAATGTCATAAATACCCTAATAATACGGCCCTTAAAAACATTCAAATAGAGACTGCTGTGTTTATTGGCAGTTACTCATGAATGACTATACACACATACAAATTTAAAAATTATATGTTTTCATATATTGATTATGACAAAGTAAACATTTCCACTACATGTTTCCATGAAAATTAGAAAACAAAAATAGAAACATGTCATATGTCCAGAGACAGCCAAATTAAAAAGTATAATGTATCTTTGAAGCAGAAACACTAGGAGATGTGTACCCCCTCAATCTCCCCCGCTCCCCCTCACCCCACCGACACACATTTACTGTGGGACTTTGAATTTACACAGTGGGTGGGAGCAGGTTGAACATCTCTGTAACGCTATGGTCTTTACATCTGCTGCCTGAGCTTTGCATCTGCTGCCTGAGCTTGAAACCCATCTCAGTTCTTGTTGCCATGGATCATGGTGCTTTGAGAGCCCTTCCAAAGCCTTCCTGATGGTGCTAAACCCAAAATGTGACTGAGAAGCAGCAGGAGGACCTAGATGAAGGTGGAACATCTTCAGACCCAGCCATGCCTCCCATTGAGGAGGTGTCAGAGGTCAGTCGTGTGTGTGAGCTGGAAAGAAGTCAAGACATCTTGACTTCTGCCCTCACTCTCACATAAGATCACTTTGTGGTTCATCTTCAGAGGAATAACGCAGGACAGGAATTCGGAAGTATTCTGCATAGCCAAGTTGACACATTAGAAAGCCACAAGAGGCCACCTGCGGCCACCAGCAGTCATACACATGGTGCTATAATCCTGAACCACACTTGATCACCAAATAAAGATGGTATCTAAGGCAAGCTTCTGTTTAGTGTAACACTATGTTAAGTTCTACTAACACAGCTTACGGTAGATAATAAGGGGATAAGAGAAATGAAAAAAACAAAAATGTTTATACTCTGAATAGCATGTGTGTATGTGCATATATAAATATATATCCATTTCAAAACTAAAGAAGAAATACTCATGACTATTACAATCCTTGTTTCTACCACTGGTCATATGATCGTAACTGTATTTATAACCACCTCCTTCCATTTCCCATCCCATATTCTCTTTGCCCTCAGCAATTCCCAGCTGGCCACTGTTCCTTGCCTAATGAGGTAATGTAAAATTTCTTTTTGGAAAGGTTCTGCTTTAATCAGGTTGTTATAATTTTCCATTGACCTTAGTTACAGAAAATCTGAGAGCTAAGAGGCAACTCAGAGGACACACTGCATTCCAGACAACCTCTCCTCACTCCCGTTATATAGAAGCCACTCGATTTCTGCTTAGTAATCTGGATCAAATGCCCCAGCCAGTGCAGCAACCCCTTCTTTGCTTATTGATTTAGTGACATGAGGAACACTAAGTGACCAAGTGGTGCTTGGTGGAAGGGTTTCTCCCTTTGGAATAAGATATCTAAACCAGCAGAGCCTAAGGGGGCAGAGCCTGGAAGGAAAAATTTTGTTTGTGGATTACTAGGAATAATAATGAAAGGAGGTTCCTTTCATTTCACCCCTTGATTCTCAGACCCATGAATTCTTATTATGGGAGAAACAGTACTTTCTATTAGATCCCGATACATATTTTCTCCAAGCCCTGCAGACAGTTACCATCTGGGTAGATAGGGCCCAGCCTAGGCTGGGACCGTACTGGAGTCTTCCAAATGCCATTCTACTCTTCAATCAAGCTGGCTGCTTCAGGAGGATGGGGAAGACTAACGGTGAGATGAATTAATTGCATGCTATACTTATTTGAAGTGAAATGAAATCCATAGGCAGAAATGACCACAGTTTTTCTTCCCAAGACAGCACATCATAGAGACCTCCTCCTGAGGCTGTCCTGAGAGGGAGAAGGTAGTGTATCAGAAGTACAGGTCAGAGGCATCTAGGGTACTTCCTCATGCAATTTACTTATTCCCTGCAGACCTCATCAAGCCCAATCCCATACATATCTCTTCCATTTAACAATAAAGTGCTGCTGTACATGTTTAAATTTATGGCTTACTGGATCAGCCAACACCTCGTCATGATGAAAAACTCAGCTCACATGGCAAGTTGGTGGTCCGAGTTCAAGCAGTCAGCTGCTAAGACCGAAAGCTGTTTCTCCAAAGGTCAATAGACACCTACAGAAGACAATATGGCTTTGCTCCAGAATCCTGAGTGTTTTCACTGTAATTCTCTTATCAACTTGCCCAAAGCACCAACCAGCATCTCAATCTGCCACCTAGATAAACACATCACATTTGCTGGGTCTGACGGTCCATGCAGAGCCCGCACTACTGTAGAGCCTTCCCTTGTTCCGGACTCCACTCCAAACTGGCAAGTGTTTAGGTCACTTAGCAAATGAGTTGAAGTAATGGGCCCAGACGAGGTACATGTTGTCTCCAGCATCTGATGAAATTTATCAGACACTGATACATCTTTCTTAGTGATTGGGAACAGATTCCACAACTTGACCTTCACCACTACTAGAAGTAGTATCTTGATATGTCCCAGACCATTGGACCATCAGTGACTTCACCAAGATGAAAGGCCTCTAAATTTTTGGAGGACTTCTTTTCATTTTCTGTCCTCTGGCTTGCAGTGTCTCACCAATGTGTCTAGGGTAGTTGTGACTACCTGCCCAGCAGGTTTAGTCTGTGTTATGGGCCGAATTACGGCCCCGTCCCCACCATCAAATTCGTGTGTTGGAGTCCTAATTCCCAGTACTTCAGAACATGACTATATTTGGAGATAGAACCTTGAAAGAGGAAATTAAGTTAAAATGAAGTCATTAGCATGGGCCCCAATCCAGTGTGACTAGTGTCCTGATGGAAGAAGAAATTTGTTCCAGAGGGAATAGCATTTTGAAGACACTAGAAGAAAGTAGTATCTACAAGCCATGGAGAGAGACCGCAGAAGAAACCAGCTCTGCCAACACCTTGATCTTGGCCTTTTACCCTCCAGAATTGTGAGAAAACAAAATGTCTGTTGTTTAAGCCACTCTCCATGATACCCTGTTATGGCACCCCTAGCAAACTGATATGATCAGCGTATTATCAATGCAATACACCAGTGTGACACTCAGAGAAGGAACAAATCCATAAAAGTCCTCTTGGGCTAGATTCTGGTATGTGACTGAGAAGTCCCCGGAGGACAGTATGGGACTGAAGAATTAAGAAATCCCTAAAGGACAGTGAGGGACAGTATGGGACTGAAGAACGGATAAATTCCGGAAGGACAGTGACGTTCCCTTGGGCTCGATTCTGGTATGGGACTGAAGAATTGAGAAATCCCTGAAGGACAGTGAAGGACAGTATGGGACTGAAGAATTAAGAATCCCTGAAGGACAGTGACGGACAGTACGGGACTGAAGAACGGATAAATTCCTGAAGGACAGTGACGTTCCCTTGGGCTCGATTCTGGTATGGGACTGAAGAACTGAGAAAATCCGGACGGACATATTGCTGAGTTTTTCAGTTTAAAGCAGACACTTGCTTATGATCTTCACTAAGAAGTATAAAGCAGAAATTTTAAGTTTTTAATATTCATATTTATTAATTTTATACTAAATGCATCCATAAGGTCTCTGGAGTAGAGTGGATTAATCATTATTTACTTTACAGTAAACAATTTCATGGTTGCCCTGTACCCAAATTCCTATCCCTGGGGCAGCGTGATGGAAGCCTGAAGCCATCCCACACATAAGGTATTTATATTTCAGGTGAAAATCCTGCAAAGAGTCCAGGTGCTTCTGTGCATGCCGTCCAGCTTCTTTCCTCAAAGAAGGGAGAGAACTTTTGCTTCTTCAGGAGGACCCTGAGTTTTATCTCCAACTCTTTAGAATATAAATCCATCTCACCAGGGGAAGATAACACCACTGTCTTCAGCTCTGCAACTCCGTGTCTCCAGCCCAGGTCTCCACGCCCTTCTGACACGAAGAAAAATACCTCCAGGAGATAGAGCGCTCTGGAGTTTTACGTAAGCGGTCAAAAATTATTTCCTGAGACTTGCGTTTAGTTCTGGTTCTGGTTCAGCAAAATTTGTTCAGATACAAAAATATTTTCTCTAAAGCACCACAAGGGGGCAGCAAACTTGTTTCTATAAAGAGAGAGGCAATAAATAATTTAGTCTTTGGGTCCCACAAACAGATTCTGTCATATGGTCTACGTTTGTTTGTTTTAACTCTTTAAAAACGCAAAAACCTTTCTTAGCTTGAGACCTCTTCAAAAATAGGCTACAGGCTGGATTTGGCTTGCAAGTTTGCCCCTCTTCAAAAACAGGCTGCAGGCTGGATTCGGCTTGCAAGTTTTCCTGGTATAGAGAGAAAAAGTACTCACCAGGTCCATCGTCACATGCCAGATACAAGGGGATGTCTGAATTTCCTCTGGCAAAGCCACATTTGGAACAACAGCTGCAATTGGAATCCCCACCTGATTAAATTTTCAATAATCGGCTTTCATTCTCCAATATCCATCTGCTATCTACACAGGCAAAATAGCCGAATAGAATGGAATCCCCCACCCCTGCATCTTTCGAGTCCTTGATGGTGGCAACAATCTCTGCACTCCAGGAATGCGTGCTACCTTTGGTTTACTATTATCAAAGGCAGGGGCCGTTCCAGCGACTTCCATTTGGCTCTCTTTTCACTCCATTGTCAGGTACATGCGGGAATTCTGCAAGTTCTTTGCAGATGCTCTACCCATTCTGGTGCTAGGAAAGTAATCAGAAGGTGGCCCACTGTGAGGCAGACTCCAGCCGAGACTCCATCAATTTCCTACTCTGACCAGTGACCACAGGAAGTATTGTCAGTTTAGAACCATGAAATAAATCCTGTAATTCCTCAAGATCTGATCATTTTCCCCACCCAAAGCTGTCATTATGGTAAATAGTGTGTGTCCTTGGGTGGGACCACAAAGAAGATGATTTACAGATGTACATTGTTTTTGTTTTGCTATGCAGCAGTATCCTGTTTTCAATGAGATGGCTTTAGGCTTTCTTCACCCCGCCTCAGCGGTAAGAATTTGGGCACAGGGCAGCCATTTCAGAGGCTTTGAGTGTATGAAATGGAAATTAATTGAAGGACATGACTCTAATTTGGTTATTCAATTCAGACTTCAGTTCAACAGACTATAGCTTTTCCGCTTAATCGGGTCAAGTAAAATTTCACCGGACTGCGCATCAGTTTCAGTTCTAGTTTGACTAGCAGACATTATACAATTGGCCTTTCCAGTAACTCACCTTGTCTTCAGTGACTAAGTGCCCTCACTTGGCTCTGTTGGAGCTCAGGAAATATTAATAATCCCCTTAAATATGCCGCTTTGGACTTCAAAAGGAGAGCTCCTGGGGAACAGCAAATGCGGGGATAGGCTTCCCCTGAAGTGTTCCCATCTACTAAAGGCCGGATCCTCCAGAATGTAGTCAACTGTTGTGAATCCCTTCCCCAGATGTCTTATCAACAGGGTGAGACGGATGCATATCGCGGAAAGAAGACTACAGTTGACACCACACCCAGAGCCCAGATGACTTTCTACCAGATGGTTGTCTGTTTTCCAGGCCCACTCATCTGCTCTAAAAGTTATTTTCTCCCCCTCTAACTTGTCTTCATTCTCTACTCCTTCCCCCTATGAAGAAGGGCACATAGCCTTCCAAATTCTGTTGTTATTGAGTCCTCACCTTCCTGTGATGCCCCCGTGCACATAATAAATGTGTTTGCCTTCTTCCTGTGAATTGCTCTATTGTTGGTTTATCTGTCAGACTCAAATATTAAAACTCCAGAGGGGAAAGAAACGATCATCTTGCTCTAACAGCTACCAACAGCTTCCCCCATCCTGGAATCCCATTCTTTCTATTGGGTAGAGAGCCCAGTTCAATGTAGCAGTTTCCTTGTGATTTCTGACTTACAGAAGAGAGAACTCTTCAAAAATGCTGCAGCTTCCCCCCTTGAGTTGTTTTTCTCACATCTGTGAGGAAAGATATGTCTTCTAGGTCTTTCCAGATCAGGTCATACATGATAAATCCACATTAATATTCCATCATCCCTAAACCTTTATTTAGACAGCTTTATTGAAAGACAGCTTTATTCATATACCATAAAATTTAACCTTTTAATTGCACAGTGTTGTTTCATTTATATATATTCACATACTTATGTAACTGTAGCACTACCTAATTTTATGATATTTTCATCACATCAAAAGGAACCCTGTGCCCATTAGCAGTCACTCCCTTTTCTTTATATTCCTCATCCCTCATCAACCAGCCCTAGGCAACCACTAATCTATTCTGTATGAAGGTTCCAATGTATTCAAATCCTTGTCAAAACTTATTGTTTGTCTCTTTTCTTTTAATCATCTTAAAGGGTATAATATGTTGTCTGTGGTTTTGATATGCATTTCCTTAGTGACTAATAATTTCAGTATCTTCTTATGTGCCTCTTGCCACTGGCATGTCTTCTTTAGATAAGTTTCTATTCAGATTCTTTGCCCATTTAAAAAACCAGATTATCCTTTACTTATTAGGTTTTAAGAGTTATTTATATTTTGATACAAATCCTTAGGTTTCAGTCAATATGAATGGGCAAAATCATGCCATTCTTTCAGTTGGCCTTATACCTCCTCATGGGTCATACTTAAATTTTCAAAATTTGGGCCCGTTGGCAACTACCTCCAGGAAGGTCACTACAGGTGTTTATGGCCAAGGAGGACAAACTTCTTCACAGAGTTGAGAAAGCTGCTTCTGCCAACAAAAGGATCTTGGTGGGATTCGGTGTTTGAGGTGCCCAGTTTAATCAGAATCTCTCCACATGTTCTCATGCCAGTTTTCAGGATTTCATTCACTCTCAATTCACTAACCCATCTTCAACAAAAGAAGATCTCATTTTCTTTTCCCAAGTTCTCCACTTCCAGCAGCAATAAATCCATCCAATTTTACTTATTTTTTTCACCAAAATAACCTAAGACAGCAAATACTTGGTCACCTGGAGCCTTGACTCTTACGGACGCTGGTGTGATTGTCTAAACGGTTCTGACACTGCATGCATGGATTACTAACGGCCCACTGCACTAAAAACTAGATAATTTGTGCCTTTAAATTTAATTAGATCAAAGAACCAGTTCCAGAAATCCCAGAACCAATGCGTAGAATATATTGTTAATATTCTGTTTCTCTGGAACCGCTCTCAGCAGCAAACTCTGTTTTAGCAGGGTTCAATCAGAGAGGTAAAAACACCAGAAGATACATATCTAAATGCATATATTCAAACACACGCTAATATTGTTTAGCTCTGTGTCCCCATCCAAATCTCACCTCGAACTGTAATCCCCGTAATCCCCAGGCGCCAAGGCCAGGACCAGGTGGAGGTAATTGAACCACGGGGCCAGTTTTTCCCTACGCTATTCTCGTGAGAGTGAGTGAGTCTCGCAAGATCTGACGGTTTTACAAGCGTCCGGCCCTGCTTGCCCTCACTCTGTCCTGCCGCCCCGTGAAGAAGGTGCCTGCTTCTCTTTTGCCTTCGTCATGATTGTAAGTTTCCTGAGGCCTTCCCACCCATGCAGAACTGTGAGTCAAATTTCTTTCCTTTATAAATTAGCCAGTCTTGGATATCTCTTCATAGCAGCGTGAGAGCAGACTAATACGCACACAGAGAGATTTGTTACAAGGAGTTGTTGGAACTGGGTAAGCTAGCTAGGCAGTCCTTCTAATTAGGGCTGTTGTCTTCACATCTGGTGTTGGAGCTTGAAGTTTACTGAAGTTCACAAGACACTTTGGAAGAGAACATGAATGGGAAGTCCACAAGCACAGCTGAAGCTCCCAGGAGTGACTTTCACCTGTGTTAGTTCTTCTGGTGCTCACCTTGTGTTACGAGTGTCATTTCAGAAGTCAGGACCCTTGAAGGTATTGAGACATTGGCCCAGGAGGCTCAGATGCTAAAGTCAAGCTGTGTAAGGCCATGTGTAGGCCCAGATGCTGCCTCCGGCCAATGAGCTTAGTCAGCAGACCAGCGGCACAGTGTGTGAGCTACAAATGCTATGCCTTTACTTCCACCCTGCAAATCTCACTCAAAAAAATGTATGTGTGGCCCATGCTAATGGGAAACATAGAAGAGGGAGAATTCTGGGAAACGTTTTTCAGCCTAGGTGAATAGACACACCACAAGGCTACCTCATGTAGTTAAATAGTTAAATCTTTCTTTAAACAAAATAGCTTTATTGAGGTATAATTGATATACAAAAGACAGCATATATTTAATGTGTACAATTTAATGAGTCTGGGTATATGGATATACTCATAAATTCTAGCTATAATCAAGGCAATTAATACATCTATCACCTCCAACAGTATTTTTGTTTTTGTTTTTGTCATAAAACTTAACATGGGTAAGAATTACAGCTGAGCCTAAGGAGACATAACAAGCAAATGTAATGTGGTAGCTAGGATGAGATCCTGGCACAGCAAAAGGATGTTAGGTAAAAAGGAAGGAAATATGAATAAAATATGAACTTTAGTTAATAATAATATACTGATATTAGTCCATTTATTGTAACCAATGTAGCACATTATTGTAATACATTAATAATATGGGAAGCAGAGTGTGTCGTTCTATGAAAACTTGACAATTTTTGTAATTTTTCTGTACATCTAAAACTGTTCTAAATTAAAACACTCACTTTAGTAAAAGGTACATATGATTGTTCTTCAAATATGCTTGCTCTTTTTTCCATTAGCCTTTGGCTTTTCACTGGTTCCCATTCCTTCTTAAATCTCCTTAATTATTACAAACATGCCTTTTTGACCTATTTTATATTCTCCTAATTTTCTTATTCTTGAATCACAATTCTTTAATGGTTGCTTCCACATAATTTTCTTCATGGTACTTTATTTTCTTGTATATCTAATATTTTTCACTGTGACATTATATTTGATAATTTTTCCTCTATTAAATTTTGAATTCCTAACTTACAAAAGTGTCTACAGGTGGTTTTCAGATTACTTCTTATAAAGTTCCAATAGGTTCACGTGTAGAGAAGTGTTTTAAATGAATTTCAAGCCTTATGATTCCCGTATTCTGCCAGTAAGTATTCTTAGTTGCTGACAACTGAGACCCACTCTGGCTGATTTAAACAAAACCCAACTTATAAAGGACATTGGGATTGTCAGAGTGCCCTGAAAGGACTGGAGATCAGCCGTGGGTGCTGCAGAGCCACAGCAGTTTCTAAATCATGCTGCACAATTGTTTCCATCAAGGCCACAGGCAATACCACTTTAACCACTAATACCACTCATTCTTGATATTGGGTGCAGTTGCTGGATTTTTAATCACCGTTACCTGTGGAAAGTAGAGTTACATGGCTGCTGCTGCTGCCACAATCCTCGCCAGCAGGGACACCACATAGCATTCAATTCTGATTCGACATCTAGTCAAATCTGGCAGAAGTACATCTGTTTGGGAGGGCCAGGTCATATGGTCACATGTGTACACAAGCTGCAAAGATGGGATAGCCGGGAAATTGATTTTTGTCTTCTTCATGGGACAGGCTCCCTATCTATTACCCAGGCTACCACAGCACACAGGTTCCAAAACGTGGGAATGGGATTCACATTCTGGGCAACCCAAAAGAATAACACATGTCCTGAGCATACACCACAGGACAGCATACATTTGGTCAAGTCTTATGATGTAAATTTTCACCGGAGACTTTTTTCATTTATCCCAGAATGTGAGATAGCTATAATATGTAGTTCAGTATGTATGTGTTTGTAGGGGAGGGATCAGATCAATGCGCCATGTCTCTGGAAAATGGATGCAGGTGATTATACTCATGGTGAGTTGAGGCTAAAGGGATGGGCTGAAATGTTCCTGTTCTTTCCTTTGCCAAAGTGAGAAAAAGGAATTTAACCATAGTGTGTTTGCAACTTTCAACCATACCCCATTTCTGCTCTAAGGAAGTGACAGGTGTGTGGCTTTTCTGGGGAACTTTGCCCAAATTTCAGTATAGTTCTAGGTGGTCATGTTCAGAAAGTTGCGCCGTTTGAGCTGGTGCTGCTGGCAGAAGTGGCTAACAGTGTGGACTTGGGAGGCCAAGCATCACATTCTGGCTTCACCGCTTACTAACTGTAGGACTGTGCACAAATTCCATAATATTTCTGTGGGCCTCAGTCCTCTCATATGTAAAATTGATGTAATCACATTATCTGCAAAAGAAGGACATTGTGAGAAAAGTGAAATAATATAGTTAGGCATTATCTACCATATGTCCTACATTCTCTTGTATTATCTCCTGGGATTCCAACACCTCTTCTGTTGACAAGAGTATGTTCCTGAAAAACCAAAGCTGGGCCGTAAAGACGGATTCATTTGTATGTTCAAGAATGAAGCTTACGTGGCTAGGAAATCTTTAAACACCACTTTTGTGTTTGCAATTAAAGTACAATGTAGGAAAGCAGAGAGATTTGGAAAAATCTAAATGAAATATACAGGGATATACAGGGTCTCTGTGGTGGAGAAGCTCCCCTCTGAGGGGTCGTGAGCCCCGAAATAAACTATGATCATTTTCTTTACTCAACCACATATACTACTGTTTTATATTTTTGTCTTAAAGATTAATATGTGCTTTAAACCCAAAGCTTCATATTTTTGAAGCCAAACAAAATTTCTAATGAAAAATTCTTGATGGTGATGATCATTTTAAAATTTTGATAATGTGCATACAACTTCAATCCTCTGGGTTCTATGTTTGGAATTAAACCCTCAATCTCTGTGTCTTATAAGTTTTTCATGATATCTCTATGTAATTAATGCCTTTAAGGAAAATGAAACAGGAGACCCAGATACATTTGAATTTCAGGCCATTAAAAAATATTTTAGCATAAGTGTATCTCACATAATATTTGAATACATTAAGAACATACAAATATGTATTATATATAAAAGATATATAATATATATAAAACATACATAAAATAAATATACACACATATACATATATATCCCACTTTACTAAAATAAGCAACTAAAATGGACATCACCAGACTAAAGTGAGAGGGACATACTAGGGACATAATTCTACAAAAGTACTCTTTGCTTACCTGACATTAAAATACAATGGGGCATCTGTACTTTTTCTAACAGCCTTAGTCAAGCAGGCACATCTAGGCACTCCTGATGCCATCAGTCTCTCCTTTGACAGCCTCCATGTTAAGTTAGAAATGCAGCCAGAAGTCAGAAGTCACTATACCCACCCTAGAATTCAGGGATTTAAACTCCTCCCTATTTTACTCATTTCCTTTAGCCCATTGGGATTTTTTAATGTCCTTTACTAAATGTATTCATTTAAAAATATTTTTATTCCCTTTATATCAATGAATATGTGCTAGTCCACTTGTAAATTAATCCACAATGATAAACTCAATTCACTCTCTACCTATAAAGGAGCTAGAGCACTCTCAATATCACTGAAGCCCTGTGTCCTCTGAAGCTGATGGCTTCACCTGCCCTTTCCACAGGTCACCACTGTCCTGAAGTGTGGGTGTCTTATTCACTCTTTTTTGAATGATTTATCCCATATGTGTATATCCCTACAAAATAATTTTATTTAGTTCTGCATGCCTCATTCCTTTTCTAATGGTATGATACTTTATGCATTTTTCTGCAACTAGCTTTTTTTTTTTTTTTTTTAGTTCAAAATTCTGTTTCTGAGATTTAGTCTTAGCTGTGGTTCTCCTAGAAGCTGTGTGTGGAAAGTTCTGAGAATGCCGGTAGGTAAATGTGGGAATGACACAGGAAGGGGAGACAATTAAGAAACAGTGCATATGGAGGCTTCAATCACGGTGGGTGATGGAGGCTTAATTCTGCCAGGTAATTCTGGGAAATGATGCAAAACAGGAGCCTTAGAAGCATCCTGCTGAGAGGAAAGGAGTCGGGATAGCTGGGTTCCCACTCTGGATAGAAGCTAGTGAGGAGGAGCTACGTGGGGGTTCTTATTTCTTCGCACCCCTAGCAGGGCTTCTTGCTGCGGTTCTGAGGTTGGGGGATGAGCCCTCCTGCACAGAGGCGAAGACACTGGCCGCTAAAAATTGGCTGAAGCAAAGTACACTGGAAGGTTGAGAGAACTTCTCGCAACGAATCTTGAGGTACAAATGACAAAGGTTTATTTCTCCTCACATAACCATATGATGTAACATAAAAAGGATACGATTTGGAAATTTTGATCCAGGCTGAACTGCTTACTGCAAAATATTTTGACTAATCTCTTTGAGTGTGTTCTTTTTCTCATATGCAATATAGGGGTATTCATCGTATTTATACGTTGTGGTTATGAGAGTTAAACATGGTCATCTATGTAGGACGTGATGCATTTGAGTCAAAGAGCCCATAATATCATTGTTCTCCTCTCACTGTTACAAAACCAGGTTTTCTCCTCAACCACTACCCGATGGCTAGCAGTGACCCTGTCATTGAGTCGTAGCCAATGGGATGTCAGGGAAAGCGTGCTATCTCCAAGCCTGGCCCATGAGTTTCCATTGTGCTATGTTCCTATTCAGCTGGCTGCAAGGGAGAGAATCTCCACAGAGAACTTGCAAACTGAAGATGGCTTGGGGGTGCGATTCGCTGAGCAAAGAATAAACTGCTATTTGTTTCTTTCACATTATACACTTAAGAGCTAATTGTTACAGTAGATTGCACTAACCTAAATAAAACAATATTTGTTATTTTGAAATTCATGACTGGAGGCAGGATTCTTACACCAAACCCTAGATGAAGTATTTTATTTATGAGTTATTGAATTACAATGTAATGAATTGTAAAAAGGGTTTATGGCATATCTCCTTTTTGTATACTTAAATAAGATTGTTTTCAAAATAAAGGATTTTAGCATTTAGTATTTGAAACCAAACATAAAAAGAATATGTATAATTAATGGAATTTGGTAAAGAACAATTAAGAGACATAGCTCAATTGTTCATTATAATTTGCTTCTCAGTTGCAACTGCAAGATGTATTTCTAGGAAAAGATATTGATTGATTCCAAAACCTACCTTCTTCACATGTGTTGCTGTGTTAGTCATGGCAATCTCATTTCCCTTGCCAGTGAATGATTTAGAAATGGTCAAAGAACATAATTTCTGTCAATTCTTCCCTCAAAACACTTCCCTGAGAACAAAATCACACAGGAAGATACTCTGTCTCTGCTAACTGTTGTGATGTAGGCAGGTGAACACTGGAAATCTGGCATGCCACTCATGACCATGAAAAACTGAGCTGAGATCCAAGCAGACGTGTAGAAGGATGAAGAGAAATCAGGGCCTTGATGATGGCTTTAAGCTTAAGCACTTGGCCCATCAAGCCTGGAACTTCTCTTTTCAGGACTTCTTGTTACATGAGATAACACAATTTTCTCATTGTTTACACTGGCTTGGGCTGTGGTTTTCTGTTGCTGGCAGCAGGATGCAACTTAAGTTTTCCGTCATTTTCACCAGGTTTATGAAGAACATTCAGGAGTGTGATGGTTAATAGTGTCAACTTGATTGGATTGAAGGATACAAAGTATTGATCCTGGGTGTGTCTGCCAGGGTGTTGCTAAAGGAGATTAACATTTGAGTCAGTGGGCTGGGAAAGGCAGACCTACCCTTAATTTGGGTGGGGACAATCAAATCAGCTGCCAGTGCATCTGGAATATAAAGTGGGCAGAAAAATGTGAAAAGAGAGACTGCCCTAGCTTCCCAGCCTACAGCTTTCTCCCATGCTGGATGCTTCCTGCCCTTGGGACATCAGACTTCAAGTTCTTCAGTTTTGGAACTCAGACTGGCTCTCCTTGTTCCTTAACCTGCAGAAAACGTGTATACATATATATTCCATTAGTTCTGTCCTTCTAGAGAACCCTGCCTGATACAAGGAGCAAATAAAAACAAGATGCCTTTTCTTGAAGTTTTTCAAACTGGTTATCACTTATTCTCTATTTGCTAATGATTGTATTTAAATAGCAAGGGGGCACATTCTAGAAGCATGGCATGCTTGACAAAAGAAAAACCTTTATGTTCTTATTCTTAATCTGCGGTGATAAGGATGGGCAATAAAGAAACTGCTTCACATAAAAGTATAAGCAGTCACTGTCACAGTCATCAAATGAGACACTGAGCTATGTGTTCACGGATTTCTGCTTTATTTTTCCAAGGTGAACTGAGAAGCCTAGATTTCTTGACAATTGAGTCAAAGCGGGGCATCTTCTTAATATGCATATGAATACTACCAGTCACTTTTCAGGGAAAACCTAATACCTAGCATACTTATTAAATGTCTAACATTTTTTTTTTCTAACTGGTCTTTCCAAAGTTAAGTATTAAATAAATGAGCTGTTACCCAGATCTCAGTGGAAGGAAGAAAGAAAAACCATTATGCATGTGTGTGTGAATGTGTGTATTTCTCATTGAGGCTCCTGTTGTTTCTATTAATTGGTTGTAACTGTGCAATATATAATTTTCCAACAGTTCTGCAGTATATCTTAACAGATTAAAAAGAGCCATTTTATATTATAAAATACTGTAAACAGTTCTTTTTCAAAATGTAAACCTATAAGTATCTGGAAGTATTGTAAATTTAATCCTTTTGAGAAAATAGGTCAGCACCATCTGAGTACACAGTTGCACAGTCTGTTTTTTGCCAGGGGTGTGGGCGGGATTTGTATCAGGGTATTCTGTGAGTTAAACAGAGACAAGATATTGTCAGGAAGTAGAACCACAGCAAAAAGGAAAGGAGATAGCATGAACTGGAATCAGGTTAGGATGAGTATGGAAATGAGGAATTTGAAAACTGGTTTCAAATGCCTGCCAAGAGTTAGGAGGTCAGGTACAAAGAAGGTTGGACACAGGAAGGTTAAGGAAATAAAAGTTTCATGTTTACAAACGGAAACTGGAAGAGCCTCGTAGAACCTTAAGAATCTGCCTGCATCTGGTCGTGTCTTCTTCATCACACTCAAGCTCAAATGTTAACTTTCAGCATCACTAGTTTAACAATTGTCCTAAAAGTCACTAACAAAGTATGCTTCTTTGTGCCTCTGTGGATGTCCCACGGAGTTTTTTTTTTTTAAAATAAACTTTATTTTTTAGAACAGTTTTAGGTTTGTAGCAAAATCAAGCAATTAAGTACAGAGTTCCCATATATCCCCTGCCTTCACCCTCCATATCAATATTCCCCACAAGAAAGGTGTAATTGTTCTACTCAGTAAACCTACAATGACACATTACAACCCAAAGTCCATACTGTACTTTAGGGTTCACTCTGTGTTGTACATTTTTTGAGTTTGGACAAATGTATAATGTTTTGTATTCGTCATTGTAGGATCGTGCAGAATAGTCTCCCTATCCTAAAATCTTCTGTGCTTCAGCTAATCCTCTTTTTCTCACCCCCATCTCCTAGTAACCACCGTCTTTTTTTACTGTCTCCATAGTTTTGTTCTTTCCAGAATGCTATATAGATGAAATCACACAATATGTACCCTTTTCTGATTGGTTTCTTTTACTTATTAATGTGTATTTCAATTTCCTTCAGGCCTTTTCAGGGCATTGATAGCTCTTTTCTTTTTAGTTCTAAATAGTATTTTAATTGTACCGCAGTTTATTTATCCATGTACTTCTTGAAGGACATCTTCATTGCTTTCAAATTTTGGAAATTATGACTAAAGCTGCTGTGGACCTTAATGAGCAGGAGCATATATGTTTTCAACTGATGTGTGTAAATACCAAAGAGTATGATGGTTGTATCATATGATGAGAACATGTTACATTTTGAGGGAAGCTGCCAAACGGTCTTCCAAATTTTCTGTACCATTTTGCATTCCAACCAGCAGTGAATGAGAGTTCCTGTTTTTCCATATCCTCCCCAGTATTGGGTGGTGTCAGTATTCTGGATTCCGTCTTCTAACTGATGAGTGCTGATATCTCGTGGTTATAATTTGTGGTTCTCTGATGACATGGGATGGGGAGCATGCTGTCTTATGCTTATTTGCCATCTGTATTTTGTGTGTGTGTGAGTGTCTGTTCAGATCTTTTGTCTATTTTTAAATCAGCGTTTTTGTTTTCTTATTGTTGAGCTTTTTAAGAGTTCTTTGTGTATTTTGGATACCAGTTCTTTACCATGTGTGTATCTTGCAAATATTTTCTCCCAGTCTGCAGCTTGTTTTGCCAGTCTCTTGACAGAGGCTTTGGAAGAGCAGAAGTTTTAAGATTTAATAAAGTCCAACTTATCAATTCTTTCTTTCATGGATTGTGCCTGCCTTTGGTGTCATATTCTAAAAAGTCACTGCAAAATCCAAGGTCATCTAGAATTTCTCCTATGTTGTCTTTTAGGAGTTTCATAGCTTTGCATTTTACATTTAGGTCTATGACCTATTTTGAATTAATTTTTATAAAGGGTCTAACCTAATAGTTTTATAGAAATTTAAAAATTTTATTACATGAAATTTTCACAGATGGCTGCATGGTTTATTTAGTATTAGGAAGCGTTTTTCTTTTTCTTATGACATGCCACATAAGTAGGAGATAAAGATTTGGTTTTCAGTTAATCATGAAGGAAAAGCCAAGACCCTGAATATCTGCTTAATTATCTCAGTTAATTACCTGTTCCTAAGTGTTCATTCTAGTTCACTCTTTCTAAAACTATTTAATGTTTTAGAGGGGATTCACTGAAGTTAGAGAATCAATCAGAGAGCTTGCTGTTTGAAAAGATTAATTACTGCTAAAATTATTCTTTACTCTTATGCTCCGTTGAGGTTATTATGCCCTATTTTATAGATGAGAAAACTTGTAATCAGAGAGTTTATGCCAAGGTCTCAAAGCAAGAATGTGGTGTGATGGTCACCAAAGCCCATAGTTTTTCTACAGCTTCCTAATCCATCTCAGTGTAGCAGGAACTTGAAATTGTCTTGGGCAGGACATTTACAAATTTTCCTATTTTCTTTCTTGGCTAAACTCCTACCCACTTTCAGTTTTTCTCATTGATTTTCTCTTCAATGATTTTTATTCTAAAGCACTACTTGATTTCCATCATAAGAAAGTATGGTCATTTTGTTTGTTTACCTCCTCCAGTATTTTGTTCCAAAAAGAAACTCTCTTCAACAAATAACATAAATGTCTTATTTTTGAAGAGACAATGAAATGATAAATGAGATTCATCAAGTTCAATTCATTTGTTAATCTAGCTGAATGAATAAGACAAAAAACACAAGTCTATCTACAATTAAATGTTATTTGCGCCGGCATGTGACTAGCACAGTACTACACCATGCAGAACACAATAAAATTGCTGTACACGTGTTTCAGCTTCACCAAGACTGCAGTCTATTCCAGGAATTAAGAAAAATAGCATACAACATGTTACTTGACTGCTGGGTGATACGTATAGACTCCAAGTGCAGAAGTAGCATGTGGAAATTTAAAAACAATTCACATGTTATAACTTTCGATGTTACTTTTTCTTGAATTATTTTATATTAGGATAATTGTAAACTTGAGAAATAGGTACAATTTTATTGTATTTTTACAAATGCAGAAACTGAGATGAAGTGAAATAAATGATGTGCCTACTCCTACTACAGTAGTAGGAAACAGTTAAGCCAGGATTCAAACCTAAATCTTATTGTAGCCTTTTTTTTTTTCTTTCCCCCACACTCCTGGAAACATCTGTGGGATTACAATCCTTGTGGTAGGTTCCTGAAGTGTGTAGTTCTTGTATTGAATATTAAATGATTTTAGAGATTTAAATGAGCATTGGTAACAAGGAAAAAATGAAGACAAGAGAATAGAATTGAGGCAGGTTATGAATCAATGTGTTGCTTCTAATAAGTTAAATGCCCTGCACAGCCTGAGTGGTTTATGATTGAGAATAATGGTGAATAATGTTGTATTGTACAAACAACAATTTATACTGGTTATTGGTTTGCATTTTCAGTTTCTAATATTGTGTCATTTACTGCTTCTGAATTCTTGGGATATATTAGTATGTTATCTGAGTATATATAAGCAAACGATTCTGAAAACATGCTAAAGGCATTGTGATTCATAGCTGCTATATTTCTGAAATAGTGTACTTATAGAGAACCCAACAAAACCCAAACATAGACTCTATACACCTAGATGTTTTGTTTTATTTTGTTGTTGTTGTTGTTTTAGTTAAAGATGAAATATAATTATCTCAAGAGACCCAGCATCCATAATGTGATATAAAATAAGAGAAAAAAATGGCACGGAACCCAAAAAGTTATCCACAGATCAGTGATTTATTGACATATCTGATTCAGCAAAAAGTTAGCTTTAGAAAATTGAGTACCCTGGAGAAGACTCAATAGTTTCACAAGCATAATAATAAATCTAAATTTTAGGAAAGTAATGATTATTTACTTCACAGGAGACTATTTATTCCAAAGTTTTCCACTTAGTTGAAATATTAAAACTCTGAATAAAACTCTCAAATGAATACTGTGCAAGGATATCCCACTACATCCTTATTTCTCCTCCTCAGTGAAGTAAAGAGGCAATCAGAAGGCAATAAAGTACATTTGAAATATGGTTACTCATCAGAAATCATGATAGCCAAGAGAATAAAAATTATTTTAAAGCACTTAGCAAATCAAAAATGCTGTACAAATGCTAAGTAACGGGGCGAAACTTGCCAGGTGGGCAACATATAATTTGTTAAGTAATTCAGAATGTATTTTGTTCTCTAAGGGAGAACTAGCTGGATTTCAGCAGCAGAATTCAGAATGAACCAGTGTAATAGGAAGAGCCAGTGCAGGGTGTGTGTTTTTGGCTATTCCTATGATAATGCAGAGAAGGGTAACAGATAAACTATTTCAGTTATTTTATTTTAAAAGTCTATATCATAGAAGGTGGGCAGTTTTCATTGTATTCAATTTAATTAGGGTTTACTCATTGTCCAGTGTATTAGACCATTCTCACATTGCTATAAGGAAATACCTGAGACTGGGTAATTTATAAAGGAAAGAGGTTTAATTGATCACAGTTCCACATGGTTGGGGAAGCCTCAGGAAACTTACAATCATGGTGGAGGGTGAAGGGGAAGAAAGGCACCTTCTTCACAGGGTGGCAGGAAGGAGAAGTGCACAGTGAAGTGGGGGAAAAGCCCCTTATAAAACTATCAGATATTGTGAGAACTCACTCACTATCACGAGAACAGCATGGAGGTAACTGCCCCTGTGATTCAATTACCTCCCACCAGGTCCCTCCCATGACACATGGGAATTATGGCAACTGAAATTCAAGATGAGATTTGGGTGGGGACACAGCCAAATGGTATCATCTACTATACGTTAAATACTATGCTTGGTTATGAAAATAATAAAAATTAGACATCATAGGCCCCTCTCATCTTGAGGGGGATGACAAATATATAAATGGAAAATTATTATGGAATGTGTTAAGATCGTGTCTCAGTTTGTTTTGTGCTTCTTATAACAAAACACCTGAGACTGGGTAATTTATCATGAACAGAAATTTATTGTTTACAATTCGGGAGGCTGGGAAGTCCAAAATTGAGGGTCTGGTGTTTGACAAGTGTCTGCAGCGTCATCCCATGGCAGAAGGGCAAAGAGAGGGCAAAAGATACAAGGGGGCCAAACTCATCCATTCATAACTAGCCAGCTCCTGAAATCAGCCAACTCCCAAGGTAATAGCATTAATCCACTCGTGAGGGTGGAGCCCTCATGGGCCTAATCGCTTTTCATTAGTTTTCACCCCCCAACACTGTTGTAGTAGGGATTAAGTTTCTAACACATGTGTTAGGGCAGACACATTTAAACCATAGCAGACTGTAAGACAATTCTTCAGCTGTGGAAGCACAGAAACCAGTACTACTACCCTAACCTGACCACCCTCAGGGCAAGAGCTGGGAATAAATAACACCCTGGGTTTGTTGTTCTTGTTGAGGTGATGGTTTTGTGATCTCTTTAAATTCCTAAATCATCTTCAGTTGAGATTGCTGAAATTGTACCTTAGTGATAATTTTGTGGGTAAGAAAATAATTTGTCACAAATATTAGAATACATTGTGAGAAGCTTACATTTATAAACCATGTACTCAGCTCTAAGAAAATCAGAAATTATAAATTATGCATATTCTGATTATTTCTGTAACTTAGAATAGACAGCATATTAAAACATTTTTTTAAAGTAGGAGGGACCCACTGGTACTCCTTTTGTTTGTATTTTAGAGGATCTTTTTAATGTATTATATAAGAGCATTTTTTCTAGTTGTACTTTCTGCAGACTGGTACATTGTCACATTGCATAACTTTTTATTATACTACCTATTTAAGTTGGATAGATATAATTACCTTAGACTTCTGAAGAGAAAAAGAAAACTCTTCAATGTAATTTCTAAATATTAACCTAAAGATCTAATTGCAAATAAGTAATTTTTAGAGCTTGGCTTTTTTTCTAAATCTAGAAGCCTGGCCTTATAATAAAACAGATTGTTGCTATCTTATAATTAATAAATATTTAATTTACATTTTTTTCAAATAATGATCAAATTTGATTCCTCTGGCATTGGCCTTAAATCATAAAGAAATTCATTCTGGTTGTGTGCAGTGGCTCACGACTGTAACCCCAACACACTGGGAGGCCAAGTTGGGAGGAGAGCCTGAGCCCAGGAGTTTGACACAGTCTGGGCAACATAGGAAGACCTTGCCTTTCCAGAAAAAAAAAAAAGTCAGGCGTGGTGGTGTGTCCCTGTGGTCCCAGCTGCTTAGAAGGCTGGAGGATCACTTTATTCTGGGAAGTCGAGGCTGAAGTGAGTTGTGATCACATCACTGCACTCCAGTCTGGGTGACAAAGCGAGACCCTGTCTCAAAAAAAAAGAAAAAAAAAAAAAAAAATTCTGATAACTTTCTTCTCTTCCTCTGTGTAATTACTTATTTACCACTCATTTTGATCCTGTTTGAAATTTTAGGATCAACTTTTGGCATCTGATTAATTAAAAACCAGAGATACAGCTTATGTGATTTTCAAGAGGAGAGTGACTCTCTGATGTGCTAAAATTTTTCTTATGTTGTTTATACTTACTTTAAAAAATGGAATCCTGGCAGCAAATAATACCACAGTCTGTCAATAATACCCGTAGGGTGGATGGTGGGGCAGCAAATTGATGACAACGGCTATAATCAATAGTGTGGGAGTCAGTCATGTTACACAAATTATTTAGTTTTATATTTCTTCCTTAGGAAAGAAAATCCAGTGGTGGAGCAAACAAATGTTCTCATTACATCCTGTCACTCATCTCTAACCACACATTATTGGGTGGTTATTTAGAGAAAGATTATATCTAGAGGAACAAGTATGAACTCTATGGCTTTCCAATAAAACACTGCAAAACTTTTAAAGAGCAGGTTTCCAGGGAAAGATCAACCCCTGGGTTCCCTAGTAAAGTTTACTATCTGTAAGTCATGCTGAGCAGTATTTCTTAAATGATAGCTTTGCACAGATCCTTTTAGAGGGTAGACAGAGTCGGAGGAAAAATACTAAGCCAAAGCTTGCTGACCAAAGGGCAAGAAGCTCCATTTGAGACTGGAAATTCATTATGGGCAATGAATAAACTAGAGATGGCTCCTGCTCATCCAGTCTTCCTGGGGTCTGCAACCAGAATAGAGCATTCTATTGCAAATAAAAAGGAATTATGAAAAAAGAAATGAGAAAGACAACTCCTTTCCTCTTCTTTCTCTTCACAATACTCTGCTCTAATCAGCTCTGTTCAAGAATGAAACACAGGACAAACAAGCATCAGGTCAACAGAAGAGGAGAGGATCATGAAGAAGAAAGAGTGATGAAAAAGGAAGGAAGATAGTATCTTCAGGGGTTTAACAAACAAGAGTTTTTATATTGTTCTGTGCCTCTTTATGAAAGAACTAAAGACAGTACAGTGGAAGAGGGTCTTGGGAACTCAACCGGCCAGCAGCATTAGCTGGGTCAGGCTTTCAATTCAGTCTAAGGAACTATAGGATGACCACATCCTAAGACAGGAATATGGGCCCCTAACAACTGCCACCTGAACTTCAGGTCAGAAAAGTAGGCAATGCCAAGTGCACAACGAACTGCCGAAGTAAGAAAATTTCTTCTTAACCTTCTTGGTGCCCAAAAAAGGCTGAAGGTGTCCTCACTCCACCATGGTCTCAATTCCCACTCTTAAATGAGTGTGTTGTTATGAAAATAAAGTCCAGGTAAATTCTATAGCTATTTCATCTGTCTGACCCATTCCTCCTAACCAGATGATGTCCCCTAGTCCTCTTCATAACAGAAATTCTGGAGCCCCCACTGCTCCAAATTGGGTGCCATACTTAAAATAGAAAGGATTCTATATAGTTCTGGGGGCATAGAATAATAAGTCAAATATTTTACAATTATGGAAACGAGCATCCACTGAGCCGATTATATTCAAGAGTGCAGGGTAAATGAGGCCATTTCTAAAGCAGATTCTGCTACAAACCCCACTGTGTGCTGCCTTCTCATTACCCCATATGTTAGCTAAGTGAAAACTGGTAAAATGAAAATCAAAGGACAAGCGTTATTAAAAAAAAAAATCACTGGAAAGCACCCTGCAGGCTGTCCATAAAAAGTTGAGCAGCGATTTTGTGTTGGGGATTGTGGTGAAACAGAGTTATGTGTGTCGGAGTAGGTGTCTGTATTTGGAGGTAGGAAGAAACTGTTGGCAGATTGCACGGTTTTTAGTCATAATATAATAGCACGGACTCTCCCCAGTTCCCTCATTGAATTGCCACCCAAGCATCTCAAGGAGAGGAAAAGGTATAAACCAGGTCTGCTGAATCAGTCAGCTCTGTCTGGAGAATTAAAACACATTGATTAAAGTTCAGAAAAAGAGACAAGGTATACAAGTAGGGTTTTCTGCATTTAGATGAGATCAGCTCTGTGAAACAGTAAAATTTACATATTACCCTATTTCTGCTGATGAGCTCAAAATGGCATTATTATTAGGCATGAAATGGCCATTGTCAATTCACCTCCTGCTGACATATCTTGTAACAGCATATTTATTCTGTGATCAAACTAGTAAATAACTCCAAAATTGTTTCACCTAAAAGTCAGTTTCTACTATTATGCGCAAATTCTTAGAAGCTAGGATTTTTTAAATATTCCAATGTAATATGGTTAATAACACAGAGATAAAAGCTATTTTTCTGTGAGAGTTGGCAACTAAAGTGTTGGCAACTAAAATATTTCCACTAATTTCCTGTAAAAATAGCAAATATCAGGGTTTATCCTAAAAGGCAATTGGGCACATGATTTTCATACTTGAAAACCTTATGACAATGGTTTTAAGAGAAACTGGAAACTTTATATGAATTAATTCTAATCTATTACTTTATGTCATCTCATGGCATCTTAATTTGCATATTATTGAAAATAACTGAATTTTGATACAAGGGGAACAGCTGAAAGACAAGCTAATTATGCTTCAGGAGTTATGAATCTATATAAAAAGCTTTTGCCCTCTTTCAAATGACTTGTTTTTATTATTCCTTCTTAGTAGGCACTTGTTCTGGTATAGGCAGACCCATGGAGTCACATTTCTTAACTAATTCATTGATTAAAACAGCATGTATATAATTGCCTTATAGGATATTAACATATCTTACTTAACAAAAGGGCCTGTGGTCAAAAAAGTCAAGAATGAAAAACGTACCACAAACTTCTTTAAAACTATAAATTGCAGAGTCACTTTTATATGCTAATGTGAATTACAAGAACATACGGAATGCCCACACATTCTTTATATTTTATTTTATACCAATTTATTAGGGACCTAGTTTCCCCCACATTTTCATTTTCATATTATTTTTAAAAATTGTAATCTAATAACAGAAAAGTAAATCTCATTGTTTGATTTTGCAAATGAAGATAGATGTCACTTATTATGCTAATTAGTCATTCTGTTTCTTCTTTGGTAAAGTGTCCTTTTTTTGTTTTTACTTCTATTTTTCTGTGTCAATTTTTCTTCAGTACCATTGCATGCACTTTGTTAGGTGTGAGGGAGTTTAGTTTCTTTTCTTTTTATTATTATTATTATTATAATTAAGTTCTAGGGTACATGCGCACAACGTGCAGGTTTGTTAAATATGTATACATGTGCCATGTTGGTGTGCTGCACCCATTAACTTGTCATTTACATTAGGTATATCTCCTAATGCTACCTTCCCCCCTCCCCCCTCCCCACAATAGGCCCCGGTGTGTGATGTTCCCCTTCCTGTGTCCAAGTGATCTCATTGTTCAATTCCCACCTATGAGTGAGAACATGCAGTGTCTGGTTTTCTGTTCTTGCGATAGTTTGCTGAAAATGATGGTTTCCAGCTGCATCCATGTCCCTACAAAGGACACGAACTCATCCTTTTTTATGACTGCATAGTATTCCATGGTGTATATGTGCCACATTTTCTTAATCCAGTCTGTCACTGATGGACATGTGGGTTGATTCCAGGTCTTTGCTATTGTGAATAGTGCTGCAATAAGCATACGTGTGCATGTGTCTTTATAGCAGCATGATTTATAATCGCTTGGGTATATACCCAGTAATGGGATGGCTGGGTCATATGGTACATCTAGTTCTAGATCCTTGAGGAATCGCCACACTGTTTTCCACAATGGTTGAACTAGTTTACAATCCCACCAACAGTGTAAAAGTGTTCCTATTTCTCCACATCCTCTCCAGCACCTGTTGTTTCCTGATTTTTTAATGATTGCCGTTCTAACTGGTGTGAGATGGTATCTCATTGTGGTTTTGATTTGCATTTCTCTGATGGCGAGTGATGATGAGCATTTTTTCATGTGTCTGTTGGCTGTATGAATGTTTTCTTTTGAGAAGTGTCTGCTCATATCCTTGGCCCACTTTTTGATGGGGTTGTTTTTTTCTTGTAAATTTGAGTCCTTTGTAGGTTCTGGATATTAGCCCTTTGTCAGATGAGTAGATTGCAAAATTATTATTGCAAAATTATTGCATTATTATTTTCAGCCTTACCATATTCTTCTGATTTGATGTATACTTGTGCAGGGAATGCTTTTGTATTTCAATATTTTAACCCTGTTTGACAAGTCAATGTTATTTGAGATAATAATTTGATACTTACATTTATTAGTGTCAATCATCATTGCTCTTATTATTGATACTTGATATTTTCTGTTTGTAAGACTTTCTCTTGTTTAATGGTTTTCCTTTCATTTCAGCTTTTTGCTCCATGATTAGAATTCCCTCTTTTTGATTCTTCTAGTGATCTGGATACTCTCCATCCTATTCCAATTATTGTAGCAGATGTTTAAAAAATTTAAGCATACCACAGTTAAGTATCAAATCAAGGACTATCTAGGATCTTAAACTAATGTCTTTTTTCAAAGAAATGCTTTCTTAACAGTTGCAATAATAATTCTGGCTGTAATTGCTATTGTGATGTATTTTTATATTATTTCTCCCATCTTATGATTTTTTTCTCTTGGAGTCCTTTCTCATTTTTTCCAAAATCTTCAAGTTATTGAGTTTTTAATCCAATTAGGAGAATAAATAATAGTCTTTCTTTGTACTTTTATATCTGGAATGTCATCATTTTATCCTCAAATTTCAATGGGAGTTCAAACATACTATTTTAGATTCTAACAGGTTTTCCTTCAGAATTTTAAAAATGTGCCTTCCCTAGATTTCTATAAGAAATGGAAATATCATTCTTATACTTTGGAGTAATTTATTTTTCCTTAACCTTTTTATTTTGAGGTAATTATATACTTGCGTGCAGCTGTGAGTAATAACAGCGATGAGAGGTAGGGAAAATGACAGATAGGAGACAGGATTAAATTGCAGCTCTCACTTGGACGGACAGAGCAGTGTGTGAAGACTCGCATCGTGAACTTTTGCTCCAAGAACTACTGCAGGAATATATCTGGAAAGCTGAGAGAATCCATAGACCCTTTGAAAGAAGCGGATTCCTCCTGTAGGACCCGGGAGACAGCCCAAATACTGTGAGTGGCCAAACTGTGAAAGTGGGAAAGGGATCGATTGTCTGCCCCTAAACACTCACCCTCACTGGGGCACCTGAAGGCCTAGATCACAGGAGAAGGATATGATCTTACCTGGAACTGAGTCCATTTAGAAAGCTAAGTGAAATACAGGAGTAGAGGAAACAGCAAGAAAAGCCCTGTGGGCTCTCTGGGTCCCCAGGGAAGCCATTTCTGACTTCACAGGAGTCCTTGGGGAGGGCTGCCAGAGGAACTGGGAAAAGACCACAGGAAGAAGCACTACACAAATTGCTAAAAGGAGCCCTAAATCTTGAAGTAAATCCTGGAAACACGTCAAAACAGAATCTCCTTAAAGCATAAATTTCACAGGACCTATAAAACCAAAACATAAATTTCACAGGACCTATAAAACCAAAACATAAATTTCACAGAACCTATAAAACCAAAACACAATAAATAAACAAAAAAAAATCAAGGTATTCAGGCAACAAATATAGCATGATGAATGGAATAATACCTCACATCTCAATACCAACATTGAATGTAAATGTCCTACATACTCCACTTAAAAGACACAGAATTTCAGAATGGATAAGAATTCAGCAACCAAGTATCTGCTGCCCTCAAGAGACTTGCCTAACACATAAGGATTCATATACACTTAGGGCAAAGGAGTGGAAAAAGAAATTCCATGCAAATAGTCATCAAAAGCAAGCAGGAATAGCTATTCTTACATCAGACAAAACAAACTTTAAAGCAATAGCAGTTAAAGAAAAAGAGGGACATTATATAATGATAAAAAATCCTGTCTAATATGAAAATATCACAGTGCTAAATATATATGCATGTAACACTGCAGCTTCCAAATTTATAAAACAATTGTAGACCTAAGAAATGAGATAGACAGCAACACAATAATAATGGAGGACTTCTGTACTCTACTGATAGCATTAGACAGTTCATCAAGACAAAAAGTCAACAAAGAAACAATGGATTTATACTATATGCTAGAACAAATGGACTTAACATATATTTGCAGAACATTCTACCCAACAGCTGCAGAATATACATCCTATTCATCAGCGCATGGAACTTTCTCGAGATAGACTATGGGATAAGTCATAAGAAACTCAGTAAATTTAAAGAATTGAAATTATATCAAGTACTCTCTCAGAACAGTGGAATAAAACTGGAAATCAACTCCAAAAGCAACCTTTGAAACCATGGGAATTAAATGACCTCCTGAATGATCATTGGGTTAACAATGAAACAAGATGGAAATTTAAAAATTCTGTGAACTGAACAATAATAGTGACACAACCTATGAAAACCTCTGGGATACAATAAAGACGGTGCTAAGAGGAAAGTTCATAGCCTTAAATGCCTATATCAAAAAATCTGAAAGAACACAAATAGGCAATCTAAGGTCACACCTCAAGGAACTAGAGAAACAAGAACAAACCCAAATCCAGCAGAAGAAAGGAAATAACCAAGATAAGAGCAGAATAAAATGACATTGAAACCAAAAAGTAAAAAAGATAAATGAAATAAAAAGCTGGTTCTTTGAAAAGGTAAACAAAATTGATAGACCATTAGCAAGATTAACCAAGAAAAGAGAAGATCTAAATAAGCTCAATTGGAAATGAAATGGGAGATATTACAGCTGTCACCATAGAAATTCAAAAGATTATTTAAGGCTACTCTGAAAACCTTAATGTGCATAAACTAGAAAACCTAGAGGTGATAAATAAATTCCTGGAAATATAAACCCACCTACCTTCTATCAGGAAGAATTAGAAACCCTGAACAGTCCAATAACAAGCAGCGAGATTAAAATGGAAATAAAAATATTACCGACAAAAAAGTCCAAGACCAGATGGATTCACAGCTGAATCCTATCAGACATTCAAAGAATTGATACCAATCCTATTGACACGATTCCATAAGATAAAGAAAGAAGGAATCCTCCCTAAATCATTCTAGGAAGCCAGTATCACCCTAATACCAAAACCAGGAAAGGACATAACATAAAAAAGAAAACTATAGACCAGTCTCCTTGATGAACATAGATGCAAAACTCCTTAATAAAATACTAGCTAACAAAATCTAATAGCATATCAAAAAGATAATTCACCGTGAACCAAGTGGGTTTCATACCAGTGATGCAGGGATGATTTAACATACACAAGTCAATAACTGTGATTCACATGAACCGAATTAAAAACAAAAATCACATGATTATCTCAATAGATGCAGGAAAATCATTTGGCAAAATCCAGCATCCCTTTGTGATTAAAACCCTCAGCAAAATCGGCATACAAGAGATATACCTCAATGTAAAGAAAGCCATCTATGACAAACCCACAGCCAACATAATACTGAATGGGGAAGAGTTGAAAGCATTCCCTCTAAGACCTGGAACAACACAAGATTGCCCACTCTCATCACTTCTATTCAATGTAGTAGTGGAAGTCCTAGATGGAGAAATCAGACAAGATAATAAAATAAAGGGCATCCAAATTGGTAAAGTAGAAGTCAAACTGTTGCTGTTTGCTGATGATATGACTGTATACCTAGAAAACCCTGCAGACTCCTCCAAAAAGTTCCTAGAACTGATAATTCAACAAAGTTTTTGGATATAAAATTAATGTACACAAATCATTAGCTCTTCTATACACCAATAGTAACCAAGCTGAGAATCAAATCAAGAACTCAACTCCTTTTACAATAGCTGCAAAAAAAAAAATAATAATAATTTTAAAAAAACTTAGGAATATACATAACCAAGGAGGTGAACGACCTCTACAAGGAAAACTACAAACACTGCTGAAAATCATAGACAACACGAACAAATGGAAACACATCCCATGTTCATCAATCGGTAGAATCAATTTTGTTAAAATGACCATACAGCCAAAAGCAATCTACAAATTCAATACAATTCCCATCAAAATAGTACCATCATTCTTCACAGAACTGGCAAAAAAAAAATCCGAAAATTCATGTGGAACTAAAAATAGCCTGCATAGTCAAAGCAAGACTAAGCAAAAAGAGCTAATCTGGAGGCATTCCATCATCTGACTTCAAACTATATTATGAGACCATGGTCACCAAAACAGCATGGTACTGGTATAAAAATAGACACATAGACCAATGTAATGGAAAAGAGAACCCAGAAATAAAACCAAATACTCACAGCCAACTGATCTTCAACAAAGCAAACAAAAACATAAAGTGGGGAAAGGATACCCTCTTTAACAAATGAAGCTGGGATAATTGGCTAGCCACATGTAGGAAAATAAAACTGGATCCTCATCTCTCATATTATACAAAAATCAACTCAAGATGGACCAAGGACTTAAATCTAAGACCCGAAACTATGAAACTTCTAGAAGATAACATTGTAAAAACCCTTCTAGATATTGGCTTAGGCAAAGACTTCATGACCAAGAACCCAAAAGCAAATGCAACAAAGCAAAGATAAATAGGTGGGACTTAATTAAACTAAAGAACTTCTGCACAGCAAAAGGAACAGTTGGCAGAGTAAACAGAGTAAATATCCAACCCAGAGAGTGGGAGAAAATCTTCACAATTTATACATCTGACAAATGATTAATATCCAGAATCTATAAGGAACTCAAATTATCAAGAAAAACACAAACAGTCCTATCAAAAAGTAGGCTAAGAACATGAATAGACAATTCTCAGAAAAAGATATACAAATGGCCAATAAACACATGAAAAAAATGCACAACATCACTAATGATCAGGAAAATGCAAATGCAATACCACATTACTCCTGCAAGAATGTGATACCACCTTACTCCTGCACAGAACCACAATGTGATACCACCTTACTCCTGCAATAGCCATAATCAAAAAAATAAAAAGATAATGTTGGTGGGGATGCGGTGGAAAGGGAACACTTCCACACTGCCAGTGGGACTGTAAACTAGTAAAACCACTTTGGAAAACAGTTTGGAGACTCCTTAAAGAACTAAAAGTAGAACAGCCATTTGATCCAGCAATCTCACTACTGGGTATCTACGCAGAGGAAAAAAAGTGATTATGCAAAGAAGATACTTGCACACACGTTTATAGCAGCACAATTTGCAACTGCAAAAATATAAAACCAGCTCAAATACCCATCAATCAACGAGTAGATAAAGAAGCTGTGGTATTTATATATGATGGAATACTATTCAGCTATAAAAAGAAACAAATTAATTGCATTCGCAGCAACCTGGATGGAACTGGAGACTATTATTCTACGTGAAGAAACTCAGAAATGGACAACCAAACTTCATATATTCTCACTCATAAGTGAGAGCTAAGCTATGAGAATGCAAAGGCTTGAGAATGATATAATAGACTTGGGACTCAGGGGAAAGGGTGGGAGGGGGGCAAGATAGAAAAACTACAAATTGGGTTCAATGTATACTGCTCAGGTGTGCACAAAAATCTCACAAATCACAACTGAAGAACTTATGTAGCCAAATACCACTTGTTCCCCAAAAACACATGAAAATAAAAATTTAAAAAAAGAAATAATAGATCTGTGTACCTTTACTCAGTCTCCCTCAAAGATAACATTTTGCAAAACTGTAATAAACCAAGATACTAACATTGATACACTGATACAACCTATTAATCTTCCTCAGATATCCTCTTTTACTTGTTCTCATTTGGGTTTGCGTGTGGATATTGTAGTTTTATGAAATTTCATTACCTTTATAGCTTTGTGCATAAATCACTATAGTGAAGGCATACAATAGTTCATACACCAAAAGGATCCCTTTGGCTGCTCTTCAATACCACAGTCATTCTTACCATTGAAAACCACTACTCGGTTTTCCCTTTCTAAATTTTGGTCATTAACATAATGTTACATAAGAAAAAACACAGTGCATAACCTTTTAAAATTACCCTTTAAAAATTTTACTCAGTATAATTCTCAAGAGATCCATCCAGGTTGTCATGTGAATCACTAGTGCTTTCCTTTTTATTGTTGAGTGGTGTTCTATGATATGAATGAACCACCATTTGGTTAACTAATTACCAGTTGAAGGACGTCTGGGTTGTTTCATCATTACTGGGATTGTTACCAATAATGCTGCTGTGAACATCAGGTTGTTGTGCAGGTTTCATTTCCCCAAAGTATATGCGAATAAGTGTAATTTCTGGGCCTTATGGTAATTGCATATTTAACGTTGTACAAAACAGACAAATGTTTTCTAGAGTGCTTGTGCCATTTTACATCCATACCAGTAATGGATGAATGATCCAGTTTCTCTGAAGCCGCATTAGCATCTGGTGTTGTGACTATTTTTTTACCTTAGTCATTTGAAAGATATCTCATTATTAGGACATCTCATTGTGATTGTAATTTGCATTCCTCTGATGACTAATGAAGTTGAACATCTTTTCATGTGCTTATTTGTGTATTAGTCCATTCTAATGCTGCTAATAAAGACATATCTGAGACTGGTAATTTATAAAGGAAATAAGTTTAATTCATTCACAGTTTAACATGCCTGGGGAGGCCTCTGGAAACTCACAATAATTGCAGAAGGGGAAGCAAACACATGCTTCACACATGGTAGCAGCAAGGGGAAGTGCCAAGCAAAAGGAAGAAATCCTCTTATAAAACCATCAGATCTCATGAGAACAGCAGCATGGGGGTAACTGCCCCCAAGATTCAATTACCTAACAACCAGGTCCCTCCCATGATATGTGGGAATTATGAGAACTACAATTTAAGATGAGATTTGGGTGGGGACACAGCCAAACCATACTCCTCCCCTCACCCCTCTCAAATCACGTGGCCTCACATTTTAAAACACAACCATGCCTTCCCAACAGTCCCCAAAAGTCTTACCTCATTCCACCATGAACCCGAAAGTCCAAGTCAAAGTCTCATCTGAAACAAGGCAAATCCCTTCCACCTATGAGCCTGTAAAATCAATAGCAAGTTAGTTACTTCCTAAATACAATGGGGTTATAGGCATTGAGTAAATACACCTGTTGAAAATGGGAGAAACTGGCCAAAACAAAGGGGCTACAGGCCCCATACAATTCTATTTATTAAACCAGTGGGAGTTAAGTTTATATTGTTATTGATATATAATAAAAATCTGAAAAACACATATTTATAATATTCATAATTTTTACTTCATAAGGTTATCCAGTAAATATTTGTATTTAGAATTGTATCTCTTATAGTACACATCTAGAAAACACATCCAGCTTAGGTTAGAGAGCAGAGGTATTCTCCCGTGATATATGTAATTACTCAGTGACCCAGGCTTTTGGAGACTCTATCACTTTGAGCTTAACCGAGAGTCTCCTTGGAGTCCAGAGAAATTTATGTTCACAGCCAATTGCTAAGGACCAGTTTACATGGTCCCACTCTACTTTGGGGTGGGGGGTGGGGTAGGGATTAATCTGATTACATATTAAAATGAGAAGAGAATTGGCACGGGTGAGCCCTAGAAGTCTCTATATTCTATAGATTTAGAAATGAGTTTCAGTGAGATATACTATTCTACAGCTTTAGAAATGAGTGTCAGTGAGATTAGGTAATTTTCCAGTCTACATATCCAGTAAATCAAGGTACTTGGATCTTAATGTGAGTGTGTCTTAGTTTAGGATGTGAACACTTAATAGGGTTTAGGAACAAATATAAGTAATTTTTAAAAATATGATTTCTACTGCAGAATTTAAAATGGATCTACTGATGCTTTTATATATTTTGAGAGAGTCAGGAGAATGACAACATTCTTACTCTGGAATTATGCTGATAAATCTTCCTTTCACCTACCCAAGGTTTTAAAGTTACTGCCAATGAAAAGTGTATTCTTTTGGTCAGCTATAGGGTATATCTTGCTATAAAACATAGTTCTTAGCGGTTATTTCAATATTTGAATCAATTAAAGTCCACAGCTTTAGTTTTTAGCAAGTGCTTTCTTGTAAAAGTTGAGGAAATTTTTAATATAATGTAGCTAAATTAAAGTGATAGCTCCTTCTGAAAATAATAGCGGGCCTCTGAGATGTACTTTTACGGCAGGTAATTTATGGTTATAGCTTGTGCATCGATGCATTCAATTTGTTTAGTCAACAAATATTTAATGAATTCCAACTATATGGCAGTCACATGTCTCAGTTCTGGGAACAAAAACAAAGTGCTTCCATCAGTGAATATATGTGCAGGTGGGAAGATAATGAATTGGATAAATCAGTAAATTATAAAACATTGGTGAGAGATAAAGATGATGATGATGATGATGATGATTTTGAGGCGGAATCTCGCTCTGTTGCCAGGCTGGAGTGCAGTGGTGCGATCTCACCTCACTGCAGCCTCCGCCTCTGGGGTTCAAGTAATTCTCCTGCCTCAGCCTCCCGAGAAGCTGGGACTACAGGCATGCACCGCCACGCCCGGCTAATGTTTGTATTTTTAGTAGAGATGGGGGTTTCGATATATTGGCCAGGATGGTCTTGATCTCTTGACCTTGTGATCTGCCATCCTCAGCCTTTCAAAGTGCAGGGATTACAGGCATGAGCCACCGCGCCTGGCCAAGATAAAGATTTTTTTAAAGCCAGAAAAAGAGATGAGAAATTTGTCAGCTGATCTGTCTGGGGATAGTTTGCATTTATCAGGAAGCTGTCTACATGTCAAATTGCCCAATAAGGTCCTAACATTTACTGCTTTTCTCCCAGGCCCTCGATGGAAAGAGGTCTTCCAGAGCCAACGAGATGACACAGTCATTCTTTTTTTTTTTTTTTTTTTTTTTTTTTTTTTTTTTTTGAGATGGAGTCTCACGCTGTTGCCCAGGCTGGAGTGCAGTGGCGCGATCTCGGCTCACTGCAAGCTCCGCCTCCCGGGTTCCCGCCATTCTCCTGCCTCAGCCTCCTGAGTAGCTGGGACTACAGGCGCCCACCACCGCGCCCGGCTAATTTTTTGTATTTTTAATAGAGACGGGGTTTCACTGTGGTCTCGATCTCCTGACCTTGTGATCCGCCCGCCTCGGCCTCCCAAAGTGCTGGGATTACAGGCGTGAGCCACCGCGCCCGGCCAGTCAGTCATTCTTTCTCCTAGTAAAAAATAAAAATCCCTATAGATGATTGTGTTCAATAAAATTATACTGTTATAATCATAGAGGTATTTATTAAAGTTCTAGTCTCCAGGAGCAATAGAGGAAAAAATGTCAAGCAGTTTTATATTCTAGCAGATAATTTTATGTTGAATAGTAAACTGTGGGTGTTACACTGTCATTAGCATTGTGCAGCAGTGTCACTGCAAAGACATTGATTTATGTTTGTCATAAGTATCAAATCAGACACAGATGTCAATAACACTTCAGTGTACTATACCTTGGGGGTTAATGCCACAGGTTACATTGTTTCCTGAAAGGTGAGGATACATTTCAGCAGTTATGGCCTTTTGACGGAAATGGACACTATAAAAATTAAGTTTCTAGAAGCCCCAAGGTTCTTACTTTGCTGTTTCATGCTTTTCTTTACAATTTATAATAATGTTATTTTCCTTTTCAGAATAGATGCTAACTTCTATATATATAATTTTAAGCAATAAGTGTACAAATATTTCTCTTGAATCATCATATAGATCTATAGAAGTAGATGAAATTCAGATAAATGCTTTCATGATAAGAGATATTCTTACCTGAGAAATTCTCAAGAAGAAAGATTATAAATAATCTTGGAGGAGGTTAGCATCAGTTAATGACTATTAAAATTAGATATATCTATTGACTCCTTACTATGAAAAACGAGGAAACCAAATACCTCCTCCCACATCCATTATTCTGCACCACTGATTTTGTTGTTTTTATTTTTAATGAGGTTTTTAATTTTTACATTCTAAGAACCATGGTTCCCAGGCCAGGTATGGTGGTTCACACCTGTAATCCCAGCACTTTAAGAGGCCAAGGTGGGCAGATGAGTCTAGGGGTTTGAGACCACCCTGGACAACATGGCAAAACCCTGTCTCTACTAAAAAACAAAAATGAGCCAGTGTGGTGGCACACGTCTGTAATTGCAGCTACTCGGGAGGCTAAGGTGGGAGAATCACCTGAGCCTGGGAGGTTGAGGCTGCAGTGAGCTGAGATCTGGCCACTGCACTCTAGCTTGGGCAGCCAGAGTAAGACCCTGTCAAGACAAAACACAAACAAAAACAAAAACAAAAAAAAACCCTGGTTCCCAGAGTTGTATGATTATGGTTTTATATACAAACCAATTTAATGCTCATCTCAGAACCCTTTACCACAGATTCCTTTTTTCTTTGTTTTATATTTACTCAGGTACAGTGGATTTCACTTTTAAATAGATTATTTTTTCAAGAAAAGTTCATGAGTCCTATGTCTCTGAGTGACATTTTAGGAAACTATATACTATAGTTATATTTTAATTTTTAATTATTTCTTTTAGTAAATTTAAATAAATTTTATTTATAATGTTTATTAAAATGCTATTTGGTATTTACTTATTTTTATCTTATTTATATATTTATAGTTATATTTTAGGGGGTTGGTTAAATGCTTGAAAATGAATATTTTCTTAGTACTTTTCAAAAAATAAACAGAAGTAAAACTATCTTTTTATTCTCTCTTTTCCTTAAAAATTTTGCTGACATTGAAAGTTTAAGGGAAAACTCTCAAAAATCTGATTTTCCCTTTTGTAAGAATTGTACTTTTCTTCCTTCACTTCAATATCAGGTAGTATATGTTTGAAATTAGTCATTGTCAGTTTTTCCTATTTTAATTTGAAAATTGAAAGCTTAATTCCAGAAAACTTATTTTTCTTATTACATATCTGGAGGTAATTTTTCTCTCCCATTTTAAGATTTATTCTCTAGAACCCCAATTATGTGTATATATGGGCCCTTCTGTTCCATAAGTATATATATTTTTTTCTAATTCTTTTTTTTTCTGTTTGGATTTCAGGAGCATGTAGTTGGAAAAAGCATGATCCTTAAGACCTCCTCATCTTGATCCTTACACGATCTTCTTTTATTATTAATTGATTTGGCTGTTTTTAATAATATAATTAACACAAAGAATCACCCTCTACCTCAATAGGAAAAGAAACAAACAAAAAACAATAGCCTACATCTAACTTTGTGGTTTCTGTCAAACCAAGCCCTTCTCTTCCCCTGCAGAAACCGTAATTTTAAATCTTTTATTGATTATTCACTTGCATTTCTTTTTAGTGGGTTTCATATATTCCTAAATATTCATTCCTAAATAAGAATTTTTAAATAACAAAAATGTTTACAAGTTTCATTTCCAAAATATTAACCTCAGCATGGTTTCCTAAACCTCCCAGAACCTGTATTTCTTAACAAGAAAATTATGGTATAATAATAGTATTATTGTAGTCTAATACTTGTTAAGTATAATACTTAATAATAAGTATAATAGTATATTATTAATACTATTATAGTATTATGCTAATGCTACTTATATACTTAATAATACTAATATACTTACTAACAGTCATAATAGTAGAAGTATTCTTATACAAAGAAGATATATGCGGGCACTGATCAGGACATATGCAAATGCAGCAAGCAAAGGACTGCCACAGAGTTAAGTGCTCAAGAGACAGTAGCCCATCCCTTCCCTTCCCTTCCCTTCCCACCCCACCCCACCCCATCCCACCCCACCCCATCCCATCCCATCCCATTCCATTTCTCTACCCTTTGAACTGCAGACACACAAAAGTGGATTAATCATAATTCTTTGTTGAAGGTGTACTCTCATTATTATTCCATGATGACCACTTAGTTATTTTTATTGATACAATAAATACTCATCAAGCTGCCATCCAAAATAGAAGTTAAAACTTTGACAGTGAGCCTTATAAAATCATTTACTTCCACAATCCCATCCCTTTACCTCTCTCCCTTCAATGATTCCTGTATTAATGAATCCTATGTCAATGATTCCATTGCTTTTCATTTAAATAGTAAAAAAAGATATATTTTTAAATTCTTAATTGTTTAAAACCATATAAAACAAAAAGAAACTGTGGTACCTGTAACTATTTGAGAGTCTTTATAAGATGATATGTTGAGAGTCATTGTAGTCAATGTGTTTTTATTTCTTTATAATACACTGGTATTTCAATGTGGTCTTGATTTACATTTTCCTGACACTAATATTCATGATTATTAGTCATATGTGTTACTAGTCATATATATTTCTTTATATTCGTGTCTTTGTTATTAGTTATACTTGTATAACTAATCTTTGATCAGTATATGTATTGAAGGTATTTTTCCAGTGTATAACATATTTTTAAATATTTAAAAGATAATTTTTACTTTTTATAGCCTAATATAAAATATAGCATAATTTTAATAGAATATTTTATTTTTTGATAATTATTCTTTTAGTATAATTAACCTTAAATTTTTTTCTATTTTCAATATTTTTGAGTACTTTTAAAGGAATACTTTTCTGCCCACAAGATCCAGGTCTTTAATATCTCAATAAAATATTATAATGTATTCTCATGGGCATCTTTGCATTATACTTAATTGCTCTTCTAAGTTAATTACTCTAATTGATGTCCTGTAGGTAGTGGAGAAAGATGGAAGATTTTTTGTTTGTTTTGTTCTTTTTAGAGACGGAGTCTTGCTCTGCCGCCCAGGCTGGAGTGCAGTGGCGCGATCTCGGCTCACTGCAAGCTCCGCCTCCCGGGTTCCCGCCATTCTCCTGCCTCAGCCTCCCTAGTAGCTGGGACCACAGGCGCCGCCACCACGCCAGGTTAATTTTTTTGTATTTTTAGTAGAGACGGAGTTTCACTGTGTTAGCCAGGATGGTCTCGATCTCCTGACCTAGTGATCTGCCCGCCTTGGCCTCCGCAAGTGCTGGGATTACAGGTGTGAACCACTGCACCTGGCCAATAGAAGTTTTTTTTTTCCCCCAAAGACATAAGACTGTTATATAGGCCGGGCGTGGTGGTGGCAAGAGCGCCTGTAGTCCCAGCTACTCGGGAGGCTGACGCAGGAGAATCACTTCAACCCAGGAGGTGGACGTTGCAGTGAGCCGAGATGGTGCCACTGCACCAGCCTGGTGACAGAGCGAGATTCCGTCTCAAAAAAAAAAAAAAAAAAAAAAAAGACTATTATATAATTTCATAGTATGGAATTGATTGGGAAGCATTCGAAGACCAGAAAACATTAGTTTCTTGTTATAATAATTCAAATATATGATGAGACAGAAGAGAACTAAGCCGGTCAAAATAGAGAAAAAAAGGTGACTTTGAGACTTGTTTGGAATAAGACACTATTTTGGTTTGGAAATTTAGATGTACTGTTTATGGATTATGATACTGCTATTATAAAGAATGACCATATAGGAAATACAGAAGAATATAGGGACTGTTGAATAATACTGTGAAAATAGGGAATGTAAGTAAAATGTAGGAGCATGTCAATGGAACAGGAGGGGAAACAGCAAATTTGAAGTTTCTCTGAGATATCCAGAAACGTGTATTGGTTTCCTCTTGCTGCCGTAACAAATTAATACAAAACTAGTGGTTTAAAACAACAAAAATTTACTATGGTTCTAGAGGTCAGGAGTTCAAAATGGGTGAGAAAGGCTATGCTCCTTGAGCCTTTAGGAGAGAATTCGTTTGCTTACCTTTCTGATTTCTAGATGCCACCAGCATTCCTGGGCTCATCAACATTTCTTCCATCTTCGAAATCAGGAGTGTACTATCTTGAAATCAGTCTCTCTTTCTCTCTCTCTTTTTCTCCCTCTTTCTCTTTCTCTCTGACCCTGCTTCCATCATTGTATCATTCTTCGATTCCGACTTTCCTGCTTTTTCTAAGAAGGACTCATGTGACTACAATGAGCCCACTTAGATAATCCAGGATACTCTCGCCATCTCAAGATCGTGAATGTAGTCACACCTGCAAAGTGGAACAATGTAGGGCAACGTAGTCTCAGCTTTTGGGGTTTGAGTTCTAGAAAACTCATTTTTTTATATATATATTTAGTTTTCTATCCCTTGTTTTCATCTCTCTCTGTAACAATCTCTGCTTCTGGCTTTGTGTACTTCCAATTTTTACCTGCTGCTTCTCTTATTTCCCATACTGCTCTTAGTGTGTTCTGCAAAATGATTTACTCATTTTTCGACATGAAGCACTTTTATTGCTCAGTTTTGTGTGGGGTTTATGCCATACAGCCTAGTTTGTTCAGAGGATGTAGATGGTGGCCCAGTCATCCCAGTCCAGGGAGCCCAGTCACTGGGTGGGATCCGATTACACAGAGCGTGACAATTCACAAGGCGGGAAGATCCTTAACGTCAGCTTTCTCTTTTTAAGGGACTGGAGGGTGGGGCAGCCTTTAGTGTCACAGACTCCTCCACAAAAGTTGTTTCATACAGCACATAAATTGTTCTTCGAAAGGTTTTAGACTCAAGCCCGTTTGGTTAAGCCTCTTTGATGTCTGGTTTTTTTTTTTTTGCGTTTTTCTTTTGCATCCCACTGCAAAGGCCAAGAGGGGGCAGCAAACCCTCTCAAAAGGAAGCCTGCACCAACGTGTGAGTGGTTTGTGACGGTAGTTTACGGGGTTATCCTTACTTCCGTTATTCTCTGACAATTTTGTCCTGCTTTCCTTGTTTTTAAAAATAAAGTTTAAATTTTTAAAATCATGCACTTTCTCCCTTGCCATTCGTGGTTGCTTTCAAATCTGCAATGTTAAAAATTATGTCCCTGTTTTCTACAGAGTAGAGGTATGAGAATTGACAAATTTGAATTTTGAAATTTTATCAAGACTGAAAAAGTACAGAATAATGTAGATAATTTTCTGTCAAATGACCTTTACTTTAGAAAAAGGCTTTGAATCATAGCTCTAACTCTTCTAAAATCGTAACGCTTAACATAACGAAAAATATTGTGATATAGATTCATAATTTAGATTTCTAGAAGAATATTTCAAGTAAAGTATAAGACATTTTGATAGCTAAAAAGAGGAAACTTATTCTTTCATTTTTCATTTAGCACAATTGGATGTTTTCCCCACAAGGTTTTCTTATGAAAAAGAAAAAGAAGACAGTGAAAAAGCAAGAACAAACATGAGAAACAGAGAGAGAAGAAAGAATAATCATCCCTGGCAAATTAGACATCACAGATTACACAGGATTCTTTATTTTTTTATTTTATTTTATTTATTTTTATTTTTTTGAGATGGAGTCCTACTCTGTGGCCCAGGCTGGAGTGCAGTGGCACAATCTCGGCTCACTGCAACCTCCGCCTCCCAGGTTCACGCCGTTCTCCTGCCCACCACCACGCCCTACTAAATTTTTGTATTTTTAGCAGAGACGGGATTTCACCATGTTAGCCAGGATGGTCTCGATCTCCTGACCTCGTGATCCGCCCGCCTTGGCCTCCCAAAGTGCTGGGATTACAGGCGTGAGCCACCGCACCCGGCCCACAGTATTCTTTAATAACACGGAGTTTGATATTAAAATGACTTAAAGATAATTCAGAGAAATATTTCATATTGATAGAATATACTTCCAACAAGGAAGCATGAAAGTTATGAATGTGCATGCTTATTACAGGTTTGAAATATCTGGAATAGAATTTGCTGAAAATAAAAGAATATGAAAACAGTGATCAATGTAAGAAACATTAAAAATTATATTGGCAAAAGTTAGACCAAATAGAGAGAAATAAGCACGAATACTGTGGACTGAATCATGCAGTTAAGAAGCCTGAGCACTCATAAAGACATACCTCCAAGAGGGATTTCATATTATTTTCAAACATCGATGAATAGTCACAGACATTTACCCTGTATTAAGCCACAAATATTACATTAAGTTCTCAAAGAAATAATTATACAGTCACTCTTTTCTGACTACTATGAAGTCAAAATAAATCCTATGCATTGTATTTAACATTTGTTTGTAAAAGTATTTTTTTTTTTTTTGTAGTTTATCAAATTCTAAACTGCAAACTATTCATAGACAATAGTGAGAGGACTACAAGTTAGGAACTGTGGAAAGTAATCACACCGATACTGACAAAAATTGTATTGCTTTATGTGGTGGCACATGCCTGTAATCCCAGCTACTCAAGAGGCTGAGGCAGAAGAATCACTTGAACCCAGGAGGTGGAGGTTGCAGTGAGTCAAGATTGTGGCACCCACTCCAGCCTGGGTAACAGAGCGAGACTGTCAAAAAAAAAAAATTGTATTGCTTTAAATACATTTATTAAAAAGACAAAAGATAAAAGTAAGTATTCAAGAAACAAAAGGAAAAAAAGAAAGTATAATGTCAAAATTAATATAAAGAAAAGTAGAAAGGACTAAAATGGAAAATAAACAGTTTTTAAAAATGCAAATAGTAAACTTACCTAATAAAACCAAAACCTGGTTCACTGAAAAAAAATTTTGGCAAAAATAATTAAGAGTGGAGAGGTTGGGGTGGTGGGAAGAAATGTAGTGCTTGGAAAAAGAGACAATTAAAAATAGGGTTATTTGAAAAAAAATGATTAGAGACATCTAACATATTAAATATATATATCTTTAGAATTCTAGATTTTTACATGATGGATAATTTCTTTTTCTATTTAATTTTATTGTAATTTTAACTTCTGGGATACGTGTATAGGACATGCAGCTTTGTTACATAGGCAAATGTGTACTATGGTGGTTTGCTGCACCTATCAACCCATCACTTAGGTATTAAGCCCCACATGCATTAGCTATTTGTCCTGATTCTGTTCCTCCTTCCAGCCCCTGACAGGCCCAAGTGTGCATTGTTCCCCTCCCAGTGTCCATGTGTTCTTATTGTTCAGCTTCCACTTATAAGCGAGAACATGCAGTGTTTGCTTTTCTGTTACTGTGTTAGTTCGCTGAGGATAATGGTTTCCAGCTCCATCCATGTTTCTGCAAAGGACATGATCTTTTTCCTTTTTATGGCTGAATAGTATTCCATGGTGTATATGTTCCACATTTTCTTTATCCAGTCTATCAAAAATGGGCATTTGGGTTGATTCCATGTCTTTGCTATTGAGAGTAGTGCTGCAATGAACATATGGGTGCATGTATCTTTATAATAGAATGACTTATATTCCTTTGGGTATATACCCAGTAATGGGATTATAGGTCAAATGGTATTTCTGTTGCTAAATCTTTGAGAAATTGCCTCACTGTCTTCCATAATGGTTGAGCTAATTTACATTCCCACCAACTGTGTAATAATCACTATTCTGACTGGTATGAGACAATCTCTCATTGTGGTTTTGATTTTTTATTTCTCTAATAATCTGTGATGTTGAGCTTCTTTTCATAAGTTTGTCAGTCACGTAAATGTTTTCTTTTAAGAAATGTCTATGTCCTTTGCCTACTTTTTGATTTTTTTTTTCTTGTAAATTTAAATTCCTTGTAGATTCTGGATATTAGACCTTTGTCAGATGGATAGATGGCAAAAATTTTCTCTCATTCTGTAGGTTGTCTGTTCATTCTGATAATAGTTTCTTTTGCTGTGCAGAAGTTCTTTAGTTTAATTAGATCCAATTTGTCAACTTTTGCTTTTGTTGCAATTGCTTTTGGTGATTTCATCATGAAATCTTTGCCTGTGCCTACGTCTTGAATGGTATTGCCTAGATTTTCTTCTAGGGTTTTTATAGTTTCAGGTTTACATTTAAGTCTTTAATCCATCTCTTGAGTTAATTTTTGTATAAGGTGTAAGGAAGGTTTCTGGTTTCAATTTTCTGCATATGTCTAGCCAGTTTTCCCAGCATCATTTATTAAACAGGAAATGCTTTCCCCATTGCTTGTTTTTGTTAGGTTTGTTGAAGATCAGATAGTCATAGATGTGTGGCCTTATTTCTGAGATCTCTGTTCTGTACTACTGGTCTATGTGTCTGCTTTTTACCAGTATCATGCTGTTTTTGTTATTGTAGCCTTGTAATATAGTTTGAAGTCAGGTAGCATAATGCCTTCAGCTTCTTTCATTTTGCTTAGGATTTTTTGGCTATATAGGCTCCGTTTTGGTTCCACATGAATTTTAAAGTAGCTTTGATTTTTAATTTTGTGAAGAATGTCAATGGCAGTTGAATGGGAATAGTATTGAATCTATAAATTACTTTGGTCAGTATGGCCATTTTCATGATACATTCTTCTATCCATGGGCATGAAATGTCTTACCATTTGTTTGTGTCCTCTCTTACTTCCTTGAGCAGTGGCTTGTAGTTCTCCTTGAAGAGGTCCTTCACATGCCTTGCTAGTTGTATTCCTAGATATTTTATTCTCTTTGTAACAATTGTGAATGGGAGTTCATTTATGATTTGGATCTCTGCTTGTCTATTGTTGGCGTATAGGAATGCTTGTGATTTTTGCACATTTATTGTGTATCCTGAGACTTTGTTGAAGTTGCTCATCAGCTTAAGGAGCTCTTGGGCTGAGATGATGGGGTTTTCTAGGGATCATGTTGCCTGCAAACAGAGACAGTTTGACTTCCTCTCTTCCTATTTGAATACCCTATCTTTCTCTTGCCTGATTACCCTGACCAGAACTTCCAATAATATGTTGAATAGGAGTAGTGAGAGAGGACATCCTGTCTTGTGCCGGTTTTCAAGGGGAATGCTTCCAGCTTTTGCCCATTCAGTATGATATTGGATGTGGATTTGTCATAAATGGCTCTTATTATTTTGAGCTATGTTCCACCAATACTTTGTTTATTGAGTTTTTAGCATAAAGGGCGGATCACAAGATCAAGAGATTTAGACCATCATGGCCAACATGGTGAAACCCCATATCTACTAAAAATACAAAAACTAGCTGGGCGTGGTGGTACACACTTGTAGTCCCAGCTACTCGGGAGGCTGAGGCCGGAGAATCGCTTGAACCGGGAGGTGGAGGTTGCAGTGAGCCGAGATCGCACCACTGCACTCCAGTCTGGCGACAGAGTGAGACTGTCTCAAAAAAAAAAAAAAAGTTATTATACTTTATTTTGTAAGTAGTTTAAGTTTTATAGAAAAATTGCACATAAAGCACAGAATTCTAATGTACTCTTTAACTCCTCCAGTTTCCCCTATTATAAATATTTTCCATTAATGTGATATATTTGTGATAATTGATGAGAAAATATTGACACATCAACTAATGTCCATAGTTTGTATCAGGGCCCACTCTTTGTGCGGTACATGTTATGGGTTTTTGACAAACGTATAATGACATATATCCACAATTACAGTATCATATAGAATTGTTTCACTGCCCTAAAAGCCCCTGTGCTCCACCTATTCATCCCTTACTTTCTCCCTCCAAACCCCTGGCAACAACTAATTTTCCTTTTTTTCTAACTGTTTCCATAGTTTTGCCATTTCCAGAAAAATCACATAATTGGCATCATGCAGTATGTAGCTTTTGCAGATTGGCTTCTTTCCTCCAGCAATGTTCATGTACATTTCATCCATGTCTTTTCATGGTTTGATGGCTAATTTCTTATAAGTGCTGAATAATATTCCACTGTATGGATATGCTGCAGTTTATTCATCCACCTATTGAAGGACATCTGTTTGCTTCCAGATCTTGGCGATTATGAATAAAGGTGCTATAAAATTTCAGTGCAGGTTGTTGTGCGATCCTAAGTTTTCAATTAATTTGGGTAAATACCAAGAATCATGACTTCTGGACTCTATGGGTAAGAGTATGCTTAAGAAATTTTCAAACTGTTTTCCAAAGTGTCTGTACCGCTTTGCATTCCTACCAGCAGAGAATAAGAATTCCTATTGCTCCTTGTCGTCAACAGTATTTGGTTTTGCCAATGTTTTGGATTTTAGCCACTCTAATAAGTATATAGCAGTACTTAATTGTTGCTTTAATCTGCAATTTACTGATGATATATAGTGCTGAGCATCTTTTAATGTGCTTATTTGCCATCTGTTATCTTCTTTGGTAGGATGTCTGTTGAGATCTTTTGTGCCTTGTTAAATTGGGTTGTTTATTTTCTTCTTCCTGTTGAGATTTAAGAGTTCTTTGTACTAGTCCTTTATCTGATATTTGTTGTGCAAATATTTTCTCCCAGTTTGTGGCTTGTCTTTTGATTCTCTTAATCTTGTCTTTTACAGGATAGAATTGTGTATTTTCAAGTGATCTGATTTATAGGAGAAGACAGTATAGTCCCAAGGTCATATCTCATAGGGATGTGATAAGGCCACCCTTATCACCGGGTTACCTTCATTAAAAGAAACAGGGACCTTGGCAAGTGGCTATGTCTGTTTTTCCCTTGTTCAGGTTTTACTTTGTCAGAAAAAAAATGAACTAATTAGGGTTTTCTTCTAAAACTGGCTTCAAACCCCAATTTGTAAGAAGTTTTTGCTTTTGATTTTACTGTTTATTTTTTCTTTTTGGATCAGTTTCAGTGACCTTTTTATGTTTAGTAACTCTAGGTGTGACTGGAAGCAGGAAAAAAAAAAAAACTTTTAGGAAAAAAAGCCACTAATTCTCTTACTATTCTATCATTAGCAGAAAGTGTCCTATCAGGAGGCAAACATGAAAACTCACATTAAGAGAGGATACTTACTGAGGTGTATCAATATAATTGCACCTGCATCTTATCAAAGAAACCAAAGATCAAACCCTCTGACTCCTAAGTATTAAAAACATGCAAAATAGAGTCAGCAACATAAGCTAGTCCCTTCCAGTCGAATGCATTTGATTTGCAAAGTGCATAAAATGTTTTCATACTCTGAAATCATTTTCAGATATTAGATTCAACAATTTCCTGAAATGGTTAGCAGTTCTTTTAAAAATGAGATAATCACCAGCCCTTGAGCTGTAAGGCATAAAAATATGTATATACAAGAACTATTTTCAAAGGGCAGAATACAAATACATCTGCTTGTGTCCCACACATCATCGAACAATTGCTTGTTCCTAGTATATGTTCTGCTGCTGGGGAAAAGGCACACACAGCTCTCGTTCCTTCCATTATATATTTGAGATAGTTCACTCCAATCTCAACTTAAGGCTTCTTAAATAAATAGTAAATCTAGTGGCAAATACAGAAGTCAATATATATATATTTGTGCCATTTAATTCTAGTTACAAATCATGTGTTGAGCTTTCTGTTTAGAAATGGCATGAAATGGAGTTCTTTTGATGCATGCAGAAACTAAACTTTGTTTTCTGTTTTACTTATTTATTTATTTATTTTGAGATGGAGTCTCACTCTGTCTCCCACGCTGGAGTGCAGTGGTGTGATCTCGACTTACTGCAACCTCCAACTCCCAGGTTCAAGCTATTCTCCTGCCTCAGCCTCTGGAGTAGCTGGAACTACAGGCGCTTGCCACCACATCCAGCTAATGTTTGTATTTTTAGTAGAGATGAGGGTTTGTTATGTTGCCCAGGCTGGTCTCAAATTCCTGACTTCAGGTGATCCACCCACTTCGGCCTCTCAAAGTGCTGGGATTACAAGCGTGAGCCACTGCACCCAGCCAACTTTCTAATATGAAGATGGCAAAATTCCTTGGAAGTTTTCAGAAAGACTACATCTGCATGCCCAGAGAAATCCATAACCTGTGGTCCTGTCACTAAATGTTTCGTTGCTGCTGTAATTTTCCTGTATGTCTTTTCGTCTTTCATGTGGATGCCATCTCCCCAAAAGTTCCAGACATTAATCATAGCTGTTAAAAATGTGCCATTTGAACAAAGATGTGGCTCAGTCCTTGTATTGGTTTGCTAGGACTGCCTGAAGAAAGTACCACATATTAGGTGGTTCAAACAAAATAAATTTATTGTCTCACAGTTCTGGAGGCTGGAAGTTCAAGATCAAGGTATTGGCAGAGCCCATGAAGGATCTTGTCCCAGCGCTCTCTCTGGTTTGTAGATGTCTATCTTCTCATCTTCTTTCTGTGACTTCACGTCGTCTTCCCTCTGTCTGTATCTGTGTCCACATTTTCCTCTTCCTATTAGAACACCACTTATATTGGATTACACCCCACACCAAAGACCTCATTTTAACCAAGTTATCTCTACAAAGAGTCTATCTCCAAATAAAGACACGCTCTAGAGTACTGGCAGTCAATAACATACATATGAATGTTGACATATGGATTTGAGGGGGTAATACAATACTGTCCTTAACAGTCATTTTACAGATACCTCACAAAAATCTAAGCTGAGAGGTGGCTTTTCCATGGTTCTATTCCCCATTCATTTTTAGGGCATTTAAAAATAACTTAGGATACACAAAACAATATAATGTCAGAAATTGCAGGTTATTAAGAATGAGGTACTAGCGTGTACGTTCTGTAGTTTCCTTTGAAAAAATACATTAGTGAAATAATGCAAGTTATTTTTTTTTCCCTAAAACTTACCTGTTTTTTCTAAAGGTAAAAATTTGCTTTCTCATTATACTCATATATATTCTCATTTAGTTTTACAAAAGCAAAATAAAATGATGAATAGTATTTTTTTTTTCAAAGAACCTTCTCAAGAAATTGGAGCTATTGTAAATTACCTCATATCTGGGTAGTCTTAGTGAACTGTGACACTTTCTGGTACTTTTCCTTTTTCTTCTTCCTCCTGTTTATTTCACCAGAGTAAATGTTTTCTAGTTTTCTCATATATTCTTCATCAAAATAGACTCTTAGGAAGGACAGATGAATTCCTTTATACTGAAATATAAAGTCAGGACTTAATAATGCCATTTTCCATGAATATTTTGACTTTAATTCAAAATCATTTCAGTAAAGGAATAAAATGTTCATTTCTACCCATGGAATTATAAACATGATGGACTTTGTGACGTCTCCCTCCCCAGATTGTAGAACCCTCACGTGGCCTGTGAAAGTTAAACCAATTAATAAATAAGCACGTAAAATATTGTCTGGAACACAGTAAACTTTTTTTCTTTTTTTTCTTTTTTTTGCGATGGAGTCTCACTCTGTCGCCCAGGCTGGAGTGCCGTGTGGCGATCTCGACTCACTGCAAGCTCCGCCTTCCGGGTTCACGGCATTCTCTTGCCTCCGCCTCCTGAGTAGCTGGGACTACAGGCGCCGCCACTGCGCCTGGCTAATTTTTTTTTTTTTTTTGTATTTTTTTGTATTTTTAGTAGAGGCGGAGTTTCACCGTGTTCGCCAGGATGGTCTCCATCTCCTGACCTCGTGATCAGCACACCTCAGCCTCCCAAAGTGCTGGGATTACAGGCATGAACCACCGCACCCAGCCCACAGTAGACTTTTAATATGTCTTAGCTATTACTATTGTGGCTAAACATTTTGAATAATATACACAAATGAGTTAATTTAGTAATGAAGGATCTATAAAAAACTTTTCCAGCAAATTGAAGAGGCATTTTTTCAGACCAATCCAGTCCACATTTTTATCTTATCTCTTTTATTTTTTTTCTCTCAGTGTTAACTTATTTTTCACAGAATATTCTTTTCATTCTTTCCCTGAAATAAAACTGTAACTTACATCTGGTCCAGTATGACCATATTTACTTTTATTTGCACAGTCAGTTTCTTAGGCTTCTAGTTTGTGATTGTTGTACTTCAGGGACAGACACAGGTGGAAATTGTAAATTAATGTCTCTGTGAAAGTAATCATTTGCAAAGTATCTTGGACACTTGAAAGGCATTTATCATGTAAAATGTCTTTGTTTATTAATTGTTAATTATGATTAAGTGATGCTGCCAAATAGCTAGAAACAACAGAGACCCTTGCTCTTCACAGTCTCGGTTCGTCTCAGAGACTTCCTACTACTTTGCTGAAAATAACGTTCAGAGCTTATTTATTGAAACTATTAGAATAACTCTCCTGGATTTTGGAATGAACAAACTAGCAAAAGAACATATGGCTGCAGAATGCAAAGCGTCCTTCTGTCCAAAGAACTGACTGTGGGAAAGAGTATCCATTTACTACTATATGATGCTTGCATTTTTCAGTTTCTCTTTTTATCATCATAATTACCATTGCCTGGGTGGTTACAATTGCCCATTTCTTACTCTCTGCCTTGTCCTGACTGGAATTTAATCAAGCTTCTCTCCTTCCCAACTTGATCAAGCACTAAAATTGAGAACATGTCCCCTGACTTGCTTCTCCTGAGCATCGACTGACCATGGATAGACGAATTTCCTATCAGATTCCACCAGTTATGGCCCCTTGCATGCCCAACTTCCCCTTAAAAATTCCTGCAAAGGGCCAGGCATGGTGGCTCACGCCTGTAATCCCGGCACTTTGGGAGACCAACAAGGGAAGGCGGATCACGAGGTCAGGAGCTGGAGACCGGCCTGGCCAACATGGTGAAACCCCCTCTCTACTAAAAATGCAGAAATTAGCTGGGTATAGTGGCACGTGCCTGTAATCCCAGCTACTCGGGAAACTGAGGCACGAGAGTAGCTTGAACCCAGGAGACAGAAGTTGCAGTGAGCCAAGATCGCGTGATGGCACTCCAGTCTGGGTGACAGAGCGAGATTCCATCTCAAAACAAAAAACAAACAAAAATTCCTGCAAAGGTCTTTCCCCCTTTCCTTATAAATTAAAAGCCTTTCCTATTTGAATGAGACACTTGCAGATTTCTGAGATAGAAGGGTTCTCTCTGTTGCAATAATATTTTTGAATAAAGTCTCTCATCATCTAAGTCTAGATTTTGATGGGCTTTCCCTCTCTCTCTCTGTGTGCTGTCATCCTATTATTCCCTTGCTTTTAAATATTGTCTAGTCAGTGATGATGATGGTGATGAAGATGATGATGGTGATGACGATGATGGTGATAATGATAATGGTGACGATGATGGCACTGATGGCAATAATGGTGATGATGGTGATTATTAATAAGACTAATCTTAGTAAGGGCAAATACTAATAAAAATTAGATGCTAAATTTTTCCTTTGAAGATAAGAGACTTCACCCCGTATTTTAGAATATTTACTTCAGAAAACTTGTAACTGTAGCTTCTTTCTCTGCCATTTTGAAATGTATAGAATTTTTTTTTAGAGCTAAATAAGCCTCTTTATGACTCAGGATTGTCTGTCTTAAGTCCCTGGGAGCCATCTCTTCGAAATGTAATCATTCAGGAAGACAGTGCCTCTATCTCTCATTGTTTATGGAAAGATAGGAGCCCCACTTCAGCAGACACCTCTCTCAAAATGATTTCTGGCTATAAAGATTTAAGAAATGTATTTTTCTTTGTGTAAAGTCAATTGGCAAACACAGATCCTCACCCCAATTACCAAATGCATTTAGGTTGAGCTATGGGCAACAAATTGTGCCATCAATTTCTCTTACCTGAGGACTAGTGGTGGTTTATCTTGAAAGCATGTGTGTAATGGGTTGAATCTGCTTGGCTATGCAAAATGGTGAGATTTCCATTCATCTTTACGATCTTTTAGAAGAATGCTTGTGATGCACACGGCACGGTTTCATGCTTATTCAATATATATATATTTTTATCTCTTCTACATTTGTGAAGAGGTATTCTGGGTTGGAAAGAAATTTTTTTAAAAAATTGTAGTTCCCCAACATTGGCCATAATACATGTTGATAATATATTTTGCCTAATTTTCTCTTCTCAATAACTTAATGAGATAGGTATTATGAGGAATATGACCTGGAGGTTAGGCACTTTGCTCAAGTCTAAAGGGACATGGATGTTCAGCCTTCCAAAAATAGGTCTTCTGGCTTCAGGGTCTGAGTATTTTTCACATATGCTGCTCTCATTTAGAGTTTGGGGGTTTAGGGCTTAACAAACTTTGTACTGGGCCTCCATTGCTCATGTTCTACTAAATGACACATACATTTTGTGGTAAGTTATTAGCGCTCACACGAGGCATGATATAGAATCATAGGAAGAAAACCATGAGGGGGGCATGAAAGGTTAGAAGCATGATACTGTTCTCCTCTAAGGCATCTTCTGGACCAATTCTATTCGCTCTTAGATCTCTATGTAACTCACTGACAGCCAAGTATCCAAGTGTCCCTGGAGACCACCTGGGATTCTCTTAAACACACAGCTTTTCTTTTCTTCCAATTTTTATTGTAGATTCAGGGGTACATGTGTAGGTTTGTTACAAGGATATATTGTGTGATGCTGAGGTTTGGGGTAAGATTGAACCTGTCACCAGGCATTGACCATAGTACGCAATAGGATGTTTTTCAATCCATGCTCTCCTCCATCCTTTCCCCTCCTTGTAGTCCCCAGTGTCTGTTGTTCCCATTCTTATGTCTAAAACATACTGCTTTGAATAGTCTTTATTTTGACCCATTTCACCTTTCTGTTTTAAACCCTTCCACTGATCAGCATACTTCCTTCCCCAATCCTTTTGTAGCATTTCTACCTCCCGGCTATGACTGAAGCTGTTCCCTGAGAATGCAGTGTCCTGACAGCAGTGTCAAAAACTTTCCACACAATCTCCCACCAAAAATATGATGTCTGTCAGGCCAGTTCACACCTTATTTCCTGGCATGCAACATAGACATTTTACCCTCTTTATTGCTGTCGCCTACCAAATTTTCGATTATCTCCTTTTATTCATTAAAGATCCTAGCTTGATTTTTTTGTAATATCCACTCTTGACATTCTCATGAGTGGGTTGGCCATCAATCTGACCTTTCAGTTTTTAGAGGTTCAGCTCTGGGTCTCCATCTTTCCCTCTCTCTCTCTCTGGATATGCTCTCCTATCATTCTTTTGGTTTTAAATATTCTCTAGACAGCAACAACACCCAAATTTATATTTCTCGTCCAAAATTCTCTGAGTTCCTAAGCCATGTATTTAAATGCCTAACAGTTCCACTTGGCTGAATCATAGACATCTCAAATTTAGCTCATCAAAAGATAGAATTTTCCAATACGAACCTCCCCCAGGATTGGGTGTTTCGCTAAATGGTACCACCAACTCTCCAAACATTAAAATCAGAAACTTGGAAATCCTCTTTGATTACTCTTTTTTCCTTAATCCTTCACATCTATCTTATCAGTAAGTTTCTTGACTAAATCTTCAAAATATATCTTGCATCTGTTTCTTCCACCCTAGACTGGGCTTCTGCCGTTCCTGCCTGCCCTCCCTGCCAATCTTCACTCTCCAGCCCTCTGTTCAATGCCCCTCTTGGCAGATCAGTTCTGCTGGATTTCTCCCCCACTTACAAGTTTTCACTGTTTGTTCACTGTACTTAGAATAAAATCCAGTCTTTACATTATGTGTCTTTGGGTTCACAGTGACAGAAGTCCACTTAGATTAAATCAAATTAAAGAAAGATGTTTTCTTGTTTTCGTTGTTGTTGTTGTTTTTAGGGTAAAGGAACCTCTCAAATGTCCTTTGGGAAATGTGAGAAAGTAGGCCTCAGAAATGCACAGACGGAGAGAGATCCAGAGACAGACAACAGAAAACTGATTAGTTCTCTCTCTCTTATTTTATGTGTGTGTGTGTGTGTGTGTGTGTGTGTGTGTGTGTGTGTATACACACACATATATAATATATAAATAATTAAAAATAAATATATATTTATTTATACACATATACACTTTGTGGATTTCTTCCTCATCCTCTTCTTTTTTTTTTTTTTTTCTCATCCGTTCACTTGTAATTTCTGATAATCCCTGATGTTGGCTTGCCACGATCCCTATCTGTCCACTACTCCATAAGAATTTTCATCCCAAGTCCCCAAAACTCACTGAAAATTTCCCTTTATGAATCTTACATCATTTTACCGAAACAATAATTTCAATGGAATAGGGCATTATTTCCAGCTAGGCTGTTTTTATGAAAGATTTGTATGGTATTCTTTGAATAGGACCTGAAAATTCTGACACCATCATGGAATTCTATTTTTCTTCTTGGTAGAGCAGCATTACTAAATTATAATCAAAGTTCTTAACCAAGGTGAGCATGGTCTTTGTGCTTTAAAAAGAAAAAGAAACAACACAATTTTGACTTTTTGTGGTCTCATGTTAAAAAGAATTGCATATAGGCACTGACACCAAACAAAATCTAAAAATTGCTTCTTAAAATTCCCTTTGGGAATCAGCTTGACTCTATTTTTTATTTGAATGTCATTAATGGAATATACTTTTGCTTTATATTCCAAGTAACACAAGAGAAAGTACTAATGGGATTTCACCATGGGTCCCTAGTTATTTTTCCTCAGAATGGAATAGAACATGAATAAACCTTGTCTCTTAGTCACACTGATACAGCTAAAGGAAATTGCAACTGGATGCTTTTAACAATTATCAAAGTCATTATTTTGGACCCTGGTAACCTCCAGTAGTGACCCATTGGTTATTCATTACTATTATCAGTAGCAATAATAACTCATGTATTTCAACATCCTTGATGATTTTGTTTTTCAACCCTGTCATCATTGTTCTTTCTGATGCTTGAATTTAGAATGCTTAATGTTGTTTCATATGGTCTTTTGCCATAATTCCATTAGTCAATGGTAGCTTCCTTACTGTCTGGCACAAAACATGTTCTGGGTTGATTTTATGCATTTTCTGCTATAGACCTGGTACCACCCATTTCTCAAGAAGCACTTATTTTTTATTATTCAAAATAATATTTAGATAATTCAATTCTAGAATCCGATGTTATTTATTGCTCATAACATGTCTTTGTTTCTAGGGTTTTTTGGCAGAAAAAACATCATTTCTTTAAGGGTATGTTGGATGCACCAAGTTTATTCAATCCCTACTGATGGACATTTGGATAATTTTTGATTTTCTACTAGTACTATTAATTTTGAGATGAATATCTTTATATGTGTATCATTTTGAATAATTGCAAATGTATCATTAAAATATTTTTCCAGAAGTAGGATTGCTAGATCAAAGGGTAAATGAATATGCAATTTTGATGAACACTGCCAAATTTCTTCCCATAGAGTGTTGTACCATCTGTCTTTGTACCAGCAATATGTGGGAGAGCCTGTTTCTCCACTGCCTCACCATTGAAGCATGTTATCAAACTGGGATATTTTTGCCACTCTGATAGTTGAGAAATGGCACTGCAGTATAGTTTTAATTGCTATTTTCTTTTGTGTGTGTGTGTGTGTGTGTGTGTGTGTGTGTGTGTGAGGTTGAGTATCCTTTCATACTTCAATGCGTATTTTTCTGTGAACGGTTCATATCTGTAGCCCATCTGTCTATTGAATTTCTGGCCTTGTTCTTGATTTTTCTGGTGACTCAAAATAAAGTGAATGCTTTTAAAATGGATTAGTCATATGGTCAGATGCCACACAAAGTGGTTCCTACCTTGCGGGGTTGAGATGAGGTAACAGATCAGGGCTGCTGTTTAACACCAACAGTGGTATGCTACCAAGATCGTGGAAGAATATTTGTGTGTCATGTCATAGGAGGGGCACATATTTAGCATTCCTTAAATTATGAAGTAACTGTGACAGTTATGTTAAAGATTGCCTTTAATTATATATTTATATATACTCTTGTTGTGTTAAATCCACAAATCATCATACAAGTGCAACATATTGTAATTCATAATGTCTTGTAAAGCTGCCAGATGACTTTACCAGTTTGTCTTCTGTCTTTTGACTTCATCTGTGATGTTTATGTGATGGGAAGATTTTTAAATTTTGATTTTTATAATTACATTAGTCTCTCTTTACTCTTATAGCTTTTGGTATAATTATATTATAATATGTGCTGACTTTTGCATGGAGAAAGGAGCTCTTCTGAACATGCATGATGTTGTCATATTTAAAACTTCGAACCAAGTTATAAACAACATAAATGAGGAATAAAAGCAAGCAAACTTTGCAAAAAAAAAAAAAGGCAAAAAATAAAAAAATAAAAAACCCACAAAGATAATTACTTAATCTCTAAAATTTGAGTGATGTGGCAGAAGCCTTATGTGGAAGAAACATTATTACGGTGCTTACAGAGAAAAAAGGAAGTGAAAATATCAACTACTGTACCGTAGAGGAACTGTGAAGTTAACTTACGACAGGGTAGGTTGAAACGATAAATCACTGCAAATGCGGTGTTCTAGCTCCCAATGTCAGATGAAGGTGGTGTGCTGAGATAGATTCTGTTAGCGATGCTACATGGGGCTTATTACACATCTCCTCCAAAGGAATAGACAATAAAGATGGAAGTAAACTGCATTATTTCTATGGCATGTTTTTTTGCGTCAATTAAATCTATCAAACAATACAAGGTGAGGACAAATGCATAGTAGAAAAGGATATTTCTTATAATCCTTTTATCTAAATTCTACTTAGAGTGAGACTGTTGTGTGACTTTATAGCAATGTCAAAATAGTAGTATTCATGGTATTCACACTCCTATTTTCAGCATTGGCCTTCAGTAAGGTTTGACCGTCTTCAAAAATCATCCATTTTTAGAAGATGAGAATTTAATAATTTCACAAATGCAAAAAAGTACACAAATTCTAAAGAAAATGTATATTGAGAGTTTAAAAATCAATGGTATTGAAATACTTGAAATATACAAATGACTTCCTTAAAACTACAAAGGACTACTTTGGATTGAACATTTATTTAGACATAAAGCTTTACTCATGTATTTATTAAAAACTTACTGAGCATTCAATGAATGCTAACAAGTCAGTCAAACATAGAAAATGCAGAAATGTAATAATTCAGAGTGGCAACCTTGGTGCAGTTTATTCTCATATGTTTGTAAAAATTCTTGTATGCATGCCAAATAAATCTCTTGTGATGTAGTGGTCAGTATTCTAGGCAGTATACAGATCTACACAAACAGATCTGACATTTATTTGCTCTGTTACTTGTCTTTCTAAGCTTCAACTTGATATCTGTAAAGTAAGGTTATTCACAGACTGGTTTTGAGAAGTAAGGGCGTGATATGGTTTGGATGTGTGTCTCCTCTAAATCTCATGTTGAAATGGGATTCCGATGTTGGAGGTGGGGCCTAGTGGGAAGTATATTGGGTCACTGGAAGCCTTCATGAGTGTATTGGTGCCATCGCTAGGTCATAAGTGAGTTCTCACTCTGAGTTCACATGAGATCTGGCTGTTTAAAAGTGCCTGGCAGCTCCTCCTCCTCTCCTACGCCCTCTCTCACTATGTGACACGCTGGCTCCCCCTTTGCCTTCTGCCATAATTGGAAGCTTCTTGATGCTCTCAACAGGAGCCGAGATGTTGGTCTCATGTTTGTACAGCCTGCAGAACCATGAGCCAAGATAAACCTCTTTTTTAAATAAGTTACCCAGTCTCAGGTATTCCTTTACAACAATGCAAAAAAAGACTAACATAGTGATATAATATAAGTAAATATCTTAGCCCAGGGCTAGGCACATAATAATCACTCTGTGAATAACAAGAAGAGAGCTGTTTATTTTTCCATTTAGTTTTTTTGACATAACTTTTTTTATGTTCATTTTCTTTTGTTATGGGAAGTCACAATTTATTTTCTTTTTATTCTTAAGCCTGATTTTTATTTATATATGCCACCTTTATCATTTCACAAGGACCAAAAGATTCATTCATTCTTTTAGTACATGTTTAATGAGAACATGCTTAGTGTAAGAAAACTTTACACATATTACATTAGCTAATCCTTTCAATAAACCTATGAAACAGGTAGTAATGGCTTCATTCTACAACCGAGGGACACAGAGAAGTTAATTCACTTACTTTATTTCACACAGAGTTGAGGCACGAACTAGGTTCAGCTAACTCCAAAGTCCATCCTTCACTGAATACGACATAGTATCTTCCAGAGTTCTCTGTTTCGTTGGGATCAAAAGATGCAGACTTGAAAAGCAATTATGTAATTGTTCTTTTGTAAGTCCTACTATAACTTTTGCTGTAAGAAGCCAAGAACATTTTGAGCACATGGAATGGCCCCCCTCCAACTTCTCAATAAATATTTGTTGAATGCATACATGGAAGATAATCAGAAGCTACATATGATCTCTAAATAAAGTTGATATAAAAATCTGTACAATAAGCAATTAAGAGAAGATGGGGAGAAGAATGACCACAGGTAGGATGTTGAGAGAAGACAGTATGAAATAGAGAGTGAGACCTGGTGGCTGGGGAGAATTGAATGGGGAAGAGAATGAAATAGAATATTTGGCCCCATGAACTGCATATCCAAAGGTGACCTGTGTGAACTCCTATATGGCGTCTGAAAACATTGATCTCATAAAAGCAGAGAGGAGAAGGGTGGTTACCTGGGGTTGGGGTGTTGCTGTTGGAGGGGGATGGGGAGATATTCAAAGGATTCAGAATTTCAGTTAGACAAGAGGAGTAAGTTGAGACCTGTCGTACAGTGCAATGACTGTAGTTAATAATGTGTTATTTAAAAAATGCCAGAAGAGTGGATGTAAAGTGTTCTCACCACAAAAATAATTACGTGAGGTGATTCATAGGTTGATTAGATTTAGTAATTCTACAGTATATATATGCTTCAGAACATCACATTCCACACAGTAAATACATACAATTTTATATGTGAATTAAAAAGATAAGGCACTAGGAAGGTAGACAAATTGGCTTGAGTAATTCTTACATATGGCCAGAAAAACAGTGTCAGAGGGTGGTCTACAGCCTAGTTTCACATATCCTTGAGCAGCAAGCAAAGTGAGTTGACATCCTGTAAAAGATGAGGACTATGGGGCTGGTACTAAATAAGGAGTATAAGAACTTAGTGGTCATTGAGAGCCTTTGGAGCAAGCTTCTTTCTTGGATCTTCTTTGATTAGATGTTCTGTGTCTACATACTGTAGTAATGCTAACTGTGCGTTTTATTAATGCAGATGCCTAGTACCCTCTAGAAGACAAATACACAGACATAAAATAATGCAAGTGCCTTCAGATGAACTAGGAAAGGCTGTGGTTTCCTTGCACCATTGAGAGTTATCTTTATGACCAGCAAGAAGGATTCCTTGCAGTTATTTATATTCCAGTTTTTCTGAAGAAGGATGGACAGGGAGATCAAACCACTTGTGTTTCTGGATAATGCTCTGCCGACAGGAGCTGTCCTTGACCTCAGGGATACTTTAATATTCACTGACTTTGCCGCTCTACCTTACTTGCAACAATGTGGTGGCATGGCTTCTGCAGAAGTGTAACAACTCTCCTCGGCCAGCACCTGTTCTGAGTGAAAGGCACAGAGAAGAAGTGTTAATCTTGGTAAAAATGCAGTAGGTGACATTGATTGTGCAGAACACAAGGAGGAGCAATATTCCAAACACTAATTCCTTTTGACCTGTTGAAATATATGTCTCTTCAGGACATATTTTGTATCTTCTGGCTGCAATAGGCTGAGCTACTTACTAGCTACAAAGTATTGTTATATTCACTGAAGTTATTTGCATGCTGCTTCTATCTTAATAAAAATAAAGTGTTCCCTCAACTCTATGGCTTTGTCCAGCTAGGTTTCTCTCATTTCTTCCTTTCACAGCTCAAGTTGGCAGATGGAAATAGAAAATTTGTTCACTCACCAATGCACTCTTTCAACACAGGGCAGATTGCCAATCATGTGGTGCTTCAGCGGAAATGTGCTCCCAAGATGGCTAGCGCTTGCATGCTCGTGCACGCTCTCTCTCTCTCTCTTTCCCCCCTTCTCTCTCTCTCTCTCTCCGTCTCTCTCTCTCTCTCCCTCTCTCTCTCCCCCTCCCTCCCTCACTCTCTCTCCCCCGATTACAACAGGCAGTTTCCCTTCTTATCTTAGATGATATCCTTTAAAGCATTTCTCATTTTTTCTTTTACATTCTGTTGTCTCAGCTTCTTTGTGGCCATGTTCTCAAAACCTTCACCTGCCTTTTCCAGTTCTTGTGAGTCCTATTTTCTGCTTAGCCCTTAAATATTGGCAGGCCTTAGGGTTCCATTGCTGGTTCTTCTCATTTCTCCTAGTCTTTAAGTTTATCCCATTTCTTTCTGCATGCTACTACTATTCAAATCCCTTTTTAGGCTCCAAATTTCTATCCTGAAGCCCCAAAGACGAAAGAACATAGCATTTCCAAACTTTAGCTCACCGTTATTTCCTTCAAATCAGCTGGTATTCCTGTGTTTCTTAACTCATGGCTAATATTTTCCCAGCTATATTCTACAGATCCTGAGACTCTTTTAAAAAATCCTTTTACCCTCTTCATCCACATACCCATCCCCTTAATATCCCACCATAATCTCAGGTAGATGGAACAGCTGTTCAAGACAGTCTTTACACCACAGCTAGAGTTATCTTTTTGTTATAATCACCCAACTTTAAAATCTTTAATGGCCTCAAAAAGTCCCAACTTCTTAAATTTTTTTCAATATCTGTCTTTAGATTTCTTCTCTCACATTCCACATCCTGGCCATATTGAACTGCTTTTCACCTCACTGTGTGTTACTTTGTTTCCCACACCTCCATCTCCCATCACAACCATTCAAGTCTGAGTCAGGAGACTATGGTGGACATTATATGTCCTATTCCCTGACATCTTCCCATCACCCTCCAACACTCTACAGTTTTGGTGACTGTACTTAGCCCCAGGGGTGGACCCTGATAAAGGTAAGAAATTGTAGTTCACCGGTAGCGAGTGCTCCACTGGTCATTCATAAAATAAATTTATTAATAGTGTGTAGTGAAAGAATGTTTGTAAAATGAGATAGAGTAGAAAACAACGGTGCATTACACAAAACTGTGAGTAGGGTCTCTTGAAACATTTGTGGAAACCCACTAATCAGGGATGCTAATCTCATCCCTCCTACCAGCAATATTTTTTCTGCTTCTTTTAGACATGGTTCCTTTTGAATATGCATCCCATCACTGTTGCAGCCTCATTGTTATTGGCCAGAAGATGAACCCAGCACACAAAGAAGGACAGAGCTGGGATAATCAGAGAGAGAGAGAATTTTCGCACAAAGACAATCTCAATGCTTGATATTCTTCTGAACTTCTAATTCTTCAATGCAGTACATGTGTTTATTGTTTAAGTCATAATGGCTTAGATTTTCTGATTGCAGAAAAAAACATTGTTATTGATACAGGACTCGTCATACATATTCTGTTTTCAGCATACACTACCTTCCTTAAAGTCTTAGTACACGGCATGATAACTACTGTTTTGCTTAAGTATGGTGTTCACCAGTTACAGCTCATTGCTTGGCTCGGAGAAGGCACTCAATAATAGTCACATAAAAGGATGAGGATCCAGGGTAGAAGAAAAGAGAAGAAATAAATGTACTTTATAAAACACCTGATATTAAGCGGCCAAACATTGGATGCACAAAGCATGCTAAAAGGGAAATGTGTAACACAAATGTGTAATAAAAAGAAAAAACTCAATCTAACTTTTTACCTTAAGAAACTAAAAAAGAAACTACTAAACCCAAAAGGGAAAAACAAATAATAAAGATTAGAGCAGAAATAAATCAAATAGTGAATAAGAAAGCAATAGGAAAAAAATCAATGAAGCTAAGAGCTGTTTTCTTTAAAAGATCAACAAAATGGACAAGACTTTAGCTAGAATAACTAATAAAAAAGGAAAGAAACCTCAAATAACTAAATTAGAAATAAAAGATAAGACATTACAACTGATACCACAGAAATAAAAATGATTTTAAGAGATGACTATAAACTATTATATGTCAATAAATTTGACAGCCTAGAAGGAATGCACAGATTTCTAGAAAACTCAACCTGCCAAGACTGAAAAATTAAGAAATAGAAAGCCTGAACAAACTATAATAAACAAGAAAATTTGAATCAGTAATCAAAAACTTCTCAACAAAGAAAAACCTAAAATCAGATAGCTTCACTTGAGAATTATTCTATCCAACATTTAAAAATGAATTAACACCAATTCTCCTGAAACTTTATCAAAAAAAATTGAAGAGGAGAGAATTCTTCCAAACTCATTCTGTGAGACCAGCATAACTCTGATATTAAAGCCAAAGACACTGCCAATAAAAGAAAGCAAACTGCAAACTAATATCCCCAATCTTTGAAAAGGGTGGCAAGACCACTCAATAGGGAAAGGACAGTTTCTTTAACAAATACTTTTGGGAAAACTGGATATCTGTATGCAAAAGAATGAAGTCGAACCCTGTCTTACATCATGTACAAAATTTAAATCAAAATAGATTGAAGACCCAAATGTAAGACCCCAAACTATAAAACTTCTGGAATAAAACATAGGGGGAAACTTCATAACATTGGCCTTGACAATGATTTCTAGGGTATGACACAAAATACACAGAGAATAACGGCAAAGATAGACAAGGGGGGGCTACCTCAAACTTAACAAAATCAGAAAATTTTGTGCAGTAAAATATATAATCAACGAAGTGATAAGACATTATAAAATGGGAGAAAATACTTGCAGATTATATATCTGATAAGGGGCCAATATCCACAATGTATAAAGAAATCCTACAACTCCACAACAAGGAATGAAATAATCTGAATTTTTAAAATGAACAAAAGACTTGAATATACATTTCTGAAAATGTGATATATAAATGACCATCAAGCATATGAAGAGATGCTCAATATCACTATAGAGAGTGATAGAGAAAATAGAGAAATGCAAATCAAAACTACAATGAGGTATCACCTTACATATATTAGGAGGACTGCTATTAAAAACAATAAACATAACAAGTATTATAAAGATATGAAGAAATTCGAACCCTGGTGCACTGTTAGTGGGATTGTAAAATAGTTCAACTACTATGGAAAACAGTCTGGAGGTTCTTCAAACAACTACAAATAAAACCACCATATGATTCAGCAACCCCACTAATGGACGTATGTCCAAAGGAAATGAAATCAGTATGTCAAAGAGATCTGTATTCCCATGTACATTGCAGCATTATTAACGATAACCAAGATATGGAAACAATCTAAGTGTCATCAGCAAATGAATGGGTAAAGAACATGTGGCATGGCTGGATGTCGTGGCTCACGCCTGTAATCCCAGCACTTTGGGAGGTAGAGGAGATCAGATCGCCTGAGGTCAGGAGTTCGAGACCAGCCTGGCCAACATGGTGAAACCCTGCCTCTACTAAAAGTACAAAAATTAGCCAGTCATGGTGGCAGGCACCTGTAATCCCAGCTACTTGGGAGGCTGAGACAGGGAGAATCGTTTGAACCCGGGAGGTGGAGGTTGCAGTAAGCCAAGATAGCCCCACTGCACTTCAGCCTGGGCAACAGAGTGAGACTCTGTTTCAAAAAAAAAAAAAAAAAAAAAAAAAAAAAATATATATATATATATATATATATATGTTCACAATGGAATAATATTGAGATTTTTTTTTTTAAAGAAAATCCTATCACTCAGTCATCACCAACCTGGATAAACCTAGAAGGCATTATATTAAGTGAAATAAGCCGGTCACAGAAAGACAAATACTGTCTGATTCTATGATTCTACTTATGTGAGGTATCTAAAGTAGTCAAATCCATGAAAATGGTGGCCAGGGAGAGGGAAGAAAGGGAGATTGTTGTTTTGTTGTTTAATGGGTACAGAGTTTCAAATCTGCAACATGAAAATCATGGAAATTCATTTCACAGCAACATGATTATACTTAACACTAGTGAACTGCACATTTAAAAATGGTTAAGATGGTAAAAATAGAATTGGTTATACAAGGGTATTATTACATTTCTACAGGAATTATTTTAACGATGCAATTTTAAGTCAAAGTTATCTTGAAAGGCACAGCTACAGCCTAATTGCCCCCAGGAATACCATACGGGCCCTGACACTTGCTGTAATGAGTACAGGGGCTGAAGGGATGGCTGAGGTTTCTGGATTGATAGGATCAATTCTGACACTATGGCCATTCCCAGAGTGCCATAAGCATGGACAGTCTTCTCCAGGCAGGGCAGGCATGTCACACACTCCTACATGTTCCTCGAGTTTAGACTGGACTTGGGGGAGCATCTCCATGGATGCTTATCCATAACTCATGCTTAACTGTTTCTGGACAACTGATCATGACAGGCTGTGGTCCATCTCTGATTCGCAGCATCACTGCCTGTGTCATGCAGCTATTCAGGTCATCCCAGCATAATGAGATGCCTTTGTTTAGAGAAGTAAAATGAAAAATGTAGACAAAGACTCCGCGTGGCTCTAGTTTACATGGTAGCGTAAGACAATAAAATGCCCGGCCAGGCGTCTAAAAATAAATCAATGGAAATTTCTCAAATGCTGCAGGCTTTCTGCTAAGAGGATATTCTGAATTACAAGATGTATTAGACACAAAGTACAGGTGGTTCAGCAGGATACTGGATAACATGTGCCAGGAATTGAAGCACATGGCAGCAGTTACACATTTTATAATGTGATTAGTGTTGCAGGGAAAGTGGCAAAACCTTGCACCACCATTTATTGGGCAGCGGGTTCATAATTAATGTATAACTAATGTATTTAAAGTAACTTTTTCATTACTACATGCTCATTGTTGAAAACTTAAGCAATGTAGAAAATTTTAGAGACGAAATGATAAATGATGACCCCTTCTGGGAAATAGGGGCTAGATTACAGTTTTGAGAAAATCTAGGAACTTTCCTCAAAGGAACACAGATGTGTAATTTTCAATCAGGTAGAAAAGGCAATGCCCCCTTAAAACTGAGGGGAGGGAGTAAAATTTATCGTCAGGTGAAAGCCCCGATGCGAACATTTGCTAATGGAGTCATTAGGCATGGAAACTGCACTCTGCCCTGTGAGGCCTGCCTTCCTCTCCACAGCGCTTCTTCCTGGATTTGCTCTTTTCATGTCCCCCAAGTAGGTCCTTGCACAAGTAGTTGTAAGCCATTTTCATTGTTTTTAAGAAAAGTTTTGTGAATAGTTACATCTCAGGTATACTCAGGGAGAAGTAGGGGAGGGTCCTTGTTAGCACTTGTGTCAGGATCTTCCAGAGAAACAGAGCCTATATAGTATTTGTGTATCTTTCTACATCCTCTCCATCTCCACCCCATCTCCATTTCAATTTCCAAGTCCATCTCCATCTCCATCTCCATCTCCATCTCCAAGTCCATTTCTATCTCCATCTCCAGGTCTATCTCCATCTCCATCTCTCTCCATTTCCATCTCTATTTCCATGTCTCTCTATCTCTCTCCATCTTCATCTCTCTCCATCTCCATCTCCAAGTCCATCTCCATCTCCCTGTGTGTGTGTGTGTGTCTATGTCTGTCTGTCTCTCTCTCTCTTTATATATATACACACACACATATACAAATCCTATTGTGTGTATATATAATGTATGTGTGTCTGTATATGTGTGTGCATATATGCATATGTATATGCATGCATATTTACACACACACATTTATCTGTATACGTATAAGGAGAGAGAGAGATTTCGAAGAGTTGGCTCACATGATTATGGAGGCTGGCAAGTCTAAGCTTTGCAGGGTAGGCTGGCAGTCTGGTGACCCAGAGAAAAGCTGATGCAGCAGTTCAAGGTCATGTTCAAGCAGTTCAAGTCTGAAGGTCATACACTGCCAGAATTTTGCTCAGGGAAGATCAGTTGTTTTCTATGAAGGCCTTCAACTCACTGGATGAGACTCACCCTCATGGAGGGCCAATTATTTACTTAAAGTCCACAGATTCAGGTGTAAATCTAATCCAAAACCACCCTCACAGAAACATCCAGAAGAGTGTTTGACCAAATGTCTGAGCAGTGTGGTCCAGCCAGGTTGACACACCAAGTTAACGGTGAGAACCCTTGAAGGAATGGGTGCCTAGGAAGCCGCTGCAGCCTGGAGGAGCCTGAGGGGTCTGCTGGCTCCGGCTGATCAGAGGTTTGGAGAGACATTGGCTGGAAAAATGACCTGTGATCCTAGGGGTGGATTTGCAGAACAAAAAAGCAATGCTTGAAAATTCATTGAAATTTCCATGGGAGGAGTAAATAATAGAACAAACAAGAGGAGGAAACACTAGATAAATTTTGTTCCTCAGTCATTCATATAACAAGGTGGCATGCGGTTAATAATTTTGTTTATTATTTCACCAAACTAAAGCTTACAGAAAAGCTGCAAGAACAGTAAAGAGTATCTTTTTTCCCCAGAGTCATTTCAGGATGCATTTCAACATGATGCTCTATCATGCTCCAAAGCTGTTATTTCCTGTAAACCAAAATATCTTGCATAACTACAATTTTGCCATCAAAATAAGGAAATCGACATCACTCTATCTAGTTCTCAGGGATCATGTAAGTTTTGCCAATTTTTAAATAATGTCCTATATAGCAAAAGAATCCATGTCCAGAATCTTCTGTTATATTTGTCAATTTTCCTTAGTTGTCTCCAATTTATAACTTTTCCTCAATTTTTTTTTCCTGGATTTTCATGACCTTGAAGATTACAGACCAGTTCAATAAGTGTGTTTCAATCTGGGTTGGACTAATGTTTCATCATAGTGAAATCCTGGTTACACACGTGTCTTAGCTCAGGCTATGGTAGCAGAATACAATAGACGGAGGGCCTTAACCGCAGACATTTGTTTTTCACAGTGCTGGAAACTAAAATCTGAGATGAGGGTGTCAGCAGGTTGGGTTCTGGTGAGCGTCCTTTTCTGGTTGTAGGGATTGACTTCTCCTTTATCTGTCTCCTTTAGGACAGAAAGAAAGAAGAGAGCTCACAGGGCTTCATTGCATATAGGCAATAATCTCATTCATGAGAGCTCTACACCTGTTACCTAATTATTTCCCAAAGGCTCCACCTCCTAATACTATCACTTTAGGGGTAAAGATTTCAACATACAAATTTTGCGTTGACACAAAAATTTAAACCATAGCAGAATGTTTGACAAGGAGGTCAAAGAAGAGATGCTTCCTGAGTGCCCCTGTAAGAGGCACACACTTTGATTTGTCCCTTTGTAGTAGAACACTTGATTAAGGTGCTGTCTTCCCAGCTGCTCTATTAAAAAATTGTTATTTTCCTCTTTAAATGAAATGATTATTACATTTGCTTTGAGAAGTGCTTGTTTTTACTATACACTGTGTGGTCAACATTTTTCCACGATGTTAAAACTCCTAAATTTTTTTTAATGCCGTGTAGCATTCTACTGTATGAATATACAACTGTGTATGTCTGCACGTTCCTATCTATATTGTTTTTAACTTAACAATGTGTCACTATTAATAGGATATCGAACATGTTTTTAGCATTGATTTTTACCTGTAAATTTCATTGTAAACCACAGATGTTTTAAATTTGTAATTTGCAATGTGAAGTGACACAAATACATAGAAGGCACTAAAAGGTAGTTGTTAGATTATCAAACTAGCCTTCTAAGAACTGTTGAAAAGAAGCTTTAATAGTTGTTGGACATAGGAGACATCATAGATAATTAATTCGCTTAAATGATCAATTTTATCCTTTTTTTTTTTTTAATTTTTTAAATTTTTTTTATTTTTATTTTTTTGAGACGGAGTCTCGCTCTGTCGCCCGGGCTGGAGTGCAGTGGCCGGATCTCAGCTCACTGCAAGCTCCGCCTCCCGGGTTCACGCCATTCTCCTGCCTCAGCCTCCCGAGTAGCTGGGACTACAGGCGCCCGCCACCTCGCCCGGCTAGTTTTTTGTATTTTTTAGTAGAGACGGGGTTTCACCGTGTTAGCCAGGATGGTCTCGATCTCCTGACCTCGTGATCCGCCTGTCTCGGCCTCCCAAAGTGCTGGGATTACAGGCTTGAGCCACCGCGCCCGGCCAATTTTGTCCTTAAATGTGTTCTCTCAAACATTAGACTATGCATTTAGAGAAAATTAGGGGGTGCATTTTTTATTCAAATAAAAAATAAACCTTTACAACTTATAATAGAAAGGTATACCAACAATGCTTTAATTATATTTTATAATTATGCATGTGCTGCAATATTTGAAAGTTTGGTAGACTAAGGTTATATGGTGAAGGAATCTCTTTGTTGTGTAGGTTAATCACCATCGTATCAGGAAGCAATTCTCCACGCCCCTCTCTAGATGTTATTGCAGTAGCTTATAACCCTGCTGGGAGCTCTTCATCTTCTAAGACTACTACTGAGTTATTCCCTATTGCTGCAGGCAACATACTGAAAGAGATGGTTCTATGTCAGGGGTTAAGTATCAAAAATCATAGAAACTAAATGGTTGCAGAATTTGTTTTTATGGAAATCATTGTGCACTTAAAAGTTCTTTGTCTAAAATAACAAAGGGACATGTGAAAATTAGGTATTTCCTAAAGGATATAAAGATTTATGTGTAGAAAAATAACATTCAGTTTAAGTAAATAGAGAAATAATATCAAGGAGTACAATAATTGGATTCATATTCTTTACATCTGGAATGTTAATTACAATTTGAAATATTAAGTATTCCTGTTGTGCCACTGTATTTTATGGTTTTTTCATCTTTTTGTAAATGTAATAGACACATTTTAAAACCTGAGCATTTATGTCTGAAATATCGCAAACACAATGATTTCAGTAGGTAAAAGAAAGAGATGTCAATGAAAATTTCTTTTTAGGGCCTTACCCTTAGTTTGTATTTTCTGGAAAATGTAACATACTAGAAAGTCACACATATTTGAAAGTATTTTTATTACTTAAACTCCTAGTGGATTTCCATCTAATATACTTTCAGACATTGTACATATCCACAGTGCATGAACGTCTCCTCCCCTGTGCTACTTGTCACTGCGCAGTGAATAGCAGTCTCACCGGAAATCTAGCAGGTAACAATACGAAGAAAATATTTTTCTAAGTATTTGACCATTTAACTGTTCTAAGCCAAATTTTTATCTTTCCTAATAAGTGAAATATAATTTTCTGAACTGAAGGCAGTCCTTTAAAGTTTCTGCAATAGAAATGAATCTTGCCCTGAAATATAAAAGATTAATTGCTTCAAGCACTGGTGATAGTCTTGAGGAATGCAACACTGTTAAAAGTCACATGATTTTAGATTTGGCTATATTCTGCATTAAACCACAATCCCCAACCAATTGCACACACATACATGTGTGTGTATTTTTGTATAACACATAAACACATAAATGATTATAGAAACATACATATATGTGTTTATGTGATCATATATATGTTTTATAAAATTTTATTATCCTGTAAGACATTTGTTAAACTGGCAGATTTTTTTCAGTAATTATGTTTCATTTAAAGGACCATAATTAACTTCAGCTGATCCTAATTTGGGGGATTAATGCAAAGTTAAATGAGCCATTGGAGTATAACTAATAACATGTCATATTCTTCTTTCTGTATTAATTTATAGTTTTGAATAAATAACCTTCCTTTTCCACATCACTATTTAAGTGTCCAAGAAGCCAAATTAACAGGAGATATATACAGTTCAATTATTACTCAATTTCAGTGGCTTGAGGGGAAAATATTTGGAAATTCAGTTACGGATCTTTTTACAAATTATTGCTCTTAAATTTGGTTAATAATGAGAAGGAGTAATTATGTTAGATTTCTGCTCCTGTCTGAACAAAATAAGTGGATCCTATTGCACACTGCACTCTTAGAATGGTAATAAGTCTCAGGAAAAGACTTTCATGCAACTAAAGCACTCGTATGGAGAACTGGGCTTCTACAAGTTGCCTGGGGCAAATGTCACTGTCAATTCATTAAAAATCCACACTGTGCAGAGCATTGTGTATGTGTTCTTTAGCCAGGTCAAACTCTAATGATATGCTGTGGGATGTGCTGTAAAACAATATGCAGTATAAGTAATAGGTTTACGTTTGTAAAGATACTTGTTGCTTACCTTTTTTTGACACTGAACCAAATTTCTAAAATAGTTTCAGTATCTGTTCGTCTATTGCTGAAGATTATTTTCTAGTTTTTTTCTTGCATGTCTTTCACCTACATTATAAATTTCTCAAGGAACAAAACATTATATCCTACTTCATTATACACTTCTCCAATCTCCCAAGTCCCTACCAGAACATTTGAGATTCATTAACACTTGTTTAACAAATGAATAAATGAATTGAATTTTCATGAAAGCTTAAGGTTTTAAAAAAGCCACGTATCTGATCTGCAGTTATCAGATCTACACCAGTCTGTTGTCTTTCTCTCTCTTTTACATGAAGCAGCAACATCTTAAAGCAGAGACTGCTAATGTTTCCCAAAGATCCACTCCTGGCTTTCTCTACTGCAGTAGGATCTCCAGTTGTGGGTTGGGTAGGTGAGTGCGTGGGAGAGAGGTCTTTCGCTGCTCGGGATGGCCATGTACCTGAGTTGTGGATGTGAGATGGCTTAGGAGAAAGGCTGAGGCCGGGTGCGGTGTCTCACGCCTGTAAACTCAACACTTTGGGAGGCCAAGGCAGGCGGATCACGAAATCAAGAGATTGAGACCATCCTAGCCAACATGGTGAAGCCTCATCTCTACTAAAAATACAAAAATTAGCTGGGCGTGGTGGCGGGCACCTGTAGTCCCAGCTGCTCTTGAGGCTGAATGTCAGGACAGGGTGTTGGATGCTATATACATTTTAAGTCTCAGAAAACCATAAAGTTTGATATCACTATTCCCATTTTTCAAACAATAAAACAGATTCATAGATGTTGGATAATTTGCATAAGATCACACAATTGGTGAATAGCAGAGCTGAAATTAAAAGCCTAGTTGTTCCTTGAAATGTTTTTCTCTATACTGAGCTCACCCAAAACTTCTGCTTTTTATTAAAATATAAATGGAGGAATGAGAAAAATTTATAGATCCATGATGTGAAACATCTCTGAAAAATTTCTTTTCCTTCTGTATACATGGAACATATAACACATACGATATTATCAGTGAGTCCTGTACTATTATTTCTTGTTTGGTTGTCCACTCTGGAGAGAAAACAAAAACATTATTTATTTTTTAAATTTTTTATTTCTTAATTTGTATCTTTAGAAGAAATTTGAATGTATCGTAGAAGAAAACTGACTTTTATCAATCAATAGATGTAATTATTATAGAAAGATGACGGTGCCCACCTGGTGTAATAAAAGCTGATTCATGGCTTCTGTGCTAGATGAAGACGTTTTTGTTTTTTATCTAAACTTTTTTTAATTAGTGAAATTAAAAACACTCAGAAAAATGAGTAAATGGACAGTTTAATGATTGTAATATAGTAAGGAATACAACATAACACTCAGAAAAATGAGTAAATGGACAGTTTAATGATTGTAATACAGTAAGGAATACAACAATATCAGAAACCCCCGGTGTTCCCTGTCTCAAATACAACCACATCTCTCCCTTGTAAAGACAGCCACTATCCTGTTTCCTATGATAATTTTTTTCTTGATTTATGTCATAATTTTCCTATCTAATTATGCACTCATCAACACTACTATCTCCTGTCATAGACTCTTACTCTATTATGTCTAGCTTCTCTTCCTTATCTGGCGAATTCATCCATGTTGTTTTATATCAACGTGTATGTTTATTTGCATTGCCATATAGCATTCCTTGGCATAAAAATAGCAAACTTATTCCTTCAGTTTGTGGTTGGTGAATTTTGAATTTTTCCCTAGTTTTAGGCCATTGCAAACAATACTTCTATCAACATTCTTTGTCTGTCTCTTGGTACACATATGCGTTTGTATTTGTTTATGTACAGGTTAAATTTCCAGCACAGTCTCTAGTGGACAATGTCAAATTGTTTTGTGACTTATACTCCCACCAGCAATCTAAGAATTTCAGTTGCATCATAGTTTTAGTGAGACTTGATATGAGCCATTTTTTTAAATTAAGTCTTTCTGGCAGTGTAAATAAGAATCGCATTGTGGTTTTAATTTTCATTTCCGAGATAAGTCATCATGTCCAGAATTTTTTCATATGGTTATTTTCCATTTAAACAATCTGTTTTGTGAAGTGTCTTTTACGCATTTGTTAATACTGAGTTGTCTGTGCTTTTGTCTTTGAGTTGCAGGAGTTCATTTGTATTTTAGACATCACACACTTGTTATTTATATATGACTTGCTCTTCACTATAACCTCTATTTTCATGATCTTACTAATGTATTTATGTTGTGTAGGTAGTTCTGGCCAAAACCATAAACAATGACCAAAGTATATGACACTTTTGAAGACATTGGGCATCAGGCAATGAGGTACAGTGATTCTTGAAAAATAAGAAATGAAGTATGTGAGCCCTACAAGTGGCACAACTCGCTGTCTTAAGTTTCCAGAACCTTTTATAGGGAGGGCGAAGCTAAGAAGAACCTGGACGACTCCATGAATTCAGGAGAGAATCTGTAGCCATAAAGTGACTAGAGACTTTTGGACAGAGTACCAGAGGGAACAGAGCAGCACAGAGAGAATTCCGCAGACATTCAGTGGGTCTCAAGTATTCAGCACTAATCAATGCATCCATGTGAGAAAACTACCAGAGAAATGGGAAAGAATCACAAAAAAGCTTGAGAAGAAACAGCACCTGGTGCTCACACAGCATAAAATAATGCAGCCTGTCTGGTGGCGGGCGCCTGTAGTCCCAGCTACTCGGGAGGCTGAGGCAGGAGAATGGCGGGAACCCGGGAGGCGGAGCTTGCAGTGAGCCGAGATCGCGCCGCTGCACTCCAGCCTGGGCAACAGCGTGAGACTCCGTCTCAATTAAAAAAAAAAAAAAAAAATTTATAATGCACAGGATATAATTCAGAAAGGTCTTGCCTCAGTAACAAAGAATAATTTGAATTGCCAGTTGAACTACAGTGTACCCAACTAGATTTCAGATATATAACAAATAACTGTTAGTATAAATATGTCCCAAATATTGCATGGCCATCACAAACAGTGCAACTTGGAGTACAAGCAGGCTGCTATAGTGCAGTATATCCCAAATACAACTCATATTCTTATGCTAAAATTCTTATACTGAAATATTTATTTTAAATTCAAACTTAACTGTATGTACAATATTTCTATTTGCTAAATTTGGCAACCCTATGAATAATTAGCCCTTCAGTATGTGCTACGTTGGTTCTTAACAAATCTTAAAAGTAAGACCCTGGAGGTTCAAATGATTCCAAGTAATTTAACTGTTTCCCAGAAGAAAGCTCAAGAATGACTATAGGGACTCAGAAATATCCAACACCTGGCAAGGTAACATGTACAATGTCTGCTATCCAGTTAAAAGTTACTAGCCCTGCAAAAAAAAAAAAAAAAAAAAAAAAGCAAGAAAATTGACCAAGATAATGAGAAAGCTATTTAATTGAAAATAATGTCTAATGGACAGAGATGTCAGAATTAGCAGACAAGAGAATTAAGACAATTATTTTCACTACATTACCTATAAAATAACTAAAGGAAAGAGTGGGCATGTTGTGTAGAACATCAAAGCTTTAAAAAAAAGACCCAAATTCAAGTTTTAGAGATAGACATTGTACTTTCTGCAATAAAAACACATTTGTTGGTTTAACTGCAAAATAGACATTACATAGGAAAAGATTAGTTGACTTGAGGACATAGCAATAGAAACTATCCAAAATGAAGCACAGAAAAAAAACACACACACACACACAAATATGCACAGAGCAACAGTGAGTTGTGCTTCAACTTCAAGCAGACAAAATATGTGTAGTTGGTGTCCCTAAATAAATGGGTAGGGATAAAAAGAGATAAGGAAAAGTAATTCAATCTAAAAAGTGATTTTAATGAACCATAACAAAAAATTTTCAACAGACTGGTTTTGGAGATAAGATGTTTTATTTTTTTGATTTGTTACAGGTAAATACTTAAAAGCAGAGTGAAGTGTTATATAGATGGTTAGACTTGGTGACCTTTAATAATTTCAACCTGATATCTCATTCTTCCCACAGTTTATAGACATTTCATCCATGGCTTTGGCTATTATTCCTTTGTCTCCAAATGATTTTCTCCAGGTCTAACTATCCATCTCCCTACCATCATCTCCAGCCAGATAGTGAGTCTTAAACTCAACATGCTGCAAACTGAGCTTGGCATTTCTCCCAACAACAAATCCATATTCTTCTTGAATTCCATATCTCAATGAGTAGCACTGCTCTGCTCTTTAACCAGTTTTTAGATTAGTTATTTTAGATGAACCCTTTTTCCAACTTCCTTCTCCCATCCAACTAGCCAGAAAGTCTTACAAGTTATACTTTGAAATAGCTCTAGATTCTATTCTCTTTTCTTTTTGCCAGTTGCCACTGCTTAGCTTGGGTTGTCATTATCCCTTTCCTCTACTGTTGCTATGGTACCAGAACTATTTTCTGCATAGTCATACTGTCTCATTAGCTGGGTCTTTGAATAAGATCTTCTCCCTGCCTGAAATGCCATTTTCTACCTTGCTAATTATCTTTTCTTTCTCCTCTTATCCCAAATGTTCTCCCCTTGGATGTCTCCTTTTACTCACGGAATGTCCCTGCTCTATAAAGTCATAGCACTCCAATTTATACCACAGCTCTTATCTCACAGCTTTTGATTTGTGTGTTTGTATCCTACCTTAGTCCGGACCTTTCTCCAACAAACGAAAAGTGTTTCCACTCCTCATCTCCAGGGCTGAGCACAAGTCCTGAAACAAAATCATTGTTAAATGAAGATTTCTGAACCTAAAGACTCCCTGCTTCTCTTCTTGTAAGTTATGTTGGGATAAGACTGCGGTTATCAAAAACCTTACATCTAATTCATTCACATTATGAATACATGATTGGTGTCATTGGGTAATTATTTTTAGGAAAGTGATTTAGGAGTAATTATTTTTAGGAGAGTGATTTCATACTGAGGTAGATAATGCTAATAGTTTACATGCAACTTGGAAGTTTAAATTTTACTAATTAAATTGGTAGAAAGATAAGGCTTTGTTTGAGTGGGATAGAGTGATATCCCCCTCACTTTTTTGGAATAGTCTGTCTTAGATACAGCATCTTCCGAACAGCTTAGTTAATATGTTTTCTTTTATCTCATTAAAGAGCACAAGTTCACTTTTTAATATTTAATTAAATATTGTATATTTAATTCTTTTTTTATGATTACAAATACAGTTCTAACATACTTATATTACAGCAAATGGATGTGCAAATGGAATGCAATTAATAATATCAAGGCACCATTACATTCAGTTGACTTTAATCGATAGTGCTTATAGATATTTTCTAAAATCTTAGCTGGTATGACCAACTAATTATTCCCTTCCCTTTTTTTGAATGCACAAAGACACGAATAAGGTCATACATATGGCTGGGCCCAGTGGCTCACGCCTGTAATCCCAGCACTTTGGGAGGCCGAGGCCGGTGGATCACGAGGTCAGGAGATCGAGACCACGGTGAAACCCCCTCTCTAGTAAATACAAAAAGAAAATTAGCCCGGCGTGTTGGTGGGCACCTGCAATCACAGCTACTAACGAGGCTGAGGCAGAATTACTTGAACCTGGGAGGCAGAGCTTGCAGTGAGCCGAGATCGCGCCACTGTACTGCAGCCTGTGTGACAGAGCGAGACTCCACCTCAAAAAAAAAAAAAGATAATACCTAGTTTATCTTTAATGGGCAGAGTATATACAATAATAAACTAAAACAAAACTTCCAGGAACTTTAAAGAAAACTCCAGGGTTCATATTAAATCTCAATGCTTGTAGTCCGATTCAGGGGACCATTTTCTGAAAATAAATGGCAACCATTGAGTAAATATTTGCTCCACCTTAGATCTTATAAGATAATATACTAAATGAGACAGTAGAAAACATCAGCGTTACACAGTGGAATGGAAACTCCCTTGGCTCTCACACTGTATTTTGCAGAAGTAGCTGCAGTTCACGCATACCTATGTGGGAAAGACATTGTCGTGAAGTAAAATGCAGAGGAAGAATTAATCTCTCCCCAAACAGTCACTAGATAATGACTGTCATTCTCCTTTTAACACAACTCTTAGTTTTCTGCAAGTTAATATTTAAACCATATCTCTCTATGTTTAATTAATGTTTCATCTTTAATATTTTAAGTGATGTTGAAATAAAGTTAAAAGCTCCAATGGTCTTTTGTAATCACATCCTTTCCTTCCAGGAGTAACATTTATTATCTAATAAAGTGCGAGTCTCTCTAGCAGAAAATATTGTGAGAATCCTATTAATTTCCCAATGAAATTTTTTTTCTGTTTTATGTAGCGATTTTATTAATAGTCATGGAATTTTTATCAAGTAATTCTCCGTATCTATTAATATATTTATACGGGTTTTCTTTAGTTTTTTTTTTAACCAAGGTAAAACATGCAAATAATCTGATATTGAACAAATTCTGCGGTCCTGATAAAAATACTGAATAATATAAATAATATCCTTTTGTATCTTCTTAGATCTTTGTGCTAATATTTATTTGCTATATCTGCATAACTACTCTTCTATCAGACTAGTATTTGGAATGAACTTTGTCGGTTATTTGAGTACGTTATACTCATAAAACAAATCAGAATCTTTTCCATGGCCTGGAATATTGTAAACAATAGCATTTTCTGTTGTTCAACAGACAGAAATGAACAAACAAACAAAAAACATTGATGAATCTGTTCCTGGGTGCTCTTTTCAATATTAGAGCTTTGAGGATATTTCCAATTTTTTCAATGGTAAATTGTTACCCACATTCTCCCATTTTTTGTTTTGATGTTGGTAATTTGTATTTTGCTAATACATAATTTTTTCTAAATTTAAAAATTTGCTACTATATAGTTCACTTAGTGTTTGCCTATAATTCCCTTACTTTCTTCTGTATCTACTCTATGATTTTGACTTTATTTCTGATCTTGTCTCTTTCTGCCTTAGTAAGGCTTGGGTGGAATTACTCAATTTTGCCAATCTTTCAGACATTTATTTTTTCAACAAGATTTTGTTTTATATTTCAGTTGACACATGTTTTATTTATGCATTTCCTATACCTAATTTCCCTTGCTTTTTAAAAACACTGTTCTTTGCAATTGTAAAGATGAAAACTAATCGAGTTTAAAGATGGACTTAGTTTTCATCTTTATTCTTTCATCTTTATTCTTTGCTAATATATTTAATATTGTAATTCATATTATGTATTATAAGATTATATGATTTCTCTTAAATATAGCATTTTCTGGCTATCAATTATGATAATACACATTATTCCTTTTACTTTTTCTTAATATCTGTAAGTTATGTTGCTCAGTAGCATTAATAATATGTTTTAAATTTATATTAAATATTCAAGATAGAAACTAGACTTATTATTAGTTATTAACTTTAAAAATGTACTGTCTCTTTTCATTTCTACCTAGTTTTTCTTTGTGTCATGTGCAAATTTTGACTGCTTTCAATAGAAGTAAGTATACCCTCATAAATATTAAAATTAATACTTTGTAATATTGCCTTTGTATATATTACTGCTTCATTCTTTCCTTCTGTTCACATTGCTCCATCCCATTTAAGCTTTGATGACAGATGCATACTTGTTTGCTTTTTAATTCTACTGTATTTACATGTAATAGTAAAAGTAGCTAACACATAAAGCACTTACTATATGCTCATTTCTCTTCTATCTTAAGTGTTTTCTAACCACATTGTTTGCAGAGTGACGCTGTCTGTGGGGGGAGGGCATGATTATTACTCCAATTGAGACACAGAAATGTTAAAGAAATTGTTGATGTTTATACCACTGGTCAATAGTGGAGCTAAGACCCACATCCACATAGCCTGGCTGGAGAGGCTCTAGAAAATAAGCGACTGTGAAAATGAAATTTTAAAAAATAGTAAGAAAACACATACTAATTTGTGGAAATAGAGGTTCAAATCTTCTTCCCTTTTGTTTCTGTTTTGGAATTTTAATTTTTTTAAGGAGTAGTGACATCAATGCCTTTCTTTCCCAGCATCTTAGTTAGGATGTATTGTTGATGGCCCGTTTCCACTTTCTTTGCACTTGATTCTCTAAATATGCATTAGTCAATCTACAATTCCCATTGTTGTAACATACCTAAGGGCACTCATTACATTGCACAATATCCAAAGGTTAAGAATTTAGGGTGTGCATCCTCTACCTCAGATAAGTAGGGCAGAAATTAGTTCAGTCTTTAGTAAATGAGTCGTGCCTGGTTTTCACTCTTCTGTTACGTCACTTCACCCTTCTCAGCTGTAACCCCAGACCTGCTCAAGTGAGCTTCCTAGTGCTGACCCACTTGTATCTGGTTCTATCATAACTTCAAGTGCCTTACCATCATCTCCTCTCAAAGGTTCATGGACTCACAAGGGTGTTATTCCTATTAAAAACACAACTCTAAATACTTTGGTTTCAGAAATTACATGCATCTGAAATATAGAAGGCAGTCTTAAATACAATTTTATTTCATTGCTTCTTAATTATTTAGAAACTTACTCTTTACCCTGGAGATTTCTCTTCAAGCATAAAAGTTACCTGCATCAGGGATTCCTTTTACATAAAGCAATGCTTTTATTCACTTACTGGATAAAAGAGTGATAATTTATAGTAAAACATATATATATATATATTCTACTATTATATTGCTTAATGACTATTGAAAGTTGTAATGGAAGGAGACATTAGAGTTGCCTTCTGTGTCTACTTGAAATTCTGATGTGTGTTTGTTCCTCATTTGCTACAGCATAGTTACTGTCTAACTTTCTCCAACTTGCTCGGTGAATTCAAAAGTTGAGTCCTTTTTTCCTTTTTCTATTTCTGTTTTGCTCTATAAATGACAAGAATAAAAACCAGTAATATACTACATTTCTTCATATGTGCATGGATTTAGGAAATTATTTTCTTTGCTCCCGGAGAAATAACCTACAGACAAAAAAGAAGTAGAACCACATTGCAAAATCTGCAAATACCAGATGTCAATAGCTTGAAGCCAATCCACAGGGGCAGGGAAGAAAACAAGTGTCATGAGAGACAAGACACAAGCACGTATTTCTCAACAGCAAGCCGAGAAAAGGGCTGTTTTCAACACCACTGACCCAGAGTACACAGCAGGCACCTTTTCCTCCTGGCGCCCAGTACCATCACCTTAAGAAGTGATTTTTGATCTGTGGTCTGAAAAATCTCTTTTCCAAAGACATGAGATTTGCTTTGAGGTGAGGTGCAAGGAGACAGCTTCAAGTACAAATAAGAATCATTCTCAAGTCCAAAGTCAGGGAAGAACTCTCAGTAAAGAAATAAACAAACAAACAAACCCAGAAGAGTCAACGTTTTGCTGCCTCAACCAAGTAACTCCATTGGACCCAAGAGGAAAAAGCTTCAAACAGGCATATATGCTGTGTCCCTACAAACCCAGTGAGGTTATTTTCCTGAATAGATGGGGATCAGCTTATGCCCAGAGACAGATACTGAGACTGTGAATGTTCAAAGCGTAAGGTGGAAATTGTACTTTCTTCAAATGAATTGGCTTTGAAACTGCCTTTTCTTCTTGACCAGCAACTACTTTCTCCCACCATTGCTGCAGGCATTTATGGCCTTATGCTTGAAATGAAAAGGCGAACTTTGAGGCTGCAAGGATTGGGTAGCTCTGAGAGGGCAGGGGGTTGGGAAGAACAGTAGTTAGGGCATTCCATGCTCTGCTAACAGCTTGGCCTTCTTTTGGTTCCTAAGGATCTATCCCTGAGGTCAGTCTGGAGTTCCTTTGCAAGCCTGGGGATTGTTCACTATCTCACGAGCAGCGCAATCTGGTCTTTAGTACTGCAGCTACCAAAATAGCGCAACCTGGTCTTTAGTACTGCACAGGTGTGAAGTGTCAACACATTAAAAAACAAAATCACAGTTGTTCTTGGGGCCTGGCTCATCCCCACACCTCAGTTTCAGCAGGATGTATCTGTGGCCACAGGAACCCTGGAGCTGTGAGAGCCAGAAGTGGGTGGGCATTGGCACGAATACGAAGACAGGGAATGTGCAGTAGACACCCTGCTCATCAGGGCTCAGTGTCTTCATCTATAGATGAAGAGCCTGCTGCATCCCCTGGCAAGAAGGGAGCCTGAGGGTTGGGTGTGGAAGGCGGAATCTCAGATTCACACTGCGGGAGCTGCTGCTCATTCAGTCTTAGGGAAAAAATTCTCACACATTCTAACCGTGGGTTGCTTCATTTTACTGGTTTCTCTTAACCCTTTTAAGAGTCACTATTGTTAATCACTAAACTTTTGTTAATCACTAATTTCGTGTTGACATATACTTTCTGTGGGAACGTTGAATAATAAAATAAATGTTAAGAGTTGCCATAAGTGGCTGGGGTTGAAATGAGTACTAAGACTGGCCATAAGTGGGCAGGGCTGGAATCTCAAAGTGGGATTCTGGAATTGGGTTATGCAAGTATTTGATAACATTAGCATATAAATTGCTAGGAAAAGTGATACAGTGTTAACATGTGTCTTGTGGTAGTGTCACATTTACTTAAGTTGTCACTGTTGAGGGCATGGAATGAAGGGTAACACAGGAAGTGATAATGTGGCCATAGTGCTTATTTGTGATGGTAGAGATGATATTATCATGGTTGTAAAGTGACTGGCTGCTTCGAATTGCCCTAAGAGAGTACACTGAGAAAAGGACAATTGAGATTTTAACATTTCCCAAATCATGTAACAACAAGAGGAAAATCAGAAATCTTCTGTGGAAGCTTCAAAAATGTTCCATAACGCGTACAACTGAATATAAGTCATGTTTGAGCCTCAGGCTCAGGGCTTGACGGAAACCCCTGCAGACCAGACCACAGTTTCAATTCATGCACGCCATTATCAGGCATCTGAGGCCAGGGTATGAAGGCTGTTGGTGGGCCAAGAGTCAGAATCTCAATTACAAGATGAGGAAAGTGGGCAAACACAAGTAAGAGTGATAACTCCAAACTCCCACATTTTCAAAATTTTCCTTTCTAGACGAAGACATCTACCACCTTCCCTTACCAGTGCTTCCACCCTCTACCGCCCCTGTTCCAATGGGTACATCTGGACAGTAGTTTCATGAAAGGATTGCAACTAGACTGAACCTCTCTCCACACCCGCTACTTTCCATGGATTCCAGAATTGTCCTGATCCACGCAGTCTGGTAAGGAAGGATAGACGTTATACACCCAAATTGCAGGATCTTGTCAATTAGCAGGGGTCTTGGGAATATTTATGAGAATAGATCCTAATAGTATTGTATTAAGTAAAATAAAATCTGGGACTAAAACATCAGGATTCAGGATTTCAAATTGTTCTAAGCACCTGGCAGTATCTAAGTTTGTGTGGATGGTTCATTCAAGACATGTCTAAGAAGGAATCTAATTGCCGTTCTTTTTTATGTAAATGCTGTTCCAAATTCTTCACATCTCAAGGAGACATCTACCAATGAAAGACATTTTGATAGGTAAACTGAAGGTTAACATGAAATACAAGGTACATTATTAATTCTTTCTCTATCCATCTTATAATAAGTTGCACTTTTTGAAGTATAATTTATATTCATGTATATTATTAAGAATACATTGTTATTCCCTTGAGTACAGAACAAAGACTATTTCTTATTCATTTTTAAAATTCCTGCCATCTAGTATCTTTCATAAACAAAGTAGTCACTCATAAATATTGGTTTGTTAATTGATTGATTATTTAGAACCTAATCCTCAAGGTCCTTGATTGCAAATATGGCCATATAATCTTAATTTTTCTATCAAAATTAAATGTATTTAGTTTCTAGTATCACTAAGCTTATAGTTAGTAAGGAAAAATACATATACATAAAATTAGCATCGTGGGACAGCATTTACCAAAAGTCAAGTGATCAAGGCAGAGAATAGTGTATATAGGAGTTCAACAGGGAAGATATCACTAAAAGCGGTGGCCATAACCTTCATGGGCAATGTGGGAACTGGTCTGAGCTTTGAAGGAAAGGTGCGTGTAGATGAGGAGAAAGATAATCTAAGCCTAACATTTTGAGGGCCTGGAAAAAAATATAACATCGTTTCAATGTTTGCTAAAAAGACCAGCTCAGAAGTATGGAGATTGCTTTTAGAATAGCAGAAGTAGTTTAACAAATAACTTTGGACTTGATCATTGGAGAGTTGTGAACATCTAGCGTAGCAATTAGAACTGTACTCTACAGGTGATGATAAAACATGGAGTTCTGGTGCTGAAGTTTAGCATATGCAAAGAGGTATTTTAGGAAGAAGGCTGTGGCAGTGGTGTTGGCATGAGCTGAAGGCTGATGAGCTTGGAGATGGAGAAATGCAGAAAATGCAGAAATGTGCACAAGAGATTAGAAAGCCTGGACTAGGTGGGTGGGAAGTAAAATTCCTCCCTCTTGAGAAGGAGAGCTGTCCAATGATGACAGACAGTAACTGTTGTCTGTCTGTCCTCGGAATAGCACCCTTGTGCATATCTCTCTGCATCCAAGGTTTTACAGAGTGCGATGAATGAAATTTTGATTTATAAATGTGATATATATGCAATGTTAGAATTGTGAGAGTTCCATGCAGTCATAAAGATTTGTCTACTTTTGTTGATAGACTCACATGACGTGTTGTAGGCAAGGGATCTTTTCCACCCAGTGGCTGGTAGCCCACAAAGAAGACTTGGTCAGAATGAGTAATTAATTTAAAAATGATTAAATGATTGAGAGATTGGAAAGATACATGGAGGAATTGAACAGATGTGGATCTCACATGGTAAGTAGGAAAGCGTAGGAAGTTGCAAAAGAGTTAAGAGTGAGTATTCACAGCTTAAACTAGAGTGGAGGTAGGAGGAATGAGGGGGTGTGTATTGACAGGTTTCTCTCACAGCTTTATGCTCTGAGCTAATTACATCTCAACTTTTGCCATTAACTTTAGCATAATACATTTTAATTGGTAGGCAACCCCTCAGTCCATTTTTTAAAGTGTTGGTTTTTAGCTATGCTAAATGTCTAATATATGAAATGCTTATCATCTTAAAATAGCTCACTTAACTAAACACACAGTACAAACTTAAAGAATTTTTTTTATTTTAGTAAAAGAAAAATACCTTGGAGGTTACAAAGATTATACAGCAGGCTTTTAAAAAATGTAAATGCTTTAAAGTTTTGCTTTTTTTCCCATACTTATCTATGGCATACCACCAAATATAATGTAGTGGAACAAAATGTCATTTATTTAAAAATCTTCCATTACCTTGAAGAAAAAAAATACTGAATTTCATAATTCAGTGAACCAAGTTTATACTGTGCTTTACTTATAAGCAAATGAAATTCAATATATTGTATTTCTTTTTTTTTTTTTTTTTGAGACAAAGTCTTACTCTGTTGCCAGGCTGATGGGCAGTGGTGCAATCTCAGCTCACTGTAACCTCTGCCTCCTGGGTTCAAACGATTCTCCTGCCTCAGCCTCCAGAGTAGCTGGGACTCCAGGCACGTGCCACCACGCCCAGCTAATTTTTGTATTTTTAGTAGAGGCGGGGTTTCACCATGTTGGCCAAGTTGGCCATGATCTCTTGACCTCGTGATCTGCCTGCACTGGCCTCCCAAAGTGCTGGGATTACAGCTGTGAGTCACTGCTCCCGACCAATATAATGTATTTCAAGATTGGGTTCTAGTTTCTTCACTAACCTTGTATATACATATATATTATATATTAGATTAGACTGTATTAACATATGTTATTATATAATATATAATACAATATATAATTATATGATCTTATATATAAAATATATTTTCTTGAGAAATTTAGCTACAATGCTCTGAACTTTATATCTCAAAGTAGGGTACTAGTACCAACCTAACTGGATCACTGTGAAATTATAAGAATGTATTAAAGCACCCAATGTAATGCATTAAGTAATACCAGGAGTGTAATCAGTGTATTTTGATGATTTTTATATTTAATTCTTGTCTGATCATATACAGTGTCACAAACAATTTTGACCTGTAAATCACCATATTAGTAAATTAAGTGCCCTTGCATACTATATTGTTGAAGTCATAGCTTTGAAGACACAGCTGTAAACATCGTAAGTTGTCTGGTATCTATTTGTTTATCTCAAAGGTATTGACAAATAGGTGAGAATCACTGGGAGTATTAGAGATCAAATTCCACTTTTTTCATTTTTGGATCTGCAAAGTGTGGCCCAGAAATTGACTTATCAATTTCACACTGTGTTAGGCTGTCCTTGCATTGCTATAATATAAAGAAATACTTGAGACTGGGCCATTTATAAGAAAAGAAGTTTAATTAGCTCACAGTTTGCAGCCTGTACAGGAAGCATAATACGGGTATCTGTTTCTAAGGAGGGTTCAAGAAGCTTACAATTATGGCAGAAGGCAAAGGGTGTGTGGGCATATCACCTGGTGAAAGAACAAGCAAGAGAGAGAGTGAAGGGGGAGGTGCAGCTGCACATTTTTAAATGACCACATATTGTGAGAACTCACTCACTATCATGAGGATAGCACCAAGAAGATGATTCATGAGAGTCCATCCCTGTGATCCAATCACCTCCATCAGGCCCCACCTTCAATAATAAGAATTACAATTCAACATGAAATTTGAATGGAGACAAATATACAAACTGTGAGAGGATACACAAAGTATATTTGCATATACAAACTGTATTCATATATATAAACTATATCACACACTTACATATACATTGCCTGGTAGTTTACAGTTTATTTTTAATATCCGATGAGTCGTGCAAATTTTCAGATGTGTTTGTGATATGCAATGAAAAAAGTTTAAAACACAGGACTTTTAGAAAGTTAGGCTTGAGCATTTACTCTTAATTTTTCAAAGAGGAGACTACTTTGTCAATTCTCTCTCTCTCTCTCTCTCTCTCTCTCTCTCTCACGCACACACACACACACAGAGAGAGAGAGAAACTCACATGCATATGGTAAATCTATTAATAGAATCTGAGTTTGTTAGAATTTTTACAATTTCAATTCAATATAATTATATGTTGAATGTGCAGGGTATACTGTAATGGGTCAGTTGTTTACAGGATATATAAAAATAAATTTTATATTTCTTCCTTTCCATGAATTTTATTCAAATATCTATGATAAGTTGGCTACAAAATAGATATAATGTTCTTCAGACTATAATAATCATCATTTTGTTTTGCAAAAATGAATTCTGTAGATGGTTAAAAAAAAAGCAAGTGATAAAATCTCGTATTATCCAGCTCCAGTTGCTGTAACAAAATGCCACAGACCCAGTGGCTTAAACAACAGAAATGTATTTACTCCACAGTCCTAGGGGCTGGAAAGTCCAAGATCAATTTTCTGGCAGGATTGGGTTTCCTGCAAGGGCTCCTTTCCTGGATAATAGATGGCCACTTTCTCCTCACATGGCCTTTCCTCTGACTGAGCAAGGAAGAGGAAGAGAGAATGAGGGAGAGAGAGAGAAAGCAAGAGAAAGAGAGGATAGAGAGAGACAGAGAGAGAGAGAAAAAGAGAGAGAGAGAGACTGAGTGAGAGACAGAGAAAGAGGTTTCTTTTTATAAGTCCAGCAGTTCTATTGGAATAGGGCCCCGCCCTTATGACCTTATGTGACCTCAATTACATCCTAAAGACCCTGTCTCCAAATACAGTCACATCGGGGATTAGGATTTCAGAGATGTATGGAGGAGGCACAATTCAGTCCACAGCAATCACGAAAATTTTGGTAAAGAAAGAAGCACTTGGGATGGGATGGAAGTCTGTGTAAGGACCCAGAACACTGAGGTGGAAGTCATACTCTGAATTAAGTGTGAGGGAGATCATGAATGTATAGAGCAAGCTTGTGCAACCCATGGCCCGCAGACTGCATGCTGTCCACACGGCTTTGGATGTAGCCCAATGCAAGTTTGTAAACTTTCTTAAAACATTATGACATTTTTTTGAGATTTTTTTAAAAGCTCATCAGCTGTTGTTAGTGTTAGTGTATTTTATGTGTGGCCCAAGATGATTCTTCCAGTGTCCCAAGGAAGTCAAAAGGTTTGACACCCTGGTATAGAGGCATGAAAGTTCAGTGAATTTTGTAATTTTGTTATAATAGAAAATAAATTGGGGAGCAGTCAGAGAACAAACACAAAGTAATGTTTAGTTTAAGTGTTAGAGAACCTTGAGGTCTAGTCTAAATAATTGGATAATTTAAATATTAAAATGAAGTTATTGATGTTTTGAGCAAGGGAATGTTACTATTTGATCTTCACTTTGGAAAGATTCATAAGATGAAGTATTTAGAACAAATTCAAATGAGAAGATTTCGGAGTATGTGAGACAATTTAGAGAATTATTGCAGTCTACGTCATTGAGATTAAATGAAATTATGACTGCGTAATAGTTTTATCTCCATTTCTTTACCAAAATTCCTTACCACATGACCTATGCCTTTCCTTACTGTCTAAGCAATTTAACTTTCACCCATACCTATCTATAGAAATTGCTTTCTTACATTTCCCAGATGGACTCATCCCTAAATCCAAAGGTTCTTTCCTAGTGTCCTTATCCTTGGCCTCTCTTTGGTCTCAATGAATTCTTTTTCTAAACTCATTTCAGTAACTTCTTTTCCCTCTTTTCTTTCTATTTCTTGGTAACGTTCACTTGCTGTTCTTTTTTCTTGCATCCAAAAAAGTATGTTTCTCTAGGGTTTTCACTTGAATTTCTCTTATATTCCATTCATGAGTGAAATGACCTCTGCTCTAATTTGACAGATCGGTCTTTACCCATCACTTACATCCCACCTCTGTCTCTAGCCCAGTGTTCTCCAGAATTCCATCTCTCTCTTCCATCAGTCTTTGTGCCCTCTTCAGTAAGTTCATCATCACCTACTCTTCATTTTCCCTCTAAAAGTAATCTCCAGGTGCTCTATTTTGCCTTTTAAACGTCATTGTTTTATTACCAGTGAGTCTCACTTTAATGGGGCTTCACTGAGAATCTCTCTGCGATCCAATGGGTGATGACCTGGTTCAGATCCAAGTCCTGGCCAGTGGGGACCCTAGATTTGTTCCTTCCTTAGGACCATTGCCCCAGCCCTCATGGTACTGGCTGCTCCCAAATCTGTATTCCTGGATTCTTTAGAGTTCTTTACTGTTTACTCTTAATTTAACTTATTTATTTATTTATTTATTTATCTATTTATTTTTTGAGATGGAGACTTGATCTGTTGTCAGGCTGGAATTCAGTGGTGTGATCTCAGCTCACTGCAGCCTCCACCTCCCGGGTTCAAGCGCTTCTCCTGCCTCAACCTCCCAAGTAGCTGGGACTACAGGTGCGCACCAACATGCCCAGATAATTTTTTATTTTTTATTTTTAGTAGAGACAGAGTTCAACCATGTTGGCCAGGATGGTCTTGATCTCTTGGCCTCATAATCCACCCGCCTCAGCCTCCCAAAATGCTGGGATTACAGGTGTGAGTCACTGTGCCAGGCATATTTATCTATTTTTTAAAGACAGGGACTCACTCTGTCACCCAGGCTTGAGTGCAGTGGTGAGACTATAGCTCACTGCAGGACACAACCTCCTGAGCTCAAGCCATCCTTGTGTCTCAGCCTGCCCAGTAGCTGGGCCCACCAGTGTGCTCCACCATGCCCAGCTACTTTTTATTTTATTCTTTTTTTTTTTTTTTTTTTAATAGAGACAGAGTCTCCCTGTGTTACCCAAGCTGATCTTGAACTCCTGGGCTCAAGCGATCCTCCCTCCTCATCCTCCCAGAGGGCTGGGATTATAGGTATGAGCCCCCACTCCTGGACTGATTCTCTGCCCTTTAGTAGCCAATACCCTGTTTTGCCTAATAATTCTTAGTGTTAGACTTTCTCTGTTAAAATTATTATATAATTTCTGTCTCTTAAATGGATCCTGATTGATGCGGTAACTGGTATGGTATAAATAAATAAATAAATGTGTGTGGGGGGGGGTTGTATTTGTTAATTACCCATTTTATCTCAGTCTGTCACAGAATGCAAGAAAGGACTTTGCTTTATTTACCACAATGTCTCCAGTGGCTAGAATATATGCTTGACAAGTTATAAGCACTGGATAGGAAGGAATAAAGGAAGGATGGAGGAAGTTAGGAGAGGGAGGGAGGGAGGGAGAGATGTTGTGAAACAGAGGAATAATGGAGGAAGGTAGAATGGATAGATAGATGAATGGATGGAAGCATGGATTGATGGATGATGACTCCCCCCAGCTCCCACGTGGCATCACATAGCCTGTAATAGCACCTGGTAGGTAGTAAGCACTCGTGAAATAGTCATACATTAATCTCTTTTCAGTCCTTTAAAAAAAGGAAAAAAGGAAAAAAATAATAATTGTTTTCTTTTTTTGGTACCTAAACTCAAAACCTCAATATAAATCCACTCTTTAAAATTTGTCTTCTATTTTCCATATATTTATTTACATGTAGTTCTCATTTGCATTGTTTTGAATTATTTCTTGTCATTATTATTATTGTACTAATTGATTTTTTACCTTTCTTATACTTCCTTTTATGCTTCATACTTCTCCAGTCAAATGAAGCGTTCAGTCCCTGGCTTCCTCTAAAAGTTGATGCGTTTGCTTATATTTTCCTGAATTAGAAGCCACCTGTCCTGGGTTTCTACAGTGTCAGCTTACTGCAGTATAATGTATTTATTTTCTTTTTTTGTTCCCCCTTCTTAAAACTACTTCATCAAACCTAATTTGTCTGCCTGTAAAAAAAAGATATCAAGAGACTGAAAATACCAAGAATGACAGAAACAATCACACACACAATAAAACAGGTATTGATTGCTTAATACATAACAGGTTGCTATCTTAAATACAACTATGTATTAGCTCATTTAATGCTCACAACTTGATTGAAATAGCTATTATTATACCTATTACTGGAATTTGATGGCATGTTTTATTTTAAGAGCCCGTATATAATCTGTGAAATATTTATCCTAGTATATTTGGTACACTGTGTACCTTAAGTGTTCAGAATGTCAGTCTATCGTTCATGACACTTGTATAGGTGATTTGGCAGAAGTGGTGGAGGGAACTTATTGAGGATCGGTGGCAAGTATTGTTGTTGAGTGACTATTTTGGCTTTGAAGAAGAGGACACCTGGATGGACCCAAGTTTTGTCCTGCCAAAAGCTGATACAATTTTGGTGGTGTCTTCAAGAAAAATTATTCGCATTTTAACAAAACAAAACTGTGCATGGGAGTTGGAAAGGACATGTGAAACTGGGGGGCTCTGAAACTTAAGCTTTGTGGTATTTACGGTCATGAGATTTCTGAAAATATGGTTTAACTCATATGAAAATAGTCTTGGTGACTTGTAACTTTTGTAAGTTAGTCTCATAGCTGAGGGCTGCAGACTAACGCCATTTCATGAGAGTCTCTTAAGCCACAAAGCTCGCTTCTCTCTTTGGGGTTTGAGAACTCCAAGTGAGAGATCTCAGAAATGAGGAGGACAGATTACTGAGTGTTGGCTCAGACAGGTTACTGATTTGTCACCTCACACTCTGTTTACTTTGTCTCTTAAGGTTTTTCTTAAGTTTTATAATTCTATAACTCATAGAAATCCAGTTGTAGTGATTGTATAGAGTATACATGCCACAGAAAACTCATCTTATAGTCAATTTATATGCAGGCATTTTTATTATTTTTTTCTTAATTTGTATTTGTTTACAATTTTAGGTTCAGGAGGTACATCTGCAAGTTTGTTACATGAATATATTGTGTATTGGTGAGGTTTAGGCTTCTTGTGTACTCATCACTCAAATGGTGAACATTGTACCCAGTAGGTAATTTTTTGTAACCCTCACCGCTTTCCTAGCCGCCTTCCTTTTCATGTCCCCAGTATCTGTTATTTCCAACTTTATGTTCATATGTATCCATTCTTTAGCTCCCACTTATTTTTATGATTTTTTAAAATTTTATTTAAGTTCTGGGATACATGTGTAGGATGTGTCCATGTGTTCCATAGGTAAACATGTGCCATGGTGGTTTGCTGCAACTATCAACCCATGACCTAGGTATTAGCTATTTATCCTGATCCTCTCACTTCTCCTGCCACCTGACAGGCCCCAGTATGCACTGTTCCCCTTCCAGTGTCCATGTGTTCTCAGTATTCAGCTCCCACTTATAACTGAGAGCATGTGGTGTTTGGTTATCTGTTCCTGTGTTAGTTTGCTGAGGATAATGGCTTCTAGCTCCATCCAGGTCTCTGCAAAGGACATGATCTCATTCCTTTTTATGGCTCCATAGTATTCTATTGTGTAGGTGTACCACATTTTCTTTTTCCAGTCTATCATGGATGAGCATTGGGGTTGAGTCCATGTCTTTGCTATCGTGAATAGTGCTGCAATGAACATATGTGTGTTTGTATCTTTATAATAGAATGATTTATATTCCTTTGGGTATATACCCAGTAATGGGATTGCTGGGTCAAATGTTATTTCTGGTTCTAGGTCTTTTAGGAATCACCACACTATCTTCCACAATGGTTGAACTAATTTACATTCCCACCAACAGTATAAAAGCATTTCTATTTCTCCACAACCTTGCCAGCATATATTGTTTCTTGACTTTTTAATAATTGCCATTCCAACTGGCGTGAGATGGTATCTCACTGTGGTTTTGATTTGCATTTCTCTAATCATCAATGATATTGAGTTTTTAAAAATACATTTGTTGACCACATAAATGTCTTCATTTGAGAAGTGTCTGCTCAGAGCATTTGCCTTCTTTTTAATGGGGTTGTTTGTTGTTTTTTTTCTTGTAAATTTGTTTAAGTTCCTTGTAGATTCTGGATATTAGACCTTAGATAGTTAGGTTGCAAAACTTTTCTACCATTCTGTAGAATGTCTGTTCACTCTGATGATAGTTTCTTTTGTTGTGCAGAAGCTCTTCAGTTTAATTAGACCCCATTAGTCAATTTTTGCTTTTGTTGCAATTACTTTTAGTGTTTTTGTCATGAAATCTTTGCCGATGCTAAGATCCTGAATGGTATTTCCTAGCTTTTCTTGTAGGGTTTTTATAATTTTGGGTTTCACGTGTAAGTCTTCAATTCATCGTGAGTTAATGTTTGTATAAGGTGTAAGAAAAGGGCCCATTTTCAAATTTCTGCATATGGCTAGCCAGTTTTCCCGGCACCATTTATTAAATAGGGATTCCTTTCCCTATTGCTTGTTTTTGTCAGGTTTGTAAAATATCAGATGGTTGTAGATATGCATTCCTTTTTCTGATATCTCTATTGTGTTCCATTGGGCTATATATCTATTTTGGAAAAAATGCCATACTGTTTTGTTTACTGTAGCCTTGTAGTATAGTTTGAAGTCAGGTAGCATGATGCCTCCAGCTTCATTCTTTTTGTATAGGATTGTCTTTGCTATATGGGCTCTTTTTTGGTTCCATATGAATTTTGAAGCCGTTTTTTATAATTCTGCAAAGAATGTCAATGGTAGTTTAATGGGAATAGCACTGAATCTATCAATTATTTTGGGCAGTATGCCCATTTTTATGATATTGATTATTCCTATCCATGAGCATGAAATGTTTTTCCATTTGTTTATGTTCTCTCTGATTTCCTTGAGCAGTGGTTTGTAGTTCTCCTTGAACAGGTCCTTCACTTCCATTGTTAGTTGTATTCCTAGGCATTTTATTCCCTTTGTAGCAATTGTGAATAGGAGTTCATTCATATTTTGGTTCTTTGATTGTCTATTGTTGTTGTATTGGAATGCTTGCTGTTTTTGCACTTTGATTTTGTATTCTGAGACTTTGCTGAAGTTGCTTATAAGCTTAAGAAGCCTTTGGGCTGAGATGATGGGGTTTTCTAGATACAGGATCTTGTCATCTGCAAACAGAGACATTTTGACTTCCCTCTTCCTATTTGAATACCCTGTATTTCTTTCTCTTGCCTGATTACCTTGGCCAGAACTTCCAATATTATGTTTAATAGGAGTGGTGAGAGAAGGAAACCTTGTCTTGTGCTGGTTTTCAAGGGGAATGCTTCCAGTTTTTGCCCATTCAGTATATTGGCTGTGGGTTTGTCATAAATGGCTCTTATTATTTTGAGATACAGACCATCAATACCTAGTTTATTGAGGGTTTTTAGCATGATGGGATATTGAATTTTATCTTTAGTTCTTTTAATTGTGATGCTAGGGTGTTGATATGAGATCTTTGTAGCTTTTTGGTGTGGGCATTTAGTGCTATAAATTTCCCTCTTAACACTGCTTTGGCTGTGTCTCAGGGATTCTGGTATGCTGTCTCTTTGTTCTCTTTGGTTTGAAAGAACTTCTTGATTTCTGCTTTAATTTCATTATTTACCAAAGAGTCATTCAGGAGCAGTTGTTCAATTTCCATATAGGTCTGTGGTTTTGAGAACTCAATATTTCTTGAGTTCTAATTGGATTGCACTGTGGTGAGAGACTCTTATGATTTCAGTTCTTTTGCATTTGCTGAGGAGCATTTTACTTCCATTTATGTAATAGATTTTAGAGTAAGGGCCATGTGGTGCCAAGAAGAATGTATATTCTGTTGCTTTTAGGTGGAGAGGTCTGTAGATATCTATCAGGTCCACTTTATCCAGAGCTGAGTTCAAGTCCTGAATATCCTTGTTAATTTTCTGTCTTGATAATCTGTCTAATATCGACAGTGGGATGTTAAAGTATCCCGCAATTATTGTGTGGGAATCTAAGTCTCTTTGTAGGTTTCTAAGAACTTGTATGAATCTGGGTGCTCCTGTATTGAGTGCATATATATTTAGGATAGTTAGCTCTTCTTGTTGAATTGATCTATTTACCATTATGTAATGACCTTTGTCTTTTTTGATCTTTGTTGGTTTAAAGTCTGTTTTGTCAGAAACTAGGCTTGCAGTCCCTGCTTTCTTCTGCTTTTTATTTGTTTGGTAAATTTTTTCCCCATCCCTTTATTTTGAGCCTATGTCTGTCTCTGCATGTGAGCTGGGTCTCTCACATACAGCATACTGATTGGTCTTGATTCTTTGTCCAGCTTATCATTCTGTGTCTTTTAATTGGGTATTTAGCTCATTTACGTTTAAGGTCAATATTGTTATGTGAGAATTTCATCCTGTCATCATGATGTTAGCTGGTTATTTTGCAGACTTGTTGATGTAGTTGCTTCCTAGTGTCATTAGTCTTTGTACTTCAGTGTGTTTTTGTAGTGGCTGGTAACGTTTTTTCCTTCCCATATTTAGTGCTTCCTTCAGGTCGCTTCCACTTATAAGTAAGAACGTGAAGTAGATGATTTTATTTTTCCTGTTATTTCACTTAGGAAAGTGGCTTCCAGCTTCATCCATGTTGCTGAAAAGGCATGATTTTATTCTTTTTTATGGCTGTATAGTATTCCATGTTATACATGTAACACCTTTTCTTTTCTTTTGAGACAGAGTCTGGCTCTGTCACCCAGGTTGGAGTGCAGTGGTGCAACCTCAACTCACTGCAAGCTCCACCTCCCGGGTTCATGCCATTCTCCTGCCTCAGCCTCCCAAGATAGCTGGGACTACAGGTGCCCACCACCATGCCCTGCTAATTTTTTGTATTTTAAGTATATACAGGGTTTCACCATGTGAGCCAGTATAGTCTCGATCTCCTGACCTTGTGATCCACCCGCCTCAGCCTCCCAAAGTTCTGGGATTACAGGCATGTGCCACCATGCCCGACCGGCACATTTTCTTTAGCAACCATTCATGGACGTTTAGATTGATTCCATGTTTGGTATTGTGATTGGTGCTGTAATAAACATATGAGTGAAGATATCTTTTTTGTATAATAATTTATTTTCCATTGGGTAGACAGTAGTGGGATTGCCAAGTTGAATGGTAGTTCTATTTTAGTTCTTTGAGAAATCTCCATACTGTTTTCTACAGAGGTTGTACTAATTTATATTCCCACCAATAGTGTATAAACATTCCCTTTTCTATGCATCCTTACCAACATCTGTTGTTTTTTGACTTTAATAATAGCCATTTTGACTGATGTAAGATGATATCTCATTGGTACTTTAATTTGCATCTCTCTGATAATTAGCAATGTTCAGCATTTTTTCACATGTTTGTTAGCTGCTTGTATGTCTTTTTGTGAGAAATATCTGCTCGTGTCCCTTGCCCACATTTTATGTGGTTGCTTGATTTTTCTTGTTGAGTCATTTGAGTTCCTTACAGATCCTGGATATTAGCCCTTTGTCAGATATATAGTTTGCAAATACTTTTTCTCATGCTGTAGGTTGTATGTTTACTCTGTTTATCATTTCTTTTGCTATACAGAAGCTTCTTCATTTAATTATGTCTCGTTTGTCAATGTTTGTGTTTGTTGCGTTTACTTTTGAGGTCTTAGTCATAAATTCTTTGCCTATGCCAACCTCCAGAAACATTTTTCCTAGGTTTTCTTCTAAGATTTTTATAGTTTCACGTCTTCATTTAAGTCTTTAATCCATCTTAAGTTAATTTTTGTGTATTGTGAGAGATAGGGGTCCAGTTTCATTCCTCTGCATATGGCTATCCAATTTTCTCAGCACCATTTATTGAGCATCATGTCCTTTACCCATTTTGTTGCGGTTGTTGATTTTTTTTGAAGACAAGTTGGTTGTAGTTGTATAGCTTTATTTATGGGCTCTGTATTCTGTTCCATTCATCTACATGTCTGTTTTTGTACCATATCATGCTGTTTTGGTTACTATAGCCTCGTAGTATAATTTGAAGTCAGGTAATGTGATGCCTCCAATTTTGTTCCTTTTGCTTAGAATTACTTTCACTCTTTAGTTCCATGTGAATTTTAGAATTTTTTATTTTTCTAATTCTGTAAAAAATAATGTTGGTAATTTGATAGGAATTGTGTTAAATCTGTAGATTGCTTGGGCAGTCTGGTCATTTTAACACTATTAGTTCCTCTAATCTGTTAGCGTGGTATGTTTTTTCCATTTGTTTTTGTCATCTATGATTTATTTCACCGCTGTTTTGTATTTCTCCTTGTAGAGATCTTTCACCTCCTTGGCTAAATGTATTCCTAGGTATTCGATTTTTTGTGTGGTTATTGCAAATGGGATTGAGTTATTGATTTGGTTCTCAGCTTGGACATTATTGGTGTATAGAAACTGATTCTTGTACATTGATTTTTGTATTCTGAAACTTTTCTGAAATCATCTACCCTGTCTAGAAATCTTTTGCTGGAGTCCTTAGGGTTTCTAAGTATAACATAATGTCATCAGTGAACAGAGGTAATTTGACTTCCTGTTTTCCTATTTAGATACCTTTATTTATTACTCTTGCCTTATTTCTCTAACTATGACTTCCAGTAATATGTTGAACAGGAGTAGTGAGAGTGAGCATACTTGTTTTGTTCCAGTTCTTTGTGGGAATACTTTCAAATTTTTCCCTATTCAGTATGTTGTTAGCTGTGGGTTTGTCAAATATGGCTTTTATTATTTTGAGGTATGTTAATTTGATGCCTAGTTTATTGAGTTTTTTTTAATTATGAAGGGATGTTGGAATTTATCAAATGCTTTTTTCTGTATCTGTTGAGATGATCATAGAATTTTTGTTTTTAATTGTGTTTATGTTGTCAGTCACATTTATTGATTTCTGTACATTGAACCATCCTTGCATCCCTGGAATAAAACCCACTTGATCATGATGTATTATCTTCTTAATGTGTTTAATTTGGGTTGCTAGTATTTTGTTGAAGATTTTTGCATCTATGTTCATTAGGGATATTGGCCTATAGTTTGTTGTTGTTGTTGTGTCTTTGCTGATTTTGGAATCAATGTGTTAATGGCTTCATAGAGTGAGTTAGGGAGGAATCTCTCCTCCTCAATATTTTGGAATAGTTTTAGTAATATTGGTATTAGCTCTTCTTTGTACATCTTGTAAATTTGGCAGTTAATCCATCTGGTACTTTCCTTTTCTGTTTTTGGGAGATTTTTAATTACTAATTTGATTTCAATACTCATTATTGGTCTGTTCAGGGTTTCTATTCCTTCCTGGCTCTATTTCTTCCTAGATGAAATGGATAGGTTTCCAGAAATGTACAACCTCTCCAGATTTATCCATTTCCTCTAGGTTTTCTAGTTTTTGCACAGATGTTCCTATTAATCTCTGATGATCTTTTTGTATTTTTGTGGTAACAGCTGTAAAATTTTTATAAGTTTTGATTGTGTTTATCTAAATCTTCTTGCTTTTTTCCCTTTAATTTAGCTAGTGGTCTATCAATTTTGTTTATCTTTTCAAATAGTTTTTCACTTCATTGATCATTGTATTATTTTGGGGGTCTCAATCTAATTTAGTTCTGCTGATTTTTTTTAATGTCTTTTCTTCTACAAGGTTTGGGTTTGGTTTATTCTTGTTCTTCTAATTCCTTGAGGTGGAATATTAAGTTGTTGTTCTAATATCTTTACATCTTTTTGATATAGGGATTTAATGTTATAAAATTTCCACTTAGCACTACTTTTGCTACATATCCCAGAGGTTTTGGTATATCATGTCTCTATTTTCATTCATTTCAAATTTTTTAAAATTTCCATTGATTATCCAAAGATCATTCAAGAATAAGTCATCTATTTTCCAAGTGTGTGTTTACTTTTGAGAATTCCTCTGCATTAATGTCTTTTTTTTCTTTTCCTTTTTTTTTTTTTTTTTTTTCTTGACACAGGGTCTTGCTCTGTTGCCTAGGCTGGAGTGCAGTGTCATGATCTTGGTTCACTGTAACCTCTCCTTCCTGGGCTCAAGGGAACCTCTCATCTCAGACTCCTGAGTAGCTAGGACTACAGGCACTTGCCATCATACCTGGCTAATTTTTGTATATAAATGGGATTTTGCTGTGTTGCCCAGGCTTGTCGCAAACTCCTGTGCTCAAGTGATCTGCCTGCCTTGGCCTCCCAATGTGCTGGTACTACAGGCATAAACCACCATGTCCTATCTGTATTAATTTCTAATTTTATTCCTCTGTGGTCCAAGAAGATATTTGATATGATTTAGATTTTTTGAAATTGTTGAGACTTGCTTTATGGCAAAGCATATGGTCTATTTTGGAGAATGTCCCATGAGCAGATGACAAAAATGTATATTTTGTGGTTTTGGGCTAGAAGAATTTCTTGTAAAAGTCTATTAGGTTCATTTGGTCTAGAGTCCAGCTGAATTCCAGTTGATTTTCTGTCTTCATCATCTGTCTAGCACTGTCAGCAGGGTATTGAAGTCTACTATTATTGTATTCGGTCTCTTTTCATAGGTCTAGCAGAATTGTTTTATGAATCTAGGTGCTCCAGTGTTTGGTGCATATATATTTAGGATAGTTATGTCTTCTTGTTTAACTGAATGCTTTATCATTACATAATGACCTTCTTTCTCTTTTTTTTTATTGTTGATGATTTAAAGTTTTTTCCCTCTGATATAAATATAGCTACTTGGGTTCATTTTTGTTTTCTGTTTGCATGGTGTCTTTTCCTGTTAGGTAGGTCTTTTGTAGACAGCAGATGGTTGGATCTTATCCTTCTGTTTTGCATTTAAAAAAAAGTGTGATTCTATTGAGATGTGAATTCAGAATGCTAACAGTATGTCTTACTGGAAGTTTCCTTATTATTGATGTCTGGAATTCCTGCTAATCTACCTCTTGCTTTGATGGTCTGGAACCATTTAATTTTGATGTTTTCAGTTTTCTATTTATGACAGGTGTGACAGTCAAAATATAATTAAGTAGATGCTTTTTATATGCAAATATGTACTTGATTACTGCATCAGCTGTTATATTTATTCTGGAAAGAAGTGTATAATTTGAAAAGTTGGATAAAATAACAAAATTTCAAAGCTCTCTGTTAGTAAATTAGTTTTTTAATATAATGATATCAATTGATAAAAATCTTTCTGTCTTCAGATCATTCCAACTTATATTCTCTTGCTAAACTTTTGTGTGATAATTAATAAAAATGCAAGGAGCATTCACTATGAAATTATGGATCTGAATACATAAGTATTACATTCTTGGCCAACACAAAAGAAAATATTATCCTATGATATTTTCTGTACAAAAATGGTAAACCAGCTTTAGATTAAAGGACTAAATAAGAAAGAGTTAAAGAGAAACAAAAAATTTTAGGGAATTCGTTGATCTTAAAATATGGTTCTGTTTTTTTCTTTAGTTATTTTTGGTTTTATTCTCCACTAGCAAAGTGAAATATTCATGTTATTATCATTTCAAATTACAGTAAAATATGTTCTTTCTTTCCTGTTTCATTTATTTATTCTCTTTCATTCCCCCTCCTTACTAATATTTCCCTTTTCCCATCATAAACAACCATTATAAAGTATTTGATCTGGGTCCTTGTATTTGCATGTGTCCTTGAAAAATCTGACAGCCTTTTGTGTTTATTTTTTAAAATTTGTTTTGTTTACTTGTAATATTTATAAAGCTACAAATACTTTACTGCTTACCTTAATCTGTAGAGAAGAGCTTACCCTTTTACCACTCCCTCATCTTTTGATCCATTGATTTATTTTTAATCCAATGTATCACAATCCCTCACTATCATTTTTCTTTTTTGATGTTCAAAGTAATCTAAATTTGGCATGTGGAATCCCCTCAGGCTGAGTCTTATGTGCTTTTGGCATGCCCTTCTTATGTTTTTAGGCACTCTCTAGATTTCTGGTTCAACACATTGTACTTTCTTGTATTCACTAGTATTCTCTTTGACCCAGACCTGAAATCAGTCATTTATCCAAGGAGCCCTGGTTATTTTGGGTCAGGAATGGACATACATGCTTAGATCTGGTTGCTGGGTTTGTTTGTGGTCACTGGGACTTTATTGCCCCGGGGTGTTTCTGTGACCAGAACTGAGATATATACATATTTTAGAAAATATGAGTTCATACTAATATCTGTAAATAAAGTTCAGTACTAGTTCTTTCCTTCCATATTTGTATCTCCTTTCTTCCCCAACAAAATTCTCATTCCCAACAACAGCTATATATATACATATACATATACTTGTATATGTGTATACACACACACACACACACACACACATATGTAGTTACAGTTGAGGTCTCAACCTGTCACCCAGGCTGGAGTAGAGCGACATGATAATTGCTGACTGCAGTCATGAATTCCTGGGCTCAGGGAAAGCAATATATTTTTGTATTTGTTCCACAATACAATATAAAAATATAATTTCAGAGTTACCACCACAACATTATTCATTGTACACCAACTGAATTCAATATTTATTTGTCATTTGAGCTTTCCCATCTAAGTACAAGACATATATTTTCATTTGTTCACATTTCTTTTAGTCTTTAGATGTGTTTTAAAGTTTTCCTCATTAAAAAAAAGTGGATGGGTGTGCATGTATTTGTAATGAAAATATAAGATTGTGATGAAGACTTCATTATGTTTCTTACTGTTTTCATTAGGATTGTTTTAACATCATTTTAAGATCTGGTCATATTGCTGGGTTCATCTAATCCTTTGTTTCTAACTCTTCCACGGTATATTACAAACTGTGCATCTACTCCTCTCACTTAGCCTTTTCCCCCAGAGGCTGACAAGTAGATTGTCTCAAACCCCGTTGTAAGTTGAAGAGTGTGACAAATGCATATCACTTCTGTACCATAGTAAAATTGGAAAATTATGTAAGTCGAACCATTGTAAGTTGGGGACCGCCTGTATTATTTTACCTTGTAGGTACATATTTCTACTCTTATGCAGTAACCACTCTAAAGTGGAATTATATTTCAACCACATCCCTAGAATTTAATCCATTCAAATTGATCAAGAAAGCTTCTCATTGGGAAAAGAGTAGATCATAATATTCAGTTCCCTATTATATTCAACCATATATTAGAGATGCAGATTATATGGTAACTAAAACTGTAAACTTAAGTTGCAAGTATTTATAAGTTTGTTGAGGTGTCTCAGTTCATTGGGAGTATAAACAGGCATGCAATGATTTTATTTTTTAAAATAATTCAGTTATGTTCCAGAGATGTATCTTTTCCTCATTACTTCACATAAACTTAGGGTGGATTTAAAAATATTCCAGTCACTTTGGTTTATTAAATAGGAGTCCAGTCTAGTTTAACATTTTAGTCTCATGTTTCATTCAAAGTTCCTTCTCTCTGCTTTCCTCATGTCAGTGTGAATTTGAACCTGTTTCCTTAAGATTGAAGGGTGTGTGTGTGTCTGTGTGTGTGAGAGAGAGAGAGAGAGAAAGAGAGAGAATATGCAGAGAAAAAGAGACACACACAGAAACACAGAGATGGAAAGAGACAGAGACAGGAGACAGAAAGCGTGTGTTTTTCTAAGTAATGAAGTTTAAAGTTTCCTCCATTATCATATCCCAAGTGAAATGTTGTTTGTGGCAGAAGGAATAAAAAATGAAATATTCAAATTTAAGGATACTACAGGGTCAAGTAAACAGAAAGACACTTGATCAGGGTAAATAATTAAAATAACAGTCAACATTTTGTAGCTCATGTTAGGAGGAAGAAACATCTCAATATAGAGTGTGTTTATCGTAAATTTTGAATATCTGAAGAAGCAAAAATTTAAAACAAAATAATTGTAGTTATATAAAGCTGACTATGTGATAGGCACTCTTCTATGCATTTGACTTCTTTAAGCCTCATAAAAAAGCTTTAGGGTAGGGTGCTTTTATTATCTCTTATTATATTTAAGGCTAGGGAACTAAGGAGCAATGACATTGCTCGTATATAATGTTAAAAAGTTGAGGCTGAGATTTGAACTCTGGCACTCTAACTCCTGAGTGTGTGCTCTTAATCACTATGCAACACTGTCCTTTAGCATTCGGCAAAGGCAGTGAAATGAGAAAGTGCCATGTAGAATGACACGGGAAAACTGTTATAGGGCACCAGAGGCGTGACATAGCAATGAGATTATTTCACAACAGAACTGTTCTCTTAGGGAGAGAAGAGTTGCTTATCTCTTTCTCCCAGTTCAGCGCTTCACTGCTCAGATCAGAGTATGGGATGGCACTGGAGCATGCTTCATACCCAGGCACCCCGACCTCAAAGAATAAGGCAGTTAATGCTCCGCTCCATGGGCTTAAAACTTTAACAACTGGGTTACAGGAGTCAATGAATGAACATTTCCTCCTCTCTTCTCCCCACAAACAGAAGCACATTTTTATAGCTTTGTAGAAAGTCTCAAGGAGGTGAGAAACCAGTCACTCCAGGCTGGAGTGCAGTGGTGCGATCTTGGCACACTGCAACCTCCACCTCCCGGGTTCACGATTGTCCTGCCTTAGTCACCTGGGTAGCTGGGATTATAGGTGGATGCCACCATCCTGCCTAATTTTCTTATTTTTAGTAAAGACAGTGTTTCACCATGTTGGCCGTGCTGGTCTTGAACTCCTGACTTCAGGTGATCCGCCTGCCTCGGCCTCCCAGAGTACTGGGATTATAGGTGTGAACCACTGCACCAGGCCAAAGGTGGCTAATTGAATAATAAACTCCTTCCAGGTATAGGCAATTCTCCTGCCTCAGCCTCCCGAGTATCTCGGATTACAGGCGCCCGCCACCATGCCCAGCTAATTTTTGTATTTTTAGTAGAGACAGGGTTTCACCATGCAAGTCAGGCTGGTCGCGAACTCCTGACCTCCAGTGATCCACCCGTCTTGGCCTCTCAAGGTGCTGGGATTATGGGCATGACCCACCACGCCCGGCAAGTTATTTTTATTTTAAAAGCAATTTTTTTTTAATTGAAAAGAATACTGCTAACAGCATAACTGGGAGATAATGAATCCTTCCAAGTCATTATTTCATTTATCATTTACAACAACCCCAAAAGTTACATAGAAAATTGCATCTTTTGATCTTTCAAGTAAAATGAAATATGTTCAAGAGTTTGAGTAGAAAATGTGACACAGAGATAGTAATTAGTCACATAATGTTGGAAAAAGAAGAAACAGTAATCAGGAACAGGAAGGAGTAAACAGAGCTTTTAGTTAAAACAGGATCACTGCCGGACACAGTGGCTCATGCCTGTAATCCCAGCACTTTGGGAGGCCAAGGCAGGTGGATCACAAGGTCAGGAGTTCAAGACCAGCCTGGCCAACACGGTGAAACCCCATCTGTACTAAAAATACAAAAATTAGCTGGGCATGGTGGCGGGAGCTTAGGTGGGCATGGAGGCTGAGGCAGGGGAATTGCTTGAACCCAGGAGGTGGAGGTTGCAGTGAACCCAGATCACACCATTGCACTCCAGCCTGGGTGACAAAACGAGACACCATCTCAAAAAAAACCAACACACACACAGGAAACAGGATCACAATGTTAGAAGACAACCTAAAAGTTTTGCAAATAAGCCGAGTTTCTTACTGTGTGTGGGAGTCTCAGGCATTCCTATGTTATTGTAGAATCCCAAGGGAGGCAAGGCTCTCAAGTGGAAATAAATTGAAAGCAGTTTTAATTGCAATGTTCCCTGACGTGTTACTGAGGAAGGCAATCAGTTGTACGTGAAGAGACTGGTAAATTATGTTCTAGTCGTGTTCAGTTCTTCAGTTAAGTTTGATACCTCATGCTGCCTGGAATAGAAGCAAACCAAATGGAAAGACTGTATAACTCATGTGCCCAGGGAGGAAAAGTCAAACTCCCAAATCCCTTCATCATCAATAGGAATAATCAAAAAGCTCAGCCTATCAAGGTTCAATTCGTATTTTTCATTAGTTTTCTTTGATTAGAGATCCGTTTTCTTCCATTACGGAGAAATTACAATTTTCTAATCTAGCACCTAAATTCAAGTCTGTATTTTACACATTTTCTTGACTTGCCTCTTTGCATAGCTTTCTTCATTCATTGACGCATTATAGATTGGGTCTTATTATTTACCATATGTGATGATTAATTTTATGCATCAACTTGACTGGGCTCTAGGGCGTTTCATCATTTGGTGGAGCATTGCCCTCCCTGTGTCTGTGAAGGTGTTTCTGAGCGAGATTAGCATTTGAACGGGCACACTGAGTAAACCAGATTGCCCTCCCCATATGGGTGCATTTTGTCTCATCAGTTGACGGCCTAAATAAAAACAAAAGGCTGATTCCTGAGAGTAAGAGGGGATTTCTCCCACTTGAATACCTTGAGCTGACACACCATTTTGTTGTTCTTGTGTTTGTTTCCTGCTTTTGAACTTGAACAAAGCTTTAGCTCTTCTTGAGTTTTGAACCTGTTTGTTTTTGAACTGGAACAATAACATGAGCTCCCCTGGTTCTTAAGCCTTCAGACTCAGACTGAAACTATGTGATTGGCTGTCCTGCATATCATTGCTGTCATTGGTCAACCTTAGATAATAGGACTGCTCAGCCTTCATAATTGTGTGAGCCAATCCCTTATAATAAAACTCTTTCCATATATTTGATATGGTTTGCCTGTGTCCCCACCCAATCTTACTTTGAATTATAATAATCCCCATGTGTCAAGGGCAGGGCCAGGTGGAGATATTTGAATCATGGGGTCAGTTTCCCCCATACTGTCCTTGTGATAGCGAATAAGTCTCAGGAGATCTGATGGTTTTATAAATGGGAGTTCCCCTGCAGAAGCTCTCTTGTCTGCCACCATGTAAGACATGACTTTGTTCTTCCTTCATCTTCCGCCATGACTGTGAGGTCTCTCCAGCCATGTGGAACTGTGAGTCGGTTAAACCTCCCTTTCTTTATAAATTACCCAGTCTCAGGTATGTCTTTATCAGCAGTGTGAGAACAGACTAATAAATATCCATCCTATTGTTTCTTTTTCTCTGGAGAACCCTATTACACTAAGGGAAGAGACCACCCCTCATATTATCTTATGCCCAATTTCTGCCTCCAAAGAAGGAAGAAGTAACAACTAAAAGACAGAAATGAAATCCACAGGCAGACAGCCCAGCGCCGCACCCTGGGCCTGGTAGTTAAAGATCGATCCCTGACCTAATTGGTTATGTTATCTATAGATTACAGACATTGTATAGAAATGCACTGTGAAAATCCCTGTCTTGTTTTGTTCCAATCTAATTACCGGTGCATGCAGCCCCCATTCACGTACCCCCTGCTTGCTCAATCACGACCCTGTCACGTACACCCCCTTAGAGTTGTGAGCCCTTAAAAAGGACAGGAATTACTCACTTGGGGAGCTCGGCTCTTGAGACACGAGTCTTGCCGATGCCCCCGGCAGAATAAACCCCTTCCTTCTTTAACTTGGTGTCTGAGGAGTTTTGTCTGCCACTCGTCCTGCTACAACACCAGATTTGTTGTTGCTGTTGTTGTTAGAAGTTAGGAATACAACAATGGACGAAATGGCCAAGTCCCAAGCACTGCCAGAGTAGTGAACATTATCAAATAATTACATACATTAAAAAATAGTTTAAATATGCTCTATGTGTTCAAAGGAATTCACATGTTAATTTTGTGTATTTGTTCTTTTGAGGAGATAATGTTTTTGAATACTGGCATTTTTCTAATGGATGAGGATATTTCAACATGTGTGAGATACTGAATGGTCTGCACTACACATTTTCTGTGTTGGAAATTTAATCTAGCTAATATAGCCTGAATTTCCCCAAGTTTGAATTTGATGGTAATATTCTAATCCTTACATTGACAGAGTAATTCTCTATTCTAATGAAAATTCAGATCTAATGATATTTTTTTAAATGAGAATATTTCTCATTTACATTTTGAATGATGTGGCACTAGAATGAACAAAACTATTTTAAAAGATTTAAAAAAAAACCCTCCATATTTCTATAAAACAAAGAGCTAGTCTGTAGTTCAAATTCCACTGCTGACATGAAGCAACTACCTAACCTTAGATAATTCATTTCTCTTGAACTTATAATAATGGGGATTTACTCTTTTCTGGAGTTTTCTTTCTGACTCGAAAAGGTAGACTGAATCACTTCCTCCTTTGTGTATTTTTTTAAAAATTTACTTTTATACATAGGTATGTCTCTTTCTCATGAAACTGTGTTTATGTGTCCTGACTACTCTGGGAAGGTTGTGGTTCCCCAAGGCAGCCACATTCACCATCATTCTCCTTTCCATCTCCAGTAACTAGCCAAGCCTGGCACACATTAGCAGTGTCAGCAATGCTGTTGAACTGAACTGAATGCTAAAGTCACTTTAAGTCCTAATGCTCTGTGATATTACAAATAACAAGACACTTCAATTTTATCATTCCCCATTCTTTCTGTAGAGACTGAGCTCCTTCAGATGGCTTCTGAATGTTGTGTTCTTGCTGACCCTTCTTTGTTTTGATTATCTTTTTCGCACAGGTGGAACAGTCAGAATATAATTAACTAGACACTTTTCATATGTAAATATCACAGTGAGTACAATACTAAACTTCACTGGGTATCACAAGGAATGAATACTTTCTGCATGAGGATTCAAAGATTAGATCAAGTTAGTATGACTTTCAGATTTCTTTTATTCTTTCCTGTGGACAATCATATCTCTTCTTTTACTTTTTTTTTTTTCTTTTGAATAGACATTCTACTTAGTAGGAAATCTCTTTCCAGTCTACTGGCCCTTAACATCTTCCCTTCCTGTGCTGTCTGAGGTGCCATATGCCAAACTTGATGAAAATGCTAATGGAACTTTCTTTGGGCTTGCCAAGTGATTCTTTCCTCCTCTGGGATCTCATATTCAAACAAATATCCTGATGCAAAATAACATCAGGGAAGGTTCAAGAATAAAGAAAGGCAACAAAGTTTTATCAGTGGCTGCCAACACTATAAGCCCAAATCAGCTTTCCAGCAAAGCTAGCACAGATTTCCCAAAGTACAATGAATCATGGAGAAGATAGCATTGACTCTCTGCCAAGCACTAAGCACAATTCTGTGTATTCTACAGGTACTCATTCATTTAATCTTCAAAACAAACTTGTTTCTAAAAACATGATCATTATCAACATTGGATTAGGAAAGGAAGTCAGAGGAGAGATTTAGCAACTTGGCCAAGGTGACATCTCTAACAAGGAGACTGACAAGGTTCAAATCCTGTCCAAGTGTCGATAACCAATTTATACAGCTCTTGCAAATGCATAAGCAACCTTTTATTCCCACAGGCCTCCTGTTGCAAGCCCATTGTCTATAAGCTGCTGCTTTACACTGTTTTTTTCCACGCCAGGCTGATGGAACTTCCTCTGTGTAGGACATTGTCAGCCTTGTGTCAGATGGAAAAGGACTTCACAACTTTAAGCTGGCTCCTAAAGCGTCTGCTCCGAAGTGACACAGATAAGTTTTGTCTACATTTTGTTAGCCAAAGCAAGTCACATGGATTCAACAGTTTGATCACACAAAATTCTCCCTCACGGAGAAGGGAGAATATAATCTATCTAAGTAGGAATAATCTATCTAAGTAGGAATATAATCTATCGTTCTTGTGATACTCATAGGGATGATGCAGTATCTCACTGGGTGTATTTTTACATGTTTAAACACGATTAGAATTTTGTCTTCTGTGAATCAGCCCGGAATATCATTTGCCCATTTTTCTATTGGTTTGCTTTCTTTCCTTACTGAAGATCAAAATATTTTTTACTATTTTATGCGTAACAAAAAGGGCTATATTTTTTACTATTTTATGCATAACAAAAAGGGCTATATTTTTTAAATGAAGACAATAATAAATTATAGGGCTACAGTAAGATACAGCTTAATAAATATTTTATAAACTCAATCATGCCTGAAATATAATAAACTCTCACTACATATGAGCTATTATTTTTAAATATTGTCTCTATCATGAGTCAACAAACTATAGTCTCTAGGCTAAATCTGTCCCTGTGCCTGATTTTGTAAATACAGTTTTATTGAAACTCAGCTACACTAATTTATTTAGGTATTGTCTATGGCTGCTCGTGCTATGACGCCAGAGTTGAATGTTTGGGACAGAGACTGAATGTCCCACAAAACCTGAAGTATTTACTATCTATGTCTTCACAGAAAATTTTGCCAATCTCTGATCTAACTCAGTGAATTAAATGGAGATAAAATGCGCACCACCACTCCAGTAACCTTTAGGTCCCAACCGCTGGTTCTAATCTTTTCCCTAGACTCTAGAACGCAACATAATGTTTGATCTGCTGTTTTGACTGCTGGGGGTAAAGGTGATTTCAGAGGCTTCCAACTGTCTTTCCTCCTGTAAGAAGTCTTAACCTCACCAAACCAAGGACCCTGAAGATTCTGCCAACTACTAAATATATCCAATCCACTAGTAGAGTCCATGGCCCCAGTGGACCCAATGTGAGTTGGTCCTGGGCCAGAATTCTATTACGTGGCCCTCATATAACCCGCACTCTTTCAGAGAGGGACATGATGATGCTTTGTGTTTCCAGTTATCAATGATGATTCAGACTCTGTGCCTAGTAAACTCAAAATGTATGAGTATTCCCCTTGTTCAGAATACATAGTTGCCTGAGTAAATGGCCATAGGTGTTTTGGAGATGAACTTGGGGAATTATTGCCTTATTCACTTACCATGGTGTTTCAGGGTCCAACCTGCTTGAGATCCAGCTTCTCTTTCTAAGAAATGGACTCCATGAAAACTGTCTTATGTCCTGAAACTAGTCAGAAGCTTGTGATTTTTCTTGGGGATGACTGCTCTCAACTCCTAATCATCCATTCTTAAATTAGTTTGATTGTATAGATAGAAAAATATTCTTATCTGCTGCCCATACATCTTGCTCCTGGGAAAGTCGTCTTCTGTTAACTATTCACATAACTCCTGTGCTCAGGTACCCTTTTGGCTGCTCATTATAATAACTGCACACATGAAGGTCCTCTGCCTTTCCTTTCTTATTTGAAGAGTCTATTATTCCCATTGCTATCAGGGAGCACATTCCTGTAAGAGCCTCTCCTACTATCATCCCTGGTCTATAGAAGATGGCTATCACTTGACAATGATACTGGCAAGATACACATTCCTTTTTGTTCTGATAAATTGAGATCAGCCATCCTTATTGCTTTGATATGTAGAGTTTCAGGCAGGTCCTCCTGAGAAACAGAGTAGGTAGGGGTGTTGGATCTCAGATATAGAACCAATTTAGCAAACCCTCTTTTATAAATCATTTGAAGTCATCCTGTAGAGTATGCCACTGTGGTTCTACTTTAACTACAGTTAATAAGAGGCATCACTTTTTTTTTTTTTTTTTTTTTTTTTTTGAGACAGAGTTTCACTCTTGTTGCCCAGGCTGTAGTGCAATGGCGCGATCTTGGCTCATTGCAACCTCCACCTCCTGGGTCCCGGTTCGAGCAGTTCTCCTGCCTCAGCCTCCCGAGTAGCTGGGATTACAGGCACGTGCCACCATGCCTAGCTAATTTTTGTATTTTTAGTAGAGACGGGGTTTCCCCATGTTGGCCAGGCTGGTTTCAAACTCCTGACCTTGTGATCTGCCTACCTTGGCCTCCCAAAGTGCTGGGATTACAGGCATGAGCCACCACGCCGGGCCCGAGGCATCAGTTTTTCTAAGCTTCGAAGGTATCCAGCAGTAATGTTAGAATGGCCTCCTGGGACTCCTACTAGGGGATTAAATCCTATCTTTTGGGAGTGTTCCCAGATTGAGAATTCTCATATCCATCTCTATGTTCTTCTTCTATTGATCTACCTCCATTGGATTCATTCCAGCTGCACACAGTTCCTGGGGTTCATGTTAGCCTTGCCCTGCAGCTCCTTTGACCTGTGGCCCCATCTACTCCTCAGGACACCCAGCAGTTTTCTTGTCAGTTATTGATCTGGTGGTCAGAAGAGAAGGGCTGACCTGGAGATGGGGTTGTTGGGGAAATATAATTAAAACACAATTTCCTTTGAACCTAGAAAACCTCTCCACAAAAGTAGGAAAGAAAGAAAACAGTTTCATTATTGGATAATCATTAAACCATGATGTGATGTGCATTACAGGAAATCTGCTAAGAGATTGCAAAACCAGAAAGAAATCTCACCCTTTGATATAGCAGGCAAACACAACTCATTACGCACAAGTTTTCAAGAAAAATAATAACTAGCCCTCAAGTAAAACGACTTGGCACTACCATTTCTCACATGTAGTTCATCCTAAACTTATCTGGTAATTAGGGTGGCCATCTGTGTTTGCTAATTGACTTTGTCCAAAGGAAAAATAAACGTCTCACATCTTTCTGACTAGAGGTATTATAGTTTTGCAACTTGGAGCAAGGTGCCATGAAGTTAGGTTTCCGACCTTCTTTAGAAAGAGGGAGCTAGGGCTGCTGTCTTCCCTGATGGTCACATTTCATGAGGACCATGACACGAGATCGTTTCAAAGACACGATTCCAAGGTTCTTAAGAAAAGATGTTCCTGGGTTATAAAATGGGCAAGAGGCTTATTTAGCTTTTTAAAAGATTTACATACATTTCAAAGAGAGAACTTAACACGTTCTAAAGTCAAAGCTCTAAGAAAAGGGGGTGGTGGAGTCTTTTCCCTGACTTTAATAGCCAGAATTAAGCCTCTTATTTTTAATATGTGTTTGCCCTTAAAGGTCATATATTTACTGGCAAGAGAGTCATTTTCTTCAAGTAATCGGGGGAGGAATGGTGGCATTCTCCTTAAATCCAAAGCAGTTGGCTAATTCTGCAGGCCTAGAGGCTCGTAGAAATTGGAGAATTCACATTTTCAGGTACATTAACTCGTGCTCCAGCTCTTATTTCATGCTGCCACTCCTAATCACTCAGTTTTCTGACTTTCGTCTAGAAGACCTTCCAGAGCTGAGAATCCAACATGTTCTCCACTTCTGCTGCTCTTGTGATTAAGTCCTGGGCCTGAGCCTCTTCTGTTCTCAAATGTTGCTAACAAAACCCCTGGACTTACACCTTGAGCCTCAGACTTTCATTGTCTTTTCCCACTGGTTACTTTCAGCAACAGTCATCCAAGTCCATTCTCCTTATCATTACTGTTCCATACGCTTGACATGAAATTCATGTGTGCGTGTATTACATATATGTGAAGTGGGTTTTTTCTTGTCATATGTTTGTTTTGGTGATGGGGTCTCCTATTTTGCCCAGGCTGGAGTACAGTGGCTATTCACAGGTATGATCATAGCACACTACAGCTTCAAACTCCTGGACTGAAGAACCTCCTGTCCCAGCCTCTTGAGTAGCTGGGAGTACAGATGCATGCGACTGTGCCCAGTCATAAATATAAAATTTTACATAGCAAGGTTTTTTTTTTCTATCATTTTAAAATGGCATGATGAAATTAGACAATTATATTGATACAGAACACCTGGGCTCCTGGCTAAACCAACCCCCCCTGCCCCCCCCCACCACCACCCTTAAGCCTGGAACCTGGTTCTAAGTGAAAACAGCTGACCCCGTTTTTCCACCCAAATGTTGCTTTTTTGGCCTGCCATACCCCTATCTTGTGCCCATTCACACTACCTAAAAGACTAGCTAGCAGAGGGATACAAGCTGCTGAGCAGTAAGCAGAGAAGCAGCAACTTAGCCTCAGAGACTACAGATAGATGCAGCTAACTTCAGACAGTATGACTACAGGGATAGATCACTTTCTTCCCACACCATCCCCTTTCCAATTCCCCATCCCTCTGAGAGCCACTTTTATCACCCAATAAAATCCTCTGCATGCACTACCATCCAATACGTTTGTGTGACCTGATTCTTCCTGGAGGCCAGACAAGAACCCGGGTGCCCAGAGGGCAGGGGCTTGGATGCTGCTGTGGAGCCTGCATAGAGCCTGCTCCTGCCAGAAAGGAGTGACTGGCCGGTTTCAATCTTTGTTCCCTCCGGTTCCCACACTCGCTTGCATGCATGCTCTCTCTCACAAGGAGTGGCCAGTGCTGGGCTGAGTGAAATGAGCCACTCCAGTTCCTGCCCATGAAGGGGATCAAGGTCAAGGGAACTATCCCTTCTCAATATGGTTTATGTTTACAAAACTGTTTTAGCAGCAAAAGTTTTTAAAGCAGACACAAATTTAATAAAATATTTAATCTGGCAAAGTTACAAAATAAAAACTCTAATACTAATTGCTTCTGTTTGCATGAATACATTGTTTTTACAAATCTGAAAGCTGCTGCAGAGACATTCTTTAAACCCACTTTTAAATTTTCGGAAAAGTCTTATTCTTTTTTTTTTTTTTTTTTTTTTTTGAGACGGAGTCTCGCTCTGCCGCCCAGGCTGGAGTGCAGTGGCCGGATCTCAGCTCACTGCAACCTCCGCTTCCTGGGTTCAAGTAATTCTCCTGCCTCAGCCTCCTGAGTAGCTGGGACTACAGGCACCCACCACCATGCCCAGCTAATTTTTTTTTTGTTTTTAGTAGAGACGGAGGAGTCTCGCCATGTTGGACAGGCTGGTCTCAAACTCCTGACCTCAGGTCATTTGCCCGCCTCGGCCTCCCCAAGTGCTGGGATTACAGGCATGAGCCACTGTGCCTGGTCAAAAAGTCCTATTTTCAAGTGTAGTCAGTCTTTATGATAATTTAATCTGTTGAATTAAGTACAATAGTATTTGCTAGTATATAATTTTTAGAGAAAAACATCAAATTCTGATGTTTTAAACTGTGATACATTTGTTCTCTATATTCACGCTACCCAAAAAGTATGAATAAACATCCAGAAGACTGTAGAATTATCTTGTTTCGCTAACATTATTTTAAACTCTGGAAAGCAACAATTTTTAAAATACCCTTTAATAACTAACATAGTGCCTTACTGAAGAGTTGCTATGTTTTTCTACATAAATCTACATCCATATCTGTATCTACATCTCCACATATACACAAGGTGAGTTAATGAATAAAACACTATAAGACAAGTGCTCTTTCCTTCCTTGGTTTTCACTAGCCCCACAACAACAATGCCAAATCCTTTCACAAGACTTAGATACTGTCAGAGGCGTGTGAACCAAAGTGACTCCATCTTGAACAGGGGCTGGGTAAAATAAGGATGAGACCTGCTGGGGTGCTTTTCCAGGAGGTTAGGCATTCTTAGTCACAGGATGAGATAGGAGGTCACAAGATACAGATCATAAAGACCTTGCTGATCAATCAGGATTCTATAATGAAACCAGCCAAAACCCACCAAAACCAACATGGCAATGAAAGCTATATGGGGTCATCCTCACTGCTCATTATATGCTAATTGTAATGTAGTAGCATGCTAAGTGATACTTCCATCAGCACCATGACAGTTTACATATGCTACTGCAATGCCCAGGAGTTACCCTATATGGTCTAAAAGAGGGAGGAACCCTTAGTTATGGGAATTTTCCACCTCTTTCCTGGAAAACTCATGAATAATCCACCAATTGTTTGGCACATTCAAGAAATAACCATAAAAATAGCCAACCAACAACCCTCATGACTGCTCTGCCTATGGAGTAGCCATTCTCTTGTTTCTTTCTCTACTTTCTTAATAAACTTGCTTTCACTTTATAGACTTGCCCGCAATTCTTTCTTGTGCCAGATTCAAGAACCCTCTTTTGCGGTCTGTATCAGGACCCCTTTCCAGTAACAAATCTGTTCCTAGGTCAATTAATAAAAAGAATATTGTCTTGCAATTACATTTGTAGCTTGGATTGATGTAAGAATTTTCTTCTAAAGAAGCTTTTTATACTTTTTGAAATATTATCTGATTTATCTTTCCAATATCACTAGAGGGCCAGAGTTAATCTTATTATTCCTGTCTTATATGTGCAAAAATATATATCACAATGTATAAGAATAAGTTGCTGGGGATCACAGATCATCAACAGATGAAGCAGATTTATAATTTAAATTAGGAAGGATGAAGGAATTTTCCATGTACTGAAATCAAGCTTATCTTTACTGTTATTTTCCACCGTGGTCTGATGTTCAGCTATGCGCCCACATCTTTCTTCTGAGAATTTAGCCTTTGACCCTAACCATACTCTCTTCCTCCCTTGTTTGCTGTCAATCTGCATCCTGATATAAAAATAAGTAATAAAGCAAAGTTTTGTCTTTCAGGAGAACTAGCTGTGCATTAAATATCAGCAAAGGCAGACCTGTCATACTTTGGGGGCTGCATTTTAGTTCAAGTGTTCTCTGTCAGTACGGGGGTAACTCCAGCAGGCATAAGATAAGATTGGACCGTTATCTGAGACCTAGAGGAGAAAAAATTGTCAAGGTAATGGAATATGTCATAGGGGTTTATGCCAGCAAGTGTTCCTGGGCATCTGCTTCTTTGTCACCAACCCAGCCTCTCAAATCCTAGGTCCTGCTGTGTAGGAGCAGCTACCCTAAATGGCAGTAACTACCCCTCATTTATTACATGTCTTCTGTGTTTTATCTTTGAATTTTCCACATGACATCCATAAATTTACTATGAAAAATACATGGATATGGTAAATGCTGAAGTTGTGAGGTCAGAGGCCATTTTTAAATGTCTCCAAGAGTAAGAAGTAAAAATGAGATAGAAAAACTTTCTTAAGACCTGTTAGAAATAGAAAAATGGGGAGGAACAGCTGACTGGGTGGACCAGTAGGGTTCAGAAGCTCTTTTTGTTTTTAACAAAGAAATGAGTAGAGATTGTTCAAATGCATATGCATTTGCAAACATTAGATTACAGTTATTTTTCTCTGTAAAAGTAAACTCCAGTTGTGATTTATTTTCTGTAGTTCTCTCGGACTGGAGCATAGCTATTGGCTGCCCCTCTTTTGAGAACTTTGATTTTCAAAGAAGAAAGCATTTGGGAATATAAACACTTCTTACTAATAAAGAGACTGTACTAATGAAACTCATTTGCCTTGCAACAAAGATAACTAGACTAATCCTCAATAGTATTGACAATTATACACATTTCTTGCCCTCTTGTTCTTGGCTTGGGTTGAAAAGGTTAGCAGACTACTTAAAAATGTCCTACTCAGGCCCCAGGAGGTAAGTCCTTCCTTCTTTGTCTGGGCGGCGCATATGGATAGATACACATACTATATGTATCTTATAATTAAATATATATAATATTTTTGTAATGAATAAACAAGAATGATAATATCATAAGCAAAGATTGCCATTTGAAGAAAGAAATATAAAAAGAAATCAATGCCTTTCTGTCTTAGAGAAAAAAATAACATTTCTTTTTCTCTCTCTCTTTTTTTTTTTTTTTTTTGAGGCAGAGTCTCACACTGTCACACAGGCTGAGGTGCAGCAATCTCAGCTCACTGCAACCTCTGCCTCCGGGGTTCAAGCAAATCTCCTGCCTCAGCCTCCCGAGTAGCTAGGACTACAGGCGCCCGCCACCACACCCAGCTAATTTTTGTATATTTAGTAGAGACGGGGTTTCACCATGTTGGCCAGGATGGTCTCAATCTCTTGACCTGGTGATCCGCCTGACCTACCCTCCCAAAGTGCTGGGATTACAGGCATGAGCCACTGGCGCCCGGCCGAGAAAAAATAACATTTCTAAGGGAATTTTGCCCTAAAATTTAAGCTTAATAAGCAGTAACATTGTCCTCATTAAACTTATTCTTTAAGTTTGAAGAGAGAAAAATACTATTTCTAAAATGACCACGTGAATGTTATTTCTACTTATACAAGGGATAGATTATGAGTCTTCAAATCTAAGACAGATTATATAATGATTAAGGGTATTGTTTTAGTTAATTATAGCATACAATCTGAGTTTAATTACAACATTGTCTTTCTAGTGTTGACTATCTCAGAATATTCTCAGAATTATATTTTTTTGTGTTAGTAGAGATGATTTTACACAATCATACAACAAGGACATCCTGCTGAAATTCCAAAAATGTAGTGACTTGTAATTATTATTGCTTATTATATTTGATTATATCTTGTCTTCCAAATTTCCAGAGGTCAAAAATTACATCTTGTACTTGATTTTCCTCCTTATATTCTCCTGAAAGTATATTCTGAAAAATTTACTACTCATCTCTCAATTAACACACCCAATAACCTTTTATAGATCTTTAATTTTTTTTTTTTTTAACTTCTCAGGGACATTGGACATTGATGTTAACTCTTCTCTTCTAGGCACTACTTTACCATCCTTAACACTATTATTCTCTTATCTTCCTGAACTCTCCTCTGTCTTCCTAATTGCCTTCTTTTTCTGTTTCCATGCCCTAAATGTGAATGTTCTTCAGGGTTTAGTTCTAGAACTTATCACACATCTAGGAAGAGTCTATCCTGCGCATGCGACCTTATGGCTGAATAAAACATGCCTTTGGTTCAAGAAACTTATGGCACAGTAGGGAAAGAATTCATGTTCAATGTACAAAACTGAATTCAAACATCCTAGTCTTAGTTCAAGATTCTCCTGAAATTGACTCTTTTTCTAACTGAACTTACTTACTTACTATTCTGCAAAAATGGATTGGTTTATGCTGCTGGCTTTTTATTTGCTTAGGATAGATATTCAGTCTCATCTGTCCTTCCAAATGCTGTGTCTCTGGAGTTTATTTGATCTGCCCAGATGATCTCAGAAAGCAGGTATTCAGGAAGGGGCGGGATTTTGAATTAGGCACCACTATGGGCACGTGTTAACGTAAATGACCAAGATGTAGGCACTCATGGGGAAGGGGCTTGGGAATCAAAATGACGATTCCACCACTTGTCACTGGGTAGATTTAACCAGTTTATTTTTATCTTTTCTGTGCTTATTTTATTTACCTGAAATAATCCTTAATTAAGGTGATTATTTTGAGAGTTAAATGAAGAAATACATTATATTCCCCGATTTGAGTAGTCATATCTCGCTCTAATTCTGGAAAATTCTCCGCCAAATATTGACTCTATTTTATATTCTCAATTCGTTCATTTTTGGAATTCTTAAATATTGAGGTTTTTTGATCTGTCATATTTCTGTAATCTTAGAAATTTTTCATATCTTATTTCTGTGTGTGGCATTCTGGTTTTTTTTTCAGTCTAAATTCTTAGATCTGTATTCTCTCTTTAACTATATCTAGACTGTGTATAATCCACCTGTTATCCTTTTTTGTTTCAGTAAGAAAGTGATGGCATCACTTTCTTATCAAGTTTATTGACAATTATGCTAAGAATTGAGCTATAATTATAAAAATATTTTTATTATTATAGTTTTTAAGTTTCAATCACATAAAGATAATTGGAATTTATATAGATGTCATCTGAGATATAGAATAAGAAAATTATGAAACATTCAATAAAAGAAGGGGATGATAAATCGTGTAAAGTGTAGTGAAAAGAGCGTGGACTTAAGTTAGAATACCTGGTGTGTAATTCTTGCTAGGCCACTACAGTAGTCAGCTTCCAATATGACCCCCAAGGATTTTCACCTCCAGATAGTCACATCCTCTTTGTGAATACCCTCCACTTCCATTATCAAAATTGATCTGTGTTTCTCATAGAATACATCAGATATAATTGTATACCTCTTCTAAAATTAGGTTACAAGGGACATTTCAGGTTTTCTCTTCCTTCCTCTCCTCATTCCCTTCCTCCTCTTCCTCTTTCTTTCTCTTTCTCTGTCTCAGATCATTTGCTTTGAGGAAATCCAGCTGGCCACATGGTGAGGCTTGGAGGCCACTGGCCAACAGCCACTTAGCGATCTTGGAATCAGATGCTTCAGCCCAGTCAATCCTTCAGATGACTGCAGCCCTGACTGATGTATGAACTGCAACCTTGTAGGAGACCCAGAACCAGAACTAAGATGTTCCTGGAGGCCTGACCCTCAAAAAATTTTGTGAGATAATAAATATTTGTTACTTTTAGTGTCTAAGCTTTTGTTATAGAGCAATAGATAACTAGTATAGTCAGTAATTAAATATGGGTCCTTTGGTAGATAAATGAACTTTCGAAGGCCTCCATTCTTTCATTTACTATGTGAGAGGCTTGGTTTTGTTCAGCCATGGGACACTTAGCATTGATTTTTTAAATTTGTGTGGGTACATAGTAGGTGCATATATTTATGGAATACATAAGATATTTTGATACAGGCATATAATATGTAATGATCACATCAGGGTAAATGTGGTATTAATCATCTCGAGCATTCATCGTGTCTTTGTGTTAAAAACAATTCAGTTATACTCTTAGTTATTTTTAATTATATGATAAACGATTGTTGACTGTAGTTACCCTGTTGTGCCATCAACTACTAGATCTTCTTCATTCTGTCTAATTATATTTTCGTGTCCATTAACCATCCCATTTCCTCCACCCACTACTACCCTTACCAGCCTCTAGTAACCATCATTCTACTCTATCTTCAGGAGTTCAATTGCTTTAATTTTTAGCTTCTACAAGTGAGTGAGATCATCCAAAGTTTGTCTTTCCGTGCGTGGCTTATTTCATGCAACATAATGTCCTTCAGTTCTAACAGCACTCCCAGGTTTATTGCAACGCTATACACTTATTTAAATCACTCTCATGGGAGAAAATGTGAGGGTATATATGATTCTGTCTGTGTAAAAAAGTTAAGGCAAAATGAAGGTACGGGGAAAAGAAAGAGAGATCAGACTATTACTGTGTCTATATAGAAAGAAGTAGACATAAGAGACTCCATCTTGTTCTGTATTTGAGATGCTGTTAATCTGTGACCCTACCCCCAACCTTGTCCTTGCAAGAGACGTGCTGTGGTGACTCAAGGTTTAACGGATTTTGGGCTGTGCAGGGTGTGTTTTGTTAAACAAGTGCCTAAAGGCAGTATGCTTGTAAAAAGTCATCACCATTCTCTTAATCTCAAGTACCCAGGGACACGTACACTGCCGAAGGTCGCAAGTACCTCTGCCTAGGAAAACTAAGTATTGTCCAAGGTTCCTCCCCATGTGATAGTCTGAAATATGGCCTTGTGGGAAGGGAAAGACCTGATCATCCCCCAGCCCGACACCCGTGAAGGGTCTGTGCTGAGGAGGATTAATGTAAGAGGAAAGAAGGCCTCTTGGCAGTTGAGATAGAGAAAAGCATCTGTCTCCTGCCTGTCCCTGGGCAATGGAACATCTCGGTGTAAAATCCGGTATGTTCTATTTACTAAGATGGGAGAAAACTGCCTTAGGGCGAAAGGTGGGACTTGCTAGGGCAGTACTGCTCTTTATGCACTAAAAAGGTTTATGGAGATGTTTGCATATGCATATCAAGGCACAGTACTTTTCCTTAAACTTATTCATGTCACAGAGATCTTTATTCATACGTCTTACTCCTGACCTTCTCCCTAGGATGATCCTATTATCCTGCCACTTCCCTTTTTTTAAGATGGTAAAGATAATGATCAATAAATACCGAGGGAACTCAGAGACCAGTGCTGGGGTGGGTCCTCCATATGCTGAGTGCGGGTCCCCTGGGCCCACTTTTTCTTTCTCTATACTTTGTCTCTGTGTCTCATTTCTTTTCTCAAGTCTGTCATTCCACCTAACGAGAAACGCCCACAGGTGTGGAGGGGCAGGCCACCCCTTCAGAAGGAAGGCAAGAAGAAAAAGGGAAAATATTCCGAGAGTCAGGGGACATGGTCCCAGTTGATAAAAAGCACTGAGTGATGTTCCAATGTTTCAACTGGAGCTGGATGCTTCTCTCAACACATCCAAAAACACTCATAAGTATATTGGAGTTTACTTATGTCACAATGCCTACAGCAGAATATGAGAATTTCCGTATACTACTGGCATTCACCTGAACACTTCAGATGAGCAGGTAAGAATTCCCCTGTCTACCTACAGACAAGTTATACAAACTTGGCAGATACAGCCATGGTTTCATTGTGTTTTTTTATCTCTTTGTAATACTTAGCAAATATTTATTCCATATATACTATGTATCAGTCACAGCAAGTATTTCATTGTGGCAAATAGGTGGTTCCTTTCCCCAGAAAGTGTTTCTTTTCCTGTATGTAAGTAGAAGAGTGGGATTAAATTACTCTGAAAATTACAAAAAACAAACAAACAAACACTCAACCAACATGATAGGTATGGTATAAATAGGCTGATTCGGAGTCAAATAGTTTTTGAATTTTGTTTATTTCCAACTGGAAGTGGGCTGAGAGCCAAGGCAAGTCTATATTTATTTTAGAGATAGTTGAAATTTTTCTTGGTTGCATTCATTTTTCAGGGAGAAATGTTCCCATACTCTGATTTTCTCAATCTGAAAATGTCTGGGGAAGAATTGTGCCAACAGTTAAAGATAATGTAAGTAATTATTATAATCATTATCATCATGATAATCCTAGCTAATGTCTGCAGTCCCTCAGCTCTTTGAGAATGCAAACATCCTCTTGATAATGCCTATAGCCATCCTCTAAGAAGGCAGTTTTCTTCTGTGTCTTTTTCTCTTTATGTCTGTCCTACATGCCTATGGATAAGCAATCTTTCCACACTTCATAAATTCCTCCAATGAAAATAAGTAATGTATGTCATTATCTTCCATGAAAACGGTCAATCATTCCTGACCTCATCAGTGTTGAGTGTTGAAGTTGCTTCGAGCCTTGATATTTCAAAGAGAAATACTATCTGTTTAGTTTTACACATTTCATTTTTTGAAAAGGATCAAGTCTTAGTGAATCCAATGGTACTGAGTTTAGCTTTCTTTTTGGTAAAGCACAGGCTTGAATTGCTGCAGTAACACACATGAGTTGCCACCCAATCAGTCCAAATCAGTCTCTAGGTTAGAGTCCATATGTAGGTGCCAGTGTTGTGCTGTGAGCATAGACAGGTCAGTGCCTGGCAGACTTCTCATCCTCTTTACACCTTGGGGTTCAGATAAAAGATGAGGTATTTGTAGAAAAACAAGAAATATTTTCTCTTATATTTCTAAGATGTCAGATGTGCCTGTTTCTAATACATCATCAAATAAGTTAAAGAAATGTAGTTTTTATTTGAAAGCCATGAACATGCGGGAAGGTATCCATTTCTAGTGCAAAATACAATGAAATTACTGAAACCAGAACAAGATACTCTTCACATATATTTGTTTCGTGGACAATACACCTAACACTGAGTTTCTCCTTCCTATTTTTTTTTGTAACTCTCTTTGTTTCTCCCAAAAACAAACAAACAAACAAACAAACAAAACGCCAAAAACACAACCTCTCAAACTACAGTTAGTTTCCCACAGGGTGATATTTGGCTCTAACATTTAATCGATGATGTTTTCAGGTAAGGCAGGGGAGAAATGCTTAATGAATGAATCTCTGTATATGAATTTAATGCCTAAAAGAGCACATAAACTATATTTATTAAATTACATAAACTGTTATGATATGGCATTCCATTCCATACTCTCAAGCACATTTACTTAAATTTCTCATTATAAGATCTCCTCTTATCTTCCTCATTTAGTTACCCAAACCTCAGGAGAAAATATTTCCATACAGGGGAGAGCAATGTTTGAAAGAAGGAAATTTGACAAGGTTAAAAAAAATTGACAATGGTAGGCAAGTCAGTCAAGACTCTCAACGTCATGTGCCATTAGGGAATTGCAAATGTGAGCAATGACATACCACCACACACCTGTTCGTATGGCCTGAATCCAAAACACCGACAACACAAAATATTGACAAGAAGTTGAAAATACATGGCCACCCAGAAACCTGTACACAGAAGTTTATTTCAGCTTTAATTATAATTGCCAAAATGTGGAAGCAACCAAGATGTTGAAAGGAGCTGGGCACATTCCTCAGCCCCGGGCTCAAAACTCCCTGAGCCTAGCACAAACACATCCCATCTTCCCATCCCACCACCATATATCTCTCAAACTCCCTGAGCCCAGTACAAACACCACCTGGAAAGTCTCCGATAAGGGGACAGCCGTTCAAGGTTACTGAAAGCGCAGGAGCCAAAAGAATTTCTTTGTTCCCCTGCAACTTTCGGGCTATAAAAAGCAAACGCTCGCATTGTTCGGGGCCCTCTTGTATACTGTGTAAAGGAGGGACCAGGTTCGAACTTGTAGTAAAGATCCTTGCCGCTTGGCTTTGACTCTGGACTCTGGTGGTCTTCTTCGGGGAACAAACAGTCTGGGCATAACATCTGGGGGCCCGTCCGGGATTCCCCAAGCCCACCAGACCCCTGGTCAACGGATCTGCTGGGATCGATCTACTGATAGGTGAGCCAGCTCGTCTCCGTTTGTCTGTCTGTGTCTGAGTGTCTGTTCTGAATCTGAATCTGTGACTCGCGAGGTCTGAAACTGAAGCTGGCACAGTCCTGGCGGACGCACTATAGGACGGCCAGTGGAGACCGGTGGTAGACGTCCCCTGGCTCTCTTCTGATTTAAATTGCGATCTGAGTTGCCGGAGTGCGTTCGCGATCTGGGCAACAGCTGACTTTGACCCCGGTCCCCGGGTGCGCGCTTGCGGTCTGAATTGCCCCAGTCCCCGGGTGCGCGCTTGCGGTCTGAATTGCCCCGGTCCCCGGGTGCGCGCTTGCGGTCTGAATTGCCCCGGTCCCCGGGTGCGCGCTTGTGGTCTGAATTGCCCCAGTCCCCGGGCTCCCGGCTTCCGGCGCCACGCTTCCGGCCCTGGTCCCCGGGCTCCCGGCTTCTGGCGCCGCACTTCCGGCCCCGGTCCCCGGCTTCCGGCGCGCTCCCGGCCCCAGTCCCCAGGCTCCCGGCTTCCGGCGCCGCGCTCCCGGCCCCGGTCCCCGGGCTCCCGCCTTCCGGCGCCGTGCTTCCGGCCCCGGTCCCCGGGCTCCCGCCTTCCGGTGCGCTCCCGGCCCCAGTCCCTGGGCTCCCGGCTTCTGGCGCCGCGCTCCCGGCCCCGGTCCCCGGGCTCCCGGCTTCCGGTGCCGCGCTCCCAGCTAGCTATCATTAATAAGTCAGATCAGATTTCCTCTATAGGGATTCTAACCCACATTCCTTTACAGGAAAGGACTACAAATCATTACAGGATGGGCAATACCCAGAGTACTCCTCTATCTCTCCTTACAAATAATTTCAAAGAAGTTAGAGCAAGGGGCCATGATCTTGGTATGGAAATCAGGAAAGGAAAGCTAATTACTCTGTGTCGCTCCGAATGGCCTGCCTTTGATGTGGGGTGGCCACCCGAAGGGACCTTCCGACTTGCTGTCATCACTAGGGTAAAATCCAAGATTTTCCTACCTCGGCGTGCGGGCCACTTAGATCAAATCCCATACATCCTCATATGGCAGGACCTTGTTGAAAACCCGCCTCCTTGGCTGTCCCCTTTCCAATTAGCCTCTGAACCCTCTAAGGCACTGGTTGCTCGACCACTAAAAACCAAGCAACCAACTGCCCCCCCCATCCTGTTCTACCTGATAGCGGGGACCCACTGTTCACAGAACCCCCTCCGTACCCCTCCGGGCCCCAGGCCCCGGCCTCTCGGGCTGAGTCGCGGGAGAGAGCAGGCGGAGGGGAGGCGGCCGGCACTCACGGGCCTACTGAAAGGGAAAGTAACTTTGAGGGGCCGGCGGGGCGGACGCGAGGGTGCACTTCGCGGACTAGCCCCCCCCAGCCACCTGACTCCACGGTGGCTTTACCCCTCCGGGAAATAGGACCCCCAGATGACACAGGAATCCCCAGGCTCCAGTACTGGCCATTCTCCACCAGTGATCTGTATAACTGGAAGACTCAGAGTGCTCGGTTTTCAGACAACCCCAAAGATTTACTGTCTTTACTGGATAGTGTCATGTTCACCCACCAGCCCACTTGGGACGATTGTCAGCAGCTCCTCCGAATCTTGTTTACCACGGAAGAGCGAGAGAGAATACAGGTAGAAGCTAGAAAGCTGGTCCTGGGGGACGACGGTCAACCGACTGCCAACCCCGACCTCATAAACGCGACCTTTCCTCTGACCAGGCCGGCATGGGACTACAACACGGCAGAAGGTAGGGGACGGCTACGCCTTTATCACCAGACTCTAATGGCAGGTCTCCGGGCAGCTGCTCGCAAGCCCACTAATTTGGCTAAAGTATATTCTATTCTGCAAGAAAAGACAGAGAGCCCAGCCACCTACTTAGAAAGATTAATGGAAGCTTTTAGACAGTACACCCCCATAGATCCAGAGGCTCCAGGAAGTCAGGCAGCTGTTGTAATGTCATTCGTAAATCAGGCAGCCCCAGATATTAAAAGAAAACTCCAGAAATTAGAAGACTTGGAAGGAAAGCGGCTTCAGGACCTCCTTCAGATAGCCCAGCGGGTTTACAATAACAGAGATACTCCAGAAGAAAGGCAATTTAAGGCCACTGAAAAAATGACCAAGGTCCTGGCAGCAATAGTACAGAAAGAGCATCTACAGCCAGAGTACACCCAACCCAGGCGGCCCCCCAGGCATGATAATCTGAAAAAAGACCAATGTGCCTACTGCAAGGAGGCTGGCCACTGGGTAAGAGACTGCCCCAAAAAGAAACAACGAGGACAGGGACCCCCTAGGTCTACACCCGTACTAGTCACTCAAGATGAAGACTAGGGAAGACGGGGTTCGGATCCCCTCCCCGAACCTAGGGTAACTTTGCAAGTGGAGGGGTCCCCGGTCCAGTTCTTGGTCGATACGGGAGCACAGCACTCAGTCTTAGTTAAAACTAATGGAAAATTATCCTCCAAGTCCTCGTGGGTACAAGGGGCCACAGGAGTTAAGAAATACCCATGGACAACACAAAGAACAGTAAACCTCGGAGCCAAGAATGTAACCCATTCTTTCTTCGTTATCCCTGAGAGCCCCTGTCCCCTATTAGGGAGAGACCTGCTAACTAAAATGGGAGCACAGATCCATTTCCTCCCTGAGGGGCCCATCGTGACCAACTCCCACAATCAACCCGTGTCCATCCTAACTATAACCCTAGAAGATGAGTACCAGCTCCACCAGGAGCAAACGGCCCCTGACCAGGACATAGCAACCTGGCTCCAGCAATATCCAGAAGCTTGGGCGGAAACGGGGGGCTTAGGACTAGCAAAACACCGTCCTGCTTTATTTGTTGAACTTAAACCTGGGGCAGACCCCGTGCGGGTACGTCAATACCCGATGCCCCTAGAGGCCAAGAAAGGAATCGCCCCGCATATCCGCCGGCTCCTTGACCAAGGGGTCCTCCGCTCATGTCACTCACCCTGGAATACTCCATTGTTGCCGGTACGAAAACCTAATAGTGGAGAATACAGACCTGTACAAGACTTAAGAGAAATCAATAAGAGGGTTGTGGACATACATCCAACTGTGCCTAACCCATATACCCTCCTGAGTACCCTAAACCCTAAACATCAATGGTATACTGTTTTAGATTTAAAAGATGCTTTCTTCAGTTTGCCTTTAGCCCCTCAGAGCCAAAAGCTCTTCGCCTTCAAGTGGAATGACCCTGATGGGGCATAAGTGGCCAACTGACATGGACCAGACTGCCGCAAGGATTCAAAAACTCTCCTACCCTGTTCGATGAGGCCCTCCATGAAGACCTGGGTGAGTACCGACGCAAACACCCTGAAATAACCTTACTACAGTATGTTGATGACCTCCTGATTGCTGCTGAGACCCAAGAAGCTTGCATCCAAGAGACCAAGGGTCTCTTACAAGCTCTGGGAAATCTAGGCTACCGAGCCTCAGCAAAGAAAGCTCAAATCTATAAGTCAGAGGTAACATACCTAGGGTACCTGCTTAAAGAAGGGCAGCGCTGGTTAACAGACACCCGAAAACAGACTGTTCTGCAGATCCCCAGGCCGCAATCCACCTGACAAGTGAGGGAATTCCTGGGGTCAGCGGGGTTTTGCAGACTATGGATACTTGGGTTCGCAGAACTGGCTAAACCCTTATATCAGGCAACACGGGGGCAGCAGCCATTTAAGTGGACAGATGAAGCCGAGTCAGCTTTCCAACAGATTAAAACCGCCCTACTCTCCGCGCCTGCACTGGGACTACCTGATGTTACCAAGCCCTTCCACTTATACGTAGATGAAAATAAGGGTATCGCCAAGGCGGTAATAACTCAGAACTTAGGCCCCTGGCGGAGGCCAGTTGCCTACCTGTCAAAGAAGTTAGACCCAGTGGCTGCCGGGTGGCCCCCTTGTCTCCGAATGATTGCAGCCACGGCTCTGATGGTGCAGGATGCTGATAAGCTTGTCATGGGGCAAGAATTGCGGGTCATTACCCCACATGCCATCGAAGGTGTACTCAAACAGCCACCTAATCGATGGATGAGTAACGCCCGACTCACCCACTACCAAGAACTACTACTAAATCCTCTCAGGATAACTTTCCTGCCCCCAGTGACCTTAAACCCTGCCTCGCTGCTGCCCAACCCAGACCTGGACGCCCCACTCCACGACTGCACCGAGATACTAGCTCAGGTGCACGGAGTTCGAGAAGACCTGCAGGATCGCCCACTTCCTGACGCCGACCTCGTCTGGTTCACTGATGGGAGCAGCTTCATGCCTCAGGGCCAGAGGTACGCTGGAGCAGCAGTGACTTCAGAGACTGAGGTAATCTGGGCAGAACCCCTGCCCCCGGGGACATCGGCCCAGAAGGCCAAATTAATAACGCTCACCCAAGCTCTTACCTTAGGGGCGGGGAAAAAGCTGACGGTATATACAGACAGCCGATATGCTTTTGCAACAGCGCATATACATGGGGCCATTTACAGGGAGCGGGGGTTACTGACGGCTGAAGGAAAAGAGATAAAAAACAAGCAAGAAATCCTAGCCCTGCTAACAGCCCTATGGAGACCAGAAAAGTTAGCCATTGTGCATTGCCCAGGGAATCAGAAACTAACTACTCCAACTGCTCAAGGCAACTTTCTGGCGGACCAAACTGCAAGAAATGTGGCGAAGGCTCCCAGCCAACTCCTTGCACTCCAGCTCCCTGACTCCCCCGGGACTTGCCATATTTCCCTGATTATTCAGAACAAGATCTCCAGTGGACTGATAAGCTTCCCCTGAAACAGATCCAGAATGGGTGGTGGACTGATACTAATGACCAAACCATCCTACCAGAAAAATTAGGACAACAAGTGTTAGAACACATCCACCGAACTACCTACCTGGGTGCTCGGCGGATGATAGACCTGATCAGACGCTCTAAGCTCAAATTCAGACATACAGCCGAGATGGCCAGCAACATCGTGACAAGTTGCAAAGTCTGCCAGCTTAACAACGCCTACCCCCAATCCCAGGCTGCAACGGGAACAAGGCTCAGGGGAACCAGGCCCGGTATCTACTGGGAAGTAGATTTTACTGAGATAAAGCCAGGAAAATACGGGTATCGGTACTTACTTGTCTTTGTAGATACTTTTTCAGGGTGGACTGAAGCATTCCCCACCAAGAAAGAAACTGCTCAGGTTGTAGCAAAGAAAATCCTGGAAGATATCCTCCCCAGGTATGGCTTCCCCGTCCAGATAGGGTCAGATAATGGGCCGGCCTTCGTCGCTAAGGTAAGTCAGGATTTGGCTTCCATCCTTGGGGCAAATTGGAAACTACATTGCGCTTACAGGCCCCAGAGTTCAGGACAGGTAGAGAGAATGAATCGGACCTTAAAAGAGATCTTAACTAAATTAACTATGGAGACTGGCGCTAATTGGGTGGTCCTTCTCCCCTACGCTCTGTTCCGGGCCCGTAATACCCCTTACAGACTGGGCCTTACTCCTTATGAAATTATGTATGGCAGACCCCCACCCTTAGTTCCCGGCCTAAAAGATGATCTGCTCAAGTCTGAAACAGAAAATGTCTCTGAACTCTTATTTTCCCTACAAGCCTTGCAGAAAATTCATCAAGAAATCTGGCCCAAGCTGAAGGAACTATATGAGACCGGTCCCCCGCCGACACCCCATCCGTACCAGCCGGGAGACTGGGTCCTGGTCAAGCGACACCGACAAGAGACCCTAGAACCCAGGTGGAAAGGACCACTCCAGGTACTCCTAACCACACCCACCGCCCTGAAGGTAGAAGGCATCGCATCGTGGATCCACTACACCCACGTCAAGCCAGTGGACCCAACCTCTGATCTTCTGGGACCAATCACGGCGGCGGCTGAAGCACCGGACACGTGGACTGTGGACAGAGCTAGGAACAACCCCTTAAAACTCACCCTGCGCCGGCAGCATAGCTCACTGCAAACATGCAGTTAGGTAGTCTAACCCTAACGTTAGTCGCCCTAGTGGCCGCTGGAGAAATCACAAAACCAGCTCATAATCCCTTTGTCTGGAGATTCTGGCTTTATGAAAACCGAACCCACCCTGGGCAACCTCATAAGCCCGGAAAATTATTGGCCAGTGCTGATTGCCCTTCCTTAGGGTGCAACAGCCCAATTCTACTAAATTTTACTGGTTTTCAAATAGCCAAACCTATGACACCAATAATATGCTTTGAGTTTGATCAGACTAAATACAATTGTAAACACTATTGGTGGCACCAAAATGCCGGCTGTCCTTATAACTATTGTAACATCCATAGACCCCGTTATTGGGGAGAGAGAAAACAGACCCTAAATGGCCCTTCCATCGTAGACGGGATAGAGACTTTTCATATACATGGATAGTTAGAGACCCCTGGAACTCCCGCTGGACCACGCCTCAACATGGGGCTGTATACTACTCCCCCTCCTCCACATGGCCTAGCAGTCACCTCTATCTGTGGCGAGGCCTAGTGCAAGTACTGCCCCTGGTCCACGGGAATATCCAACGACAGGAAAACAGACTAACACAAGACTTACGTCCTTTCTCCTGGTTAAAGTTATTACAAGAAGGACTAGAACTTGCTAACCTTACAGGACTTCATAGCCTGTCTGGCTGCTTTCTGTGCGCCACTCTAGGGCGTCCACTGCTAACCGCTGTCCCTCTGCCATGGGGATCCTCTACCTTTGCCCAAGCTAACAACCTCTGAAACCTCTCGTATGCTCCTATCCTGAACGTGCCCCTATACCTAAACCCCAGTCAGGAGAAGTTTCCCTACTGTTTCTCAGGAACCAATTCCAGCCTCTGCAGCATCACTGCAACGCCCCCTAATATCACCTTAAGGGCTCCATCAGGCATATTCTTCTGGTGTAATGGAACCTTATCTAAGAACCTACCTAGTCCTTCTGTTAATAACCTACTGTGTCTCCCTGTCACATTAGTTCCCCGGTTGACTCTACTAACTGCTGGCGAGTTCCTAGGGTATACCGGTAACTGGACTAGTGCTGTTATTCACCCAGACCCTAGACCAAGACCTGCACGAGCCATATTTCTCCTCCTCATTGCAGGAATCTCCCTCACCGCATCCTTCATTGCGGCCGGACTGGCGGGGGGAGCCCTAGGTCACACCCTCATAGAAAGTAACAAGTTGTACCAACAATTTGCCGTTGCCATGGAGGAGTCGGCTGAGTCCCTTGCCTCCCTTCAGCGACAGCTCACGTCCCTAGCTCAGGTAACCTTGCAGAACCGGAGAGCCCTAGACCTACTCACTGCAGAAAAAGGTGGTACATGTATATTTCTAAAAGAAGACTGTTGTTTCTACATAAATGAATCAGGACTTGTAGAGGACCGGGTCCAACAGTTACGCAAGTTAAGCACTGAAGTAAAAACACGGCAGTTTGCTTCAGCTGCAGACCAATGGTGGCATTCCTCTATGTTTTCTCTGTTAGCCCCCTTCCTTGGACCCCTGCTAAGTCTACTATTTCTGCTTACCGTAGGACCTTGTGTTGTTAACAGAATTTTACAATTTGTTAGGGAGAGATTTGACACCGTACAACTCATGGTCCTCAGAGCCCAATACCAACCTGTAAACGCTGAAACAGAATCAGACTTATAAGACCCAAGATTGGCTCTAAAGATACCTGAAAAGAAGGGGGGAATGAAAGGAGCTGGGCACATTCCTCAGCCCCGGGCTCAAAACTCCCTGAGCCTAGCACAAACACATCCCATCCTCCCATCCCACCACCATATATCTCTCAAACTCCCTGAGCCCAGTACAAACACCACCTGGAAAGTCTCTGATAAGGGGACAGCCGTTCAAGGTTACTGAAAGCGCAGGAGCCAAAAGAATTTCTTTGTTCCCCTGCAACTTTTGGGCTATAAAAAGCAAACGCTCGCATTGTTCGGGGCCCTCTTGTATACTGTGTAAAGGAGGGACCAGGTTCGAACTTGTAGTAAAGATCCTTGCCGCTTGGCTTTGACTCTGGACTCTGGTGGTCTTCTTCGGGGAACAAACAGTCTGGGCATAACAATGTCCTATAACAGGTGAATGCATAGATAAATTGTGGTAATTCTGCAATGGAATATTATTCTGTCCTAAAAGCAAGTGAGTTATCAAGCCATGAAAAGAAATGGAGAAACCTCAAATGCATATTGGTAGGTGAAAGAAGCTATTCTGGAATGTCTGTATGATTCCAACTATAGTTTCTTACAGAATATGCATTACCAATTAATACTCTTACCAGTAGTGTCTAAAAATGTTTGACTCCTTATGTTTACTTTATCATTGTCCTAAAAAATAAACATTTTTTTTAAATTTGGAAATTATATTTTATTTTGGATTTTAAAATACTGAGTTTTTTTTATTATCGTAATACTTCAAGAATTTGGAGTATGATACAGCATTTTCTTATCTGCCCAATTTTTAGACTTTATCAGAAGTAATATTTTTTCACGTTGATTTACATAGTGTTTTCTTTAAAAATAAAATGTTACTAATGCAACTGAAACCTTATCCTCTAATTCTTTTTCTTTTTCTTGCTTCCAGGAGAAACCATTCTCTGAGGTGGGGGTATATCATTCTCACTAGCATTTTTATTTTTAGATTTTTTTAAAATAACAAATGCCGTAAAGGCTTTACCTTTTCAAGTAAAATATGTTTATATTTACCTTCTTTTTAAACAGTATGTTTGTATTTGTTTCTCATTTTTTCCTTTGTTTTCTAGTTCATTTTTAAGCAAGGAAATAATTAGATAAAAATATAGAATGACATTATCAAGAACTCAGTGCTATCTGCTACTTTTTCAATATTTTCCAGTTGAGGTATATTTAAAGAGGAAAGAGAGAGAGCGAGAGAGAGAGAGAGCTAGCTGCTCTGATGGCACTTCAGATATGTACACAAAGTACTGTAGATACATTGATCTGAGGCCGACTTTAAGTGATTTCTAAGCTTTGAGAGAATCAGGCCACGTCTATACCGTATTTTCAAACTTTTACATGCATAGGCATCACCTGGAGAAGTAGCTGAAGCACAGTTCCGGAGCCCCGTCCCCTGAGATTCTGATGAAGTAGGTCAGTGAGGCGCCCATTTATTTACATACCTCACAAGCTCGGGGGATGCCAGCGCCACCTGTGAGGACCACCCTTTGAAAATCGGTGATGTGCACAATGGTTAAAATAAATCCGGAATCAAAACACTGTCTTGATATTGTTTCCCCCTAGATTCTGTTTGTTTTACATCAGTCACAATAGACTGCTGTCTTCCAGTTTCAGACCTCATGCCTCTGTGTGGACGGCTCAAAGCAATTCTTTATTCTGTGTGAAACAGATATTTTGAACTCTGTCTGAAAGGTCACTTATCTCTGTCACCCCAGGGTAGGGTCATGGGTGCCTTGTTTAGTTCATTTGGTGAGGTCATGTTTTCCTGGATAGTCTTGACACTTGCAGATGTTTGTCACTGTCTGGGTATTGAAGAGTGAGGTATTATTGTAGTCATCACACTCTAGGCTTATTTATATTCATCCTTCTTGGGAAGGCTTTCTAAGTATTCAAAGGGAATTGAATGTTATGATCTAAATCTTTGTTCAGTGAAGCTGTATCTGCACTATGGACACCTCAAGCTCAGTAATGCTGTGACTCTTGCAGACTCATAGTGATACTGCCTTGGTGATCTTGGGTAGAATCTGGGAGGGTTCCCAGGGTTACCAGGACAGACTCTGTTCTATTCCCTTACTTTCCAAACTAAAAAGTCTCCCTCTCTGTGCTGAGTTCCCTGGAGCTGGCGGAGGGATGACACAAGCACCTGTGTGGCCACCACCACTGGGACTGTGCTGGTTCAGACCTGAAGCCAGCACAGCACTGGCTCTTACTCCAGACCCATGACAGCCACTGCCTGGCTACCACAAATATTCGTTCAAGGTCCAAGAGCTCTTTAACCAGCATTTGGCAAATCCAGCCAGACAGGGGAAGTACCCTTTATAAAAACCATCAGATCTCATGAGACTTATTCACTATCGCAAGAACAGCATGGGAAAAACCCACCCTCATGATTCAATTACTTCCTACACGGTCACTCCCATGACACATGGGATAATGGGAGCTACAATTCAAGATGATATTTGGGTGGGGACACAGCCAAACCATATCAGTAATCTCTACTGATCTCAAGGACATTAAAAGGATAACAGGAAAATACTACTAACAACACACATCAATAATTTAAATAATTTGGATGAAACAGATTACTTTCTTGAAAGGAAAATGTACAACTACCAAAACTCACACAAGAGAAATAGATAACCTGAGTAATTATATATTTGTATATTAAAAAATTGAAATAATATTGCCTTTCCAAAAAGAGTATTACCAAATCCAGATTATTTTACTTATAAATTATTCAAAATAGTTCAGTAAGGAATTGTTCCAAGTATTAAACTCTACCAGTAAACAGATGCAGAACAAACATTTTCTAACTAAATTTTTGAGACTAGAGTTACCCTACAATCAAAACCAAATAAATACAATAAAAGAAAACTACAGACTAATACCTCTCATAAACATAAGTGCAAAAGTCCTTACAAAATATTTATAAAAGTGAATCCAACAATGTATAAAAACATTGTGCACCAACCACAAACAAGTGAAATTTATATTCTAGGTATGCAAGGATAGTTCCACATTTGAAAAATTAATCAATGTAATCAGTTATATCAACAGACTAAAGAAGGAAAATAAGATGATCATATTAATTAGTACAGTAAAAGAATAAAATAATCCAAAACTAATTAATGATAAAAACTCCCAGCAACTTGAAGTAGAACGAAACATTTTCAATTTGCAAACAGATAAGCAAAACAAAATGAGGAAAGCACCATTTATAAAATAATAAAAAAAACCTAAACAACTACAACTTACCTTATACTTATTGTTGAGAAATTGGAGGGGTTTTCACTAAAATTGAGTGTTAGGCAAGAAAGAAATAATATTACCTTTGTTTGCAGATGACACGCTGGTCCATGTAGAAAATCCCAAATAAATGACAGAAACTCCTGGAAAAAAAAAAACAGGTATATGAAGGTTGCAAAATACAAGGTTAATATACAACAGTCAATAGTTGAAGTGAAGTCTGTTATCCCACTCAGGAATGTAAGCTACACTTAAGACTTGCTGGAGAGAAAACATATGTGATACATAATTTATAGGTTAACTTGAAAATCCTCTGTGCCTTCTTTCTTATTGCTCTTACATTGAATTTTCCAAGAAGGAAAGGCCTCCCATAATACATTTTAGACAAGCCATCAAAAAAATAGCATGAGACTATAACTCTGAGAATGTAAAAAAGGGAAGATATTTAACTCTTCCTAAATAAAAGAGAAGACAAATCTTTATAACAGTACAAACCGGTGTCCATGTGTCAATGGAAATAACTTGTTACTGTAAATCTATAACATACTCCTTGTTATCTGCCAAACAACTACCATTTTCAGGGCAATAAATGTATATAGCTTGAATTGTAGAAAAAATGCAGAAATTAACAAACTATGTATTTAAGTACCATTGCAATGACAAAAAAGCAAATACATAGAGATAAACCTAACAAAATATGTGAAATATTTGAAAGCTGAATACTAGTAAACATTGATAAGAGAAATAACAGTTTATCAATAAATATTCATGGATTGGAAAATACATTACTGTTAAAGTGTTGATTCTACCCAAAGTGATCTACAGATTCAATGTATTTCTAAAGTCCCCACAGGTTTTCTTTGTAGAAGTTGACTTTCTGATGTCAAAATTATAAAGTGCAGTAAATAAATATAAAGACGAAAACAAACTTGGAACACAAGATTAAAACTGCAGAACCTAAACTGCCTCCTGATACCAAGATTTTTATAAAGCCATGCTAACTAAGACAGTATGGTAGTGCCAAAAGGATGGGCAGGTTGACCCAATTTAAGAGAAGAGAGAGTCCAGAAATAAACTTACACAGGTAAAGTTAATTTATTTTGACAAAGATGCCAAGACAATTCAATGGATAAAGTTTAGAATAATAATTAAATGGTGCTGAAATAATTGAAAATTCACATGTAAAAAATAAAACAAATTATATTCACACCATAAACACAAACATTCAATGGATTATAGATCTAAATGCAAAATCTGATAACTATAAATCTTTCAGGAAAACGTATTTTACCCTTAATGTAGGCAGAGATTAAAACTACTTTTTGTTGTTGTTCAAAATATTTAACAAAATAAAAGGACTAAAGTACTTCAAGAAAATACTTGCAAATCACAGATGTGATAAAGAGTTGGTCTACAGTATGGAAAGTACCCTCATAACTCAATAATAAGAAAAGAGAAAATACAGTTTAAAGTGGGCAAAAGATTTCAACAGACATTGCACCAAAGAAGAGACACAGATAGTAACTAACACCATTGTCATTAAGCAAATGAAACTTAAATGACAAGATGCCACTACAAACCTAAAAGAAGGATTAAAATGTAAAGAAATTACAAGAAAAAAAGTCAAAACACCAGAAAACTGACAATGACAGCTTCTGAATATGTAGACAAACAGGAACTCTCCTGCCTTGTTGGTTGAAATGCAAAATGTACAGCCTTTTTGGAAAAGAACCTGGCAGTTAATCATCAAGTTAATCATACACTTAATATACAATCAAATAATCCCACTTGAAAGTATTTACCCAAGTGGAATGATAACCCATATTCACACAAAAACTGAACATAAATGTTTACAGACACTTTATTCATACCAAATATCGAAAATAATAAAATGTCCTTCAACTTGGGAATTGATAAAAAAAATTGGTACCTTCTCCAGTGGAATACTACTCAACAGTAAAAAGAAACAGACCACAAAGACACACAAAATGTTGATGAATCTCAAGTGTATTCTAAAAAGTCAGACACAAAAGCAAAACCATTAGAAGAAATGTCAGATCAGCAATTACCAGTGACTGAGGTTGGGATGACCGTTTAGTCTTGAAAAGGGACATAAGGGAACTCTTTGGCGGGAGGGGAGGATCAAATATTCTGAATGTCAATTATGGTGGTTATATGACTGTACTTATTGCTCAAAATTTGTAGAATCATACACTGAAAAAAGATAAATTTTCCTGTATATACATTTTATCTCAGCCTTACTGACTTTTAAAAGGCTCATTGACTAGTTTAAAGCGTGCATGAAGGGGTCCTCTTTATTAGGACTGAAGCATCTAAGCACAGTCACCTTTGCCAGTGTTACTGCATTTGCTGCTCTCCTTGGCAGAAATGTATTCTCTACTCATCAGATGACATCAACTCAGTTTTGCTTGGTAAACTACTGTAGACATTTGAGATGCTGCCTGTTCTCCTGTGTCCCATTCGCTACAATATTTAATTTCTGCTTGGGGCAGGAGTATGGCATTGAATGTTGTCTTCATATCCAAATAGAATGCAAGCCTTTATTTTCAGTAATAGGAAATGAGTGTGTGATAGTTAATTTTAAGTGTCAACTTGACTAGATTAAGAAATACCTAGAGAACAGGTAGAGCTTTGTTTGGAAGTGTGTTTTTGAGAGTATTTCCTGAGGAGATTGATGCGTGAGTGTGAGTGGACTAGGTACAGAAAGTTCACCCTCAATGTGAGTTTTCACCATTCAATAGGCTGGAGTCTCTGATAAAACACAGAATAGTGGAAAGGTGAATTGGTCTCTCTCTTGGAGCTTAGATACACTCTTCTTCTCCTGCCCCTGGAGATCAGAACTCTACAGTCTCTGACCTTTGGACTCCAGGACTTTCACCAGCACCCTCAACATTCCCACTGGGTTCTCAGGACTTTATAGTTGTACTGAGCCATGCCGCTGGCATCCTAGGGTCTCCAGCTTGCAGATAGCCTGCCATGGGACTTAACCTTTGTAATAATGTGAGCCAATTCTGCCAATAAATCTCCTTTCATCTCTGTCTGTCTGTCTATCTATCTATCTATCTATCTATCTATCTATCTATCTATCTATCATCTATCTGTTATCTATCTATCATCTATCTGTTATCTATCATCTATCTGTTATCTATCTATCTATCTATCTATCTATCTATCTATCTATCGAATCTATCTGCCTACCTACCATATTAGTCCATCTCTCTGGAGAAACCTAATACAGACTGAAACTTTCAAAAAAGTGTTTAGTTTGCATTTCAAGTAAGGTCTCAACAGTCCAAGAATCAGTTTGTTAGGGTGGGCTAAAAGGAATCGGGGCTTTCCTAGTACCTAGAGATGCTCTTCAGGCTCCCTGCTGACTCTGGAGTGGAAAAACTTCCCCATTCATGTGGAAGGCCCTACTTCCTTCAATCCTAACTTTAGAAAGAGAAACTTTGTCCTTGTGTCATGTTTTGACAGCTTGAAAAAACATACACTAATACATTAAAAATGTATCCAAGGGATGACATTTTATGTTATTTTATTTTAGCTTATTTGTATTTTCTGTTTTTCCCTATAGTGAACATATATTGCATTTGTAATAACAACAAAAATGAAACTGAGAAAGAATAATTTAGGATATATATTGTTCAAGTTTTCGTGATGATCTAAACACATAATGCTTTGCTTTGTTCTTTACTGGTAATGTTTAAAATTGATATGAAACAATAAAATGTAGATTCAGGTAATTAAATGAAATAATATTTAGTATGTAAATAGGTTTATATTTTAATGATCAGAAGCTATTCCCCCATTCAAAGAGGCAGAATGAAAAATAATGCAGATGCCTTTGCTGTATACCAATACTTTTTGTTTTAAAGCTATAAACACACCAACTCGTATAAAGAAAACACCAATGAAAGCTCAATCAGTACTGATGCAACATACTAAAAGCCACATAGTGAATTGGCTGCTTTTTACTAGACTTCAAAAAGCATTGTTCGAACCCCAGCAGAACATTCACTGTTAGTGTTAAGTGTTGTTCTCTTAATAACTGAGAAGTTGTGTTCTTCCATAAGTCCACTTCATTAGTATTGGCACATTTTTATTGGTTTCTAAACACTGATTAGAAACTGCAGCTCCTACTTGTGCGACATTATTAGCCTTAACAAATTATAAAGACTGCTTGAAATCCTGAAATCCACTGAAACCTTTGGAAGAGTGGGTGAAGGGAAGCCTTAAACCACCATAAACATGCATGTTGTGTTTGTTAATACTCCCCGAATAGGAACAATGAAGTACAAAGCTAATGCCGGTCTTCAGGCTCCTGTTTCAGTTTAGAAAGGGATGAGTAATTATAACAACAACAACAACAATTAGTCTATATTAATGCTACTATTATTGATTCTTAACTTGCAGGTTAAAGAGCCACGAATATCCCAGTATATTTTTTACCAAATTATGAGCAGCTTATGATAACAAGGGGCAAGACACCACTTCCACCCACCAATGGGCCACTCTGGATAGAAAAGGAAGGCTGCTTGTATGGCTTTACCTTCTTTTCTTTCTTTCTTTTTTTTTTTTTTTTTGAGACAGAGTTTTACTCTTGTTGCCCGGGCTGGAGTACAATGGCGCAATCTCAGCTCATTGCAACGTCCACCTCCTGGGATCAAGCGATTCTTCTGCCTCAGCCTCTCAAGTAGCTGAGATTACAGTCATGCGCCACCACGCCTGGACAATTTTTTGTATTTTTAGTAGAGACAGGGTTTGTCCATGTTGGTCAGGCTGGTCTCAAACTCCCGACCTCATGATCCACCCATCTCGGCCTCCCAGCTGCTTATGCCTTTATTTTCTAAAAAAAAAAAAAAAAAAAAAAAAAAGGATTTCATTTCTGTCATCTGTAACTCATATCATCTCTATTAAATAGCTATTATTATAACCATTTCATATCAAAGGCATTCATTCACTCATGGAAGCATTTCGAGGGCAGGAATTCTTGTCTATTTGTTGCTGTGTTTTATCTTGAAACTCTAGAGCTGTCTATGGAACATGGTTGGCACTCAATAAATGTTTGCTGAGTGAGGGAACTTGCCTGCCAAGTATCTATGTGATTTACCCAAGATCTCACAGTTATTAACTCATGTGGCAAGAAGCCAAACCAGTTATTTTTAAATTTAAATTTTGAATCCTTTCTATTACAAAATAAAGCATTATATTCATAAAGAGAATAATTCATATGGAGACTAATTATATACCCCTGGATTTGAGAGGAATACCATTTCCAAATTCAGAAAAAAAAAAAAAAACAAACCAGAAAATATTTAAAAATATATGGGCTTATATGACAACATTCATTCACAGGACACTATAAACAATGTTAAAATTTATATGGATGGGAAACTATTGTTTATTACATAAAAGATGAGCAAAAGGCTCATCGCTGTGATTTGTACAAACCTTAGGTAGTAGAAAGGAATAATGTCAACAGTTTGATTAAAAAATTAATAGAAGATGCAAATAGGAATCCACCAAAAAGTAAATTGCCATATGAAATAATTATTTCTATAAGCATATGAAATAATTATTCATGTTATGAATTTTTTAAATGAAAATTTAAGCCACAACGAAATATCAATTTTATGTTCAACATGAGCATAGTAACAACCACAAATAAACAAATAATGGAATCTACTGTTAAAGATGATTTAGATACAAAATTGAGAGTAAATGAGTTGCTTATATAATCTTGAATTATCAATTATCATTTTAAAAATTATAAATTACATTTGCCTCTGTCTTCCATTATTGATTTTCTATTGTACAGAAAAATATATTAAAATAAATTTGTTTAAGAACATTAAAACCAAGATAGAATTTCTATCATTTATTTTAAAATTATGACATTTAAACTGCTATTATATAAAACTGTTGATAGAGAATTTCACATTAAAAATTTTTAATTATTAAAATAATGTAAGCTGTTCCAACTGTACTGTACTTAAATTTTTACTCGTATGATATTGGACAAATTAAGGAGCAATATCAAGTATTTAACTTTAGTTACTCCAGTTGGTGAAGGGACATGTTAAATAAGTGAGAATAAAGAACTTTTTCATATATATTTTGACGGTTTTGATAAGTATGTATAATACACATAATTTAAATTGGCTATCCTTTTATTTCTTCCTATTATCCAGACATTTCATGTGCTCTGTTTATTCTTTAAACTTTATTCAATCAAGAATTATTAGCCAAATATTTCAGAGTGGAAAATGTTAATTACATTATCTTAAAGATATCAAATAATGTTTTTCAAGACTATAGATAAAGAAAGAGTATATAATCACATCCAATTCTATCTCCTACAAAGTTAATTTTAACAACTATAGCCTATGGTGGTATTAAAATGTACTAGCGATCAGTTCTGAGTAATGTCACTCAGATGTGGTAAGAGTTTCCAGTTCCGGTTAAGGAATTCAGGTTTCAGTTAAGATGAAGTAAACACCCTCCACTCAATCCTTTCCACCGATTACAAGTAAAAACCCTGGAGAGAATGCATAAGGCAGCTCTCTGAATTCATTGAAAAGTAAATAATAGCTGATCGATTTGTCAGGTAAATCAAAATTCGAATATGACAGGTAAGCCTTTTTTATCTTTGTTTTTTCACTTCTCATCTCTTCCAAATTAGACTCAGCATAACCCAAATCTGAAAAACTTGATTTTTTAATTTATGTGGAGAGAGCAAAATACTTGAACAGCCAAACAATTTTTTTTCATGTTTTCCACTAGCTCCTCATTAGTTGGCTCCAAGATCTGGTGGCCACCAAGATTTGACTGGATATATAAAACTTTTTTGGAGAGGAAGGTACAATCTTGTGGTACTCACTGCTAGAATTTGCTTTCTCATCAATTGCTACTGATCTCAAAGTTCCCAGACACCGTAGATTCTTCCCAGTTTCATCACTGTACCAGCAGACTGATCTTCTCAGAACCGTGAAGCTGTGACTCAGAGGGTGCCAAAATGTCGATATCTCAGGGCACTATGAGTTGGCCACAGGGAATCAGGAAACGCTATGAGTATTATTCTGTTCAACTTTAGTAAACATCTCTGCAACATCATTTCTTTCCTCACTTTGTTAAAGAGGTCTCTTGTGTTCCTCCTACAGATTTCTTCTGACACGTTCATGGGAGTATGCCATTATTCCACCATTCCCAGACCTCCCTTACGCATGATATTTCTAAAACCCATCATGCTCAGGCCTGGGGGTGGGACTGGGAGTGGTTGGAAAAGCAGGCATTGCCTTCCCTCATTTTTTTAATCTTCTTCAATTGATTTAAGCCACATTCACCTGGAAGTACCAAAAAAAATGTGTGCCATCAGGAGCAGTATATAAGAATACCGTGAGCTCTTTTGTGACCACTATAGCTGAAGGTTGAAACTCTAAAGCACTAAAGCACTTTCTAGTTATATAATGTGGAAACCATGTAGGCAAGATGGGGCCCCACATTCCTCTAAACAGGGACACCAAACTCCTAAAAACTTGGTGAGGTTTCCCCCAAGCTTACCAGAGTAAAGGTCAAAATATTGTTATGTTTATAGTAATAACTAAAATTTCCTTATTTCATAAGAATAGCACAAATATTCTGGCCTTTTAAGATGAAATTGTATCAAGCTATCTGGTAGTTAGAGAAAATCATAAAGCACCTTTAAATACCCCTCAGCTCCAGCTCCTCTGATGCCCAGGAAGTCACTGAGGTACAATCACTTAATACTGGGCTCATTGCTCTGAGAATAAAAGCAACGGTTCGGTTTTCCCATGGTGGAAAGTCCCAGAAGTGAAAGCAGAACTGATTTATTTCTGGTCCACAGTGTCCTGACCCATGCTGTGTCCTGCTTTTATATCCACTATGGGTGGTAGTTCCTTAGTCCTGAAGCAGCTGCTTATGCCCAGTGTCTTACAGAGTCCTAGGCTTCCTCCAACAGATTTTGCCATTTGACTCTGATGAGTGTTCCTTTGTCCAGTCTAAGACAGTATCTACTCAATTGCAATCACCTGGCCAGCCACAATCTCTTAGCCAAAGTATCACCTTTTGACTCTGTTCACTGGTTCAGTATTTCCAGACATATTTGAATCCAACTTTTAACTCTATTGGATCAACTATATGGTAATTTGCTATTTTAGCCCTGATTGATAATTGTTTTAATGTTTTTTAATTCCACTTAATTGAGAATAAAAATGTTGAATATCAGTTTTTATGAATATTTAAGAAAGTGGAGTTCTCCAAGTCATAAAATATAAAAGTAGAAAGATGGGTTTTATCCTTAATTGATGATAATTTCAACATGTTTCTCAAGTTTTCAAATATTTAAGAAACAAAAGTTCTTCAAGTTTTTGCCCAACACACACATACTTAGAATAAGAATGCCAAGACAGTTGGCTTACGGATTAGAAAAAAAGGCATGAAATGATTTTTAAGTGCAATTAGCATGATTGCCTACATAGAAGATCCAGAAGAATATACCATAAAACTTGCAGAATTAGGTGAGTCTAGAAAATTTGCAATACACACAACAAATTTAAACCAACTGTATTTTACCTATACTATCAATAAATAACTTGACAACCAAATTTTAAAAGTAACATTATAACATGATCAAAGCACATGGAACTTTCAGGAATAAATCTAATAAAAATGTGTGCAAGATTTTGCCTTCTCTCTTTTTCTGAAAGCCATTTATTTCTGGTTTTATTTACAACTATAAGAAAACACTCTATTATAGAATATTGCTTTTTAGCTTAGATATATCTGTTTAAATACAACTACATAAAACAAGTTAGACATTTAATGAAACTTTCTTATAACAAAAGAAAATCAAGCTTATAAGGCGAAACTAAACCACCTAAAAACATATTCTGTTGGCCAGGCGTGGTGGTTCACGTCTGTAATCCCAGCATTTTGGGAGGCCAAGACAGGCAGATCATGAGGTCAGGAGATCGAGACCATCCTAGCTAACATGGTGAATCCCTGTCTCCACTAAAAATACAAAAAAGAAAAATTAGCTGAGCGTGGTGGTGGGTGCCTGTAGTCCCAGCTACTCGGGAGGCTGAGGTAGGAGAATTGTTTGAACCTGGGAGGCAGAGCTTACAGTGAGCCGAGATTGCGCCACTGCACTCCAGCCTGGGTGACAGAGTTAGACTCTATATCAGAAAAAATAAATAAATAAAAAGAAAGAAAGAAAAAAGAAAAACGTATTCTGTTGCTTTACTTAATACGCTCTAAGTGTATTGAAAACCTCCTTACAAATTTTCTATATATCATGTAACTTCAAAAAAAAATAGAGATTTGACCCATTGACATAAAAGCATGAGAATCATATCCAATGTATCTTCCACAAAATGTGAGCACCTTTGGATAATGAATGATGCCTAATTCATATTTATTTGACCTGAATTCAACACATTTTTTGGATCATGGAAGGCACCTAATAAACCTTACAATAATTCATTGCTTTGCAAGTAACATTTTATATTCAAATATATTATTTAAAACTTCGAACTACTCTATAACGTAGTGTCACACTTGAGGTATTTGGTTATATGTTAGTCATTTGTCATTATCCCCGTTAGCTCTGAGAGTGCCCATGATGTGCTTTAAAGATGCTTAACTGACGTCTGTTGACTAAATAATTGAAACAGTGGTCACTTTGGCTAATCATCATTAATAACATTATATGTTTGTATTAATTTGTTTTCAGACTGCTATAAAGAACTATCCCAAACTGGGTAATTTACAAAGAATAGAGGTTTAATTGACTCACAGCTCTGCATGGCTAGGGAGGCCTTGGGAAACTTACAATCATGGTGGAAGGCAAAGGAGAAGCAAGCACCTTCTCACATGGTGGCAGGAGAGACAGAGTGCTGGGGAAATTGCTGCTTTTAAACCATTATATCTTCTGAGAACTCGCTTTCTATCATGAGAACAACATGGAGGATATTGCCTCCACGATCCAATCACCTCCCACCACGTCCCTCCCTTGACACCTGGGAATTAGAATTCCGGAGGAGACTTGGGTGGGGACACAGATCCAAACCATATGAGTGTTAATCTAGACAGAAAAAATGTCTACAGTTGCTATGAGCTTCCTTCACAAAATACAGAATAAAATTAAAAAATAAAAGATAGGGAACATTTCAAGATTGAAGAAACTCTTAGAAACTCTCAATCAATTTTCAAAGGAGACTTGACATGGCAAAGGTCAGGAAGTCAGGGAGGGAGGCAAGCTGTCTGAGTCACAGAGAGTAAAATGTCAAGTAGTAGTAGGGCATAGATATTGAGAACTAAAATCTTATGAGAAAATAAGGTCAAGCAACAAGTTTTGGTAACAGGAAGCAGAGGGATGGAAAAATATTGACAAAAGTCCAAGTAGAAGGTGTAAGGAAAGTGCAAACATCAGGACTACAATAAAGGGGTGGCATAAATTTTTTATAGTGTTTCTCTCTGACTTCTTGGAAATGCAATGACCAACTTAAGTTAGTAAACATCCCTAAACCTGGAAAATTCAGCCAAGTTGAGAGACACTTTCTCTCATAGTTTATAATGTCAATATATGGAGGAAACAGTGTTTGAGGTTGTTCTTCCCTGCAATTAACTGTTATAAACTATTTTATAAAAATGCCTTAGTTTTGAACAGGTGACAATAAAAACACATAGTGAGAACTTTTCAATTGCAAAGTCATGGAGCTGTACATGAGCAAAGAATTTGGTTCTCTAACTGTTAAGCATTTAAAAAGAAAAATATTTTAATAATTATGGGCAAACTCTTATTAAATGGAGGAGAAGTGTCAGTTAAACCAAGCACCTGCTGTATATGAATTAAGTATTAATGTAACTTTTATATGTATAGCTATTGCCAATTTCTGTTGACTTTACCTCAGCAGCATATATCACCATTCCTATATATCCCACTTTCAGATTCTTTCAAAAATTGTTTTCTAAAAGGTTGTTAGACTAATTTTCTGAAGAACAGTATTTTTAAAAATCACTTTTTTGCTGAAAAGCATGTGTGGCTCTTCAGTGACTAATAGAAGGTGTTCCATGACCTGGCCCTAGCTAATTAATCACAGGTTATTCTCCTGTTCATTTCTACTTACTTTATATTCATTACAAATTTCATGGTTTTCCATTATTCCCCCTAGCTTTCCCAACCTGTGCTTAATGCTCTCTCTTTCTACTGATCATTTTATTATATCCAATTCTCATTTGCCCTTAAATCTCATCTGGAAGCCTCACTCTCCATAAAATTGATTAAGTATTACCAACATTTAAGGAAACCATATAATGTTTCCTTAAATCTAAAATATCTATGAGTGTTTTATACGTTGCATCTGCTATAAAGCTCATCGCAGAACCTTGCAAATACTGTTCAATGTGAAATTAAGGCAAATAAGTGTTTGACTCAAATCATATGGCTTTTAATTTTGTACAACTCTTCATTTAATGTCCTGCTTAATTTCTGTTCATTTTGTTAATAATAAAGTGCTGTCTATTTCAGCATGTCTTATCTCAGATTATCTGTTAATGAATCTCATAAAACATTTTGAGTACCTTGAGAACAAGGCTTAGGACTAATATAGGATTGTATCCCCAATCTATCTCACTCTATTCCAATAAGTCCTACAATGTAAGCACTCAGGAAATGCTTAATAACTGCATGAATAAATTTCTTGCCGACAATGTCTCATGAATAACAACGTCATTTCAGAGTATTAGATCCAAAAATAGACAGGAAGTTCAAAGAGTAACCAAAATTCCTGGCTAAATAATTTAAATCCTTTTAAAATTGGTTTTTAACTTCTCCTGTTGTGGAACATGGGTTCTATAATCGTTATAGATTACAGTGCTGTTCGCCTTCCAACCAGGTATAATGGTAATCATTTACACGTTTACACAGCAGAAACGTTCTTAAGGTAAGATTCTCTATTGTCCACATAATTTTTCTTTAACATTTAGAAACTACTTATATATGTCTGATAATCAGTGCTAGTGAATGACAAAACTAATAAACATATAGTATGTAATAAATATGAAAAAGTTATAAAATCATTCAGTTTAGGTTGATAAATTCCCTTTCCTACTCCTATCAGTTAGAAATTGTTCTAACTAATTTAGTGATTTACTGTATAAAATAGTAGTCTATAATAATGTTGGCAACTTTGGTGAAAAAATTACACATTCCAACCCCTAATGTTATGACATTTGGCAAAAATTATGTAATTCCACAAATGTTTAAGATCTTAAGGTCAAGTCATCAACACAGAATTGACTCATTAATGTACAGAATTTTTATATCCATTTTTCCCTTTCTTTTTTGATATTGCCATTCTTTGGTGTTCTCTCCCCATTTTCCTAACTTATCTTCTTTTAAAATTTAACACATTTCCTAGAATTGCTCCTAATTCTTGTACAATCAACTGAATCCACACCTTTCTTAGTTCATAAATAAGATACTGTAAAAACATGCTTAATTTATCTTCATTTTTCTTCAGTTTGTTGTTGGTAAGTTGATAATTCTTAAATTCTGAAAGTGCAAGTACAATTCAAAAACACACAAAGTTTACTTCTTGTTCCTATTACTCATATTCTGTATACACCTGACATCATATCTACCTTCAGGCTTATGTTAACATCTTTGTTTTACTCTTTTCCTTGCATTAGCGGTAGGTTTAGCTACAATTGATATGGAATTTAAAGTATCAGTTGTTTGAATAAGGGAAGTATAACGATTTCTCATCTGAAAGTCTAAGTATTTCTCAGTGGGTAAAACTATCCCCAACAAGAAAATTAAGAAGCTGAAGAAAGAGGCTGACATATCAGGCTTTTCAGGGGGGGGAAAAAAAAAATATATATATATATATATATATATATAAACTGGGATTTACAAACAGAAACCACGTCCATGTCCGTGTCTTGGGAGTCAGTGAGACAGGATGGTGGATCCCCACACCATTACTTTCCAGACCCAGGGCTTACATATATAAGAGAAATAATATACATGATTCAGAAGAGATGTGTAGGGCAATGGAAGTAGGATAACATCAAGGTTGTTTTGACCTAAGGGAAGGATTTATGATAAACATATGGCCTTACACAAGGAACAGTAGATAAACTGGAAATCTTAGAGTCTTTTCCAGAACTGGGTTTCATCAGAAGTCAATATGGTGGATTAGCTTCTAAGATGGAGTTGCTTTGGATTTCACATTAAGCACACAGCACCCAAAGTTAACATGGTTCTCCATTTTAACTTGGATCCAAGCATGCATTGCATGTCTCTATTCCAATGGGAACACATCGTACTAGTTGGCTGGTCCAGTGCAGGTGTTAATAGCCACATGTTAGCCAGAAGGGAGATTTAAAAAACAGAAGGGCAAAAAGCACCATTTTTTTTTTTTTTTAAGGATATGTCCACAAAGCTTCAAAATCCAATTCTACTTATGGCATTTTCATCATCGTGGAGTTACCTTGCCACACCAAATGGCAGAAGAACCTGGGAAAGGCGTCCAGCTAAAAATAGTAGGTGAATTATCATAGAAAAAGAACGAACGTGATACTGGGGTCCACTAGAAATCTCAGCAACCTACTTTTATTTGCTGATCATATTTTTATTTTTACTCAGATAAGTTCCATAGCTCTCTGACAGAGATAAATGAGTTGGACATACAACTTAATTTGATCATTGTCAGATGTTTGTCAAAATACTTTGTCCTGAATTAATTTCTCTTAAAAATGGAATTACATGGCTAAATAATCTTTGAACTAGCCAGTTCTACAACACCATCAGTCTTCAACTATGTCTATTTTGATACTTCAACACAGGCTTAACTATTTTATCTGAGTCTCTAAATACGTATATATTTTTAAAAGCTTTTGTATTATTTAAAATATGATCATCTTGATTTTTTTCTGAAAATAAAATGTGTTGTTAGTTCAGAAAGTTCTACTTTTTATATCTCCTAAATTATCTATTCAATGAAATAATAATATTTTTAATTCACAAATATATATTGACCATTCAATGTGTTCTAGCCACTTTCTGAAAATACGGAAGTACACATAAAACAGACTAGTCCTTGCCTACACAGAAATTACAGTCTAGGTTTAGGCACTGTGAGGGGAGTGCATGCAATAGATGGCAGTGAGGATGAAGATTCTCTGAGAAAATTATACCTATTGAACACAGGCCTGAATTCATCAAGGAGATTGTTCAGATGGGTATTTGAAGGAAGATCCATCTGGGCCAAAGGAACGGGAACTGTCAGGGCTCTGAGCCAAGAATGGGCCTGCTGGGAATATTATCAGATCGGAGGATTGTGAGGACCATGATCCTGTAAAGCCTTTTAGTTTTGATTTTACTCTGAGACAGATAAGGAGCCATTGGATGTTTTTGAAGAGAGGAGGAAAGTATTTTGAAATAATCAGTCTATGTCAGACTGATTAGAAAAGTAGAAAAGCCATATAATGCAAGACAGGAGCTGCAAAACCCTGGAGACTTTTAGAAAAGAGAGAGGAAAAATAATATTAAGTATGCAGCAAGTGCAAGGAAAACCTGTCTTCTATCTGTAGATGTTTGAAATCTGAATTTTGGGATAGAAAATAGCATCACTGGAGATGTTTACAGGGATAGTCATGTCCTTGAGGACAGCCAAGTGTTTATAGTAGTAGGAAAAGAGGTTGAGAAAGTCAATCAGGGATTAAAATTTAGGATACCTTGCTGAGTAACTGACCCACTGTTCCAGCAGACTCTGTGGAATGTCTGGAGTTGTAGGAATGCTTGTGAAAGTGGCTCATAGTGAGAGAGGCACTGAGCTATATGGGATAAATGCCTGCATGGATAAGGGATAACCTGGGATCCTAGGGCTTCTTGGAATGTGGGGCACATCCATTTAACTTATTAAAAAAGGATCTGTTAGGCAAATTACGATGGCATACCTAAAAATATGTGGTAGAGTGAATGGAGAGGCAGTGTCTTAGCAGTAAGAATCTCCTAGCTTGAAGAATCTCTTGGTTGCACTAGTAGTTTCAAGATCGTGGTGCTGGGCTGAGTGCAGCGGCTCATGCCTGTAATTCCAGCACTTAAGGAGGCCAAGATGGGTGAATTACTTGAGGCTAGGAGTTTGAGACCAGCCGGAAAACACAGTGAAACCTTGTCTCTACCGAAAATACAAAAATTACCTGGGTGTGGTGACATCCGCCTGTGGTCCCAGCTACTTGAGAGGCTGAGGAAGGAGGATTACCTGAGCCTAGGAGAAGGCTGAGGCTGCAGTGAGCTGAGAGCACACCACTGCACTCCAGTCTGGGAGACAGAGCAAGACCTTGTCTCAAAAACGAAAAAAAAATAAAAAAAAAGATTGTGATGTTGAGGCTGGCAGAGGTGCAGTGTCAATAGGACATATACGGTGCTTCCTAAGGGCCACCAAATCCTCTATGACAGATTTTCCTTATAGTGTGTGTTAACCATAACACAGTTATGGTGAGTGTGTTATTAACTAACACACCAAATTAGTCAACTCTAACTCATCAATAGGAAAAAAAAAAATTTTAGATTCATAAATACAATTATACTTTAAATAATTTAAGAAGAAAAGATGCAGAATTTAAAGAAAGTCTTCCATTACCATGCAAATTTGATTAATTATACCCAATTATGAGTACATTTACCATTATGAGCCATAATAATTCACATTATTAATATTTAATATGACAGTTGCAAAGTTATCAAAGAAAATGCAGTTTTTTTGGTCTTTGGTTTATAAGCAAAAGGGGTCAAGGTTTAAATGAGCGGAATAAATTGATTTTAAGCTCCAGCTCTTCCAATAAAAGTGCAACCTAATTAAGTATAACAGCTACAGCTTCAGACAAATGTAAAACATTCAGTAGAAATTTTGACAAAAATGTATTTACCACAAATTGGATGTAGCTGTGATGTGTGAAGATAGAAAGAAATGTAATGAGCTGTTAACAGACATTTTTAACCAAGGAAATATGAATTGCATTTGACCACATTTTCCATCTGTTAAGATGAGTTATACAAGAGCTGATAAGCAGATGAAGCACCGTGGTCTGGCAGGAAGTTAACTTAAATTATGTGCACCAGTGAGGAAAGCTACTCTTAAAATCCAGTGAACTGATTCAAAGATCATTTCTTTTCTTTTTGCATACTAAATACCAATGGTTTTCCAGAACATAAGCAAAAAAATGTTACCCCAGACTGAGCCAGGCAATTGTTATTGGCATGCAGACTACAGTGGTTTTGGAAATCACAATAGAACAAAAGAAAGCAGCAGACATGAAACCTTTACATCTTCATGGCGCATCCTGCATTTAGTGTATTTACTCTCATTAATAGTAAATTTGGAAAGCCCAGCCTTTTATTCGGATTCAATTTAAGTGATAAACATGCTCCAAACGAGCAGTGGGAAAACCCTTTCAATGCCAATTTTAAGTGCACTGAGATTTTAACTTAGCTTTTAGAATGGAAATATATTAATATCTACTTAAATAGCTCTGTAAGTTATTTTCACTTTTTATTTTGAAATAATTTCAGAAATAATTACAAAGTGTTTCTGTGTACCCCTTACTCAAATCATCTAACATTAGCTGCTTATAAAACCATGGTACAGTGATCAAAACTTAAAAAAATTAACATTGATAGAGTACTATTTAATTACTAAACTACAAACTACAGTAGGATTTCACCATTTTTTCTACTCTGTTTTTTTTTTTTCATTTCAGGATCCAATCCAGGGTTCCACATTACATTTAGTCATTGTTTCTCCTCCAATCTGTAACAGTTTCTGAGTATTTCCTCCTCTTTCATGACCTTTACACTTTGGAGTAATGTTAAGTATAAATAGTACTGGTGGGTATTTTGTACCTACCCCTTAGTTCGAGTTTGTATGATGTATTCTCATTATTAGATTGAGGTTATATAATTTGGAGAAGAATACCACAGCGTTAGTGTGTACTTTCCAGTATACCATATCTAGTGGCACATGAAGCCAATACTTCATTATTACTGGGGATGTCAACCTGAGTCATTGGGATTGAGCTAATGTCTGCCAGGTTTCCCTACTGTAAAATTACTATTTTCCCTTAGTAATTAATAAATATTGTAATTAATGGATATTCTGAAGCTTTGTCAACATCTATATCTGCTTAAAATTTTGAAGTAATAGAATAAAATATACATAAGAACCTATCGAAAATATAATTTCCAGAAAAGAATAAAAAAAGAGATAAAGTATACATTTTAAAATAATCTAATGGTTAGGATAACATAACCAAGAGTTTTGCACTCTGCAGGATAATTTTTACTTTCTATCTCAGTGGATTCAATTTAAACAGTATTCATATTATATTAATTAGCATTTGACAATGGGTATCTCTTAGTTTGCAAACTATTTTCCATCAACATCTGTATTTTAAGCTTTCTTTGAAAAAAATGAGAAAATCTTATAATCCTGAGTTCATATTATGCTTTAAGTTTAATTGAGCAATAATTGATCTACAAAAATGCACATATTTAACGTTTATATTTTGATGAGTTGGGACATATGCATCCTTGTGTGTTTTCATTTGTTTCTGTTTTGTGGAAAGAACACTTAAGTAGAGATCTATTCCCTTAAAATAATTTAAAGTGCACAATGCCACATTGCTAATTATAGCTACCATGTTGAACAGCAGATCTTATAACTTACTCATTTGTATAACTGAAACTTCATACCCATTGAACAATATTGATGGGTCCATATTTTAATAATACCATAATTTTCTATAATTGAGTTCTGGATTTTATTCTTCATTTTTCCACAATTATATTGCATCAACAAACTGGCTCATTTATTTGTTATCTTTTTCAAATCTCTAGGCATTTGTGTTTCTGGTCCTTGATGCTTGAGAATATGAGGGAGGGTAATATTAATCCAGTATTATAAACACCATTAAAGGAGCTCACTTGTTTTTTTGTGTGTTTTGTTTTGCTTTGCTTTGTAATTAAAAACTCCATGAAAAAGAAGGACACAAGCTATTTTGTAACTATGATATATCACAGTTACCTAGCTGGAACATCATACTAATTTCATTACATTAATTTCTGGCAAAATTCCATTTAAAATAGTTGGCTATTTATTTTTAAGCATTTTATCCAAAAGAGCTTTGAACAAAATTTAGCCACTGCTAAATGTTTAAAATTCATGGGTAACTGACAACAGACAAAAGGTTGCATGAATTTACAAAAATTCTAACAGAAAATCGAGCAAGTTTGGGATGCAATTAAAATGGAAACAGCCGCTAACTAAAAATCAGAAGTCCCTCTGTCAGCCAATGCTAATCAACCTCTGCCTCCTACAAAATGCTGCCCTAAAGATCAAAAATACTTGATCGAAGGCCATTAATTGAAAAGAAATATAATGCTACAGAAGACAAGTTTAACTTCTTAAAGTAATCTATTTAAAAATCAAAGTTATAATTAGTGACTCAAATGCCAAACATCCCAAGGATTATCTCCCTAAAGATGTTAAAGATGACACCATCCCAAAAACTTTGTAAAAATACACAAAGATATTTTGAGAATCATAAAACAAACTCTGATAATTTTTTTACATAATAATAACTATTATAAAATAGATACAGGAGAAAATGGAGAGATGATTTCAGACCAGAAAAGACTTACCGAAAACACGTTTCAATATTATAATGACATTCCATCTATTTCTCATTGATGAAATGGAGATACTAACAGTGTTGTTTTGGGGATTGGATGAGTTAATATTTTAAAGCATTTTTAACAGTATAAGTAGTTGTATTAAAACTACACAATTCATGACTAAATTCAAATTTGTTCTGCATTTTTCTAGGCATTAAAGATATAATAGTGAATAAAGCAAAGTCAGACAGACGATGAATAAAGAAAGTAGGTGATGCATGAACACAGGCATTAATCAAAAAGCATTGAAGGTACAGTAAAGGACAGAGGACCTTTGGCATTGCATGTTGTTATTTGTCCAGGGCAGCGGGAAATGTTTAATCACGTAGTTCTTGAAAAGAGATTTGCCAGATGTGAGAGGGCCGTTCAAATATCTGCTTCGTGAGCTTTTCGGGCAGAGAAAGGGAAATTGGAGCAAGACTGAAGGACTGAAGAATAACAATGAGAGCTGCATGGCTGGAGAATAGCAAGATGAGCAAAATCCAAGAGAGATGAGGTTACAAATAGAGAAGATCATGTGAGGACTTTCATAGACTCTAGTTTAGAATATGAGTTGACAGGAAGATCATATTCCCACTTTTATCACAAAATTATTATGCAAAACTGAGCAATATTAGTGAATTCCTCATGGGAAATTTGAGATTTAGTTCACTGTAGACAACGACATGACAATGCACTACTATTTAAAAAGTGGAAAAATACCTGGAGCCCTTCCCTCTAGCCTCAGGGGCACCCAAAGATTGATTCGTGATTGTATTTTTCTTGCAATAACATAAGGATCCCTTACCATACCCAACAATTGCTCAATAACTATTGAATTAACAAGAATAGATGAATCGACTCAAAAATAATTTGAGGAAGTTTCTCAACAAGAACCAATAAATAATAAATGAGTTTCTATACATAATAGACTCATAAATATTTATTATCAGACACTTCCAAAACTACCCTTTCTCTGATCTTATTAGATCAAACAGACTTTTGATTAAAAATTGAGCAATCAATATGCATTTAATAAACAGTGGTTCATTATATAGCATCCTAACTAACCACTACAGACGTAAAAAGTTGAGTAATGACCACCCAAAAAGGTCCTAATTCCTTGAAACTGTGGTAAATATGTTACCTTATGTGGCTAAAGGGATTTTTGCAGATAGTATCTAGTAAGTATTTTGAGATGGAAAGAATATCCTTGATTATTTTGATGACCCCATGTAATCACAAATGTCCTTATAAAGAAAGAAAGGAAGTTCAAAGTCAGAGACAAGGCCTGGAAGATACTACACAGCTGGCTGTGAATATGGAGGTTGGGGCCATGAAAAAAGGAATTGTAGGGGGCATCTGGGAGCTCAGAAAGAAAGAAAAAAGCTCTTCCCCTAGAGCCTGGAGAAGAAAGAGAGTCCTCCAGAAATTTCAGTTTTAGGATTTCTGACTTCCAAAGCTGTAAGATGAAAATGTTGTTTTAAGTGACTACATTTTTGGCAATTTGTTATAGCAGCAATATAAATCTAATATAGCAGTTAAAATAAAAAAAATTAAAGGTTGGACTTTTTCCATTTTTAAAATATAATGGAAGAAATAAAAGTACTTATATGGAAAACTGAAAGCAAAACAAAACAAAAATATTAATCCAATTTCCTAATTTATAAATTATGAGGATTGGAATATTTATCTCTACCAACTATAACATTTTATTATTCTAATGTTTGCCTCTTATTTGATAATCCAAAGAAGGGTGACTATTCTGTCTTTTCTCATTTTTCTCCAACTTTCCAAATATATCACGCAATTATATTAACTGTATTATAATATTTTACTTTTAGTTATTCTTATATATCTTCTCATTAAATTTATGCTTTCAGTAAATATTTCTGAAACAAATCCAAGTGTTACAGTTCACCAGCAAATCAAAGTCATCATTCTCAAAACCAAACCCATCTTCTGCTTAACTCATTAGTTTCATCTGGCTTCCTTAATTTTTCTTACTGTAACTTTCAGTCTCCTAGTTTTCAGAAATTATTTATTGCCAAGCATCTATTTCCTACAAATTATTTTTTCAAGTCAAATAATAAAAGGCTATATTTAATTAGAATTGCCATGTACTTATACTTTATAACCAGCAGTAAATTAAACTGCCTGAGTGAATCGAAGAGAAAATCCTGATAGAGAAAGAAAGGTTGGCTCTTCAAGGTCAAGTTTCACAATAAGATACCAAAAATAATATTATTTAAACATGTCAGTTGTTTTAATCATTATAACTTTTATCAGAAAATAATTGCCCACAAAATATTTGGTGTAGATGGAGAATTTTTAGGCAGAAAAGTTATCTGTTAATACAATTAAGTTTTTAACAGAAAGAAAATAAATTATCTGTTCTTAATAAAAATGATCATTATCAACATAGAATAATTTTTAAATTACTTTCATAGAAAAAAACCCCTGCATATTGAATATAGGATGACAAATAATAATCAGTTTGTTTATCTGATGTACAGTAAAGCCTCTAAAAGTAATTTTATGACCTTTCAAGCTCTTAACCTATTAAAATGGTCTCTTCTTGCTTATTCTATTTCATCTAGTGCCTCCAAGATTTTTTATTATAGATTTTTTTTCAAAGCACACCCATTGACATCATTCAAGAAACAATGTTCTTCAGACTGAAAACTTGGGAATAGGTAGATAACTGAGTTTTTCTATAATTACATGTTTAACTTTGTTATACAGATATACACATGTATGTGCTTTACCCCCAGTCACTGCAAGGAAAATGCCTAAATTGTACTTCTTAATCCACAGCACCTAATATTGAGCCTGGTGTTCACTCAAAACCTCATTGAATGAATTACAGCTGGGATTTATATTCCAGAGATCTGGGGTTTCATTTTAGTGTATATTAATTTTTGGGGAATTCACTGATTTCTACATAATCCCACTATATAATGAAATGCAAGAAATGTAAGAGATGAATGAGACTTTGGCAAGTATTTCTTATAACATCTTCTTAATAGGTGTTTCAACCGATGCCCTGAGATTAAGTGGATTATCTTCATATCCCAAAGAGGACATGGAGGAAAAAGCTGAAAAGGAACTGTATTATGAAACTATGTTTCATAAACTTGCTGATATTACATTCAACAATACATGATATGACTACTGCTGATTAACCATGAAAATGTTCATTCACTTTCCAGAAACTGAAAGTAAATAAAAAAATTATAAATAGAGAACACAATAATAAGTAATGAATCAAGATCTGGATTTTACTATATTTACACATTGAAGTAATATCAAGAAAATAATTAGATTTCACAAACTTTTAATATATTATTGGTAGTATTATAGAAAGTTAAATATTGCCACTTGGCTTTGCTCATTAATATTTGCTTTATTTTGCTCACAAGCCAATAAATAAAAGAAATATAAACTAAAAAAAATAAAAACACAATGATTTTTAAACGAGTAGTAAAATTTTACCCTTATTTTATAAGAAAGAATAATAAGCAATTTTATATTTACTTTCAGATCAGTGAAATTTATGAGTCTGATAAGAATATCTATTTAAAACATCTTCTGTCTATTTTTTCCTAGGGGACATAACGCATTATGAGTAAGATTAACTAGATGAAAGAGATAGAATCAAATAAATATAAAATGCAACAATGCTAACCTCGTTTTACTTTGATGAGACACATTGTGGGCACACTACTCGAAAGTAGAAAATTGACATTAATCTACAGATACCCAACGTTAATCAGGAAAACCTAGTTGTAGGAATTCATATTTTGATATGACCAATTCAAATTGAGTATGCACATAGCCATGATCCAGCGATTACAGTCTGGCGTAAATACACCGAAGGAAACTCTCATTGGTCCGTAAGTGACATGAATACAAATATTTATGGAGTATCACGGTGCACCCTTAAACAACATGGGTTTGCACTGTGCGAGTCCACTTATGCATGAATTTTTTTCAATAGAAGTTGCACCAAGTGTCCCTGCCTCTCCTGCCTCCCCTTCCACCTCTTCCAAATATTCTGCCTGTGCCACCCCTGAGACAGCAAGACCAACTGCTGCTCTTCCTGCTCCTCCTCAACCTACTCAACGTGAAGATGAGAATGATGACTTTTATGAGATCCACTTCCACTTAATAGTAAATGTATTTTATCTTCCTTATGATTTTTTGAAACCACATTTCTTTTTTCTCTAGCTTACATTATTGTAAGTATATAGTGTAACATATAGAACATATGAAGGATGTTTCATCGACTGTTTGTTATCAGTAAGGCTTCTGGTCAACAGGACACTTAGTAGGTAAGTTTTCGGGGAGTCAAAAATATTATGGAAATTTTTGACTTCCTGGAGATTAGCACCCCTGTCCCCTTCATTGTTTAAGGGTCAACTGTATTTTGTTTTGTATTGTTTTGTTTTGTTTTGAGACAGAGTCTCTTTCTGTCGCCCAGGCTGGAGTGCAGTGGCGCGATCTCAGTTCATTGCAAGCTCCGCCTCCCGGGTTCCCGCCATTCTCCTACCTCAGCCTCCCGAGTAGCTGGGACTACAGGCGCCACCACCTCGCCCGGCTAATTTTCTGTGTTTTTTAGTAGAGACGGGGTTTCACCGTGTTAGCCAGGATGGTCTCGATCTCCTGACCTCGTGATCCGCCCGCCTCGGCCTCCCAAAGTACTGGGATTTACACGCGTGAACCACCGTGCCCGGCCCGTTCAACTGTATTTTTTGTTGTGCTTAGCTGGAGGCAAACTATTCATCTGCAAGAATATACAACTTATATATGACATATTACTTAGTGAGAAATAGAAACGTATTGAATGTACACATAGCAACACGGCTGGAGTTGATACAGTTCAGTGTTAGTGAAAAAGAAACAATCCTTATGCGTATGCATATCTGTGATCTGATCCTTAAAAATAAATTTCGAAATTATATGATTCTATAAATAATAATACATATATGATTCACTGAAATTAAAGATGCAACACTTCTACAAAAATGAATAAAAACAAAAGATACATATTAAACAAATATATTAAGTTAATTATATATGTGTGAATAAGTTGTTAAGTAAAAAGAGAAAGCAATGTTTCAGGGTCGATATAATGGGACAAAAATGTAGGAATGTGATTATTTCGACCACCTCCTACAGTTTTTTATAAAAATAATTTTCATTTATAAGCCAAGTGGTGTTGATTTATTTATTAAATTTATGTTTATTAAGCTCCCAATGTGTGCTGTGTCTCATTCTACATGCTGGAAATACAACAGCAAATCACAGACAAAAATATCTTTATTGATAGAATATTAGTTACTGAGGACTTAATAAAACTACTAAATACTAAGTTATGATAAATACTTGAAATTTATATTGTGTTTTTAAATATTGCTGAACCATTCAAATGGAAAATTTCAGTCTCTTGTTTATAAAATTATTTTTAAAGATCAGATCACAGTCATCATGAAAGTAAACATTTGGCCAACCGAGAATATTAGGGTAGACCTAGAATATAAGCCTTTGGAGACAGGCACTTAATAAATATTTTTTGAGTGATTGATTATTTTACCACTCAACTTTTAACTATAAATGCATAAATAATACACCATTAAAAAGGCCAAATTGGTAAAACTATGATAAACTCTGGAGATTTCAATTTACTAAGTGGTATTGTTAAAGCTCAAAGAGGAAAATTCAATTTTAATTGCAGAATGTAGGAATTTAGCTTCATTTTTAAAATCAGTCCAAGTTACTCAAAAGCTAAAACCAATTCAAAGAAGACTATTTCATATTGAGAGTCTTGAGCTACTGAATTGCAAATTCATAAGGAAGACAGTGGCCATTTGTAATAGTAAAAGCAATTATGACATAAAATTAGGTATATCACAAGTACTTTTGCTTTCTACTTATATTTTTGTTCTTCAGAAAGTTTGTAGTAAATAAATATCTTAATAGATTATTTATAATAACATGATAATATGAAAAAGATAAAGTTCAGAAGTAGCTTTCTGCATTGCTATAAATATTTGCTGAGCTCAGAGTTATATATTGACTCAATAATTACAAGGTTAATATTTGTCATCATTTCAATGCATCTTAAAATTGACAAAATCATTGATCAATTCAATTACAATTCACAAGGAACAAGTTTCAATATCCTGTAAGACTGCGTTTCAACAAATCTCTTTAGACACACTACAGTTTAAGTAAACCAAACAATGACTATTGACCTAAGGCACAATTGATGAAAGATTATATAAGGAAAATGTTATTTTCTAAAAACTGCATTTTTCATTGTGATTTTTGTTTATATAAATGGTGCAATTGTGTATGTGTGTTTTAGTTATGAATTCAGTACTATGCTTTATTTTATTAATTGGCATTCCATCTTGCAAACAGATACTAATGCAAGGCCTTGGGTACAGGTAGTTATTTGGGGGGTAATACAGGAGGCCAGAATACAAAGACAGGGACAGTGTCAGTAAAGCAGATAAAGCCTATAAAGTATTCATCATTGAGTTAGCCAGCAGCGTGGTTATGTCAAGTATTAAGCTAATCTCTCTCAAATCCAAGTCCACTATTGCATACTATAGTGGGACTCCACTATAACTGGGGACAAATCCACATTTCTGTCTTGTCAGTTTGCTTCTCGTTAGCCTCTGCCAGTAAGACTACTGAAGGGGCATTATAAGGCCGGATGGGGAAGATGGCACAAGAGGCTGTAGTTACACCCTGGAAGCCATTTCAGTCTGTAACATCTGGTATCTGTAGTTATTCTATGACTTGCAGAATTAGCCTAACTAAACACCCTTCAGACACCAGTGCCACCAGAATGTGTTTCCCTAGGATAAGGGGAATACTTTCTGTTCAGCAGGTACAATTGGCTTGATTTCACAATGCTCTTCAAAATTTCAAGACAATCAAAGATCCTATGGACAATTCTGTCACAAGGAGCAGAAAAGATAAAAATATCCTTGCTGTACTTCCCACAGGAAGGCAAATGATTATTCTATTTTCTGAAGGGATTTGAAAGAATACATTTGCCACATCAACTTGTGTGTCCAGTGCCAGAAGCTGTGCTCATCTCAGTAGGAAAGATGTATCCAGCCCCATGATTGCAATTAGCGCAACCACTTGGTTAAGATTACAGCAGTTCGTGGACTTATGCCAAAATCCATTTGGTAGTTGCAGGGGCCACATGAGTGATATAAAAGGAACAATCTACCTCTGAGAGTGTCACTATCAGCAATTCCACTCGGAATGAGGAATTGCTCTGATTTACCATCATGAGAGGGCAGTTTCTGGGACATCCAACTGGCCTGTTCTATGATGACAACTCCTCTCTACATGAAAAGAAATTAACTTAACAGCCCTGCCAGCTGCTAAGTATACTTATCCCAATTATGCACTTGAGCACCAGAGCAATCATGAGTGTATCGCTGTGAGTCAGGCTCCAGCCAGGACTCCATTTATACATGGGCTCCCTAAGATTCCACTCCAGCTTGATGGTCATGCTGGCACTTGGGGCCCCCTTCTATCTGTATCAGTTGCCCTCAAAAAAGCCTGGCCTTCCTTTTACCCCATGTGTACAGCCAAGCTGACAAATGTGCACACATAAATTTAGGTCACATTTGGAGGAATATCTATTGTTTATATTTGTAATGGTATTTCGGTTTCCTTTTTCAAAAGGAACCAGCCAAGTCACAATCAATGATCCATGAATCTGACATCTGAGATAGTCTAGAAACCAGGCAGGGAATCACAACTTTGACATAAGTGTTCTACGTAGCAGTACTTACTTTGTTCTACTTGTACAAGGTAAGGAGCATCCCATTCAGCTGCTTATCGACATCACCTCTAGGAACACCAAGGTCTGTTAGAGATCACCGTGGATCCCTGCAGACCACACTCATTGCCACTCCAACCTTGCTGACAATGTCAGTAATTATGTCCACCATGCCTCTGACAGGTAAGTGCCACCACCTGGACTCTGCTCATTTAGCATTCTTTCATTTTCACCGACCTTAGCAAGTCCAGTTCTTTATCAGAATCTGCTACAGTGAAACCCTGGCCTACAGAGGACAGCCATTACTGGACTTCTCAAAGATTCTGGTGCCCCTTATCAGTACCCTACCTTGCAATTCCCATTTTGTAATATTATAACTAGTTTAACATGTCTTTCTCAGGATGTTAAATTTCGAGTCACAGGAGAGAGCCTCTGTCACAATAAATTATTCTCTATTTAGCCTTCTAATGCACTCAGCCCCAACTCTCCCCAATGGCCTAGCCTAATACCTTCAACTGCCACTGGAATATCTGTAAGCTGAGTAATGCCATTATGTATGGGGAAAATTCTGAAAATCTATCAATAAATTGTTATTTTCTTTTGTATCAATGATAGTATTTCTTGGATGCAGCTATCCATAAACCTTACTCTAGTTATTGATCTGAAATAATCATGATGGCCAGGCAAGAATCCTGAGGAAAACAAGTGTTATCTTGCGAGGAATGCATTTTAGCCTCCAAGCAATGAGAACCCTCTTGGCCCTAGCAGCGCAGAAGGATTTATTTTGGCTTTCCAAGGATTTTAAAGAGTACATTTGGATTCAGATTAATTCCCCCATCTGTTTCCATCCCGACACTGAAGTTTCTTCTCATTTCATATTAGGGCTCTAATTTTTGTGCAGAAGACTTTTGGAGACTGTACATTCATTCACCCTTGAGGTTCTTCTATCCTTGTACTTAAATCCTAGGCTTGATCTTCCTCACTGTTTACTCTCTATCTGCAAGAGCTGAGGTTCTCTATAAATAAGTTACATGAAGACCTTCTGGTTTTCACAGTGTCCACAGGGTTGATAGTTGTTGGCTTTAACCTGATATTTTTGTTTTTCAAGGCTTCTAGGGCAGTTGATAAAGAACCCAGCTTTACAATGTTAATAACTACTGTGACCTCCATGGCATTCAAGTGCTAGAGCAACCACATAAGCCACAGCTTCCTCTTCTACCTATATCTACTCCTGATTCAGCATAGGGAAAGTCATCACATTTGTGTTGTTACAGCGCACCAGAGTTTACACCACCTTTGGTACCACGAGTCAATTGTCTTCTTTGTCTGGCAGGTTCTGAGTCATCCAGGTCCAGAATTCCACCCAATAAATGGCTTTCTTGGGCCACTTCCATTATAACAATCATATATTTGATTCACCCAGAAACAGAGTGTAAAACAAGGATTTAGTTTCAAGTCTAATATTTGGGAGGTAATTTCAGGAACCGGAGGAGACCATGGGGCAAGTGAAACAGGGCAGGATGAAAAGATGCTAAAGCATGTTATTGATTTGCCACCACTGTGGGCAAATGGCACCCATTCCTGTGAGGGATCCTCTAAGTATTAATACAAGAGGCATCTTAACATTTTTACTCTGAAAGATTAGTGAGAAGTTTACCCATTAATACCCATTCCATTTAACTGATCATTGCCTCTGGGAGTCTTAATTTTCCCAGGTTTTCAGGCAGCTTCCTTGTGCTGACCAAAATGCTTTTTTGACTTCAGGCAAAATAAAAAAATTTTAAAAAAAGGAGCAGAACTGGCATCAGACCCTGCTATTGTGGCACTGAAATCCAATGAGCAGAGGGAGATATGAAATTTGGTCCTAAACTAATAGATTATAAAAATGACAACTGAGCAAGATGATATATAAATGAAGAGCCTAGAAGACACTAAGTTCATGTAAAAATATATTGCATGATGAAAACAAGATTCTACTTATATAGACAAAATATGTAACTTTTTTGTCATTTTGTCATTACAAAATAATTCTATAATTAGAAAATCATATATTTGTGACTTGATATTGAACTCTCTCACCACTTTGGAGAAAAGAAATAAAAGTCACTGCAGTGGTTATGATATATTAATAATATATTAATTTATTTGATTGTATAATTTTACGTCACAACTTTGTCCTATACTTGTGTATAACAGTCACTGTCATTTTCACTTATCTCTAAAATAGAAACACTTTAGAACATACACAAACTCAATAACATTATTAACATTATAAATAAAATAATTCTAAGATATTATTTTTCCTGAGTATTATTATGTATAAAATTGATTGAATGCAGTTTTTTACAATGCTAAGTAATTTTGATGAGGCATAACATTCTTGAACAAAATGTTGGTGCCTCATTTGTTTTTTACAAATATAACAGGTAAAATTATATCTAACTATTTTAAAGTAATGAACCTACAAGTTACAATATGAATGAGAGGAAGGATAAATAAGAAAATCATCACGAGAAAGATTAGGAAATGTGCCCAAGGTTAAGAGCCTTGGAAGTAGTTCTAATATTTGAAAACATTTCTGACTCTCGAGAAAATTGACTTGTATGCCTGTGAAAGAAAAATACAATCAGAAAGAGCACAGCGGGAAACAGATAAATCTTTTAGAAAAAAAAAAAATTACATAGTCAATATTTAGTAAGACTTTATCTGAAGTTCACAAGAGAAAAGAGTGTGAGGATTGAGGATTAAGACATATTCATAGGGCAAAAACACCAAGGAAAATAATATTGACAGATTGCTACTGATGGATTTCAAATCCTAGTAAAAGAAAAAGAAAAAAGAAGGGGTCAAAATGTAACAATAGGAAAAAACAGAACAGTTATATAGACTGTATTATGCCACAGATTATAAGGTAAAACCAGTATAGGCTTCTAATAATAGAAAAAATATATATAAAGTGTGTGTGTATATATACGCACACACACATATATACATGTGTGTATATATATATACACACACACATATGGAATTTGTATTTTACCTATGACTGAACAAAGCCACAAATAGATAAAATGCAGTTGCTATGAATTTCAGCCTAAAGAATGTATTTACTCAGCGACAAATTATAGGAAGGTTGAACTTATCAAAATATAGATCAAGAGCTAACATAATAAACAGAGGCAGGACCTATGCACTTAAAAATCTTCAGAAAAGAGTTGAGTGAAGAAAGAGATTTATTTTTTTAGAAGAGAAAGTTCCAATATTGTTAAAATAACAATTCTTCTTTAATCCAAATTCAATGTACTTCCAATATAATTTTATTTAAATTTGAAAGAATGTCTCTAAAGTTTCCCTCTTAAAAAATATTAGGGTAGGGTAGATACAAAATATTTTGAAAACAATTGAGTAATAAGACTTGTTCCACCATCAAAATAATGAATTATAAAAATAACTACCATGCTAGTAGTTTAATGAGGAGCTTTGATATAAATTCCAGTTTTTATAAAATTATGTCACATAATGAACACAGATTTTGCAATTAGACAAAATATATTCTATTCAGAATATGATGCTGAGACACTTATATTTTTGGTACAAAAAATGTATGTACTTGTTTTGGTTGTGATTTTGGGGAAATGCTCATTTCTGGCTCAGAGTCTATAGACAAATATTTTTCCTTTGCTTACCAGATTATTTAATAAATTTATTAAAGTCTGTAAAGTTCTGTTATCAGTAAGGTGATGCAACTTTACTAAAGTAAAACAGTCTACTTTATTTCGAAATGTCAAGTTGAATTTAAGAGTTAATTGATTTTTCATGACATAAATTTAAATAATTATCTGCTACTAGTTTCTTCAAGCACCATCTTATAACTGTCTGAATGCTGTTGTTATTTTGATATCTGTATTCAGCCTAAATTTTTAAAATAGTCTAGCTTTGTTACTTGGGCACACTAAGATATATCCTATGTAGTGTAAAATTTGTAACATTTAGTTTCCACTGGGCTAGGACACACTTGGACAGAAGTAAAAAGAGCTCACTCTTAGTTCTGCACATGGAAGGAACAGATTAGACTTTAAAGAGGCTGAAATATCTGGTATACTGCTTTAGACTCTGTGTGGTTCACCTACAATAAGCTACAAAGCAACTAAAGTCTATGGAGAATTTGATAGCAACTCAGAGATGTAAACAGCTTAAAAATTGTCAGTAACATACATAAAACAAGAAAAACTTGGATAAATAAAAATCAGTGACTTTTCTTGGATTCACCAGAGAACTAAGTTTGCAGGGCAAACCACCACTGGGGATCTGGAAAGACAATTTCCAAAAGATGGAATGAAGATATTCTTAACTAGAGCAGAAGCAATTAATCTGCGAATTAATTGGTAATAACATTTAAATAGTAATTTTGACAAATTGTTGAAGGCTGAGTATAAACTAGTAGGAAAGATGCAGACTCTGTGAATAAGAAATTAGGGAAGTTCAAATTCAAGGGAGAATACCAAACACAAGAAGACTAAAGAAATTTGGTCTGGCATCTAGAACTACAAAAATCATGAAGCAAAACACAACTCCTAGCCAGATTAAAATAAATCCTCACATTAGAGGCCTATTTACTCAGAATATTACCCAATATGACACATACAGAACAACACAACCAAACATACAAGGCACACCACATGCAAGAAAAAGCGGTCTAGAGAGACGAAGCAAATATCAAAAACAGACAGTGATATGGCACAGACATTGGGATTATCAGTGAATTTTAAGTAATTACAAATAATATGTTAAAGTTGTTAATGGAAAAAAAAAATCGATAAGCCATAAGAACTAACAGGTGAGGTAAGCAAGGAAATGGAAACTCTAAAATCAAATCAAAAGGAAATGCTAACTTAAACATAATGGTATAGATGAATGGGACAGCACTGTCAATCAACTTAATCTAATGACCATTTGTAGGATAGTACATTCAATATCAGCAACATGTAGATTCTGCTCAAACTTGTATAAAACATTCATCAGGATAGATCCCATTATTAGCATAAAACATCTTAACAAACACAAAATAACAAAAATTATTAAAAGTAAGTTTTCAGAAAACAATGGAAATGAAATGGACATTAAAAACATAAATACAGCTAGATAATACCAAAATAGTTGAAAGTTAACAACATACTTCTAAATAACACGTGGATCAAAGATGTTTCATTTTTTAAATGATGAAATGAATGAAAATAAAAAAATAAAAATAAAAATTGTGAGATCCAGTGAAAGGGGTACAGGAAAATTTATAGAATTAAATGTATAGAATACAAACAAAGAAGAGCTAAAATCAATAATCTAAGCTTCAATCTTATGAAAAAAAGTACTTGACTATTTCCCACAAAATAGAGATGACACAAATTACCATAATCAGCAATGAAAGAGGATCATTTTCTTAGTCCATTTTCATACTGCTATGAAGAAATATCCGAGACTGGGTAATTTATAAAGAAGAGGTTTAATGGACTGATGGTTCCACATGGTTGGGGAGGTCTCACAACCGTGGCAGAAATTGAAGGAGGAACAAAGGCACATCTTACATGGTGGCAGGCAAGAGAGCATGTGCAGGGGAAGTACCCTTTATAAAAACCATCAGATCTCATGAGACTTATTTGCTATCGCAAGAACAGCATGGGAAAAACCCACCCTCATGATTCAATTACTTCCTACACGGTCACTCCCATGACACATGGGATAATGGGAGCTACAATTCAAGATGATATTTGGGTGGGGACACAGCCAAACCATATCAATAATCTCTACTGATCTCAAGGACATTAAAAGAATAACAAGAAAATACTACTAACAACACACGTCAATAATTTAAATAATTTGGATGAAATAGATTACTTTCTTGAAAGGAAAATGTACAACTACCAAAACTCACACAAGAGAAATAGATAACCTGAGTAATTATATATTTGTATATTAAAAAATTGAAATAATATTGCCTTTCCAAAAAGAGTATTACCAAATCCAGATTATTTTACTTATAAATTATTCAAAATAGTTCAGTAAGAAATTGTTCCAAGTATTAAACTCTACCAGTAAACAGATGCAGAACAAACATTTTCTAACTAAATTTTTGAGACTAGAGTTACCCTACAATCAAAACCAAATAAATACAATGAAAGAAAACTACAGACTAATACCTCTCATAAACATAAGTGCAAAAGTCCTTACAAAATATTTATAAAAGTGAATCCAACAATGTATAAAAACATTGTGCACCAACCACAAACAAGTGAAATTTATATTCTAGGTATGCAAGGATAGTTCCACATTCAAAAAATTAATCAATGTAATCAGTTATATCAACAGACTAAAGAAGGAAAATAAGATGATCATATTAATTAGTACAGTAAAAGAATAAAATAATCCAAAACTAATTAATGATAAAAACTCCCAACAACTTGAAGTAGAACGAAACATTTTCAATTTGCAAACAGATAAGCAAAACAAAATGAGGAAAGCACCATTTATAAAATAATTTAAAAAACCTAAACAACTACAACTTACCTTATACTTATTGTTGACAAATTGGAGGGGTTTTCACTAAAATTGAGTGTTAGGCAAGAAAGAAATAATATTACCTTTGTTTGCAGATGACATGCTGGTCCATGTAGAAAATCCCAAATAAAATGACAGAAACTCCTGGAAAAAAAAAAACAGGTATATGAAGGTTGCAAAATACAAGGTTAATATACAACAGTCAATAGTTGAAGTGAAGTCTGTTATCCCACTCAGGAATCTAAGCTACACTTAAGACTTGCTGGAGAGAAAACATATGTGATACAGAATTTATAGGTTAACTTGAAAATCCTCTGTGCCTTCTTTCTTATTGCTCTTACATTGAATTTTCCAAGAAGGAAAGGCCTCCCATAATACATTTTAGACAAGCCATCAAAAAAATAGCATGAGACTATAACTCTGAGAATGTAAAAAAGGGAAGATATTTAACTCTTCCTAAATAAAAGAGAAGACAAATCTTTATAACAGGACAAACCGGTGTCCATGTTTCAATGGAAATAACTTGTTACTGTAAATCTATAACATATTCCTTGTTATCTGCAAAACAACTACCATTTTCAGGGCAATAAATGTATATAGCTCGAATTGTAGAAAAAATGCAGAAATTAACAAACTATGTATTTAAGTACCATTGCAATGACAAAAAAGCAAATACATAGAGATAAACCTAACAAAATATGTGAAATATTTGAAAGCTGAATACTAGTAAACATTGATAAGAGAAATAACAGTTTATCAATAAATATTCATGGATTGGAAAATACATTACTGTTAAAGTGTTGATTCTACCCAAAGTGATCTACAGATTCAATGTATTTCTAAAGTCCCCACAGGTTTTCTTTGTAGAAGTTGACTTTCTGATGTCAAAATTATAAAGTGCAGTAAATAAATATAAAGACGAAAACAAACTTGGAACACCAGATTAAAACTGCAGAACTTAAACTGCCTCCTGATATCAAGATTTTTATAAAGCCATGCTAACTAAGACAGTATGGTAGTGCCAAAAGGATGGGCAGGTTGACCCAATTTAAGAGAAGAGAGAGTCCAGAAATAAACTTACACAGGTAAAGTTAATTTATTTTGACAAAGATGCCAAGACAATTCAATGGATAAAGTCTAGAATAATAATTAAATGGTGCTGGAATAATTGAAAATTCACATGTAAAAAATAAAACAAATTATATTCACACCATAAACACAAACATTCAATGGATTATAGATCTAAATGCAAAATCTGATAACTATAAATCTTTCAGGAAAACGTATTTTACCCTTAATGTAGGCAGAGATTAAAACTACCTTTTTTTGTTGTTCAAAATATTTAACAAAATAAAAGGACTAAAGTACTTCAAGAAAATACTTGCAAATCACATATGTGATAAAGAGTTGGTCTACAGTATGGAAAGTACCCTCATAACTCAATAATAAGAAAAGAGAAAATACAGTTTAAAGTGGGCAAAAGATTTCAACAGACATTGCACCAAAGAAGAGACACAGATAATAACTAACACCATTGTCATTAAGCAAATGAAACTTAAATGACAAGATGCCACTACAAACCTAAAAGAAGGATTAAAATGTAAAGAAATTATAAGAAAAAAAGTCAAAACACCAGAAAACTGACAATGACAGCTTCTGAATATGTAGACAAACAGGAACTCTCCTGCCTTGTTGGTTGAAATGCAAAATGTACAGCCTTTTTGGAAAAGAACCTGGCAGTTAATCATCAAGTTAATCATACACTTAATATACAATCAAATAATCCCACTTGAAAGTATTTACCCAAGTGGAATGATAACCCATATTCACACAAAAACTGAACATAAATGTTTACAGACACTTTATTCATACCAAATATCAAAAATAATAAAATGTCCTTCAACTTGGGAATTGATAAAAAAATTGGTACCTTCTCCAGTGGAATACTACTCAACAGTAAAAAGAAACAGACCACAAAGACACACAAAATGTTGATGAATCTCAAGTGTATTCACAAAAGTCAGACACAAAAGCAAAACCATTAGAAGAAATGTCAGATCAGCAATTACCAGTGACTGAGGTTGGGATGACCGTTTAGTCTTGAAAAGGGACATAAGGGAACTCTTTGGCGGGAGGGGAGGATCAAATATTCTGAATGTCAATTATGGTGGTTATATGACTGTACTTATTGCTCAAAATTTGTAGAATCATACACTGAAAAAAGATAAATTTTCCTGTATATACATTTTATCTCAGCCATACTGACTTTTAAAAGGCTCATTGACTAGTTTAAAGCGTGCATGAAGGGGTCCTCTTTATTAGGACTGAAGCATCTAAGCACAGTCACCTTTGCCAGTGTTACTGCATTTGCTGCTCTCCTTGGCAGAAATGTATTCTCTACTCATCAGATGACATCAACTCAGTTTTGCTTGGTAAACTACTGTAGACATTTGAGATGCTGCCTGTTCTCCTGTGTCCCATTCGCTACAATATTTAATTTCTGCTTGGGGCAGGAGTATGGCATTGAATGTTGTGCTCATATTCAAATAGAATGCAAGCCTTTATTTTCAGTAATAGGAAATGAGTGTGTGATAGTTAATTTTAAGTGTCAACTGGACTAGATTAAGAAATACCTAGAGAACAGGTAGAGCTTTGTTTGGAAGTGTGTTTTTGAGAGTATTTCCTGAGGAGATTGATGCATGAGTGTGAGTGGACTAAGTACAGAAAGTTCACCCTCAATGTGAGTTTTCACCATTCAATAGGCTGGAGTCTCTGATAAAACACAGAATAGTGGAAAGGTGAATTGGTCTCTCTCTTGGAGCTTAGATACACTCTTCTTCTCCTGCCCCTGGAGATCAGAACTCTACAGTCTCTGACCTTTGGACTCCAGGACTTTCACCAGCACCCTCAACATTCCCACTGGGTTCTCAGGACTTTAGAGTTGTACTGAGCCATGCCGCTGGCATCCTAGGGTCTCCAGCTTGCAGATAGCCTGCCATGGGACTTAACCTTTGTAATAATGTGAGCCAATTCTGCCAATAAATCTCCTTTCATCTCTGTCTGTCTGTCTGTCTGTCTGTCTATCTATCTATCTATCATCTATCTATCATCATCATCTATCTGTTATCTATCTATCATCTATCTGTTATCTATCTATCTATCATCTATCTGTTATCTATCTATCATCTATCTGTTATCTATCTATCTATCTATCTATCTATCTATCTATCTATCTATCTATCGAATCTACCTACCTACCTACCATATTAGTCCGTCTCTCTGGAGAAACCTAATACAGACTGAAACTTTCAAAAAAGTGTTTAGTTTGCATTTCAAGTAAGGTCTCAACAGTCTAAGAATCAGTTTGTTAGGGTGGGCTAAAAGGAATCGGGGCTTTCCTAGTACCTAGGGATGCTCTTCAGGCTCCCTGCTGACTCTGGAGTGGAAAAACTTCCCCATTCATGTGGAAGGCCCTACTTCCTTCAATCCTAACTTTAGAAAGAGCAACTTTGTCCTTGTGTCATGTGTTGACAGCTTAAAAAACATACACTAATACATTAAAAATGTATTCAAGGGATGACATTTTATGTTATTTTATTTTAGCTTATTTGTATTTTCTGTTTTCCCCTATAGTGAACATATATTGCATTTGTAATAACAACAAAAATGAAACAGAGAAAGAATAATTTAGGATATATATTGTTCAAGTTTTCGTGATGATCTAAACACATAATGCTTTGCTTTGTTCTTTACTGGTAATGTTTAAAATTGATATGAAACAGGCCGGGCGCGGTGGCTCACGCCTGTAATCCCAGCACTTTGGAAGGCCGAGGCGGGCGGATCACAAGGTCAGGAGATCGAGACCACGGTGAAACCCCGTCTCTACTAAAAATACAAAAAATTAGCCGGGCGCGGTTGTGGGCGCCTGTAGTCCCAGCTACTCGGGAGGCTGAGGCAGGAGAATGGCGTGAACCCGGGAGGCGGAGCTTGCAGTGAGCCGAGATCGCGCCACTGCACTCCAGCCTGGGCGACAGAGCGAGACTCCGTCTCAAAAAAAAAAAAAAAAAAAAAAAAAAAAAAAAAAAAAATTGATATGAAACAATAAAATGTAGATTCAGGTAATTAAATGAAATAATATTTAGTATGTAAATAGGTTTATATTTTAATGATCAGAAGCTATTCCCCCATTCAAAGAGACAGAATGAAAAATAATGCAGATGCCTTTGCTGTATACCAATACTTTTTGTTTTAAAGCTATAAACACACCAACTCGTATAAAGAAAACACCAATGAAAGTTCAATCAGTACTGATGCAACATACTAAAAGCCACATAGTGAATTGGCTGCTTTTTACTAGACTTCAAAAAGCATTGTTCGAACCCCAGCAGAACATTCACTGTTAGTGTTAAGTGTTGTTCTCTTAATAACTGAGAAGTTGTGTTCTTCCATAAGTCCACTTCATTAGTATTGGCACATTTTTATTGGTTTCTAAACACTGATTAGAAACTGCAGCTCCTACTTGTGTGACATTATTAGCCTTAACAAATTATAAAGACTGCTTGAAATCCTGAAATCCACTGAAACCTTTAGGAAGAGTGGGTGAAGGGAAGCCTTAAACCACCATAAACATGCATGTTGTGTTTGTTAATACTCCCCGAATAGGAACAATGAAGAACAAAGCTAATGCCGGTCTTCAGACTCCTGTTTCAGTTTAGAAAGGGATGAGTAATTATAACAACAACAACAACAATTAGTCTTTATTAATGCTACTATTATTGATTCTTAACTTGCAGGTTAAAGAGCCACGAATATCCCAGTATATTTTTTACCAAATTATGAGCAGCTTATGATAACGAGGGGCAAGACACCACTTCCACCCACCAATGGGCCACTCTGGATAGAAAAGGAAGGCTGCTTGTATGGCTTTACCTTCTTTTCTTTCTTTCTTTCTCTTTTTTTTTTTTGAGACAGAGTTTTACTCTTGTTGCCCGGGCTGGAGTACAATGGCGCAATCTCAGCTCATTGCAACGTCCACCTCCTGGGATCAAGCGATTCTTCTGCCTCAGCCTCTCAAGTAGCTGAGATTACAGTCATGCGCCACCACGCCTGGACAATTTTTTGTATTTTTAGTAGAGACAGGGTTTGTCCATGTTGGTCAGGCTGGTCTCAAACTCCCGACCTCATGATCCACCCATCTCGGCCTCCCAAAGTGCTGGGATTACGGGTGTGAGCCACCGCGCCCAGCTGCTTATGCCTTTACTTTCTAAAAAAAAAAAAAAAAAAAGATTTCATTTCTGTCATCTATGACTCATATCATCTCTATTAAATACCTATTATTATAACCATTTCATATCAAAGGCATTCATTCACTCATGGAAGCATTTCAAGGGCAGGAATTCTTGTCTATTTGTTGCTCTGTTTTATCTTGAAACTCTAGAGCTGTCTATGGAACATGGTTGGCACTCAATAAATGTATGCTGAGTGAGGGAACTTGCCTGCCAAGTATCTATGTGATTTACCCAAGATCTCACAGTTATTAACTCATGTGGCAAGAAGCCAAACCAGTTATTTTTAAATTTAAATTTTGAATCCTTTCTATTACAAAATAAAGCATTATATTCATAAAGAGAATAATTCATATGGAGACTAATTATATACCCCTGGATTTGAGAGGAATACCATTTCCAAATTCAGAAAAAAAAAAAAAAACAAACCAGAAAATATTTAAAAATATATGGGCTTATATGACAACATTCATTCACAGGACACTATAAACAATGTTAAAATTTATATGGATGGGAAACTATTGTTTATTACATAAAAGATGAGCAAAAGGCTCATCGCTGTGATTTGTACAAACCTTAGGTAGTAGAAAGGAATAATGTCAACAGTTTGATTAAAAAATTAATAGAAGATGCAAATAGGAATCCACCAAAAAGTAAATTGCCATATGAAATAATTATTTCTATAAGCATATGAAATAATTATTCATGTTATGAATTTTTTAAATGAAAATTTAAGCCACAACGAAATATCAATTTTATGTTCAACATGAGCATAGTAACAACCACAAATAAACAAATAATGGAATCCACTGTTAAAGATGATTTAGATACAAAATTGAGAGTAAATGAGTTGCTTATATAATCTTGAATTATCAATTATCATTTTAAAAATTATAAATTACATTTGCCTCTGTCTTCCATTATTGATTTTCTATTGTACAGAAAAATATATTAAAATAAATTTGTTTAAGAACATTAAAACCAAGATAGAATTTCTATCATTTATTTTAAAATTATGACATTTAAACTGCTATTATATAAAACTGTTGATAGAGAATTTCACATTAAAAATTTTTAATTATTAAAATAATGTAAGCTGTTCCAATTGTACTGTACTTAAATTTTTACTTGTATGATACTGGACAAATTAAGGAGCAATATCAAGTATTTAACTTTAGTTACTCCAGTTGGTGAAGGGACATGTTAAATAAGTGAGAATAAAGAACTTTTTCATATATATTTTGACGGTTTTGATAAGTATGTATAATACACATAATTTAAATTGGCTATCCTTTTATTTCTTCCTATTATCCAGACATTTCATGTGCTCTGTTTATTCTTTAAACTTTATTCAATCAAGAATTATTAGCCAAATATTTCAGAGTGGAAAATGTTAATTACATGATCTTAAAGATATCAAATAATGTTTTTCAAGACTATAGATAAAGAAAGAGTATATAATCACATCCAATTCTACCTCCTACAAAGTTAATTTTAACAGCTATAGCCTATTGTGGTATTAAAACGTACTAGCAATCAGTTCTGAGTAATGTCGCTCAGATGTGGTAAGAGTTTCCAGTTCCGGTTAAGGAATTCAGGTTTCAGTTAAGATGAAGTAAATACCCTCCACTCAATCCTTTCCACCGATTACAAGTAAAAACCCTGGAGAGAATGCATAAGGCAGCTCTCTGAATTCATTGAAAAGTAAATAATAGCTGATCGATTTGTCAAGTAAATCAAAATTCGAATATGACAGGTAAGCCTCTTTTATCTTTGTTTTTTTACTTCTCATCTCTTCCAAATTAGACTCAGCATAACCCAAATCTGAAAAACTTGATTTTTTAATTTATGTGGAGAGAGCAAAATACTTGAACAGCCAAACAATTTTTTAATTGATACATAATTACTGTATATATTTATAGGGTACATGTGTTAATCAGAGCACTCATATTAGCTAATTTCAACTTTTACTATAAAATTACAGTAATCATAACATCATAGTATTGATGAAGGAATAGATACACAGATCAATGAAGATCAATGTAAATAAATAAAACATCCAAAAATGGATCCACCTAAACATGGCCAACTGACATTTGAAAAATGTGTAAAGAAGATTCAATGGCCTAAAATATTTCTTTTTTCAGTAAATAGTACTGGAAATGATGGACATCAGATGAAAAACAATGAACCTGGAGCTATTTCTCACACTTCATACACAAAGTTAACTCAAGTAGGTAATAGACTTAAATACAAAATGTAAAACTATAAAATACAAAAATAAATAGGAGATGATCTTCGTGATGTTGCCTTAGGAAAATAATTCTTCAGTATGTCATAAACATGGTCTATAAAAGAAATAAATCTATAACTTTTACTTAGGCACATTTAAAAAGTTTGTGTTGTGTCAGACATTGTAATATAATAAAAAGTCAAGCTATACTTGGAATAAAATATGTGCAAATCATAGAGATTTTAAAGAACTTGTGTCCAAATACACACACACACACACACACACATATATATATATATATTTCTAATCATAAAAATGAGAGAACACAAGATTCAATCTAAAAAAGAACTGGTGAAGGTTTTCTTTTAAGACATTTTACAATCCCATCAACAGTGTAAAAGTGTTCCTGTTTCTCAACATCCTCTCCAGCACCTGTCGTTTCCTGACTTTTTAATGATTGCCATTCTATCTTGTGTGAGATGGTATCTCATTGTGATTTTGATTTGCATTTCTCTGATGGCCAGTGTGATGAGCATTTTTTCTAGCTCAACCATTGTGGAAGACAGTGTGGTGATTCCTCAAGGATCTAGAACTAGAAATACTATTTGACCCAGCAATCCCCTTTACTGGATATATACCCAAAGGATTATAAATCATGCTGCTATAAAGACACATGCACATGTATGTTTATTGCAGGACTATTCACAATAGCAAAGACTTGGAACCAACCCAAATGTCCATCAATGATAGACCGGATTAAGAAAATGTGGCACATATACACAATGGAATACTATGCAGCCATAAAAAAGGATGAGTTCATGTCCTTTCTAGGGACATGGATGAAGCTGGAAACCATCATTTTGAGCAAACTATCACAAGGACAGAAAACCAAACAACTCATGTTCTCACTCATAGGTGGAAATTGAACAATGAGATCACTTGGACACAGGAAGGGGAACATCACACACTGAGGCCTGTTGTGGGGTGGCGGGTGAGGGGAGGGATAGCATAAGGAGAGACACCTAATGTAAATGACAAGTTAATGGCTGCAGCACACCAACATGACACATGTATACATATGTAACAAACCTGCATGTTGTACACACTTACGCTAGAACTTAAAGTATAATAATTTTTTAAAAAGCACACAGCTAATTAAAATTCCCAGGTGATCCTTAGGTCTCATATGTGTTTCAGCTTATTCTCCTTCCAAATCTTTTGCAGAGATACAAAAATAAAACAGAAGGGATTGACTTGTATATCACCATGACCTTTCTGTCTACATACTGATGAAGATAATGAGCAGTGAAACAGAAAGCGTAGGCAGAAGAAGGGAAAAGAAAGGCTCAAGATGATCTGGTAGCATGTTAGGCTTAGCATAATCATAAAATTGACTGCATTTGAATAATCTCTTTCCAAATTAAATGAGGATTAAGTGTCCAAATTTTATTTTGGAAAAAACTAAACATCCCCGTCTAGCCCCAAAATATGTAATCCCTACCATTCCAAAACTGCCTGATTATCTTACACTAAGTTATTCCATTAGCAATGAAGTTTCCATTGCCTTTGGGCAAGAAGGCAGAGAAGATTAGAGAATGTGGTCTGGTGCTTATATACAATGCAGCTAAGACTTTGCCTCTTGAGTACACAGTGGGAAAGAGTACTGCAACAGACTGTTGTCTCTAAACTGGCTTATACTCAGATAACACCAAGTCATAGAAACAGGAAAAGAAATGTACTAGACATGTATGGGAAATGTACTAGACATTCCCCATCAAAAGTAAATGTAAAATCTGGGTTTGTTGTCAATCAGAGACAGAGATTCTGAAATAAAGAGAAGGATAAAAATAAAGAAAAAAAACCACATTTCACATAACCAAGATAAATCAATGACAAATCAGCCATGAAAATATGCTAAATGTAATTTGTCATTAGGGAAATAATTAATACTAAAATTAAATGTCGTGAGACATCTATTGGAAGGTTTAAAATATCTTGAAAATACATGTACTGGCAGTGTACTTAGTTCTGCAGTTTATTAGGAATGTATTTTTAGTTAGGGTATAAGTTACTGGTCCAAGAAATATTTGGGAAAGTGATCCATCATCAACTATTGAAATTATCACACTTTCCTCACTGCACTGCAATGTCAACTTTGTCATAAATAATCTAATGGAATATGTGTGCTTCTGGACTCTTACTGTGTATTCATCTCTTAGTCTGTCTTCCTGCCAAATCTGCCCAATAGATATTAATATTGATAGAGTCCAAGAGCATAGTATAAATGTTTCCATTTTATTCTAGCAAATTGCCATGGCTACTGTTGAATGTAAGTTTTTCCTTACTTATTTAGAATTTTTTTTTTAACTGTGATCTTATCTCCCAAAGAACTCCTAGGATTTTGCCTGAGATTGTTTGGACCTATAGATTAACTTGGGGGATAATCTATTATAACTAATATATAACTATTAGTTACATCTTTAAAATATTTAGTCTGTCAACCTTTGAATATATATTTTCTTCCATTAAGTTAGATCTCCTTTAATATCTTTCACAAATGTTGTGTGATTTTTTTTAACATAGAGGTTTTGTACATCTTTTGTTAAATTCATGCCCAAGTCTTTGATATTAATGAATTCTATTTGTGAGATACTGGTTTTTTAAAATCTGTTTCCCATTAGCATATAGAAATACACTTAAATTTTGTATATTGACCTCGTCCTTAGAAAAATGGCTGAATTTATTATTTCTAAAACTTTGTCCGTAGTTACTTTTGAGTTTTCTACATAGGCAACGATGACATCCATGAGTAATGAAAGTTTTGATTCTCTTCCAGTTGTTATTATCCCTTCATTTCTTTCCATGCCTTGTACTGGCCAGAATCTCTGGTCTGATGATAAATGAAAAAGGTACAGTAAGAACCCTTCATTCTATAACTATTTAATGAAATAATTTCACTTTTAAGTATCTATAAAGTGGAGTCAAAATTTCTCAAAAGAAGGGGAAAAGCTAAAAAGTGATGAAATTTAAGTTCTTAAACACTCAAAATTTATTTCTTTTAGCCTATTATTTACTTACCTTAAATATAATCATGCATGCATATTATAATAATTGCAGCTAATGTAAAACTGTATTTATTATTAAAATGTTAGATAAATATGGATCACTTTTAAGAAAGAACATTAATTTAAAGAAATAAAATATGTTTGTTCCTTCTCAAGTTGACTATGCTCAGTTTATTGTTTTTAGCAGCTGCATTCTAGCTATTAGCAAGCACAATTGAGTTTAGTGACAGCGCAAATCCAGAATGTCGTTTACATACAATAGAAGTGAGATATTCCGAAACTTAAATCCCAGAGTGTGCAGAAATGAAAAAGAAAGCTTGATGAATAATTCCACTCTATTTAAGAATGATTCGGCCGGGCGCGGTGGCTCAAGCCTGTAATCCCAGCACTTTGGGAGGCCGAGACGGGCGGATCACGAGGTCAGGAGATCGAGACCATCCTGGCTAACACGGTGAAACCCCGTCTCTACTAAAAATACAAAAAACTAGCCGGGCGAGGTGGCGGGCGCCTGTAGTCCCAGCTACTCAGGAGGCTGAGGCAGGAGAATGGTGCAAACCCGGGAGGCGGAGCTTGCAGTGAGCTGAGATCCGGCCACTGCACTCCAGCCCGGGCTACAGAGCAAGACTCCGTCTCAAAAAAAAAAAAAAAAAAAAAAAAAAAGAATGATTCAACATCTACAAACAGAAAAAAAAATCGATCGCTCTGTCTCCAAATTATGTCACTGGTGAAGAATAAACCTAATTCTCAGAGCATGATACAGAGAAGAAAAATTTCATTGTTTAGAGAGCGTATCAGCTACTTTGACTTCCAGAGAATTAAAACAAAGACCACACACTGATATGCAGCTCTCACGCAATTTCAGATCATAATTTATTTCTACATAGTCAAACTCAGAAATGTCCCCGTCCCAACAGCTGATAATTGACTTCATCTTTATAAGCACTTTATGTATGTAAATTATATACTGTGTATATAAACTACAGACACAAAATATCTGCACTTATTTGCATCTATCATTTATTTCGGAGCCCACAAATAAGTGATAGATAATTTGTGGATATATGCACAGGACATATATCCACAAACTATTTTGTAAGTATACTATAGAGGTTTCAGAATGCCAGTATGCAGATGTTTTCCTAATGTATTTCACAACTATTAAATTTTAATTTGATGAAGAGTTATATACAAGTGAAAGAATAGAATTGTGACATGGAAATCAGTTCCTCACAAAAATGGAATCTGATCACTGGTGTTAAATTTTGAAGTATAATCTGACGATTAAACTCAAAACAATATTGTAACATTTGTCATTTTAGCATTTAATAGACTCCTTTTTCCCTACTATATTTGGTTTCTACTCCTGCCGTAACAACCTAAGATTATGTGGCTTAAACAGCCCGAATAGTCATAAGTGCTATTCGGGTCTCACCAGATTATTATAATCAAGGTGTTGCCAGGGCTGCATACTTTTTCAAAAAAATTAATTTTTGTGGATACATAATAGGTGTATATATTTATGGGGTACATGAGATGTTTTGAAACAGGCATGCATTGTGAAATTATCACATCATGGAAAATGGGGTATCCACCCCCTCAGGCATTTATCCTTTGTTTTACAAACAATCTCATTACACTCTTTTAGTTATTTTAAAATGTACAATTAAATTAGTATTGACTGCAGTTACCCTGTTGTGCTATCCGATAGTAGGTCTTATTCATTCTTTCTATATTTTATACCCATTCACCATCCCCACTGCCTCGCATCCCCCCACTACCCTTCCCAGCCTCTGGTAACCATCCTTCTGCTCTCTATGTCCATGAGTCCAATTTTTTGGTTTTTAGATTCCACAAATAAGTGAAGTGAGAACATGTGATGTTTGTCTTTCTGTGCCTGGCTTATTTCACTTAACATAATGACTTCCAGTTCCATCCATGTTGCAAAGGACAGAATCTCATTTTCCTTATGGCTGAATAGTACTCCATTCTGTATACGTACTCACATTTTCCTTATTCATTCATCTGTTGATGGATACTTCGGTTATTTCCAGATCTCTGCTATTGCGAACAGTGCCACAACAAACATCGGAGCACCACTAGCTCTTCGATATATTAATTTCTTTTCTTTGAGGTATATATCCAGGAGTGGCATTGCTGGATCATATGGTAGCTCAATTTTTAGTTTTTTGAGGAACCTCCAAACTGTTCTCCATATATAGTGATTTTACTAATTTGCATTCCAGTGAATGAGGGTTCCTTTTTCTCCACATCCTTGCCAGCATTTGTTTCGCTTGTCTTTTGGATATAAGCCATTGAAACTGAGGTGAGATGATATCTCACTGTAGTTTTGATTCTCATTTCATTTGATCAATGTTGAGCACCTTTTCATAGTCATGCTTGCCATCTGAATGTCTTCTTTTGAGAAAAGTCTATTCACATCTTTTGCCTATTTTTGATTGAATTATTATATATTTGTTTCCTATAGAGTTATTTGAGCTCCTTGTATATTCTGGTTCTTAATCCCTTGTCAGATGAGTAGTTTGTAAATATTTTCTCCCATTCTGTGAGTTCTCTCTTTACTTCGTTGATTGTTTCCTTTGCTGTGCAGAAGTTTTTTAACTTGATGTGATCTCATTTGTCCATTTTTGCTTTGGTTGCCTATGTTTGCAAGGTATTGCTCAAGAAATTTTTGCCCAGAATCATGTCTTGCAGATTTTCCCTAATGTTTACTTGTAGTAGTTGCATAGTTTGAGGTCTTGGATTTAAGTCTTTAATTCGTTTTTTGTTCGTTCGTTTGTTTGTTTGTTTTAATACTTTAAGTTCTAGGGTACATTACCACAACATGCCGGTTTGTTACATTTGTATACATGTGCCATGTTGGTGTGCTGCACCCATTAACTCGTCATTTACATTAGGTATATCTCCTAATGCTATCCCTCCCCGCTCCCCCCTCTCCACAATAGGCCCCGGTGTGTGATGTTCCCCTTCCTGTGTCCAAGAGATCTCATTGTTCAATTCCCACCTATGAGTGAGAACATGCGGTGGTTTTCTGTTCTTGCGATAGTTTGCTGAGAATGATGGTTTCCAACTGCATCCATGTCCCTACAAAGGACACGAACTCATCCTTTTTTGTGGCTGCATAGTATTCCATGGTGTATATGTGCCACATTTTCTTAATTCAGTCTATGATTGATGGACATTTGGGTTGATTCCAAGTCTTTGCTATTGTGAATAGTGCCACAATAAACATATGTGTGCATGTGTCTTTATAGCAGCATGATTTATAATCCTTTGGGTATATACCCAGTAATGGGATGGCTGGGTCAAATGGTATTTCTAGTTCTAGATCCTTGAGGAATCGCCACACTGTTTTCCACAATGGTTGAACTAGTTTACAGTCCCACCAACAGTGTAAAAGTGTTCCTATTTCTCCACACCCTCTCCAGCACCTGTTGTTTCCTGACTTTTTAATAATACCATTCTAACTGGTGTGAGATGGTATCTCATTGTGGTTTTGATTTGCATTTTTTTTGTTTGTGGCAAAAGAGAGGGATCTAGATTCATTCCTCTGCATATGGAGATCTATTTTTTTTCCAGCACCATTTATTGAAGATACTGTCCTTTCTCCAGTGTATGTGTTTGACACGTTTGTCAAAAATGAGTTCGTTGTACATGTGTGGATTTATTTCTGGGTTCTCTATTCTGTCCCATTGGTCTATGTGTCTGTTTTTATGCCAGTACCATGCTGCTTTGGTTATTACAGCTCTGTAGTATAATTTGGAGTCAGGTAATATGATTCCTCCAGTTTTGTTATTTTTGTTTAGGATAGCTTTGATTATATGGGTCTTTGTGATTCCGTATAAAGTTTAGAAGTTTTTTTCTATTTCTGTGAAGAATGTCATTGGTATTTTGGTAAAGATTGAATTGAATCTATAGACTACTTTTATTGTACAAACATTTTAACAATATTGATTCTTCCAATCCACGAACATGATTATATTTTTCCATTTTTGTGGTGTCTCTTTAATTTATTTCATCAGTGTTTCATAGTTTTAATTATACAGAGGTTCCACTTTTTGGTTAAGTTACTTCCTAAGTATTTAATTTTTTTGTAGCTATAGTAGATGTCATTATTATTTTTACTTCTTTTTTAAATTGTTCACTATTGGCATATATAAATGCTACTGTTTGATGTTTGTGGATTTTCTATCCTGCCACTTTACTGAGTATATTTATCAGTTCCAATAATTTTTTGGTGGAATATCTACATTTTTCCAAATATAAGATCATATTATCTGCAAAGAAGGGTAATTTGATTTCTTTCCAATTTGGATATTCTTTATTTCTGTCTCTCGTCCAATTGCTCTAGCTAGGACTAGGACTGCATTCTTTCCTGGAAGCTCTAAGAGAGAATTTGATTCTAAGCTCATTTAGATTGTTGGCTAAACTCATTTATATATGGTTGTATGACCGAAGTCCCATTTCCTTGCTGGCTGTCAGCTGTGAGGTGGATCCAATCTTCTAGAGGCTGTCTGCATTCCTGGGTTCATGGTCACGTACCTCCATCTCCAAAGCCAGTAATCGTACGTTGAGTTCCTCTGACGCTAACCTGTCTCTGCTCCTTCCTCCATCTCATCTCTCTAATCACTCTTTTACCTTCATCTTCCACTTTTAGGGACTCATGTGATTAGATTGGGCCCTCAGGGATACTCTAGAATAATATTCCCAACTCTAATCATTAATCTTTATTACATCTGTGTGGGGAAAAGAAAGATCAGACTGCTACTGTGTCTATATAGAAAGAAGTAGACATAAGAGACTCCATTTTGTTCTGTATTTGAGATGCTGTTAATCTGTGACCCTACCCCCAACCCTGTCTTTGCAGGAGACATGTGCTGTGGTGACACAAGGTTTAACGGATTTTTGGCTGTGCAGGATGTGCTTTGTTAAACAAGTGCCTGAAGGCAATATGCTTGTGAAAAGTCATCACCATTCTCTTAATCTCAAGTACCCAGGGACACGTACACTGCGGGAGGTAGCAGAGACCTCTGCCTAGGAAAGCTAGGTATTGTCCAAGGTTTCTCCCCATGTGATAGTCTGAAATATGACCTTGTGGGAAGGGAAAGACCTGATCATCCCCCAGTCTGACACCCATGAAGGGTCTGTACTGAGGAGGATTCATATAAGAGGAAATAAGGCCTCTTAGCAGTTGAGATAGAGAAAAGCACCTGTCTCCTGCCTGTCCCTGGGCAATGGAACATCTCGGTGTAAAATCCGGTATGTTCTATTTACTAAGATGGGAGAAAACTGCCTTAGGGCGAAAGGTGGGACTTGCTAGGGCAGTACTGCTCTTTATGCACTAAAAAGATTTATGGAGATGTTTGCATATGCATATCAAGGCACAGTACTTTTCCTTAAACTTATTCATGTCACAGAGATCTTTATTCATATGTCTTACTGCTGACCTTCTCCCTAGGATGATCCTATTATCCTGCCACTTCCCTTTTTCTAAGATGGTAAAGATAATGATCAATAAATACCGAGGGAACTCAGAGACTGGGGCCGGCGCGGGTCCTCTGTATGCTGAGTGCGGGTCCCCTGGGCCCACTTTTTCTTTCTCTATACTTTGTGTCTCATTTCTTTTTTCAAGTCTCTCATTCCACCCTAAGGAGAGAGGCCCACAGGTGTGGAGGGGCAGGCCACCCCTTCAATCTGCAAAGTCCCTTTTGTTATGTAAGGTGACATATTCACAAATTCTGCAGAATGGGATGTGGGCATTTGTTGTTATCAACAACCAGTCACTGCTAACTGCTCCCCTTTTACTATAAAATAGTTGCTGAAATTATCTTAAGTGTTCTTTAATATATACTCTAGCAATTAGTGAAAACAGTTTATACTGTGAATATTACCCTGAATGAAATTATTATCTTCATCCACCAGTATTAGAGAATCACAGATGCAGCTGTGGGCTACTTCTGGTGGCTGCTTTCATTTGTCCTCACTTTCCCAGTGGGCCTGCTGGAGAGTATTTTCTGTGACTAATTTTCACACGAGGCAACAGAAAACTGATCCTGTGAGTCCAAATCAATTTGTATTATTGGTTTTTAACCATCACCATAACCTTCTGAAGAAAATAAATGTTTGATATTAGATGGACACTTTGCAATCTCTCAAGTAAAAACAACCACAATATGAGAAACATTTCACTCTTCATTCAAATTGCCTATCTCTCTATCCATCTGTTATTCATTTTTTTCTTCATTTGAAGATAATTAATAATCAACTATTACATTCAAGATGCTGTGTTAGGTTTAGTGAATAAATTAGACATGAGGTCTCTTCTTACAAAACGTACAGTGATGGTACATATTGCCTAGAACAGAGTAGGCACTCAATAAAGCTGATGAATTAATTACATTTCAACAGAAACTATGTTTATCCCTCTACGATATGAACAGAAATTATCAAGCAACTTTGTGCTATCCATATAGCCATTTCCATAGGAATAATGTTTAATAGCTGACTTACCCCAAATGATTGTAATATTCATCTGGCCCACCATGGAACACATTGAAAACATGTCATCCTAGTGGCCAATTATTATTTTAATTTTTTTATGTGACAATTCTACCTAAATCTGTTCTTTAAAGAATGAGTAATGAGCAGCTATCCACTTGCTTAAGCTCAAAACTTTAGTTCATTATTTTTTCCTATTCCCTCTTATTCCACAAATCCAATTCATCATCAAGTCTTGACAACTTTATCCCTCAAAATATATTTTAATGTTATTATATAGTCACTGGCAACATTTTTATCTAAGTCATTAACTTTCTTTTCCCCAGACCACTGGAATAGACTCAACTATTCCTCAATTTCTATGCAAAATTCACTTAACATACAACAATAATAATATGTTTGACATATGAATCAGTTCATGCCAATTTCCTACCTAAAATATTCTAGTTGCTACCCGGTGCAATTAAGAAACAAATACCAAAAAATTTACTATGGTTTACAGGCCACTTCACAATTTAGCCTGCCCAGTTTTCTGAAACTATGTAGTCACTTGCCTCTACTTCATTCTGCTGCAACCGGTGGCTTCTGTTCTATCCCTTGGGCTATTTCATGTATTGAAGTATTTTGTGTGTGTGTGTGTGTTTTCTCTACTAGAAGATTTCTTCTTCTTCTGTCTTTTTTTTTTCTTATTTGCTTCTTTTTCTCCTTCATATTTCTAGACAAAACCTCATAGGTTTTTGTGACCTGGGGTCACAGAAAACCACACAGAATGTTTATTTTAAAGAATTAGAAATTGGATGGAGAAAACATAATAAAAAGATAATTCAATTGAGTTTGAGAAAGAGAATCCCATGAGAAAAGGCCCATCCAAAAGAGTGAGAATAGCGTGCATATGCAGACATAACTGTGATTTCTAAACCTGGCAAGTAGCCAGATGGCAGTTCAATCAGCTGTCAGTTGTGTGAGCATCTCAAAATCAAGACGGTTGAAACAACAATCATTTATTTAATTCACATTTCTGTGGGTTGGAAATTTGGGCTGAGCATTGATAGATGGTTTTTCTGATCTGTACTAGGTTTGGCTGACCTTGGCTGGACTTACACATGTGTCAAGGTCAACCTCCTGTCATCTGGACGGGTTGGCTTAGGATGGTCTCTTTAGGACAGTTTCCCTCTCCTCTGTATTATGCCTCATCTCCCAGCTGGAGAGGTTGGGGCTTGTTAAGCAGTGACTCAGAAGGTTCAAAAGGAGCAGCAGATTATTCAAGGCCTCCTGAGGCCAAGGCATGAAACTGGCATGAGGTCACTTTCTGATGCATTCTGTTGCTCAAAGCAAGTCACAAGGCCTATCCAGAGGCAAGGAGTAAGAAAATGGCTTCTGTTTACTGATGGGAAGAACCGCAAAGTCACATTGTAACAAGCCATGGGTATAAGGAAGGAAATAACCAAGGCCATGTTTACGACTTATGACTGGAGTCAAAATTGGAAGAAGAAAAAAAAAAACAGAAATAAGAGGTTAGTTATCAAGCCCTCATAGGCTCTAATGTTAGTGTGTCTTGGTTAGAACTTTTCTGGTTTTAATTAAGAGCTTTGTATTGACTGGTGTAGGTCAAAATGATAATTTACTTAAATAGTATCTCACAGTTTCTGAGGACAAAATGTAACTGCTTTAATTCTGCTTCTTTTGTGGATTTTCACAGTCATAAATATGGTTGTTTAAGTGTGTACTCTGTTTTGTAATTTTTAGTGCATTTTCATGGATATAACCGGCTGGTTGGTAGTATAATTTTTAAAACACATACTCCCTATCATTGACTTAATAGATTTTAGGACTCAATCTAATATAACTGCCATAACTGTTTAAAGAAAATATTGTTAAAAAGAGTAGCCAGCTCTTTCGTGAAGACTTTACTTATTAGTTTTTATTTTATCTCTACTGATTGCTGGAACAAAAATTATTAAATTTTTCAAGTTGTGAATGTTGTAATTCCTCAGTGCTTATGTGCATATGAACATCTTCCTGCTCCTTTTAACTTGGATAATATTCTGGATAGGTAGAAAATGTTAAACATATCCATGTGTCTTTAAAACTTGAAAATTATATTTTACCATCTTCTGTTGTCTAGTGTTATGAGAAGTGAGGCCGGTCTCACTTTTCTCCACAGCTTCAAGGATTAAATGCGTTCTGCCTAGATGTGTAAGATAGTCTTTTATTTTTAGAAGGTTTTTTTTAAATATTAGGAACTCAGCTCTAATAAAAGCGTTATTCTAATAAACGAATAAAAAACACAGCTCTGTGTTCTTAATTTCGTATTACTTTTTCTCTATACACAGTAGCCATTCTTAGTTCATGATAAATTTTCATTGTGTTCTCCCCCATAGAAATAGTGGTTATACACAATCTTTGCCTAACCTAGATTTAATTTCTATATCACTTTATTTTTTATTCTATTGCACACTTGTATTTATTCATTTTTATGCATTTTTCTATTAACCGAAAATCATTGATACTACAAATCACCTCTCATAAAGTATTTTGCATTTATAAAATTATTTTACCCCTTTCCTGGTCTCTTTAATGCGCTCTGTTTTAATGCGTTTTTGTTTTTTTTTTTTTTGAGATGGAGTTTTGCTTTTATTGCCCAGGCTGGAGTGCAAGGGCACGATCTCGACTCACTGCAACCTCCGCCCCCTGGGTTCAAATGATTCTCCTGCCTCAACCACCCGAGTAGCTGGGATTACAGGGATGTGCCACCATGCCTGGCTAATTTTGTATTTTTAGTAGAGGCGGGTTTCTCCATGTTGGTTAGGCTGGTCTTGAACTCCTGATCTTAGGTGATCCACCTGCCTAGGCTTCCCAAAGTGCTGGGATTACAGGAGTTTTTTTTTTTTTTTTTTAACTTCCTAGTCTGACTCCTCTTCTTGTTCTCTATTTTCTACTTCCAGAATTTGACTTATCAAAAAAAAAAAAACTTAAGCAGTGTTAACATATACTTTTCCTACCCCTGTTCAAGAAACAAGAACCCAGGAAAATATTTCTAAAGATTCTTAAAACTCCTCATCCATTAACACGTAAAGAGCTTTTGTCTTTCAAACTCACCTGAGAAGATTAAACTAAGGAAACAGGAAACAAAATCCAAAATACAAGAGGATGATGCTAAGTTCTTGGTGTTCAAAGACGGCAAAGTAATATACTGCAGGGGTGGAGACAGAAGAAACCAAATAAAATATTTTTACAAACTACACAAAAGCCTGTCCTGCTTTCACGCATCGTCCTAGATGAGGGATGCCAGAGGATTCCTCTAGCGAACGGCTGCTCAGAATGTGGTCCACGCACCAGCAGCAGCAACATTATCTGGACATTGTTAGAAATTCTTGGGTCCTGTCTCATCCTATTGAATATGAATCTTTGAGACTGGAGCCAAATCTCTGTGCATGCACAAGCCCTCAGCTGGTTAGTCTGAATGCTAACATTGGAGAAGTAATCTTAGAGAATGTACATTGCACACCATCGAATTAAGATTAGTGCATTCATAGAAGAGATGTATATGGAACTCCTGTGAAATAGTTGCATTAAGTGGGAGGACTACCAGTAGGGTTGCTTCAGTCACCAGGGCTCATCTTGTATAGACATATACAGTGCAGTTGTCAAACAATAGCATGCTGATGCTAAAGGAGTAACTATGAAGATGTAGACCAAGTACTAAATACATCCAATGGTTTCCTGACTTCATTTGATAATTACATTTTTGAGTATGCCCACATTGAGGCTAGGTTGAACTGAACCTCAAGAAAAACTGACACTACATGTATTTCTATCTAGATATGCAACTGTAAATGTTTGGAGGCCAAGAAAAAAATTCCAATTTAAGAAAAAAAAGTTTAAATGTATTATTTATCACAACCAAATGCTTTTATGTAAAACCATACACACTACATACAAATCATTTTCATATTGCACATTTTCTGTTGAATGTGTTCCCCTTTGTTAAAACAGTTTTATCCAGTCTTACTATAAACTCAAGATTATGTGGTTTATCTTTTGACGATTATATTTTTATAGCTGAACACTCTTTAGTGGTACTTTTCAGATTTGATCAGGGCTCCGTTTAGAATGGCCTGCCTGTGTGAAGTTGTGGTGAGAATGGGCAAGAGGAGAAAGGGTTGGTTTTAAACCAAGCTACAAGTGTAGCCGGCTGCTCTCCAGGTCTCCTTAACTGCAGGCATGTTTTTTACAAATATCCTGGGAGCATTTCATTAGGGCTACCTATATATCCACATCTTTAGGGCTGCTGTCTAACGATACCCTAAACCAATATACTTTTATTCCTTTAATATCTCTAGACAGTTCATTCACACATCACTCTTTGAAAAGTGTCTGTCCTATTCTAAGCAATAGCTGTCTAATCCAAATATGTAGTCTAGTGGTTTTCAAACCTCATTTCTTCTCTCTCCAGGGTTTGGTTAAAGCGCCTCTGGGATGCTATTAGATAAAAGAAAGAGAACTAATGTTAGTCGTGGTCTCTTCCCTTAATTAAATTGGTATATTTCTGGTTCCATCTGTTATGAAAAATTGCATTTTTTCAAATATTCTGTTTATTAAATCTTCTGTGAATATTTAATAAGATTCTGTTTATTAAACAATTGAAGTTTGAATAATATTCATATAAGTCAGGGAAATATGTTAGCATGTGATATAATGTTCCTGGCAAACTTCAATAAAACACTTAACATTTGCTAGAGGTTCTCTGGAGGTAGCGTATTAACCAAACTTATTCCAGCAAAGGTTAATTTAAGTAACCTCAGCAGAGTGCTCTGGGACAGTCAGAGACCAGTGATGACTGTGTAATCACCCCCTTTAGGAAAAAGCTTAGACTTTCGTCAGTAACAAAAAATAGGTCATAAGAAGACTAGAAGCCTGGTAGGAACGAAGAATCATCCTTATTCTTTAACACATCATTTCTCATTTTCTATATTTTTCAAAGCATTTTCTCTAAGATATTAAAAAAGATACACTAGTTTATTTTTCCTTTCTGAGCAAATTTCACTGATAGATATATTTACATATATTTTATATATTAACTTTTGGAAACATATATACTAGAGACAGTAACTGCGATTTTAAATTCAATTGACCATCTTTTGAAATATACTTGTCTCAACTTTTATTGCTGATTTAATTTCTTTTTTCAATGTAGAATGTCTATATTTTTAATCTATAAAGTGATTAGAGCAGAACAATTCTTCATTAAACGATAATAGTAAAATACTGCTCTATAGGTAAAAACTAAAGCCACAAAGAAAGTCACCTATTAAATTGACAACCAGATGCTGGTAGTTAAAAAGAAATATTAGTTTCAAGACTTCACAACAGTTTAAGATAAATATGTTGTGCTCATGTTTATGATTCTATTGTCAAATGTGTACTGATATCTAGGAATACTATGCTGTCATAGATTAATGTTTAGCTATTTCACAGACATCGAAGTCCATCTCCAAGAGTTTTAGATTGCCAAGGATTGTTCTGTGCCTGATTAGTATTTTAAAAGACACAGTCACATGTGATAGCATGTGGATGTTCTGTTTTGTGTGGTGCACATAGTCCTGATGAAAGTGCTATTAAAGATCACATCATAGGGATTATGAAAAGCAACGATAGTGTGATGACTGCAGCAGTTGCTTAGACCTGGCAATATGAGTGGGAGAAAGCTTTTTCTCTATGTAACTATTGCTCTCATTCAAATATAGCTGGAGGCTCTTACACCTTGAATCACCTCAAAATAAATTTTAAACATAATGAGGAATAATAGAAAAGGGAGTTATTGAACTTATAATAATCAACTCAGAAATGCCTCAAGTAGACTTGTTTTAAATTACTTTTAAGGAATGTGAGACTATGAACTTCCTTAACAATATAAAATTTCCTAATCAATGAGTCAGTGCTTGAATACAGTAGCTATGTTGCCATACAATCAGATAAAAATACATATAACAATGTTCAGGGTGTGCGATGTAGCAGGCATGTTGCATATATATGAAAAACGAGAAGTATAAAGTATGTAATATGTTTTTATATGGAAACAAATCCTCTGCCTTCGAGGTATTCTTAAATATCCATATCACGTAGTTGTATCTCTTGAAAATTCAAAATTTTATTTTCCTTCAGATTATTCAGACATTTAATCTTCTTTAAATATAAGCGTAAGTTAAGAAATTATTCTACAATGTGTAAGTATAAACAACTACTGAGAAGACAAACACAGTATTTCATTGTGAACAGTTTCTCTAAATGGTCCCTGCCTTCTTGCTCTGATTGAAACTCGAATGTCCCCTGAGGATGCTGATTCTCCAGCAGGCTTCTCAGGGATGCCCGTGCTTTCCTCCCTCACTACTCATACACCTAGGCTTGAAAGCGAAGGATGTGAATTCTTTGTTCTGCATTGCTTTTTCTAGAACCTTCCCTCTCCGCCTTCAGCTTTGACTTTCATACCATGAGTCAATCTTTTCTTGTTGCCAGTAGCACTGACCGTGATTTACTCCTCCTTATTCCTTGAAATCTTATCTCTGTGCTCACTCTGTTTCTCTCCAACACAACTTTTAAATCCTTCATTACTTCAGTGTACACCTGTGTGGTCTTTCCAAATCCTGGAATCTGTGTTATTTGGCACCTTCAAACTCACCTGAGAAGATTAAACTGAGGAAATAGGAAACAGTCCTCCTTAACTGTCACTTTGAAGCCTGTACCTTATACCTCATCACTATTAATGTCAAAACAACTACAGTCCCAGCCACCAAAATCTTTTCCAAATAGTCCTAACGCATAAAAATCGAAAAATTGAAGATCTCGCAAGCTCTTACCCTCAAATTGATACACTTAGATTTGACATTTTTCTATTACTTATGGAAATAGTACTAGGAAAAATGTATAAGTGTACCAAAATTACACTCAATATTGATGCACTTATATTTGACATTTTTCCTATTACACTGAATAAATTGTGAGTAAATCTAGTGAAAATCAACCTCCCATTCATATATTCTGTTTCTGTCTCACATAGTCCAGGATAATTCTTAGCAATTATCTTTTCTCTCTTCCTCATCTTTAATATATCTTTCCCTTAAGCCAACAAACATCTTGTCAGGCCTCCCTAAATAATAATAAAAGTAATAACCATAACCTCAATCTCCACTTCTTTTTCCAACAATCATCAAATTGCTCTGCTTCCCTTTACTGAAAAACATCTCAAAATTAGTTTTGTCCACTGTTTCCAAATTATCTCTTGTGCCTCTCCTAAGGTCACCAGTGTCTTCCATATGTTCAGAACCTGTAGTCAGCCTTCAATCTTTATTTGCTTCACCTTTCAGCAGTGCTTTATGTCATTGATGATATTTTCATTTGTAATATTTTTAATCTCGGTATCCAACTGGTCGTATTTTCTGGGAACTCTGTATTATTTTCTTCTTCTGGTTATTGTACACAAGTGACTCCTAAATTGTTATTTTGGTCCTGCACTTCTCTGGATTCCCCGGACTATAATATCCAATTCCTACTTTACATTTCAATTTGAAGGTCAGATACACATCTCAAACCTAATGTGGGCCACCTCTTTGAGAACCTTCAATATTAGTGTCTTCTATATGATGCCACTGGCATTCGGGAAGCAACATGAACAGAATGGTGAGTGGGCATCTCAGGGTGAAGGATTATGGTCCTTAATCTCACCATTTTCAGCTGGATACTCACGCCTCTAATGATGGTTAGAATCTCTCAGTTCAGAGATTCTTTCTACCAGTTCTCTCTCTAAACTTTAGAACAAGGGCAGAAGGCAATCCCTAGAAGTTGGTAAAAGGCCGGAGATGTAGAGCTCTAACTCTGCCAAATAATGTGCCCCTGTTCCTCCATATTCAAGTCATGCCTCTTTACCTTCATTTTACAGAAGTGATAGTTGCCACCAGTTCCTGTGACTTTTGAGTTTTCTGCCATTTAAATACATTTGGTCCTAGTTTCCAAACTTTTTCGCTATATGAAAAAGTCATTAATGTCAAAACAACCACAAAGTCAACCAAACTTAAAAGTCAGCTAAAAAGTCATTTAGTATTAAGCCAAGTAAATGACCAGTTATTCATCTTCTACTCTATTTCCAGAAATCTGCTGCTGTTGATTTCTTTCTTTCTTCCCTGCCTTAATAATCTCCTTTCTTAAAACAGAAACAATGAAAACCAAAATAACTTTTACTAGGGTTCCCAGAAAGAAACAAAAATTAAATTGATTAATATGCATCCAGTCCACCATCTTAATCCAGAATTATGATGAGTTTCACATTTAGAAAGTTACTAAAAATGATACAACCACTTTAAGATAAAAAAAAAAAAATTCCTACTACAATGTATTTGCTGCAGTTCTCATATTAATTATTTCTTGAAAACATGTAATTAAACATTAATTTGGCTTGAAAACATTATGATGTAAAATATATTCTTAGTTAACTTAGGATATAGGTCTGTATTAAGTGAGCCATTCCATAGTACCATTATCAAACCTTTTCCAAATGAACTGATTGGCTGATCTAATTTATTTTATGATGAAATATTCCCCTTTATACAGTAGAGTTAAGATATTTACATCTAAAATACTTGCATACTTAGTATCAAAATAAATTTCAACCCATCAAGACATGTAATTAATACTTATTTTGTATCCAGCACATAATAACCAACATAACATTTATTTTGTTAAATTCAAGGATATAGTACTGACCAAAGCAGTCTGCATTCATGAGTTTGTAACTTAACTAGAAAGACGAGATGATAAACAAGTAGTTAAAAAGCATCAGAGTGCAAGTGTTGTGAAGGAGATAATATGGTGTGCTACATACAAACACATACACACACGGAGAATATACCTACATATTTGTGGAACATAGACAGGAGAATTCACTTTTACTAGAGGTTAGAAATGTTTCCCTGAGAAAGCTGGCATAGGGTGAGTCCTGAAGACAACAGTTCAATAGACAAGGAAATAGTAAAGAGTGAAGAAGAAGGAAGAGCATATGCAGAGAGCATAATGACAGACAGAATATGAGGAAATGAACTGGGAACCAATGAAGGAATTTAAAAAAATGTGTAAAAATGTCCCTATTCCTCAGTTATTCCTTTGTTCACTGCACAAAGAGTAGAGGGGTTGCAGTTTCTTCTTTAGTTTTTATTTTATTTTATTTTATTAATTAATTAATTAATTTTTAACTGACTACTGTGATTGGTTTCATCGTGATAAGATTTTCATTGAGTCCAGCCCTCTGCATGCAGAAGGAAACAGTTTGACTTCCCAAATCACTACCATAATTAAGCATTCTGCTAAAATCCGCTACAATCTTTTTCCACCCAGCATTTTTTAACTAAGATGATGAAGTTATAATCAACATATATACTCTCTACTTAAGTCAAAAAAAGTCTCCCCGGCTCTCTAAATCCCAACAGAGTATTTGCACTAAGAAGTAAAAGCCAAAATTATTTTTTAAGAAAGGACTTCCAATAACAGGTTACAATCCCCAAATCCAGAGAAAAATATTTAGCACCTTAGTAATACAAAGGTATATGAGTCCAACATTTTACTATGAAAACATGCTATGGGTTCATTGAATCTTGAATACAATTCTTCAATACATTGAAACAAAGTTCACATAATAAATATAAAACATATAATTATCCTCTGTCAGTGACATCTTAACAAATTAAAGACTAGTATGCTACTATAGTATATTTGGGTTTTCAAAAGAAATGCAATTCACTTACTTTTATGGTTCATGTAGGTCTAGGAAGAATGCACATGCTACCCCAATGGTTCTCAAACTATGATCCCATGATCATTAGCATCAGCATCATCTGGCACCTTGTTAGAGTGCAAATTCTCATATATCCTAAACTCTAGGGTCAGACACTCTGTAATCTGCGTACTAACCATCCTTTTGATGACTAAGAATACAAATACTTCTTGCATAAACAAGTTTCTAAGTAGCAATTCTGAATCAGCAAACACTTCTCAGTAGTAGTCATTTGCTAATGATCTTATATTCCATTTATAACTCATTTGTCTAAACTGGGATTATTTTCTTATGAGAGCAATAAAGAATGGTATGCTTTCCAAATTAGGTCAACATAATATTTTCCATTGGTATTAAATTTAAAATAATATGCATTTAATGAAAAATAATGGAAACTATGTTACAATAAAATTTGGATAATTTAATAATGTTAAGAATCAAGTATATTTTAATATTACAGATTGTAGCTCAAGGAGGGTCAAAGTTATTTAGATTATAATGGGGCAAATAAAAAATAGGCTAATTCTGAAAGACTTTATCAGTTGATAGCAATGGGTCTTTAGTAAATAGAATTTCTTTCCAAAGTCTATGCTTTAATTTGATCGATTCAGATAGATCCTTAGCATGTTTCATATACATAATCCTAATTTGGTAAACTTTGGCCCATATACGGATGAAAAGAGAAGGCAAAAATAAAATATTTTTGTGAGGCAAGATAAAGGATGGAGTGGGAACACAATGCTTTTTTTTAAAGTGAAAAGTTGACAAAAAGTATGATAAGATCAGGGGAAAAAAGAAAATGAAGGAGTAACCAATCATCTGAAAATGAAGAAAAGCGGTGGTTAAATCATTGCTTCAGACACTTGTCTGTGCTATCCCTTAGAAACTGTGGCTCTGGAAGAGCTCCTCTAATGAGTAACTTGCAGAGCAGAAAATGAGGTGAGAGGGAATGTGAAGAAAATCACCTGTTTGGCTGGACTGAGCAAAAGCGAAGACAGTTGAACGGACTAATTTATATGTATGAGATCCTTTGAATCTGGATGTTCTTAACTCTGACTGCACCTATATTTAGTAGACATGTCAGAGGATAAGCATCTTCTTATGCTAAGAAGTCATTTTTACTTCTTTAAGGTGATTATACCCCAGTTCAGCTATGGATAAATTACATTACACTTAGTTGATGACCTGAAGAATTGGATGACGTCTAAAAGTGAAAAAACTTGACATAAGTGTAAATTATAGATAACTGGTCATCCTAAATTGCTTATTCTGCTTTTAGGGACAAAACCTGCTCTTTAGAGAGACAGCAGCAAATGGGTTTGTTGTGGTTGGTTTCTATCATATACTGATGTTGCCTATGATTGCTTTACAAGAATTTTAAATTCCATAATGCCATAATTTTCAAATTATTAACCAAAAGCTGACTAAATTTAAAATAAATTATTGACATAACCTCACCCATATCTACCTATTTAGGGACACTCTGTATAATTACTGGGCAGCTTTCTCTGCCCACAGCCTGTGTTTAGTATTGTCTCATTCAGGCTCCAAGATGGAGCTTTCCTCTCCCCTACTACACACAATAGTCCCAGAATACTTTATCCCTTGGGTAGCTGTTTTCTAATTAAAATTTACCTGTCATGAAATTAATTTATTCAGTTTGTAAAATATTAGTGAGTGTGTATTTTCTAGTCTGGTAATCAATGATAAATGCAATAAAATTCTAAATTCTAAATTCTAAATTCTACCTTTTGGGATATAATAGTTGATATTGTTTGGCTGTGTTCCCACCCAAATCTCATTTTGAATTGTAGTTTCCACAATCCCCACGTGTCGTAGAAGGGAGTCAGTGGGAGGTAATTGAATCATGGTGGTGGTTACCTCCATGTTGTTCTTCTGACAGTGAGTGAATTCTCACCAGATCTGATGGTTTCATAAGGGGCTTTACTCTCACTTCACTCTGTACTTCTCCTTACTGCTGCCATGTGAGGAAGAATGTGTTTGCTTCCTCTTCTGCCATGATTAAGTTTCCTGAGGCTACCCCAGCCATGTGGAACTGTGAGTCAATTAAATCTCTTTCTTTATAAATTACCGAGTCTCATGTATGTCTTTATTAGCAGTGTGAGAACAGACTACTACAATATTCTAAATAATTTCCAAAATATGTCAAGATCTATCTAAAGGTAATAACAAGCTTTTGAAAGAATTTCTAATTGCAAAGTATGAAATAAGATCAACAAAATTATAATGAAACTAGAATATATATATATATATGTATAAATGTGGAGAAGCAAAAAGAATAATTTTAAAGTATAAGATGGAAGAGGAATGCAATATCCTTTTTTTCCTGAGGTTGAAGAGAAACATCACATTCTGTGAAAGACAGAGATAAATTAGCAAGTGAGAACCCTAAAGAAGCACATTCATTTGACATCTTAAGCATTAAATGGAAGGCAGGACAGGTTAAATGGTTTTAAGAAATTCTCCTTAATGGAAGCTTATTTTCTAAAGACTTTATCTAAAGTGGAGTTAAGCAAATGATCAAGGAGTCTAGCTCTTTTTATCCATAGCAGCAAACAGCTCCTCCGTGCTTAATAAGTGAGTATGTGACAGCTATGGCAGGAGCTCATTATGGCTACTTGCTTCTAGAAACTTCAATTATTACTGTCACTGTACTTTATATTCAAAAGGACATTTTGATTCATGTTGCTCTAAAAGGTTTTTTCCCCGACTATGGAAATGTGTTTAGTAGATAATTTTATTTTGTTTCCAATGAAAGGCATTAGCTTTGAAATGTACAGATAAATACTGCAAAATGCCAATATGATTAAATACATGGGAAACAAAATTGCTTTTGCGAAATTATTTTTTGCTAAGGTTATATATTTAATTCACTTCTCTCTCTCTAAAATAATGTCCCGAGTAGCTAATATGTGGAAGGCAAATTTATTATTTTTAGGTATTATGGAAGGATAAAAGAATAACAATATAATATTCCTGCCCTAAAAGTGTTTATATTCATAAAAGAGATAAGTCTAGTACCCAAATATGTGTACTATGAGGTGAAATTTAATGTGTGTGGTATAGAATACATAAGGTTCCTGTGATCTCACAAACCAACCACTCCCTAAAGTAGCACCACAACATAAGGGTGTGGCAGAGTATATGTAAAAGAGAAAAAGCAAAAATACGAATTTTAATACTGTTGGTTACGCTCAAAGAACAAATGTGTTTCTGGTCTCTTCCCCTGTTGTATATAATTGGGCCAGGTGAGACACCATGGATTTATCTTGCTCTTTTAACAAATGCACAAGAGTAAAAGAAAAGCAAATCCCTTTTTGAGCTGTGGTTCTCAAACATCAGTGTCCATCACAAACACCTGAAACGTTTTTAAAAACACAGATAGATTGGTAGGCATGGTAACTTGCATTTCTAGCAAAGGTCGAAAACGGATACTGATATTCCTGGTTCAGGGACCAGACTTAGAGAACCATTCCTGTAAAGTGTCACTGTGGAATTACCCTCTGAATCATGTTGCATCCAATTCAATTTTAAAAAGAGAGAAAAGGAGAATATGCCCTTGTAAACTTCAAGCCCAGATACAGTCTGCCAAAGTAGATACTCTATATTCTCTTCCTGTGCTTCACAAATGTCAAACATGCTATTTTCATGCCTTCTACCCACATTAGAAATTTGACCGTAAAATTAAAGGTGGTTTATATGTATGTCTGGGTTGGGATTTGGATATTAGAAATAAAGAGCTCTAATAGCAATGAGCCTTCTATGAAGTTTAGAATATGTTTACAACTGTATACTACCAAGGTGAAGCAGCCTGAAAACTATGTATAGAACCAAGCAGATCTAAATTTAGTTGTGATCTATTCCACTAAACTGGCTAGATTACCTAGGGCACATGAGATTTTTATATTTTTAAGTTTATTATAGTCTAATGGATTAAATAGTATCCTCTTGTGAATGTGACATTTGGAAATAGTCTTTGCAGACTTAATTACATTAAGATAAAATCATATGGATTAGGGTCCAACCTAAATCCAGTAAAACTGATGTCCTCATAAGAAGACAACATGAAGACAAAGGGACACAGACACAGTGAAGACAGCTATGTGGCAATGGAGGTAGAGACCGGAGAGAGGCAACTACAAGTCAGACAGTGCCAAGGATCGCAGGCACCTACCAGAAGCCAGGAGGAAGTATGGAAATGATCCTCCCTCAGAGCCTCCAGAAGGAACACACGCTGAAGGCACCTGAATTTCTGTGTAGGGTAACTTTTTTTTCCCCCCTTGACCCATCTGAAATGATTCCACACAAATCTATAATTCCAGCAAAATGAAATATTTTCCCTATATAAAATGTCATTCTCTATCAATTCATACCTGGTCATTCAAAATGCAAGTGATTTTTTCTGTGTGGGGGATGGGGGGAGTGACATTCTTTAATTGTGAAATAGCACATATTTTTAATGCTATATTTTACTGTTTTAAACTCAAGTGGAATAGCTTGCAGGGCCCCCTTCCCCCTCCCAAGAGTGATTTCGCTCATTCCCTATTCATTTGTGGGTGATTTAACATTGTTATGAGAGAACAGAGGATAAAGGTCTGCCTTTGAAAAAGGACATCTATTTATTGCCACCTTTTATAGGAGTACTTTCAAGGCTCCTCAGAAATGCATGTGGCAATTTTATTCAGCATCAGAATTTAATTTGTTGAATTCATTTTAGACCTAGGGTTCTCATTTTTGTTTGTGAGCTTCCAGGGTAGGTGGAATTTAAAGTCTAGTAGAATTTGGGAAGTGAAGCAATTCTTTGCTTTTTTTTTATTTGCCCTTCCAGCACTCATTTCTCCTTTCAGCATCTTGACCCTAGCATTGGATTTGCTTGTGGGGAATGCCACAGAGCTCTACCCTCCTCAGGAAGTAGCTTACTGTTCCAGATCTATGGGGTTCCTCCTCCTTCAACGGAAGCCTGTTCTTAACTGGTGAGTTGTTGTAGGAAAAAAATAAAAAGTTATACTACATGTATGTTTCTTGTAAAATAAAGAAATTGGTCTAGATGATATCCAAGACCCCTCAAAAATTGAATTTTTTTTAAGTGTCAGAGTGAACACAATAAGTCATGTTGTTCTACATTTAGAAAATTTATTCTTACTTGATGGCTTCTTTATACCTCCTTATTCCAATCCAACTTTGTGTTTTATAGTTTTCAACAAGAATGGGCAAGTGGGGGAGAGGGGCAATTTTTGTGCCTTTAGCACTCAACAAAATGCTGTCAGCCAATACTTGCTTCGTCATGTGTATGTGTTTCTTGAAACTTCTCAGCCTTCACCTAGAAATTCACCCTTTAAATATTTACTTTATAATCCAGCTTATGGGTAGTTGGTTCTCAAATAAAATGATATTTTACTGGAAAAAAGGAATTGAATTTATGCAGGCTCAATGCTCTATTTTAACATGAATGGTGTTTTTCATACACTGACTTTCATGGTACTCTCAAGGTTGCAGTATTACATTCCGCTACAAATTTTGTTTAATCATTAAAGCCCAGAATGTCTAAATGAGAAAAGCATACTTTTTGCAAAGAATTGCAGACATCTCAGTTAAAAGTCAATCCAGTGAGTGCAAACATTCACAAAAGGAACTGAAATGCGGAAATATCCAAAATACATGTCAAAGAAAACATGAGGATTATGGACAACCAAAATCAATCTTTTCAAGCACAAAACAGTCCTTTTAAAAAGACTTAGATTCTGTGTGACCATAATCGTAGGCTTGAATAGAATGTTCTTTCAATTTTGGGGCTGCAATCATTTACTGAAGCATGTATTGATTGAAAAAGCCTTGTGAGAATTCTGATTATCCCAACGTTTCTCACTTGAAGTGAAAGGGGCAGCTTTTTTTATTTCATTTTATGCAAAATTACAGTAATTGGTGTCTGACCTTTTTGATATGGACTGTTAAGCATTGCACTGCTGGATCCCTTCACAGAATCAATTATTTTAATTATGGCTATGTGACAAGAAGAATCCAGGACATAAACAAGAAAAGAAGATTTAAATAAAATGGAAAACGTATTTTTTCCTCCATAATATAAAAGTGCTGTTAACAATAAACTTGACCAATTATGGGATTTTCGCATTTATGTTTTAAATTTAATTTTCATTTCCAAATAATTACACTTTCATAGACAAAGACAATTTATTTAATGAGTACACGGAGTAAAAACATTGATTCTCTCAAAAAGTAGACAAAGAATAGAAGAAAAAATAAACAATCTAAATACATGACTTAAAAATGTTGTAGAGATGTCAATACTTTTAGAATGGCATTTTATTGCAAGACTCAGAAAAAGATAAACATTTTAAGAACTACCTTTTATATAACAATGTAAATCCAGGTCCATAAGACTGAAAGCTATCTGAACAAAAAAAATGACAATAAAAATTGTAATGAAATAACTATTATATTAGATGAGTTTTCATTTTCAACCAATAGAAATACCTAGAATCTATTTTTATTAACCCCTCTCTTTCCAATAAAGCCTTTGAGTTCAGTGGTTGATGCTAGCATATCATACTCAGCTCAATAATCTTAATCTACCTCTTCCCACATTTGGGTTTAACACCATCATCTGCAAAACTCTGTACAGATGCTACAAAGTAGCTTACGATGGGGTTACATCTTTTGACTTACCATATTCTCAATTTATGTTAGTTTTATTGGACATTAAACCCTAGCATAGTAAATCAAAGAGAGTACAGGTTGCAGATCACTTTCACCCCATTGCTAATTCAAAAAATCAAATCATAGGTCAAAGCATTTTAAGTTGGGGATCATCTGTACTTGGACACATATAGACAACTCAAACAGATTTCATCTTCTCTTGAGAGTCCGATTCTATATATATATTAAAATAATTTACCAAGAGAATTGTGCTTATACATATATAAACACAAAATATGCAGAGATTGGGGGAAAATGATCTTGGTTCTTTAAAGTGATATTTGTTAGCTTGTACAATCATTTCACTTCTAAAATGACCAAATAAGAGAAGAGTCTGAACATTTTGCTTTCATATAACCAAAAAAATTCTGAAAAGAACCAGGAGGCAGGATACTCTAAAGGAACTACGTGATCATGATGGGGAACCTCCCGATGTCTCTCCATCCCCATTGCATTGGCCCTGACTCAGTGGTTCAGTGAATGCTACCTGGCTGGTGGTAGGGACAAGCAGTACAGGTATGATGAATTGCCTTCAGGAAATGTCTTATAAAACCAGAAACAGACTTAATTACTGAAACTGATCTGGGACTTACTAACTAGCTGAAGGGCCCTGTCAGAGGTGTTGTCAACTTGTGCACTTATAAGAATAGTCCGTGCCGCTCACTCTCCCACACACAAAAAAATTGTAAACATTACCCTTCAAGGAATCTGAGACAATACTTTATGTATAGAATTGAGATTTTTAACTTGCCTCACTCCCCCCCAAAATAGTAGCTTGCACCTTATTAAGATAATAAGAGACTTTTAAGTGCTTATGCAAACATCACTAGAAATTCATGTAGCTCTCAGATGACTTCAGGGATCTCCTCAACATGACACTCCTCTTGATTACTGTGGGGAGTTACACACAGGGACAACATGCCCTGTGCACAGTTATCCCTACAGTGGGAATCACCAAATTAGAAATGGTGGTATGGGTTAGGTTCCTGGTTCTATCTACAGTAGTAATGACATCATCTCTGAAAGGCAAACCACCCTACCCTCAACTCACCGGCCAGTGTTGTTATGCAGGATAGAATTTCCCTAGACTTCTTCTTCTGGGACATGGAGGAGTTGTGCTATGACTAATACATCCTGCTATGCCTGCGTTAAATCCTCAGGCAAAACAGAAAGGCCAATTCGGAAAGCTGAGAAAGCCATTTGATTTTTCTGAGGTATACTACAGTTGTTAGAGAGATTTGTTCAGCTGTCTGGGTCCAGGACCCGGGAGGTCATGGTTAAAATCAGTACCCTTGGTTAGCCTCATCCTGCCGCTTGGCATTGTGTTGATAATAACCTTAATAGGTTTTATTAAGACACAATGAACATATCTGGGTTTAGCCTGTTTCTGGCAGGTTAATCAGAGTGACTGACAGAGTGGTGTTTTTTATGGGAAAATTCACCAGAATCCAAAGCAGTGTATAAACCAGGGATAGATATTTTGGTGGGAACAAGGAACAGTTGAGTTCTTGCATTTCTACGTGTCTGGTAAACAGAGACATTGACTGCCTCTGTTCCAAACTGTCTTTTCTAGAATGTTAATACTTGGAAGATAGAGATAGTGGTTCCTGCTACAACAAAGTGCAGGTTTGCTGAGAACCAATGGAAGACAGAGCCAGTGTCTTCCTCTAGAGCAAAGTTCATGCTGGCTGTCCATCATAAAAATCCTGGGCTCTTTATACTCAGGATTCTTCTGCAGTGCAATTCACTATATTTGCAGGTTTCAAAGGCTGTCTTTGTTTTTTAATTTAAATTCAATTTTTTTATTGTTTTGAGATAGGGTCTCACTCTGTCACTCAGGCTAAAGTGCAGCAGTGTGATCATGGCTCACTGCAATCTCTATGCACCGGGTTCAAGTGATCCTTCCACCTCAACCTCCCGAGTAGCTGGGAGAATAGGTGCACACTACCACGCCCAGATAATTTTGTTATTTTTTATTTTGTAGAGATGAAGTTCCCCTTTGTTACCCAACCTGATTTGAACTCATGGGCTCAAGCAATCCTCCTGCCTTGGCCTCCTGAAGTGCTAGGTTTACTGGCAGGAGCCCACCATGCCTAGCTAACAGGCCCTCTTGTCACACTGTGGTAATTAGAACTTAGGAGAACAGCCCCCAGCATGCTGATACCTTGGTTATTGTTATTCTTATTGTGAATAATAAAGTCATTTGTATGTGGTCAGGAGTCTCATGTCTTCAGTCAGCCTCCATAAAATTGTGACAGGCTAATTTGTTTTCTTGAAATTAAGGTTCATTCTCAGATTCACAATAGCTCTTCAGACATAAATCATGCTTTCTATTTAATCTGATTCAAACTTAAATCATGCTTTCTATTTAAATTTCTTTCCATTTTTATAGGGAAGATGACATTAAAACTCTTATCCATTATTTTTTCAAATACCGTTTAAATCAGTACATTTAGAGCTACCCATTACTATTTTGCTTATATATTTTTTCCTGCAACAAATAAAACACTTCATGAAAATGTCCAGGTAAATGACTTGACACTCGAGGAAGGGCTATGTAAAGTACTTTTTAGAAACATGAAGAATGTAGCATAAAGAACCTAGAAAATCCATTCTTAGAAGGGTTGCACACAACTGTCAGCCTTCCTATTGCTACATATCAATATATTTTGCAGTATGCTAAATAAACTAATTTATTCAAACAGAATATGTATCTGTCCTGGGGAAGGAAAATGGAATATGTTCATTCACCTGTCATATATTCATCACTTAGCTAAATACACAAAAACGTGATCCTTGTTTAAAAAGAACTTGTGCTCAACACACAAGCTTTTACAGATTTTCTTATTCAAAAACAGATGAAACTAACTCATGGTGCTAGAATTAAAGACAGTAGTTATCTTTGGGTGCAGTTGTAAACGGAAGGTGGCACAAGGCAAGCTTCTACAGTGCTGGGAATGTCTTATTTCTCATCCCAAGTGCTGGTTACATGGATTAAAGCTACGCACTTAGTAGTTTTTGTTTTTGTCTTATTCTGTATGCAAGGTATACTTCAATAACAAAGTTACTTTTAAAATGTGGCATTATGAGGGTGCAGAAAAGGGATGTGTGACCCGGAGGGCAAAAAATCTTCTTAAAGTAATGCCTGAAGAGTCATAAAGAGTGGAGTTAACATAATATTAACAGAATTGGAACATTAGGAAGTACATTTGAGGACAGGGGACTGCATGAATTTGCAGAAGGAAAGAGAAGCTCTAATGGTGTTGAAAAAAATCATGCAAGAAACAGCTTGACAAGATGGCACTGGAGACAGTATAGGGAAAGATTATACGGACCTTTTTTTATACTGTCAAGGAACTTAGGTTTTATAAGCCAATAAAGAGGAAAAGTCTTAACATTTTGAATTGATGCATCCTTGTAGTACCCTATTGAGGACTGATTTAAGGGCATCTCTATTGAGTATTGACTAAAGTGGAAAATAGTTGCAGTACCAGAGAGTCAAGGCTGTGGATTTGAGATCTACTTAGAGTGCAAATGGAAAGATCAGATAGGTACTTGCTCCCCTGTGTCTATGTCCAAGATATGTCTAGAGAGGTGTTCTTTTCCATCAAATTCTATAGGGTTATTAAAGAATAAAACTAATGGCCCCTCACCTCCAAATTAAGGCTCTGTCCAAAATCTCCCCATTTCTTGGGTGTCTTGTGTTCTGTTTCTTGGGTGTGCTGGGTTCTTAAGCTTTGATATGTTGGGGCAAGGGGTAGGAAGAGGACACAAAGGCTCAGTCAGGGTTTTGCTAGTATCTTTACTTAGATCTGCAAATAAAAAAAACCATACCTAAGACAAGATACTCATAAACTCTATCCAGTGGGGAACCACCAATGACACTGTTATGATACTTGAGTTCACATCTGTCTTCAACTTTCCCTTAAGGACCAGGTGGGGAGGCTCTCTAATTTTAGGTCCATTCACTGGTAAGCATTCTATCATTGTTTTTCAATTGGTATTCAAGGTTTTCATTAATTATGCAGTACAAATCCTTTTTATATTGCATGTTTTCATTTTCCTAGGGTTATGATAACAAAACAATACCCTTGAAGGTTGAAAATGTATTTTATTCAGCCCAGTTGATTTTTGCATACTGATTACTTTATATCCCAGCAGTTAATCATCAAGCTTGGTGTCATTTCAGTTTCTTGATTTATACTTATCTCAGACCCCAGACAGAAAACATGCAAATGGAAAAAGAAATGTGAAGTCTGACAATGAGTTTAATTTCTATGGCTCACTTTTCCATCCATTACCATCATAATTGTGAATGTTCCTTTGACATTGAGCTCTTCCACTTAACATTTGTCTAATGACTATGCTAAAATCAAAATGAAAATGCTTTTTCTATTACAGAGTTCACAAGATGTAGCATATGAAACTTATAATATATAACGCAACTCAATATAATTATGCACTAAAATATGTGTATATGGGTGTGTGTATATACATATATATGTAAGTTTACATGGAGAGAGAGACATTCTGCTTCAAAATTCAGAAAGAAATGTGCATATATAAGTTCATTAAAATTATTTTATTTGGCCTTTTATCATATTATTTTTCATGAGAAAATATAGACACACTTTGCTACAAATTACATACCATACATTCATCTCAATGGGATGTTTGTTATAACTAACGAACATAGCTTAATTCTGAATATGATCCATGTTTTTAAATGGTCTTTAAATTTCAACTTTCTATTTCTCCCTCTCTGATTATCTTGCATGTTATTACCCCAAAAAGTTGGCAAACATTTACTGAATTTATACTATGCTCAGTATAAGAATCATTTTTTTAAATATTCAAAGAGGTGAAAATATAAAATTATAATATTTCAAAATTGTACTAAAAGATATGGTATTATACGAGACATAAAACATACATACAAAATATTGTTTGTGTCCAAAATAAGGAACATTACCACCTGGAAGAAATAAGAAAGATGCCTGAATGTGGTTACTACTAAGATACTTGTGAAATTTAAAATGCAGTCAAAATTTCTTTCTCACTAACTTATCCACAATTTTATTTGATGTGGTGCTATGCATAGCTAAAACTAACATCTCAGATGCTATTTTATCTAGGGGTAATTGTTTGACAAAGTTTTAGCCAAGGAAACATAAGCAATAGTCTGTCAGCAATGTCTGTATATATTTTCGCTCACTACATCTTGTCCCTCTCTCCCTCTTAATCTTCCTCAATAAAAAAGTGTTCAACTATAATGCCTGAGATGAGAAACTGTCTTATGACCAGGAGAGTAAAGCCACCAGCTAAGGGTTATTTAGGTATGAAAGACATGAGAGGCAGTGACCTTCGTGGCATCCTAGAAAAATTTGGAGCAGATATGAAAGGTCTGCCTCTCAAGTGTGATTCATAAAACTCTATCAAGCCTTATTAATCTTTTACAACAACACCATGCTACCTGTAGCCAAATGTAACCCCAGCTGACACAGTTATCCACACAAAAGACTGAAATTTACGTAGAGAAGGCACATATTCTCTTGCAATTTTCTGACTAAACTGACATGTAATGGTGCCGGTTTTTGATCCACTTGATTGAATGTTGCATTTTTTTTTCACCACAAAGAAGAGGGAAGTAATCTAAAAATGTATTAACTGTACATGTTCTCTTTTACAGATTCACATTAAATCACCAAAGTGGCACAAAGGTTTGAACTGTCAAACTCATAGGAATCATAGACCATAATGAAAAAAATTTTTAATTCATTTTACTAATGAATTAAAGGACATAGGCAATTATGAGACACAAAGTAGTCTTCCTTTGGAGACATCAAGACTGTCAGAAATAGCTTCCCGTTACGGTCCTTTATCTCTGGCTTCAAGATGTATTCTGGTTTATGTTCAATCAGGGAGATTTGTTGCAAGCAATATATGGTAAATGATTACTGAGATGTGAAGGAATATCTTCATGTTGTATCATATTAATAATATGGCTTATGTGACTTATCCCATTTTTCCCTTTATTTACTGTAAATGAACCTAGGATTTGTTGATTTATGGTTTAGTAAATAACTTAAATAGACCTGGTATGTCCTGATAAAAGTTTCATGTATAAAACTCTCTGTTATCTTTCCCTTGGTACAAAAACACTCATGTGTTTATTAAAAGATCTGTTTACTAACATGATCGTAAAAAGATTTGTTTAGTATCACTCCTTCTTCCTAAGTTTCTCAGGAATAAGGAAGAAATGAATTCTAAACCCTTTCTTGTCCACCACGAACCACCCAACTGGCTTTGCTGTGACTTCAGTCTTCTTCATCCAGAAATAATTTAAGTCCTTGTCTCTCAAGTTATTTTCCTTTTGAAAGCCATCAGATTTGGGTTGGCATTTGTGTGAGTGAGAAACAAAATTTTATCATGTCGAGTACCACATTTGTGGGCTTTTAAATTTTGTCAGCTAGATATTCTTATTAAAATATTGTTTCTTATCTATAAATGTACATCATTAATTCTTTACCTAAACCATTAACGACAACAAGGCAAAAGCATAACACTAGACTACCTATTTTTCAAATAGACACACTCATTAATTCATTTCTGCCAAGTTCTATCAACTTAGGATACAACCACGTACAACCATTACAGTGCCTGTCAGGTTCTGTCAACCTCTCTAAATAAAAACCATATGAAGGTATTAATGATACTTGTTCTTTGGTGTATAAGCTTCAGAAATCGTGAAGGACATACTGAATGATGACTTATTCCCTCTCAACTGGACTATGACTACCCTTTTTCCTTTTACTTTACATTGTCCTTACTAATTACTAAAATAATTTTTAATTTCTTATACATTTTCTTTTACTTAAACTCCCTCCTATTGTTGTTAATAGTTCTTTAGTGAAAATATATTCTTAATCCATGTCTTCCAAACTACAGTCTTGGACTAGCCAAAATAAAAAATCACTTAAATTCATAAACCAGAAAGTTTCATAAACACTTCTGTGTACCATCTGTATTAGTTACATAGATATACTTCTAGATTCCATCTGTATTATTTATCACAATACTACATGGTTTATCTAATGAAAGCATAACCGAATACTGGTTTAAGCACACTCTCTATTTAATTTTCACTCATTAAAATTGCCCAAAAATGTTCAAGGAAGTTCAAGGCTTCTCTGCTCATTAAGTGATCCAAATCGACAGATGCCCTGCTATGCTATACACATCATTTCAAAGACTGTTCTAGATATCAACATCTGGCTAGTAACAAGGCAAGGAGCATGGAAGAGCATGAGTGGGAAAGTTCGATAGCAGCTGTGGAGGTTGGAGGAAGTCAACCCTGCTCCATTCTATGGGTGACATCAGGTTTCCAGGCGAGAATAAGAAATGTCATCTAGCTGGACATTCTAGAAGAAAAGAGAGTGGGTTTTGATGATCATGATCAGTCTCTGCTACTGCATCCATAAAGCCAGTTTTGAGATTCCTATTCTTTTTGTGGGAAAGCTCAAAATTTCAGTTCGAAACACATAAAAATGACAAGGTCTTTTCATAATTTGCTTTTCTGCCCGCACATATTTTAGGAGTGCTCATTATGCCTGATTAATAAGTAGCGCATAGCAGTTAGTAGGCTTAGTGAGACAAAGAAAGATTTTTCTTCATCATACAAGTACCCGTCACAAGAGAGACCTCTCTTTCCCATTGGCCAAGTCAACATTATTTGTTGCCAAATGACTGCTCACCAGCAAAGACTCACCTATCACAATGACACATCCCTCCCTTGCTGGTGAAGTATCACAGTATTTTTTTTTTCATTAAGATTTTTCTAATTTTTCCATGCATGTTGAATACAGTTTCAGAAGATTTAATATCAGACATTTTTATCTCCAAAATGAAAGGACCACTTATTATTTCTGTCTTTTATTTTTCTTTCTTTATATCCCCTTGGAGTATATTTTACTTCCTCCTGATTCATATTGGTATTGATTCCATTGACCTTATTCAGAATATTTTGTTTCACTTTATATCATTTATTCTATCTTGTATAGAAATTCCGTGTTCTTTCTCTTATGATAGAAAATAGAAAAAAAAAATTGCAAAGATGGTTTGTTACCATCAGTCCACTCATGAAAATTAGTCTGAATTTATACATGTAGATCTGTGCATTAGGAAGTTCTTTTCAGAGGAGAAATAATGAAAAATTATTGCAGACCTGAGCTTTGAAGGTCACTGTGAGAATGATTTTTTAAAAGATGATTAAAGTGAGTCACATTGCTGAGGCAGAAATGCAAAGTGTGAAATCATGCTGGTTAGTGGGAAAAGGGGTGGGCAGGAGAAGGTTAAAGATATCTCTGAAGTTTAAGTTTGTATAAAACAACTGGGAAAATAGAAGAAAAACATTCAAGAATAAATATATGTATTCATTTTTAGGCATAGGTACCCATATTTAAAGAGAGAGATAATCACACTGACATTTGAAAAAGTAATTTTCTTTAAGAGCGTATTTTTGCTCTCAAGCACCTCCTGGAATACATGCTGTAATCATCAGATACTATTAGTGACTATCCTGGATAATTGGTTGATGTGAAGGAAATAGGGTTATTTTGCTAACACTCCTGCAGAATACAGACACGCTGTTCATGTATAATACATGCATTCCATCTTCAGTGGAAGAGTCTCCATCTGCAGTGCCAGACTACATGAAGGATGGCATGTGGAGATGTGAACAACAGTACTCCTGGGACAGCTGACTGCGGCTCTACACCTGCTATTTCACTAACTCTCTATGCAGCCCTGGACAGGCTCCAACATTTCGGAGTTCCATTTAATTTATTGAAAAATGAAAACAACAATAATATAAAATCTAAGTTAAGCAGACCAAAGCTTTGAAAACTTCTCAGCTGAAAGGGAGGCTACAGCAAGAATTAGAAAAAGATTTTCCCCATTCTCTTTCTGGCAAATGCCTAAATTCTAAAAGATAAATATAATAAATACACACACATACATATTCAGCTGTCAACCTTGAAAAAGTAATATTAATGATATATTGGCAAAACTGGTATCCCGAGAGCAGTTGAAAGGGATTAATATTAATTTTGCTGCACATACATTATATGGCATTCTGTCTGCATTATTTTCTTGTGTTGTAAGAACATAAGGAGTATTCAGAAAATATTACTTAAATGTATGACAACTATGGACATCAAAGAAAAAAGGAATACACTCTACTGAGTTGACTTCTATTATTTTAGTTTCATGAAGTTGATTAGGCATACAGTTCTGATGTACAGAAAAGGTCATAAATAACCAAAGGGAAGAAAGAAGAAAAGGGGAAGAAAGAAAAGAAGATGAACGTATTTGGATATGAGTGGTAATTTTTTATGATTGCATTTTAAAACTTTTAGAAAAAAATGTCTTTTTTTTGGGGGGGGGCAGGGATAGGGTGGGGGATGCAGTCTAGCTCTCTAGCCCAAGCTGGAGTGCAATATTGTAATCTCAGCTCACTGTAACCTCCGCCTCCTGGGTTCGAGCGATCCTCCCTGCCTCAGCCTAGCCTCCCAAGTAGCTGGGATTGCAGGCGCCCACCACCACCCCAAGCTAATAAAATATCTTTTCAGTATATGAACGGATGGACGGAAAAAAGGAAAGTCAAAGAGGGAGAGAAATCAAAGAAAATGAAAAGAAAAAGAAAATAAATAAAGCTTTTGCCAAATCCTAACACCTTGTGATTTGCCTGCAACAAAGAATGAAAATCATCCAGATAAAAAGCAAACTTGCCTGACTTTTGTTTTTCCAATGGAACAGACAACTTTTACTGATATAAATTTTAAAAATGGAAATTGAGGGCTACTTATTTCTTCTCATTTCTTCTTGAGGGAAAAAATATCATGCCTCAAATTGGTAATGGGTAGACCTGAAAGATTAGCTTATGATAAAAGTCTGAAAAAAGATTTGCAGTCCACAAAACAAAAACTCTTCTAGAAGCATCTGCTTATGTTATTGCAGTTTCTTGAGACAATGAACATCTTCCAATAATGAGAATATTGTTATGATGATGCATCAGTGTCAGCTTACAAGGCCATCAGCCCAGGTGGAGCTTTCTGCAGGTGTCAATTTGGTATGATTTTAAACTTTTAAAAATTTTATTTAAATCTCAGTATTTCTCCATCAGCCAGGGAGTATTTAAAAATGCAATATCAACTGATCCAACATATTTGATCCCTAGTAAGTGCCTTCTAAAATATAAGCCTGTTAACTTGGGGTGTTGTTAAGCCTGTTTGAGCGGTGATCACATTAGTCTTGATTGACCTTTCAGCAAAGTAAAAGTTTCTAAAAGAATGGAGCTCATGTACTCCCATAAATATATGCACTACTATGTCCCCACAAAATTAAAAATTAATAAAAAGAAAAATAGAGTAAGGTATGTGAAGAAAGAGAGAGACAGCTACAGGCAAGTTAGTTTTAGGGTATGTGGTAGTAGAGAGAAGTCAGGGAGAGAAGGAGCAGTAAAGAGAATTAGGGCAGACTGGGCAACATAATGAGATCTCATCTCTACAGAAATAAAACCAAAATTAGCCAGGTTTGTTGGTGCATGTCTGTAGTCCTAACTACTTAGAAGGCTGAGGCAGGAGGACTGCTTGAGTCAGGGAGGTTAAGGTCACAGTGAGCCATGATCAAACCAGTGCACTGCAGCCTGGCGACAGAACAAGACCTTGTTTCAAAAGAAACAAAAAGAGAGAGACAGAGAGAATTGGAGTGTGACAACTAGCAACACGTTGGATTCTTTATTAATATTTTATTTACAACTTACTCAGCCTAAGAGTTTTTCATAAATGTTAAATGGTTTCTCATCTGCTTAGCAACACAAGTTATTCTTTGACAAGAAACTAAAAATTTACAGGTCTATTTTCCACTTATTTCTTTCTTCAAGCATTCCCTCTTGTCTATCTAATCTCAGTAGTGTTGCTTTATAACTGGATTCCAGTTCTTTGCCTAGCAATATTGAACTTTCATTTTGAGACTAGATATTTGATTTGTTTCTAACCAAATTTTGATTTCAACTTTTGTAAAAAATATTTCTTCAATTTGCCATCTTGGTGCAATGCACTACCCTCATATTCAAGTTAAAGAAATACTTCATATGAGTCTCATCCCCAGTCTACCAAGGATTTCCAGAAGCTGCCCACCTTTCATAGGGTTTCCTCTAAGTTAGGAACTCATTCAATCTCCATTCTCATACGAACTTGTCTACATTTTAGTGTTAAGGCACAAGGTGTGTTACTTAAAGTCTTCGGCTTGTGTTTTTGTTGTTGTTGTTGTTGTTGTTGATCAATGAAAATTTTTTCTGGACCCCAGGGGGCCTATATTCTTATCTATGATACATCTATGCTTTCAAGGAAATTTCCTATTAGATTTCCATCTGGAGGTCAGTTTATGAAATTACTGCTAAGGTTATATTCTGACACCTCGATGATACTTGAATTCAAATAGTACATATACTTTAAAGAAATATCATGTTTTGCACTAAGGTCAAGAGCAACTTGTAAGTTAACCTATCCCAATGTTTAAACAGGAGAACTAATCAGTGCGACATTTATTGGCTCTACGTGAGAATGTATAGATTAAATATCACTTGTAGAAGTAGCAAGTAAGCTTTCATGCTAAAGTTTTGCGTTATGTATAGGATACATCATTTTCTAAATAAACACTTTTTTACAAGCTCTGCTATTTAGATATATATTTTTGCAGCCCTTCAAACACTCTTGGGGAAAAAATGTTTTTCTTTTTAAATACACAGTCTCATTTATATGACATGTTTTAGGAAATTCTGTAAGACACAGTTATTAGACTTAATTTGTAAGTATGTAAGTATGGAACTGGAAATAAATATGAACAAAGTTTCAATAAATTCTCAGACCTCCTCTGTATTTAGTAGGACTATTGAAATTATGACAGGAGGAATAGACTCATTATCATTCTAAGGGAACCTCTTTCCCTTCCCTTTTTGTAACTTACAGCCACTCTTCATCACATGGCCCACCTATATTGCCTAGTGGCAATTTACTCACATTTTCACTGACACTTAACGTAGTAACACATGCCTTCTTCAGATCTCTGATTTTATAACAAACTTCACTAATGATGTTTCTCTCTACTAAATTGCTCTTCTCACAACTCCATAAGTTTTTATTTCACCCATCTTCAAATCTAAAGTCAAGTAACACATATTCTAATCTTTTTTGATATCCCCTATGGGCAATAGTCACTAGTCTGAACATTAAAATACCTTCATCTTTGTTGTAGTGTTAGTATTTAATTGCTTACAAAATTTATTTTGTTCGCTAGAATGCAATTTCTTTCTGTGTAGAAGCCAGGTCTAATTCATCTTTCTACTGCCTCAGATGCTGAGTATTCATCAGTTCAATCATTACAGTAAAATGAAAATACATTGAATGAATAAAAACAGCTCTTAAACTATAATTTCTGGGCTGTATGACAAAGAGAATATCAATGGATAGATATAGATAGAGTAAAAAAGATGGAGTGTAGTTTCTTAGATGTAAGAATGTACACCAACAAATCAGTTATACATGGAAGAATTCACAATGACTAGCTGTGGTGTGTTTAATTTTAGTTCAAGATATTTGTAGACACTCGACAGCCTAGGCTAATTTAAACAGGTTCGTGTTTTAAAGCATAATTCAGTTGCAGTAACCTGAGCAATAGAGAAAAAAGTGTGCTGTGATAACTGAGGTGATGTGGTGACACTTATTTATGCATCTCTCCTGGTTGCTGGCAGAATCTAGCTCCGAGTTTCCTAGCAACAGTAATGCACACATGTGAATATGCCCATGTAAATAGCAAATGCAATGAATAAAGTTTCCATTCACTCATTGAACTGCCAGTTTGAATTTCCAGACCTGATTGGTACTAAACCAGTAGGTTTCAAGATTGCTTCAGTGAAGCCTAGGTTGGGTGGATGACACTATATGAAGTTTCAAAGAGGAGTTCCTGAATTGCACTAAGCTACTGTGCCATGTGCCCAAGTATGGCAATATAATGTTATTTCATTCTATGTATTTTGCACATTTGAGTGGAGAGAATTTAGGAGGTTTATGGAAGCTATTTGTTTGTCCAAAATACCTCAGATGAGAAAGGAATATATCAACACATAAAAAGTTTTTCTTTCTTTTCATTTTGAAAGAAGCCACTGAAATTTTGTCTTAAAATTGCCTTTTGCCTCAGAGGTTTTCATCATGTGTTCCGCAACATTCATTCTATATGAGTTATGTGTGATTACACTTCTGAAGACCACTGGGTTATATCAGCACATGGACGCACAGTGATTAGTAAGTAAGAGTGCCAACTGTGGTTTTCATGTTTCTACCAATGGGGTATTGATTAAACTTTATTTATGAAGAAGTGTATCTTTATGGTAAAATGTACATTTATGTTCGCACATTAAGATGAAAAGGAGCCAAATAAAGTCATATCCCACCTCCTATCCAGAAAATCATTTTGAATAATGAATTACATTACAATGTTGTTGTGAGAAATGGCTGTTAGGATGTAGTCTAGGGAAGTGTATGAAAACCACATTGGCACTAATGAAACTTGGTACACAATTTAAAAATTTAGTGACAAGGTAACTTAGCCCCTTCTTACCTCAGTTCTTTTACTTATAAAATGTGTTTGACATAACTAGCTCTCATGTGTGAAGTAAATAGCATAAAAACTATCTTTTTTTTTTTTTCTTTTTTTTTGAGAAAGAGTCTTACTTTGTTGCCCAGGCTGGAGTGCAGTGGTGCGTTCTTGGCTCACTGCAACCTCTGCTTCCTGGGTTCAAGCCATTTTCCTACCTCAGCCTCCTGAGTAGCTTGGATTACAGGTGCCTGCCACCACACCTAGCTAATGTTTTGTATTTTTAGTAGAGACGGGGTTTCACCATGTTGGCCAGGCAGGTCTTAAACTCCTGACCTCAAGTGATCCACCCACCTCGGCCTTCCAAAGTGCTGGGATTACGGATGTGAGCCACCACACCCAGAAACAATCTTTTATAGAGCAAGCATTCAACCAATGCTAGATTGCTGATTCTTACTCTTTCCTCTCACTCTTATTGAGTGAATTATGCAAGATTTTGCAAACTTTTAAATAATGGAAAGGTCTAATGGAGGTAGCATCATCTATACTTGAATAACTGTCATTTTAGTGTATTCAAGTGCTATTAAAGAATAAAAGGCCCACTCTTGTGAAATTAAGCAAATGTATTTAGATGTATTTACTAATTTGGAGCTCCACCAAGTTAACGTAGTAAAATTTCACTGTCAATAATGTATATATATAATGTGTATATATACAATAATGTATATATGTGTGTGGTAACCATCCATGTGACATAGTAGATGTCACAATAAACTTTTTCCAATATAAGGCATGGGTGTTTTCCAAATGTAATCATAGAAAATGTAGTGTGATATCACTATTTTTAAAGATTTGTCACTAGAGTCAATAGATGTAATACACGTTCACCTTTATGTTTTCTTAGAGATTTCATTAAGTTTTTCCATTAATTCATTCAACAGACATATTTTTAAGTAATCATTTTCTTTGTGGCAGTTTCTGGTATCTGCTCCAGAACAAAGAGAGATAAACGTAGAGTGGTGTTTGGAGCTCTAGGCTGATATTGCCTTGTCTAGAACCCAGCTCATCATTCTCTTTGCGAAGTTAGATAAGCAGTGTCCTCTTCCAAACCTCAGATGCATCCCCTGCTTGTACTGAGAAAACGCACAATGGTGAGAGCTATTTTTTTTTTTTAGTTTTAACTTTATTTTATTTTTAATTGACAAATAATTTTGTATACTTATGGGGTATAATGTAATGCTTTAATACATGTGTATATTGTGGAACAATCAAATCAGGCTAATTAGCATACCTAGCACTCCAAATGCTTATCATCTATTTGTAGCAAGAACATTTAAAGGCTCTGTTTTAGCATTGTTGAAAAATATATTAGTGAGAGCTAGTGTAACAGGAAAAAAAAATACTATTAAACATAGTGCTGTACTTGTAATCCTAGAGAACAAATGGAAAATGCTCTGGGATCAGGGTGGGATTCACATGTGTGTTGCTTAATTTTTCCTCAGTTTTTGGGGTTCATTTTCTAAGAAGAGAATAAGGAAAAATAGTGTAGGCAACTGTAAATTGTAAAAATGCAAATGTATAAGGAAAATCAAACTGTGCAACATATTTAAATTTAAATATAAATATACTTAATGTCAAAAATTGAATGTAATGCTTCTAGACTGTTATTTTTTGCATGTGAAATAAAAGTAGTTGAACTTTATTGAGAAATTGTAGATGTTAGTGGCGAATCACTTAATAAATAGCTGGTGCTGAGTTTTAAACATGCTCCAATATATTATGTTTTCAGTTTATTAAAAAAATAAATAAATCAAAGAAATAACTTTTAAAAATAAATTTCCAGGTCTCAAGGTTAACTTACTAAATTAGATTTTCAAAATGAGAGTCCTGGGATTAATATTTTTATAAATATTTATTTGGTTTCTGTAAGTTTGTAAAAGGAAATCTAACAAAACAAAATGCAGCTTTCAAAATTACTATAATTAATGATCAAGAGTAGCTTCGTGTGGGTGAGGCAGAAGGGATTCTGCCGTTCTAATTCCATCTATGTGGTGTTCCAGTGGCTCATGTAGACAGCAATACTTTAACTGAAAATGCCCAAGTCTGATCCATCTGCAGGAAGGAAAAATTTGGGTAATTTCACATCATTTGCTACTTCATCAAGTTACGACTGAAGCTCTCCTCTCTCCTGGAGCAACACAAAATTTCCCATGTCTGGAACTGTAACACCATCGTTCTCATCAAATTCAGTTCACTACTGAACTGAAACAACAAACCTCTTCAGATTCTAAATTGCCACATTATTTCTTTAAAAATAAATAAAATCCTTTCCAGAAACAAAAAGGACTTTGCAAAATTGTGTTCATCCACTAGAGCAAATGGCCTTGCCTTTAGAGGAAATAATTTTTTCCCTTATTAGAATAAAATTGCTTTTCCCCTCTGCAGTTACTAACATGAAGCTTGGTGCAGGCACAAAAAAGAAATCAAAGTCTAGAGAAGTGTACTAAAGTCATCATACTCTGTGACTGTGCTCACTGTAAACAAAACAAAAAAAATGAAGTAATTTCTACTTAGATACACTTAAAGCAACATGACATGAAAAAGTATGGACAACATTCATAGCCAAGTAAAACAAATTCCATCTTACTCAAATTCTACATTTTACACCGTATTAAGGAGGCAATATTAAAAAGAAACCTTTCATTTATTTCATCCATATAACCCAGTGTGCATTCTAATCTTTAAAAAAAATGACTATTAACAGTTTATTGCAGAGAACAAGAAAATTACAAAGCAGAAACCAGATAATTAAAAGGAGAAAACCATTTACCATTAAATGGCAATTACATTTGGTTATTAGTGTTTCTATTTTCAAAAAAGAATTATCTTCATTATACATCTTCTTCAACCAGTTTTTAAAATCTAAAACTCTATCTATAATATTTTCCAAAAGGATATACATATTATTAGAGACCATTAGTTTTAGTAACTACCTAGTATCCTTTTTATTGTGGTAAGAACACTTAACATCAGATCTGTCATCTTAATAAATATTTCAGTATCTATTCAGTAACGCTAACTATATCATCATAGCTATTGTTATATAGTTGTTATAATACTATAACTATATATAGTTATTATATATAACCATTAAGCATGATATTTTACAGCAGATGTCTAGAATTTAATTATCTTGCATAACTGAAACTTTATTCACTTGAGTAGGGAGGCTCCATTTCCACCATCCCTCAGCCCCTGGCAACCATCATTCTACTCTCTGCTTCTCTATGTTCATTTTATATGTCTTATAGAAGTGAAATTATGCAGCATCTGTCCTGTACGACTGACTTATTTCACTTAGCGTAATATCCTCCGGGTGTAACCATGTTGTTCTTTCTTGCGGTAGAATAATATTCCATTATACTATTTTATATAGTTGCTGTACCAGTATACATTCCCACCAACATTGTACAAAGGTCTCCTCTTTTTCCACATTCCTACCAACACTTGCTATCCTTTCTTTTTCTGATACTAACCATCCAACAAATGTGAGTTGATACATAATTGTGATTTGGATTTTTAATTTTCTGATGATTAGTGATATTGAACATCTATTAATACACCTATTGGCCATTTCTATGTCTTCTTTGGAGAAATTTCTATTCAAGTCCTTGGGCCATTTTTCAATTTGGTTACTTGTGGGTTTTGTTTAGTTTTCACTATTGAGCTAAAAGTTTTATTTATCTACTTTGGATATAAATGTTTTATCAGATATATTGTTTGTAACAGGACCACACTGTTTTAATTACTATAGCTTTGTAATATATTTTTAAATCAGGAAGTGTGATTTTCCAGATATGTTAGTATTGTTTTAATAATTCGATGCTTTTTTTTTTACTCCATATAAATTTTAGAATTGCTTTTCTATCTCCTTAAATCATTTTAGGCAATATGGATATTTTAAAATTATATTAGCCTTCTAATCTGCTCCTGCATTTGATTTGTTAGTATTTTATTGAAAAAGATTGCATCTATGATTATCAGAAATATTTGTCTGTAGTTTTCTTCTAATGTAGAGTATTTGGCTGGCTTTGGCTTCAGAGTAATGCTTGACACAGAATAAATTTGGAAGTATTCCATTATCACCTTTTTTTTTCCCAAAGATGTAAATGGATTGAAGTTAATTCTATAAATGCTTGCTACAATTAACAAGTGAATTCATCAGGTCATTGACATTTTTATTTGTTAGGAGGAATTTGATATTTGATTACTGATTCAATCTCCTTACTAATTGTAGGTTTGTTCAGATTTTCTATTCTTGATTCAGTTTTTGTAAATACAAGAGAAACATACATCGTGAAATTAATTTCTTCTATATTATCCAACTTATTGGCATGTAATTTTATAGTGATCTTTTACAATCATTTTAATTTCTGTGATGACATTTGTAATGTTTCCTCATTAATTTCTAATTTTATTTGTCTTCTCTATCTTTTCTTACAGTTTACCCAATAGTTTGCTATTTCTGTTTATCATTTACAAAAAGCAATTCATATTTCTTAATTTTTTCTCTTTTCTATTTTATTTATTTCTGCTCTAATCTTTTTTTTTTTTTTTTTTTTTTTTTTTTTGAGACGGAGTCTCGCTCTGTTGCCCAGGCTGGAGTACAGTGGCGCGATCTCGGCTCACTGCAAGCTCTGCCTCCCGGGTTCACGCCATTCTCCTGCCTCAGCCTCCCCAGTAGCTGGGACTACGGGCGCCCGCCACCTCGCCCAGCTAGTTTTTTGTATTTTTTAGTAGAGACGGGGTTTCACTGTGTTAACCAGGATGGTCTCGATCTCCTGACCTCGTGATCCGCCCGTCTCGGCCTCCCAAAGTGCTGGGATTACAGGCTTGAGCCACCGCGCCCAGCCTATTTCTGCTCTAATCTTTATTTTCTTCTCCTAACATTAAGCTTACTTTGTTTTTCTAGTTCCTTGTAGCATAAAGTTAGGTTGTTTATTTGAGATATATCTTCTTTTTTAATGTAGGCATTTATTGCTATTTACTTTCCTTGTAGTGATGCTTCTGCTATGTTTGTACATGTTGTGTTCCCACTTTCATTTGTCTCAAGATTTTTGCTCATTTCTCTTTGATTTCTAATGACCTGTCTTTCAGTTTGCTTATCCTGCTTTCTGATTGATCTAGTCTGCTGTTGAAACTCTGTAATGATTCAGTCTTACAATTCATGTTTAGTACTTTTTAAAATATTTTTTAAAATATCTTTATTTCTATTCTTGCATTGTGCTGTTTATGCATTGTTCTCCTGACATTGTGAAGTGACTTTATGACTATTATTTTGAATTCTATGTCAGTTAAATCACATATCTCCATACTAGGATCAATATCTAGAGATCTGTCTTGTTCTTGTTGTTTTTGTAGTTGAAACATAGTACCCTGTTACTTCAATTTCCTTGATGTTTTATATTAGTGTCTGGATATTAAACAAATTAGCCAACACTCCTCGTCTTCACAGATTAGCCTAGTACAGGATAAAACCATCAGCTTGACCACAGATTCTGGGTGTCTCCCAAGACTTCATGCTAGTCTATACACTTTCTTTGTTCTCAGTGCCACCCCACCCCACCCGCCCCTGCCCAGCATCTATAGTTTTTCCCAATCCCATCAGCTCCTCGAGACAGGATGAGACAGAAGACAGGGCCTCAAGCAGCCACCAGAGAAACTATAATATTGGACATATGGTCCAATCATTTCCTTCTATCTCTGGGGAGGAACTGAAAGCTGGAGGTTTCCTCCTGATTATATGTAGTTCTGTTGGGGTAGGGCTTTTGGTGAGAAGGCATCACAACAATTTCTACTGGCTTCAATGTGACTGGATTCTCACTTGAGTTACAGGACTCTCCCAACTTGTTGCTGGGTTTTTCGCAAAGGAAATGATTCCGTGTGTTGTTATTGAATTGTTGAGTCTATGGAGATAAGGAGGGTCCAGGATTTCCTATTTTCCATCTTACTTAAGCAACTCCCTATATAGTATCCTATAATGTGGATTTATTATAACTAGTTATCCTTTGTTGGACATTTTAGCTTTTCCATTTTTTAAATAAATGATATGGCATATTTCTTTGTCTCTGTGTGTGTGTGTGTGAGAGAGAGAGAGAGAGAGAGAGAGAGAGTGAATGTGTAATTTTTTACCTTAAAAAGAAAATTATTTGACTAAGGGATATAAACATTTTATGAGCTCATGTTAAATGGCCTCAAACTGTATTTGAGAAAGTTTGTGGCAATTTATTTTTCTAGAAGCAATACATGAAAATGCATATTTCATCACAATTGGTCTATTTCAAATATCCTAATAGAATGAGAAAGTTATGAAGATGTAGGCAAGTGCTATGTATCACATAGTCTCAAGCAGGGATTTATAACACCATAAAACCACATGCACGTTTCATTTACATGAGTATTTTTCAGATGGAGGAAATAGAAAGGCCAAAGCTTGTGGTCCACAGATTTTGTCTTGCTCTAAATTACAGATTGCTTTCCTTACCTCTCCTCTGACCATCATTTTTACCTGTCATTAAAAGTTAGGCGACTACCACTGACCAATGGTGACCGTAGGATCACTGGAGTTCAGGTATTATCTGTGACAAATATTTAAAGGTAATGTAAAAAGTACTGATTTAATTTCCACATTGTTTTAGTTGCTACATTAATATAAACTTCTTGTGGAAAAAACGTTAAAGAAAAATAAGTATGTTATCTTTTCACAGATTTTGATAAAAGTGAATACAGTCATTTTCAAAAATGCTGTAGAATTTGCACTAGAAAGAATATTGCAGTAGTTTGTTTCACATTTTTGCTAACATCATAAGAGGCTATGCATAATTTATAAGAAACTAATTTAGTCTTGAACATAAATTTTCTGGTGGTGGGGAAAAGCTCTTTATTATGCATGTTTTATGACTTAACTTTTTCTCCTGTCCCTATTAAAATGTACTAGTATTACCCTTTCATAGTTTAACTTCTGACTGTATAGATTGTAGACCAGGAGGGACAACTGGGAACATCTCTAGATACATGCTTGTTATAGTTTGGAACACCATTTTATTTATAATCCAATAAGAAATTGGATTAACATTTTAAATTTCTCTCTTAGGTGCTTCACTTTCCAATCTAATAAAATTCCATTCACTTAATGGACAATATTTTGGAGATGAAGTCTGCAACAAATATTTTTTTCTTTTAGATTAAAAAATATACTTCCAATAGCAAAATAAAATACTCTGAGCCACATATAAAATTCTATCATTTTTGCTTCACTGCAAGATACATCCTTAGCCATGAGACCTTTGCAACCCCACTAGATAGCAATGCCACTTTGCATGCTTCTATTTCTATCACCATAAATTTCTGTTGATCAAGGTACAAAGCATATCCCAGTCTTGGGTCCTGGCATAATTGTATGACATCATAGGATAGGCCCAACATGAAAGAGAAATTTCTGTATCTCAAGGAATATATCCAGTCTACCAGGTTCTGCAGACCCTAGCCCTGTACTTTACTGAACCTCCCTAGATCCGTTACTCATAATTTAAATACATGTCTTAAAGCAAATCTTCCTTGCAGAAAAAAACACATTAGCATAATTTATTTCTCTTGTGATAAGAGACTGTTTATTTTGTGTATGGAGGAAGAGTAGTTTGGAGCATGGAGCACTCCCAGACATTAGGTGGAATTTATATAATCAAAAACAAAAACCTTCAAAGTTGGGGGATAGAAGCAAGAAGTAATCTGTGGCATCATGGATAGTCCCTGAGTTAGAAGACATGAGTGTATATATTCACTGTGGCTCTCAGCAGCTTTTTGATCTTGAATGTAACACCACAGTCTCCACGTCCCCATCTGGAAAGGTGAAAATACCTAACTTGGGATTTTGTTGTGATTACTGTATCAACCAATATGTGTAAAAATCTTGTGTAAATTACAGAGAAACATACATGTATAAAATATTATTTTGCCAAGTAGGGTGAAGGAAATGCATAACCTAATCAATAGAAATCTGATATGTTTTGCCTTTCTCATAATATTGCCTAGTTATTACATTGTTTTTCAGCATAAAAATTGTATTTAATATATATTTCTTATCCTCTTGGTATCAACATATTGAGAGGTTAAAGTCTCTACAAGTAGCAAGACAAGCATAAGTTTTCTATAAAAATAACAGTTCTAATTTAGTTATGATCCATGATTTATTTTTCATCAGTTACACTTAATAATTGCTCAGCAAAGAAAAAGGATCAGCGTCTTTCAGCACTGTATCTTTGGGCATCTTTGCAAAGCCTTGGCCTAGAAAGCTGGCAGAGTACACTGGAAATAACGTAGGCATTTCAGTATGAGGCAACATCTGCACATTATAGGTGCTTAATAAATAGATGCTTGCTGTCTGATTTGCAATTTAAGATATTCAGGTGTAAAAATGAGTGTATAAGTCCTTATTCTAAAGAAATGCATAATTTATAATCATGCCTAATTTAAAAAAATTCATCTTGATTTAGATTGAGGGTTTGATGCCACTATGCCCATTTTGCTTTGATACTGTTTATTTTTCCACGTTGCTAATTGAACCTGTCACAGATTAGAACTACACAAACTATGCTGAAAGTGTGTCTCAGGAGAGATCTAGAGGATAGGGAACAGCTGTGGGTGTAATTTGTATTTACAGTCAGTTTTTAGAAGATTCCCCACGCTGGGTTCTTTTCAGTCGCCTGTGGGAAGCAGAGGACATGCACAAGTGGAGCTGATTGTGCAGAACCTGCTGCGGACACATGGGGCATGTTTGTGAAAATCAGGTTGGGCACCTAGTCCCTGAAGTGAAGCAGTGTGTCAGGTCAACTGAAACTGTCTGCTGATTTGTTCTTGCCAAGCAGCTCTAAGGACGTGCAATAGGAATTGTTAACACCTGACTCTTTCACTTCAATTGACACGTGATACTTTTGACAGGAAACATGACAGACAATTAGCATATCTCATCTATAATATAAAACAAGTGAAAAACAGGACTCCACTTTTAGTTAGTCTCATTCCCGATGCAGGATGTGGGCTGTGTAAAAAATCATGTTATCCATCAAAGCAGAAGAGCAGACTATCAAAGTTACCAAAAAGAGACAGAGAAAATGTTCCTAAATTATTTAAGAACAGAAACAGAGCTCTAAGCAGGGGAGTATCTGAAGTATAAACACAAACCTCATTCAAACTTTGAGTCTTTATATGAGTTCATGTCCCTTTTAAGTAATTATTTTTTTCATTTATTTTTTACTTTTTTTATTTTACAGCTTTATTCTTTCTTAATTTCTATTGCTTTTTGGATGTAAGTGGTTTTTTGGGGGATCCAATGGCTTTTGGGGTACAAGTGGGTTTTTTGGTTACACAATTATTTGGTGGTGAATTCTGATATTTTAGTACACTCATCACCTGAGTAGTGTACATTGTATCAAAAATGTAGTTTTCCATCCCTGGCCCCCTCCCACCCACCTACTCGGAGTTTCTACAGTCCGTTGTATAACTCTGTATGCCTTTGTGGACTCATATTTTATTTCCCACATAAAAATGAGAACATATGTTTTTTGGTTTTCCACTCTTGTGTTACCTCACTTAGAATAATGACCTCCAGCTCCATCTAAGTTGCTGCAAAGGACATTATCTTATTGTTTTAATGGCTGAGTAGTATTCCATGGAGAATATATACCACATTTTTTTTTGTCCACTCATTAGTTGATGGAAAAATATGTGAATTCCACATCTTTACAACTGTGAATTCTGCTGCCATAAACATACATGTGCAAATTTCTTTTTCATATAATGACTTCTTTTCCTTTGGGTAGATATTCAGTAGTGGATTACTGGATTGAATGGTAGACCTATGTTTAGCTATTTAAGAACTAACATATGGAGATCCATATGATTTCCATAGAAGTTGTATTAATTTACATACCCACCAGCAGTAAATAACTGTTCCCTTTTCCCCACATCCATGTTAACATCTATTGTTTTTTGACTTTCAAAATTTGATTCAGGATTGTATGTTTGCATGCGTGTGTGTGTTTAAACTTAAATAACAGACTTAATTAGGGTCTTATATATGATTAATAAAAATGTAGCCACATGAATTTTTGTCTTTGAAAAAAATTAATTATATGCAATAGTTTTTTAGATACAGAGGTTATTTCTTTTTTATGTACTTTATGTACTAGGGTATATGTGAACAATATGCAGGTTTGTTACATATATATACATGTGCCATGTTGGTGTGCTGCACCCATTAACTCGTCATTTACATTGGGTATATCTCCTAATGCTATCCCTCCCCACTTCCCCCACCCCACAACAGGCCCCAGTGTGTGAGGTTCCCCTTCTTGTGTCCAAGTATTCTCATTGTTTAATTCCCATCTATGAGTGAGAACGTGCAGTGTTTGGTTTTCTGTCCTTGTGATAGTTTGCTGAGAATAATGGTTTCCAGCTGCATCCATGTCCCTACAAAGGACATTAACTCATCCTTTTTATGGCTGCATAGTATTCCGTGGTGTATATGTGCCACATTTTCTTCATCCAGTCTGTCATTGATGGACATTTGGGTTGGTTCCAAGTCTTTATTATTGTGAATAGTGCCACAATAAACATACGTGTGCATGTGTCTTTATAGAACCATGATTTATAATCCTTTGGATATATACCCAGTAATGGAACGGCTGGGTCAAATGGCATTTCTAGTTCTAGATCCTTGAGGAATCGTCATACTGTTTTCCATAATGGTTGAACTAGTTTACAGTCCCACCAACAGTGTAAAAGTGTTCCTATTTCTCCACATCCTCTCCAGCACCTGTTGTTTCCTGACTTTTTAATGATTGGCATTCTAACTGGTGTGAGATGGTATCTCATTGTGGTTTTGATTTGCATTTCTCTGATGGCTAGTGATGATGAGCATTTTTTCATGTGTCTGTTGGCTGCAGAACAGAGCCCTCAGAAATAATACCACACATCTACAACCATCTGATCTTTGACAAACCTGACAAAAACAAGAAATGGAGAAAGGATTCCCTATTTAGTAAATGGTGCTGGGAAAACTGGCTAGCTCTAAGTAGAAAGCTGAAACTGGATCCCTTCCTTACACCTTATACAAAAATTAATTCAAGATGGATTAGAGACTTAAATGTTAGACCTAAAATAATAAAAACCCTAGAAGAAACCCCAGGTAATACCATTCAGGACATAGGCATGGGCAAGGACTTCTTGTCTAAAACACCAAAAGCAATGGCAGCAAAAGTCAAAATTGACAAATGGAATCTAATTAAACTAAAGAGCTTCTGCACAGCGAAAGAAACTACCATCAGAGTGAACAGGCAACCTACAGAATGGGAGAAAACTTTTGCAATCTACACATCTGACAAAGGGCTAATATCCAGAACCTACAAAGAACTCAAACAATTTACAAGAAAAAAAAAAAAAAAAAAAACATCAAAAAGTGGGCAAAGGATATGAACAGGCACTTCTCAAAAGAAGACAGAAGGTTATTTCTAAGTATGTTCATCATGACTTCCTGGCCTCTCATCAAAGCTGTTTCACCATTAGTGTATTCTAGCTTGTATGGACAGGAGTACATTTGATAAAAGATCACAAGGTACATACTTCTCTTCATCAATTTCTAAAAAGAGTTTTCCAAATATTGCTAGTAGCATGTATTTTTTTATTCTCTCCTAAGTACAAATTATAGAGTTGAAAGCTAAATTTTAGATCACACCTGTTGGATGTGTGAGCTTTGTTCTTTTGAATAGGTCTTCATTTCATCACTGGTTATCAAATACATATTTAGTACTTACCCTCTGTATTTGTTATCCAGTGCTTCATTACACATTGCCACAAATTTAGTGACTGAAAACAACAAACATTTATTTTTTTACAGGTTCTGTGGGTCAGGAGCACAAGCATGGCTTAGCTACATCCTCTGCTACAGGGTCTCTCAGAAACCTGCAATCAAGCTACTGTCCAGTTCTAGGTCTCTACTTCCACATTCACCAGGTTGGCTATATCTATTTCCTTCCAGACTGCTGGCCAACCTCCCTCAATCACTTGATATATGGGTGTTTCAATAGGGCAGTTCCCACTGTGGCAACTCCCTTCCTTGAATCTTGTAGGGGAGAGAGTCTACTGGCAAAAGCAATGTTACATTCTATTAACGTAATCACAGAAATGACATCCTGTCCCCTTTGTCATATTCCATTTATTAGAATTGAGTCACAGATCTCTCCCACAGTCAAAGGAAGGGATTTATACAAGAGCTTGAACGCCATACCTCCTGGTACACAGGGCTACCCTAGAATGGATCCACCACAACTTCCATGGTCCAAATGTTAAGGGAATATGACTACAGAGATTATGACTCCTTTGTACCCACACTGGTACTCCTTTCTTACAAACTATTCTGGTTTAGAACTTACTGTCATATACTTTCTGACTTAAAAAAAAAAATGCAGCTTAATGCATGCTTTTGGTGATGGTGGCGTAAGCAAACCTCCTGTACTTCCAGTCATAGAAGTCTGTGTGCAGTGGCTGATGCTTGTAATCCAGCACTTTGGGAGGCCAAGGCAGGAGGATCACTTGAGGCTAGGAGTTCAAGACCAGCCTGGGCAACACAGAACCCTGTCTACACACAATAAAAGTGTAAATTAGCCAAGTGTGATGGTGCATGTCTGTAATCCCAGCTACTCAGGAAGCTTAAGTGAGAGGATTGTTTGAGCCCAAGAGTTCAAGACTGCAGTGAGCTATGATGGTGCCATGGCACTCCAGCCTGGGCAACAGAGCGAGTCCCTATCATAAAAATTAAAAAAAGAAATACAGCACTTACAATTATGCATAGTACATAATACTTGATGATGACTGATATGATTTGGCTGTGTCCTCACTCAAATCTCAGTTTGAATTGTAATTCTCATAATCCCCACATGTCGTGGGAAGGACCTGGTGGGAGGTAATTGAATCATGGGGGAAGTTACCCCCATACTGCTCTCATGATAGTGAGTTCTCACATGATCTAATGATTTTATAAGGGCCTTTTCCCCCTTTGCATGGCACCTCTCCTTCCTGCCACCATGTCAGGAGGATGTGTTTGCCTCTCCCTTCACTATGATTGTAAGTTTCCTAAGGCATCCCCAGCCATGTGGAACTGTGAGTCAATTAAAGCTCTTTCCTTTATAAATTATGCAGTCTTGGATATTTCCTTATAGCAATATGAGAATAGAGTAATAACAATCATTAACATAGCTATGTTGCTGGTTTATGTATTTATTATACTAATTTTCATTGTTACTTTAGAGCATACTTCATATGTATATATTTTTAAAGTTAACTGCAAAATAGCCTCAGGTAGGTCCTTGAGGAGGTATTCAGAAGGAGGCATTGTTATCATAGGAGATGACTACTCCATGTGTGTTACTGTCCCTGAAGACCTTCCAGGAGGACAAGATGTGGAAGTGGAAAACAGTAATATTGATGATCTTGACTCTGTGTAGATGTAGGCAAATGTGTCTGTTTATTTTTTAATAAAAATGTTAAAAAATAAAAGTAAATAATTTTTAAAATAGGACAAAAGTTTATAAAATAAGGAAAGAAACTATTTTTATACAGCTGTACAATGTGTTTGTGTTTTAAGTTGTTTTATTATCAGAGTCAAAAAGCTAAAAAAAAAATAAAAGTGTATAAGATAAAAAATGTTATGACAAGCTAAAGTTCATTTATTATGAACATGAAAAATGTTTTAAATACACGTAGTGTACCCTAAGTGTACAGTGTTTATAAAGCTTACAGAAGGCCACAGTAATGTCCTAGACCTTTACATTCACTCATCACTTACTGACTCAACCAGAGCAACTTCCCATCCTGCAAGTTCCATCCATGGTAAGTAAGTGCCCTAGACAGGTGTATAACTTCGTATGTTTTCTAGCACATTTTCCTGTAACTTTTCCATGTTTATGCACACACATACTTACCATTGTATTACAAGTGCCTACTATATTCAGTGCAATCACATGCTGCATAGGTTTGTAGACTAGGAAGAGTAGGTGACATCATATAGCCTAGGTATGTAGTAGGCTATACCATCAAGGTTTGCAAAAGTGCATTCTATAATGTTTGCACAGGAACAAAATCACCTAACAACACATTTCTCAGAACGTATGCCTGTCATTAAATAACACAAGACTGTATATTGTTCACTTACAGAATTGCACATGTTTAGAAGAAAAATATACCAACTGAATGTTTAACGGTATTGAATTATGCTAGAAAATGGAAAAAAAAAAAGATACAATTCCATGTTTGGTGGATACCTGAGTAAAGAAATGCCTAAGACAGGAATCCAGAGTTTGGTTTGTGTCTCCCATTTGGCTCTCTGTTTGATCTCAGGCAAGTGACTTAATTTTTCCCAACATTTCTTGTCTCCGCTGTAAAAGGAACGGCTGAGACGGGGGATTCCCCAAAATCCCTCCTAGTATTAAGCTCCATGAGTTTATGGTCTGTTCTGGTTGTTGTGTGGCTCCAGCATGGTGCAGTGACCACAGCTCGCCCAGGTCCCTCAGCCCAGGTTTATACCATCATCTACACCTCCCCATAGTGCAGGTGTGGGTGAGTTGGACTTCACAGAGAGATTTCAGATGCCTTTTAGAGTATAGTCACTAACTGACTCATTGTATACCTAACTGTGGTCTTGGATTTGACAGTTTATGTAGTTTCAATGGCACTGGAGGGCCAACCTTTTGACTATCTTATCTGTCAGTCTGCAAATATTGTCATTTCTTTGGCTGTGATGACTCCCAAAAATTTTATTTATGTCTTATAAATCCACTTTGTGATGAGAAGAGTTTTCTAATATTTTCAAAACGGGAGGAGGTATTGGCACTTGATCTTCAAGTTTTGTTTTGTTGTTTCCCTGATGGCTGATTTTGGAAGACTTTTCGGGAGAGTTGTGGGGAAATAAACTTAAGACAAGAAGGATGTTATCAAATAGAACACAGTGATGTATTTTAGGACTCTATGCTAAGTTTGAGTTATTTCACTATTTTTTCTTCAACTCTAAACAAAAGAGAAAAGTAATTTTAGAACCTCCTACATACACCTTAAAAATAATGTTAACATTATTCTTAAAATGCTCTTTCAGAGGTAGAGTTCAAACATTAGAACACGATATTTTTGTTCTCTGTATCTTCTCTGATCTCTAAAACATTATCTCCGATAAAATCAAAATAAAATAAAATTGGAGTTAAAGTGATGAAAAATGTATAATATATGTACTAATAATGATTTATGAAAAAAGAAATTCCAGGGTGTGAAAGACACTGCAAATAAGGTTCATTTAAAACAATATTCCTGGGAATAAGTTGGAGGCAAGAGTTCATTTAAAAATCTCTTTTGATTGATAAGAAAGTACTTTTAATAAAATAATTTTATTTTCCTCTTTTCAAATCACTGATCATTTAGTTTTGCAATATTTATCTACTGAATTTAAAAGTTGTATATATTTATAAGCAAAGATATTAATAAATCCTGCCTGAAAATGACTACCCAAATAATTCATTGCATCGATGACCTAAGTCTTTTTTAAGTTGTTTGTCCACATACAAAAATCCTCTACACACACACACACACACAAACACACAGAGAGAGAGAGAGAGAGAGAGAGAGAGAGAAACCTCCGAAAATTTGCCCTCTAGGCTCAGTATATCATGTATACTAATGTCCTAAGCCTTCACATTCACTCACCACTCACTCAGCCATGAATAATGGCAGAGAATCGTGACTAGAGACAACACAGCATTTCTGTTAGGAGGAATAGCCACGTAGTTGTTTTGTGAAATAGGCCCTCGCAAGGGCCTGAAAAATTAAAATTTGGTGGTAGTTCCATAGGTTCATTTTTAATGCCAAAAAGTTACATAAAATGGCTATCATGGAATATTTTTATGACTTTTTGCAAGAAAATGACCCTCATAACTTAGATTTAAATGTTCAGGACACTTTTATTTTTAAATATGTTATCAAATCAGAATTTAATTAAATAAATGGAGATTTGTCTGCAGGTTTGTGTTGTATTTTTTCTCAAGAGAACTTTCCTCTGGATGACTTGGTTTTCTGAAAGTCTGCTTCACAAGGCAAGTCCACAGCTATCCCCTCTTACAGAAATGCGGTGCTCTCTCTGTCAGCATTCGGTGCTGTTACGAAGATTATTTATAGTACTTTTGTCTAAAAGTTACAACCTCTGAAACTAATAGGAAAGAAGACACAAGCCAGATAACAGGACAGAACTGCTACCCCACAAATCAGTATGTAGGTGTGACAGTTAATTCAGTTGATGGTATGAATTGTATCTATTCATCAGGCTACATTTAGGACTTAGGACCCCTGATATAAATAGTGAGAATTTTACAAGAGAATGAGCAGAAGCAGTGGAGCAAGGACCTAAGATTACTTTGAATGAACTATATTTGTTATACAAGTCACATTCTAGAAGGTTCTTTTTAAGAGACAATTGAGTTTATTCTTTTCCTTAACATGATGTTACTGTACTTGTCACTGTTTTAGATTAGCATTTATTTTATAAGGAACTGAAAAAAAAAAGACTACATTATTTAATACAATGCATAACCTTCAGCAGATGAAGCAAGGTGAATACAATTTAAAACTAAAAGCATAGGCTGCTGCTGCTTTTTTTTTTTTTTGGCTTAAGATCAACATAAGCATTATAATGGAGTCCAGTAATTATGCATGAACTTTTTCATAACGCAGTAATTGTTTCCATGCTTTGCTGTGCTGCAGTGTTTTAAGCTGCAGATGATATTATCTGATGGGTAAATGCAGGAACTAATGAAAGAAAGGTGTGACTGTGTCAGGACCTTGAATGAAAAATCAGAAAGTTGCTGATTTGGATAATTGTTAAAAATAAGAATATTGAACGAAAGGTTTGAGCTAAATTTAGCCTAATAATGACAGGAAATAGGTTCACAAATTACTTAATAACTAATGTTTAAAATTGCTACAAAATACAGTATACAAGAGGGCAGTAATTCGATTTTAATTAAGTTCTACTTCAACCATATGTCTTAACTGATAAAGTGAAGTGAAGTACTGAAATAGCTTTATAGTTTTATTAAATTTCTTGTGTAGGAAAGTTATTTTAATAGCTCTGTCATTTTTTTCCCTTCAATCATGCTAGTAATAGGAACAGGATTTAATTTAATGTGTATGTTCATACCTCATAGGGATTAGGAAATATTTGAATCTTCACAAATGTCAAGAGTTCTACCTGGTACTTCATAAATTATCTCTTTCAGTCAGACTACAGTGCTAGCAGGTACGTACTATGATTCCCATTTTACAGATAAGAAGCTAAGATCTCATGAAATGCGATAGTTTATCCAAGGCCCACACTAGAGTTCTCAGAGCCACCAAGTTCTTCCACGGTAACCCAGTGCCTCACACATTTCAACTTCTTTTTTCTCAACAAATGCTCCTTCTATAAATTATTCTTTTATGTGAAAACGTATTTTTACTTTCTAAGACTGATTAAGAAAATCCATAAAGACTTTTGCTTTATTCTTGTCTTCACACTTAACATTCCTGTGTTTTCATTTATTTAATTATATGTAGTAGTGTTTAGACTTTGTATTCAATTATCATTTATAATATTAAATATATATAAAGGAGATTAGAGTTTGGGGACTTTACAAAAACATGCACTTGGGATTACCGGAATGTTGTTTCTTTTATCATAGTGAGAGAGCTACGTCAAAACCTCACAACTACATGGAAACTGAACAACCTGCTCCTGAATGACTACTGGCTAAATAATGAAATGAAGTCAGAAATAAAGATGTTCTTTGAAACCAATGAGAACAAAGACACAACATACCAGAATCTCTGGGACACATTTAAAGCAGCGTGTAGAGGGAAATTTATAGCACTAAATGCCCACAAAAGAAAGCAGGAAAGATCTAAAATCAACACCCTAACAGCACAATTAAAAGAACTAGAGAAGCAAGAGCAAACACATTCAAAAGCTAGCAGAAGGCAAGAAATAACTAAGATCAGAGCAGAGCTGAAGGAGATAGACACACACACACACACACACACACACACACACACACACAAACTTTCAAAAAAATCAATGAATCCAGGATCTGATTTTTTGAAAAGATCAAAAAAAAAAAAAAAAAAAAGTAGATAGACCACTAGCAAGACTAATAAAGAAGAAAAGAGAAGAATCAAACAGACACGATAAAAAATGATAAAGGGGATATCACCGCCGATCCCACAGAAATACAAACTACCATCAGATAATACTATAAACACCTCTATGCAAATAAACTAGAAAATCTAGAAGAAATGGATAAATTCCTGGACACATATACCCTCCAAAGACTAAACCAGGAAGAAGTTGAGTCCCTGAATAGACCAGTAACAGGCTCTGAAACTGAGGCAATAATTTATAGCCTATCAACCAAAAAAAAGTCCAGGACCAGACAGATTCACAGCCAAATTCTACCAGAGGTACAAAGAGGAGCTGGTACCATTCCTTCTGAAACTGTTTCAATCAATAGAAAAAGAGAGAATCCTCCCTTACTCATTTTATGAGGCCAGCATCATCCTGATACCAAAGCCTGGCAGAGAGACACAACAACAACAACAAAAAGAGAATTTTAGACCATATTCCTGATGAACATCGATGCAAAAATCCTCAATAAAATACTGGCAAACCAAATCCAGCAGCACATCAAAAAGCTTATCCACCATGATCAAGTTGGCTTCATCCCTGGGAAGCAAGGCTGGTTCAACATACACAAATCAATAAACGTAATCCATCATATAAACAGAACTAAAAACAAAAACCACATGATTATCTCAATAGATGCAGAAAAGGCCTTTGACAAAATTCAACAGCCCTTCATGCTAAAAACTCTCAATAAACTAGGTATTGATGGGATGTATCTCAAAATAATAAGAGCTATTTATGACAAACCCACAGCCAATATCATACTGAACGGGCGAAAACTGGAAACATTCCCTTTGAAAACTGGCACAAGACAGGAATGCACTCTCTCACCACTCCTATTCAATATAGTGTTGGAAGTTCTGGCCAGGGCAATCAGGCAGCAGACAGAAATAAAGGGTATTCAATTAGGAAGAGAGGAAGTCAAGTTGTCCCTGTTTGCAGATGACATGATTGTATATTTAGAAAACCCCATTGTCTCAGCCCCAAATCTCCTTAAGCTGATAAGAAAATTCAGCAAAGTCTCAGGATACAAAATCACTGGGCAATAATTACAAGCATTCCTATACACCAATAACAGACAAACAGAGAGCCAAATCATGAGTGAACTCCCATTCACAATTGCTTCAAAGAGAATAAAATACCTAGGAATCCAACTGACAAGGGATGTAAAGGACCTCTTCAAGGAGAACTACAAACCATTGCTCAGTGAAACAAAAGAGGACACAAACAAATGGAAGAACATTCCATGCTCATGGATAGGAAGAATCAATATCGTGAAAATGGCCATACTACCCAAGGTAATTTATAGATTCAATGCCATCCCCATCAAGCTACCAATGACTTTCTTCACAGAATTGGAAAAAACTACTTTAAAGTTAACATGGAACCAAAAAAGACCTACATTGCCAAAACAATCCTAAGCAAAAAGAACAAAGCTAGAGGCATCATGCTACCTGACTTCAAACTATACTACAAGGCTACAGTAACCAAAACAACATGATACTGGTACCAAAACAGAGATATAGATCAATGGAACAGAACAGAGCCCTCAGAAATAATACCACACATCTACAACCATCTAATCTTTGACAAACCTGACAAAAACAAGAAATGGGGAAAGGATTCCCTCTTTAATAAATGGTGCTGGGAAAACTGGCTAGCCATATGTAGAGAGCTGAAACTGGATCCTTTCCTTACATCTTGTACAAACATTAATTCAAGATGGATTAAAGACTTAAATGTTAGACCTAAAACCATAAAAACCCTAGAAGAAACCCTAGGCAATACCATTCAGGACATAGACATGGGCAAGGACTTCATGACTAAAACATGAAAAGCAATGGCAACAAAAGCCAAAATTGACAAATGGTATCTAATTAAACTAAAGAGCTTCTGCATAGCAAAAGAAACTACCATCAAGGTGAACAGGAAATCTACAGAATAGGAGAAAATTTTTGCAATCTACCCATCTGACAATCTACCCATTTTACTACCCATCTAATATCCAGAATCTACAAAGAACTTAAACAAATTTACAAGAAAAAAATCAAACAATCCCATCAAAAAGTAGGCAAAGGACATGAACAGACACTTCTCAAAAGAGGACATTTATGCAGCCAACAGACACATGAAAAAATGCTCATCATCACTGGCCATCAGAGAAATCAAACCACAATGAGATACCATCTCACACCAGTTAGAAGGGTGCTGGAGAGAATGTGGAGAAATAGGAACACTTTTACACTGTTGTTGGGAGTGTAAATTAGTTCAACCACTGTGGAAGACAGTGTGGCAATTCCTCAAGGATCTAGAACTAGAAATACCATTTGACCCAGCCATCCCATTACTGGGTATATACCCAAAGGATTATAAATCATGCTGCTATAAAAACACATGCACACGTATGTTTATTGCAACATTATTCACAATAGTAAAGACTTGGAACCAACCCAAATGTCCATCGATGATAGACTGGATTAAGAAAATGTGGCACATACACACCATGGAATACTATGTAACCATAAAAAACGATGAGTTCATGTCCTTTGTAGGGACATGGATGATGTTGGAAACCATCATTCTCAGCAAACTATCGCAAGGACAAAAAACCAAACACCACATGTTCTTACTCATAGGTGGGAATTGAACAATGAGAACACTTGGACGCAGGAAGGGAAACATCACACACCGGGGCCTCTTGTGGGGTAGGGGGAGGGGGAGGGATAGCATAAGGAGATATACCTAATGTAAATGATGAGTTAATGGGTGCAGCATACCAACATCACACTGTATACATATGTAACAAACCTGCACGTTGTGCACATGTACCCTAGAACTTAAAGTACAATAAATAAATAAATTAATTAATTAATTTTAAAAAGTAATATGAAAGTACAAAATAGTCAGCTTATCATTAGACTTCCTAAATGTTTACATGAAAACATGTTCCACCCAATACGACAGACCAAATAGTGTGTACATAAGATTTTAAATGAAGAGAATGTGTTAGAGAAAAAGTTCGGAACTGTATTATCAACACTCAAGGGTTATGTCACAATGCCTGTAAAGCCCAAGCCAGTGATAGTTTGCATTATCTGAATGTCATAACACATTCCTTTAGCAAATGTATTTGTGTTTGAATTATCATCTCCTCTTTCCATGACATAGCTACATTTATTTCCAGAAAACATGTTGATTTGTCCTGTTTCAGTTTAATAGAGAAGTAGATTTGAAGATTTTACTATTTCCTTTATCCAAAATAATTCTCACCCAAAACTGGATGATGTAAAAGTTTGTCACAATAAGATGTATAGAGTAAAATCTAAAAGCCATCTAAAGTGCTAACATTATTTCTCAAAAATATTAAGTATGTTAAAGATTAAGAAAAATATTTATCTTCTTATGAAACACTAGATTCAAAGACATTTTTGCATTTATTCTGTGTTATTTCCAAAAAAACACTGAAATATTGCCTTTAAGTAGAGATTATTGCTTTTCACTGCTTTGCTGTTAGTTCTAATTTAAGATAATCATGTATGACTAAATCACATTTTAGTCAATTTTGAAACCATACTTCATAATTTTCTTTATTCTTATTCTAAGCTGCCTGATTTTTTTTTTCTTTCCTACCTAAGCTTTGAGCTCTTGGCAATCACTCAACTGCAAATGAATGCTAACTTACTATAACTCCCTTTATTATAGCCTTTAAAAAGCAGTGTCAAGAATTTTTTATTTAAATAATTAAACCATTAAAAATTTTTCATATGATATTTTATGTGTATTCTTCCCCCTGAAGTCAAAAAATAAAGCAGGGAAAAAAAAAACCTAGAGAAGTCTTTTATAAAAGGTTGATTAAATTTTTCTCTGTCTCCATCCTTTTATACTGATATGTACATATCCGTGTTATATGTGCTATAACAAAATGTGTGCATTTCCTGCAAACAGACTAACTTACAAATACTTATGAAAACTTACAAGTCATGATGTTCAGGAAGTCATCCAGCCTCCCTCAATGAAACTCAATGAGGATGGTAATCCCTGAATTAAGGTGAAAACAAGGATGGTAATCCCTGAACAAGTCATCAAATGATTCTGCATGAATGTCAATGTAATGCATATTGAAGTCCTAGTAACATAAAAATCTCTTAACTATATATCTATTAAAATAATCCCCCTATATATTAATTTATCTTGAGGACCGTGTCTTGTGTTCTCCAGCATTTTTTCTACTGTTTTGCATAGTGCTTAGCGCAATAAGTAACTTTGTCAATGACAATTTCATTTCTGTATGGGCTTTATCATTTTCATGTTATGCTCTTTTCTCCCCAACTCTTGAGTTGGCTCAACTCTTACTCATCTGGGAACTCAGCTTAAATACCAGTCCTTTTGACAACCTCCCTGAGTTCTCAGACTAGATTAGGTCCCACTGGTGTGCAGTGTCATAATACTCTGTATATGTCCTTATTGTACTTATCAGAGTGAGAATCAGTAAATTACTTTTGTATATATTTTAACATTTTCTTGAACTCTCACATGTAAAGTTTACGGAGCACCTTATAACTGCCATCTCTACAGCTCTAAATTCTAGTAAAATAATTATTCAATATATATTGTTTGGCCTGATGAATGAGTAAATGACATATTATTCAGCGAAAGAAGAAAGAAAAATGTTGAGCCTAAAATTTTAATGGTGTATTTATTACAGTCAACTTAATCCACTCTAGTTAATATAAGCATAGATGGATTTATTTAGGGTTATTAAACAGCTGACCAAAGTAGTGAGAGGTCTAGAGAAATGGGGCTGGAGCTTTCAGGAACAACCTCACACACCAAATATTTAGAACTGACTGGAGCTGCTTCCATGTACCACCAGCACCTGAGTCACACTGTTGAACTGTCCTCATTGGAAATATGCCACTGCATCCCCACCCAGAGAACCACAAAACCCATTGTAGCCTTGTAGGTGACAGTTCCTTCACACAGTATTCTACTTTAGTTGAAATAGTGTGTATTCTATGTCGGTAAAGGACTTTGCTCATGCTCAAAGCTGAATATAACACTTCTGTCTTAGAGTTGATTGTTGTTGAGTCAGCAGACTTTACAAGATTCTGGGTTTGATGGAACCCATAATGAGATGCCTTGACCACATGTCCCATTTCTAATCAGGCGCTCATTTCTAATCAGTCTGAGTGGCATGTCAGACATGTTTGGCACTCTCTACTGCATATGGCATTGCCTTGCTTTAAAACCTATACTTCTAGATTCTGATCGTATTTTGGGAGAATTGCCCAATCTTCACATAGTGAAATTTCCCTCCAAAGGTACCTCTGAAGACATAGAGTCTAACATCATCAGCTGGGTTATACGGTGTAAGCAGACAGCTACAGCAGAAAGCTGTCCTGCTCCAATACTTCTTTATCTCCCATCAGATGTGTAGTAGGAGAAGTTCTAGATCCTAAAGAAGCATAAAGACACTGTGTTTATTCTTAGTGGTGAAAGGGGTGAGATGTAATAATTTATCCTTTAAGGAGATTTTATGGCATAACCAAGACCACTGGACTTCACTTACATTGCAAATCCCTAAATCATTAATGAGTTAATCTTCCAACCTTCTATATTTCGTGTGTCCAACAAAAGCCTCCAATTCATTTGCCATTTCATGATCAACAGGTCCCCTAAACACGAGGTCACTGATAGAATTGGCAATGAGATATTTTGTGGACTATATAGGTGATCTAGGTCCCTTTAAATTATTGATATGAACTAAATGTGTCCTTCTCTCAAAATCCCCAAATTCACAGGTTTAAATCCCAACCCCTAATATAATGGCATTTGGAGGTAAAGTCTTTGAGAAGTAATTAGGGGTTACATGAGATCATTTAGTGGGGCCTCATGATAAGATTAATGCCCATATAAACATAGGAGGAAACACAGACAGGATCTCTCTCTCTCTCTCCCCTCTGCTATGTGAGGAAACAATGAGAAGATGACCATTTGCAAACCAGAAAGACGACCCTCACCATATACTGAAACTGCCAACATCTTGATCTTGAACTTTCCAGCCTCTAGTACTGAGACAATTATTATTATTATTATTATTTTACATGGAGTATTGCCCTGTTGCCTAGGCTGGAGTGCAATGGCGCGATCTCGGCTCACCACAACCTCCGCCTCCCGGGTTCAAGCAGTTCTCCTGCCTCAGCCTCCCAAGTAGCTGGGATTACAGGCGACTTCCACCAAGCCCAACTAATTTTTTATATTTTTAGTAGAGACGGGGTTTCACCATGTTGGCCAGACTGGTCTTGAACTCCTGATCTTATGATCCACCCACCTTGGCCTCCCACAGTGCTGGGATTACAGGCATGAGTCACCACGCTCGGCCTTATAAATTTTGTTTCTTAAGGCACACACCCAGTCTATATTATGTTTTTATAGCAGCCCAAAATGACAATTGTATCAAGACTGCAGACAGGAGAGTGATAGCACTTGGGCTAAGATCATACATTTATACTCTTGTCTACATTTGTCCAATGTGAAAGAACTGTTTCTGGTCCTCCTTCCTTATAAGGATAGAAAACTAAATATATTTGCTGGATGAACAATCTCAAACTACGTACTTGAGGCTGTATTAATCTGTGCTAGAAAATATGTTACATCTAGAAGAACGGCTGAAATGTGGGTGAATTTTTGATAGTTTATTATCAGCCTCTGAGATCTGCCTGGTTTTTGGAGGGGCCAGGCTGCTGTTTTAATGGGATACAGTGGATCCACCTCTGCATGTTTGACTCTTTAAGTGTGTAATCAATCTTGGCCACTCACCCTAGGTTGTAATATTGCTTTGGTTTAATATCTTAAGGGGTGGGGAGGTTTCAGAACCTTTACCTGGGGTTTCCCCCACTATAATTGCAATTAACTCAACTCTCTGGAAGGCCCATTCCAAGTATACATTGAGGCATATGAGAAAACCCCACCGTGAGTCATACCTAGGTTAGGATCTCATTTATTTCCTGCCCCCAATCTGCTCCATTGAAACCAATACACCCCCATAAAGATTTGGGTTTCCAAGTATCAACTAGAACCCTGTGTGAAACAGCCTTTGAAATATTTTGATATGCTCCCTTTCTTCAGCATAATGCCACCTAAAGAAATGGTGCTGGTGTAGGATCTTTGGGGGGAAGATCTGGAGAGTCCACTACGGTCCTCAACTGCTAAGGTGTTGCTGAGTGATTCCCCCTGGGAACCCAATTTGTCCTTTACTCAGTAGATTCAGGTATCAGGGTTGACTCAGGTCCGGAAACTGGGCAAAAGACTGAGACTTTCTATTTTTGTGGCCATTTTCAGCCTCATCATTATCCATTTTTATTTCTTTCAATTGCATAGATTAATAAATACCTTGTTGGCTGTCCATATTGCTTACTTTGGAAATTACAAATCATCAGCTTGTTGAGGCCTGTCCTGATGGCTCATTATGACATCTGTACTTTCCCGGTTTCTGAGAGGTGAACACTACCCCCTGACATCTCTTATCTTAGAGTCCTATCATGCTCACTGCTATCAGAAAACCGAGCTGTGTAATGGAATCTCCTACTGACAGTCATTAGGGAAAGCATCCATCTTAACAAAGCTGATTCTGTTCTTGTCTACACTTTCTTTTCCCCTAAGGTACAAAGAAAGGTAGGTGTCCTACATTTGAGGTGTCCCCTAAGCCCTCTCAGAGGCCATAGTCAGCTGATGGGGCCTCTCATCTATGTAAAATACTACTCTACCACACTCACTTTGTGTCTTTTAATTCCTTTGGTGTTCTTTTCCTTAGCAGTCTGCCATTTTTAATTCACTTAGTACAAGCCAATGTTTTTTCCATCTTCAAAGAGCAAATGTAAAGTCTGATAACATTATATCTCTGAGTTATTGCCAGAGCATTAAATTCTGTATTATAGAAAATCTCTCCCTTGTCAATCAATTTCCCCTTATCCAGCATTGAGTACTCTCAGGATCCAGTTCCATACCTCCTCTTCTGGCTCCTACTGTTACATGTATAGGCTAAGTCCTGCAGTTCCTTTGGTGTCTAATCCCTTTTATCCCTTAGCAGGCCCACAACTTCCCTGGCCAGGTTATGTTATGGCTTAACCTTAGTTTTTGTTCTGGAGGAGAGAAGGAAGTAGATATTGCAGGAGGATGGGATGTGTTCTCATGTAAGGTATAAGGAAGCAGCCAGGTGCAGTGGCTCACACCTGTAATCCTAGCACTTTGGGAAGCCTAGGCGGGTGGATCACCTGAGGTCAGGAGTTCAAGACCAGCCTGGCCAATATGGCAAAACCCCCATCTCTACTAAAAATACCAAAATTAACCAGGTATGGTTGCAGGAACCTGTGATCCCACTTCTTATTCAAGAGGCAGAGGCAGGAGAATCGCTTGAACCTGGGAGGTGGAGGTTGCAGCGGGCTGAAATTGTGCCACTTCACTCAAGCCTAGGTGTAAGAATGAAATTCCATCTCGAAAAAAAAAAAAAAAAGAAAAGCAGAGGAGGGTGCTGTTTCTGCAGCATTGTTTTATTTTAGAATAAGCTTCCTGAGAGCACTCTTGCTACCAAATTTCATTTATTAGGTTCCCTGAGAAAAAGACTATAAGATCTGAGATCTGCATTCAGGAATTTTATCAAATCATGCTCCTTAAAACAACACAGTTGAGTGTTTAAAGAAACAAGCGTGAGTAGACAGAGAAGTCGAACTGAGAAGCCATGCAACAGAAACCTCAGCTGTTTCTATAGGAAGGCCCTGGAACTAGAAAGGCCCTTCGGAATTGCCCCATGAAGTAAGGGTACCTGGGTATCCCTACATCAGTCATTGGATGCAGCCGACCCTGGAAAAAGGCTCAAGACAAAACCTTGTTGGAGGCAACTCACTTTAGCTGAAGTTAATTTCTAAAGTAGGATTTATCCATGAGCTATCAGAAGTCACCTGTCTGGCAGCTGGAATAATGAGCTCTTTTGTCCAGAAGGGAGACCTAGAGTCCCAGCACTCACTGGAGTTCATATGTTCATGTGTTTCACTTGGAAATTATATGAAATTTTTCATATAATATTGAGCTTAAAATATTGACCAAAGTATTTCCCTTAGTGAACGAATAAACTGGCCATAGTTTGATTTCCAAGTTTTGATCCTCCATTAGAATACTCGGCACCAAGTACCTCAGTAGTTTCCTGTTTTACGAACAATGAATAACTACTACTTCATTTAAAATAATAACTTAAAAACTTCCAGTAAAAAGAGCAGGTTATAAAATAATATACATCATGTAATATCATCAGGAAATAAAGTAATATCTTTCAACATAAATATTTCTGTTATAACATTGTAACTAGAGAAAATAATTAAGACTGGTTAAAAAGGTGGAACTCATGAAACTTAAGATGGTGAAAGAAAGATATTTTAGGTTGTGAAGAATAAGTTAAAAATATTTGAAGGTTATATGTGCTTTGAAATGCTGGTATCTGGAGCTTGTTGCCTGTTTAAAGCAACAGTTCATTTCTCAGATAATGTGGACAGCATTAAAGAACTATTTGTATTCGAAATAATGAAATAATGGAGATTAAAGCCTCTGATGAATGCACAGATGCAAAGAGTTCATGAAAATGCCAATAATGACATGCAACATGGTTTTATTATCTTATTATCTTATTTTTTTTCTGATTAAATAGTAATCCACTTTTATAATATTATATGGGTGTGTGTGTTTTTGTGTGTGTATACACACACTACAGAAATACATAAAATGGAAAGGTAAAAGGTTATTATCCTAGAATTCAAATATAAGTACATTTTTCTTCATGTTTTTCTCCTTTTTACAAACTCTACAACAAAGGTCATCACAAAGGAAGATGGAAAATTTAACTTGTAAAAAAATGCCAAAAAAATCAACTTAAAATGGAAAAACATGTATTGTTCAAAATACTGGGCTAGGGACAGATTGCCTGGGTTGAAGTCCAGGCCCCAATTACTAGCAACTCTTATTACTCAAGACAAGTTACATAACATCATATTACTTTACGTAAATTAGTAAAATAATTGTAGACACCTCATTGGTTTGACATGATGGATAACTAAAATACTAATGCATAGCATCTGAACATAGTAAGACATAAGTAAATTGTATTATTGTTAGTATTGTCATTATTAAAATTAGCGAAATATAATGGAGTCTGCTAATCAGTTTAGAACAAAGACATAACACAAACTACCAACAAGAAAGAGGACAATGGATAAGGATAGAAAATTCACTGAGGAAATAAAAACAGAGAATGAAAGAATCAAAAATGATGAATCTCAGTAGTTATCAGAGACGTAAAATTAAAAATAGTTATTATATTTCATTTATTTATGTATTTATTTATTATGTATTATTATTATTTTTTTGAGACGGAGTCTTGCTCTGTCACCCAGGCTGGAGTGCAGTGGCACAATCTCAGCTCACTGCAACCTCCTCCTCCCGGGTTCAAGCAATTCTCTTTCCTCAGCCTCCCAGGTAGCTGGGATTACAGGTGTGCATCACCACACACGGCTAATTTTTGTATTTTTAGTGGAGATGAGGTTTCAACATGTTGGTCAGGCTGGTCTCAAACTCCTGACCTCGAGATCGACCCGCCTTGATCTCCCAAAGTGCTGGGATTATAGGCATGAGCCACCGTGCCCAGCCCATTTCTTTTATTTTTAATGATATACAATTCATATATCCAGAGTAGGTGAACCTGTGAGAAAAAAAAATGTTCACTTTCCTTCTAAGTTTTAGGCACAGTAGTTGCCCTTTTTCAGTGGTTTTGATTCTCATAGTTTCAGTTACCTGCAGTCTGAAAATAAATGGAAAATTCCAGAAATAATCCATAAGTTTTAAATCTAAGTACCATTCTAAGTAGTGTAATAAAATCTCCTGCCATCCTGCCTGGGACATGAATCATTCTTTGTCCAAGCATATCCACTCTCTGCACACTACCCACCCATTAGTTACTTTGAAGCCGGCTCAGTTATCAGATCACAAGTAAAAGGAGGGTGAAAGCAGTTACAAAAAGATATTTTGAGAGAGAAAGAGAGAGAGAGACCACATTCACATAACTTTCATTCCAGTAAGTTGTTATAATTGTTCTATTTTTATTACTTATTGTTGTTAATCTCTTACAATGCCTAATTTATACTTTAAATTTTGTCATAGCAAAAAAATGGCATATATAGGGTTTTGTACTCTTCAAAGTTTTCAGCATTCACTAGAGGTCTTAGAACATAACACCCACAGCCACAGATAAGGGGAGACTAACTACTCTATTTAAATTGGTACAACAGAGCAAAGGATACTGAGAATATTCAAGAACAGGGAACATACAGACCCTGACCAATCAAAACAGTAAAAGTTGTTGCACTGCAGCAGGCCCCTCAGCTAATAGGCTTGCTCCTCAGGTCAGTGTTGAACCTTTAGTTTTTAGTTCATGAGGACTTGCAGGGGTCTCCGGGAAGAAATGGGGCAGGTAGAGGGTAGGGGTGGAGGTCGCATTGGGAAACAGCTGTTGGTGTGATGACTCTATCAATAGTTAGGATTCTATTTCAGCATCTTAATAATGTTGTGACTGAACCAGATATCAGCCCTAAGTTGGAACAACTTTTACTGAAGACAATTTAAACATATGTACTCTAATTAAAAGCGCTTCTATCTCTTGGTCTAATTCCACTCATTCACATATTCTATGAATATTACTTGAGTGCACTATATCTCAAGCCCTGCCTAGTCACACGGGATAAAAATAGGAGCAAAGCAAACATGGCTGGACAGATCATGGAGTTTAGACTGTTAGGAATTTATCTCAAAGAATGGCTTCAAATAAGTGAATCCATAGATTGCCAAGGACGATCGGTGCAGCACTATGGCAAATTGCAAATGATAAATAATAAAAAAGAAAGAAAAGAAAAAAGAAATAACATGAAATAACAGGAATACCTCCTCAAAGATGGATGGCTATATAACTTTGACATGTTAATACAAGTGACTATGGTGTGGCCATTGAAAAGAATTTGAATGAATATGTATTGACATGGAAATGTCAAAAATATTTGAAGTGTGCCAACCCCATTCATTTTCTAACAGAAGTATTAAAAGTTACTTTACATACAGTGAAATGGACATATTTTTGGGTGGACAACTTGATTTGTTTTAACAAACGCAAATACAAGCACACATGAAAACCCACACTTCTATCAAGGTATCGAATAGTACCATCACACCAGAAAGGACCCTTGGGCCTCTTTGCAGTCAATCCCAGAAACATCCACTGATCTCACATCTAGGGCAAGGAATTACTTTCTATTCTTCTACAACTTCACATAAATGGAATCATATAGCACGCTGTCTTTCGTGTCTCACTATTTTTACTCAGTATATTGTTTCTGTGTTTCAGTCATGTTGTTACATGCATCAGCACTGCAAGTCTGTTTATTGCTGAGTAATAGTGCATCCATTCTGTATTCATTTATTTTTGTAACACAGCTTTAATACAAATTCTTTTTGCCCAGTGAAACTCCCCACTGTTTCATCTTAATATTTCCACTTAAAAATTATGTCCTTCTAGCTTCTTTCATACTCTCCAAATCATAATTTCAGATACTAACTCATTATGTAAATGTATTAATTTGAGAAAAAATATAAGAAACATCACATTTTGCAAAGAAAACAACTTTAAAACTATAAACCATTTATCCATTCTTACATTTTAATAAGCCTGCATTTTATAAATCATTATAAAATATAATGCCAGAACAACAACAACAACAACAAAAAGTAGCAGAAACCTCTGCAGAGGCAAACGACTCTGTCTGACAGCTTTGAAGAGAGCAGTGGATCTCCCAACATGGAGGCTGAGATCTGAGAATGGACAGATTGCCTGCTCAAGTGGGTCCCTGACCCCTGAGTAGCCTAAATGGGAGACATCCCCCACTAGGGGCAGACCGACACCCTACACCTCACATGGTGGAGTACACCCCTGAGAGGAAGCTTCCAAAGCAAGAATCAGACAGGTACACTCGCTGTTCAGCAATATTCTATCTTCTGCAGCCTCTGCTGCTGATACCCAGGCAAACAGGGTCTGAAGTGGACCTCAAGCAATCTCCAAAAGACCTACAGCTGAGGGTCCTGACTGTTAGAAGGAAAACTAACAAACAGGAAGGACACCCACACCAAAACCCCATCAGTACGTCACCATCATCAAAGACCAGAGGCACATAAAACCACAAAGATGGGGAAAAAGCAGGGCAGAAAAGCGGGAAATTCAAAAAATAAGAGCGCATCTCCCCCTGCAAAGGAACGCAGCTCATCGCCAGCAACGGATCAAAGCTGAACGGAGAATGACTTTGACAAGATGAGAGAAGGCAACTCCAGTCCATCAAAATTCTCAGAGCTAAAGAAGGAATTACATACCCAGTGCAAAGAAACTAAAAATCTTGAAAAAAGAGTGGAAGAATTGATAACTAGAATAATTAATGCAGAGAAGGCCATAAACGAACTGACAGAGAAGAAAACCATGACATGAGAAATACGTGACAAATACCATGACATGAGAAATACGTGACAAATGCACAAGCTTCAGTAACCGACTCGATCAACTGGAAGAAAGAGTATCAGCGATTGAGGATCAAATGAATGAAATGAAGCAAGAAGAGAAATCTAAAGAAAAAAGAAGGAAAAGAAATGAACAAAGTCTGCAAGAAGTATGGGATTATGTAAAAAGACCAAATCTATGTCTGACTGGGGTGCCTGAAAGTGAGGGGGAAAATGGAACCAAGTTGGAAAACACTCTTCAGGATATTATCCAGGAGAACGTCCCCAACCTAGTAGGGCAGGCCAACATTCAAATTCAGGAAATACAGAGAACGCCACAAAGATACTCCTCGAGAAGAGCAACTCCAAGACACATAATTGCCAGATTCACCAAAGTTGAAATGAAGGAAAAAATCTTAAGGGCAGCCAGAGAGAAGGGTCAGGTTACCCACAAAGGGAAGCCCATCAGACTAACAGCAGATCTCTCAGCAGAAACCCTACAAGCCAGAAGAGAGTGGGGGCCAATATTCAACATTCTTAAAGAATTTTAAACCCAGAATTTCATATCCAGCCAAACTAAGTTTCACAAATGAAGGAGAAATAAAATCCTTTACAGATAAGCAAATGCTTAGAGATTTTGTCACCACTAGGCCTGCCCTACAAGAGACCCTGAAGAAAGCACTAAACATGGAAAGGAACAACCGGCACCAGCCATTGCAAAAACATGCCAAAATGTAAAGACCATTGAGGCTAGGAAGAAACTGCATCAACTAACGAGCAAAATAACCAGTTAATATCATAATGGCAGGATCTAGTTCACACATAACAATATTAACCCTAAATGTCAATGGACTAAATGCTCCAATTAAAAGATACAGACTGGCAAACTGGATAAACAGTCAAGACCCATCAGTTTGCTATATTCAGGAGACCCATCTCACATGCAGACACATACATAGGCTCAAAATAAAGGGATGGAGGAAGATCTACCAAGCAAATGGAGAACAACAAAAAGCAGGGGTTGCAATACTAGTCTCTGATAAAACAGACTTTAAACCATCAAAGATCAAAAGAGACAAAGAAGGCCATGACATAATGGTAAAGGGATCAATTCAACAGGAAGAGCTAACTACCCTAAATATATATGCACCCAATACAGGAGCACCCAGATTCATAAAGCAAGTCCTTAGAGACTTACAAAGAGACTTAGACTCCCATGCAATAATAATGGGAGACTTCAACACCCCACTGTCAACATTAGACAGATCAACGAGACAGAAAGTTAACAAGGATATCCAGGAATTGAACTCATCTCTGTAGCAAGCAGACCTAATAGACATCTACAGAACTCTCCACCCCAAATCAACAGAATATACATTCTTCTCAGCACCACATCACACTTATTCCAACATTGACCACATAATTGGAAGTAAAGCACTCCTCAGCAAATGTACAAGAACAGAAATTATAACAAACTGTCTCTCAGACCACTGTGCAATCAAACTAGAACTCAGGACTAAGAAACTCAATCAAAATCTCTCATCTACATGGAAACTGAACAACCTGCTCCTGAATGACTACTGGGTACATAACGAAATGAAGGCAGAAATAAAGATGTTCTTTGAAACCAATGAGAACAAAGATACAACATACCAGAATCTCTGGGACACATTTAAAGCAGTGTGTAGAGGGAAATTTATAGCACTAAATGCCCACAAGAGAAAGCTGGAAAGATCTAAAATTGACACTCTAACATCACAATTAAAAGAACTAGAGAAGGAAGAGCAAACACATTCAAAAGCTAGCAGAAGGCAAGAAATAACTAAGATCAGAGCAGAACTGAAGGAGATAGAGACACAAAAAACCCTCCAAAAAATCAGTGAATCCAGGAGTTGGTTTTTTGAAAAGATCAACAAAATTGATAGACCGCTACCAAGACTAATAAAGAAGAAAAGAGAGAAGAATCAAATAGACGCAATAAAAAATGATAAAGGGGATCTCACCGCCGACCCCACAGAAATACAAACTACCATCAGAGAATACTATAAACACCTCTATGCAAATAAACTAGAAAATCTAGAAGAAATGGATAATTTCCTGGACACTTACACTCTCCCAAGACTAAACTAGGAAGAAGCTAAATCCCTGAATAGACCAATAGCAGGCTCTGAAATTGAGGCAATAATTAATAGCCTACCAACCAAAAAAAGTCCAGGACCAGATGGATTCACAGCTGAATTCTACCAGAGTCACAAGGAGGAGCTGGTACCATTCCTTCTGAAACTATTCCAATCAATAGAAAAAGAGGGAATCCTCCCTAACTCATTTTATGAGGCCAACATCATCCTGATACCAAAGCCTGGCAGAGACACAACAAAAAAAGAGAATTTTAGACCAATATCCCTGATGAACATCGATGCAAAAATCCTCAGTAAAATACTGGCAAACCAAATCCAGCAGCACATCAAAAAGCTTATCCACCATGATCAAGTGGGCTTCATCCCTGGGATGCAAGGCTGGTTCAACATACACAAATCAATAAACGTAATCCAGCATATAAACAGAACCAAAGACAAAAACCACATGATTATCTCAATAGAGGCAGAAAAGGCCTTTGACAAAATTCAACAGCCCTTTATGCTAAAAACACTCAATAAATTCGGTATTGATGGAACGTATCTCAAAATAATAAGAGCTATTTATGACAAACCCACAGCCAATATCATACTGAATTGGCAAAAACTGGAAAAATTCCCTTTGAAAACTGGCACAAGACAGGGATGCCCTCTCTCACCACTCCTATTCAACATAGTGTTGGAAGTTCTGGCTAGGGCAATCAGGCAAGAGAAAAAAATAAAGTGCATTCAGTTAGGAAAAGAAGAAGTCAAATTGTCCCTGTATGCAGATGACATGATTGTATATTTAGAAAACCCCATTGTCTCAGCCCAAAATCTCCTTAAGCTGATAAGAAAATTCAGCAAAGTCTCAGGATACAAAATTAATGTGCAAAAATCACAAGCATTCTTATACACCAGTAACAGACAAACAGAGAGCCAAATCATGAAGGAACTTCCATTCACAATTGCTTCAAAGAGAATAAAATACCTAGGAATCCAACTGACAAGGGATGTAAAGGACCTCTTCAAGGAGAACTACAAACCATTGCTCAGTGAAACAAAAGAGGACACAAACAAATGGAAGAACATTCCATGCTCATGGATAGGAAGAATCAATATCGTGAAAATGGCCATACTGCCCAAGGTAATTTATAGATTCAATGCCATCCCCATCAAGCTACCAATAACTTTCTTCACAGAATTGGAAAAAACTGCTTTAAAGTTCATATGGAACCAAAAAAGAGCCCGCATCTCCAAGACAATCCTAAGTCAAAAGAACAAAGCTGAAGGCATCACGCTACTTGACTTCAAACTATACTACAAGGCTACAGTAACCAAAACAGCATGGTACTGGTACCAAAACAGAGATATAGACCAATGGAACAGAACAGAGCCCTCAGAAATAATACCACACATCTACAGCCATCTGATCTTTGACAAACCTGAGAGAAACAAGAAATGGGGAAAGGATTCCCTATTTAATAAATGGTGCTGGGAAAATTGGCTAGCCATAAGTAGAAAGCTGAAACTGGATCCTTTCCTTACTCCTTATATGAAAATTAATTCAAGATGGATTAGAGACTTAAATGTTAGACCTAATACCATAAAAACGCTAGAAGAAAACCTAGGTAATACCATTCAGGACATAAGCATGGGCAAGGACTTCATGACTAAAACACCAAAAGCAACAGCAACAAAAGCCCAAATTGACAAATGGGATCTAATTAAACTAAAGAGCTTCTGCACAGCAAAAGAAACTACCATCAGAGTCAACAGGCAACCTACAGAATGGGAGAAAATTTTTGCAATCTACTCATCTGACAAAGGGCTAATATCCAGAACCTACAAAGAACTCAAACAAATTTACAAGAAAAAAACAAACAACCCCATCAAAAAGTGGGCAAAGGATATGAACAGACATTTCTCAAAAGAAGACATTCATACAGCCAACGGACACATGAAAAAATGCTCATCATCACTGGCCATCAGAGAAATGCAAATCAAAACCACAATGAGATACCATCTCACACCAGTTAGAATGCCAATCATTAAAAAGTCAGGAAACAACAGGTGCTGGAGAGGATGTGGAGAAATAGGAACACTTTTACACTGTTGGTGGGACTGTAAACTAGTTCAACCATTATGGAAAACAGTATGACGATTCCTCAAGGATCTAGAACTAGAAGTACCGTATGACCCAGCCATCCCATTACTGGGTATATACCCAAAGGATTATAAATCATGCTGCTATAAAGACACATGCACACGTATGTTTATCGCGGCACTATTCACAATAGCAAAGACTTGGAATCAACCCAAATGTCCATCAGTGACAGACTGGATTAAGAAAATGTGGCACATATACACCATGGAATACTATGCAGCCATAAAAAAGGATGAGTTTGTGTCCTTTGTAGGGACATGGATGCAGCTGGAAACCATCATTCTCAGCAAACTATCACAAGAACAGAAAACCAAACACCGCATGTTCTCACTCATAGGTGGGAACTGAACAATGAGATCACTTGGACTCGGGAAGGGGAACATCACACACCAGGGCCTATCATGGGGAAGCGGGATGGGGGAGGGATTGCATTGGGAATTATACCTGATTTAAATGACGAGTTGATGGGTGCTGACGAGTTGATGGGTGCAGCACACCAACATGGCACAAGTATACATATGTAACAAACCTGCACATTATGCACATGTACCCTAGAACTTAAAGTATTATAATAATCATAATAAATTTAAAAATAAAAAAATAAAAATAAATAAATAAAATATAATATAATGCCAAATTTAAAAAGGGAAAAAGTACAATTACTAAAGTAATTACTTTGAATAAGTTCCCATTCCATGTGCCCTAAATGTTCTCTTTTCTAGAAACCCACATGTAACATTGTCTGCTTAGCTGATCTGAAGTTATTGTGCCCTCAGCTCTCTTTGATCTTATATGTCATTTACATTTTCCCTTCAGATAATCAACCACAGTTTTAAAATATTTTAAAAATTTGTTTATTTTGAATTTTGAGTAGTAACAGAAAATAAAGCAAATATATTCTTTCAGTAACAGGTTGGTCAGAATCACAACTTAGCAGAGAACCCTTTTGATACCTCAGTCTAAGAAGGAGCATTCTGCAAAGCTGAGAAGTACACAGCAGTGGCACAAAGCGCACAGACGGGATTCAGAGGAAATGAAAGTAAAGCTTCCTGGAATGTGGTGTCTCTGTTCTGAACACGTTATACTCATGGGAGAGCAAAACCTTGTTTCCCCCACTTTACAGACCAATCATCTTTCAAAATAAGTGACTCTAGGACCTTTTAAAACATCACCGATATTGAATCTGGTAGATTTGTATCAAGCAAGAGTAACAATGGTAAATAATAAACAGATTTGACACAAAACTAAAATTGCTCATCTTAGACCACTGCAAGTGAATCTGTGCAAAATGACTTTAAGGAGTAATTAATCAGATCTTAATGCCTAGCAGATTTCTACTACTGAAAACAGAAGCAATAGGGACAGCAACAAAACTCTCAATGTTCTCTGATAATATGACTGATGTCACACAGGTCTTTTATCTTTAAAAGAGAAAATTGTCTGAATGGCCTTTATCTGAGTGTGAGAACTAGTGAAAAACACCAAATGTTATCAAGGAGGAAAAATATAAAGAACACTGTATTGTGCTAAGAAAACAGTTTCAAAATTCTAAACCATTTATCCATTATCGCGTTGTAATCAATCTGTGTTTTAGAAACCATTACATAATAGTAAAATTTAAAAAGGAGAAAAGTAGAATTACGTAAGTAAGATTCAAGATAATTTAATATCCACATGGAGAATGAAATTAATAATAGATCCTTCAGCACACAAAACTGCTCACAGAGTTTAGACGGCAGTACATGTGATCCTGAAAATATTATACAAGAAAATAATCTGAGTGTTAGGTTTTTACTCTGATAAAACAGTATATACTCAGTGTCTTTCTTTAGTGAAATAGAGATCCCCTAAACTAATTGTGTTATTGAGGATTAAGCCAGAAAAACAGAAATCATTCTGCATACTCTCAGAAAAAAAAAAAAATTTTAATGCATGAAATGGAGCCTTAGAAAATCACTGAATGCTTCAGGAGCAAAGGCCTCTGATGACTGCCTCAGCTGCCCAGAGCAACAGAGATTCTGCCGCCAAAGATCATAGCTGCTGCTCCTCTTATTTCTCCCAAATTTTGTGTAAATATCTGTCATTGGCAGAGTAATTCAAAACCATATAGAAAAAAGATTTTTTGAGCTGCAAAGAAAAATGCAGGATAAAGTGGCAACAATTCTAGGTTAGTATGAGACAACATTGTAAAATATTATTTGGCTATATCATCGTATATACATTAGCTCAACATAATTATGAAATAATACTAATGTGGCCTAGAGGGTTTATGTTTTTCATTCATTTAGCATCTGTCATGTGTCAGTCCTGGGCTTGATTCTGGGCATCAATATTGACAACACACAAAGCCATTGTTGTAACTGAGCTTCTCGTTCAGAGAGGAATCTAATGTCATTTCATTTCATAATCACACAAATAAGTGGAAGCTCGTAATTGTAGTACCATCCTGCAATGAGAGAATTTGAAATGACAGCCAAATATCAGAAGAGTCAAGGAAGACAAATTCAACAACAGAGATTAACAATTAGTGATATCACAGATTTGAAAGAAGTTTAAATAATATAAAATTTAACCTAACAGGCAAACATGGAAGAGATAAAACTCCTAAAAGTACAGTAGAATGATTTTATGAATTAGCACATTTTCCAATAATATGTGATATAATGGGCAAATTGCTAAAATTTCAGTAAAAATTTAGAATTTTCAACGTACTACACATTTCAACACTTTCCTATCCTACCTTTCAACACATTTCTTTTTAACACAGCTGACAGTGCTAAGTTTGTACACGTGTGTCCTTGAGATGTCTGCTGCACTCAGGTGTGCAAAGGCCTTTGAGTTGACATTTCAAATTGTCTCAATGGAATCACTTTTAAGTGTCTTTGGCCTTTCCCTTTTCTTTATTTTTCTACTCTCGATAAAAATGTCTTTAGTGTAGCAGTAGAAATGATAATGGTAATATTTATTGACTGCTAACAACAGGTCAGGGAATCTAAGTGCATCAATTCACAAAATCTTTGCAACCACTTTTCAAGATAGGAATAAATAGAAGAGATCGGATCTGAATGCTAGCAGCTTGCCTTTGAGCCCACACGCATCACTCTCATGTTGTGCTGCCTCTCAACTGGGAGCAGGGGAACAGAAATCATGTGGCTTTAAAAAGGTGAGGCCTGTGGCCCACTGTGATTCCATAATGTAGGCAGTTAACTATCTTTAGGGTTTGCCGTACCAAGTACGATAGCTCTCATAACGCCTTGGCATTTGGAATAGTGATAACTACTATGTTTACTGCAGCATTATTTACAATAACAAAGACTTGGAACCAACCCAAATGCCCATCAATGATAGACTGGATAAAGAAAATATGGCATATATACACCATGGAATACTATGCAGTTGTAAAAAAGAATGAGTTCATGTCCTTTGCAGGGACATGGATGAAGCTGGAAATCATCATTCTCAACAAACTAACACAGGAACAGAAAACCAAACACCGCATGTTCTCACTCGTAAGTGGGAGTTGAACAGTAAGAACACACAGACACAGGGAGGGGAACATCACACACCGGGGCCTGTCAGGGGGTGGGGGGAAGGGGGAGGGAGGACATTAGGACAAACACCTAATGTATGTGGGGCTTAAAACCTAGATGACAGGTTGATAGGTACAGCAAACCACCATGGCACGTGTGTATCTATGTCACAAACCTTCACATTCTGCACCTGTATTCCAGAACGTAAAGTAAAATAAAAATAAATAGTTAAATAGTTTACTAAAAATAGTTTAACTAAATATTTTAACTACTAAGCTAATAGTTTAACTACTAAAAATAGACAAAAACAATTTTTATAGAGGTTTTACATCTCTCTCATTTAATCCTTAAGAATTCACCAGGAGAGAGAGAGAAAACTATGAAAATGTTTATTTTAGAGATTGAAAATACCAAGAGTCAATGATGCTAAGTTAGCCATCTAAGATTAATGGCAGACACGGAATTCAAAAGCAGGACTAATTGGTCCCAAAACTGTTTCCTAAGAGTCAAGAGAAGATAAAGGTCTCTATACAGAAATGGCCACCCAAAAAATTGGTAACATTTTGCTGCAGGACCCATATAGAATTTAAAATGAACTGTGAAACATCAAAAGAAAATATTCTCAGCAAAAAACAAATCCAAGTAAAAGGTGAAAGGTCAGTTAGCACTGCTTTCCTGTTGCTCCAGCTTTCTGCAAGGAATAGCTTGGCTGCCTGGCCTGGGGGTTTGCCTCTGGAGGCCCAGACTCTTCAGGTTGTGAGAGACCCAAGCGTGGTTTGTATGAGATCCTTATTGCTGCTGCAACAAACTGTCACACATCTATTGGCTTAAAAGAACATGCATTCATCCTCTTACAGTTACAGAGGTCAGAAGCCCAAAATAGGTCCCTCTGGGCTAAAGTATAGTTGTGTGCAGGGCTGATTTCTTCTGGAGGTTCTATGGAATAATTTGTTTCCTTGCCTTTTCCAACTTCTAGAGGCCACCTGTGTTCGTTTCTTGGCCCATGGGCACTTTTTCACATCACTACAACCTCTTGCTTCTTTCATAATGTCTCCTAATACTGAATCATCTTATGTCCTGCCTCCATCTTCTAGGGATTCTTGAATTACATCAAGTTCAGATAATGCAAGATAATCTCCTTACCTCAAAAGTTAATCACATCTGCAAAGTCTCTTTTCTCACTTAAGGCAAGATTCATAGGTACCAGAGATTAGGATTTGAGACCCTTGGAGGCCATTTTTCAGTCTACCACAGGCTGCTATACCTCTTAGATGCTCAATTTTGTCAATTAAGGCCCATCTAAGTTTATTTCCTTACTACACTTCCAGAATCATACTACTCTAATGTTTGTTTTTCCCTAGGGATTACTAAACATCACACATTCATGTAGCATTGCACCTGTGTGACAATAACCAATCTGAGACTGGTAATAGTTTTTATCTACAAGTCCTGGCAGAATGTATCAGGTAATATGCAAAGTGTATTTTGCATCTTCTTTTTCATAAATTCCAAAGAATCTCTTCCTGTTTATTGATTTTGTTTACAAAGTCCTGGGTTCCCTGAAGAATTAGACATGGGACTTCTGTTAAAAAATTTCCAGTTGTATTTGGCCAAGTATATGGTTTTCAATGAAATATTCATACATAAAAAGTATAAATGCATATATGTGGATATATCTCAAGATATAAGAATAATAACTTTTTCAATATTGTTGATCCCTCTATGTCTCTCTCCTGAGACATCAGACCATTTCCAAGTCTGAAAAATACATTGACTGAGTACTCCTAAAGCCTCTCAATTCTCCCAAACTTATTACTCTATTTAGCTCTGTCCTGTTATTGCCAATTATAGTCAGGTTAAGAAAAAAAAAGTATGCCTTTGTAATGATAGTTTGCTTCATTGTTGTAAATTTTGCTGATTAAAGACATAATGGGGTCTCAGCTCAGTTAGAATAATATTGGATTAAAGTTGTCATGATACATTGTAAGACAATAGCCCTCTAAGGAATGTTTGTCTCCACTTAGGAGCCACCGGTGGGGTGGGGAGGAGGTGGAACCTTTCCCATACTTAGATCTAAACATAGTTAGAAGTCTGATGAGTTGCAGGGTAGAGTTGCAGTTGGTACATTGTGGCAGGAAAGGATGCTGGAGCCCCTGAATGAGATTCACCCTAAAGAAAATATATAAGAGAAAATATATAAAAATACATTTTAATTCATGCAGAAAGAAAGGAGTCTGTCCAGGAGCCCAGGCTCAGCGATGGAACTTCAAGTTTGGAAGAGAGCGGTCATTTGAGTCTTTCTGGTTTCAGATTTTCAAACCAGTCCTGAGAATACTCCAGGGGCTTCCATTTGCCCTAGGGAGAAAAATGTTTGTGTGGAATGGAAAGTCATCTTTCTTGAGTCTGGAACACTACAGGGGGAAAGCACCCCGTTATGGCCAACCTCCTGAGGAGCACTGTCCAGAGGCAGGAATGGCGATGATCTTTCATGATACGTTATAAGACAGTAGTCATCTAAGAAATGTTTTCTCTAAGGAGGACTCACAATTCTCAGCAATCTCTTACTGTGTACTGATTGCATTTACAAAGCTCTGGGTTCCTGATGATACTAAGTCCTCCTTAGAGATAAACGTTCCTTAGAGGACTATTATCTTATAATGTATCGTGACAACTTTAATCCAATATTATTCTAACTCTGTTGAGAACCCATTATGTCTTCAATCAGCAAAATAAATAATAATGGAGCAAACTATCATTACAAAAGCATGGTTTTTGTTTTCTGTTTTGTTTTGTTTTTACCTTTCTTTATCTTCACTATAAGAAGGAGAGAGAGAGCATCTTTGGGGCAAAGTGGCATAAATCTACTCCTTCCTAGAAGCAGAAATGTGCAGGGAGTAATGAGGCCCAGGCTGTGTATCACCCGACAGTGAGGGGAACCAGCAAAGACAGGGTGCTCAGGCATCCACAGCACGGCAAGCTGCCCAGTGTAGACTTCCCTAGGATAGACTAGGGGGCTTACAGAGGTGCATAGGTCCAGGTGGAAAATTACAAAGAGCAGCTCATCTGTTTCAAAAAGGTAAGGCTTACATCCAATACAACACAGATTAAAAAGAATGCAAACTAAATCCTACCCTCAATTTATCCTCTCCAGAGGCATTAGGGATACATAATGATTTGTAAAGCCGTAAATGAAAGATTATCTTCATTCCTGTCTATTTCACTGTGTCACTCAGAAGAATTTTTTCACAGGCGTATTTGTTCAAAAGCATGTGAAAACAAAGTAAACAACTGGAGAGTACACTGGAGGTTAAAAAAAAGCTAGCGGAATTTCCAAAACCTCTGTCAGGTAAACTGTTGTACCCTGTTATGCATGCATTAACACAGAAAACAAAATTCATAGCATGAACCAGCTATTTATTCTTTCAAATTTCAAAAATCCATAAATTACCAGAGCCTAGAATGTTTCTCAACAGCAACACTATTGAAATTTTGGACCATATAATTCTTTCTTCTGGGAGAGATCTGTGTGATTCTAAAATGTTTAGCAGCATCTCTGGCCTCTATCCACTGGATGCCAATAGCAAGCCCCCACCTCTGACAATCCAAAATGTCTCTGGAACGTATTTAATATCCATTGTCAAATGTCCCTGGAGGGAAAGATTACCCCCACTTTCTGGTTGAGAAATATTCCTTTCAGTCAATGAGCATTAAGCTCAAGTTCAAAGTTACGAATTCATTTCCAAATGGTGTGCAGTAAATAATGCAAGTAAAGATATTACGCTCTACAACTTCATAAGGTAAATTATTTATATTTTAGAGATAAATCCAGATTAATATGTAAATATTAAAAACAGCATTGATTGTTTTATGATATATTTAAAAATTATGTTTAGAAAATTTTATTAAAATCAGAAGTATCATGTAAGCTTTCTTAAGGCCCAAACATAAAAATGTGGCTTTGACCCTAAATAAAAGATGATGATTATTATTATTGTTGTTGTTGTTGTTGTTGTTTTAATCCCAGAAAGGAAGTAGAGAGAGTCAGACAGGAAAATAATATTAGGAAAGTTTTTTCTTATTCATTTATGTTGTGGTAATAGAGAGTTTTCTCATCATTTGTAGTTCTTTGTTCCAAAATGAGGTTGATAACATGGAAAAGCAATTTGATTATTTTAAATAACACCTTTAGGAAAAAAAATAGCAGTGTTTTGTACTTGCAGTATATGTACTTCAAATTACCCACACAGAAACATTTCAAAACAGATGAAACTACCAAAATTGAGACATTATGAATGATAAACTGATAAGCCTTTTCTCTGTTGAATTATGAAAGAAACTTACCAGAGAACAGTAAAAAGAATTTAGTGTAGAGACACATGATTTTATTTCTTCTGTAGAAAAAGAAGGCACAAAAGTGAATTCACCTCTATAATCATAAAGATGAATTTTAAAACCAATAAAACCCCTGGGTACAATCTGCAAAGCTGAAGGGAAACATGGCTAGCGCAGTTTCATTCAACATTTACCAATATATCTATATATTAGGATTTTTTAAATTTATTCACTCAAGACATTTCTCTATAACAGTAAACCTTAGAGGACAGTCCATGAAAATACTGCCTGAAAGAAACACACATTAAAAGTTTAAAGCAGTGATTTCATAGCATTGCTCAGATTAAGTTTTTTATCTCCAGTATTACTGCATGATAAAGAAAATCAAATAAATTTCACTCATGAGATTTTTCCCCAGAGCTCCTGATTGACAGTGAAAATGTCAGGAGAAGATAAATGCACATATATTGCTGTGGCTTTGTGTCTCATAACTAACCATTTAACTCCTACAGCAATAGAAAAAAAAATTGTAACACAGGCTTGAGAAAGAACGCAGTAGAGCATTCTAGAAATAGCCAAGTCTTGACTAAAGCCCTGGCCAAAACTCAGTGTCCTTGCAGAGCTTACTGTAATATCCTGGAAAAAAGTTGAAATAGCTATTGTTACAAAATGGCAATAAATAAAAATATATTTTAATTAATGCAGATGTGAACTCATTGTTTTATTTTATTTAATTTCTTTTTGAGATAAGGTCTCACTGTCACCCAGGCGGGAGTGCAGTGGTGCAAAAATGGCTCACTGTAGCATCAACCTCTTGAATTCAAGTGACTCTCCCACCTTAGCCTCCTGAATAGCTGCGCAGGCTCTGGATTCTGGAGTGCAGTGGCCAGGTCAGGGCTTACTGCACTCTCCTCCTCCCCATCCCAGGTGATCCTCCCACCTCAGTCTCTCTAGTAGCTAGGACTACAAGTGTACGCCACCATGCCCAGCTAATTTTTGTATTTTTTGTAGAGACAGGGTTTTGCTAGGTTGCCCAAGCTAGTCTTGAGCTGCTGAACTCAAGCGATCCACCTGCCTCAGCCTCCCAAAGTGCTGGGATAACAGGCATGAGCCACCACACTCAGCCAATTATATTTTTTTAATTGTTTTGTGGAGATAGTGTCTCACCATGTTGCCTATGCTGCTCTCGAGCTCCTGGGCTATGCAATCCTTCCGCCTTGGCCTCCCCAAGTGTTGGGATTAGAGGCATGAGCCACCATGCCTAGCCAGATGTAAGTTTTAAAAAGGTTATTCTAGCCCAAACAAGGTGCAGTACACACACATTTTCTCTTTCCTTTCCACCGGATCCAGCTAAAATCGCTGAACATCATATAAAATACTATGAAAGGTGGAAGGGATAAAACAGATGGGCTAGGGATCCTCAAACCCAAGGAACCACACAACAGTAAGTTTGTAGGTTTCCTTTTAGCCTCCTTTATGTCCTGGAGGAACTGGCAGCTGGGAAACTACACATCAAGAAAAGACTGCTTTCTTTAGCCAAAGGATTAAGAAAGGACGATCAAGAAAAACAACTACAATTTTAGCAATAATTGCACTGCTACAGTCGAACACAATGGTGGAAAAGCATAGCCTCCTGCCACCCATCAGCAAAGAATTCAGCTCCTGCTGGCCAGAAATTGACAAATTCCAGCAGCAGTAACTCCTCTCCTAGTTCTTAGAAAGAACTTACTGCCTGCTAAATAAATAAATAAATAAATAAATAAATAAGATGCAATTCTGTTTCATAAATAACTTTTTGCACTTCTTTATCACTCTTCAGATTTTAATTAGGTCCTATTATGCCCTATGAATGCAGACAAAGCAAAATTAATGTATTCATTTCACTTTTTTTCCTGCCTTACTCTATGAACCAAGTCATTGAATGGGTCACCTGTTTATTCCTTCATCGACCTTGATAACAACTTTTCATCTTTCCAATCTCAAAAGATGCCGTAAAGATACCATTTCTAAAAAGCCACCTTCCTTGAATGAAACCTCTACCAGTATCTGGCTTTCCATGAGTTCAGTAGCACCTTGACATTTTTTTGTTTGGTTGGTTTTTGCTTTTGGAAACAGGGTCTCACTCTGTCACCCAGGCTGGAGTATAGTGGCACCATCATAGCTCCTTGTAAGCTCCCACTTGTTGACTCAAGCCATTGTTTGAACTCAGCCTCCAAAAGCTCTGGGATTACAGGTGTGAGCCACTGTGTCCAGCTTAAGGTATTTTTAATTGCCAATTTCAAGATGAGAATATTCATTCTCGGGGAGGCCTGGCCGTATTTTTGCAGCACGGAGTCCAAATACCATCTTTGCAGAGTGTGTACTCTGGAACCTAGAGGACATGGCTCTAGCTTGAAATTCTGTTACATTTCATGCTCAGATTGTATGGGATATATATGCAAATCATGTCCCAGAAACAACCCTGATATCTATATACTCTCCAGGGTGTATAAGTTCTGCTGTGTTTGATAAAGCTTTAGACAAAATCCTTAATTGATTTTCATAAGGCAAAGTAATAATCTATTCTTGGCAGGCGTGCTCATTCTTTCAGAAAACAAACACAATTCTTGATAGGCAATGGTTAGGCAGGGAAAACCCATGCAATGAGACTTGCATTTTCAAGATAAAAATATCACAGCTTTAGTGTCATTTGAGAGTTTGTAGATAATTTAGAGTTTATTACTAACTCCATACATCTCAACAAGGAATAATGTTTCTGCATTCCTCTGACAGAATATACTCAGCCTTCAGGAGCATTTTATCCGGAATAGAGTTCTCTTTTAAAACTGCCTTTGTCCTCCTTTACAGACTACTCATCTCAGCAAAGTATATTATATAGTCGCACATTTAATAAACTTAATTTAAGAAATAAATTATAAAATGTTATTTCCAGCTGGGCGTGGTGGCTCACACCTGTAATTCCAGCACTTTGGGAGGCCAAGGTGGGCGGATCATGAGGTCAGCAGATCGAGACCATCCTGGCTAACACAGTGAAATCCCATCTCCACTAAAAATACAAAAAAATTAGCCGGGCATGGTGATGGGTGCCTGTAGTCTCAGCTACTTCGGAGGCTGAAGCAGGAGAATGGCGTGAACCCAGGAGGTGGAGCTTGCAGTAAGCCAAGATCGTGCCACTGCACTCCAGCCTGGGCGACAGAGCGAGACCCTGTCTTAAAAAAAATAAAATAAAATAAAATAAATATATATATATATATATATATATATATATATATATATGTTATTTCTTTTTCCCTGCATTTAAAAGCAACCGCATAGTCTGTATAGATTAAATAAAATATGCTCCTTTTAAAATTATTGTTATTCTTACATTAGAAAAGAGAGTGTCAAGTTGCTCACTCCTGGCTGGAGCCGAAATAAAAGAATATAGAGGGTTATTGCTGCCCATGTGAGAACTCTAGACAAATAAGTTTTGTCTCTTTTCCTCATTATCTCTGTGTTGCTTAGTTAGAAATAAAGTGCTAGAAATCCAACATTCTGCTGACCTTTCTTCACCTTGACATAGAACCAAGGATGAAGACCTAAACACTAACAGGTAAGTAAACACTACATGTAAATATCATCCTCCTAGCACCAGAAAAACAACTGATATTTTTCTCTCTTGCTTACAAAAATATATGTTTTTTTTGTTCCTTTTTTGTTTTTTTTGTTTCTTTTTTGTTTTTTTGACGGAGTCTTGCTTTGTTCCCAGACTGGAGTGCAGTAGCAGTGGATCTTGGCTCACTGCAACCTCTATCTCCTGGGTTCAAGCGATTCTCCTACCACAGCCTCCCGAGTAGCTGGGACTACAGGCGTGTGCCACCACGCCCAGCTAAGTTTTGTATTTTTAGTAGAGACGGGGTTTCACCATGTTGGCCAAGATGGTCTTGCTCTCTTGACCTCATGATTCCCTGGCCTTCCAAAGTGCTGGGATTACAGGTATGAGCCACTGCGCCCAGCTGCTCCTTTTTAATAACTTTACAGGATATGCCGAAGCAAAGGGGAAAAACATTAGAAAAATATACATAAAACTTAACTTTTTAGCAATAGGAAATATTTCATTATCTTTTATGAAAGATATCTTTTATGAAAGGTTTTCGAAAACCAAATTTGATAAGCTTTTATATTCTTTCCTTCTCTTAAAGTATCCATTTCATGGGAAATAGAGAGGGCATAATATGGGAGAACATAGAAGCCATGCAAATCTAAATTTGCTTAAGTAAACTTTGTTTTATATGAACATTTGAAAAATAGTTTTGTTTTCTTTTTTAAGTGTTGTATATCCAGTTAGGAAATAAAAATATAATTTGGATCTTAAATTACATAAGCAAATGTATTTAATATGCCTTCAAATGCCTTTCCAAATTTATGTCATGATAGAGATATGTTCTACTCCTTTATACTGCATGTCTTTGAAGGGAACTTCACCATAAATGATATTTTCTTCTGTTTGTGCAACTTAAAATTCTACCCATATGTCAAGGAAGCTCATCTCAGTATCATCTTGCCATGCTAGTTTCTCCTACTTCCCAACTAACTCGAGGTTATCCTTTGTTCTCTTGAACTCCACAGAATATTGTAGAACACCTTAAGTGATTTGTTGGCAGTGTCACTGCAGAAACTATACATTAAGGATTCAAATATGGGCACCGGGGAAGAGAGAAGAACATGAAAGTGAGCAAAATATAGAAAGAGTCAAATACATACATATATACATACATACATACATACATACATAAAACAAACAAACAAAAACCAGATAAACACAGACATAGCTCATTATTTAAATAAGTCAATCAATGAGTATAAGCCTAACGGGAATATGAGAGGGAGAACAGCTATCTGCTTTTCACTAAAGCCTTTTTTTTTTTTTTTTTGAGATGGAGTTTCACTCTTGTTGCAGGCTGGAGTGCAATGGCGTGATCTCGGCTCACTGCAACCTCCACCTCCCTGGTTCAAGTGATTCTGTTGCCTCAGCCTCCTGAGTAGCTGCGATTACAGGCACGTGCCACCATGCCTGGCTAATTTTGTATTTTTGGTAGGGATGGGATTTCTCCATGTTGGTGAGGCTGGTCTTGAACTCTTGACCTCAGGTGATTCACACACCCCCCCCCCCGCCCTCCTAAAGTGCTGGGATTACAGGTGTGAGCCACCACACCCGGCCAAATCTTTTTGATTTCTATAATGCTTATCATAGCAGAAGCTCATCATTCTGAGCTTGATTCAATCAGAGAAATATTTGTCTCAATGCTGGAGGATTGTCTTAGGTTTAGGTTTACTCCTCTTTAACAATTTTCTTAGGATTTTTCAAGGGTGATTCTGCCAATATGTGTTTTTCAACTTATAGGGTGATTCTCGAATCCAACAGATTTGGCAGGTGCTACAGTAATAGTGTTTTTAAAACTCTCTTGTGATGAGAATTGTAAACCCCTGTTGACAAGAATCATTTACCCTTGCAGTGGTTATCACAGAACCGAGCACATAGTTTATATTCAGTAGTCTAAAACAGAGAACTGTTTGAGACCTCAGATTAGTTGTTTCCATGGTAATTTCTACCTGTACTCATGAATATTTACAATCTGATAGGCAAGTTAATAATACAAACAGGAGCAAAACAAATTCACATTATTTTATTTTTGCAGTTGAATCATGGTCATATGCAGCGTGCAACAGTGAACATAAAACTCTAACATATATTCATCTAAAATGTTAATTTTTTTTCTTCTTGATATAACAAATAGTGATATTTGGAACTTCGAAATCTACAACAAAATCTATGGCAAGTCTATGGAAATAGTAGTCACATGACTTCTTTTCTGGTATTTGTCAATCACATTAGAACATATATTTCCATTTTAGATGAAGAAGACAAAAGCATTTGACAGAGATACGCTGTTGCTGGATTTGCTCATTTTGTCGTAACAGATTTCTGAACAGATTTTTATAGCAGGTGTTGCCCATATCCCCATGTAAAAGGAGTCTATGGGGCCTGTGTTGATGTGTTGATGAACTGATATATTTTAAGAACACACACACACTCTCTCTCTCTCTCTCTGTCTCTCTCTCACACACACACACACAAATACACACTGCATAATTTCCACCACTACAACCCAATTCCATGATATATTCTCTAAATATAATTATATTTAAGAATTGTTAAAACCTGGTCCTTTACTGATGAATTACTTCTAATTTAGAACTCATTCTTTAACCTTATTTTCAAAAATAGACCATTAGTAATTGTTTATTAAAAAATCAATGTTATTAAATAACATGTAAAAAAAATTCTTGAAGCATAATAACTATAAAAAGTATATTTTCCTTAAGATATGAATCTATTTCAAATGTCACCATAAATTTTAAATCTTACCATTATTCAATAAACTAGAATTTGATTTTCAAAAGAGTAATACAGAGTTACTTAGGCATTCACATGAAAAATATTATACGTAGTCACTAAACATTTTATGTATGGAAATGAACAACAGTATCTAATTTTTATTTCATTTTAATAGATGCTTAATGGTGTAAATATTGCTTAGATTTTTATTCATGGAAGCCAGCCACCAAATAATTTGCACTTCATTATGTAGTTTTCTCATATTTCCTTTTTTACCTTTTAATTAGAGAAATTATAGTGTCCATAATCCTGACCAGCAGGCAGATAACTTACAACACTTTTGCTGATTAAGAGTATTTTAACTTGCAAACTCTCCTTATTCATCATCCTTTTTTCTCTTTCTTTCTTTTTCTTTTTGAGATGGAGTCTTGCTCTGTCTCCCAGACTGGTGTGCAGTGATGTTATCTCAGCTCACTGCAAACTACACCTACTGGGTTCAAGAGATTCTCCTGCCTCAGTCTCCCAAGTAGCTGAGATTACAGGCATGCACCACCACCCCCAGCTAATTTTTGTATTCTTCGTAGAGACGGGTTTTCAACATGTTGGCCAGGGTGGTCTCAAACTCCTAGCCTCAAGTTATCTGCCCGCCTCAGCCTCCCATAATGCTGGGATTATAGGCGTGAGCCACCATTCCTGGCCTCCTTATTCATCATGTAACTTTGATAACAAAGTTAACTGAGAGCTTAATAGTGTTAATGAAACATAAGCCAGAGCCTCCCATCTGCCAACATTGGCTCAGTTGTTACCAAGGAAAAATTTTCTTCTCTGTCCACCAACAATCTAAATTTAAAAAATCCATGATGATTAATAGTTATAAATCAACTATATGTTAATGTGTAAATTTTAGTAAATCCATCCCTGCTATCAGAAATAAATACAACTCAAAACATTTGGCATTGGAGTAGTATGATCTAACCCATGGAAATACATTAAAACTATGTATATAAACTAAATAATACAGCAGATTCCATAATTACATGGTCAATCAGATAGATTAGTTCAGAGACCTTCATCTGACCTCATGACATGCATATATACACGTTAAATATGAGATCTATTTTTAAAATGCATTTGAGGTATCTAAAAACACATGGACACATAAAGGGGAAGAAAATACACAGGGGTCTTTTGGAAAGTGGAGGGTGGAGGATGGGAGGAGGGGGAGGATCAGGAAACATAACTAATGGGTACTAGGCTTAATACTTTGGTGACGAAATAATCTGTACAACAAACCTTCATGACAAAAGTTTACCTATGTAACAAACCTTCACTGTATCCCTGAATTTAAAATAAAAGTTAATAAATAAATAAAAATCTAACAGATTTTTAAAAATTCTTTACTTATCCTAATAGTTTATAGTAAGTGTGACTAAAATGTGACAAGTGTATTTGAAACATGAAAAATAATACCCTGGACATCTTTGCCCCACCTGCTGTATGTGAAAAGTTTCTTTTACTATAAAAAGAACCTTAGTTCTATTTTCTATTTTCTATTACATCATGTATCAGGAGTGTTTATTCCTTGAACTTTGCTAGATTTGCTCATTGATTTCATGAATGAAGTGAGCAATATCAGTACATTTGTTCATAGCTATAAATTAATGAATTATTAATTTATAGTCATTTTGGAGTATGGTGAGATAGTGCATTTAATCATGGCAGACAGATAAGCTAAGGCCATTTCATGGGATCAAAGTATTTTTGAAATTAAAATCTTGCTAGAAATAAAATTTAGGGGAATAAAAAGAACCTTCCTAAGAGAAGTTATGGCTCATAAAATGATCCTTTACGTAAATGATTAAACTGGTTCACACATCGAACTTAAAATTTCCAGGTCATTTAAAAAACTTACATATTTAATGAATTACAGGCATTCAAACTCAAACCTAATGAGAGACTCAAGCAAATGGCTCATTACTAATATTCTGAGGTCAATGGAATCCCTTATATGAAGAGTGACACATTTACTAGCAGTGATTTTGGCTATTCATCTAATTCCATCTATCGACCTTCTAAAGAGATACTTTCAAATCTTCACTGCTTATCTGGCCTTTCATAAAGTCAGACAAGCTCTCAAGAACCTTCTAATTAAATATTTCCTCAATGCAGTTTCTTCTACATCAAGTTCCCTGCTTTTCTCTTAGTCTAACCTCAATTCCTTTGATCCAATTTCCATCTAAACAAATAAAAATTTCACAGTGCACATGATCTTCCCTTCCCTCACTTACAGAAGTGAATGGGGAACTAAATATGGCATTTTCTAATGTAGTATGTGGCATCAAAGCTAATTGCAAACCAGATCAATTAGGACCATATTCCCCAAGAGGAAACTCTGAAGCCTGCCAATCACCAAAACCAACCCCCCATTTCATGCTATCTTCTCTTCTGCCATTGCAGCAAGACCTCTGCCTGAAGAATCGCTGCTAGAGTGGGACGAGGCTTTAAATGCTAGGTTCAGAGTTCTGTACTGCAATTAGAAAAGGTGTAGATATCCCCAGGGGTAAGTCACAGCAGATCTTCAACAAGAAGCCAGACCACACCCAAACACTGCTCTTTCCATTTTCATCTGCATCTCCTGCGTAAGTGTCATAATTTGCCTTGACTCTGAGAGATAACGGCTCCTAGATCAGCCCTCTTGCATAACACTGCCTTGTTTTACATCAATTTAGTTCCTGGCAGCGGAGGACAAACAAAGCAAAGTTATGCTGATTTTGGATATTCCTTCACATTATGCCCCACATCTCACTTGACTTGTAAGAACCTGATTCTCTGATGGACCAGTTAATCCCTTAGGATGGAAGTTGAGGCATTTTTTTTGATGAAAGAGGAATTTCTGGCGGGGGGGGGGGGGGGGAAAGAGTCAGTCTATCTTAGAACAGATATATAAATGACTGGTTTCACATTTTGGTATAATAATGAATACTCCTCTTATTACCTAGAGGATCCTATAGCTTCAGGCATCTTTAAGTGTTTAACATAACAAAGGGAAATTAATATAAGTGAGGGATTTTTTAAAATAACAAGTAAGGCCAGGTGTGGTGCTTCACACCTGTAATCCCAGCGCTTTGGGAGGCTGAGGTGGGCGGATCACAAGGTCAGGAGTTCGAGACCAGCCTGACCAACATGGTGAAAACCCATCTCTATTAAAAATATTAGCTGGTCATGGTGGCACATGACTGTAATCCCAGCTACTCAGGAGGCTGAGGCAGGAGAATCACTTGAACCCAGGAGGCAGAGGTTGCAGTGAGCTGAGATCACACCACTGCACTCCAGCCTGGGCCACAGAGCAAGACTCCGTTTCAAAAAAAAAAAAAAAAAAAAAACTAAATTAGATACTACTCCAATGCTAGTGAATGTGAATAGCTTTTTTTTTTTCCAATGGTGAAACATTTTGTTTTCACATACATGTAAATGTATCTGTTAAATATGTCCATCACATCAGTAGATCTGTCAGATCTGTCAGATTTGAGCATTTTTACCTACAGATCTGACTCTCTTTCTTATGGGCATTTAATATAATCACACTATGACCAAGATATCATGAGAAGAAATTAGAACATTTAACTGCTTGTGGAATTTCAAGATAAGGTATTAAATTATTTTTACAACTTTTACATAATTCTATAAATAGAATTAACAATACTTGCATACAACTATCTGGGCTAAATAGTCATGGATTGAAGATATTAATTTTGTGTTTTTAAACACAAAATTTAACCTTGCTACCAACAAATATTTATAAAGGTCTTCACAGTATTATGCTGGTTATTGCATAGAGATATCAAAGACATATTGTATAGATATATTAAAGACACATATGAAACATTTTGGCCAATAAAAAGTTTTGAATATTTGTTGAAGAAACAATTTAAACTATTTTTTATAAAGCTACATTATTCACCCAATGGAACATGTAATTTCTATATTATAAAAGTCTTTCAGTGAAAAGACTAATATAATTGTCCAGTACAACAAATTTTATTTGAATTTCCACAGTAATTTCTCAATATAACCTGTATGAATTAGCCACACAATGCACTTTTTATAATGTATAATCAGAGAACATATTTTTCCCATCTTCTAATATAAATTTTTAAATCTACAATGTTTTTACTCCTTAGTTTTCGCAATTTGATGCTAAGCTTCCCAAATTTCTTTCTCTTTTCCCGTAAATTGCTTTCTTATGATGTCTTTTAAATAATATTTATCAGATATTTATTCAAATGCTTGATTAAATACATAATGAATAAATAAATGCACATATGAATAAATAAATGAATGTTAATTTGTTTACATGTCAATGTTACAGGCAAATGGAACTGCTTAATAACAACAAAGAATATCTTTGTCTCTTAGAGGACACTATGGATAAGAAAATGAGTACTGCAGACAATCTCTGTGAAGGGAGGCATTTAATACCACACAGGATACAGTGGCTATACCGCATACTCACTGTACCTCTGTTATAGTGCCCATTAATATGCTCATGATTCATACATGTGAGTGTGTATGTGAGTGTGTGTTTCTGTGTGTATTATGCAAGGCATAATTCTCATCTAGATTTTGTTTCTGCACATATCTCAGTGTTTGGCAGTGTTTGAAGTACCTCCCTTATCAAAAGTCCAGGGTCAATTCAGCTGGACCATACCACGATAACAGAGCTAAGGGAAAATATCTCTCAGCTAAGGCTGTTGGAGATACAGAATCCAAGTCACTTGCAAAATTGGGCATCCATGGGAAACACACATGCAATTAGCCTGAGAGAAGCCTAAATGGGCTGCCAGCCTACCATGGAACAAAGGCAGGAACAGTGTCCCAGAGAAAGAAACAGAGCTGGAAATGCAACATTAGAGAGATGAAATTAAGGTCAGTTGACGGAATAAAAGTGCACATATGTAGAGCCATTGCAGGGATTGATGGCAGCCTGTGGCTGGTTTTCACTCTTCGCTTAAGCAAAGTGAGGGAGAGGACCAATCTGTTTAAGGAATCAGTGGCAGTCTGGACTCTAAATAAATACCTCCTGGTTCAATGAATAATAAGCATAGGATCTCACAGTAGCGAAAAAATAGGAGACTTTAGAAAATCTAATGTCATCATTTGTTTCATAAATTGGTGAACAAAGAAAGGCTAAAGTAGTCATCCAAAGTCACATAATCATTTAGTAGTTAAGTCGGAGCTGGGGTATGACTAGACATTCCCAAACAGGCACTCAGTTCACACTCATATAGTCCTTTTTTTTCTAGTATTTCTTTTAGTCCACTTTTTAAAGGTATGATTGACATATAAAAGCTGTACATATTTAATGTATAAAACTTGATGAGTTTGGAGATAAATATACAGCTGTGAAACCATCAACACAATCTATGCCATAAGCATATCCATCACCTCTGAAAGTTTCCTCTTGTCCTAGTTAGTTATTATTATTTGTGTGTGTCTGTGTGTAACAAACACACTTAATATAAAATCTATCCTCTTAGCAAATGTTTAAGTTTACAATACAGTGTCATTGACTATAGGCACTCTGTTCTATAGCAGACCGCCAGAACTTATTCATCTTGTATAACTGAAACTTTACACACTTTGACAAATAACTCCCATTTTCCCTTCCCCTAGCCTCTGGCAGCCAGCATACTACTCTCTGCTTCTATGAGTTAGACTATTTTAGTTTCTTCATATAAGTGGGACTACTTGTCCTTTTGTGTCTGGCTTATTTCACTTAGCACAATGTCCTCCAGTTTCACCCATGTTGTCGCAAATGAAAAGATTTTCTCCTTTTTTGGTGCTGAACAATATTCCATTGGATGTGTGTGTCTGTGTTTATCATTTTCTTTATCCATTCATATGTCGATACACATTTACGTTGCTTCCATATGTTGGCCATTTTGAATAACTGTGCAATGGTCATGGGAATGCACATATTTCTCTGAGAAGCCGATTTCACTTTCTTTGAATATATACCTAAAAGTGGGATTGCTTGATCATGTAGTAATTCTATGGTTCATGTTTTTAGAAACTTCTATAGTGTTTTTAGCGGCTGCAGGAATTTCCATTCAACATTCAACAAGAGTTCTTTTCTCTCCACAGCTTGTCAACACTTGTTACCTCTCATCGTTTTTATAATAGCTGTCCTACCAGGTGTGAGGTGATGCCTTTTGTATTTTATTCATGCAAAATAAAAAATTGTAGTTTTAATTTGCATTTATCTGCGATTAGTAATGTTGAACACCTTTTCATAAACCCGCTAGCCATTTGCATGTTTTCTTCGGAGAAATGTCTATTCTGTTTCTTTGCACATTTTAAAATCAGGTTATTTGGATATTTTACTACTGAACTATAGGAATTCCTTAGATAGTTTGGATATTAACTATCCAAATTAATTGTGGTTAGCAAATACTTCCTCCCTTCCTGTCAGTTGCCTCTTTATTTTGATAATTGTTCCCTTTGCTGTGCATCTTTTTAGTTTCTTATAGTACATATTTTGTAAAAGTGGCCTAAATACAATATTTCAAGAGAGCTTTAAGAAGTTTTGTGTTTATTTCTGATATTTAAGGTATTATAAAATCACAGGACCTTTGGGTCAGAAAAGTTAGGACTTCAACCTTAGCTTGGCACCTGTGGTGCACACTGCTGCCCACTATGTACTTATTTCCCCTCCTTCCCTTTCATAGAAGAGCTCAGATTTTCTTCTCACACAGTGGCTGAGAGAAAGATGAGACCTTCACCAGTTTATGGAGCGCATTATGAATAGCTTAAGCCACAGGTAAGATCACTACCCTCTCCATGGAAATGACAGGCTTAGGAATGGGCATGTGAGGTACACTAGTATCATCAGGAGCCTGGCTCTGTTACTTTATTTACTCTCATTCCTATTGTCCCAGCTCATAAAGGCTGCCTCCACATTAGGCAATTCATCCTAGAGGCAGGGCAATATCCAGAGGAATCGCTTTCTGCTTAAGAGCAAGGAACTCTTTTCTCCCAAATCTCCAAACAGACATTCTATCATGTCTCCGATGCATCCTACAGCTGGAGTTCACCTTACAAGGACACTTCTTGGCATGAAAGGTAAAAAATGGTCTTATTGTGTAAGCCAATGTGAGTCTCTTTTCCTTCACTTGTAACTAAAACACTCCAGCTGGTACAATACATAAAAGCAAATTCCTGTAATCACATGACATCATAGTTCCTGGGTGATATAAATATAGCAAACAAAAACAAAATGGGCCACGCGCGGTGACTCACCCCTGTGATCCCAGCACTTTGGGAGGCCGAGGAGGCAGATTGTCTGAGCTCAGGAGTTCGAGACCAGCCTGTGCAGAACAGTAAAACCCCGTCTCTACTAAAATACAAAAAAAATTAGCCCAGCATAGCAGCATGTGCCTGTAGTCCCCGCTACTTGGGAGGCTGAGGCAGAAGAATTGCTTGAATCCAGGAGGTGGAGGTTGCAGTGAGCCAAGATTGTGCCACTGCACTCCAGCCTGGATGACAGAGCAAGACTCTGTCTCTAGAAGTCATCCCCTCCAATCTATTGCTTTTTGTGAGAACAATCTATTGTTCCAAGTAAATGCATGTTTCATAAAAGAGGAAATACTGATTAAAAAATTCCTGTATTAGAATACTCTAGAGGGACAGGACTAATAGGATAGACGTATATATGAAAGGGAGTTTATTAAGGACTATTGACTCAAATGATCACAAGGTGAAGTCCCACAATAAGCCACTTGAAAGCTGAGAAGCATGGAAGCCAATCCAAGTTCCAAACCTGAAAAGTAGGGAAGCCGACAGTGCAGCCTTCAGTCTTGGGTCAAAAGCCCAAGAGCCCTGGAAACCCCCTGGTAAACCACCCGACTCTTGGTTAGGTCCAAGAGTCCAAAAGGTGAAGAACTTGGAATCCGATGTTAGAAGGTAGGAAGCATCCAGCATGGGAGAAAGATGTAAGCCAAGAGACTTAGCCAGTCTATTCCCTCCACATGCATCTGCCTGCTTTTATCCTAGCCCAGTTGGCAGCTGATTACATGGTGCCCACCCAGAGTGAGGGTGGTTCTCCCTCTCCCAGTCCAGTGACTCAAATGTTAATCTCTTTGCCAACACCCTCACAGACACACCCAGGATCAATGTGTTGCATCCTTCAATCCAGTGAAGTTGACACTCAATATTAACCATCACAAAACCAGAGGACCCAAGGTGTTGGGGAAGCTCAAGAAAGGAGAATTCTTTATAATTGTAGAACAAATGTCTTCCTGTAATTTAATAAGAAAAAGTGATTGGTTTGAAAATTATTTAAGTTTGAGAAGAAGTACATGTAACAGAATTTGGTTCCTCGGGTTTCTCTTTGGATGTGTCCTTTAAGACAACTGAAAAAGTTTCAGAGAGAATTCTAACTTGCAAACTTCCAGGTAAGTTCACCTAATCTTTTGTTCTTAGTTTTGCTTTTGTGCAGCATTGAGGCTATACAAACTCTTTTGTGACAGATTAAGGGAAACTTTTCCTCATTGAGTATAAAGAATCTTTGGAACTGCACTTTGAAATTGTTGGTGTCTCGTTCATCCTGGAATATTTTGACAGGCACTTTCATGATCTTTATTAAATATACCTTAGCATTTTCCTTTACTTTCATAACTTTAAAAATGTGGATGAGTAACGTATATATTTTTTATGTTTGTCTCTTTTGCACAGAGGACAAAATAACTGCAAAAGCAAAACATTAAAAATATGTGCATTGATAATCCAACTATATAATTTATTTTAAGCCAAAGTGTACAATATAAAATCTTCAACTGTAATACTAAGACATTAACTTATACAAAAGTACCTAAATTATATTCAAATAAAAATGTGATTCTTGCAAATATTCTGTCTTCTCAACTAAGAGCCAACATACAAGTTAAAAGAATTAGTAAATCAAATTGCAAAATTTTAGGGCAAATAATTATTTTACCTTACTTAGGTATTTTCTCTAAGTTTCTGAAGAAGGAATCAAAACTATTGCATTTTATTAAGTCACTTATGTTTGAAGCATATTTTCATTTAGAGTTTTAATAAGCCCTTATCCACAAATAAATAAGCTTTGTGAGTCTTTGTGACACATAAAATGTTAGTACCTTTTTTCCATGTATTCAGGAAGTTAAAATTTTGCACATAGAATTGCCAAAATGTCATTCTCTGCATTGTCCAAAAGTGCAAATGCTGACTAGTGAACTTTCCTGTGTAGTAGTTTTATATCTCACATACCTTCCACCAAATATGATACTGAAACAATGTTAATTATAAAAATATTGGTTATCAATTTAATTTTAAAATGTGGGACTTTTAGGACCTCATTAAAAGTAAAGTAAACCTATGAAAATTTTGATAGATTATTTTTGCCTAAAATATGCAGACAGCTGTACAGGCTTGTGAAGTTTGCATGGAGAAAATGTTGGTTTGATTAAGGTTACTTCCATTCTAAATTGGAGCCATGATTCTTTTGATATTTCCTTTGTTAATGTGGGCAGGGTTCCACTAAAATTAAATGTGCATACTATGGGTATGTGGCTACATGAATTAAGGTATGGACAGCCGTGTGTCACTCTAAAAATTACAAAAAAAATCCTTTTCTGGATTGGTTCAACTAGAATTCGTATCTGCTCCTGGTAAATTATTGTGTCATTATCTGTGGCACCTTTAAAACAGTTATAATCCAAAATTGTTCTTGCGTCTTACTTCCGCAAATAGAAAATTCAAGGAAGACAGAAAGTATATCTCATCTGTATTTGAATTCTAGACGCCACTTAGAAAATCTTTGAGCAAAGATATTGTTTTAGGCATAGTTGCCCCACGAATGAACACATGCAACATGATATTAAAAAAACATAAGAATGAGGTAAATTTATCTTTGTTTCAGCATAGATCATAGACAGAAAGAATATAGGGGAAAAAAGGAGAGAGAAGAACACTTTTTCAAGTGTATAAAATGAGAAAACCAAATACTGCATGTTCTCACTTATAAGCAGGAGCTAAACATCGGGTAGTTGTGGGTATAAAAATGACAACAGTAGAGATTGGGGATTACTAAAAGGGTTACGGAGGGAGGGGGCAAGAGGTGAAAGGCTGTGTGGTACTATGCCCAGTAACTGGGTGACTGGATCATTCATACCCCAAGGCTCAGCATCATGCAATATACTCAGGTAATAAAGCTGCACATGTATTTTTGAATCTAAAATATAGGTTGAAATATATGTATTTATATACATAATATATACAATATATGTAATAATATATATGTAAAGTGACTAGTTATAAATTTTGGAACTTGTACAATACTGATATAAAAAGAAAAACTAGAATCCCAAATGGAATGGTTATCTTACTTTTTGATTATCGTGCTTGAAGGGGAAGACACATGCTTTTTTATTTTTATGATTAGTACACATGCTTTCAAAGAATAACCTTGATACTAATTTTGTGTAAGTACTAAATAAAATACCTGCAGTGTTGTAATTCTAAGCAACAGTCTTTTCGTTTTACTTCCAAAACTGTCTAGCTTCTAAGAAACTAATAGAACTGGACAGTTTCAGAAGAAAGAATAATATCTCATTGTCTCATGTCCCCAAAGACACCTGCTGAGCAATTTATCACAGTCCAAAGAGCTTGGCTATACCACCTCATATTAAATGCAAGCATCTTATCTAAAGTGTGATCCCCAGTGTGTTTAGTGAATTTGGTTTGAAAAACCCACATATTTATTCAGACCTTTATTTTAGTGTTAATCCCCTGCCTGACAGCATCTCAGATCTCTTGGTTAAACAGTCGTCTACAAATGCCACCTTATACTAATTAAAAAGAAAGATTTCAGCTACTGTTTATTTATTAATTCAACCAAGGCTTCCTGTAAATAAAAAGAATCCAAGAGGGAGAACGCTTATATTTGACTTGCAGATTACATCTGTAGAGTGTCAACTTTGTCCATGAAAATTAATGGTTTGTAACATAGCTATTTATTTCCTCTTAGTTTACATCATGTATTATGAGTAAATTATAAACAAATAGTAACTTCAATGTAATTACAAGTATAATACAGATAGCAAAACAGAAATTTTCACTTGGATTAAAAAAAAAGGCTTTTCATTTAGATCAGAGTTACTAATATAGCATATTTGTAATGAAGTGATTGCTTTCAGTTGGGTGAGATAGAAAATCATTTCTAAGAGAAAAATGGGGATAAAAGGATTGCTGTACCCTGTTTGATATCTTTAAAAATTTCGGAGCTTTTTTATTGAAATAAAAGGTATGGACTTTTAGGGTTCCCGACTTCATTTTTTTTTTCTTGCTACAAAGATCTGTTTTGGATGAATATATCAAATTTATATATACAAATCATAATTTCTATGTTGATTTTATAAAATCCTAAGACAGTTCTTATCTGCTCTCACAATAAGATACTGACTATTCCATTATAAATATTATACTCAAGTGATGCTGAAGGGACAGAAATTGAAAGTATTGATAAAAGAATCAGTACCACATTCTTACAACAAGATTGACTACATTCTCTCTATTTTGATGTAGGAATTTCTAGTTTTAGCGTTTCTCAGTTGACTCCACTACTGCTGCAGTGGCAGTTAATATTTACGAATCAGCACCTTTTCTCTCTACAGTTAGAACATTTTCTAACTGTAGACATCCTAAAAGTATGCTCAATCAGAGCACTTTGGCTTTTTATTATTTTTTATTTTTACTCAATTTTAAAAGGGTATTCGTGAAATTTTAATGAAAATATCTCTCCAAAACGAAGTGGCCAATTTTTACAACTTCTTCAACTCTACATACGAATTTATAAAGACTAAACTCTCGTACTTCCCTTTCTATGTCCACATACTAAGAATGTGTCTTCATGGGAAAAGGCCAGCTACTTCCTATACTTGGTTTAAGGTAACAGTCACATAAGTCAAGGCATCCTGTAGAGAATACAGGGAGGCCAGAATAGATGGAACTGGTGCATCGCTCTCTCTCTGTGACTTATTACCCAGGCTCAAGGATGTAATAATGTCTCCCCTATACACTATAAACCAAGCGTTAAGATGTCTGGCGATTTTAAATGAGAAGCCCTACCAAACCTTGTTGTAGCGCTCATTATTAGTAATACCCCATGATTCGGAAGACAAAGGTGGCAAAAGAAAAAAACCTGAGAAGAGGCAGTGGACAAACCAGAGGGCAGGTGCTGCAGGTTACCTGACAACAAAAGCAATTGACCATCCATGTTAGAGAGATCCAATCTGCAAAAACAAACTGGGCTGACATTAGGGAAGAGATAAATATTGTTAAACCTTCTGTGCTTTTTCTTCTAATGTTTTCTCTAAGATTCAACAGTTCTCCAGGGTTTCTATAAAAAAGCTATTTCCAAACTTTTCTGATAAAAGCTAACTCCTATGCTGCGTTTTTCTTCTCTCGCAAAGCCTCTCTAAGAGACATTATCTAGAAAGGGATTTGTTTCTCCTACTCTACTACTAGTAATACTTTCTTTTACAAATATGTAGATAGCATGTGTTACATGTCAGGCACTTGTCTAAGGGTTTTACAAATATCACTTATTTAATCTTCATAACACCCTATGAGGACAGTGCTATTATTATCTAACAATTTCCAACAGAGGAAATTGAAGCACAGGGGGCTTATGTAATTACCTGACATCTTACAGTAAGTGGGTGGCAAAGCTGGGATTGGAAAGTAGGCTTCCATCTATGATTTTTCTTTAGCTCAGGAAGAGAGTAACCATTAAAGGTAAATGTCCATTATAAATGAAAAATAATATATGAAGAATCCTAATGGTGAGTCATATTTTAATATTATTAATAAAAGGTTCTTTGGGAAAAGAGAATTACATAAAAATTCTTATTCTTTTTGCTTTTATGTTAAAAATCGCTTTTCAGATTAACTACAAACGAATTTAAAAAGCAATAACATTTCAATTAGTAGCATTAATTTATGGTGATAAACTGAAGTTGCATTTTACAGAAAAAAAAAAAACATGTTATCTAAAACCTGGTTTTACAGTTAAAGTTTACAAACATGAAAATCAGTAAAATAAATGAAATCAACATTTTGTTAGAGTGAAATTAATGTCAAACTTTGGTTTGCTGATTCAGAATAACGGAACCTCATGTGTAATCATAACAATACTAAGAGCAATTCTCAAAATTCAGTTGTAATTAGGTATCACATGATACATCTGTATAGTTACCTTATTCACTTGAAGTTTACCATGGTTTCTTTACAAACAATCCCTAACCAATAATAATGGGAATACAAAACCATAATTTAACACATAATTTTAGTTTTTATTATTGCAAAACTGGGGAAAAATACTTAGATATGGAAATTATTTAGTTGTACAAATTCTGTTATAATTAATCCAAACCATTTTGGAAGTGACTTGAATGTAAACTAAATTGCGTTCCTATTTTTAATTTTTATCTTTAGCATTGAATGTTTGCCCTGAAAAATTCTTATTTATGCAGCATGCGATGACAGCTTTTACTCTTCATTTGGTAGAAATCTATATGTTATATTTCAAGCTTATGTCTGCTTTTTTTCATCATCCTGAAACAAAGCGGTAAATTATAATGTTGACATTTTTATGGTGCCAACTCAATATTTCAATTTACCTAAGAATGTAAAGTCACATTTTATTAACTCTTGCATGTACAATTGCCAAATAAAAGTTTTAAATTAGACTATTTCAGATTTCAGTACAAAGGTAAGCATCAAACAATTCTTTTAACTTTTTTTTTTTTTTTTTTTTGGACACGGAGTATCATTCTGTCATCCAAGCTGTAGTTTAGTGGCGCGATATTGGCTCACTGTGACCTCAGCCTCCTGGGTTCAAGCGATTCTCTGGCCTCAGCCTCCCATGTAGCTGGGTCTACAGGCACATGCCACCACACCCAGCTAATTTTTGTATTTTTGGTAGAGATGGGGTTTCACCGTGTTGGACAGGCTGGTTGTGAACTTCTGACCTCAAGTGATCCACTTGCCTCAGCTTCCCAAAATATTGGGATTATAGGTGTGAGCCACCGTACCCAGGCTTAATTCTTTAATTTTTGATGCTAGAAAATGATGACAAAATATAAGCTAGACATGTTTAGTGACACATTAAATTTTAAAAATTTTCTATCCACTTTTAGTATAACTGAGTAATTTCCTACAAAACTGCAACCTTGTAGATGAAAGCTATTAACTCTGGATAAAATAGATAACACAACTGGAGAATGAGCAAAAGCAGACTAAATTCTATAAAAGGTTTAACACTTGGAAAAAATAAAGGTCACAGGGTGAGTTTCCCATGTTTACAGCTTTTAGCCTGAAAGCTGGCTGCAGATAGCACAGCACAAGGAGGCAAAAATTCTAAAAGAAACTTGCAAAATTTCTTATCTGAAGAAACAGAGGGTAAATATTTGGAATAATCACAGCAACTAAAATGTAATGAAGTTAATCCCAGAGAAAAGAGATACTATGAGGGGAGACTGCAAACCTGTGTTTAAACCGCCCACAGATCTGGCTAAGCTTCCAAACATCCAAACATAAGACAAACTCAGAGAAGCCCAACTAAATATAAAAGAGTTGAAGTGAGATTTGAGCTGCAGATGGTTGGGTCTAACCAATTCAATTGCCAACTCAAATAAAACCAACCAACAAGACAGAAAACAACAGTTATTGAAGGAATATAACCAAATTCAGAGTCTCTATGAAATAACATTCCCAATATTGAGGAAAATATCCAAATTAGTTAATATACGTAAAACCAGAAAATCGTGATTCATTCTCAAGAAAAAAGACATTCAACGGGAACCAGCTCTGAGATGAAGCTCATGCTAAAACTAGCAGACTGAGATTTTCAAGCAGCAATGATAATTATGCTAATATAAATAAAGGAAAATATGTATGTAAAAAGTTAAAAGAAATTTCAGTAGAAAGATATAAATTATTTTTAAAAATCAAATACAAATTATGTTTCTTAAAAATAGAATATTTAAAGTTAAAAATTATTGAGTGGGTTTAATAGTAGAATGAGGAAGCCAGGCGCAGTGGCTCAGGTCTGTAACCCCAGCACCTTGGGAGGCTGAGGAGGGCAGATCACAAGGTCAGGAGTGCGAGACCAACCTAACCAACATGGTGAAACCACATCTCTACTAAAAATACAAAAATTATCCAGGCATGGTGGCTTGCCTGTAATCCCAGATACTCAGGAGGCTGAGGCAGGAGAATCACTTGAACCCGGGAGGCGGAGGTTGCAGTGAGCCGAGATCATGCCACTGCACTCCAGCCTAGGCAACAGAATAAGACTTCGCTTCAAAAAAAAAAAAAAACAAAAATGGTAGTATGAGGAGGAAAAGAGTGTCAGTGAATCCCAGATAAATTAATAAACAACTTATAATATGAAAAAAAAAAGGGAGAAAAAGAGTTTAAAAAAATCTATCTTTTCTCCAAATATTCTCTATAGGATAACTTTATGTGATTGTTACCTTAAACCAAGTATAATAGACAATATCTGGCCATTTCCCCTAAATATAATTAAATATTGGAGCAGGCCTTTGAAAGGTAAATAAAAATTAAAGGATTATCCAAAATAAAGAATTCCAAATTTTAAGAAATAAAAAGTAGACAAAATAAATAAACAGTCCAGAAAATGGGACAAAAATAATTCTTGATACAAGGGCAGTTTAATAACATTTTAAAAGTTTGACAACATAGAAGATTTTGGAGAATGTAAAGCATTGAAACTTTCATCCACTATTCTTGTGCATATAAATAGACACAGTCATTTTGAAAAACAATCAATTTGGAAATATGAAGTCAACTAAAATATTCAAATGCAGATATATATACACACACATATATATGTACATACACACACACAATTATAGGTATATATTTATATACCTTAAAGAAATTCTGGCATTTGGGGCCTTAGTAAATAGTAAATGCAGATATATATACACACACACACACATATATATATGTACATACACAATTATAGGTATATATTTATATACCTTAAAGAAATTCTGGCATTTGGGGCCTTAGTAAATAGAAACAATATCATTAATTTAAAAAGTTAAAACATAAAAAATATCTATTAACAGAAGAAAAAATAAATTTTGGTTCAATTATGGAGAGGAATTTATACATGAATTAACTGCAGCCACACAGTTTCTTGTGAATCTTCCAAAACAACAGAGTAAAGCAAGATGCAGAAGAATCAATGCATTAGGCTGTCAATCACAAAAATGTAGTATGCAAAATAATACCACGCATATTGTTTTGGGGGGATAGAGGCAGCATAGTAAAAATATAACAACATGGAAATTATTACCATAAGTACAATATTAAAGAAGGCAACATTTACTTTCAGTGAAATATATATATATCTGAAGTATATGTTAAGGAATTTTGACAAATGTACATATTCATGTAACTGTCTCTGTAATGTAATATAAAATATTTCCATTATGCCATATTTTCTACTGTCTTTACCCTGTCAATTTTCACCTCTTTGTATAATGATTTATTTCCATAAACAAAATAAAAATCAGTTTTTCTTGTACTTTTCTTGTACTTTATATAAATGGAAATTTATAGTATCCACCCACTTAGACTGCCTTTTTTCACTCAACATATTATTTTACATTTTAAAGGGAGTTTATATATACATAAGTACATATATATACATAAATATTAGTATATATAATATATATACTGATACTGATATATACTTATGTATATATAAGTATACACACTTATACATAAGTATGTTATACATAAGTAAATATATGTTATATAAATATACTTATGTATATTTATTCATATAAACTGATACTAATATATACTGATATATACTTATGTATACTTATATATATATACTTGTATATACTGATATATATATAGCAATAACTCATTGTTTCTGTGTTGCTGTATAGGAATCCACTGCACAAGTATACTGCATTTAAAAATGTATTTGCTTGTTAATACACATTTATTTGATGCTACATTCAATATTATGAATAAAAGTTCTGTGTACATCTTTGTAGAACTCATTTTTGGCACATTTTTGCATTTCTTTTTGATACAGACCTGGGAGAAAAGCTGTATCATAAAATAATACAATAGTCCATTCTTATCTGCTGTTTTGTTTTTCATGGTTTCAGTTATCCACAAACATGGTCCAAAAATGAATAATACCAGAAGTGCACAATTTATAAGTTTTAAATTGTATGGCATTCTGATAAACATGATGAAATGGCCACTGTACATGTCTGTCCTTCCCTGGATGAGAATTATCCTTTTGTTCAGCATTTTCAGACTGTGCGTGTTATCTGGCCATTAATCACTTACTAGTCATAAAAAGCTAGTATTCTTGGTTGTCAGATGGACTGACACACTATTGTAGTGCTTGTGTTCAAGTGACCCTCATTTTACTTAGTAATGGCCCCCAAAGTATAAGACCAGTGATGCTGGAATATTGCTATAACTGTTCTCTTTTACTATTTTTTATTATTTATCTCTTAATAGGCCAAAGTTATAAACCAAACTTTATTACATATACATATGTATAGGAAAAAGGTAAACAGTATATGTAGAGTTGGGTGATAGCTGTGGTTTCAGGCATCCACTGTGGGCCTTGAAACATATTCCTGGCAGATAAGTGAAGTTTACTGTAGTGTGTCTACTAGCATTAGAAAATTCCAGTTTACTATACCCTAGAACAAATGAACTTAATAGATATTAACAGACCATTTACAAAATAACTAGAGAATATACATTCTATTCATTAGCATATGGAACACTCTCCAAAATACACTATATGATCTATTGAGACAAAACAAGTCTCAATAAATTTAAGACAAATGAAATTATATCAAGTACTGTCACTGACCACAGTGGAACAAAATTGGAAATTAACTCTAAAAGGAACCTTCAAAACCATGAAAATACAAGAAAAATAAGCCACTCCTGAATGATCCCTGAGTCAACAAAGAAATCAATAAGGAAATTTAAAAATTATTTGAACTGAATGATAATAGTGACACAACCTATGAACACCTCTGGGATACAACAAAGATAGTGCTAAGAGAAAATTTCAAAGCCTTAAATGCCTACATCAAAATGTCTTAAAGAGCACAAATAGACAATCTAAGGTCATACCTCAAGGTACTAGAGAAACAAGAACAAACCAAACTCAGGCATAGCAGAAGAAAAGAAATAACCAAGATCAGAGCACAACTAAATGAAATTGAAGCAAATAACAACAACAACAAAAAAATACAAAAGATAAATGAAATAAAAAGCTGGTTCTTTGAAAAGATAAAATTAATAGACCATTATCGAGATTAACCAAGAAGAGAAGATGTAAGATGCAAACAAGCTCAAATTAGAAACAAAACGGGAGATATTACAACTGACATCACAGAAATACAAAATATCATTCAAGGCTACTATGAATACCTCTACACACATAAACTAGAAAACCTAGAGGAGACAGACAAATTCCTGGACATATACAACCCTCCTAGCTTAAACCAGAAAGAATTAGAATCCCTGAACAGACCAATAACTATCAGCAAGATTGAAATGGTAATTAAAATAAAAAAGTCCAAGACCAGATGGACTTACAGCTGAATTCTATCAGACATTCAAAGAAGAATTGGTACCAATCCCATTGACACTATATCACAAGATAGAGAAAGAGAATCCTCCCTAAGTTATTCTATGAAGCCAGCATAACCTTAATGCCAAAACCAGGAAAGGACATAACAACAAAAGAAAACTACAGAATAATCACCCTGATGAATACAGACGTAAAAATCCTTAACAAAATACTAGCTAACCAAATCCAACAACATATCAAAAAGATAATCCATCATGATCAAGTGGGTTTCATACCAGGGATGCAGGGATGATTTAACATACACAAGTCAATAACTGTGATATACCACATAAACAAAATTAAAAACAAAAATCACATGATCATCTCAATAGATGCAGAAAAGGCATTTGAAAAAATCCAGCTTTCCTTAATGGTTAAAACCTTTAGCAAAATTGGCATACAAGGTACATACCTCAATGCAATAAAAGTCATCTATGACAAACCCACAACCAACATAATACTGAATGGGGGAAAGTTGAAAGTATTCCCTCTGAGAACTGGAACAAGACAAGGATGCCCGCTCTCACCATTTCTATTCAACACAGTACTGGATACCCAGAGCACTAAGACAAGAGAAAGAGAAAAGTCAAACTGTTGCTCTTTGCTGATAATATGATCATATACCTAGAAAACCCTAAAGACTCCTCCAAAAAGCTCCTGGAACTGATAAATGAATCCAGCGGAGTTTCAGGATACAAAATTAATGCACACATATCGGCAGCTCTGCTATACACCAACAACAACCAAGCTGAGAATCAAATCAAGAACTCAATCCCTTTTACAATAGCTGCAAAAAATAAAATAAAATAAAATAAAATAAAATACTAGGAATATACCTAACCGAGGAGGTAAAAGACCTCTACAAGGGAAACTATAAAACACTACTGAAAGAAATCACAGACAACACAAACAAATGGAAACACATCCCATGTTCATGAATTGGTAGAATCAATATTATGAAATTGACCATATTGACAACAGCAATCTACAGATTCAATACAATTCCCATTAAAATACCACCATAATTCTTCACAGAACTAGAAAACACAATCCTAAAATTCACATGGAACCAAAAAAAAGAGCCTGCACATTCAAACCAACCCTAAGCAAAACACAAATCTGGAGGCATCACATTACCTTAAGGCCTAGTCACCAAAATGGCATGTTACTGGTATAAAAATGGGCATACAGATCAATGCAACAGAATGGAGGACTCAGAAATAAAGCCAAATACTTACTGCCAACTTATCTTCAACAAAGAAAACAAAAACTTAAAGTGGATAAACGAAACCCTCTTCAACAAATGGTGCTGAGATAATTGGCAAGCCACGTTTAGAAGAATGAGACTGGATCCTCACCTTATATAAAATCAACTCAAGATGGATCAAAGACTTACCTCTAAGACCTGAAACCATAAAGATTCCAGAAGATAACATCAGAAAACCCTTTCTAGACATTGGCTTAGACAAAGATTTCATGACCAAGAACCCAAAAGTAAATGCAACAGAAACAATGATAAATAAGTGGGAATTAATTAAACTAAAAAGTTTCTGCACAGCAAAATAAACAATCAGCAGAGTAAACAAACAAACCACAGAGTGGGAGAATATCTTCACAATCTATGCATCCAACAAAGGACCAATATCCAGAACCTACAAGGAACTCAAACAAATTAGCAAGAAAAAGACAAACAATTCCATCAAAAAATGGGCTAAGGATATGAACAGACAATTCTCAAAAGAAGATTTACAAATGGCCAACAAACATATGAAGAGATGCTCAACATCACTAATGATCCTGGAAATGCAAATCAAAACCACAATTCGATACCACCTTATTCCTTCAAGAATGGCCATAATCAAAAAATAAAATAAATAAATAAATAATAATGTTGGCAGGTGTCCAATAAATAGGGAACACTTTTACACTGCTGGTGGGAATGTAAACTAGTAAAATCACTATGGAAACCAGTGTGGAGATTCCTTAAAAAACTAAAAATAGAACTACCATTTGATTCAGCAATCTCACTACTGGGTATATACCCAGAGGAAAATAAGTCATTATATGAAAAAGATACTTGCAAACGCATGCTTATCGCAGCACAATTCACAATTGCAAAAACATGGAACCAGCCCAAATGCCCATCATTCAGTAAGTGGATAAATTGTGGTATATATGTATTCCATGGAGTACTACTCAGCCATAAAAAGAGACAAAATAATGGCATTTGTGGCAACCTGGATGGAAATAGAGACCATTATTCTAAGTGAATTAACTCAGGAATGGAAAATCAAACAACATATATTTTCACTTATAAATTTATCATTGAGAAACTCTTTTTGACCAAAAAATAAAGTAAAATAAAAAGGAGATTCTAATTACTAAAAGAAGAAATGAATGAGCTGCCTTTGCCACTGACATTACAGAAATAAAAATAATTGTAAAAGAATACAATGAACCAAATTATACAGAAACAACCTAGCTGAACACATCCAAACAAACTTTTAAAAAACAGAAGAAAACAGGAACACATCTGGACTCATTCTATGATGTCAATATTATCCAGACACTGAAATCAAAGACATCAAAAGAATAGACAACTGCATAACAGTATTTCTTAAGAATATCAATGCAAAAATTTTCAAGGAAAAAAAAAAACTAGAAAACTGCATCTTGCAACATCTTAAAAGGATTAGCTGTCATGAACAGGTAAAATTTAACTCAGTAATGCAAAGTTGTTTTCACATCAAAAATCAGCCAATGAAACACACCATAACAGTAAACTATATAGCAAAATCATTATTGTCTTAATAAACACAGAAAAGCATTTAGCAAAGATCAACAGATTTCATAATAAAAACGTTTAACAAACTAGGACGAGAAAGGGATATGAATTAGCTTCCCCAAATTATTTTGATGGCAGCTCCTATGACCCAATGTCCTCTTGTTTTCCTTTCAAAATATTATCTACTGGATACCTCTAATTTTTCCCCCATTTCTCCTTTTTCTCTCAACATCTCTTCCTTTTTATTCCTTATCAGTGAGGATTTCAGAAGTTGTCACCTACTTTGTTATGCTTTTATTTCCAGAGAATTTATCTAGTCTCAGTTTTTAAATCCATATTTATGCCAAATGAATTCCAGACCTATATTTACATTCTTGTCCTCTCACTAAAGTAGCATTTTTAATTCTCTCACTGCTAATTGAGAATTTAATAATCGTCTTAAAATTAACACTCCATAAAAGAAGTTCTACTCTGAATGTTCCTGTCCTGTTTTATAAAATCACCAAATTGTGTCTCAGAATTAAGCACCCTCTTGGCTTTGTTTCTGCAGTAATTTCAAATATTGAATAGTCACAAATTTCTAAAAAAATTTCATTGAAACTGTAAAATAACTTGGTTCTGTGAATAGACTTCAAGAAACATTAAGATTCTGAGATATTCAGTAGACCTCCCTTAATCACAAAGTATACACTGAAGATTCTTAGTAGATGTTGGAAATTGAAGCTAGTACTCTACGTAGACTAGGTTAGGTTTTTTCTATATTTACATAACAATAACAAAGTTTAATATATTAGGCACAGTGAGAGGATAACAATAACTAATAATAAAATAGAGTAATTATAGCAATGTGACCATCATTATTCTTGGGCTTTGGGGCAAATTAAAACTTATGAGTTATTTCTGGAATTTTCTATTTAATGTTTTACAACTGTGGATGACTGCAAATAACGGAAACCAGGGGAAATGAAACCTCTGATAAGGGGTGCTACTCTATCCGATAAAATTCTTACGTAAAAACATGGAAAAACTTTAGACAAAGAAAATAAGACTATCAAATGATAATTACTTAAATACTTTTATTTATCTTTTTAAGTCTTCCCTAGAATGGTTTAGACTTCTTTGCTTGCAAACAAATTAACCACCTAAAGTTCTGTACATTAATTCAAATATGCAATCTTTTCTCTAGTTATTTTACTGAACTCAAAGTCCTAGAATATGTGGGCACAATGATTCTTATAGTATCACCGTAGCTTCATTGCTTATAATTTATAGTTGACAAATGAGATATATATTCATTGCTTTAGGCATCCTAAATAACAGAAGGCATGTTTTGCCTTAATTTTCACTTCAAGTTTCATTTCTCACTTGTCAGAGTGATTGAGGTAATTTCAGGGTAATTGAGAGAATTACCCGGAAATTTGCAGATATTTCTGTTTCTCTGTGCACATTTATATAAAAGATGGGGTGCCATACTATGTTTGTTTATTTCATTTTAGAACTCACACAATTCAGAGAACAGTTATTTTCACAAATTGGTAAATTTTCAGAAATTAAAAATAAGTAAAAATCAATGTTTGATCTCACAATATAACACTCGTAAATTAAATTTAATTGCTCTTATCACTATTGGTGTATTTTGCTTTAAAACTATTTAGTCACTATAGGAAGCAAATTATAGTTATTGAATATTTAGGTTTACACAGGGCATGCTTCTTTTTCTTAATTTCTACAATGTTCACTGGATGGCTCATCTCCATTTGTTTGAATATGAATCCATTTCATAGAAAGTGAGCAGCACTCTACCTGGGGTGAATTCATTTTGTAATCTTTAACATTTCCATTTCTTCAAAACGAGCCAACATCTGCTCTTCTGAAGATCCAGGTGTGTAATAACTCACCTGATATCTACTTTTGTTGCCAGGATAGCAGCACATTTTAATGAAGTCAACAAATCCAAATGTCAAATTGTAGACGAAATTGCAAAATGTAGCACTCAATGCCTCAAAATAGCTCCACTCCTGTTGCATAAGACACATAGATGGAAACTTACAATTCCTTATGGCAAAACCCAAACACAGCCCAACTACAGAAGCTATCTGTTTACTAAATGATTGACAGCATTTAATTTTCAAACTCTATTAGGACAAAAAAGTTTCTTTCGTGTTAAACTAATTAATTAGAATTGCATGTAGAATAATACATTTTTGTTAAGAACAATAAAAATGGCACAGTGGCCCAGTCTACAGTTCTAGTCCTTTGAGAGACCAAGGCAGGAGGATTGTCTGAGGCCAGGAGTTGGAGACAAGCCTAGGCATAATAGCAAGACCCAGTCTCTACAAATAAAACAAAATAAAATAAAATAAGACTAGCCAGAACTAGTGCCACATGCCTGTAATCCTAGCTACTCAGGAGACTGGGGTGAGAGGATTTCTTGAGCCTAGGAGTTCAAGGTTACAGTGAGTTATGATTGCAGCAGTGCATTCTAGCCTGGTCAACAGAGCAAGACCCTGTCACTAAAAAAAAAAAAAAATTAAATTTAAATTTAAAATAAGCAAAAGTAATGTGCATTATATATGTCATTGAAAATGATCCAAACTAAGTTACATATACTTTGTCATTTCTATGATGTTATATGCATATATTATTGATATACGTAATCATAAAACAAATTTCAGGCCTCCACCCTGATTACTTCCTGGCTTTCTACATAGCCTGTCTACTTTCCAGGCTTCACCCATACTCCAGCAAAACTGCTTCCTTCTGTGATATAAATACACTAAGATTTTGATGGTGTTCACACGTTTACTTCACCATTTTCCTCTGAATGTTGTTTCTATTAATCTTTGTAAAACTAGCACGTCCTTGTCATTTAAATCTTACTGTTAAGTGTCACATCCCAAGGGGCTTTCTTTGACCTCTTAGTAGCTCCACTGAGTCTTTGTAGCATTTATCACTCTCACTTTTTTTTTTTACTTCCTATTCCTAGTTTACTTCCGTCTCCCATATAAGTACTACAATTACCAAACTTTTCTCTATCTTACAGCTGTGTTGCAATGTCCTGCACAATATTTGACACATTTATTTTCTATATGCTTAGCAGAGGAGAGTTCATGCAAGATTTTATGGGTCCTTTTAAAGAAATTAAAGACTGCAACAAGGACACATTGAAGTTTACAGTAAATATGACAACCACGACCTTTCTCAAGACATTTTCTATGGTTAGAACATTCTCATAATTCAGCTCTCAGTTCAAGAAAGTTCTTTACTAACTATCACATTCAAACAGATTCACTCTTACTATTCTTTGTTGTAGCACACTATTTATTTCCTGCATGATATTGATAGTGGCAAGAGGCAGACCTAGGCAGATAGGGGCAGGTGCCAAGTGAAACTCCACCTTCAAGTCAAACACAGTTTAAAGTATAGTTGCAAGTCCCAGGTAAATCCACAGACCAGATTGAGAACCTGTCTTCCCATTTGGCATGGTTTCCTCTGGTTGATCCTCACCTTTCATCTATTTTACATATACTTACCATTTCCTAATTGGTTTTCTACACTGCTGTGTCCACCTTTGAGTGACGCCTTTGCTTTAACCTTTCTTTACATACCCACAAACCAATCAGCATGCACTTCCCTATTTTGAGCACATAAAAGACCTAGAGTCAGCCACACTTGGAGAGAAACCACCCAACTGCAGGGATGGGGGACCAGTCCCCACATTCCCTATCTGCTGAGAGCTGTTCCATTGCTCAAAAACAGTCTTCTCTGCCTTTATAAGAAGGCATGGAAATGCAAATTTTTGCCTAGTTTAGAGAGTTAAAGGACTGGTTAAAATTAAATAAGATAAAGCTAAAGGTTTAAACAAGTTGTAGAAGGTTTGTAAAAAACTTGCAGAAGAAATTCCGGGTGTGAGCACATTAACTGAATTCAGAAGGTTATTATGTGGTTTTTCTGTAAATGCAACATTGGAATAAAAGCACAACAAGCTTTTCTTAAGGAATTAATCTACTCTGTAATAAAATTTGTGAAGTTTTATAAGAATCTCACCTCATGGTCAAACTGGTTAAAATTGGACAGAATTGCCTATAAGGTTTTATTTTTAAAAATTGGATTGCTTTTAATGATGGACAAATGCAAGGGTGAAATTTGGTTTCTTTCCCACGAATAATTTTTTTTTTATGTAATACTAAAGGTAAATGAAAGATTTTTGTTTTCCTTGTGAATACACTACTGAAAAAAGAGACAGATTTTTTTGGAAAGCTAAGTCTTCCCTCTTAATGAGTGAAGATTTTTTGCCTTTTTAAAAATTTTTGAGTCATCATTTTTGCTAAATAAATGACTTACGGTAATCTGGAATTCTATTTAAGCCTCTTAACAAATTTACCAGGCTTCAAAAATTGGCTTTTCCGACCCCTGACTTTTGGATGTCACAAAGTGCTCCTGGAGCATACAAAACAGAGGCAATCAGGATTATTTGACATGTTAATTACATGGCATTGCCAAGATGAAAATAAGGTTTAATATTCCTGAATTTATATTTTAGTGAATAATATTAATATATGTACTAAAATTGTATGAGATTTCTAAATTCTAATGTCTGAATATATGCTCTCAATCATAAGTAAGGTTATTACGGTAAGTGACTGTAAACCACAGAAATAACCAAATATTTTTGTCAATCATGTTTTTAACTGTAACTACCCTGGACATTTTGTCATTCATAGACAATTGTTGTCTTGCTTTGATCCTCATTGAGATGGTTTATACACAGCTATAGGACTTTGATGGTACTCTCAAAAACTCACGTTTCTGATAACTTTGGAGATTGTGACTTTGGAATAGAGGAAAAACATACAGGACAAACGAAGAGCCAAAATGTTCATGAATATCAAGCAGAACAAGAGATAATGGAATGGACTGAACTTACAGAAAAATAAAGTAATCCTTTTTAACTTTTTGCTTAAAACATTGCTGATCCTTTGTTTTTCAAAGTCAGGAAAACCTTTATATTGAGTTCATTACAGCTTTTAACAATTGAGTAAGGTATACTTCTGTGAACAAGATTTGGAGCATATTTATTTCTCTCTGCCTGGTTTCTCCAAAATTTGGAAGCTATTTGTGAGTATTCTTAAATTACAGCAATAAAATTATTTGCATATGTGCAGTAAGAATCTATTTTTTAAATTTTATTTCATTTTTTTGCAGCAAGATACTATTGAAGAAATTAATAGTTTTACCTAAGCTTTGGCTGGAAGGCTGGAAGGGTGTGTTTCCCTTTCAGGAATCAAGCTTCACTTCTTAAGAGCCAATAAAAGCCCTTTGGGAAAACTGTCATCATACCTTGTCTACACAGTCCCTGTACAGATTTCCTAACATGTGATAAGTAGAGACTGTCACTTTCTCACTAGGCCCAGGTGCCCCAAGTTCTCTTGGATCATCAAGAAAAAAGAAATGTTTCCGATTCATAGGTATTTCAGGGTACAAACCCATGACTGGGCTGGGCTTTAAAAAAATCTGATGTGAGACTCCAGTGGTGTTCCATCAAAGCCAATTTTTTAAAAACCTATGTGAAAATAATTATTCTTGATGCTCTTTATGTAAATAATCAGGTCAAGGATAAGACTAAAGTTTATTTTGCAAACAACTCAGTCTTATCATGATTTGTCTTTAAGAAAAATAAACACCGGAGAGAGAAAAATTACATTTCAAAATTTATCATAAATGTGCCATTAAAATCTAGTCTCATTAGCATTTTTTAAGTTTTTGTCTGCATTTTAGACTAACCTTAATTGTTCCTGTGAACCAACCAGTGATTTCTGGCTGCAGCTTGGAAGGAACAAAAGGGATGTCTAATGTGAAAATCTGCATTAATATTCTAATTCTGAGCAATTATCTTGCAAATCCTGCCAGGTGATGAGGGTAAACCCATAACCTGGAGATTACTACGTTTCGGAAAATAAGACCAAAGAAGCTGACCAAAGCAAAGCTCCAGGCACCCAAGTCTTAGCAGGTATAACTATAGCCACCCATTATCTGGGCATGCTGGCAGCCTCAGGATATTTGAACTCTCCTTACCCCCTTGTTCCATGTTAATCCATACTTTCTAATTACCCAGTTTGTCTCCTCTAGGCTTCAGGCCATCAAATTCAAATGGTCATGGAACCAGAGCTTTGAATGATGGCTCCCTTTTACCAGGGACCCTTAGATAGGCCTCCAAGGGAGATCTGACTGCCGTCTTCCCAAACAGTGTCCCCTGTCATCAAGAAGCAGTTAAGATCAGTCGTGATCCTTATTCTAATGGCTATTAGGTGTACCTCTTCAGAGGAGGGAATTGATAGCAGCAGGAGGCAGGCAAATGCCCAGGTAGATAGGGTCGGGTCCCAGGTGAAACCCCAACTTCAAGCAGAAGACAGTTTAAAGCCTGGCTAAAAGTCCCAGGTAAATCCATGGACCAGATTGAGAACCTTTCTTCCCATTTGGTGCACTTTCCTCTGATCCCTACCCTTCACCTATTTTCCATATACCTACCCTTTCCTAGTTGGTTTTCTACACTGCTGTGCCCACCTTTGAGTGATGCCTTTGCTTTAGCCTTTCTTTGCATGCTCGCAAACCAAACAGCACACACTCCCTATTCTAAGCCCTTAAACATGTACAATTAAAAGCCCTGAACTCAGCCATGCTGGGAGAGAAATCACTTGACTGTGGGGGTGGGGAATCACCTCCTGCATCCCCTCTCCACTGACAGCTGTTCTGTTGCTCAATAAAATTATTCTCCCTCCATCCTCACCCTTCAATTGTCGGAGTATCCTCATTCTTCTTGGATGCAGGACAGGAGTTTGGGAACCACTGAATGCGGGTACAAGCTATAGCATAGGCAGGTCGAGTGTGTGGGGCACCTCCAGTGGCCAAGCAAGGCCCAGGCAGGATGGTGTTGCTGGTCTTTGAGGTCTTGTGTTTGCAAAATGACCTAGAAAAATCCTGTGTCAGTATTAGGTTATAGAAATATTTTATTAGCTTATTAACTATTTTTTTGCTTCTACCGTTGTAATAAATAGTCCATGAGGGCAGTGATCCTGTGTCTTTTGTTCACCATTGTATATTTTGCTGCCTAATCCAGTGCCTGGTACGTGGTGCTTAAAATATTGGCTGAATGAGTAGATAATGAATTTAATGTATATTTTACAGCTTCTATCTAATAAGCTTGGTGACCATTCCAATATGTGTAAGGGCAAAAGATAAAAAATTAAAAGATGATTTCCATTTTGGGGCAATTCAGGGCAAATGGCTAGAGGAAAGTATCATTTATTAAGAAAAATGGATGAGAGATGAAGGATGGATCAGCAGAGGCAGAGGAATATGGATGGAAAGGGGGTGAAGACATGTTACATATAATATTTTTGAAAGTTATAAGATGTCCTAAGATAACCCAAGCAGGTAGTTGGATTTATAGGCTAGAAAGTCAGTAGAAAGGTCTGGGCTATGGGTTTTTTTTGTTTGTGTATTATGAGCATTTAGCAGACGCTTAAGGCCAAGAAAATGTATGAAAGCACATAGAAAAAAATATAAATATTTAGAAATAGAAAAAAAAAACAGGATTTTCCCCTGTGATTTCTAAAATTTAGAGGTTCTTGGGAGGACCTTGAGCTTTCTAAGTGACAGAAAACAAATGGTTTATGAAGTGAGAAAAATACAAAGAAGGAAGAAGTGCTCACCACTTTTTAAAATAGTAGTAAGAGGACTGATGATACATAGCATTGATCTGACATATATATGAAAGATATTCAATCACACTTAATTACAATTTGGCCTGTGTGTATTTTCTCTATATTGGTTATGAAAATTAAAGAAATATTCTGGAATCAATTACAGCTAATTAATAATATAACCTTAGGCAAATTACTCTGGCTAGTCCAGGGCCACACAAATAGCAGGCTTTCCATTCTATTTGATTAATTAACTACCCTAGATGTCAGTTTCTTCATCCATTAAAATGAGATATTCAGATGATCACAACGACTTCCTCAAGTTTTCTACTGCACATACCAAAGGGAAATTATTTTGAACTACTCAACTTAAAGGTTATTTTAAATGATGTTTTCTTCTTTAGTTTATTCCAACATGTTCCAACACGTACACCTTACTTATGCTTTTTTTTTTTTTTTTTAATTTTACAGGATAAACTTTGTAAGAATTCAGCTGTGTTTATGTTGCAAACAGTTTCCCAGTTTTCACCAACATGTACAATCAAAAGTAGAATACGGAAAGGGAATTTAGACATATTGTAAGTAAATGAAGGAAAATAATAGTGAGTTACAAGTATTTTTTGCTTGATCATTGGTCCAAATTCTAGAAGGGCAATTAAATGCAGAAGAGAAACAAACTGGCATAATTGTTCCATAATCTTTATGAGTATTTGAAAAGGCATCTGAATCCATTGTTAACAACAAATTATTATGGAATTTTTTTCCTTGTGCAGTTAATGAGGTCTCCATGAAGAGTTTATATTACTTCTGAACTTTACAAAAAAAAAATAACTGCAAGTAGATGTTGAGAGTCACTGATAAAGACAAATAATTATATTTAACTTTCAAGCCAAGTTTCAGATTATTCAATTTACTTCAATGATAACAAAGTTACTCAATACTACTGATTCTTAGATGAGCAAAAGGCCTCCCTCAAGTTTTCCTAATCTTATAAAATACCATTTTATGTACACTGGAGTAGCAAAGATGAATGAATAATTAAAAATTCACTTTCATATAATAAAGCATTCACTTACTAAGCACAGGAAAATATTTAAGACCAACTTAGAAAACAGGATCTGGTTTTTCTATTTCACTTATTTCATCTTTTTTCCAAAAATATGTTTGTATTTTTTTAACCCATCACCTTAAGCAAAAAAAAAATTCAATTTTTTAAGTTATTTTTAAATGTACAATTAAATTACTATTGACTATAGTCACTCTGTTGTGCTATCAAATACTAGATATTATTTGTTCTTTCTATTTTTTGAACCCAATAACCATCCCCATTCCCCCAAACCCATTCTGTATTTTCACGTACCTCAGTTTTAAAACTTTTACCTCGAATTTCTGTTTTCTCAATCTTTATTTTTATAAGCTACTAATATACTAAATTGACCAAGATATGTAGTGCTTTTGCGTAATACTGTGAAACAAAAAAAAAATTAGTAAAAAGCATTATGAAAACATTTGTTTCAGTAAATTAATTGGAAAAAAGTATATTTTTAAACAAAAAAGTGTTATATCAAGTTTTATTGAAAATTTTACCTTAATAAAATTAAGGTTTATATTAAACTAACTTGGAAAATGTAGATTAAACAGAACAATAGTAGTCAGGAAACACAGAAGACCGCCATTGAGATTAAATATTGCCAGGTAAAGATGAACAGTACAGTGAAAAGGTACTTCATTTTTTGAACCTCAGCTTCCTTGCCTCCCTAAAACACAGTAAAAATATCTGTGCTGTCTAATTCAGAGGGGCTATTATGATCTAATGACATAGTGGTTTTGACTGGTAGATAAAATACCCTTCTAAATCAAGGTAACAAAATAGTCCGTGGCTGAAATCGTGGGCTTTGGAGTTAGGATAACCATGGATGGTTCTGAAATCAAGTGCCTGCTCCCTGGAGAGGATAAGCTACTGCCTCTCTCCAAAGTTCATTTTAAAAAATCTATAAAACGTAGACATAATATCTAACCCAGAAGATTATTGTGATTATTGAATAAGAGCAGCAGTCATCATTATCTCAGGCTCCATGCATGGAAACTATTAATGGAAGAGTTTGTATTACTCTATGTCTCTGAATTCTGTGTTCCAGAGCACATCTCTGAATATAGCTCACACAAAAAGTGAAAGCAAAGAGATAATTTAGAAATGTGCACGGTTTAAGAAAAAAAATAACTGGTTACAAAAATGTCTTTTGTTTTATTATTCACCCAAAGCCTGAAAGGATAACTGAAAGTAAAAGTGCATTGAAAACGAATTATAAAGTTTTATTTTTAGCAGCCTCAACATAGCAAGGTACAAAAACAGGGTGTTTATACTTTTTCTAATGAATGATATCAAGGGTATTTTTAAAATCTCCATCACCTTAATCTTTGTACGATGGGGTGAGGCAGAGGATGCAAAAATACCAATTAATAAATTTTCAGCTTGTATAATAATTTGTGTGATAATATTGCATATTTTTGATATAATTAAAGTCTCAGTGCCTATAAAGTTCAAAGTTCCTATCTCTAATAATTCCAGCAGACCCTCTGCACAGCTGCTGAGATCTACCTACAGGAGGAATGACTTGTTAATTCTGAACCTTTCATCTTACCGTGTCCCAGGTTGTCACATGAACCCAGGATGCCAGCAGAAGTAAGGTTGGGAGATGTATGCTTACTTAGGAATGGCCCAGGTTTGCATGAACAACAAAAGTACATAAAATAAATAGAGAAAAGGCCAAAGACACAGTCTGAGGGCATTTCCCAACCTGTATACCAGGTTCAATATAATTTTTAAATACTGGTATTAAGACGCTGTTACAAGTTGAATTGTGCCTCTCTCCCCATGCATATTTTGGAATCTTAACTCCCCGTATCTCGGAATGCAGCCTCATTTGATGATAGGCTCTTTACACAGAAAATAAAGATAAATGAGGTCATTGGGGTGGGTCCTAACCAGATTGACTGATGTTTTAATAAAAAGGAGAGATTTGAACACAGAGACATGCAGAGACAGAAGACAATATGAAGAGACATAGGAGAACATGGCCATCCACAAGCCAAGGAGAGAGGCCTGGATCATGTCTTTCCTTCACAGCCCTCAGAAGGAACCAACCCTGCTGACACCTGGATTTTGAACTTCCAGCCTTCAAAGCTGTGAGAAAACAAAGTTCTGTGGTTCAGCCAGTCAGCCTATGGTACTTAGTTACAGCATACACAGAAAACAAACACAGACTTCAACCCAGGTGTGGTGAATATACATCTCTATGACAGGGGTCCAGAAATTTATATTTAAGAAAGTCTTTTTGATAATACTGAGATGAACCAGGTGTTCCCAATCCTGCCCCAAACTTTAGTATTAAAGGAAGTGAGAGGTGGTGAATGATAGGTATAAAGCAGACCAAACAGAAGCCATTAGAGAGGTAAAGTAGAACCAAAGATTGAAAGAATCGAGAAAACTAAGAGAAAGAGTATGAAGAAAAGGGGAGAGGTTAAAAATATAAAATCTATAAAATCATCCATTTTTTAAGAAAGAAAAGAGCAGATAAGGTAAATTGGCTTTAACCATTAGGAAATAGCAACAGTAGCTTCCAGTTGCTAAGAATCCTGGAAATTTCTGACTATAATGTATCTCTTACATATTTGTTTATTGTGCAATGTTTTAAACTTAAATCCACAGTTGAATACAAATGGATAATATAGAATACCAATGCATTTAGATACATTAACTAACTAATAATTATATATTTATGATGTTTAATCACAAGTCCCATGTCGGGGGAGTGAAGACAAACAGATACATTAGTGGGAGAAGAAATGGCTCCAAATGCTGACAATTTGTTTTTGAATCCAGCATATTTGGAAAACGTTTTAAATATTTATCAACTAAACAATTTTCTTTCATAAAAAAAGAATCATGCTGTTTTGAAGAAACTAGGAATAAAACATCATTCTGATATGCTAAGGTAACTAAGTTCCCTCCAGAGCAGAGGAAACAAGAAGGTAGAAAAACTAAAAAGCTAGTTTAAAATGAATTCACATTTGTAAAGTTTCAGAAACTGGTAGAATAACTTTTTTAAAAAAATAACATTTTAAAATGAACCTTTAAGAAAGATCAGTAAAGAAAGTCAACCTCATCTGTGCTATTCTTTTTGATATCCTTTATTGTGAATTTTATTATTTAAATACTTTATACTGGTAGGTATTTCAGATATTACATCACTGATGCAAAACATTCATAAAATTAAATATTTACAGAGAGAGACTTTGTATGTGTGTGTGTGTGTGTGTGTGTGTGCGCGTGCATGTGTGCGTGTTCTTTTTGCTGAGATATAAAATGAGGTCCAAGGCAGAATTAGAACTAATTGCAGAATAATTTGGAATCAGATTATGCATTTTATAAAGTCTAGTAAGTAAATTAGGTATTTAGTAATTATGTAGGCCAGATTAAGAAGAAAGGGTGCAGGAGAAAATATAGAAGGTTTAAGAATTATAACACATTAAAATGAAGAGCAGAACTTCTGACATCATTGTGAAACCAGTCAGAAAAAATAAAAGAATATAAATTTGTAATGCTACAGGAAGACTTTAGCTAAATATTGTAACAAAAGTTAAGCATGTATAAGTTTTGGAAAGAAAGAGAAAGGAAGAAAGGAAGGAAGCGGGGGAAGGAGGGAGGGAGGGAGGGAAGAAGGAAGGAAGGAAGGGAGGGAGGGAAAAGGGAGGGAGGGAGGAAGGAAGGAATGAAGGAAGGAAGGAATGAAGAAAGGAAGGGAGGGAGGGAGAAAGGGAAGGAGGGAGGGAGAAAGGAAGGAATGAAGGGAGGGAGGGAGAAAGGGAGGGAGGGAGAAAGGGAGGGAGGGAGGAAGGAAGGAATGAAGGAAGGAAGGGAGGGAGGGAGAAAGGGAAGGAGGGAGGGAGAAAGGAAGGAATGAAGGAAGGAAGAAAGGAAGGGAGGGAGGGAAAGAGGGAGGGAGGAAGCAAGAGAGGGAGGGGAGGTGGAAGGGAGGGAGGGAGGGATGTTAGTTTCTTTTCATTGGTTCTGTTTAAAATGATTTCATTTTTGAATAGGTTCCAATCTCTCCTCATACAGATGCTTCATTGAACACCTTGGGCAATTCATATTTCTGGAGTTTGCCAAGATGAACAAGATAATGATAGAAGGAGGAGAGCTCTTTTCCCCTCTAAATCCTTAATTCCCCCTCTTAACATTCTAACTACAAGATTCTACATGATCAATTGATTAGGGTGAGCCCTTCACCAACTAAAACCATAATCATGTGGTGGGAAAAAAACCCAGCATGAATAAATAAATTCTCTCCTGAGGATAAATGGTTACAGGGTGCCTAAGGCATACAGGATGTTGAATTCAGAACTGTTAAAGCCTCTACTGAGTTAATCAGGGACTACTTCTGTAGGAATAGTTTTGTTAATGAAGCACTCATTAAATGCTTTCTGCTTAGGTGATTTGTATGTTGCACATTAGTTTTAAACATTTAATATATAAACATACTTTTGGAAACAGATTAACTTAAAGTTTCCATAAAGCACTGGAAGCAAGTTAAACACATTTAAGTAATAATAATATTTATATCCCACTTTCCAAACAGAATAAGAGGTAGTCCTCATATTTTTCAAACTTTCTCCCTTTCCTTTCAATTAATATTTTTAAGCTGTATTATTGACTATTTTTACATGATTTTAAGAGAATCCCATTTAATATCTAATTCAATAATTATACTATTATAATATTCTGAGAGTAAAAGTACTACACTTAGAAACAAAAATTATATAGATCAGAGAAAAATAGCGACTTTTCTTTGTTGTCTACTTTGGCTAACTAAGTTAGAAGTCAATTTCAAAATATAGTGTATTTGGGAAAACAACCATGCCTTAACATTGGTTGAATATCTAGCATAAGATCAGGTTCTCTGGTAGCAAACCATTGTATTTAAAAACAGTATGTGTTTCAATCATGTACTTAATAAAGGGTGAGTTCATAATTCAGTCTAAGTGATCTCACATATTCTCATCTTTTTCAGTGACTAACATAAGGCTACTTTGTGCCTGTTAAATAGAAGAACAATAGGCATTTCCTCAATGTTAATATTGGAATATTGACCTGGGTCATTCAACAGCATTTTATCACTGTTTTGCAATCAGTATGGCTGTTGGCTTCAGTGTCTGAGCAAAGCAAAACAAAAACTTACAACCTTGTTGCTGCTTAATTTGTTACTATTCCCAAAACATTATAGAGATAGCAACATGCATTTAAAATATTTCATTTTTAAAAGGTATGAAAAATAAAGTATGATATTACACTTTCTGAACTGCTAGAATCAAGAAAATGCAAGAACCAGGAAAATAAATGAAACCGTTTATTGATATGGTATGTGTATATCTTTTGCAAGGAATTTTGTTCTAAAGAACATGTTGATGTAAACAATCTGTTTCCTAAGCTGTTCACCTGGAGAATCATGGCTCCAGGCACAAATAGATAGACAAATGCTTATTTTTTCAACCATTGTAACTGAGGAGTTAAGAGTGCAGGCATGTATACTTCTAATTGTAATAAGTTTTTATTAAAAGAAATGTAATTTAACTAAAACTTCTTTTTGTATATTATATATTTTCCAGACTAACTGAAAGAATCTGAATTACTGGGTAATATTAATAATAATTTTCTTATACTTTTAGAGTTTACAATACATTTTAAATTATATTACTGATGCATTGCTTCATTTACAGCTGTTTCTCTAAAACGTTATTTGGTTAAGTTTCTAGGATATATTATTTTTATCTTAAACAGAAAGTTAATATAAAAAAACTATTAATTGATTTTTAAGACCTCATTCTAATTTCACATAGTAAAATTGTCTCTTCCTCCTGAAAAAATAGCATAACTGCCTATGCAAAGTCTCACATTGTAGTGATTACATATCCACCTCAAATAACAAAGCAAACAGTTTACATTTGAAATGTAGTGAGGTAACAGGAAGTTAAAGTGTTTTAAAATTTTAACATTATTAAGATTGGGAAGACTGAGATGTTCATAGAAATAAAAGGAGAAGTCCCAGAAGTGTGCAAGCCTCGAACAACTGCCCCATTCTAGGTCCTAGCCTCACTGTCATGGCAGACCCAGAAAACCCCAGGCTAAGAAGCCATCAACCACTCCTCAGTTACTCTATAGACCCTATTGTGTGAGCAAAGCATCTTGAAATCAACAGAATGCATTTATATATGTAACATACTCAAGAGGACATCTGTATTTCACATGTTTGCATAAGCTTGAGATTCACTGTCTAGACCACTGTCAATTACAAGTTATTTTGGAAGTGTTCTAAAGGTGCATTGTCAAACACGGTAAGTACTAGGAGCATGGGCTACTGAGTGCTCGAGATGTGACTGCGGAGCTATCTTTATTCATGTTATCTGCATAACTTCAGTGATCTTGTTCACTTACTGGCTAGAAGTCATGAACAACAATTAGCAGAAACTAAAAACTGTAGAATCTGACCTGAAAATTCTATTGATATGAGATTTATAAAATACAGAAGATATAATTAGTATGCTTAGTTTTTAAAGTAAAAAGGGAGATTAAATATATGGAGAAAAATTAAGATATCTGAAAATGTACTAAATTTCTATCAATAAAAACTATTAAGTTGAAATTTGTATTGCGGCCGGGCATGGTGGCTCATGGCTGTAATCCCAGCATTTTGGGAGGCCAAGGTGTGTAGATCAACTGAGGTCAGGAGTTCAAAAGCAGCCTGGCCAACATGGTGTAACCCTGTCTCTATTAAAAATACAAAATTAACCAGGTGTGGTGGCACATGCCCGTAGTCCCAGCTACTCAGGAGGTTGACAGAGGAGAATTGCTTGAGCCTGGGAGGTGGAGCCATTACCCTCAGAAAACTAACACAGGTACAGAAAACCAAACATCACATGTTCTCACTTGTAAGTGGGAGCTGAACAATGGGAACACATGGACACAGGGAGGGGAACAACACACGCTGGGGCCTGTTTTGGGGTGCGGGGGAAGGAGAATATCAGGATATATAGCTAGTGCATGTGGGGCTTAATACTTAGGTGATGGATTGATAGGTGCAGCAAACCACCGTGGTACATTTTTACCTGTGTGACAAAACTGCATGTCTTCCACATATATCGTGGAACTTTAAATTAAAGTAATTTTTTGAAGATATCAAAGAGCCTAAATAAATGAAAATATACGTCCTGTTCTTGAACGTATCTGCAACTTACAAGAAATGCTATTCCAATCTAATTCTCATTAGGGTTTGTGTGTATGTGTGTCTGTGTTTATACACCAATAATAAACTACCTGTAAAGGAAATTAAGAAAAAAAATTAAGTTTACAATAGCCTGAAAATGAATAAAATATATAGCAATAAACTTAACAAGGAGGTAAAATACTTCTACAGTGAAAACATTAAAACACTGATGAGGAAAATTATAATGAACATGGATAAATAAAAAGACAGCTCATGTCCATGAGTTGAAAGAATTAATATTATTGAATAATATTATTCAAAGTGATCTACAGGATTCAATGCAATTCCTATCAAAATCCCACTGGCATTTCCTACAGAAAAATCCCAAAATTTTATATAGAACCCCAAAATCCTTGATAGCCAAAACAATTTTGAGTAAGAACAAAGCTGAGGGTATCAACACATTGTGATTTCAAAATGTATTGCAAAACTGCAGTGATTAAAACAATATGGTACTGTCTTAATAACAGACATGGAACAATAGAATAGAATAGAGAACCCAGAAATAAACTGATGCATGTATGAACAATTAATCTTTAACAAGAGTGTAACAAATACGTAATGGAGAAAGAACAGTCTCTTCAATAAATGCTGTTGGGAAAACTGGATATTCACATGGAAAGAAAGGAAAGAAACTGGACCCCTTTCTTACATCATACACAAAAATTAACTTAAAATAGATTAAAGGTGTAAACCTAAGACCTGAAGTCATAAAAGTCCTTCAAGAAAACATAAGGAAAAGCTGCTTGACATTATTCACAATAATTTATTGGATGTAACCCAGAAACACAGTCAGCAAAAGCAAAAATAGACAAGATCTCAAACTCAGAAATTTCTGTACAACTAAAGAATTATTGACAAAATGAAAAAGTAACCAACTAAATAGGAGAAAATATTAGTAAGCCATATATCTGTTAAAGGGTTAATATCAAAATACATATCAAACTCTTGCGAGTAAATAACAAAAAAACCCTAGATTTTAAAAATGAGCAAAGGAACCGAATAGACATTTCTCTAATGAAGACAACATATGGCCAACAGGGATATGGAACGGTGGTCAATATCATGAATCATCAGGGAAGTGCATATCAAAACTACAGTGAGATATCATCTCAAACCTTTAGGATGGTTATTATTCAATAAAATAAAATTAAATTAAAAACAGCAAGTGTTGTCAAGGATGTGGAAAAGGGAAACACTTTTACACTGTTGGTAGAAATGTAAATTAGTGCAGCCAGTATGGAAAACAATATGGAAGCACTTCAAAAAATTAAAACAGAACTATTGTATGATACAAAAATCCCACGACTGGGTAGATATACAAAGAAATTAAAATTGGAATCTCAAAGAATATATGTTTTCCCATGTTAATTACAGCAATAGTCACAATAGCCAAGATACGGAAGCGACCTAATGTCTACCTACAGATGACTGGATAAAGAAATTGTGTTACGTGCATACAGTGGAATCTAATTCCACTTAATACAAGATAAAAAGTTTGCTTTTTGTGACAACATAGACAAATATGTAGGACATTATGCTAAGTGAAATAAGTCAGGGGCATAAGGACAAGTACCACACAATACTATTTGTATAAGGAATCTAAGATGGCTAAACTTATAGAAATAGGGTAGAATGGTGGTTATCAGGGTCCACGAGGAGGGGAAAATGGGAGGTGTTGATGAAAGGGTTTAAAGTTTCAGTATGCAAGATAATTAAGTTCTGGAGAGCTCATACACAGCATGGTGTCTGTAGTTAACAATGACTATATTGTATACTTAAAAGTGTGCTAAGAGGGTAGTTCTTACACTAAGTGTTCCTAATAATAAAAGTAAGAAGAGACTAAAAAGAGTGCTAAGAAGCTTTTGGCAGTGATGTATATGTGGTATGTATACATCAGATTGTGGTAATGGCATCATAAATGTGTATCTATTTTCAAACTCGTCAAGTTGTATACATTAAATATGTACAGCTTTTTGTATGTTAATCATAATCTTTAACATTGGTTTGCAAAACTTGCTGAGTGTTTATTAATTTTCAAATTGCTCTCAAAGATTTACTTCTGCAATATTTTGGATCACTAACTTATCCTTGAATTTAATTTCTTAAGGAAGAAGCAATAATACACATCTTACTTTTAAAAATTTAAACTCATCTTTGGTGATAAAGGGTTTTAAATAATATTTATTTTTATGTTTTTCAAAGTTACACAACAAAAAAATAAAAGAAATGAGAAAAACTTGCAAGATTTCTGCTCAGCCACAAAATTTTTTTAAACTCTTACAATTTGAAATTCATAAAAATGCAATAAATTCTGGGTTAGATTTCACTGACTGATTCATTAATTATCTACTGTGTCACAATGCTAGTAAGCATATTATGTATTTAAAATTTCTCTTCACACCAACATATGTTCATTGTGTGCAGCTTCTGTAAAAGCCAGTTTTTATAATAATCATTTGGTCTAAATCAAGAGGATAATTATCTTCATAATCAAAGGAGAACTCTAAACGTATAAATCTGAAGTAACCATTCTGTAAATGTCAGTTAAAATGCTGGTGAATTGTATGAATATTAATAAAAGTTCTTTGAAGTATGTTAGGGTCAAATGTGGCTCTAATTAACTCAATGTCTTTTCTTTTCAATAAGCATTTAAAAACCTTAAAGATCAAATAATTCTAATGTTCTTAGAAAGAAATCAGACAGCCAAAACCCAATCAGATTTGTTGTCCAAATGTAGATAATATCATTATCTCATTTTCTATCCCAATCAATTCCAAGATAGTATACAATAATGTCTTCTATTAACTGTGGGATGTAGAGGATAACGAACTACAAATAAGTTTTAGTTAAATTTATATTATACCAAGGTCTGTATATAATGTGCTTTGTATCCTAAGAAGCTGCAAGCAAATTCTTACCTATCATTATATGATAATAAAGTTCTCTGACAAATAAACCTAAGTATACACCTCTGATAATTCATTTAAAATAAATTAATGTATTCTCAGCATATCTATGAAAAGTCATAGGATAGAATGTTCTGAGGTGAAAAAATATAAGTTTCTGTTCTTAAACTAATTACAAATGATTTTTTGGTCATTGATAAAAGTTTTAAATTGCTCTAAGGAAGGAAAAGTCTCAGTGAATGCCTTTTATCAATAGACACTTTAAAAGTTAATGAATCTACTTATGCTTATTACAACTTCAGAGTGTGTGTGTGTGTATATATATATATACATATATATATATAAATTGGTGAACGTTTTGGAGGAAAAAATCAGATAAAAGAAGGAGATGTGTGCAGGGTAGTGCATTAAATCAGGCTTTTCTCATTCTTGTCAATATTTGACCACCCTCCCATGCCCACTGGTTTCATTCTGCAAGTCACTCCTTCTAACAACACATTACTGTGAATCCATATTAAGGAAATACTGAAAAATCAGAGATAAAAGCTATGAACTAAATGAATGGCATCAGAAGAATGTTGTTTATTTACTCCAAGAAAGTATCATTTATATTATGTTACTGTTGAGTTACATGAAGGTGAGCACATTTGCATGTTTGTATAGCAGACGTTTATTAACTTCTCAATGTCTCTTGTGCATTAGGACTATTAAGATGCCCACATAGGCCGGGCGCAGTGGCTCAAGCCTGTAATTCCAGTGCTTTGGGAGGCCGAGGTGGGTGGGTCACCTGAGGTCAGGAGTTTGAGACCAGCCTTACCAATATGGTGAAACCCCCATCTCTACTAAAATTACAAAAATTAGCCGGGCATGGTGGCATGCACCTGTAGTCCCAGCTACTCAAGAGGCTGAGGCAGGAGAATTGCTGGAAGCCAGGGTGGGAGGAAGGTTGCAGTGAGCCGAGATTGTGCCACTGCACTCCAGCTTGGCGAAAGAGCGACACTCCATCTCAAACAAAATAAATAAATAAATAAGCCCACATAACTGTGTTTTTGTTCTTGTTTTCCTGTTATTCTTTGACTCCACCATTGTATGTTTCTTACATGAGGTCATTCTTTCTGGTCTCGTGGTAAGTAAGGGAAGATAGGGTTTGGGGCATGTTTTGATAGAGTGAATGACTTACTCAAGTAAATATGTCACAATTCTGTGAGTACATATTTTTTTATTCTGAAAGATGTTAATTTGCTATCACCATAATTGTTTGACTCTATGTTAAGAAGGAAAATAAATGTGGTGATAAAGTTACCAGTAGAGCAAAACAGCTAAGAGCTCTGATGTGACTAAGCTCAAAGTGTGTCAATATCATTTTCTTTAAAGTCGTGTCATCTTTAACATGTGGAAAAATAATATTTTTCTTAAAGGTTTTTTGAGAATTAAAAGGATATGTTGTATAGATGCTTAGAATATTGTCTGACACATAGCCTCTATTTTGAAAAACGAATAATTTATAATTTTTCACTTGAGATTTTTAAAGGAATATAGTTATATTTGTGAATCAACACCACCATATTTTTATTTGAAGCACAGAAATATTCTTTGTCTATAGTCAACTAAAAGTCTACTTTTGTTATCATTTTTGGGTTTCTAAAGTTTTGAGAAGGCAGATCAATACCAAATCCAATGGATGTTATATGAATTATCAAATGATGAGAATCAAACTATAATGACTTAGTTTTAAAAATGTAATTTTTCCTATAGGCACAGTGTGTGACTTGTTTTTGTTTCACACAGAAGTGGTTTTCGTTAATATTGAAACACAACAAAAATTTCATGGTTACCTCAAGCTCTCTGGCCTTTTGGTTTACTTTAGCAAATCAATTTCCCACAGAAGCCAACCAACCATGCTATATCTCAATGTCATATCTCTCAAATCTATAAAGTGATTCTTAGTATCAAAATAATTAAAATGATTCATTTTTTCACTGACAAGGAGAAAATATTATAATTTGGTTTTTAATATACAATTCTCTTATTGTTATTTGGAAAACATGTAGCCTCAAGTCAAGATAAAATTGCTTTTATTCTAACAAAATGCCAAAAGGCTGATAGAATACATTATAGTAAGAGAGGCTAGAGTAGCAAAACAATACCTTGAAGAATAAAACTTTAATTTTATTTTTTCTATCAAAAAAGGGCAGAAAATCAGATAGTTTAAATTTTTTTTCAAACTGCAGGTTTTAATCTACGAATGGGGGTAAAATAAATGTAATGGATCTCACTAGAACATATTTCACAAGAAAACCACAAATAAACCAAAATAAAATGAACAACATCAGAGAGCATCATAAGGTTTTATGAGAATCTTGTCTCGTGTGTGTGTGTGTGGTGTGTCTGTGTGTGCCTGTTTATGTCTCCATGTGTCTGTGTGTGTGTGCTCACTGGATCATGAGAGAAAATGTGTTTCTTATTGTATCTCATTATCAAAAGTATTCTTAAAATCCTAAACTGTAGGAAGCAGTTGAAAATACCAGGCTACAAAGGGAAACAGAGAAGTATAAACATGGAAGTTGTCAATAACTGCTCTATTGATGTCCAATTATGTTATAATTTCTCTAGATAAACTTTTGAGGGAGATTTGAGACACTGAATTTTCACTCTAAATCACAAAATAGAGCATGTGACAGATTATTCTTACTCTTTTTAAAGTTCCCTTTTTGAGCAAAACAAAATAGCTTCAAATTAGTTTCAGAGACTACTAACAGAATACTCAGTCACACAATGATTTTGACAACGCATCTGGCTTGACAGTCAGTAGACAGTGATTATTAAGGTAGCCAGGATCAGTTTTATTCAAACTTCTGTGGGAAGAAGCTTGGAAAAGTACAAAGCCTTTCAGTACAGATCACCTAGGCACACATAATGGAGATGAAGGTGGTAAAGTCATGCTCACTAAAGTTAAAATTAGTTGTAAAACAGAAGGTAAATCCCAGCACATGGAAAAGAAATACTCTATAGGTACAAATTAGATATAACATGACAACAGTTGTAAAATTTTTAAAGTGAAAATGATTTCATCCTTTTGATGCATAATACGTACACATATACAGTCATAATAACAACGCAATATAAAATATTTCCTGAATATGAACCTTATTTCTTATTCTTCACAAATTTACAGTTATTTGGGGACATAGAAAATTTAGGCCACAGAGCATTTATTTTTCTAATGTCTGTGGCTTTGATGATAATTAGTATGCTACTGTGCAGCCTTATCTTCCACTGAACACAGACTCCAGTCTACCTTCTATTAGGAGTTTCACCCTTTTTACTACTATTCAGGAAGCCCTTTCAACATCTCTGTTGATCCCCCTGGTTCTTTAAATTATTAGGTACATTAATTATTCTTCATTTTCTACTAGAGAACTTTCACTAATAGACAATCAGTTCCTTGAAGTTAGGTTACTGTCATAATGATCTTTGTGTCTGTTATAATGCCTTGAACATACTTGATAATCTCTCTCTCTCTCTCTCTCCCTCTGTGTGTGTGTGTGTGTGTGTGTGTCTGTGTGTACCTGAGAATGAATGAATGGATTAATGAATGAATGAGTGAAATAAATGAGTAATAAAGGGACAGGCCTATGAACCTGACTTTTTCAAAAGCGTTTATCATTTAATTCTTGCATTTAGAACAAGTAATTTGAGTCATCTTTTGAAATCCTCTTGAATGGTAAATTGCTGCAAAATGTCTGTCAACTCTTCAACAATAATGTAAGCAATTTCACCGTGCTCAATACAGGATGCTGGACTGCTTCTTACTGTGAGAACAGATGTCAATGAATTCCATGTGATCTGCCTGTGGAACCAGCTCTGACTTGGCTGACCAACATGACTTTCACATTATGTTGCCTTTCTGTAACATTCTAAGCCTTGACATAAATAAATCAAAGAGAACTTTGACACTCATTTGGTAAATTACCTTAAAAACAGATATTGAATGTTTTCATAGTAATGCAATGATGCTGCAAAAGTCATTATATCAACACATAGAACAGAAATATCTGTTATGTTCTCATGCATTTCTGAAAACCTGATTTCTAAATGAATATTTTACATTGCCTACATAGAGTTGGTTCCTAGGAAAGGATTCCAAAAACATTTTAATTATATTGAAAAGTTTCTCGAACACTGTTTTGTCAGGTTTAGCTCCATTTACATCTTTTATATGCCTCATATTCTAACAACACCATATTACATAGAGTTTATGTTTAACTCCTTTATCCTGAAATACCATCCTCCATTCTTAATTACTTAGCACTTCCCACACTCGTGTTTCAAAGGTTGGTAAAAATTAGAGTTTCTACATATCTTTCCTTGAAACTGTCCTTCCTGCTCAAATTAATTGATCCTAATCAGTATATCTTTAGCACTAGAAGTATTTTTAAAATACTATAGTTAAATATACTTTAGTGCTGGAAAATTAGTTATTTCTCTTTTGTTTTGTGTGCATAATGTCTCAATATAAGAGTTTTATGTAATTCTTCTCTCCTATAAGGAAAGAAAGAACAGTTTCATTGCTTTAATAAATTAGAAATGCCTGTGCAAGTTAAAAGAGAAGTAGGAATAGTCACTTTACCATTAAACACAAATTCAACCTTTCATGAAGTCAGAATACAGAGAAAAGATTACTACAGCCTAGGGTATAGACAGTTAGGCTTATCTGATACATCAGCATTATTATAGTTTGGAGAGGAAAAGAACTTTGAATGGTGTCGAGAATTTTTTAATTAAGTCTTTTAATTATTCTTAGAAGAATAGAAAAGGAAAGGTTATAGCTTCTTTCACACTACCTTGGAGTGAGATTTTTATCAGTTCTCCAAGCTAAGCAGAATCAAATCTGTTCATTAATTTCCTGGGAACTGACCAAAAAAAGGTTGCTTGTATAACTAGCAATGTAATTGATAGCAGATACTTTTTCTGCTGAGTCAGTCTTTGTATTTTAGTGAAGGATTCTGATCCCATTGTCTTTAAAAGAAAATTTCATATTGGCTTAAGCATAGCATATTTCTGAGATCTTTCTGAAGTGGTTTACTACAATGTTAAGTAACTTGGTTAAACTTCAGCATATTAAATTGGCACTCTACTGATACTGAGTGTTTATGAAATCTTGCTGAACAGCACAATTTAAGGAAGTTTTTTTCATTAAAGCAAAAAGTTTCATGTATGCAGGAGGCCTTTATTAATTATCTCAAGAAAATTGGTGTGTGAAACCCTCTTAAATACATAACTTAAATTGTATCCAAAAGGTTTGAGTAATAGTGGAAATGTTGCTTCTTATTATACCTCATATAATAAAAATAATGGTAGCAGGAAAAAATGCTAAGTGTTTGTATTAGTCTGTTTTCATGCTGCTGATAAAGATATACCAAAAACTTGGTGATTTAAAACAGAAGAGGTTTAATTGCACTTACAGTTCCACATGCCTGGGGAAGCCTCAGAATCATGGCAGAAAGCAAGGAGGAGCAAGTCCTGTCTTACGTGGATGGCAGAAAGCAAAGAGAGAGGTGCAGGCAGACTCCCATTTCTCAAAACCATCAGATCTTGTAAGACTTATTCACTATCACAAGAACAGCACAAGGAAGACCTGCCCCTATGATTCAATTACCTCCCACTGGGTCCCTCCCACAGCACATAGGAATTCAAGATGAGATTTGGGTGGGGACACAGCCAAACCATATCAGTGTTTATTTACATAAAGCCACAAGAAAATGTTTTGTTTCTGCCTTCTGCACATGGATTGGGGTCATGTGACAAAAAAAATAGTCAATGTCACATAGGCCAAAGGGTTATAAGCCACTTACAAGCCTAGCTAATAAAGTTCTTTTGTAAAATTACTTAGCTCACTCTTCGCCTAATACACCAACCCTGGAGGCCATGTGCTTATGATTGCCAAACTGCGAGATAAAGAGGGGCTCCTGATCCACATCAATTTGGATATTGAATGAAAAGTACATATTGCGTTAAGCCACTGAGATTTCAGGATTAACCACCACAGCATAGTCTAGCCAATCTAACTAATATAGTAAATTCATTTTTATTAATATTAAAAATTAGATATTAAAAACTCTGTGCTAATTATTCAAATGGAAAAAGTAGAAATAAAGTCTATAGTAGTTAGCCTAAATTTTCTAAATAAATTATATGATAGCATAATTCATATTCTTCATTTCAAGTTTTGCCTTTACCACATAATCCTAAGGAGCATAATTTTTGCAAACATATTTGAAAATTTCATCATTTTCAGAAGGACTTCAAACTTCAGGCATCAAATATTTCCTTTTAATTTACACATGATAGTGCCATAGTCTGATATAATTATTTTTCTTTGCATGTTATTCAGTGTAACTCTGCTAGATCTGGAAACACCAATGACTTTGCTTGTGATGCAAGCAGTTCCCCAGCATCACTTCCCTGACTTCTTGATTCACTTATTAATGGCTGCTTCATTTTACCATACTTAGGCTTGCATATTATGAGAACTGGATTTTAGAAAAGACCTGATGACAGCAATAGATAGACAAATACAAATGCAGTTAAGTAAAAAGGATGAGAGGAGAAGATTGGGAACTTGTTCTATTTTTTAAATTTTATTTCTTATTGGGAACTTGTTTTATAATTGTATTGTTTATAAATGAATATATTCTTGACATGGGTGTTTCTTCACTAGACAACTTCATAAATATCAAGACTCAATTAAAGCTTGGAAATAGCAAGAGACAGTCAAAGGGAGTGAAAGGGAGAACATGAAAGGTAAACCAGTGAGGGAGCCCAGGACAGGAGGATCAACAAAGTGGCAGTTCATCCTACAACTCCCTCCTCCACAGTATGCAGAAGAAGGGGGTCCAGGTAGTCTCAAATAGAAAAGAAATAGAAATAATAGAAAGAAATATAATAAAAGCAGGAAGTTTTAAATAAAAAGAAATAAGTTAGAAATCCTAGAAAGTCAGGAAGGAAAAAATAAACCGGAAACAGTTTTAAATATGGTAAAGTTTAACAAGCCTACCCTTACCTCATGTATTTTCTAAATCATGTGTGATGGTGGAAATACAAATTACAAGACCATCTAAACTCAAGACAATTCTAATTTAGAAGTGAAGGGGTCCAAATGGAAGTAAATTTTCCACATTTCAGTCAAAGTGAAAAAATATTAATACAAGTAGACTATCCAAAGTCATGTATATACTGTAATTTGTAGTGATCAGACCGAAGACTAGGAAAACTCTTAAAAGTAATACCATAAATAAATTATAAATAAAACCATTATAAGCTGGGTGCAGAGGTGGTGCCTAAAGTCCCAGCAGTACTAGGGAGGCTGAGGTGAGAGGATCACTTGAACCCAGAAGTTCAATCCAGCCTGGGCAATATAGTGAGATCTTGTCTCTATAAATAATAAATAAATAACACAAATAAGATAATATCCCTTAAAAAAGTGCAAGTTACTCACAAAAAGGAATAAAAACAGAAAAATGACAAGCAGAGAAAAAAAATACCAAACAAATAATTTGGCAGACTTAAACACCAACATAAGAAAAATTACTCTAAATGTGAATTGTCTAAGTATTTCAACTAAAAGACAGTGATGAGAAGAGTAGGTACAAAGCAAAAGCAAGCAAGAAAACAAAAAATGACCGAAGTATATGCTATTTACAAGAAACTTACTTCAACTTTAGTACATAAACAGCTAGAAAGTAAAACTGAAAAATATATACCATACTAATTTTATTTTATTTTTTTTTTTAAAAAAAGCAGAAACAGTTATGTTTCTATCAGAGAAAGTAGACTTCAGAGAAATGAATCTATTAGACATAGGGAGACATTAGATAATGATAAAAGATCAATCCACCAGGAAGACATAACTATTATAAATGTGTATGCATGAAAAACAGAGCCTCAACATACTTGAAGAAAAACTGGTAGAATTTTTAAAAATAGGCAAATACACAATTATACATGGGGAAACAACACCCCTGTCTCAGCAACTCATGCAACCGATAAGAGTATAGATGTGAACAACACAGTGAACAACAGAATCTAATGGGTACCCTTAAAATACCCTCGTAAATGGTAGAATGTACAATTTTTCAAGCACTTATAAGATATAAACAGATCATATTTTGGGTCTTGAAACAAACCTCAATTTGTTTAAAATAATTGAAATCATGTGCATTATGTTGTCTGACCATAATGGAAGCAAAGCAGAAAGCAAAAATAGAAAGCAAAAACAAAAAGACAGAAGGAAAACTTTGAACTATAAGGAAATTTTAAAATCCACTTCTAAATTCGAAGATAAAATATTACATGAAATTAAAAAATACATAAAGTATTACATGAAATTAAAAAATACATAAAGTATTACATGAAATTAAAAAATACATAGAACTAAATTAAAATAAAAAATATATAACACATGCTAATATAGAGGGTGCAGCTAAAGCAGCACAGAGAGGAAAAATTATAATAGTAAACCGTTACGTTAGGAAAGAGAAAAAGTCTCAAATAAATAATCCTGGCTTCTAATTTAAGGGAGTAGAAATGAAGAGTAACACAAACAGAGAGAGAAAAATCAAGGAATTACTAATGATAGGAATATAAATTAATGAGAAATTAAAACAGAAAAATGAGAGAGAAAAACAATAAATCAAAATACTGATCCTTTGAAATAATTTCCAAAATGTATAAGCCTCTAGCAAGACTGATGAGATAAAAAGGCAGAAGAAACCAGTCACCAATACCAGGACTTAAATAGTTCCTATCACAGCAGATCTTGCAGCCATTAAAAAAGACAATAAGGAATACTTCAAATAACTTTACACTCATAAAATCTAACACTTTTGAAAATACCACTCAGCAATAAACAGAAACAAATTTGGATGTGATAAGCACATGCAAACACTTGGTTGAATCTCCAGGAGATCCTGTTGAATGAAAGAAAGCCATTCCCAAAGGGTTACATGCTGCTTGATTCCATTTATCTAACATTTTTGAAATGATGCATTTGTAGAATTGGAGAACAGATAAGTGGTTGCTAGGATTTAGGGACAGAGTTAAGAGAATAGAGAGGGGGAGAAGTGGTTATAAAAGGGCAACCTGAGGGATCCTTACAGAATGTTCTGTACTTTGACTGTATTAATTTTAATATTCTCATTGTGATATTGTAATACAATTTTGCAAAAATGTTATCACTGGGAGAAATTAGACTAGATCTCTTTATGTTATTTCTTACAACTGCATGTTAATCTACAAGTATCTGTAAACAAAAGTTCAATTTTACAATATGACTTGTTGATTGATAAATTGAAATTCATTTATATTGGGTAGGCCACGAGTATAGAGATGTGGGGATTAACATGTGGGTATAATCGTGTGATTTTATGTATCTCTATAAGTGTATTAGAGGTGTCCTGCTTTTATTAAGCACATCTTCTCTTTAACAGGTGCAGATAAGTGTGGAAAAAAAAAACCCTGAAGATTCTAGCAAAATAGTAATTAAACCAATAGAAGTAAGTGATGAACAGCAGGGGTCATATGTAATAACCAGGTAATAAGAAGGGATTTAACAGTATTGCAAGATGCTAGACTAGCTGAAAGTCATGAAAAAGGGTGGTCAGTGAATAAATTATCCCATATGTATGATATAATGATATGAATGTTCTGGATGTCATCAGTGACTCTAAGGAAATGCTAGTAAGATATATTGAAGTAAGTAGTAGGCTCAGGTGAACATACCCTGCATGATCTTTGGTGCACTTGATGTGAATGGATTGGTGGAAATGATTACAGCGTTTACAGGTGAGGTTAGTGTGGGTTAGTGTAGGAAGAGGGAGATGCATAGGCTATAAAAGGGTAACATGAGGGATCCTTGCTATGATTAAATGCTTTGTATTATGACTGTATATTCATTCATAATAATAATATTTACCAATAACAGGATTGGTATCAGAGGATGAATTAGAAGTAGAAAAGAAGGGACAGAAAGGAACTGAATGAGATGCAAGTCAGTGGATCCTAGCTATAGCAACTGATTTGAAAGGTTTATCTGGTGAACATCAATAAAAGTCATCCCTGCTATATTAACTCTGGTTTCTTAAGGGAGAAGTCAGTTGTACTGCTTGATGAATGACAAGGAATCAATCCTTTGATAACTGTTTGAATCAGGGCCCTGCAGGGACATCTCACTTGTTTACAGATTATTGACTAGGCTCTAAGGAAGGCATTGGCAAATTATGGGAACCAAATTCAAGTCTCTATGTGTTTATGTAAATAAAGTTTTATTGGAACACATACTCCCTCATTTGCACACATACTGTGTATGGCTACCTTTACACTCCAATGGCAGTGTTGAAGAGCTCCAATACAGATTACTTGGCTTGCAAAACTGAAAAATACTTACTGTCTGGCCCTTTACAGAAAAAGTTGGCTTACCCTGCTCCACATCTAAGATTCATGTCATTTAAAAACTTTAGGAGATACTCAAAAAAATTGTATATATCTATGAGGTCATTTTTCCTGTGGAGTAAATGTTTCTGTGGCCAGTATTAAACTGCATCAACAATTACTGTAGGAACAACTTTCCAGAAATCTTTCTTTCTGCAACATGCAATGAAATTAATTAGCTATGAAACCACTAACTGGCAATGTGATAACTTCAACTTTCCTTATTTGTACAGTGATATGGATTGGCTCTGTGTCCCCACCCAAATCTCATCTTGAATTGTACTCCCATAATCGCCACATGTTGTGGGAATTGAATCATGGGGGTGTTTTCCCTCATACACTTCTCACAGTAGTAAATAAGTCTCACAAGGGCTGATGGTTTTATCAGGGGTTTCTGCTTTTGTGTCTTCCTCATTTTCTCTTTGCCTGCTACCATCCATGTAAGATGGGACTTGCTCCACCTTGCCTTCCACAATGATTGTGAGGCCTCCTCAGCCACATGGAACTGTAAGTCCAATTAAGTCTCTTTTTTTTTTGGTAAATTGCCCAGTATCAGATATGTGTTTATCAGCAGCATGAAAACAAACTACTACAATAAATTGGTATCAGCAGAGTAGATAGGGTGTTGCTGAAAAGATACCCAAAAATGTGGAAGCAATTTTGGAAATGGGTAACAGGCAGAGGTTGAAACAGTTTGAAGAGCTCAGAAGACAGAAATATGTGGCAAAGTTTGGGGCTTCCTAGAGGCTTGTTGAATGGCTTTGAACAAAAGCCTGATAGTGATATGGACAATAAGGTCCAGGCTGAGTTGGTCTCAGATAGAGATAAGGAGGAATTTGTTGAGAATTTGAGGAAAAGTTTTAGCACGAGACTGGTGGCATGTTTTAGCAAAGAGACTGGTGGCATTTTGTCCCTGCCCTAGAGATTTGTAAAACTTTGAACTTGAGAGAGATAGTTTAGGGTACCTGGTGGAAGAAATTTCTAAGCAGCAAAGCATTCAAAAGGTGACTTGGGTGCTGTTAAAGGCATTCAGTTTTACAAAGGTAACAGAGTATAAAAGTTCAGAAAATTTGCAACCTAACAATGCAATAGAAAATAAAAACCCATTTTCTGAGGAGAAATTCAAGCCAGCTCCAGAAATTTGCATAAGAGGAGCCAAATGTTAATCCCCAAGACAATGGGGAAAATGTCTCCAGGGTATGTTAGAGGTCTTCACAGCAGTCTCTCCCATCACAGGCCCAGAGGCCCAGGAGAAAATGGTTTTGTAGGCCAGACCCAAGGTTCCTATGCAGTGTGCAGCCTAGGGACTTGGTGTCCTGCATCCCAGCTGCTTCAGCTGTGGCTGAAAGGGGCCAATGCAGAGCTCAAGCAGTGGCTTCAGAGGGTGCCAGGCCTAAGCCTTGGCAGCTTCCATGTGGTGTCGAGCCTGAGAGTGCACAGAAGTCAAGAATTGGGTTCTAGGAACCTCTGCCTAGATTTCAGAGGATGTATGGAAACACCTGGATTTTCAGGCAGAAATTTGCTGCAGGGGTGGAGCTCTCATGGAGAACCTCTGCTAGGACAGTGGAGAAAGGAAATGTGAGGTTGGAGTCCCCACACAGAATCCCTACTGGGGCACTGACTAGTGGAGCTGTGAGAAGAGGGCCACCATCCGCCAGACCCCAGAATGGTAGATCCACTGAAAGCTTGCACGGTGGGCCTGGAAAAGCCACAGACACTCAATGCCAGCCCATCAAAGCAGCCAGGAGGGAGGCGGTACCCTTCAAAGTCACAGGGGTGGAGCCCAAGACCATGGTAATCCACCTCTTGCATCAGCGTGACATGGAGTCAAAGGAGATCATTTTGGAGCTTTAAGATTTGACTGCCCCACTGGATTTTGGACTTTTATGGGTCCTGTAGCCCCTTTGTTTTAGCCAATTTCTCCCGTTTGAAACAGCTGTATTTCCTGTACCCCCATTGTATCTAGGAAATAACTAGCTTGCTTTTGATTTTACAGTCTCATAGGTGGAAGGGGCTTGCCTTGTCTCAGATGAGACTTTAGACTGTGGACTTTTGAGTGAATGCTGAAATAAGACTTTGGGGGACTGTTGGGAAGGCATGATTGGTTTTGAAATCTGAGGACATGAGATTTGGCAGGTGCCAGGGACAGAATGATATAGTTTGGCTCTGTGTCCCCAACCAAATCTTATCTTGAATTGTACTCCCATAATTCCCATGTGTTGTGGGAGGGACCCAGTAAGAGATAATCGAATCTTGGGGATGGTTTCCCCCCTACTATTCTCATGGTAGTGAATAAATCTCAGGCTGACAGTTTTAGCAGGGGTTTCCACTTTTGCATCTTCATCTTCCTCATTCTCTCTTCACCTCCTGCCATCCACATAAGATGGGACTTGTTCCTCCTTGCCTTCTGCCATGATTGTGAGGCTTCCCCAGCCACATCGAACTGTAAGTCCAGTTAAATTAAACCCCTTTCTTTTGTAAATTGCCCAGTTTTTGATGTGTCTTTATCAGCAGTGTAAAAATGGATTAATATATATAGTATAGACTAACTAATCAGCATGGATATATGGCACACTGGCCCTTTTCCACAGATAAACTTGAAGCTAAATTACAGTGTAACAATTTCATTGGATAGGCATTAAAGTGCTTCACATTCTAAAATAAAGTTGACTGTTTCCAAATTTGTCTGATTTTCTGCTGAGTTAACCTTCACTGAGGTAATTTTGTTCCTTAAATACTTTTAAAAGAAATTTTTGAGAATCTGAGTAATGTGGAAACTATTGAGCTAAAGAGGATATTTTAAATGGACTTTTTATTGTATAGAAGGGGAAAAATCTTAATATATGTCCAGGGAACATACAGAAAATAGAAGTGAAGCAACCACTTAAAAGGTCATAATAATATCCAATTTTTGCTTTTACATTTTTAAAGTTACCATCTACATATCCCTCTAGGTGGTGGAACAACAAGTCTCTTAAAAAATCTAGTCATCATTCAAAATTGTAAAAGTAGAAGAATAAAAGGGGGATCTTCAATTCTTTTAAGTAGAATTGCTTTTCTTTCTTACAGTTCTGATTATCTTCTCAAACACATTCCACCCATTTATGTTTTTATCTTGGTGAACAGCACCATTTAATCATGAAAGTCAAAAATCTGAAAGTCATCTGAGAGGTCTCCCTCTTTTTAATTCCCCTCATCTTGCCTGCATTAAATGCGGCCTGTCTTGTTTCATCCATACTTCAATACAGAATCACTTTCTCCAGCTGCACCAATGTCGCTGTCGTGCACACCTACACCTGGACGTTTGATCACTAATGGATATTCTTGCCTCCAGTGTTTACATTTAATTCACCACTCTCACCACCTCTAAAATGCTTCCAAATCTAGTCACACTGATCTCTCCCTTAAGACATTGCAGGAGTTTCCTTCTTTTACATTATTGAGTCCAATTTTATTATGATGAATGATAAATCCTTCATGGTATGGCTCTTATCCAAGTCTCCAGGCCCCCCCTTTTTTTTTTTTTTGAGATGAAATCTCGCTCTGTCTCCAGGCTGGAGTGCAGTGGAACGATCTCGGCTCACTTCAATCTCCACCTCTCAGTTTCAAGCAATTCTCCTGCCTCAGCCTCCCTAGTAGCTGGGATGACAGGCGCACACCACCACACCCAGCTAACTTTTGCATTTTTAGTAGAGAAGGGGTTTCACCATGTTGGCCAGGATGGTCTCGATCTCCGGACCTTGTGATCTGCCCACCTCAGCCTCCCAAAGTGCTGGGAGGACAGGCATGAGCCACTGCACCTGGCCCTCCAGGTTCATTTCTTACCAAGCCCCCCTCATCACATTTCTAGCCCTATCTCCATGCAGAATAATTTATGGCTGCCTGAAGGAACATTTCCTATGCCTCTGTGTCTTCCTATATACTAATCCTACTTGTTAGAATGCTCTTGCCTGTCCAATTCATCTGAATAATAATTATATTTCTTCTATTTTTTACTTTTTGACGCAGAGTCTTGGTCTGTTACCTAGGCTGGAGTACAGTGGCATGATCTCGGCTTACTGCAACCTCCACCTCCTGGGTTCAAGTGATTCTCTTGAGTAGCTGGTACTACATAAGTGCACCACCATGTCCAGCTAATTTTTGTACTTCTCTTTTTAGTAGAGATGGGGTTTCACCATGTTGGCCAGGCTGGTCACAAATTCCTGACCTCAGGTGATATGCTCTCCTCTGCCTCCCAAAATGCTAGTATTACAGGCATGAGCCACTGTGCTCAGCCTGAATCATAATTATATTTCTTTTAAATCTTGCTAAAATATCATTTCTTAGGAAATATTTCTTGAGAACAAAACCCCATCTCCTTCCTTTACACCCTGAGTCTTAGTGACTTTCCTTTGGGAATCCCACAGAGTGCTTTGCATATCCCTACTTATCTCTACTTATTGCATCAATCACTCACATAGCTAAGGAACAGTGGAGGCAATTTAGAGCAGATAGTAATTGCAAGAATATTTATTGAGCAAAATCTCTGAGTCAGATAAAGACTGAGTATTATGTAACTACTGTGTCATTTAAGCTCACAGCAACTTTATGCAATAAATTCTAAATGATTTATTTACTTTCAGGACAATTCTACAAGGCAGGTATTATCCATATCACATAGATGAGGAAGCTGAAGACTAGGGAGACCAAAAATAAAATCCAGGTTTATCTAAATCCAGACAACCAATTATTAACTTGTGCCTTATGTGAAGTGTCTTCTTAAAGGAGTATTTTGTCTCTTTTATTATACCTGTGTATAAAATATACATGTATTTATATTCACACACATATTGCCACTCTTTAATAACTATGTATTCACACATTCAATAGTTAAGGAATATTTATTGAACAGCTACTACAGTACGTGCCACTTGTCCATTCTTAGTATTCCTATTCTCTTCAATCTGTGTCCTACTACCTAATGGCTTTGCTCATGATGAGCAAAATCATAAAATAAAAAATAGATTTCCTGCTATAAGGTGTTAAACTAAGACTAAGACATTAGCAAAGATTTAAAATGTTGAAAAGGTATTTGATATGAAGTGGGGAATCCTGGAAACAAAACAATTTCATACCCTAAATAATAATATGTCAGTCATGGAAATTTGAGATTCAAAGACAGATAATATAGAATTGGACAAGAACATTTTTTTCTTTATGTCTTGCAACATTGGCAGCAAGTTCGTTTGTATTCAGTCTTATGCCTTATCACACACAATTATATAAAATGTAGTAATTTTTCTTAAAGCTCTCAACTTTCAGTGAATAAAATTAGGCAGAATCTGATTCATTCTGCTGTTCAGCATTTCTGACTTCTTAAAACATTTTTTTTTGAAATCTTAGGTCATAGTCTATCACATTGCAACCTAGTTGATTTTCTCCGAAAAGAAATGGGGACTAATATTCGCTATATAAAAGTTTCTCATTATAGGGTTGAAAACAAGAATGCATTCACATTTTCGCTTCCTCTTTTCATCATAACTAGTCATAGCTCCTGTAGCTCTTTCAGATAAGCAATTTATTCAACTATTCAGTGCTAACTGGACTTAAATCAGGTGAAATGGCACTGAATTTAAAATAGAGTTTTTTTTTTTTTTTTTTTTTTTTTTGAGACGGAGTCTTGCTCTGTCACCCAGGCTGGAGTGCAGTGGCCGGATCTCAGCTCACTGCAAGCTCCGCCTCCCGGGTTCACGCCATTCTCCTGCCTCAGCCTCCCGAGTAGCTGGGACTACAGGCGCCCGCCACCTCGCCCGGCTAAGTTTTTGTATTTTTAGTAGAGACGGGGTTTCACTGTGTTAGCCAGGATGGTCTCGATCTCCTGACCTCGTGATGCACCCGTCTCGGCCTCCCAAAGTGCTGGGATTACAGGCTTGAGCCACCTCGCCCAGCCTAAAATAGAGTTTTTATCTTTGTTTTAAATTGGTAATTTTTATTCATGGTTGTGTGGAGGAGATGACTCAGAAACACTTCCATGAGATCCGTGTAATTTTTAATCTGTTTATAAATTTTGGCAGGTGAACCAGACATAGAAAATGTAATCACAGACTGAAGGGAAAACTACTTGTAATTATGCAAATGTAGTTACCTCTGAGTTTTACTAGATGGTACAAAATAGTAATGTTATTAGCTAATATTCGTGGAACACACAGGTTTTAGAAGAACTACTTAGGTTACTTTGAAAGATGTAGTATAACAGCTAAACAAATTCCTTTATGGAATGGGTATTTGTTTGTTAGTGACGGACACTAAATGGATACCTGTATATTAGCCATCCAAACTGAAGTAAAATTGATATGATCATTAGGTGAATAATGTCCTTATTTATATCATACTTAGAATTTTTTTATAAATAGTTGAAAACTGAACTTGGATCAAAAGTGACAACTGATTTTTCTTTGAATACAGACTCTAATATAATATACAGTAAGATTTCACAGAGTCATCGTGAGTAAAGGAGGCAAATGAGATCCCCAGTACAGATGTGTATCCACAATGACAGTGCTGGCTTGCAACAGTGGAGATTTGCATGCCACTGATTTTAACTGGCAATCCCCTTGCAGCAATGACTGTTTTAAGGGAGGCAGGTATTGGCAAACATGTTCTCAGAATGGCATCAACATATCTGGATCCAGCAGACACTGATGAATTTTATACTGACATCTTGTTATTCAGATTCACACATTTATCACTGACAAGGATGGAATAGTCAATAGTCATACTTGTAGATACTACAGCACTGGCAGGAACATAAATATATTGGTCTTGGTCAGAATCTTCTGCTTTATGTGTGATGTACTCAGACCTTCCTGACTTTTCACTGCTATAATCCTGAAATTGGTTCTTTTGTCTTCTGCCCATTGCTGAAATACTTGCTGTCAGAAAGAAAAAAAAAATGCGGCAAACGGGAAAAGCTTTATGAAGGATGAAACACTTAAGTTGTAAGGCCTAGTGGAAAGACAAACACGAAGCTTTGTTTTGCATCAAGATACGTTTTCTCTCTCTTTTACAGACTTGCAATGTTTTCTTAGTAAAGATAACACAATACGGTGGATGATCATTCATAATAAACTATGGAATGATCTGAACATAAAAACTGGTTCCACTGTGGGGCAAAATAAGTCTACCCCAGGCTTCACCTTTCTCATCTTTAACATAAGGACAATAATCATGACATACCATTTTTTATGTGCCACTAAAAAAAAAAAAAAAAAAGATTTTGCAGATGAAATATGCTTCACTGCTTTTCACTTATGATTGATTTTATATTTATTGATTTAGTTGTTTATTAGATATAGACATAATTTTATGCATGCATAATAAAAATATAAGATAAATAAATTTGTCAAAGGATCTGTGAAGCTTCTCCATTTTCAACATCTGACTTTTCTATATCACTTTTGGATTCAGAATTCATGCACATCTGTTTTATTCTGCACAATATAGTTCTCTGGATCATCAAAAAGAGTGGTGATTCAGTATTTCTTATCATAATACATAAAAGAACTGAAAGTTATTGATGCTGGATTTTTTTGCTACCTTTGATATTATATACAACCAATCTACTTTTGAATCCTGTTCTAGGAAAATGGTTTAAAAGTCCTGAATCATCCCATTGCTCTTCCTATATTCACCATCATCCAGACATAAGAAAGTACTCCACTAATATCCTGAGGTTTCCCTCAATCTTCTGATACTGAATATGAAGTTTTTATACTGGCAGTTTTTAATGTTCCTGCATGTATAGGCAATAACATCTAAACCAGAGTTGTCATCTAGCTAACAAAAATCATGAGATGTCATGATTGTAAAAAAATAATTCTGGCACCAAAGACATTAAAATGTAAAACAAAAGTATCTTAGAATTGATGAATTATGGCAATGCTTATGTCACGTGTTGCATATATGATGAATGGGTATAAAGTATGTAAGTACTTGTGTCATTTACCTTGCTTTACCAATTATAGTATCAATAAAGATTTCCATAGATTATGTCACATCCTTATAGAGAGGAAGGGTTATAAACCATACGCCTCTATAGCTATTATATTTTTATTTAAATTGTGTCTCTGATTATTTAAAAAACATAATTTCAATACAGCTTCAAAGTAAATTGATTTTAGTTATTTATTAGTTTCTAGAGCAACAATGTATCTTCTTAAATGTTTGAAACCATCTAGTAAATTCCAGTTCCTTTTCTTAGATTGCAAGTCACCTGTGAGAGATATGTCTTCTCTCTAGGGAACTTATCATAGCTTGCTAGGTGTTGAAGCAAGTGTGATAACTGATGGAAAGATGGCAATAAATAGGTAGAGACTACAATTCCTTTAATGTAAGTATTGAGAACATCAACTTTTCAACTTATGATGCATTTATTGGGATGAACCCCACTGTAAGTTGAGTATTACTTTCTCACTGTTGTAAAACCACTGAAATTTCTGTAACTGTCAGGACACCAGAACATCTTGTCTTGTTAGTATTTACCTAACGTTTTTTTATCATGTATTGAGTAATTAGTGCGTACCAATTTCAACACACTTCAGTGAAAACACAGCAGGCAAAGATGAATCAGAAAGCAATGTTAGACATCCTGGGATCTGACAATCCTAAATAAGGCTAAGTTTTAGACTCCCTCATTTACTATAGGAGCAAGACTTAGTAACCCCTCAGCAGCACTAGCTTTGAAACCCACCCAATTTCCTACAGAGTTGATATTTATGGTTTCTTTGAATAAACATAGAAATTAATCCTCACAGTCTTAACACTTGAGAGAGTTACATTTGTCTTATCGAAGTCCCTCTCTCAGGAAGCCAAGCACCAGGGCTCCCAGATGGTAACAAGAAGCTGAAGCTTACAAAATCCCTGCATCTGGACAACGAGACACCAGACTCCTCACCCATCATGACTGTCTAACCAACCACTTGCTTCTTGTTAACCAATTTGTCTTCCTTACCCTTCTCTAATTCCTGTTTTCCTACACATGGTTACATTTCTTCCCTTCTATATAAATCCCTAATTTTAGTTGGTCAGAGAGATGGATTTGAGACTGATCTCCCATCTCCTCAGCTGCAGCACCCAACAAAAGTCTTCTGCCTTGGCAATACTTGTCTCGGTGATTGGCTTTCTGTGTGGCAAGCAAGACCTAGATTGAACCCCTGTGTTTTGGTAACAGCTTAGCAAGTCTATCCTTCTTTTCCTTCCTAACACACACATTTCAAGCAGATATCAAAATAGAGACTTATCTGTATTACTACAACAGCTGCTTGAATTACTCAAAAGAGTAAAGGTGCAGCAACAGCAAAACCAATCAATTCCACAGTCCTTCAGCTCCCTCCCTTTTAGGGGGATGTCTCATTGGTGTTAGTATGTGTGGCTTTGCACTAGCACACATTATGTTGAGAAACACTTCTGAACTTCCAGGCTTACTTGGTTCCAATAAACTGGAATTAATATTTTCTTATTGATCCTGGCGTTATCCCCATGTGGATGTGGTTGGCCCTCTCATTAGGCAAACTTTTTATCCTTTATCATTATATCAGGGCACTCCTGAAAGCACATGCTTTTCTCTCTACTCCAAGAACAAAGTTTGCTTTATTTGGTTTTGTTTCGTCCTGACTCAAGACATGAAATCAGTTAATATTCTGAGGATCCCTAATTCCTTTATGCAGCAAATAGTAATAAAGAATAAATTTTATACCATCCCTCTATACTTAACGGAAAGAAGCTTTTAAAAAGCCTAGTGTCCAGAATGGCTTACACAAGAGTACATATCTGCAAATATACTTGAGATGTTTCTTAAGGTTTGTGCATTTTACTGTTTGTAAATTATGCTACAACTTAAATTAAAAAAAAAACAACACTATACTGGTTAAGGAGAATGAAAACTTAGTCAAATAATTTAAGTTCAGGTTGGTATTTTAATTTTAACTAAATTCCTTTTACCTCTCTATATTATTTCCTTTTAATAACTTTAGTGTATCCTATGTTCAGATGCAACTATGTTTTTGAACTTGAGTATGGTTTCTGAATGTAGAAGTATTTACTTTTCAACATTTTTTTTTTTTTTAGATATAGGGTCTCACTTTGTTGCTCAGATTGGAGTGCAGTGGTACAATCATAGCTCACTATAACCTTGAACTCCTAAGCTCAGGCAATCCTCCTGCCTGGGCCTCCCAAAATGCTGGGATTACAGATCTGAGCCACTGTACCTGACCTATTTTCCTATTTAAAAAATAAAAATACAAATTGACTTTCTGCTCATGTATCAAGGAATTTGCTCCAAATATACAAGTCCAGAAAATCTCTTGCCAGCATCATTTGAGCACAACTATGTAAAAAGAAATCTCTCTCAAAAATAAAAACAAAAACTAGGCTTTTCCCCAAGGGAATATTGAAGAATCCCTTAGCATAAAACATTCAGGATCTAATAAAAGCCCAAGAAAAGTAAACAGCCATAAGAAAGAAAACATAGTTAAATATAGCCTTTCTGTATTATTTAAAATCTTCTTTTAATGCTCCTTTCTCTTGGGGACTATTGTCATTATTTATCTTTGATCACAGGCAGATACACTATTAAATTCCAATTTTGCAAAAAGATTTAAAAGATGCAGATCTTCTCCAACTCAGTACACATACAAGTTCAATGTTTAATTGAAGATACCTGTAAATTCACATAAATTAATATAAAGTTCAAGCATTTTTAAATATTTTACTGAAATTCAAAGTAGAACAGGTTCTGTAGGGTCTATTCTGGTTGAGTCTCATAAAAAAATGTTATTAATGTGTTAGAATTTTCACACATTTGCAGTTCCAGGTTTGTGCTAAATTTATACGTTACATGATAAATTCATAAGTAAATTTTAGACATTTTTGGTGCAATGCATTCCTGCTCCAAAAAATAAAAAGTCACTTTCTTCAGTGATGGATGGAGTTGAATGAACAACTCTGATTTGTTGAATGTTGAGTAATAATGTGCGTGAGCTAAAGTTTTGCCACAATCCTAATATGCCTACCAGACGTTTACTCTTCTCCTTGGACCAGACTGGGCCCAGGGCAATCATTTATTTTTTCCTGTCAGAAGTTGCTTGTGGTTTGGGCCCAAGAAATGTGGCTGCTTGTTATTAATTAGTATCCTGAAGGCTGATAATAATGGAAAGTCTCATTTGCTTTGAATCTCCTAAAAAAATCTATGTGAGGCCACCTTCAGGCTTTGTTACCCTCACTCTAAAGTGATAGAGATTCTCTGACATCTTCAAGGGAGGAGAGCAGACACCTGGGCCACAACTTCAGTCTAACAGGGGACAGGGCACCTCCTGCATTTTTTCCATTCACTTACTCTATCTTTTACTTATGTAGATTTTACTTTTTTTTTTTTTTTTTTGGCATGGGAGCCAGGAAATACAATCAGTTTTATTTCATCAGAGCTTGTTTGTTCCATCTTTCTAAAATATAAAGTCAGTTAGATATTTACTGGGCTATGAAATCAGTAGCATGAGTCTGAGCCCTGACACGAGTTTTGATTTACAAAAACACTGGCTTCTTTTCCAAGTTATATTCACATGCCAGAAAAAACACAGAATGTCCAGTTAAGTTTAAATTTTAAGTAAAATGTTATCCATTGCTAATTCAAAATTCAAATTTAACTGAACAGCCTGTAATTTTATCTGCTAATTCTGTCAACCCATCTACACTCAGTGAGCTAGAACCCGACACCTACAAATACTAGACTGATTAGCAAAGCTTTTATTTACAGATATGCCAAAGGTGAACTGGAAGGTGTGTTAAATTTTCACTGATTTCAGAAGCAAAGAGCAAATTCATGATCTTACGGCTGCTGTAACCAGTTAGCACAAATTTGGTGGCGTAAATCTGTTATCTTACAGTTCTAGAAGCCAGAAGTCCAAAATGTGAAGTCCAGGTGACTGAAGGCCATGCTCCCTTGGAGGATCTAGAAGAGAAACCTTTTTGTTTCTTTCATGTTCTGGTGGCTCCTGGCATTCTTTGGCTTATGGTTGCATCACTCCAATCTCTGTCTCCTTGGTCACATTGATTTTTCCTTATCTGTGTGAAATCGCCCTTTGTCTCCCACTTATAAGGACACCTATAATTATATTTAGAACCCAGCTAGGAAACTCAGGCTAATATCCCCAGTTCAAAATTCTTAACTGAATCACACCAGTAAAGTCTTTGCCAAATAATGTGACATTCACAAGTTACAGAGGTTCGGATGCTGACATCCTTGCGTGACATTATTCAGTCTACCACACTATCATTGTGTAGAATTTTCAGACCTTCTGTGTCAGTCCATTCTTGTGTTGCTATAAATACCTGATACTAGGTAATTTATAAAGAAAAAGGGTTTAATTGGCTCATGGTTCTGCAGGCTGTACAGCAAGCACGGAGCTGTCATCTGCTTCTGGTGAGACTTGGGGAAGCTGATAATCATGGTGGTAGACAACAGGGAGCCAGCATGTGACATGGCAGAAGCAGGAGCAAGAGAGGGAAGAGTCGCCACCCTCTTTTAAACAACCAGAGCTCATGGGAGCTAAGAATGAGAACTCACTCATTATAGCGAGGACAGCACCAAGCCATTCATGGAGGATTCGCCACCATGACCCAGACATCTCCCACTAGGCCCCACCTCAAACACCGAGAATCAATCACATTTCAAGATGAGATCTGGAACAGACAAACATCCGAACCAAATCACCTTCATTTGGAAGTGAGAGTTTACCATTTTAGAGAGCCATCCAGCATCTAGCAGTTGTTGTTCAACTGTAGCTCCAAAGATGAGTAGTTTGTGAGTCCAGACCTTCTGGATCAGAGTCTCCATGGATAGAGTTTGACAATGCAACCAAAGCAAACTCCCCAGTGACATGTGGGCACACTAAATTTGGGAACAAATACATAGTTTGTTTTCTTTCTTTTCTTTCTTTTCTTTCTTTTTTTTTTTTTGGAGTCTTGCTCTGTCACCCAGGCTGGAGTGCAGTGGCGCAATCTTGGCTTACTGCAAGCTCCACCTCCCGGGTTCATGCCATTCTGTCACCTCAGCCTCCCAAGTAGCTGGGACTACAGGCATCCGTCACCACTCCCAGCTATTTTTTTTTTTTTTTTTTTTTAAGTAGAGATGAGGTTTCACCATGTTAGCCAGGACGGTCTTGATCTTCTGACCTTGTGATCTGCCCACCTCGGCCTCCCAAAGAGCTGGGATTACACACATGAGCCACTGTACCCGGCTGAGAAAAAACACATAATTTTCTAAGAACAGGAATCATGAAATGAGCTGCTTCTGTTCCAATCCGAAGTCCACATTCTACATATTTAATCTCAGAAAATTTACATGAACACCATTGGCTTCCATTTTCTTTTATGTAATAGGATGCTGGTAATTACACCTGGCTTATATAGTTTTTGATAAGATTAAGTGAATTAATTAACGTAAAGTGCTTAGCACTGGGCCTAGCTTATAGACAATGCCCAAGAAATATTAGCTGCTTTATCAGAATTAATAGCATGACTGCTGTTATTGTTATTACTCTGAACTATTGTAGATTAGCAGGGTACAAAAGAAAGCACTCTAATGAGGGTTCATTTAAATGGTCCAAGTTCCTCATAGCTGGTAATGAATGGATAGCGTAATAGCATAGCCTGCAAGGCATCTAAATGTTTCCAAGTTATGACCCATGTATACACATGGCTTACAGTATAGCCGACACAGAAAGATAGTTTTAAAGTGTAATTTCTATATATAAATGCAGTATTTACACTAAGATTCATCTCCTGATGCTAACTTAAAATAAATGTTTGTAATGGTAAAAAGTTTTAAACATAACACTGAAATAGAAAATGCTTTACATTCACTAGGCTGTGTTGAAAAAACATCTTTTACATAGTAGAACACATTGAATTTATTTAAAAACCAAAAATACATTTATAAAGAACATTTTCTCTATTCTAAAAGTTCAAAAATTGGCGGCAATATTAATTCACGTATTTAGCAATGAAATCCCTAAGCTAAAGTATTTTCAAGTATATATCAATTTAGTATAGCATATATGTTAAAGCATATATTTGGGTTCTTTAAATCATATTTCAATATATATTCATGTACAGAGCTTTCTAAATCTTTTCCTAAAAATTAGATTTTTTGAAAATAGACCATTACTGTGATTATTGAAAGTTACATTACATTAGATTGGTTTTATAATGCCACCTAACTCACACAAATACTGGCATTTTGCTGTAGTCCTTTGGGTAATTCAGCTAAACAATGCAAATGAGGCTGTATATTTCATGCTTAGTTACAGGTTTCCCTAGATAAATTCATAATATAATACATCTCTGGCAAGCTGATATGTCAAATAGTTTATTCTAAATATATGTACCAAATAATTTACAAAATTTACCAAGTTTACTATGTCAGTTGGCTTTGGCGACCATAACAAAACACCACAGGCTGAGTGGCTAAAACAACAGAAATTTATTTTCTTACAGTTCTTGAGACTGGAAGTCGAAGATCAAGGCAGCTGCTGGCAGGGCTGCTTCCTCCTGAGGCCTCTCCCCTTGGCTTGCAGACAGCTGCCAGTGTCCTCGCATGGCCTTTCCTCAGTGCGTGCCCTTCTAGTATGTCATCTCTTCCTCTCCTTGCAAGGACACAGGGTCCTATTGAATTAGGGCCCCAGCCTGTGATTTTTGTTCATCTTACTTATCTACATAAAGACTGTCTTTCTCAATACAGTCATATTGGGGGTTAGAGTTTTAACCCATGAATTTTGGGAGACCACATTTCAGTTAATAACATTTACCAAATAATTATGTTAAAAGATTAAAATCATTCTTGGAGACTTAATTTCCTTTAGTAACTTAAAGCAGGGATGATAAGACTTACAGTGTTCATCACTGCTGTTTTGGTAACATTCTGGCATTGTGCCTCCTGGGTGCTGAACAGCATTGTACATTTTAGGACCATTTTCTTTGGGAAAGACCATGTACCTCATTCTTCCAGTGAGTGGATGAGAGAAATTATGGATGTCACTTCTGAGCCACAGTATATAACTGTTGCCATATGCCTTATTCCAAATGCTACTCCCTCTGCCATAGAGACAAGCAATGCTCTAAACTGTGGCAGGGAAGATTCAGCTGGATCATATGGCATAACCTAACCTATACTGACTAATACAAGAATTGGTAAAGTGGGCACTGAGGTACCAACAATGACAACTACTAAAAAAAAAAAAAAAAAAAAAAACCTCCAAAATTAAAAACTAATGTATGTGACAGAGGCAGTCAAGATGCAACTATCAGAGGTCGATGGAGCATTAGTCATGTATGTGTATATAATAGAGAAACATTTGTCAAAGGCATCAGGCCTTTGATAACTTTGTAGTACTAAGGAAAATAGATTATTAGCATGTGGTAATTTCCACTGGATATATATAGCAAGGTAGTGTGAGAAAGATATTGATTAAAAATGAATGGAATGGTTTGTAAGCAGAAATGATTGAGGAATAAGAAAGGCTATAAATTTGTAGACATGAATATTTGGAGGAACCAACTGCTTCTCGCCTCCAGAGAGCAACACTTAAAATTAAATAACACAGTTTATTAAAACTCTGCATACAGAAATAATTAAATCAATATTTCTTTCACTCCATTGGTCAACATTTTGGATTGGATTAAAGTGGTGCCAATTAATCCTAAAAACTGGACAAAATGGATCAAGTATAAGAGAGTAAGGATGTAGCACTTCAACAATGGCAAAGAAGTCACAGGTAAGTTGAAAGGAAGATGAGGGGAGAGGAGAGACACAGAAGCAAAGCATAATGATTAAATTTTAGTGTTCATTTGGCTACGCTATAGTGCCCAGTAGTTTGCTCAAACACTAGTCTAGATGTTACTGTAAAGATGTTTTTAGATGTGATTAACATTTAAATCAGCAGACTTTGAGTAAAGCAGATTATTCTCTATAGTGTGGGTTGACCTCGTCTAATCAGTTAAAGGCCTTAAAAGCAAAGACAGATTTCCTGAAGAAGTAACTGCGCCTCAAGACTGCAGCATAAAACTACTCCTGAGTTTACAACCTGAAAAATTCAGACTCAAGACTGGAATATCAACTGGTCCCTGAATTTCCAGCCTCCTGAGACCTGCTTTACAGATTTCAGACATGCCAGCCCCCATGATCTCATGAGCCAATTAATACTGTGTGTGTGTGTGTGTGTGTGTGTGTGTGTGTGAGAGAGAGAGACACACACACATCTCCCTCCTATTGATTCTGCTTTTCTGAAGATTCACAACTAATATGCAAGGAAATATAGCAAATGCAAGGAGTATGTCTGAAATGTTATTGATGGAAAAACACTATTCAAATAATTAAGCAGCCTACCAAGTTCTTAAGAATACTACACTGAGAAAGAGATCCAAAAGTAAATGAGAATGTCTGTGGCCCTACGATACTGGAAAGGACAGCTGTGTTTCCAATGTTCTATTGGCAAGAAGCAGACTGAGAAAAAGGCTCTGACCTCAGGAAGAAACGGGAAAACACATTTTATTTGTGGACTAAGACAATGACGATAAATGAATCTCAATTTTAGTTCTAGCATCCCCCTCATCCTTGCAATAAGTAAAAGCTTCACAAACTGAAAATCAATGACTTCTTGTACCCATCAGAGAAATGAGGTTGTGGGGCAAACAGCCACCTAAATTCTGGGAAACAGGCACATTCACAGAGCCTCGGCTGAAAACTGCTTACTTAGAGCAGAAGCAGCCAGCACTGTAAACTAGTAGAGACATTTGGGGTAATTTTGACGAATTTCTGGGGGCTGAGTATGGTGCTAGATTGCAAGAGAGCTCTTAGAGGCCACAGTCTTAGCTGTACCCCCATACTTTTGAGTGATTTGCCTTAGGTACTCCACCAGATTCTCACAATAAACGTACAAATAATCCACTCCCAGATCTGCAATAGAGATGAAGAGTAATTATTATAAACAAACCAAGATCCTTCTCCATAGGAAAAAGCATGTTTTCCAGGGAAAATATAAAAAGCAGAGCTTGGAGAGGGTATTTCTTCTATTTCTGTCCCCTCTAGACTTTCTGTCTCACATAAAGAGGAAAACAACATCATCAACGGGGGTCAGAGCTTTGCAGAAATTTATTGGGAACACTGCAGGTCAGATTCCCAAATCGCAGACTCACTCAAACTCTGGTATTTCCTTGGAAGATTACAGAATTCTCTCCCTCTTGCTTATCTTATTACCACATTAACAGTCTCCAGTGTATGAACTGATGTAATGAAAGCATCTGACCAACCCCCACAACCACTCATTACTTTGTCCCTAAGATTGGGACATGACAAGGATATCCACACCACTCCTATTCAACAACATACTGGAAGTCTTAGCTGGTGCAATAAGACGAGAAAAGGAAATAAAGGTATGTGGAAAGGAAGACATAAAACTTTCTATGTTGGCAGATGACATGACCCTATGCAAAGAAAATCCCAAAAACTTGACAAAACAACTCCTTGGAAGAAAGATTAAAATCATTCTTTGAAATGTAATTTCTATTAGTAATTTGAAATATTAAAATGTACCATTTACAATATGACCCCTACAAATGAAGTAATTGGGTATAAATTAACAAAAATGTACAGGATCTATTGTGGAAAGCTAAACAACTCTAATGAATCCAACAAAAGTCAGATTAAGAAGATGTGATGAGAATAGTTTTCTGCCTCTGAAGTCTTCTTACCAAAACCCATAAGCCCCTTCTAATCATGATAAAAACATCAGAAATATAACAATTGAAGGAAATTCTGAAAAATACCAGATCAGTCCTGCTCAAAACTGCCAAGGTCATCAAAAACTAGGAAATTCTGAGAAACTGTCACAGTCAAGAAAGAAATAGGAAGACGTAATGACTAGATATAATGTGGTATGCTACATGGAACTATGGAACAGAAAATGGATACTATGTAAAAAGTAAAGGAATACAAATACAGAATAGATTTTAGTTAATGTTGTATCATTATTTCATTAATTGTGACAAATGCATCATACTTACTAAGATATAGTAGGGGAAACTGAATGTGAAGTTTAAGGGAACTCTTGGTACTACCTTTCTTTTTCTTTACATCTAAAACCATTCTAAAATGTTTTCTTAAAAACTGAACAACCTGCCAGATGGCAAAGGCAAGTGCATGGCTAACAATAGACATTGCCATGAGTTTCAGGAGCATCAGAACCTAATCAAGAAACGTCTGGAAACCTCAGGGTAAGAGATTCTTGCGTTCTGGTTCAGCATTGTTGCAGAGCAATAACTGTTGCATATCTCACATTCTTCCTCATTCCCACAGGAAATGATTTCTGTAATTAACTATCTCTATTACAACTTGTACATTGGGTGTATATATGAGCTGCAGTAACTTGCTGTTTGATTTATGTGCTTGCAGATCAAGAAGAGTCACACTTCCCTGTTAACAGGGGTGCATCACTGAGAGATGATGGACCTTGAACTTGATGTTTTAACTGAATGGGACTTATAGGTTGTTCCTTTTGGGACTGGGAAGTTCATTTTGCCTCTGAAAGAAAGAATACATGGCTATTTGTTGGCAAAAGGGTAGATTCTGTCAGTCATTAATACACGTAGTCAACCTATTTCCAGCACTCCATCTTCCAGGCTCATTGTAATTGCAGTTCTGGCCTCCCTTGTGTTTGGCTGTGGCCATATGACTAATATTACACAAGGAATTATGAACAGAAAAGAAGTGAGTCACCTGGTAGAACATTTAACTGCTTTTCCCTTCTTCACTCTGCTCAAGCAACATTCCAGATAGTACCTGGATCTTGGAGGACAGCATGCAGTAGAGCTCCTCAGTGAACTAGCAACAAACGTGTTGCATGAACAAGAAATAAACCTTTGTTTTTAAAATCCATTGAAGTTTTGAGAGTTGCTTTCATCAGAGCATAATCTACCTCATCTTGACCTATTTAGGCCTATTTAGTGACTGTGGAAGTGAGTATGAGCTTTAGTAGTAAAATCTGAATCTACTCTCTCTGGTGAAGTCTACTAAAACTAGAAAATATAACAGTATAAAATGAAATTTAGTTGAACATTCTCTATGTCTGTTCCTGTCAGGAAGTTCAGATTTTAAAAGAAAAAAAACATGCTAGGAGTATGAATATATAATCAGCAGATCCCCAGTGGAAAAATACTATTGGAAAATATAATAAAAATAGGCAAATAATAATATTTCTCCAGGACAAGTTAAATCTTACCATTCTCTTTATGTCTTTATCCCATAACTCTTATATACCATCAACTCATGACATTGTCTCCAAACTCAATAGACAAAAAAAAAAAAAAAAAAAAATAGTATCAGAAGTAGCATTTGTGAGATATCACCCCAGCATTTATTTGCCTATACAGCTATTTTTCTGTATGCATTCTCACCTCCTGTCTTTCAGCCTCATATTAAAACTTAGAATTTTAACTGGAAATCATTTCTCAATATCAGACATTTAGTTAAAGGAATAATATCATATTTTTAAATATGTTAGTCTTCACGGTGATTGTAATTATATCAAATTAGATGAGCGTATTTTAACTTACCATTGCATTCTAGAATTTCAGAAAGTAAGCAAGACATTTTTGTAATGGCTTTAGAAAACTTTTAGCAAAAATTTGTATGATCGTGCCAAGAAACATCTATGGTTGTGTACCCTAAAAGAAGGAACCAAAAAAGAAAGAAAAAAAATGGCAAAACCAAAAATTAAGAACATTGCGTGATTAGTATATTTGGATGCATGCTGGAAAAATTCAATAGTGACTGTCTCTCTAACCAATCTCTCTTTGACATCATATGTTATCTCTTTGCTAAACATGTTCTTGAAATAGAATAGGCCCTACTAACTTGATCTGATTAACAATCACAGGTCAATTGTGAATTGTCTACTTCTCAGCTACATGACTTGTTATTTTTGAGTAGTGATTCATGCCTGACAACAACGGGAAATGGCTCTAATATTTAGCTCATGACAACTAATAAAGTAAGAGTAATTTTCTAGTTATAACTGATTTAGAAAATATGTGAAATAAACCAGCAAATGCCTTTAGCAACCTAAGTAGTTACATCAATATTTCTCATTTATGATGTGTAAAATTCTTCTCCCCAAAACTGCTTTGACCTGACAGTCTATTATCTTCTTGTGAGTTCCTTTATTAACAAGTTAATATACTTTGACATGTGCTCAAGATCAATTTTTCTGAGAAATTTTTCTCTAACAACCCATAACCCACACATTCAATCAAGTGATGATATTGCCTCTAAATTCGAAGAGAATAAAACGAAGTTGTCAAGAGTGAAAATCACTTCACTACCCCCTACTCTTCACTTATCTATAAAGCTGTAATTACCTGTCTTCAAAATTATACCCTTTCCTGTGGTCTCAAATGAAAAAGTATTCCTTCTATTCTTGGTGTATCCCTGTCCTTGTTTTCTCAGTCCTTTCTTAGGTCAGTGCATATGAAAGGGTGTTATCCTCTAGAACATAGGTTATTTATTCTCATGGTTTACCAGCATCTCTGTATCAGTTCTTCCTATAGCTTCTAAGTATATTATATTCCCTCTCATATATAAACACCTAATAGGCAAATAAGAAAGAAAACACTTAAGTCAGCATATCCCTCCAACTCTCACTCTAATTTTTTCCTTCATTTTACATTCTAACTCATCAAAAGAAAATAATTTTTTGAAGTATAAAGTTCATGTAACTCTATGCTTATGTCCAGAATGAGGGACATCATCATGGAAAAGTTTTCAGTGACCAGAACAGTAGCTAACAAGCTGGCAGGCTGTCTAAATAAATAAATGCATCAACTTAGAAATTGGAAAAGAGAAAGAAATGAAAAGCATCCAAATTAGAAAGGAGGAAGTAAAATTATCTCTGGTTATGGGTGATATAATCTTTTATATAAAAAGCCCTAATAACTTCACACACAAAAAAAATTGTTAGAGCTAATAAATTCAGTAAAGTTGTAGCATACAAAATCAACAGTGAAAGATAGTAAGTTATGTTTCTATACACTAACAATAAACTATTCAAAAAATAAATTAGGAAAACAATCCTGTGTTCAATAACATAAAACACTTAGCAAAAAAAAAATAAATAAAACAAAAAGAGTGAAAGACTTCTATACTGAAAACTATAAAACACTGATGAAAGAAGGAAATTAAAGTAAAAAAAAATGGGAAGGCATTCCATGTGTATGAATTAGAATAATTAATGCTGTTAAATTAATGCTGTTCCTATTACTCAAAGCAATCTACAGATTCAATGTAATCCCTATGAAAATCCCACTGACAGTTTTTACAGAAACTTTAAAAAATGTAAAAAATTTATATGTTCCTACAAAGACCTCGAAGTGTTAAAGCAATCTTGAAAAAGAAAAACAAAGCTGAAGGCATAACACTTACTGATTTCAAAATACATGACAAAGCTACAGTAATAGAAACAGAATGGCACTAGCATGAATATAGATATATAGACCAATGTAACAGAATAGAGAGCTCAGAAGTAATACCAAACACATACAGTAAATTATAGTTGACAAGGGTGTGAAGAATACACAATGGGGAGAGTATAATCTCTTTAATAAATGGTTTTGGGAAAATCAAATGTCCATTTGCATTGAAAATTGTTGAATTAAGACTTTAAGGTGCTAGGCATGGTGGCTCATTCCTGTAATCCCAGCACTTTGGGAGGCAGAGGTGGGTGGATCACGAGGTCAGGAGATTGAGACCATCCTGACTAACATGGTGAAACCCCATCTCTACTAAAAATACAAAAATTACCCAGGCATGGTGGTGGGCACCTGTAGTCCCAGCTACTTGGGAGGCTGAGGCAGGAGAATGCCGTGAACCCAGGAGGCAGAACTTGCAGTGAGCTGAGATCGTGCCACTGCACTCCAGCCTGGGTGACAGAGCAAGACTCTGTCTCAAAGGTAAAAAAAAAAAAAAAAAAAAAAAAAAAAAGACTTTGAAATATCTTGAATTAGGAGCATTAAACTGCCCTTCAATTCTCAAGATGTATGTGCAAGATAAATTTAAAAACAAACTTCTCCAGGTTTCCCTTTTAATCTGGTGATTTAGTCATGGTAGATTAAATATAGAAAGATGTTAAAATGGGCGTCTTGCTGTATTGGTTTCAACTGGAACTCCCAAGGTTGAAAACGTATAGTAAGTAATACGTACACCAACATTTTTAAAGAGGATGGCCCACTTAGGCAGAGCATGCTGAGAAATTCTACAGGGGGTTTGACCAGCATCATTCTACCTTCAGAAGCTTCCAGGAAATTAGGACTTCTTGGAACACAGTTGTTTATGTGCTATATTTACTCTTTCTTCATCTACTGATGAAAGAATGTTTTTTATTATTGTTGTTTTCTTCCATTGCTCTAAGCTAAAAGGAAGGATCTTGAAAGGAATGCATGGAAAGCTTTAGATGAGTCCTTTAAAGTTTGGAAGACTTTATACAAATGGTCATATTTTCCTAATGCCTACAAAGTCCAACAGTAAAAGGCAGTGGCTGCATTTACCCTGCTTGGTGAGAATAAAGAGGGATGCATTGAGAGTGAGTGTCACTTCTGCTCCGAGCAAAGCAAAGATATACGTGTCCTGATGAAGGGGATGCCCTATATCAGGAAGATCAATATGACCTCAACAGAATAGTAGACTCCTTTAATTCCCATGGGCTAAGAAGGAGTCTTGAGATGCCAACTGAGTTGAGGCATTTCTAGCATCAAGGAATCTGCAGTTGGAGGTTTCCATCAGGGGCTCTCCCTTTTCCCTGCCCATTTTTTTCTAATCTCCTCCCACTTTGGTCTGACCTAGAGGGATCAGGAAAGAAGCAGGAAGGAAGTAGCAAAAAATGTGAATCAAGCAAAAGAGAATACATTGACTTTGCACACTTCTAGTGCAGGCTTTCAAACTTGACTTTGACCCATACTATAGGAAGACACAAATTTTAAATTTTAAATTGAATTAAGCCATGGAGCTACGTACTGAGTGAGGACTACCATTTTTAATGGTCTGAGGATTTTTAATTTCATGAAGTTTAAAAAAAACAAGCTATGGGGTATGACTGAGATTTTATAAAGAGAGAAAGAAATATCCAACAAAACAATTTTGAATGTGTAGTGAGAAAATTACAGGTTGTATCTGTTTGTACACTCTGAGTCCAGCTTAATTAGTAAATGTTTTACATTAAGATTTTACAACTCTCACTCATTCAACCAGTATTTACTTAAGTTTTTTTCTATGTTCTAAACACTTATATATATTATAATGATGAAACATTTATAATACAATGAAACATTTGTAATATAATGATGAAAATAATAGACATGAAACTTTAGTAGGGGAAACTGACATTTAACAACATATTTCAATAACTATATAATTGCAACTCTAATATATGTGGTAAAATAAAAGTGTATGCTATTTGAGAGGCATAAATTGAGAGCTAATCTGGACAGGGGATATAAAAAGAATTGAGATCTGAAGAATAAACAGGGTTAGAAAAGAAAGCGTATTCAAAATGAACAGTGTGTGTGAAGGTTCTGGTACAGAAAGGGGAATTTTAAGGTCTGGAAACACAGCTGGTGTGATGAACAAGGATTTGGCAGTAGATGAAAATTGAAAATTAGGCTGAAAAATATGAGCCAGATCATGCAAAACCTAAAGTATTCAGAAGGTCTTAATCATTCTGGAGATCTTAAAGGTTTTGATTTGGTGAAATACATGAATGAATTTGCCTTTTTAAACAACTGCTTAGGCTGCAGCACAGCTAACTGTTAGGAACTGAACAAGGATAGAAACGTATAAAGGAGGGTTTCATTTGCAGCAGAGGCCACTGTGGACCAGACAGGGGATGGAGAGAAAGGAATGAGAGACATTGTTGACATAACATGGGCAGGATTTGATGAGAGATGAGACACAGAGATGAGACAGGATAACAGGAGACTTCTGTCATGCAGCAGAAGATGTTTCCAAGATAGGAAACTCTAGAAAAGGGACACATTTAGAGCTGAAGTCTGGAGAAAGCAGGAACAAAGTTTAGTTTTGCCATAAAAAACGTGAGGTGCCTGTGAGACATCCAAATGATAGTAGACACACAGAGTTGGAGCTCAGTGACTTCCTGGGATAAAGAGATAAATTTGGTGGTCCTTGGCATTAGATGGGGTCATATTTAACTCTAAAATTGAATGACATAACATAGCAACAAATATGGCAGGGAAACAAAAATGTGGTCTAGGAAGAAGGTTCAAAGTAGAGAAAGAAGAACCTAGAGACAGTGATCTAGAAAGGAGAAGAAAGTCAGTATAGTTACTTTGGGAGGCTAAGACGAGTGAATTGCTTGAGGTCAGGAGTTTGAGACCAGCCTGGCCAACATGGTGAAACCCTGTCTCTACCGGAAAAAAAAAAAAAAAATCATCTGGGTGTGGTGGCAGGTGCCTGTAATCCCAGCTACTTTAGAGGCCGAGGCAGGAGAATTGCTTGAACCCAGGAGGCAAAAGTTGCAGTGAGCCTGGACTCAACCACTGCACTCCAGCGTGGGCCATAGAATAACACCCTGTCAAGTAACAACAACAACAATAACAACAAAAAGAAAGAAAAAAGAAAGTCAGCATAGTGATATATCACAAAGCCATGAGAAAGGAATGTTTCATGATGCAGGATTCAACTGTAAAGTCAAATTGAGAGATGTGTCTCATAAAGACTTTGATGAGAATCACATAAGTTATTTTCAAGGAGTTAGGGTGGCAAGACCAAGATTAGAATGGGCCCAACAGAGACTAGAATGTGAAGAAGTAAAGAGAGTATGTGGAGCTATGCACAAGAAGAGTGATCACAATTTTCCCTAGAGAGTCCGTAGTTATGTCTGCTTTTCAGTCATAATTATAAATAGCTTTCACTTTCATAGTCAAAAATGGGGATTATATAGTCACCTTGCGATAGGAGGTAGGAGTTGAGATATAAATGATGTAATTATTATAGTGGCAGGTAAGGATCTATGGTTGTCCAGGAAATAATACATCAGCAAATTACAAATATTAACACATGTGCATTTCCAGATAGTTGAAATTTTCCCTAGAATTTTAATTGCTACCATATTTTGTTATGTCATAATTATGTGATACATCCTAAAACATATGAAGTATTATGCCTTTAAGCTAAAATAGAGTGAATGTGACTTAATTTCTCTGGATCATTAGCTTATCAAAATATGGTTTATACCATAATACCCCTGAAGGGATACCCTTGAAATTTGTAAGAGTATTCATCATTCACTAAATTGTATGTGCGTGTATTTGGTTATACTTGTGTGTGAATAATGGGATGAAAATGTGTATGGATGGCTGATGCAAGAGAGAAGATATTGGAGGGGGACAGGAATGTGGTACAGAGGATGGGAATGCTCAGGGAGAGTGGGAGCAGGATGATTTCAAGGAGGATAAAACAGAGGAGAGGGTGAATGTACTATTTCCATGCATGTTGTGATGTAGGGTAGTATATATATTACAATTAGGTATTCTGTATGTACTGTGAGATTCATGTGTGCATGTGTGTGTGTGTGTGTGTGTGTTAGAGTTTGTATGCACTGAGATGGGTGTCTATAGTTGTATGTGCAGTGTGAGTACATCTGTATCTATGTAGAAGTATGAGAGTTAGTACATGCATGAAATGTGTATTTGTCTTTCTTACTGTCTTTTCTTTCAAGCTTTTAACTTCTCATTGTGACCAATATACTTAAATGAGATACCTCTTCTGTATTCTTATAATTTCCTATTTCTAATCTGGTATAGGACATAAAATCAAATACCCATGTATATGAAATTTATATATACAAGAAGGACACCACCCTCTGAACAGTGACTTGAGTGGCACACCTATTGGCGAACAATGTAAGTGTTAACTAAAACCAGTTGTGACAAAGAATTGGTGACTCAGGGACTTTTGTTTGTGTATGTAAAACTCTCAGCTTCATAAGGGAAAAAGTATCTGCGACACTTTGCTAGAGAAAGCACAAATAAAATGGACATCGTTATAAATTCATGTCCCCAGAGATAATAATCTTTAGGAGAATTCTGAAAAACTCTCACAACACATTTAGATAATAGCAAAAGTGGTGTGGCAAAAGAAGACCCACATTATAAATAGTGCTGTTTTTTTGCTGTGTAAAACATAAAACAGCTGTGTCTTCAGGTTTAGAACAGAATTTAAGCTGTATTTTTTTTTCCAACTTTTACCAAAATATTTGCCTTCAAGAAGGTTTTCCTGAGAGACATTTCCTGACTGGCTAAGAGCTAATCTTCCCTTTTCCCTTTTCTTAGAATAATTTACATCTCCTAGAGCACTATTACTGACATTAAGGGAATGGGTGGCTACAACTTCTGGAGTTTTATTATGAGGTTCATAATAAAACCGGATTGAAAATATACATGTGATGATATGAACGATTTAAGAGCACAGGTAAAAATAAAGTGAGATTGCAGAGTCAATATGAAAATTTTTGACCATGGACAATTTCTTCTTGCCTAAATAGATAAAAGGATGAAAATTAATCATCTTGAGTGGAGCCTCACAAGGCATGAAAGAGCCAACTGGAACAACTTAAGCTGAAGTTGCAAGTTCGGGCAGAGAAATGGTCTGATTCAGGGACCTTGGCCCAATCCATTTTATCTGACAGTTGAGAAAAGATTTGCAGTAACAAAATCACATTAGGGAATAGAGAACAAAGCACCAAAGGAGAACAAACAAGAAACTTGGATCCCACACCAAGGGCAGAACAACAATAAGATGCTTTAGTTTACTGGATTCAGATATGGAATTAAAGTATTTTTCTAGTAAGTATCATTGGGGTATTTGTGGGAGCACATTAATAATAATCTTAAAGTGCTCTGGTTAGATGATTCAGCTTTAATTTAGTGTCCATTGCCAAAGTTTAATTTTTGTATGCACATCAAAAGACACTAAGTTATGGTCTCTTGAGATATTTGGGGAAAAACTTTTTATGTAATCAAATCAGAGAACAGAAAGGGGGAATTACTGAAGCGGTATTACAGATAGAAAAATAACAAACATATTAATATTTAGCTTTCAGTTATCCTGTTGCTGAGCTGTGAGGATTCTAATTGTTCATTTTCTTTTCTACTTTTATTTGCCTCAGATCCTTTGCTTCACCAGAAGACAGGTTACGATAAAAAAAAAAAAAATCAATTTGATCAGCATAGTAAAACTTTGGATAGGAAAAGATGATTTAAATCAGAGAATGGCAAATGATTTTCCGTAAAGGGCCAGATAGTGTATATTTTAGCATTTGTGAGGAATAAAGTTTTTGTTGCACCCACTCATCTCTGCCATCATAGCATGAAAGCAGCTGTATACAATATGCAAATGCAAGTGAATGTTGTTTGCTTTCCAAAAACACTTCGTTTTGAAAAGTAAGTGGTGGTTGATAATTCTAAAATGCATTTTTAAAAGAATTACCAATTTTAATCAATTATTCCAGAAAATAAGGCAGGGGAGAGTCTTTTCCAATTCACTTTGTATGTTTAGTATTACCTCAGTCCCAATACAAGAAAATGACAGTGCAACAAAGAAAGGTACAGACATATATGTCTCACAAAATTAGATGTAAAAGCCTCAACAAAACATTAGCAAATTAAATAAAACTACATGAAAATAATCACACAACATAACCACATGGTACATATTTCAAATTTGCAAGACTGGTTTAACATTCAAATTCTGTCAATGTAATCTCCCATATCAATAGGCTAAAGAAGAAAATTTATATAATGTTTCAATTGCTACAGAAAAGGCATTTCACAGTACCTAATTTATAATAAAAATCCTCAGGAAATTATGAATGAGGAGGAATTACTGGCCGGGCAAGGTGGCTCACGCCTGTAATACCAGCACTTTGGGAGGCTGAGGCAGGCAGATCACCTGAGGTCAGGAGTTCGAGACCAGCCTGGCCAACATGGTGAAACACAGTCTCCACTAAAATACAAAAATTAGCCGGGCATAGTGGCATGCACCTGTAATCTCAGCTGCTCGGGAGGGTGAGGCAGGAGAATTGCTTGAACCTTAGAAGCGGAGTTTGCAGTGAGCCAAGTTCATAAAAATGTGTACAAACAATCACTAACATTACACAATGGTAAAAGACTGGAGCATTTCCTCTCAGATCAGACACAAGAAAATGATGTCTACTTTCAACGTTCCTATTCAACTTAGCACTGAAAAATCTAGCCACTGCAAGATAGCAGAAACAAAGTGAGGGAGGGAGACATAGAGATTGGAAAGAAAGAAATAACATTTTCTCTATTTACAGACAAAATGATTGTCTAAATAAAAAATCTCCACAGAAAACTGCAAAACTTTTAGAACTAGCAAATGAGTCCAGCCATGTAGGAAGATGTAAGATCAATAGACCAAAAAAAAGCAAGCAAACTTCTGTATAATAATAAGAAACATAGGAGAATCGAAATCAAAAACAAGATGTTATTTATTATTGCCCCAAAGAAAATTAAATACTTATGCAAAATATAGCAACATATGTATGGAAAATGTAAGTGGAGATTTACAAAATGTTGATGAAAGAAGTCAAAGAAGATCTAAATAAAGGGGAAGACATATCATCCATAAACTGACCCTTATTTTTAATGTGATTCCTACCAAAATTCTGGCAAGTGTTTTTGTAGACATAAACACACTTATTCTGAAATGTATGCAAAAGACCTGAGCCCTAGAATAGTTAAAACAATCTTGACAGAGAATAAAGTGGGAAGAATAACTTTAGCTAATATTAAGATTTACTTAACGTTACAATGTGTTATTGTCAGAGGGATAGGCGCATAGATGAGTGTAAGAGAAAAGAGAACCCAGAAAGAGTCCCAGGTAGATAACCCCGCTGATTTTTGACAAATATTCAATTCATTGAAGGTAGGATGGCCTGTTCAATAAATATTGCTGGCACAACTGGACATCCATAGGTGAAAAATAAACCTCAACCTAAATCTCACACCTCAAAAGGAATCATGGATTTAATGAACAAGATTCAACTTTAAAGCTTAAAAAAATCATAAGAAAACATGTTCAACATACCACATTAGGGAAAGAGCACGTAGAACGGATCTCAAAAGCAGGATACATAAAGGGAAAATTAAATTTGATATTGGACCTCATAAAATTTAAAAATAAGTCAGGTCAGATTTGACCTGCAGGCTGTAATATTCTGATCTCTTATTTAATGGTCAATTATCACGAATTTTAAGATTTGTCTTTGACTTTGACTCAAGTCGTGTCAGCAAATGGACCTGCCCTACATCCTTCCAGCGGGAGCAGAATATTGTGTATACATGATCAATACACATCAAGGAACTTATATAATTTTTTGGAAAAGCAATGCATCAAAAGAAATATATATGTAAGAAAAAAGCCTGAAGTGATAAAAATTGTTATTACAGGAAAGCATTTAAAATATGAGAATTCTTCAAAAAAATCAATTTGTGATCAATTAGTGGTAACTATAGAGAGAATATAATGAAATTGTATGAGAACAAAGTAATTATTTAGTTACCATAAAAGTCAAATGAAATATTTTAAAAAGGATAAGCAAAAATAGTTTATAAGACATTGATACCCATATTAATAAACTTAAAGTATTCAGTTATTGACACTATATGAGATTTTTGATAGATATTTTTATGTACAACACTTAGTTGACTTTATATTTTACTCAAAAACACCAATCTTTTAATGTAAATATGAAATGTTTATTTTTACATATACTTAGAAATATTTATATATTCTTTATTAGAAAAACATAAGTAAATGGTCTATTTTTCGTCAGGTATAACATTAGCATCAAATGTACACTTGTCTCGTGAGATAGTCAATCTGCACTGGTCAAATATAGGTTTTTTTAAACTCATTATTTTGTAGAAATATTCAAATAACTCACACACACACACACACACACACACACACACAGAGTCAGCCCTCCATCTCCTAGGGTTCCACATCTATAAATCCAACCAACCATGATTAAAATATTGTTTTAAAAAGGATGGTGGTGACGGATGTGGTGGCTCACCCCAGCACTTTGGGAGGCTGAGGTGGCAGAATCACTTGAGGTCAGAAGTTTGAGACCAGCCTGGCCAACATAGTGAAACCCCTCCTCTACTAAAACTACAAAAATTAGCCAGGTGTAGTGGTGGGCACCTGTAATGCCAGCTACTCAGGAGGCTGAGGCAGGAGAATCACTTGAACCTGGGAAGCAGAGGTTGTAATGAGCCAAGATTACGCCACTGCACTCCAGCCTGGGCGACAGAGCAACCCCATCTCAGAAGGATGGTGGTGTCTGTACTAAACATGTAAACACTTCTTTGTCATTATTTCCTAAATATAGCATAACAACTTTTTACCTAGTGTTTGCATGGTATTTAGTATTATAAGTAATCTAGAGATGATTTAAAATAGTGGGAGGATGTAAGGAGGTTATGTGCAGGTACAGCAATATTTTGTATCAGGGGCTTCAGCATCCATGGATTTTGGTGTTTGTGGAGAGGAGCATGTGCTAGAACCAATCCCTCATGGATACCAAGAGACACTGTGTCTACACACACACACATAAATGTAGAACGCAAAATATAAATATATATATATATTTGGCCAAATGAATGATATGTACACTTAAGAATAAAATTATACATTCAAAGTTGAAATGTGATGTCATGATAACAGCTATTGTTAATAGTACATAAAAATCATGTACTAACAAGAAACATGGGGTAAGAATCCTAGATAGTGCAAAACTGAAATTTTCTCACATTAGAGACAGTTAAAACATAAAAGAAACCTGTATTTCCAACATCGGCGGTTACAGTGATTTTCAGGTAAGACAGGTCCTCTTTCTCCTAAGATTTAAGAATTGTCCATTTTGACCAACAGTTATGATAGGATCAGCTGAGAATCTGTTTGAACTAGTAGGAGAGTAAAGTACAAGAAGCAGTAAAAATCACTTATAAAAATGGTGACCCAGCCCTAGCTGCTAATACCCTTCACTGAATGCTAGAGCTACAGAAGCAGCAACAAAGATGCTAATGGGCCTTAAAAGCAATTGTAAAACTACAGGATGTAGTGACAGAGGTAACAAGGCAGGAGGAAGTGACAGCGCAGATCAGAAAAGGGAAACTTGCCATAGTTTAAGGAGAAGTTAGGAAACAGCTGATTATTGGTGCTCTTTTGTTCTTTCCAGCGTTGCTCTGGACAGATTCTGCCTACGTTCACCACATGAGGCAGAACCAAAGAACGAACGCAGCACCTGCCTCGGATGCCAGCCTGGGTTATCCAGGTAAAAGGAGGAGGGTGGAATTTGAGCTCAGCCAGGGTGAAAAACATTGTTTGTCCCACATGTAGTCTTACTAGTTCTGAAGCATTCCCTCTCTTCCTATTCTCTTCCCACACCTTCAGGTTTCTACAACAGAGTAAGAGTGGTTTTAGCAAACTGTGGTGCTGTAGCTCTCTAGAGAGACACTCTGTGACTACATGATGGTCTGAGGGAGAGGAGGTCACAAATCGAGTGTTCGGAGGCTCGATTATCATCCCTGAGGGGACCCCCGCGCCTGCCAGAAACTCTCACTTACATTCAGCAGAAAATGCACAAACTATCTCTGGGCTTGACAACTCACAACCAGATAAGCCAGCTTATCTTAAAGGGCCAAAGAGTAACGTTGGATATTAAATTTGTTACAGCCTGAATAGGAAGACAGCAGATGGGCTGTGTAGCCAAATGCAAAGAGCCAAAGAATGCACTCATGTGCTGGAAGATCAGGTCAAGGAAAAGTCACAGAAGGTATAAAAGAAAAGTTGGAAATGTGAAAGAAAAATGAACTTTCATCATCTCTTCAAGAGAAAGGAAAATAAATGAAGGGAAAGAAAATTTGTAGAAATGTTGACCAGTAATTGCCCTGAATAAAGAAAAATGGAAAAGGCTGGTTGCGAGACATATAGCACAATTGGGAAGAAAAAAATCCTAGAACAAGTTTAGAGAATTGTAAGAATATCGAATCAAGGAAAGTTCGTAAAGGAGTTCATACAGAAAGAGAGGACTATAAAGAAAGAGATCTATTTTCAGGAATTCACTCAGGTGATTACGGAAGCTGGCAAGTCCAGACTCTGTGAGGAGTGTCGGCAGATTGGAGATCAGAGAAGAGCCGGTGCTTGAGTTTGAGCCCTAAGACTCCACTGCAGAAGTTCCTCTTTGTGGGGACAGAGACTGGGGGAAGTCAGTCTTCTGCTGGATTCAGGTTTTCAATTGATTGGCTTGGCCCACTCACATAATTGAGGGCACTGTGCTTCACTCTGAATTTATCATTTTAAATGTTATTTTTATTCCAAAACATCCTCTCAGAAACATCCAGAGTAATGTTTGACCACATATCTGGGCAACATGACCCAGTTAAGTTGACATAAAAAATTAACCATCACAACTCTAACACACACACACACACACCCACCCACACCCACACACAAATACAGAATTAACTTTGTGACCAGGTTTCTTAATGTCAAATCAGGATATAAGTAACACGATGGAAAAAATAGTTTGCAAGTGTTAAAGAAAAAGAACTATGAATGTAAAATGTTATAGTCAAATATTTTATTTAAAGAAAATAAGGATCATATCAATCATAACATTTTATATATATAAATCATAAAATAAGGATACTATTAATCATTGTAGACTTTTCAAAAGTCTATGATGGAAAAACTTTGGAAACCATCATACACAGCAAACTATCGCAAGAACAGAAAACCAAACACCGCATGTTCTCACTCATAGGTGGGAATTGAACGATGAGATCACTTGGACACAGGAAGGGGATCATCACACACCGGGGCCTATTGTGGGGAGGGGACAGGGGGAAGACATAGCATTAGGAGATATACCTAATGTAAATGACGAGTTAATGGGTGCAGCACACCAACATGGCACATGTATACATATGTAACAAACCTGCACGTTGTGCACATGTACCCTAGAACTTAAAGTATAATAATTAAAAAAGAAAAAAAAAGACAAATTAACTTGGCTGAGAGAGAATTAAATTCATGAGGACTATATGAGCTAGGTAGGAAATAGAGGTGATAAAATAATTCAGTAGCCAGGTGCGTTGGCTTACACCTGTAATTCCAGCACTTTGGGAGGCTGAGGTGAGCGAATCATAAGGTCAGGAGATTGAGACCATCCTGACTAACACAGTGAAATCCTGTCTCTACTAAAAATACAAAAAATTAGCCGGGCATGGTGGCGGGCACCTGTAGTCCCAGCTACTCAGGAGGCTGAAACAGGAGAATTGCTTGAACTGGGAGGCAGAGGTTGCAGTGACCTGAGATCATACTACTGCACTCCAGCCTGGGTGACAGAGTGAGATTCTATCCCAAATAATAATAATAATAATTATTATTATTCAATAAATTATGTTACCTAAAAAGAATTAAACACAATTTGTACATGTAATGACCCTCCCTCCCAAAATCACCCTAGATTAGTGCTGTCCAATGAAATATAATACAAGACACAAATATTAGCCACTTTGTAATTTTAAGTTTTTTGGTAGCCATATTAGAAATAGTAAAAAGAAACAGGTGAAATGTATTTTAATAACATATATAAAATATTATACCTAATACTATATATATTCAAAATGTTGTTTTAACATGTAGTCAAGAAAAACAATTATTAAGGAGGTATTTTATATTTCTTTTTTTTTTCTATCTTTTAAATCTGGTGTATATTTGACGCTTAAATCTCAATTTGGACTAACCACATCTCAATTACTTAGTCGCCACATGTAACTTGTAGCTGCCGTTTTGTAAAAGTACAGTTCCCGATGATACCAACATAGTGAATAGTCATCTTGATATTGTCTAACATTCCACAGTAAATTAGTGGTACATGCTTAGAGTGGGGCACCAAATAAAGTAGGGTCAGTCTTTGATGAATATCCAACTGATCTGGTAGACAGAAATTCCGAACGCAGATTTTTTTCTCAATTTATAGCAGAATATATGTTGAATTAGCATTTCTGGCTATGGCCACAGTGTACTGATGCTTGCTAACTTTAAAGCTGTTATTTTTTTTCTATGTAAAAACATATTTAGGCCGGGCGCGGTGGCTCAAGTCTGTAATCCCAGCACTTTGGGAGGCCGAGGCGGGCGCATCACGAGGTCAGGAGATCGAGACCATCCTGGCTAACCCGGTTAAACCCCGTCTCTACTAAAAAATACAAAAAACTAGCCGGGCGAGGTGGCAGGTGCCTGTAGTCCCAGCTGCTCAGGAGGCTGAGGTAGGAGAATGGCGTAAACCCAGGAGACGGAGCTTGCAGTGAGCTGAGATCCGGCCACTGCACTCCAGCCTAGGCGACAGAGCGAGACTCCGTCTCAAAAAAAAAAAAAATTAAAATTAAAAAAAAAAACATATTTAGTAAAAATGTTGTATTAAAATTGACATAAAGTTATAAAATACTTTTAAAGGATTTTTTTTTATTTACAACTGTGATTTTCTTGAACCAGTAATCCTTATCCCTTAACTCATTTTGCACATGACATATTGAATGCATAATTAATAGACCAGACATGCATCTAGTAGAAAAATAATAGCTTTAATTTTAAGCTGTCATCACCCTAAAAGAAAAACTGCTTTCATGAATCCTGATGAGTCATCATCCTCTAAAAATAAACACCATATTTTTTCAGAATGATTCTCATTCTCACCTAAAGCTTGAAAATCCTCACTCACATCTGCAAAAATTCAAAAAATAAAGTGCTTTGAGACTCCAAAAAGCCTCTTTGCTCAGGCAACAAACGCTATTTTCCTCCTTTGTATGCCACTCATGCTTCACAGGCAGCTTTTAGCACCTGCCATTAAATGTCAGATGTTAAAACCTGGAAAAACAATGACTAAGTAACTGTGTTAGTGAGCGACGATACAGAGTGGAGAGTTGGTCTAATTAGCGCTAAGGGAATCAGGGTGTAGGACTGATCTGTCTTTCTCAGAAACTAAGAAATTTTAAAAGTGTAACACAGAAAAAAATTAAGCATATCAAGTGTACCTCTTTTTCCCTACTGACCTAGCCCTTGCTGATTTTCCCCCAGGAACATCCCTGAACTTGCCTTCCTCAGGTTCTTTACTCAAATGATCCATAGTTCTCTGAACATCCCTCTTTTGCGTTAACACCCACACAGCATTTATACTTCAGTGTATACTTTTTCTTTAGAATTCAGCTCAGACATCCCCTCTGCCCACACAGCAGGTGAAATTGTATTCACTGAGCAGATCTGTTTTGCCGCTGACTACACTGTGATCTAAATACTTGTTTACTTGTGTATCTCCCTCCACTTAGTAATACTTATGGCCCTGGCATTCTCAAATGTTTTGTAACACACACACACACACACAGACACACACACACAGAACAATACTTCTTAAAAATTCAAAATACCCCAATGCCTTTTCTTTGCCAAAAAAACAATGTAGTATACAATTTTTGGCTCCAGATTGTATTATGATTCTTTATAAAAGGAAACTACTACTGTTACATTATTTAGGTGCAAGACTTTGTCACACCAGTGCTGCATCTTAATAAAAATGTGAAGTCTTTTGATGGTGATGTGCACAGACCTGCATACATGCATGGTCATATGTGCATGTTTGTAGTGACATCACTTACAGGAATACTCATATTCACTTGCCCTTGGGCTGTATACCTCACGTTAACACTTGCATGTGGAAAGCTGCTGGTAATTGTGGTTCGGTTTGCTCTCTTCTACCATGTGGCAATTTTCATTTTGTTGTTGTTCCTGTTGTTGCTATCTAAGTTACTAGCACGATTATCTAGGTTGAAACGTTAACTTATCTATGTGAAAATATGTGTACTATTTCTTGGCTGTCTTATTTGATGTTGTTTGAATCCGGGGGGAAACTATGAGCCTTCTGTTCACGGCAGCCTTCCCTTGGGATCTGAGTTGTCTATCAGTGCCTGTAATCATTTTCAAAAGAAAAAACATTAGAAATGCAGAAGAATTTGTATGAAGAGTGATTACAGCTTATCATTTTATCTTGGTGCGTGGGATTTAAATACACTTTTCTCTCTTCAAATGCCTTTGTCAGTCTTCGGGATCTGATGATTATGGATCTGCTGGTAGTCAGCCTCTTTGTGAGAACTGGGTATAATTATAATGAGGGGAATAAAAGTCTCTTTTAATTTTCCTCTATGACTGAGGGAGTGCACAGGTCAAGGAAAAAATATATTAAAGGGAAATAAACAAGTCAGGTTAGGAAATCTTAGAACTGACCCCATGGGAACCTGGTGGCCAGGCTGAGGGTCTGCTGTCTGTCTAGCAGCTGACGCATCACAGCCTTTATCCCTTTCTTCTCCTGACTCAGGCATGGTTGTTCCTTGACTTTCTTTCATTACAAGACAGCAAGTACGTCTGGCTAATAGTGCCATTTTCATGAATCAGGGCCCATTCTATATACACTAAGGTAAATCTCTTCAGCTTTCTTTAATATGCATTTGTCAGCTATTTATTATTCTGTATTTTTCCCCCGTATCTTAAAAACTGGTAACATTACAAACAGAATGCTTATAGGGTGTGGATTTTCTTAAGTCTGTTTATATGGATTACTTTAGTAAACAGACAATGCTGTTTGGCACATCTGGAAATAATGCCAATGCACTGTTTTTCACAATTTTGCACCTAATATTATACCTTTCAATATGAAATACTTAGCAATGATGCTTGCACACTCATCACTAAATTGCAGGTCTTCAAATGAAGACAAAGTAAGATCAGACAAGGAAAATCCTGAAAAATGATAAACTTTAGCTTTTACCTGTATTTTGAAGAAAGAATAGGATCCACTTCAATTAACTTTTGTTATTACACAATTAAGTTGCCACAACCAATCAAGTACAATTGATTTTCAACTAAGGCATAGATATCATTATTCTGAAATGAAAACTTTAAAAAGTTTAAATGCATAAGAGCTTTATTTTATCAAGCTCTGTAGAGTATCCATAGATATTCTTGTTAAAGATACAGCAAAAATATGATTGACTTATTTTGATATATTTGAAATGTACATCAATTACTGCAAAGGTAGGAACAAAATATAGATTTTTACACTTCTTAGAGTACAACTCTTTTCAAGACGAAAATTTAAATGGAAATGAAAACAAACTTCACCCAGATATTCTGAATATTACCAATTCAACTTTTTCTATGCACACTCTTCTGCAATTTAAATTTTCAGTAAAAATTATATTTAAGGTTTTCACACACTTCCACTTTTTATTAATAACTCTTATCTGTCACATATTAACCAAGCTACCAATTATTAAAATCTCTTTGAACTAATGAAAACAAGATGTGATATCTCTTTTATATCAACATATCTATAAATTGCATTTGTTTCAAACCCTGCCCCCAATGTGCTGCTAAAGTCAACACAATATGCAAAGATAACACTTTTATAAACACCTATTTATCTATATGTCAGTGTTGTTCTTGGGACACCCACGTAACAGTTCTGAGTTAGATATTGCAGTTATTTTTTCTTACTTTATCTAACTTCCCCTTCAATTTTCTGAAAATATATTCCTAGAAGTTGAACTTTTGTACCCCAGAGAATGGATATTTTGTTTTTACTTTGCATATTTAAAGTGACAATTTTACACGCACATTTGTATGTGTATCTTAAACTACTTCAGTTTATAGTCTGAAATAGAAAAAAGTATATGAAATACACATATATTTTAAAAGAATAGAAATAAAACACTCAGGTCACCACTACACAGATTAAGAAATAAAATATTGGCAGTCCCAGCACTTTGGGAGACCAAGGAAGGCATATCACCTAAAGTCAGGAGATTAAGACCAGCCTGGTCAACACGGTGAAACCCCATCTCTGCTAAAAATACAAAAATTAGCCGGGCCTGGTGGTGGGTTCTTGTAATTTCAGCTACTCTGGAGGCTGAGACAGGAGAGTCACTTGAACATGGGAGGTGGAGGTTGCAGTGAGCTGAGATTGCGCCATTGCACTCCAGCACTCCAGTCTGGGTGACAAGAGTGAAACTCTGTCTAGAAAAAAAAAAACAAACAAAAATTGGCAGTGTCTCAGGAAATCCACCTCTCTCTCTCTCTCTGTCTTTCTGTCATTGTCTCTCTACCTCTGTTCTCTTTATTTCTGTCTCTGTCTCACTACCTTTGTCTTATGCACAGTTTTATAAGTATAATATTATAATAGAAAAATCACAGATTAATATCAAAACTCAAACAAAATGTTTTAAGGTGCTTTGACATGTCTTAAATACAATTTTTCAAATTAAAAGCATTGATGTCAAGGGTATGTCTAGTAGGATTAAGCACAGTACTTTGTAAACATAAGAGCTATAAATAATAAGTAACCACCAAGTATATCATGACTAATAAAATCAATCTAGTTGTAAATTAGACTTTTGAGAATACACTATTTTCCTAGTTTAATTTCTGACTGGTTGTTCTCAGAACCTTCCAACATATGATTCGAAGTACGTAAAGTGAATTGCAAATGTATATAGATTCATATCCAGTTTCAGAAAATGGCAAAATAGAGATGTGAGTGAACTGACCAGCTCTGCAGCTGTAAAAACAACTTGGAGGCACTATGTCAGGCAAAATGGGATCTACTGAATTATCTAATATATCTCCACTGATTTTGGGGGCTGTGTTCCTGGAACAAGAACAAGATTGGAAAGGAGCCAGCAGTCACACATTGACATTTCATCATGATCTGATTTTATTTAGCAACCTAGACTCCAACTAGTTTAAAGACCTATAGACAACAATATAAAGTTGAACTAAACTTAAAAAGCTCCAGATATTTTCGCTTAGGATTGTCTTGCATATACAGGCTCTTTTTTGGTTCCATATGAAATTTAAAGTAGTTTTTCCTAGTTCTGTAAAGAAAGTCAATGGCTGCTTGATGGGAATAGCGTTGAATCTATAAATTACTTTGGGCAATGTGGCCATTTTCACAATATTAATTCTTCCTATCCATGACCATGGAATGTTTTTCCATTTGTTTGTATCCTCTCTTATTTCCTTGAGTAGTGGTTTGTAGTTCCCCTTGAAGAGGTCCTTCACGCCCCTTGTAAGTTGGATTCCTAGGTATTTTCTTTTCTTTGTAGCAATTGTAAATGAAAGTTCACTCATGATTTGGCTCTCTTTTTTGTCTATTATTGATGTATAGAAATTCTTGTGATTTTTGCACATTGATTTGGTATCCTGAAATTTTGCTGAAGTTGCTTAACAGCTTAAGGAGTTTTGGGGCTGAGACAATGGGGTTTTCTAATTATACAATCATGTCATCTGCAAACAGAGACAATTTGACTTCTTCTGTTCCTATTTGAATACCCTTTATTTCTCATCATGCTACTTGACCTCAAACTATACTACAAGGCTACAGTAACCAAAACAGCATGTTACTGGTACCAAAACAGATATGTAGACCAATGGAACAGAACAGAGTCCTCAGAAATAGTACCACACACCTACAACCATCTGATCTTCAACAAATCTGACAAAAACAAGCAATGCGGAAACAATTCCCTACTTAACAAATGGTGCTGGGAAAACTGGCTAGCCATATGCAGAAAACTGAAACTAGATCCCTTCCTTATACCTTATACAAAAATTAACTCAAGATGGATTAAAGACTTAAACATAAAACTTAAAACCATAAAAACCCTAGAAGAAAACCCAGGCAACACCATTCAGGACATGGGCATGGGTAAAGGTTTCATGATTAAAGCACCAAAAGCAATTACAACAAAAGCAAAAATTGACAAATGGAATCTAATTAAACTAAAAAGCGTCTGCACAGCAAAAGAAACTACCATCAGAGTGAACAGGCAACCTACAGAATGGGAGAAAATTTTTCAATCTATCCATCTGACAAAGGTCTAATATCCAGAATCTACAAGAAACTTAGACACATTTGCAAGAAAAAAAACAATGAACTCCATCAAAAAGTGGGCAAAAGATATGAACAGACACTTCTCAAAAGAAGATATTTGTGTGGCTAACAAACATGAAAAAAAGTTCATCATCATTGATCATTAGAAAAATGCAAATCAAAACCACAATGAGAAACCATTCACGCCAGATAGAATGGCAACACTAAAAAGTCTAGAAACAACAGATGCTTGTGAGGATGCGGAGAAACAGGAACACTTTTACACTGTTTGTGGGAGTGTAAATTAGTTCAACCATTGTGGAAGACAGTGTGGTGATTCCTCAAGGATCTACAAATACCATTTGACCCAGCAATCCTATTACTGGGTATATACCCAAAGGATTACAAATCATTCTACTATAAAGACACATGTGCACGTATGTTTATTTCAGCACTGTTTACAGTAGCAGAGACTTGGGACCAACCCAAATGCCCATCAATGATAGACTGGATATAGATAATATGGCACATATACACCATGGAAAACTATGCAGCCATAAAAAAGAATGAGTTCTTGTCCTTTGCAGGGACATGAATGAAGCTGGAAACCATCATTCTCAGTAAACTAACACAGGAACAGAAAACCAAACACCACATGTTCTCCCTCATAAGTGGGAGTTGAACAATGAGGACACATGGACACAGGGAGGGGGTCATCACATGCTAGGGCCTATTGGGGAGTGGGGGAAAGGGGAGGGAGAGCATTAGAACAAATACCTAATGTATGTGGGGCTAAAACCTAGATGATGGGTTCATAGGTGCAACAAACCACCATGGCACATGTATACCTATGTAACAAACGTGCACATTCTGCACACGTATCCCAGAACTTAAAGTGTAATTTTAAAAAATAAATAAAATAAAATACTCAATGGAAAAGAGCTCCAGATAATTATGTAATAAAACATCCTTCAATATGAAAAATATGAACAATTATTCCCTAATATATCCATTCCATGAATCAAGTCTTACATTGAGAATTACTTAAAGCCCACACAACAGTTATCTTTCATATGTGTTTCAAATGCACTTTTATATTTAAAAAAAAAATTTCTTCAATATTACTGTATATGAATTCAGTGAAGAAAGCAGAATTTTTATTCTGGGAATCATGACTGTATTACTGCTTTATTTTATATATATATATATATGTTATTTAATGTGTCATCTTGAGTGAGGATATCTAGAGGCTATTCTTTTACAACCCTTATATTTTAAACACAATGTTTAGCTTTTCTAGTGGGTTCTCCTCAAATATTAACTCTCCATATGAGAATTAATACATAATCATAATGAATATAACCTATTTGGAGGAGATGATATTTAAACATTGAAATCTCGACATACCACAGTTTAAGGGACATTTAATGAAGTCAAACAGGAATAATCAAATTGACCATGACAGTCAATCAAGTGCCGTTAGAAGCTCAAAACTCCCATCTCACTCTTTTTACCAAAAAAGTGGGGTTATAAAACCTACTTCATGATGCAGAACATAACATTTTATAGAAGGATCTGAATTGAGGGCATGTAATTCACATTATTGGGGACAGGAAAAGTAAACTGTTATGGAGCTACACAAGAAGAGATAAAATGTATTTAAGGGTAATAAGTAGCTAGCAGTGGGAATATTTCTGGGTGTACCTCCCAAAAGAAAAAAAAATTAAATCAGACATTATGCTTGGTTACTTATTTGCTATGAGTGTTTAAAAATTACAGATTTAGAAACTAATAGAGGCGGATTTTTCTACAATTACTATGAAAAGCTCCAACAACTCTTGGTGAGTACAGAAAGAAAAATGTAGGATAAGGAAAAAAAAAAGCAGCATATAAACTAAACGAGAATATAGAACATTTTATTTTCCATGTCCAGTTAAAGATTTTTCAATTACTAATGAGAAGGCATTTAAAGTTATCTCAACAATGTGTAAAACATAGATACCATATAATATTCTAGATAAAACATAACATGAATTCCTATGTATCTTAAATAAATTGCCCCATATGTCATGTAACCAGAAAGTTCTTCAAACTTAATTCTATCGATATGATCAGAAATGACTTTAGCTTGATCCTTGGAAGCTAATTTTTCTTTTGGCCTTATATGAAAATTTAGGCCACATTTTTTTGTTCGTTTAGCCTTAGAAAATTATATACTCACTCAAACAAAAACAATCTCAATGCAGTAATTAGATATGTTCAGTCCCAGGCAATTCTATCTTTGATTGTTAGGAGACCTTTCACATCACCAGGGCCCTTTGATTTGCTGAGTCCTTCATGCAGTAAATGTATTCCTATCCCAGTCAGTCAATTACTACTTCTTTAGCCCCCAGGAATTTGATGTCACCTTATTTCCTCTCTAAGTCAGGTTTATCTCTTCCTGTGGCTTTATTGAACAGAACTCAATACAATTTTATACAAGTACTCTATCGCATGTGTCCTGTCCCTCATCCATATAAAACACACTTCCTTTGCCCAAACAAATCCTGGACTGCAGATCAGTGCAACCACCAGGTGCACATGTTAAGCTCTCAATGTTTCCACCAAAGAAACCCCAAAACTCACTATGTTGGAAGTGAGGAAGGTACTCCAAACTAGTTATTTTAGGGAGATTGTAAGTCTAATAAAGGGTGACTTTAAATGTACATATGTGTGTGTGTGTATATATATATATAAAATATATATATATAACAAATACATGAAACATATGTATATAGAGAAAACATAATCATACACATAATAGGTAAAATATAGACAGCCTTCCCCCCTTTTAGAGCAGGGATGAGAAAAAGATTCTGCACTACTGCATCTTCTGGCTGTCCTTCCTGCCCCATTCCCACAGCTGTTCATCAGTCATTCTTTGGGGTAGATGAATGCCACCATGCATAACAACCAAAATAGATTGGACTTATTGTCATCAAGCATCCCTCTGAAAACAGACTAGACTCAGTTATTTAAACTGAACTGAGAGGACTGGCGCAGTGGTTCACGCTTGTAATCCCAGCATTTTGGGAGGCCGAGGTGGGTGGATCACTTGAGGCCAGGAGTTGAAGACCAGCCTAGCCAACATGGTGAAACCCTGTCACTACCAAAATAATAATAATGATGATAATAATAATACAAAAACTAGTCAGGTGTGGTGATTTGTGTCTACAATCCCAGCTGCTTGGGAGGCTGAGGCGGGAGAATTGCTTGAGCCCAGGAGGTGGAGGTTGCAGTGAGTAGAGATTGCTCCACTGCAGTCCAGCCTGAGAAGCAGAGCAAGACACTGTCTCAAAAAATAATAATAATAAATAAATAAACTGAACTGAGATTCTAAAGCCTACCAATTGGCCAAGATGTCACATCAGAGACAGTCAATATCTGTCCCCCATCTCAACTGATACAGGTCCCTCTTAGGGGTCCCAGCGATAAATAACCATTTTTCCCCCAGGGATATCATGTGCACTCCCAAGAATATTTACTGTGTGAAAGCCAGTTACGACCTTCCCTTCCTCCCAAAAACATGTGACTTGCACTGTAAGGGTAGGAATAAAGATCTTCAAGTGTTTAAGAAAACAGGACCAATAGATCATGTACATCTAATATGACTGTGCAGATCTCAAAAATGAGGCTAACTTTGCACACACATGGAGGATACTTAGATGTTTAACTTACTCATATATTACTATAATTTATGCTTACCTTGTGAGAACTTATTCTTACATGGGAGTCTTCTAATTAAAAAAAGTATGAATACAGGTATTTCTGACTTTATCTAACATGATGAATTATGCTACCTTGACAATGGAAGGCTACTAGTCTATCCTCAAATCACAGGTCAGGGAGGTTATGGATCATAGAATTATCTTAGACTTTCTCTGAGCTGGCCGAGGTAAAGTCATTGCAATCTCTAATACTTCCTACTGTACCTGGTTTATATTTCAGGCCAAGTAGAATTATTAATACGAAAGTTTAAGGAGAAATATCAATAGAGAAATTTTAGGAGAAAACTACCTGCATTTCTAGGATAGATTCCAATGAGATTTCTGCAATTGAGCCTGGGACCCTACAGGAATAGTCACAGTCAATACTGCCAGATGGCCTCATCCTGATGTCTGGAATTGTGTTGACAGTAGTCGTAGCCTTCAATAAAAGCTGTTTGAGTTGAATTGAACAGATGTGGTTTCAGTTTCTGTTAGTCATATTTATCAGGGTGACTTATATAATAGCATACATATGAGAAAATTCTTCAGAAACCAGGAGAATGTCGAGAAAATTGTTGTCAGATAATTCTCTGTAGATCTCTGTCATTTCTGCATATCTTGAATTCACAGGTACTAATTGACCTTTGTTCTGGAGCAAAGAGCAGTCATGTATACTGTTTAGAATAATAAATAAGTTATCTTTCTGTGGCAAAGATCAGGCCTGCGAACTCACTGTTTTGAAAGACTTGGGTTCCATAAGCTCAGGAATCCTATTCTGTAGAATGTGTTCAAGCATTTATCCGGGCACTTCTTGGAAACAAAGGAAACTGACAAATATGCAGATGCTCATGCTTCTTGCTTTGTTATGAGTAATAAATTCCTTTTTACTTTAATTAATACAATGCATATTAATTAAATTTTAGGTCTTTAATAAACAAAAAAATAGTTTTGCCATCATAAAAAACTGAGGAGCATTTGATAAACATTTAAATCATTACCTAAGTTTATATAATTTTACTCAAAAATTCAAATTTATTCAGAAAAAAATGAAGTCTCTAATATTAATTTTTAGAAGAACTAGGAACACCCTTGAGCTAGGCTTCTCTGAGACCTCATCACAGAAGAGGCATGAGGTTAGCCAGGGTCTGGAGGTTGACTATGACTTTGCTAACATGCCTAATGGTGTAAGGTAAAGACAACTGAGAAGATAATATGAGCAAAGTTATAGAAATGGAAATATGTAAAGGGAAACATGAGACATTTACTTGCTGAAAAGATAAGAACATTAATTGGGATAAGCAAAGGAAAAAACAGTGAGAATCAGGTATTTTTGTATGGCATAAACTTGAATATTCAGAGAAAATTATGATCTCAAAATGTTAGAACAATTTTCTGATTTGTATTTACTGAATTCTATTACTTCTCTGGGACTAGCACAGTTACATCAGATTGACACTCACACATTTACAAAAGTGCATTTTTTCCCCCACAGGTGTTTTTCAGGATAGGAGCAGGGACAGCTAGTTTCCAATGAATCTGAAACCATTTTATTAATATGGAACATTTGGGTTAAGGATTTGCATTGTGTCAAAGATACTCATCTCACAGTTAGCACTGTTTTTTCAAGTAACTCAAAACACTAAGTGGAGAGAACAAACAGACTTTTGAATATCTTGGTGTTTTTACATAAAAGCTACACATTATTTCCAATCTGGAGGCTTCGTTTTCATGTTCATTTGTGGAAGCTGTAGTTATAAATTTAACAGGTGGTGCATTCCCTTGTGCCAGAACAGGGCAGATGGATCCCTCCTCACTGTTGCTGGTCATTAATGGTAAGCAGCTGCCCCGCCAGAAAAGTGAGACAGCAGATGAGTCACAACCTCATGTTAATGCATTTCTGCAGCGACTCAACCACTTCATTTTAATGGGCTTGTTCAAATATTTTCTTTCTTCCATTATACATCACAACTTTAGCTATTAAAATTGATTGGTACATACCACGCGTGTGCATGTATGTCTGCGTGCATATGTGTGTATGTATGTATGTTTTACTTTTCACCTTAATATACAATGCTCCCTCATAAATAGGAGGCTGTCACAATCCTATGGTGGGTTATGAGGCATACCAGCGATGCTGGTTTCCCAAAAATATTGTTCTTTATTAGCACATTTTAGATCTAACAATTCACATTGTATATTTGTTCTGTTACTGTAAGACATTTGTCGTTAAGTGTATTTTTCAAATGCAAATTATCCTTATAGCAACACTAAACCATTAGCAGTTGTTAATAATTTATCTTGGACATGTTTATTTTATGAGGAAGACTACAAGTGAATTTTGACATCCATAGTAAGAGCAGCAAATTTCGCAGTTTAAGAATAATTTATGCTGGCCACGATGGCTCACGCCTGTAATTCAGCACTTTGGGAGGCCAAGGCGGGTGGATCACTTAAGCCCAGGAGCTTGAGGTTAAAGTGAGCTATAATCACGCCACTGCACTCCAGCCGGGTTGACAGAGCAAGATCCTGTCTCAAAAAAATAAAGAATAATTTACCAGATCTGACTGTGACCTGTAATTTCTTGGGAAGCTTGTGAAAAATAAGTTTTCAGTCTTCAATTCCAGAAACTCTCTTATTTCATAAATGTGGATAAGGCATCACAATCTACCTGTGCTAGTCCGTTCTCATGCTGCTATGAAGAAACACCGGAGACTGAGTAATTTACAAAGAAAAGAGGTTTAATTGGTTCACAGTTCCACATTGCTGGGGAAGCCTCAGGAAACTTAAGAGTCATGGTGGAAGGCACCTCCTCACAGGGCAACAAGAGAGAATGAATGCCAGCAGGGAAAGTGCCAGATGCTTATAAAATCATCAGATCTTGTGAGATTCACCATCACAAGAATAGTGTGAGGGAATTGCCCCCATGATTTAATCGCTTCTCACAGTGTCCCTCCCATAACATTTGGGGACACAAGATGAGATCTGGGTGGGGACACAGCCAAACCATAGCACTACTTTTATTAAGAAGATCAGGTGATGCTGCTGTGTTAGTAAATCAATATTTGTGAAAATTGACAGAGCGTCATCTACTATTAATCTAGTTGAGATACTGAAAATTAAAGTGTGTTCACATGCATGCGTGTGTGTGTGTGTGTGCACGCTCATGCACATGGGTATGTGCCTGCATGCCCTGTGGTGATGATGGTGCTACTGGCAGCGTGGGGTGGCAGGGTAAAGTGTATGCTCCACCTCAGTGGTGCTGCTGGCAGTGTGTGGTGGTGGGGTAAAGTGTATCCTCTGCCTCAATGGCAGCAATGTGAGGAACTCTAGCCCCGGTGTCTGGAAAACACCCACTGCCTGGTAAGTGCACTATACTTTGAATCGAGAGATATATAATGACAAAGATGTAACGGAGAAAAACAAGAGAGGGATGACAGAGCACAGAGCGAATAACTACCTAATATTAATTTTGTTCTGCCCATTTTTCCCTAATGGCCTAAAAAAATGCCAAAACCATAGAGCATGGTTCTAAATACATTAAAACTCCCCATTCCTCATAATAAGTCATTTGTACTGAACAAAATTAATAGGCGAGTGAATGAGAAAATTCCTGAAACATGGGATGTAAGAGTAATAATAGAAAAACTCTGTAGCTTCAGAATCTGCCTGAGGGCAGTCTCCCCAGTCGATTTAAATTATCTAATTATTTTACATCTTAAGTTGGATATTTGCCATATATGAAGAAATCAATATATGAATTAGCTGCCAGAAAGAGAGAAGATGTTGAAGAGAAAATGTTAAAAGATGGAGTGTAATGGGAGTTGAAAATCTTCGTGATTCCTTTTTTCAATCTGTCAATTTATATATCCAGCACAAAAACAATGCATCATTTGGTAATGTGCATTATGCATGACAGAAATGAGTAAAATCATACTAAAGATAAAAATGATTATAATTCTCCTTACAACAGCATTATTTCCTTACGGTATTTTTTTTAACTTGCTATGCTAATTCTGGTCAATGAAAGTATAGTAATGGGATTAGATTCATCTCATCTACTTTTTAAAAATAGTTGAAGGAGTGTTGAGCTTGATTGTTATATAGTAAGATTCCCTTGGACCTTGTGACTTCAAGCAATTAACTTCTCTTCTGCTTCCTCCTAGGGTAGATTATGTGAAGATACACTAGTTACTGATCTATGAAGAGTTATTAAGACACAATAGATTTCCCAATAAAAAAAGAAAATTAAGGAGGAGATAATAAAATTTTATAAAATTATTTTTTAAAGAATAATACAGCTTTTCTCAACACCTAAATATGTAATTTCCATTGGCAATGACCTATTTTGGAAGCGGTTTATTATATATGACAGTGTCCGGGATATATTTGTAGAGATTAGCTGGTGATTATAAGTAAATTTTTCTAGAGTTGAGGGAGACAAATGCATGGGTAGGGTGCTAGATGGCCTTCTGAATGACCATTAATGTTTGTGTAGTGGGACTCTAATTTTTCAACGCCAAAAATTGTCATGTAGTCAGTATTGTGCTAGTACTCTCAACAATCCTCTCAATTCTGCAGAACAATGCCTCTTGTAAGTAGAACTTAGGTGCATAAACGTCCAGGAAACTTTCCCAACTTATGTGAATAGTAAATAATACAATTTGACTCTCTGTGTCTCTTGAGATCAGGAATGCAAAGGGAAGATAAGGTTACCAAGAAGAGCAGAAAGCAGTAAGTTGCAAAGGGAGTGTAGAGAATTACTGAGCAAGTGTGGGATGAACAAAGACAACAGAAGTGGGCTGAATTCTATTCTGTGAAAAATAATTACAGAAATAAGAGCTAAGAAAACTTGCCTCAAGGTTCTTCTCAGAGATCTGAGGTGAAGTTATTTCTTTGCTGACATAGATAAATAACCAGGCTGCTGCCAAGCTAAGACAATTTTGCCTTTGTGGTGCAGTCAGCAATGTGTATGCTTGGTTTGGGGTAACACATCCATCACCATTGAGAAGTTGCTGTGTGCCTCCTCCAAGCCCCAGTCAGGTGCAGCGCCCTCTTGCGCATACCCATGCCCAGGTCCCACTCCATCCTCTGCCTGCCACAAACTGCTGAACTTAGTTGGAGTTAATTACCACAGGGCTCTGAACAGAACATCATCCTGCTCTGTTTACAGGAGAAATCTATGGGGTGATAAAGTTGGCAAAATGAGACTGCTTTTCTTTAATTCTGAATTTCTTTAGATTGTCACAGAACTTAGACACTCCTGTGGACATTCAAATAGGCTGAGAAACCATGGCCTGCTTTTCGCCATATCAACTATGGACTAGGAAGTGAGATTTTTATCTCTAGTTGAAGATTTTCTCTCATAGGGACTGGGCCAGACCAACAGCCCCACCTTGAGAAATATGTGAGAAAACCATGGAGACAGAAGAAAACTTCTGGAGCAACAGTTCCCACTGGAGCCTTTTTGGTCGTGAGATTGCTAAGATCTAAATAACTTATTTTTCACAGTTGTTTTGGTTTTTTTTTCCCCCTAAGCCTCTACCTTAAAACCCATAGGTAAAATTGCTGATTCAATCTTTTGTGTAATCCCTGTATTTGCCTTCAAAATATTGAAGCTTTCCTGTGTGACTCAGTCCTTTCCACTGCTTTAGATGACTTCAAGTTCACCTTGCGCTTATGAGACTACCCTTCATGAGTCTATGTAACGCCAATACGGTAACATTGCCGGGCTAACATGTTTAGAATCATTTGCAGAATAATTATAAGAATGTAAGACAATTGCTATTGAACCCATAATATATAACAATCTTTACATGTATTGGCTTGTTTAATTTGCACAACTGAGATAGAGTCCATTACCTTTGCACACTTTACACATGTTTAAACTGAGACACAAAGGAAGTCAAATCCCTTTCCCAAGGCCACACGTGTGATACGCAGTAAAGCCAAGATTCAAACATTCCAGAGCAGCTTATACTCAAGTGAATACGTTCCTGGAATTCAGAGCTGGGAAAGACAATTCATATGTAAGTATAATCAGAAAACTTTAATTGAGAAGCTCCAACTTCTGCTAGATTGTAGGCTGGCAGAAGGGGATGAGAACACCAGAATAAAACAAAGGGCCTGAATAAAGAGATTTAAAAAAAGAGTATAAGGCCTAGCATAGAAGAGTCAGTCTGTTTGAAGTGTAAAATTTTGTTTGTATACTAGTTAGAATAAAATAACATAATAAAGAATACGATTATTACCTGGAAATTTTAGACAGGAATGGATAAATTATATCAACCATTCAGGGGTTTGAGTGATTAGTGAAAGTCCTGATTCATTAAGAATAATCTGACAGCTGTGACAAAAAAAAACTAAAGGAGAGAAACAATCCTAATCCATGAGTGGGTGATAGGATTTGAAAGAATGATAGCAATAAGAAGTTAGTTCTAAAAAACTAAGTTCATAGGCATTATTTTTAAGTAATAAATGAAATCCAGAATGATAGTGAGTGGAAATAAAAATTAACATGCCTTCTCTAGTTTGAATTTAGTAAAGAGGAAAACTGAAGCATTATCTCTAAAAGTTTGAAACATATGGTTAAAGTATAGGTAAGAAAATTAATTTACTTTATATGCCACATGTCTTTAAGTACTGTACAATTTATCTATGAGTTATTCTTAATAGGATATAGGAACAAAGAAATATTAACTAAAAGAATATGGCTGTAAAGTCAACTTGTCCACCAGTCATTTTATTCAACAAATAGTCATTGGACGCTCACTCTATGTCAGATGCCAGGTCTTAGCTATGCCAGTCACTAAGCATATACCACTGAACAAAATTTCAGGTGACTGTCCTCAGAGGGATGATAGATGTGGAATGAACCAGGGTGACAGATGAGGAAGAGCCCCACGTCTTGGGACAATGAGGTTAAATTGATACTACTATGACAAATTCTATTTAGTCAAAACAAGAGTATTCCAAGAATAAACAAAAATAATTTGGAGATTGACTAGAGGGAGAGGTGAGGAAAAGGGAGGAATCAGTGATGACTCTCCACTGTCTATGTTAAGATGGGTTCATTTGCATCCATCAAGGAGGATCACGTTTGAATGGGAAGAAATAATGATGAATGATAAAGAAACATAATTTCTCGGTATTGGATGCTTGTAGAATAAGCATAGAAAAAAATATATAAATGAATTAATTAAATTGTATGCCACTTTAAACTTTGGAAAAATTATGTATATTTTGAAGAACAATGAGAATACTGAAATAAGTCATATATAGTTACCAAAATTTTATGTTACAAAAATGGCAGCATAGTACATGCCAAAAAGGCTCGTGGACTAAGAGAGACACCAGTTCAAATCTCAGCACTGATGAAGCTCATATATCTCTAAGTCTCACTGAAAAGAAATAGAAGCTAATAGTCCTACTTGGTTGGGATTTCTAGGGTATTTGATGCAGCAGAACAACATAAAAACAGCATTTCCTTTTATCTCTTTATGTGTGGAGTACTTTAGCTCATCCTAATATTGAACAAAGTGTGAATTCTATTATTGAAAATATGGACCTAATAGAAAGCTGAGTTCTTATATATAAAGCTATATTTAATTATTTTCTTATTCTATCACACACATTCCAAAGAGAAGTTAGTGAAAACATGTAACTAGTAGACATTTAATAAATATTCATAGGTTGAATTGCTATTAAATAGTAGATGAATTTTATAGACCATATTGTTATATCAGAACAGGAAAGCTCATAGTAGAATGGGAGGTGAATTGTGAAACAGGCAGTTTAAATTCACAGAGACAATTGGAGATGGAATTTTAGTTTGACTAATTAACATGAGCTAAGTCATGAAAACGAGCTTTAATGGATCTTGTGGGTGGGATGAAGGAGAAAGGCAGTAGAGAATGTACCAATTGCAGCAAAAGATATGAAAACATTACCCAAATAAATCCCAAAGGCCTCTTTCTTTTAAATATGTATGATTTATAAAATGGTATACATTTAATAATTTAAAAAATTGACTTTAGTTCAAATTACATTGAGCCTGGTCGAGTTTTCTCCAGAAAAAAATCCAGCTCAAATAGTTCACTAAACATGATCTCAGGAGTCATATGAGAATAATTTTTTCTGTATTTATTCACCTCCACAGAAAAAAAAAATGTTATCAGTATTAAATTATAAAAATTTAATTAAAAAGAATTAAAGATGAGCTCATTAGAATAAAATAATCAGTATATATTTTCTTTCAAGTAGTTTTAATTTTTATTCTCAGCTGACTAAAAACTGGACTCTTCAAAATGATATCAAACAGTTGAAATATTTTTAGAATCTTTATCAGACATATTCATACCTCCTGTGAGCTCAGAGTCTGTATCATATCAAAAGAATAAATGTCCAGAACTTTAATTAGATCCTTTGAGGAAAACTTACATTTCTGGCAATGATAAATGGTTGTACATACAGTTTTGAAGTTGTACCACATGTCCTTTCCTATGAAGAGAAAACCTAATTACCTAAGTTTATAGCATAAATTTAGAAAAGTTTGCTGTACTCCAGCTTAATTAAAGCAAAAAATTCCTACCTCCATCAAACAGTATTTGATAGTGTATTTTGCATACCAATGGTATTACATTGCATATGTGCAAATGAAACCCAAAGGAGTGTATTGATCCTCATGATACATACTGTGGTCTGCTTCCTAAACTGTGACCTTTGAGACCTACTCAAAATTCAGAAGGTAAAAAACTTAGTAATTTGAGGCCTGGCATGGTGGCTCATGCCTATAATCCCAGCACTTTGGGAGGCTGAGGCGGGCAGATCACCTGAGGTCAGGAATTTGAGACTAGCCTGGCCAACATGGTGAAACCTGTCTCTACTAAAAATACAAAAATTAGCCAGGCATGGTGGCGGATGCCTGTAATCCCAGCTACTTGGGAGGCTAAGGAAGGAGAATTGCTTGAACCCGGGAAGCAGAGGTTGCAGTAAGCCGAGGCACCATTTCTCTCCAGCCTGGGAAACAAGAGCAAAACTCCATCTCAAAAAAAAAAAAAAAAAAAAGACTTAGTAATTTGAAAGAAATTACAGGTATGACATTGTTCCCTATAGTAGATTGATGACAACTGATAGACATTTTAAATATGATTTATAAGTTAAATTGAAGAATTTATATTTTAATTTCAATTTAGAGAATTTTTCCCCAATTATTTTATTTTACCTTCCTCTATAACTCATGCTTTACTTCTTTACAGTAAAGAAGTAAGTATCTGACCTTTCTTCTCTATAACTCATGCCCTACTTCTGGGGTCATGCACCAGATTGAAGACATCAGGACAAATACATTCACCATGACTCTTACTATAGTCATGATCTCACAGTTTAGAAAGGTGGTCAGTAAATCAGAGCCTCAGTTAATGCCATTGTTTTAAAAAATAAGTTGAGATGTTTTATTGCTAAAATTATATTCTGACAGTCTTTTCAAATTAGTAGAAATAGTTCTGTTGATAGGCCAAATTTAGATAGTTCTCTAATACAGTTTTCTTAAACTTTTGGCAGATGCTACCACTTATCCATCAAGAAGGGTTAGATGATAATTTAATTAAAAAACACACTGCAAGCACCTATTAATATTATTCCTGGGCTGTGATTTGCATTAATTAAATATTTGTTGAATGAACATATGGGAAAAATTGGGAAGAATCATGCTAAGCTGGACTATCTTTTAATTTTTCAATGAGCCCGTGTCCTTCTGGTACATTTTACATGAATTAATTCAATAAAGGAATTTATTCAGTAAAAACATTTCTAGCCCAGCGATTAGAACTGGGGATTTGGCAGACCACAGCCTCATGAAGCTTATCGTCTAGTGCATCTCTTCTCAAATTTTCGTGTGTGTTTTGCATCCCTGAGGATGTGGATATTGTTAAAATGCATATTGATTAGGTCTGAGATCAATATTCTGCTTTCCTCAGGTGACTGCAGTGATGCCATACACTGGCCACACGCTAAGGAGAATGGGTCTAGTAGGTGAGGCTGACACTAATCATATAACTAACTAAACAAAGTGTAAAATTACAACTATGACAACATGCTGTGAAGGAGATCATATAACGGAGAATTTGTCCAGACAGGAAAGAGCAAGAAAGTCACCACTGAGGAAGTGAGGAAGGAGTTGCCATCCTGAAAATAGAGGTTATGACGCAACGAGGCAAAAGGAAGAGGATTCCGTGGAGAGAACGGGAAACAGAGGAAATGCAGGCATCCGGGCAACAGTAAAATCACAAATACAAATATGTCCTCTGACTAATGTACACCCACACACACTCAAATGCAGAAAAGGGTAAAATTAGTTGCTTTCTCACATTGGATAACTTCTCAGGGCACAATCTCAAGATTGGTGATTCGATAAAAAGTTATATAACGTTTCACATGTCTAGACTTTAATCCATTCCAAATGAATATTTTCCTTCTTTAACCAGTATTGTGTCTGGATTTTCTATCCATTTAACAGCACAGAAGCTGTGCTGTTAAGTTGTTAAGAAACAGAACACTGAAGAAGGAAATATGTGTGAGTGGAAAAGATTTAAATCTAGCTTTTTCAAGTGATGACTTAATCGAATTCTGAGCAAAACTAGTGCATAATTACCCATATCCGGCAAAATCGACCCTTTGTAACATTGTGCTATATTACCACCTGTCTGTATGAAACTGGATTTGCAAATTGAAAAAAGTCTTCACAGAAACAGAGTATAGAAACAAATTGAATATAAAATTTAAAATATGCAATCAATATCAATCATTATAATTGCATAATGCATGCCATGCTTGTCAAATTTTTATTTTATATTATGCCATTTGGTAAGAAGATTCACCAGTCTAAATTATGGTTTCTTAAATTTTGTAGCACTTTTGGTGGCATATTTCTTGTGGTACAACTACAAACTACTTGATATTTCATAGAATGGAGATGATAACATTAACATCATTAAGATTCCACAAGTATATTCAAGGAAGGTTTTTACTTTAGTATTAATATATTCAAGGAAGGTTCTTACGTGTCTCCCTAATTGTGGGAACTGTCTCTTTTCTCAGTCTAGTACAGTAGGTTTTGATTTCTCACCGAATGAAGACAACTTTTTCAAGGATGGAAAGTCAAATAAATATTCATCTAAACTCAAAAATTTTGCCCCTTTCCCATGAAATCTGTTTATTGTCTACTAAAATATAAAAAAATTATCAAAATAGGAATATCAAAATCTGAAATTTTCAGATTTATTCTAACGTGATTCCAAGATAAAATATTTATTTTGCTTATAAAAAATTTCAACATTTCTTATACTGTTGTCTTGTTGATTATCTCACCAAGAACATAGAAAATATCAGAATGTCTGCTTGTCAGGATGTTACCAGAAAGGGCTGCTTATCCAGACCCCTAAGAGAGGGTTCTTGAACCTCATGCAAGAAAACATTAGGGACAAGTCCATAGAGTAAAGTGAAAGCAAGTTTGTTAGGAAAGGAAAGGAATAAAGAATGGTGTATTGGTCCATTTTCAGGCTGCTGATAAAGACATAACATGCACGAGACTGGGAAGAAAAAGAGGTTTAATGTACTTATAGTTCCACATGACTGGGGAGGCCTCACAATCATGGTGGAAGGCAAGGGGGGAGCAAATCACATCTTACATGGATGGTGGCAGGCAAAGAGAGAGCTTGTTCTGGGAAACTCCTGTTTTTAAAACCATCAGATTTTGTAAGACTTATTCACGATCATGAGAACAGCACAGGAAAGACCCACCTCCATGATTCAATTACCTCCCCCCAGGTTCCTCCCATGAAATGTGGGAATTGTGGGAGTTACAATTCAGGATGAGATTTGGGTGGGGACACAGCCAAGCCATATCAAATGGTTACTCCATAGGCAGAGCAGCGGCATCGGTTGCTCAACTGAGTATATGTACAGTTATTTCTTGATTATATGCTAAACAAGGGGTGGATTACTCATGAGTATTCTGGGTAAGGGGCAGGCAACTCCCAGAAGGGTTCCTTCCCCTTTTAGACCATATAGGGCAACTTCTGAACGTTGCTATGGCATTTATAAACCGTCACAGCCCTAATGGGAGTGGTTTTAGGGCAAAAATTAAGCCTTCAAACCCTTGGGTTTTTTTAAGGTAGACTTGGCTGTGGTAACACATAGACACAAACTTTAATGGCTTATACATGAAAAGTTTATTTCATAATCACAATTTTGGGAGGAAAAAATGGCTCATTGCTTCAGCCAGTGAAGCAACACTCACGACACTCAGTAACTCAGGGCAGAAACTCCCGTTTGGTGGTTTCACCAAGCCCTAAAATAACCCCTAGGTCATCTGCTTCCAGATGACAAAGGGACAAAAGAATGAAAAGCACCCTGTGGAGGTTTTCTGGGGCGCAACCTGGAAGTGACACATTCTTTTGTTCATATTTCATTGACCAAATCTAATTGCAATGAAAGACAGGAAATGTAGTCCAGCTGTGGTCTCCAGAAGAAGAGAAAAGGGATTTTATAAACAGATTTTCGCCACAACTTTATTTTTGAAACTAACTACAAAATGTCATACCATGGCATTAGGAAGCAAGACCTGGGTGACACCGTATGACCCCCATATATGGTGCATTTAGATATTTTTTTTCTGAAAATTTGGGAACGCTACTTAGTACCCCACAATTTATTCCTTTTTTTGTGTGTTAAAGAATGCTACTTAAACCCAATTATCGTGAGATATTCTGGAGTCCCATATAAAGAACAATTATTCGCAAAGCTGAACTTTCCTTGAGTTAATGATTTCTTCCCTTATTGTTCCTTTCCCATTCATTTTCTTTCTAAAAATCTGGAAAAAGTCTTCTAAAATGAGTAATAACTTCATTAATTGCAAAAAGGGAGCCAGCTGGAATAATCTTACTCAATGACACAAAGGAATTTGTTCCAGACTTTTAGATATCAGTGTATTGAGAGTTGGAGCCTGTTTTCTCCCATTTACTATGCAGGGAGAGTGTAACAGGATGTACCTTTGCTGAATATGAGGGAGGCACATTTACGTTTGAGCTGACATTCTCAAACTCCAAAATGTCAGGCAGCACAGATGCATCTGGAGCTCTTAAACCTGATATGCTGTGTGCCAGCAGCATATTCTGCCCAGATTTAAAATACCTCTGACTGAGAATTAAAGGATGTGGATTGTTTGCTACTATATCAGTGAGATGGGGTGAATTGGGAGAATGTTACAGTATGAAAAGCAGACCTGGTGAAATACTGAGAAATTCGCTTTTTTGCGTTAGGGTTGAGCAGACATCCAGAAGCCCATAATGCCTGTAGTTGAAGAACTCAAAAAAATTGTGAGTACGTGTCAAAGTTTTATTTCAAGCTTGTCATTAAGGGAAATTCTCCTGAAAAAGCCAATTCAAAGTTCCCTCTTGGTAGAGACCAATTACAGAAAGAAAAAAAAAATCAGTATAATCATTGTTAGATTTGATACACAACAGGATTTCTGATTTAGGATTATTAGCACAGACACAAAGCTGGCTAAAGATTGGTGTATCTGTCAATGTCAGCTGGGCACGTAAATCTCTAACTTCCCAGAAAAGGCTCTCGATTTTATTAATGTCAAACGTTGCTCAAGCATTTTATCAAGAGTGCAAGGCTTTCCAGAGAGTACTCTCAAGCTCATTAAAAGTTCTTGCCTAGACCATTTTCCCTTAGACTTGGAGAAATGTTCCCATATTGTGTAAGCCAAGCTAATATTGATCCTTCTTTATGTTATCTCGGGTAGTTCACAGCTACAAGTTTCAATTTCCAAGTAGCAGTAACAGCTCAGTAATAGTGAGCCAGTGGCATACGGAAGCTCGGTGTCCCAGCACTGCTTTCCCTGTTAGGATCCAAATGAGGTGATCACAATGAGCTGGGAAGGCTTCAATACTATTAAAAGTAGAAATCGGAATCATTGAATCTTTCTGTGTGAGATAAGTACCTCTAAGCCTGTGAATTCTCCCTGAGAACATCACATAAATGACATCCTAGGCCTATTAACTAGAATTGGAAGAAAGCACAGGCTGTGTGAAAACCCTGAGATTATCACCCAATCACAATCACAGCTAATATCCAGTAGTGAATTGTGGATGGGGCCACAGGGGAGACAAAAACTTTTAAAAGACAAATTATTTTCAGTAGGGCACTTTGAGAAGACAAAGAAGACCAGCATGCATTTGTCTTTGCAACACAGTAGTGAAGCAACTGAGTGATACTCATTCAAGAAATGCATGCTGCTGTGCTGGGACGGCGAGGAAGGTATAGGAATGAATCAAGCTGGCATGGCCTTTGCATCAGAAGGCTCAGGCACCTAGACTGGTCTGGGCAGGGTTTCTCAGCACTACTGGCACTCTGGATGTGATCATTCTTTGCAGGAGGAGGGGACCTGTCTGTGAATAGTAGGATGTCCAACAGCATCCCTGGCCTCTACCCATTAGAAGCCAGTAGCATCTCCCAGTTGTGACAACAAAAACCATTTCCAGATATTGCTAAATACCCCCTTGGGAATGAAAATGCTTCTGCTTGAGAAAGCACTGCTATAGAGGCTTATTATGGAAGGCTTCCCAGGGGACAAACCATTTAAGATAAAAGCTAGCAGACAGAGTCTCGTGTGAATAGCCAGGAAAGCAAGACAGAGTGCATGATATGACAAAGCTGTGTGCTTTGTGATGCTGGCTGTTGAGTATGAGAGAGGAAAGAGGGAAAGCTGGTCATGAAAAAATCTGTAAGAGCCAGGTGATGAGTGCCCGTGTGAGTCGCATTAAGGGACTTCAACTGTATCCTAATGATAGTAATAAATTGAGAAAAGGATTCTTAACAAAGAGGCCAATAACAATTGGATTTTAGCTTCATCATGCTCAATTCAGAGCTTTGAATGAGAGGCAAACAAGATGAGAGTGAAGCTTATTAGAGAACTGATATAGTTCTAAATATGCAGTAATGGTCTGGACTATAATTAGCATTTGGGTAGAAGAGACATGGAAAATTTGAGTCAAAGTTTATGGCAGAATTGATAGAACTTGGATTTTTATCAGTGTTCTATCACTAATAAAAGTGTGAGGGGTGTGAGGAAAAGGAAGAGTTAGGAAGAAAAAATGGCATATGATAGTGCCATTTTTAAAGATCACAGAAGAAAATGTATGTGTGTGTGTGTGTGTGTGTGTGCAGGTGTGTTTATAAATGCTTGTGAAAGGGGGTGGGGTCTTGCTGAGTTCATTGTTGGATATGAAGTGGTATATGAAGTATCTGTGAGGAATCTATGTGGATCATGCAGTAGTCTATGTTGGCCTGGGGCTTAGGAAAAACATGGCACTGAAAAATTTAGATTTGCACACCAGTTTTTAAGTTAAAATTTTGGAATTCCAATGTGTTAGTCCAAGTTTTCTTTCAAAAGGTAGGTGTCAGGTACAGACTGAACCGCTCGATTTTATTAGGGAAAATAGATGTGTGTGAAAAAAGAGAGAGCTACCTTAGGCTGATGGCATCGCCATCAAACTACAAAAAAGTTGGATGCAAGCAACCTAAATTTCTATATGGTCTAAAAAAGTTTGGCAAGGTGATCAGAGAGAACTTGGGCCAGCTTCAGCTATGAGAGGAGGCCCCGTCTCAGATCTGAGCTGCCTTAGTCTTCGTGCCACACTCCATTATTGACTGGGAGCAAAACTGTGAGTGGATTTCAGAGCACAGCAGTTGGAGCCTGTGCTAATTTCCTAAGACGACTGTAACAAATTAACACGAACTGGGTGGCTTCAAATAACAGATATCTATTCTTTTCATAGCTCTGTGGACCAGAAGTCTGAAATCAGTATCATCTGGGCCAAAATCAAGGTGTTGTCTGGCTGTGCTCCCTCTGGAAGCTTTAGGGGAGAATCTGTTCCCTGCCTCTCCCATCTGTCAATGTTTCCTTTTTATGTCTGCATCACTCCACTCTCCGCCTTGGTGGTCACATTGCCTCTGCCTTCCTCTGAAGAATTCATGTGATGGCATTTAAAGCTATTGCGGGTTGAATTTTCCCCAAAATTCATATGTTAAAGCTCTAACCCCTAGTACCTCCAAATATAACTGTGTTTGAACATACGTTCTCTTTTTTTTTCTTTTTTTTTCTGGAAACAGGGTCTTGCTCTGTCGCCCAGGCTGGAGTGCAGTGGTGTGATCACAGCTCACTGTAGCCTCGGCCTGCTAGACTCAAGTCATCTTCCCACCTCAGTCTCCCTAGTAGCTGGAACTACAGGCACACACCACTGCGCCCAGCTGTTTTTTGTATTTTTTTTTTTAGAGATGAGGTTTCACCATGTTGCCTAGACTGGTGAAGACAGATTCTTTGCAAAGGTAATTAAGTTGAAATGAGATAATTAGGATGGACCTTGTGATGGTTAATGTTGAGTGTCACCTTAATTGGATTAAAGGATGTAAAGTATTGTTACTGGGTGTGTCTGTGAGTGTGTTGCCAAAGGAGATTAAAACTTGAGTCAGTGAACTGGGAGAGGCAGACCCACCCTCAGTCTGGGTGGGCACCATTTAATCAGCTGCCACTGCTAGAATAAAATAGGCAGGAGAAGATGGAAGAGCTGATTTGCTGAGTATTCCAGCCTTCGTCTTTCTCCCCTGCTGGATGCTTCCTGCCCGCGAACGTCGGACTTCAAGCTCTTCAGTTTTTAGACTCTTGGACCTATAGCAGTGGTTTGCCAGGGACTCTCAGGTCTATGGCCACATGCTGAAAACTGCAATGTCAGCTTCCCTACTTTTGAGGTTTTGGGACTTGGATTAGCTTCCTTGCCCCTCAGCTTGCAGAGGACCTATTGTGGGATTTCACCTTGTGATCTTGTGAGTCAATACTCCTTAATATACCCTCCTTTATATATACATCTATCCTATTAGTTCTGTCCCTCTAGAGAACCCTGACTAATACAGCCCCATATTGAATATAATTTGTTTCTTTTTTATAAGGGGAAATCAGGACACAGACATGCACAGAGGGCACAGCACATGCACCTTGCAAAGACACAAGAGGAAGACAGCCAACCACGAGACAGGGAAAGAGGCCTGGAACTCATCTTTGCCCCATAACCCTCAGAAAGAACCAACCCTACCAGCATCTTGATCTCAGATTTCTAGCAACAAATTTCTATTGAGCCACTTTGTTACAGCACTTCTTGCAAGCTAATACAAGGGCCCACCCAGAGAAGCCAAGATCGCATACCAAGGGTTGTTTCTCATGGGGCAAAATCTTTGCTACCGACGGCATGACCTTATTACAGAATTCCAGGGTCTACACTGTGATTCTCCCACTGGAACTTGCTGCATTTGTATTACCACTAATACCACTAATACCTCCAACACTAACAGAGGGTCATACAGCCCACATGGTAGGGCTGATTGCACCGTGGCCTGGACCTGCTAAAAAAAACAAACAAAAACAAAAACCTACTCCTTCTCTGGATCTCACTTAAAGCTGGTATTGAATCTGGGATTCTTCTATATCACCTGGAATATAGAGACAAGAGCAGTATTACTCAGTGTGAAACATACTGCTTCCAGAACCCAAAGAGGCTGACCAGTTGCTGTGCTTCTTTCTTTGGGGCAGCAATGCACAATGCAGCAATTTCATCTTTTTTCTTTTTTTGAGACGGAGTCTCACTCTGTCGCCCAGGCTGGAGTGCAGTGACCCGATCTCGGCTCACTGCAAGCTCTGCCTTGCGGGTTCATGCCATTCTCCTGCCTCAGCCTCTCAAGCAGCTGGGACTACAGGCGCCCACCACCACACCCGGCTAATTTTTTATATTTTTAGTAGAGATGCGGTTTCACCGTGTTAGCCAGGATGGTCTCGATCTGCTGACCTGGTAATCTGACCGCCTCAGCCTCCCAAAGTGCTGGGATTACAGGCGTGAGCCACCGCGCCCGGCCGCAATTTCTTTTTTGGAGGGTGTATTGCCACACAGCCCTGACCACCGGGCCCTTTTGAACTTTCGTCAAGTGACAGGTCCCTGAATCCCTACAGGGCTCGTCCCTACCCTCTGGAGTACACATATTTTACCGCAGTCTCCAGCACACCAACTACCTCTCACTCCTGTCCAAACAGCACACTTCCCAACATCAGGGACCAGCATGGTAAGCGGGATGTGCAGGTGGCCCAGGGCTCTTCACTCCACATTTTGACAGAGGGGAGGAGAGTTAACACAGCCCTGAGGACAAACTGTAAATGGACATCGCTGTCTGTCACATATGAATACACACAGATTCTGAACCTATTTCTCTTTGCACGCACAAAGAACAGAGTTGCCAATTCAATGACCACATGCCATGTCCCTGAGGCATTAGTAATCTGCTCTAATGATGATACTAGATTTGTCAGAGCAGCTATGACCAGAGCTCCTATTTGCAGGAGTCTACAGTCATTTCCCAGGGTCCAGCTAGTCTCTGCAGGGGGCACTCTGGGAATTAAATGGAGACATAATACAGACCCCCCATTTGCATCATTTAGATATTTAATGGTGGCATGAATCTCCACTACATTCCCCAGGTTAAGATGTGGGTTTTTTAATTCACTAGATTGAACAAAAAATGCACTGAGGCAGAGCAGTTAAGAGAGTGCCAATTCAGACATTTCCATTTGACCTTCCTGATTCTGATAGCTCTTACTCCACAGACCAGGACCCCAGTGCAGAGGCGTCACCAAATGACACTGCATCGATTCCAATTATGTACTAAGTGGCTACAGACATAACCAGTGGATACCTTCACACACCTAGTGGGCCGTCTCTGAGCCACACATTAACTAGGACTCCATTGACTTCACTCCCCCAAGGACCTCCACTCTCACAGAGGTTTCATGACACTTTGTATCTGGGTGAACTCAGACCCTGTGTTTAAAAGTCTTAGAAATGTCTGATTATTCCTTTCTATCCCCAGTGTGCAGCTCTTGATTAAATGAGTATAGATCCCTTTGGGGAAGGACTGGAGAACTGACAGTCTATATACTTCGTGGGAAGTTGTAGACATTCTCCTACTAAGGATCTCTTCAGTGGGTTCAAATTCGGAAAAACTGGCTCAGACTTAACAATTGCACGGTGGTGGGGGGGGGTCATAAAGGTTTTTTTGGGTGCTGTCCTCAAGTCTCCAGATCTTCTCCATTCTTGCACCTTCTTTTAATTTTTTAATTTCTATTTTTCATTTTAAATGGAGAAGTTATAATAATGTATATTTATGGATACAAAGTGATGTTATAATTCATGAACACCAGGTGGGGTAATTAAATCAAGCTAATTCACCTGTCCTTCACCTCAAATTGTATATTTTGCAGTCAGAACATTTAAAATTTACTCTTAGTGCTTTTCAAAGGCACAATACATTTTTAACTATGTTCATTACACTTTGCAATATAGGTCAAAACAACAACAACAACAAATTCCTCTTTTCTATTTGAGACTTTGTACCCTTTAGTCACCATGTCCCTATCTCCTCCACATCCCCAGCCTCTGTACTCTCTCCTTCTGTCCAAATGTTTTAGATTTCACATATAAATGACAACATGTGGTATTCGTCTTTCTGTGCCTGGCTTATTTAGCTCAGCATAATGCTCTCCAGTTACATCCCTGTTGCTGCAAATGACATTATTTTTTCTTTTTAAGGCTGAATGGCATTTCATTGTGTATCTACACCACCCTTTCTTTATTCATTTGTTGATGGACACAGGCTAATTCCGTAACGTGGCTGTTGTGAATCATGCTGCAGATGTCTCATCAACATACTGATTTCAAACCTTTGAGGTAAATACTCAGATGTGAGATTGCTGGATCATATGGTAATTCCATTTGCAGTTTTTTGAGGTACCTCCATACAGTTTCCACAATGACTGTACTAATCTATATATCCTAATATTTTCAATTATAGAGATTCAGCAGTGCTTGTTTATTTTGACCCTAGAGATACTATGTCCTATTAATCATCTCTGCAACTCATGGCAGGTTAAGTGTGTTGGGCTGATCCTCTTACCTTGACAATACTAATTTAATTGTGGCGTCCTCTGTCTGGAAGGTAAATGCCACCATGTGGCTTCTGTTGCTTGAAGTCCCATCATCCCCATGCAGCCCAGTAACTGCCGTTTTGCCATCATCCATGTACACCAATACCTTCGAGGTACTATCTGTGGCCGTGGGGAAAAAATTCCTCTGCGAATATTTTTCTGGCAGATCATCCATCAGGCCTCACCTAACATATTCATTTCAGCATGTCTACCTCCCTCAGCCTCTTCATTTCTTCATTTCTGTCTTACAGGGTAACTTAGTCATTTCCAGTAAGATTGCCTCACCCTCTCTGATTCTTGCTTATGTAACTCTGTGTCCCAAGGAAATGCTCCCAAGCCAATAAATTCTTGCTCACCAGACTTTCATCTGACCTGCTTGGCCAAGTACTCTCTCAAACTTCTCTTCCCAGGGCTCTCCTCAGACTCCATCTGGTACACGCAAAAAACTTTTGAAACTCTTCATGTATATCAACCTTTTCTTCACTTATTAGATCCAACATGTGCCCAATAGGGTCATGTTAGAGTCTAACTAATTATCTGCCTGGCAGCCAGGAGGCTTCCGTCGCCTTAAGGGAGAGGCTTCTCCAGTATCTTCGAACATATGGAGGCACTAACCTTTCCTGAGGAAGGTGAAGTTTCATGGAGTCAAGGCAGTTGAGTCAATATTCTTGGGGGCATCTTATTCCAGTTTAAAGGATTCCAGATTTTTCCTACCAGAGGCCTGAAAGTTTAACATCAGACTTATGTTGTTTTCTTATTTAAAAATGTTTTGTGCTATACGGTTCTCATAATTAGGCCTTCAGCCTTCCATTTAACTGTGTCTCTATCTTCAGCTACAGCTAATAAGGGCCTCTTTATATGCTAGCACAGAGGGTCTCCAGCTCTCAGGCTTAGCCACTGAGCACTTGTTAACAGGCTTTTAGTCTCTCATCCTTCTGCAAGGTATCAGTACAACTTGGTCACCAGCCAATTTCTCTGTCGGTATATGTCTGTATAAGCATTACTTCCCCATATTTTTCAAATGTCTGTGTCATTATACCTGCCATAGCATCTGACTACATCAAGACATTTTCCTAGAACACCTCCAGTGACATCATTAGCAACTGAGCTGCCGACTTGTGCAAAAAACAATATGGGCCCCACCTAGCAACCAAGATAGTGTCTTATTTCCCTACTATGTAATACAAGAGCCAGATCCAAACCTAATTTTACCTCATATTTTGCTAAACGACTTCTAGTACCCTCACATTCATCTGGGTCCACTGGGAAAAGACTAAATACGCAATGATTTTATTAAGGAAAATGTCTTTGTATGATCAAATAGAGAAGGCACTGGATAAGGCTAGGAAACCTGTCAGATCGTGAGCCAAGTCTAAACCTGAGAGAACAAGAATGGAAAAGAAGTTGGGTGTTGAGGATTCCAGGCTGCTGTGCAGTGTAGTGTACAGACAGTTCAAAACCATCAGAGAATCCTTGCAGCACAGTTGACCACTGGAGAATGCACTTGTCTACCAGGAACAGGTCTACCTTCTGTACACACGGTGCACAGTCACCAGCTGGAAGTAGCTCCTCGGAAGCATAACCTTGTCACAATGTGAGCTTAGATATTAGAAACATGGCAATTGTGGTTCTTCATCAGTTATGCTCCTTGTAATCAGAAGTTTATGAGGCACATTCTCATGTCCTCCACAATCAGGAACATCAACCAGTTTGATAAATTATCTGAATAAGTAACTTCAGAAATTCCTTGAGGTACAGAACTTTGTAATACAAATTGTAGTAATGCATGATATACTATTTAGCAAAGTCAATATGATATATTTGAATAAATAAATGAGTTTGGCCAAGTTAAATAATATCTATGCAAAAGAATAACCCATCGTCTCTCTTTTCCTTTTTTATTACCATCAACCAAATTCAAGTTTTTAATTACACTCTCAGGGTACTGAGTGAAGCAACAAAGTTCACACCTTCAAGCCCATGTGTCATGTGAAGTGCCAGCAAAATAATCTTCAAAATTAATCGACACATCACCCTTGTATGAGAAGCATCTTCTGTGTCATGCTAAAAAATATAATCTAAACATGCCACCCCACCCTTTGTAAGCTTTTATTTTTTCAGCCTCTACTCTTTTGAGTCTTGTTGTCAATTGTTGACCTTTAGAGAAAATTTTATTTCTTGACATTCTCAGCCCTTTCCCTTTTTCATTTCTAGACTATAGTTGATGCTGTTTAGTCCTTCAAAATGTTATCTCTTCATCATTACTTACTAAAATTTTACCCAGCCTATAAATCCCACTAAAGGCAATGGCCATGAGGATTTCTCAGATCTCCTCAGATAAAACAAAAATCGTGATACCTCCAAACTTGTGGAAATTTAATGTTCTCCTTGTATTATTTAAATGCAGCCCTGTATTGTAGTTGTTTATTTATAAATTGTATAGGCCCCACCTAGATTGCAACCCACAGTTTACAGCAATGATCATAGACTTCAACACAATGACTTGTCAGTATAGGGGCTAATAAATGTTGGTTAAGTTAGTTATGTAAGAATATATTTGGCTGGTTTTATGTTAGCTATCCAAAATATGTCCTTTGCCATTATTTTCTTAAATTCCTGCCCCCCTCCCACCCCGATCAATATACAACAACAAAATAAAAAATGAAATTATACTAATTTAACTTTATAAAATCATATTTTAAAAATCTGGTCTTTAAAGCATTAGAAACATTTTATGTAAAATAAAAGCCACTTCTTTTCTTTCCAATCAGTTACATATATTTAAAAGCAAGAAATACAAGGCAAAATTTTTATTACTTTTGGCATAATTTTTATTCAAAATAGAATTTCCATCCTCTACAATGTTTCCTTCATTTTCTTTAAATTCTGAACAGTGTATAATAGAAGTATTCTTAAATGAAACACTTATGTTCTCCCTTTAAATTAAATCTATGCCATTTTTTTGTTGTGCTACTGTATAGTATTATGTGGACACTGAAAACTGTAAATACCCTTTGAACCAGAAAAGTAGAATACACCTCGTATCTCTCCAGCACAAAGGTCTGTGTTGAACAAGGATGACAATTTTAGTTCATAATGAAGCAGCAAAAACAATCATTTTCAAAGCATAAACATTCTTAGCTTAAAACATGAATAAAAGAAAAAAATCTGAAATTCAAACTTCTTCATAATAAGTTTCTCTGGCAAAGAGAGAGATGTTTTATTATTTTCTTTGTATTCCACCAATGAAAACCTAAATTGTAAACAAATCTATAGATTCCAACTTTTGACTTAACATAGTAATTGTTTATTGTCTTTTACTACTTCTTAACTCTTTTTTTTTTTTTTTTGGTTTAGATGAACAAAAAGAAATTGCAGCAGACTTTCTGTTTTTCACAACTCTTAAGAATTTGAATTTGAATTCTTGAGAAATATAAGTATGTCCCATTATAAACTGGCTTCAAATGAAGACTAATCAGTTGAATTGTGTTTCCCCAAAATTCATGTTGAAGTTCTAATCCCCAGTACCTTAGAATGTGACCTTGTTTGGAAATAGTGCGATTGTATAATAAATGTAGTTAAAATAAGGTCATACTATAGAAGAATAGACTACAAATCCAATATGAGCAATAGCTTCATAAACAAATCAATTTGGATAAAGACACACACTCAAGAAAAACACACTGAAAATTGGAGTTATGTTGCCATTAGCCAAGGAATGCCACAGAATGCCAGCCAGCTATCATAAGCTAGTAGAGTGACATGAAAGCAATCCTTCCCTAGTGACGTCAGAGAAAGCACGGCCCTGCTAACACTTTGATTTTTAATTTCTCTCTTCTAGAATGGTAGGACAAGCACTCCACTGTTTAAGATACTCTGTTTTTGGCGTTTTTTAATGGCAACCATAGGAATTTAATACAATGACCTAATGTGAAGTTAACATTTTAAACCTGTTTTACAGTGTAGACATAGTTTCAGAAATAACGTCAAATTACAAGCAAAATTCCTTTAAAATACTAGAAACTGAGCAATACCAACAAGACCAAATCCATCTTTAATCCAGTTAATGAGCCTAGAGTCAAGTTAGAGTTAGGCAGTTTTGCTATACTAGTAAGAATGTTAGGCCAATACAGGAAGAGTGGTAACGAAGAGTATTTACCACTTTTCTCCAACAAACTCACCATTAACTGTAAAGTGGCTCTAAGTAGTGACAAGCCAACTGATAAATAAGTATTCTTTAGACTAGGACATTCCTATTATCTAGTAAATGTGCCATCTTTATGAACATACTGTCTCATGGTAACAGTTTACTTGTTAATTTTCTTGTTTTCTTTCTATTGATTTCTAGTTTCATTGCATTGTAGTTGGAAAAGATATTTTGTATGATTCCCATCTTTTTAAGTTAACACCTATTTTGTGATCTAGCATCTGTCCAATTGTTCTATACATTATTGAAAGTAAGCGTTTGAACTCTCCTATTATCATATTGCTATATATTTTTTCCCTCAGTTCTATTAATCTTGGCTTTATAGATTTGATGCTCTAATATTGGATACATATATATTTATAATTGGTATATCTTTTGGTAGATTGATCCTTTTATCATTATGTAAATTCCTTTTTTTGTCTTTTGGGATGGTTTTTGACTCACCCCAGTGAGTATTGTTATGATGGCAATGTCGATTTCTTTGTCAGGTAAATTATCTATCTCAATTTCATTAGAGTTAGTTTCTGGAGATTTATCTTGTTGTTTAAAACCTATTTTCCTGTTTTGTTTTTTTTTCATTTTCCTTGACTCCCTGTGTTAGAGTCTACATACTGACAAAGCAAGTGCTTCTCTCAGTCTTTATGGACTGGTCTCATACATGAGAAGACCCTCATCGATCAGCCTGGCCAGAGATTCTAGAAGCCTCTCAAACCCTTATGTTGGTCCAATCTGCTTTTGTTGTTTGTAGAGGACCCATGGTGTCCATAATATGCCAAGCTGCTTCAGCACTGTGAAACAAAGACTGGAGCTGGGGTGTGTGGGTGTTCAACTCTTTGCTCTGCACTGAGCTGGTGGGATGAGCTGTGGTGACTAGTTGTGTACTAAATAAAACAGTCATCTTTGTTCTCACTGAACCCCGGGTAGCTAGAATATGCCAAGTCTTTAAGACAAACAAGATAGAAGACAATCCTTTGGGGAGCCCCTGGAAAAGTGGGGGCATTGGATGTGTGGTCCAACTGTTCCCCTCCCCAGGGAAAATCTTGGAGCTGAGGTTTATAAAGTCCACTTACTCTGCATCAAGCCAGGTGAAAGGAGTTATGGCTAGTGCCCATATGCTAGTTCAAACTGACATTTTGTCCTCTGTAGTTACCAAAGGATGGATATATGCTGGGCCCTGTCAGCACTCTGACTCAGGCAATACATAAACCAGCCCTGTAGATAGGAGCCAGAAATGTCTGAATGCTAGATGTGTGGTTCATCTCCTGCAGTCCTCAAAGAGAATCTGGGATCTGAGAGTTTCCTTCTGGTTGTATAGCACTGTGCCAGGGCGAGGATTATGGTGGGGTATCTTTTTCCTACAGGTTTTGATATGGTTGGATTCATATTCTTCTGGGGTACAGGAGCCTTTCAACTAGTTTCTGGATTCCTCACAAAGGGAATTGAACCTGTGCTGCTGTCAAATGGATCTGTCTCTCAACAGTTCCCTTGTGATCTAATACTAGTTTGCCTAGAAAGGAAATAATATCATATGCTCTCCTGTGTTCTTCAGTGCCTGATGAACATAGAGTCAATTCCTAACAACATACTCTTTATATTCACAGACAGGAGCACTGGGTCTCTAAAAATTTTTCTCTTTTATTTTCTCCATAGGAAAGAATAGAGTGCCAGCTCTCTTAAGTAGGATGTGGGGCTTCAATATGGTTTGGCTGTGTCCCCACCAAAATCTCATCATGAATTATAGTTCCCATAATGCCCACATGTTGTGGGAGGTACCCAGTGGTAGGTAATCAAACCATGGGGGTGAGTTTTCCTGTGCTGTTTTCTTGATAGTGAATACGTTTCTCGGGATCTGATGGTTTTATAAAGGGCAGTTACCCTCCATAGAAATTCTTGCCTGATGTTATGTTAGATGTGCCTTAGCTCCTTCTTCACCTTCCACCATGATTGTGAGGTCTCCCCAGCCAAGTGGAACTGTGGGTCCATTACACCTCTTTTTCCTTATAAATTACCCAGTCTCGGGTATGTCATTATTAGCAATGTGAGAACGGACTAATACAGACTTCTATCTGCTCATTAAGAATCATTTTTGCACCAAGCATGGCCACCTTCGTAGAGCTCAGTATCAAAGACAAGATGGCCATCATAGGCCTGGACACCTGGCAGTCTCCTCCAGGCAAAGTTGAATAAACTGTGAAGGTGGCCCTTGATGTGAGATATTGCCACATTGACTGTGCCTGTCTATAAGAATGAAGATGAGGTGAGGAAGCCATCTAGGAGAATATCCAAGAGAATGCTGTCGAACAGGAGTACCGCTTTATCATTGGCAAGTTGAGGCCCACCTTCTTTGAGAGACCCCTTGTGAAGGAGGCCTGTCAGAAGACCCTCAAGTACCTGAAACTGAACTACCTGGACATCTATTTTATTCACCGGACACAGGGATTCCAGCCCTGGCAGTAGGTTCTCCCCAAAGATGATAAAGGTAATGTCATCAGCAGTAAAGCATTCTTTGTTGCTTGGGAGGCCATGCATGAGGTGGTGGACAAAGGGCTGGTGAATATTCTCTAACTTCAATTATTTCCAGAGACTCCTGAACAACCCTGGACTGAAATATAAAGCAGTAACTAACCACATTGACTTATCTGACGCAAGAGAAACTGATCCATTCCTGCCACTCCAAGGGCATCAACTGTTACAGCCTACAGGCCCCTAGCTTCTCCAGATAGATGTTGGGCCAAGCCAGAAGACTAAGGACATTGCTGCAAGCACGCACACACACACACACACACACACACACACACACACACAAACCAACAACCCAGGTTCTGATCCATTTCCAAATCCAGAGAAATGTGGTTGTGATCCCTAAGTCAGTGTGCATTTTTGAGAATATTCAGGTATTTGACTTTAATTTAAGTGATGTGTAGTTGTTTACCACATTCAGCTTCAACAGAAACTGGAGGGCCTGAGACGTAAGCCGGTCCTCTCATTTGGAGGACGGTCCTTTCGATGCATAAGATTGAGGCTGAATCTCCTGAGGAGATTGTGTGGTGTATTCTCTCTCTGTGCTGAAGAGCGACCATCTCCACTTGAGTCCTATTTTAGTCAAACTTATGTGAAATCACACTGAGCCCTGCCCTGTTGTAGGCCTGAGGCATTGTATCTATTTCCCTATGTTCAGCTAGGAGCAGACTATCACAGAAAAGCGTGACTTAAATAAGCAAATGACAATTTCTTCCTACTTATCTGATCTGAACAAATGTTTATTAAACAGCAAAAACTGCCAATACTGAAATGTAAAGATAAATGACTAAAAAATAACAGTAAAAAAAGGAAAAATATTAATTCATGTTTGCTTGTTTAACATGTCAACATTCCAGGCATATTAGACCTAAGTTGCAGGCAGAGGGACAGGTGAGCTACAAAATAACCTGTTTAAACACCATAAAGTAAATGAACGTGGTGTAGGAACATGCACACATGCATGAATTCAAGAGTTTTGGAAGATTTGGAAGAAGAAAGTGTCAGAAAAGATATATTTATAATATTTTAGGTTGTTGAATCAAGAACAGTTTTAGTTGCCATAGAGATTTTTCGATAGCACCATAAAGAAACCAGGCAGGTGCTCTTTTATTTTCAGTTTTAGAAAATCAGAAATGTAAAATGTATCAGTTCTTATCTTTTAGATTTCTATACATCGCTATTCTCATAATCATTATAACACACTTAACTAATTTTGTGTTTGTCACCTGTTAGCATATATTTTACAGGGAGTTATAATATAGTACATTGTACTATGTTTCATTGGCTGTTTTGTTTTCTTAATAGAATGTTAAATTTAAAACTCTGGCCAGGTGCAGTGGCTCATGCCTGTTAAGCCTAGCACTTTGGGAGGCCGAGGTGGGCAGATCACTTGAGGTCAGGAGTTTGAGACCAGCCTGGCCAACATGGTGAAACGCTGTCTCTACTAAAAATACAAAAATTAGCTGGGTATGGTGGTGCATGCCTGTAATCCCTGCACTTTGGGAAGCTGAGGTGGGCGGATCACCGAGCTACAGAGTTCAAGACCAAGCCGGCCAATATGGTGAAACATGGTGGTGCATGCCTGTCCTCCCAGCTACTCGAGAGGTTGAATTGCTTGAGCCCAGGAGACAGAAGTTGCAGTGAGCTGAGACCGCACCACTGCATGATAAATACATACATACATACATACATGCATACTCTGAATGGCAGACACAACAATCATTTTCACTACTATAACCTCAACAATTAGTTTGTGCCTGATTTAAGTATTTGTTGAACTAATGAGATAGTTATAGATGCCATATTCTGAAACTTTTTCTAATTGGATTTGATCTAAAAATAAAGAATGCCTTAAGGATGGTGTGATGGTGGCTCTTCCCTAGAACAGAAAAACATATAAAAAGAGTAATGATATTCTTACAATACAGGAGGTTTAGCATGGGTATATTCTTTTTTTTTTTTTTTTTTTTTTTTTTGAGATGGATTCTCGCTCTGTCACCCAGGCTGGAGTGCAGTGGTACCATCTTAGCTCACTGCAACCTCCACCTCCCGGGTTCAAGCAATTCTTCTGCTTCAGCCTCCCAAGTAGCTGGGACTAAGGCATGCACCACCACGCCCGGCTAATTTTTGTATTTTTAGTAGAGATGGGGCTTCACCATATTGACCAGGCTGGTCTCAAACTTCTGACCTCGTGATCCACCTGCGTTGGCCTCCCAAAGTGCTGGGATTACAGGCATGAGCCACCGCACCCGGTTGGGTATATTCTGTCTTTAGTGATAATATAAGTATGACTTAGCTTCTTTTGGCAGCTAGAAAATTTCTAGACATAGTCACTGTATTAAATACTAATATGTTAATATATTAATGATGCTATGAATAGCTCAAATAATAGCAAATACCATTTATTGTGCCAAGCACCCTGCTAGTGATTTTTCTTACCTTATTTCATCCTCAAACAACCTTTCGTGGGATCTTAAACTTCGTTTTACAAAGAAAGGTGGAGACTAGGAAGGATCAAATGACTTGGTCTAAAAGCTAACAACGGACGAAACTGGAATCAAACCGATTCTGTCTTATTACAAATCCTCTGCTCTTTCTGTGATAAAATGGAGCTTTACATAACAAATTCAGTCACTGCTACAGTTAAAGTTTTCTAAAGCAAACTGAGATTTCTGTCTCTGGTATGCCAAAGTAAGCTCCTACCAGACCAATCTTCCCATATGTGACAACCATTAACTTGGAACAAAAAATAAATTATCTGAACACATATTGAGCAAAGAAAAACAAGCAGAGTATAAAAAGACTTGCATTTCCCAGTTTTTATGACTTTTATCCTGTAAATTGGCCACTGTTGGCACAGGGTGGCAAAATGAAAGCTTTGATAAATATGTAGTCTTTCAGAGGACACACTTTGAAGTAAGCATAGCTGCTGGGAAATAAGGGAGAAATTCTGTAAAGGAGATGGACAGAAAGGGAGTCACAAATTCTTTGTGTAAACTCTCTTCATAGATTTCTCGTAGTTCTGGTTGACTTCTGAACTGTGTATGCACAGGGTCGACAGTGTGCTCCTTAGTTAAGGATTAAAAAATTGAATTGAGATCTGAACTGCCAGCGAAGAGACACAGTATGTACATTTTAGCACATTAATTGCCTGATAAAACAACAACAAGCAATAAAGGAATAGAGTCTAGAGTTTCCACAACATAACCTTCATAATGTCCAGAATACATTCCGAATTATTTGACATACAAAGAAACAGTGAGATAATGATCCAGTCTCAAGAGAGAAGACAATCTCTGGAGACTAGCACAGCAAACAGATGTTAGAATCGGCAAATAAGGCTGTTAAGGCTGATTATGCTACTGACAAATGACATAAGGGAAAATATGCTTATAATGAGTAAAACTATTGAAACTTTTATCAGATGATTAGAAAACATTTGAAAATAACCAAATAGAATTTCTAGTACGAAAAAGAAGATGTATGTGGAAAAGAAACCCACTGAATTGGCTCAGCAACAAATGTGGACAATAGAGGAAATGATCAGTGACATTGAAGATAAATTAAAAGAAATGATCCCCTTTGAAGAGGATGGAAAATGATTGAAAAAAATAAGTATTTTGAGGGGATTGTGAAGCAACATGGAAGTTAGTATACCTGTTTAATATACCTGTAATATGTTTGCTTAACATCCCACAAAGTCTTAAAAGGAGAGGAGTGGTCCAGGCGCGGTGGTACACGCCTGTAATCCCCACACTTTGGGAGGCCGAGGTAGGCGGATCACCAGAGGTCAGGAGTTCGAGATGAGCCTGGCTAATATGGTGAAACCCCGTCTCTACTAAATATACAAAATTAGCTGGGCATGGTGGCACATGCCTGTAATCCCAGCTACTCGGGAGACTGAGGCAGGAGAATCGCTTGAACTCAGGAGGCAGAGGTTGCAGTGAGCCAGGATTCAGACTCGGTCTCCAAAACAAAAAAAAAGAGGAGAGTGAAAATAAGGTAGAAAAAAATAATTCTAAAAAATCATGACTGAAAATTTCCCCAGTTTGTTTAAAGATGTAAAATTATAGATTCAGAAATCCTCTAAATAGACTATACACTAGGAAATCTATGCTTTGGAATATCATAGACAAACTGATTAAAAAAAAAAAAAAAAACCAAAGACAGAAAATTCTTGAAAGCTAAACAACATATTGCAAACAAGCGTACTATACCTTTAAACTGTGGAACAGAAACTACCTGACCATTCTCTACATAGACTGCAGCCACTCATTTTCTCATTGGAAAGTTTGAATTAATTTATATAGGAAATATATTGGTCAAAATGGAAGGTGGGAGAGGTCAATGTAGTATGTTTTAAGGATACTTAGGGACTAATGCTCCCCATGAATGTTTCTCAAATATATTGTCATAATGCTCCAAACATTCATGAATATTCTCTTTAGAAAGCATATGAAGGCATGCATTTTGAAGGTTGAAGTATGGACTATATTACACAATATTACACGCTCTCATTTTCCTATTTGTTTTCACCACTTCTCTATTTGCACATTCTTAGGCAAGTACTTTTTTTTTTTTTTTTTTTGAGATGGAGTCTCACTCTGTCGCCCAGGCTGGAGTGCAGTGGTACGATCTCTGCTCACCGCAAGCTCCACCTCCCAGGTTCACACCATTCTCCTGCCTCAGCCTCCCGAGTAGCTGGGACTACAGGCACCCGCCACCACACCTGGCTAATTTTTTTTATTTTTTAAATGTTTTTTAGTTTTAGGAGAGACGGGGGTTTCACCGTCTTAGCCAGGATGGTCTCGATCTCCCGACCTCACGATCAGCCCGCCTTGGCCTCCCAGAGTGCTGGGATTACAGGCATGAGCCACCGCCCCTGGCCGAGGCAAGTACTTTTACTAAAAAGGAAGAGTTTGTAAAATCCTGAAAAGTGAGAGTTATAGTAGGAAATCCTAAACTACCAGGAGCAAAAGCAAACTCCAGACATCTGGGAGTCGTAATAGAGAAGGCTTCACAAGAGAAAGGGTGAAAAAGATTAAATTGTCTTAATCACAATTAAAAATATGGCTAGCTGCAGAAATCTGTTCATCTTCTAATACATTTGCTGCTGCAAAAGCAAGAGAAGTACCAGAGGAGGAGAGAGGAGAGAAAGAGACAGACTCATTCCTCTTTAGGTTGGCTGGGGGTAAATGGATTCAAATCTTAACAGACTGGAAGTAGAATGGAAGACAGTCTCACACTGAGACTCAAATTTGTGCTAAAAGAGGAAGTGCTGCAGGTCTCCTCTCTATTGCCATGTTTGGCTGATTTGAAAATAGCAAAGCCGTGTTAAGTCTCTAGTTTTAACAGAGCCATGTTATCCTTCGGGGAAAACTTCCATTATGGTAATAATGATACCAGATATGGTTCTAAATTTTAAAAATATAAGACGACTGTATTATTTTCCACATGCTCTTTCATTGCAGATTCCTCTACTTGCCATCCTCATAGCATTTTATTTTTGTTTAGCTGTTCACACAAAAAAAGAAAACCAATGAAGCTTTTTTTTCCATTTAAAGTAGGTAACTGTTTCAAAGTGCAAACAGCTGCAGTGAATGTAGATAACGAATGTTGGCCCCAAGTACTGCCAGTTTGAGCTCCATACTTAAAGACACAAGAGGCCCTTCGCTCCTCCTCTCACTGGTGGCTTTTATTTGGTGAAACATAAGGAACATTATACCAAATAGTCACTAAAACACGCACATCTCTAAAATCACATATGTTGCAGTAATTTTCACTGTCTAGGCCACTTGTAAATGGAAGCATTTCCATTCTGATTGTCCAAAGATAAAATGTAAATTAACCAAATAAAATTGAGCATGGTAGAGAAAATGCTGAAGTTCTGAGGTGTTTTAGAAAAAGCACACCTGGTCTTTATTGACATATAAAGATGCTAATTTCTCTAAGTTTTACATTTTAAAAATGTAGTACCGGCAGAGAACATACAAACATCTCCATTTTAGTAAAACTGTTGAAACTCTGGGAGGTAATATTTTACAGATGAGAATCTGTTTTTTTTTAAATAATAAAATAAATAATAGCATTAGAGGCTTAACCACTTTTCTGTGAAGTAAATTCTTGGAAGAGTCCAGCATTTTATCTGGAAAGTCAGATTTTGAAAATCAAAAAGAGCATCTAGTCAATAGGATTTTTTGAAATTAATGAGACCTTCTGAGATATCACTGAATAATGTATTAATACGTATGAGCAACAGGGAGAGAGAGAGAAACCGCTGTCCCCTACTGAGTTCTGAAATGAGGACTCTCCCACTGATGAATTCAGTGATACTATGTGTGCTTACTGCATTCAAATCTGTAATTCGATTAGAATAATATTATCAGATAAGCTGCTCCACATCAGTTTCCCACCTCAAAGATTCATTTATTCATTTGTTTGTTTTCTACATTGATTCAGAAAGAAACATTAAGACAATGTAGAGATACTTAATGTAGTAATTATTAGGAAGCAACACTGGCCCTGCACAAAATTATGAAGTAGGAAAATGTGATCTTCAGCTTTCCAAATTCATTTTATTTCTTTTCTTTATTTGTCAATCTCATTTTCTACTCATTATGTTTAGAATGTTTTTTAAAAAGTTATCTGTACTGCGTAAAAGATTTAAGTTTTTGACTTTCTCATAGTCAGAAGTCCTCAAGTAGGAACAAAGTTATGAAAAAAGCAAATAAATATTGTAAGTCATAAAATTGAAGCCTTAGATATGTTGATACATATGGCCTTCCTGTATTTATCTTTTATACCACATCACACCAAATTCTCAGGAAGAGAGTACTATTCATATTTGCTTATGAGAAACACTGAACCATCTTCACTAAACAGTCTGAGCAAATTCCCTGGCAAAGACCATTTTGTTTACTCTCTCAACCATGCAGAAAACTTCAACTAGCTTTTGTTTGGCAATCAGAAGACAAGGATGAATAAGGCCCAAAACATTCCTTGAAGGATCTCACTCATGGTCTACAGGGAAACAGAAACAGATAAGAGCCCTATGTTACACATATATGTAAACAAATATATGTTGCAAATATAGATATCTAGAGAGGCTATTCAGAGAATACATAATTTTTCAGGATGGAAAAATTAAACCTAGTTTTTCTAAAAGAAATACATAACAGGTTATCATTTGCAATATATGGAATTATTATAATTCTGTCTTTTCTCTCTGGGTACTCTTGTGATTCTTTTTAATCTCTGAAGTTCCACAGTTTCTCATTGTCATGTAATTGTATTTATTTTTGTTCTTATTCAAGATTACTGTATCTGAGAATTGTATATTTCATCAGTTCAATGATGTTCTCGGGAAATGTGTTCTTTCAGTACCCTCATGCCAACATCACTATTTTCTCCAATTTCTCCTGTAACTTCTATTAGATGTGCAAGGGAAATTCTTACTCTATCAATCACAATTCTCAAGCTCTCTTTGATATTTGTTTCCTACCAGTTTATCCAGGTATAATAAATTTTGAGTTATTATTGCAATCTATTCAGCTCATTAATTCTCTTTTCAACCGTGTCTAATCCACTGAGTCTGTCTACTCCAATATTTTGTTTCTTCTATCTTCCCTGTCTCTGGACTACTTTCTCCTGAAGTTATTTCAGGGGCAATTTGAATATAAGAAATAGAGAGTGGCTTGTCTTCTATTCAGTGAGATTTACTTTGAGGAATCAGAGGAAATCACTGAAGTCAAGGGCAGGCACTGGATCCTTCCTTTACTTCAGGTGAGACTGGATGTATAAACTGGAAAGCAATCAATAATTACAGTATCCACACCCTCTCTCTTTCTTCTCAGGATCTGTCACTTACATGTATATTTTACGTCTCTCTATATAAAGGTATCTACTTTGCCATTAGCAGAATTATGCATCATTATAAGGCCAGCAGCTGCCGTATATTAATTAACAATTACTGGCAAATATGGAGACCTCTGAAAATGAAAAGAATTATAAAAAATATTTATTAGCTATTTAGACTCAGGCAATTATGAATCAGCAAAGGGTCCTGGAGGTCCCCTCCTGTTCCAGTAGTTGTATGTTATGGGAGGTCTGGCATGCCTTAGTGGAGGTGGTGTTGAGACCCTAGTAGGTTTTCACAGAACACTAGCTCTACCAAAAATGCACCTTAGGTCAAGTCTGGTGGTAGAACCTGTCATTGTCATGGGGAATGGACAACCAGCATGCATACCTTCAATGTAGGTGCCAGATATTTGATTTTGCAGCATTTTCTGAAAATAGATTTTTCACAGCACAGTCTTGTGTATTTTACCACTTGTTCCAGAATCATGCAGATGTTAGAGATTGCATAACTTGTCTGTGGCCTAGCACTGTGAAATAAGCTTCTGGAATTTTTGAACTCTATAGATGGTTTCTACCTCTTAAAAAGCTTAATGTGAAAAATTCACAAATCATACACAAGAGGTTCAGATGCAGAGTTATTAAAAAAAAATCACAAACAAAAGAAATATAGTCCCAGATACTTGGGAGACTGAGGCAGAAGTATCTCTTGAGCTCAGGAGTTTGAGGCTACAGTGAGCTTTGATTACACCTGGGAATAGCCACTCTACTCCAGCCTGGGCAACATAGTGAGACCCTGTCTCAACAACAACAACAAAAGGTAATGTCTTCCAATGTACAGTTAGATAACCAACAATGAAGCATAAAATGTTTTAAAAAAATTAGAAAGGTTAAACTGAAAAGCTGAGGAATCCATACATTTATGCATGCTTTATCACTAATATTTCACTTATTTAATAACTAAACATCCTTAAAGAGATTTCGTAAATGAGAAAAAAATTATATTTACTCACACATATTTATCAATTTCACTTCTCTTCATTTATGTTGATTCAAGTTACTACCTCGTGTTATTTTGAAATAGCCTCAAGGACTTCCTTTAATTTTTTGTGTACAGGATTGGCATCCCTAATCCAAAAATTCAAAATCTGAAATGCCCCAAAATCCAAAACGTTTTGAGTACTGATAAGATGTCACAAGCTGAAAATTCCATACCTGATACCATTGCTTCCTGGTGGTACAATGTATACAAACTTTGTCTCAGGCACAAAATTCTTTAAAATATTGTGTTAATTTATATTCAGTCTATGTGTACAAGGTGTATATGGGACATAAATGAGTTTTCTGTTTAGACTTGGGTTCCACCCCCAGGGTATCTCATTATGTATATACAAATATTCTAAAATTTGAATGGTCCCAAGCATTTCAAATAAAGTAAAATCGCCTACAGTGAAATCTTAGTGGTAAAAAATACTATCCGCTTTTGTTTACACGAAATTATTTTTTCTATTCTTATTTTTGAAGAATATTTACCCTAAATACAGTATCCTAGGTAGCCAAAAACACCATCCTGCATTCAGTATTTTAAAGAAGTTTTCAGCTGACTTGAATATCATGAGAAGCATGTGTTCATTCTTATCTTTGTTCCTCTATGCATAATGTGTATTTTTGGTCAGATTTTTTAAGGTTTTCCCTGACTATCCCTGGCAGACTATCTGATATTACTCCAAACAGAGACTCTGCTCATTTTATTACAGTCATCGATATTTCTGTGCTTCAGGCTGCACTGTTTCATTATCATATCTTCAAGTCCACTTTTTATTTTTATTTTTGAGACGGAATTTCGCTGTTGTTGCCCAGGCTGGAGTGCAATGATGCTATCTTGGTTCACTGCTACCTCTGCCTCCCGAGTTCAAGCGATTTTCCTGCCTCAGCCTCCCGAGTACCTGGGATTACAGGCATGTGCCACCATGTAATTTTGTCTTTTTAGTAGAGATGGGGTTTCTCCATGTTGGTCAGGCTGGTCTCAAACTCCCAACCTCAGGTGATCCACCTGCCTCGGCCTCCCAAAGTGCTGGGATTACAGGCGTGAGCCACCATGCCAGGCCCTAAGTCCACTTTTTAATTTACCCCATGTCTACTCTATTGTTAAGACCATGCAATAAAATTTTTATTTCAGAAGTTGTGATGCTCAGCTCTAGAAAGTGCATTTGGTCCCTTTTTATATCTTCCCTTTATCTCCTCATTATATATACATAAAAATGTTTTAACATGACTGTATATTAATTTCATCTCCTCTGTCATTTCTAGGTTTTTTTTTTTTTTTTTTTTTTTTTTTTTTGAGATGGAGTCTCACTCTGTTGCCCAGGCTGGAGTGCAGTGGTGCCATCTCGGTCCCCTGCAGCCTCCACCTCCCAGGTTTAAGTGATTCTCCTGCCTCAGCCTCCCAAGTTGCTGGGACCACAGGTGCATGCCACCATGCCCGGCAAACTTTTTGTATTTTTAGTAGAGAATTTCTAGGTATTTTTCTATTAGCTGATTTTATTACTCATTATAATATTTTCCTGTTTCTGTGCATATTTAGTAACATTTGATTGTATACTGAACATTCTGAATATCATGCTAAGATTCTGGAGTTTGTTATCTTAAGAAATTTTTGAGTTTTGTTTTGGCAGTCAGCTAAATAGTATGTAGATTAGCTGATCCTTTTATGTCTTAAGCATTTTATGTTGAACCTAGAGTAAGCCTTGCTGTAGCGCTAGATCAGCTGTACTATGAAGGCATGATCCCCATTAAAATGCTCCCATATATTCAATATGGTCTCCCTGGCTTGACTCATCAGAACTCATGCATTTCCAATGTTGCATGAGCTAGGGGAATTGTTGAGTTCATAGGCACCTTATGGGGTTTCACCTTACATGTGGTACAGCTGAGTACTCAGCCAAACACTCAGGGAACATCATGAAGACTTCTGGACTGCTCTCTCTGCATAGTCTTCTTTTCCAGGATGACTTTCTTCACCTCCCACTGTTCTCATTTCTGTTACGTTAGTTGACTGAGAACATTGTTTTTTGAATAGTTCCCTCTCCCTACACTACAATCCAGAAAGTGACTCCAGATTGAAAACTGAAGTAATTACTGGGTTAATCTATTTCCTTTTTATCAGAGACTACAGTTTTGTGCTCTCTTTTGTACAACATTTAAAAAGAGTTATTTCCTATATTTTTTTCCCTGATCTAGTTGTTTATGGCAGGTTCCCTTTACACTCTCTTGTTCAGAAGGAGATGTTTAGTATTTCCCTACTAATGTAATTTAAATACTTACAATATTATTTGAGGAAGGTGATAATTATTCTTGATATCCATAAATTACAAACAATGATTATGATATCCCCCAGGACTGCAGTGTACAGTGTCTGTTTAATAAGTAGAAAATGTCACCAATGCTGAAGTGGGCAACACTGAGGGCAGCATATTTTCTTCTTGCTGTAGTTGTATTACTCTGTTATACTCTGAGCAAGTCATTAAATTTCCGTATTTTAGTCTACATTTCACATTTACTGATCTATTGACAGGGCCTACATCAGTGCATGTCACCCAGCAAATAAGAAAATGCATGTTAGATTAAAAAAAATTCTGTAGTGATTCTTGAGTCTTTACTTCATAATGGTGATAATTCACTTTGATTTTATATGAGATAGAAATTTGATTCTATTCAACAACTCACACTGAATGTGATGGATCTCAAAGTCTTCTGACTAGATTCTAATTTCCCATATTTACTACAGGTTTAATCCTACCCTATTAATGTTATCAATATGACAATCAGACTGTGCTAAAGATGCCTTCCAGAGGGAGTCTTAGCCTCACAGCCCCATGAGCAAACACCATGTGACCCTACATCCTGGATCTAGTGGTGAACATCTGTTAAACTAGTCTTGTTCTCTCCCCCAGAAATTGAGAATTGATACTTAGAATGTCAAGTTAATGAGCTATTGATGCAGGACAATAGCCCATAAAGATATTTGCCATTGATTCTGAGAAGTGAACCTCATTCATGCTGAAGTAGATGAATGAACACATGGAGGGTGGGGCAAAATAGAAACACATTGACAGCAGAGATGCAGTGGTGAGGAAAATGAAAGCACGCCTTCTGATCTGATGGCTTTAGCAGTTTCGAGCCCCAGTCTCTCTCAAAGCATGGCTGTACTTCCTGTCTGTGAGTTCTGTGAAATCTCCTGATTCTTTATAGTAGATGCCCTTTCTCAATATGACTCAATTAGATTTATTTTCATTGTAATGAAATCATACTTAAGACAAAGGCCATGAATATGTAGTTCAGAGTTGGTAGAGGGGAAAGAAACCAAATATTGGAATGAACTCTAAACAAAGATTTAGGAATCCTTCACCAAGCTTACTACTTCTTAGCTTTTAGTTCATAGGTTTCATTCAGAATCTTATCAAAGCTATGAACCTTTTATCCAGACAGTTCATATTCATACAAATTTTTTCATACAATTTGACACCATGAATGTCATTTAAAGACTCTTTTAAAAAGAATATAAGTGAGTCATGTTAAAACTATGAATGAAGTTACAATTTATGTTAAAAATACATGTTTTCAGACATAAAAAAGAATTTCAAAAGCATGAAGTATTAATTGGCTTCTGAATTAAAAACAGATCTTATCCAAATCAGTAGTGTATTTTACTAAAACTTTTCTGCCATGAAGTTAAGACTACAATATTCTGGGTCCAATTAAAAAAAATTAATAGAAATTAAATTGTGTCTCTATGGATTATTCATCTGCTTTGAAGATTTCACAAATAAAAATTTTTCTTTTTACTATTTAAGAACAAAAAATAAGGCAACCTATGCTAAGTATATTAAATCCCACTTGTATCCCATTTCCTTTGTTAGCTGCTTAGATACAAAGTTAAAATGTCATAATACAATATATTTTTGGTTTAAATAAAGGTTCCTATAGAACTGGCAGGCTTTTATGAACAATCTGAAAAATTTTATTCACAGGTGTTCTATCAAAGTCTGTCAAAAAAAAAAAAAAAAAAAGGCATACATATAGCACGGACTCAGGGACACCAAGGAGGCTGACTGGCTAAAAATCTCTCTCCTGATGGTCTGTCATTTCATTGTCTATGGTTCATTCTTTGTAAGCAGTCACTCTGCAGGAATCCACTTTTAAAGTGCATTACTGTCGGTTTAGAAGTACAGAGAAAAGGTAGTTATGCATAATTGTCTTCCAAATTTGTATTCTGTTCAAAGTGATTTTTTTTTTTTTTTTGGTCCCTTAAGAAGGCAGCATGTCAATTGCCATTGATTGACAGTCAGTGCTGCCTCTTAGATTCAAAAAGGCAGAAAATTCCCCATGGAGGTCATGAACCAAAATGTCCTGAGCTATGGAAGCAAAGGGAACAGGGCTTTCTGTAGGGTATGTTAATAATGCAGAGATAAAGCAGGTAAGACAGGAGAGCAATGTCTAAGAGCAACAGGGAAGACAACAGCTGTGGGACCAGAGGAGAAACTATTGTAGTAACAACTTCTTGTTCACTTTAATGAGAATTAACTGAAGAATCAGCATGGGCCAGAACTGACTCCTCCTCTGAATGAAAAAGAAAAAGAAAGAAAGAAGAAAGGCTATTAGCTTTAAAGGAAATTTAATTTTAAAAACTGGACACACATAAGGCTTCTCAGTAATTCTAAGGTTGCATCATCGGACCAGTCAGGCCAAAAGCTAAAAGCAGACATTAAGTCATTTCTGTGTGTGTGAAGTACTGGATATAAAAAGAAAGATGATAAGTGAGAACTTTTGACAAAGGACCTTGATAATAGGATTTTTCTAAGCAGAAATTTTCAGCCTGGGCTCCTGTGGAGACAATGTGGGAGCAGAACACAGACTCCAGAGCAAGGTTACCTGGGTTCATGAATCCGCCCGACTCCTGTAGACTCACAATATGATTGTGTGTCTTCCGCATTAACATTTCACCATCATAAAATGAGTTAAAAGGCCTTAACTTAGAGGGTAACTGTAGGAAACAAGCAGGCTAATATGTGGAACTCACCTAAAGACATCTATACCTAGCACACTGCATGATCAATAAATACTAGCAATTATTTTCATTTTAAAACAACATTCCATCATTTATTATAAATATTGCTTAGAAAATGCAAAGTTTGTAAAGATACTTTGGTGTTAAGTAATTTACTTGGGTTAACAAAAAAAGAAAAAAAAAAGAAAAAGAAAAACCAGCCACAATAAATGTGGGATTTTCTTATTCTAGTAATCAATGCTGGAGGGGATTTTACTTCTTCAATCAATGCTAAACTAACAATTCAGTTGGTTGTTGACAAGGCTGCTGACAGCACAAAAGCCCTGAAGTTGTTCTAAGCCTCTCAGGACTATGCCCTACTGAAACACTCTATTTTGGTGATGGCAGACACCATAGAAGAAATAGCTCAGTAAGTAAAGAGGAAGAATTCAATCATCTCATTTCAGATGGAAAACATGTAGAAATTACCTGTCCCCAAACCCTCATGCTGCAGTGGGAAAACTGTGAGAGACAGGGAGGTTCAGTGCTATAAATAAAGTCACACAGCCATTCAGCAATGGCAGAGCCAAGAACTCTAGGAATGTGGGAATCCCACGTTTGTGATTCCCAGAGTCCTGTTCTTGCAGATGCACCAGGCAGCCTCTCCTCACCATGAGCTCCATGAAGTCAAACACAATTCAATGTGACTGAGGCTCGTTTCCTTCTTGACAAAAGAATAGTCACTTGATTCCACAAACAAAATTAATACAAACAAAAAACAACCATTTTTCCACTTTACTCAAGATGAACAGAAATGTCTTCTTTCAAAGGCACTGAATTGAACATTCCCACTCCCATTTGGAATTGGATGGGACACAGAGGTGGTGTCAGAGTCCGAGGCAGTGACTCCTTCCCTTCCTGTTTGCCTGTCTTGCCTTCTCTCCAGAATTCTCCTCGGAAAATCAGCAGTGCGCCCCCTTTCAAGGCTCATTTCCGCTTCCCTTACTGCATTATCTACTTTTGAAAGAGCAAAAACATGCACTTTGTAAAAAGGAGAAAGTAATAAAAGAACAAAATCAAGAACGGTGAGATTTTTCTAATGTTTTTTGAGCCACATCTTTCCTTAGAACTCAAAGAACTGGGCTTCAACTCAAAGTTAGCCTCTGTAGCTGCCTCCAGCTCACACAAAGCATTTAAAAGCTTCTGTTCCCATCGTGTTTCCTGGCAGGATGTATTTTTTCCTGTTCAAGAGGAACATACTAAAGGATGAACACTTATCTACTCTCCTCTCTGATGTTAATGTATTCTGGCTTAATTTCTGCTTCATAGAGTTGACCTCCCCATCTCCACTCCAGTCTCCAGCTGAAACTCTCTCTGCTGCTCCTCTTCTGGACCAGCAATGGAACCTCCCGCTGTGCCTCATCAGGTCTTCCCATGGTGGGTGGCTTCCAGCAGCCATGATTTCCGCTCAGAGACTCCCAACTACTCAAGAAAGAAGGTGCTTGTGCAGGTGCTTTCCCTACTAATTCTTCAGTTTTCTGTACACTCACTTCCCTATCCCCCATCTATACACAGAGATTAATGTTCTAGAATCCCCATGTAAATAAAATTGCGAGAACATTGGTGAGCTTTTCATATTTTCCCAAAGAAGTTCTGTGAAAATACATATCAGTGATGACATAGGTTTACAAATGTATGATATTTAATATTTAGCTACTAGATATTCTAATTTTAAAGCTGTCATTTGGGGATATTTTCATTTATGATTTTAGTAGAGGTGCATATGTTCTAGATCTTTAACATTATAGCCTCAAATCCATGCAAGCAATATTGATGTTGATTTTGAAAACACAATTTTGATTGCAAAGGCTTGCCAAATAAATCTTCCTAGCTCTGATCGCTTCAATGATTTGTGATCAGATCTCATTTACAATAGTTTAGTGTATTCTGTTCTGTTTCTTCATTACATTCTCATTTCTTCAGTTCCTTGAAAATGATTATTGAATTAGTATAATTACAACCTACACCATAATGTATTGGAATAATTTAAGTACCATTTATATGCCTATAATACTCATTTACCAATGAATCATACCGAAATTTCTAAGTAAAGAGCCCTTCTTAATAAGATACTATTGTTTATTATCTCTATTGTTAGTTTTGCAAAAGCTTTACTTACATTGAATAAACGTATCCATACAAACTCACAATAAGGAGTACATTTTATTGAATTGCAGTGGAATATTTTGAACAAAATTAGATCTAATCAAATTAAAATTAGAGAAGTGTCTATATATCTTCATTTGTTATGGAAATATAGTTACTTTATTACAATTATTTACATATCATTTACATTTTAAAAATATATATAATTTATTACTGAAATCAATTTAACATTAGCCTCTCTGAAGCTTATTTCAGGGAGATACTGTTGGCTTTTAAAAGCCATTCTGAAGAAATGGGGAGATAGCTATAAACTGCAAGTCTCTATTAATTCAAGCTCTCTTCCAATGGTAGCTATGGATTTTTAAGCTGTTGTTTTCTAAAAGGTGAATTTCATGAATATTTGAAACTGCAGAGACAACCATATGTTTATAAAGAAATATTACTGCTGCATAAATCTCTTGTTGTTTGTTATGTGTGGTTTATTGACAGAGCTAAATGTATAAACAAGAAGTGGCCTATCATTGGCCCACAACTTTATGTTCATTTTGTTAGTTTAATGTGTTACCTTCTCTTACGGAATTAATATATAATGATGGGGTTTACACAAATTAGTGTTTAAAATGTGTTTACAGTCACTCAAAAGAACCTTTCATTACAAAAGATAATTGTAGCAGAAAATATTCTTGTTAAGTCATTTATCAGCGTTCTTGAACTTGCCCTGTTTATGTGCTGTGCTAGCAAATTACCAGTGTTTTATAAATATTTAACTCCAGAGTTTGACCACTAGGCCAGAAATAAGACCTCTAAATCAGAATAAATTGTTTCCAAGTTCATCTTGGTAAATCATGAATGCCTTGTTAGCAGTTATTAATATTTTGCAATTTAGGTGGTGAGCCTTTTTCCAAAAAAATTCACTAATTGCTTCCCCAAAGTTCAAAATTATTCGACAATTAACATGCAATAGAAATCCTATAAATAAAATGGTGTGAATATCTTAAAGATAAAGCAGAAATGCATTGATTAGACATTGCATGGTGGTATGTTAGCATGATTTTTTGGGCTCAATTAAACCATCATTTATAATTTTGTTGTAACTATTAGTATGTGTTTTTCCTCATTATAGATCCATAATCATGCAGCATTACTTTTTTTTTTTTTTTTTTTTTTTTTTTTTTGAGACGAGTCTTGCTCTGTCTCCCAGGCTGGAGTGCAGTGGCATATCTCGGCTCACTGCAAGCTCCACCTCCCGGGTTCGCACCAGTCTCCTGCCTCAGCCTCCTGAGTGGCTGGGACTACAGGTGCCCGCCACCACGCCTGGCTAATTTTTTTTGTATTTTTCAGTAGAGACGGGGTTTCACCGTGTTAGCCAGGATGGTCTCGATCTCCTGACCTCATGATCGGCCCGCCTCAGCCTCCCAAAGTGCTGGGATTACAGGCGTGAGCCACCGTGCCTGGCCACAGCATTACTTTCAAAGGAAATTCTTCTGTATTTTCTCATAACCCATTTTACTCAATTCCTAAAGAATATAATAGGCAAACAATTAAAACTGGAATAATCCAAAGTTTTTTCATATTAGATTTTAGAATGCAGTTTTAACTTGCACAAAAGTCTGATTTTACTGATATTCTGGCAAGATATTTCCAATAAAAAGTTTTAAACACATGAAAGCCTAATTCACCAGGATTAGAAAACTCTTTGAACTCTTCGTATTGACGAATTCATTTGACAATTCCCTTCCATGCCAGCAGTTGTCAGCTCTTTTATATAAATCTGCAAGCCAAGGGAAAGCATCTTTCCATCTGGGAAAGTGAATTAAAAAGCTGGAATGGCACAGGGTGCCTTTAGTGCATAGAAACTACCCCTTTCTATAATGGGAATTAAAAAGTAAGGAATGCAATAGTCACCTTGAAAGAAGAGATAATTGTGTCAGGCATGAAGCCAATAATTTGAGAATTATCAATTACAGCATAACTTACGTGCACTTTTGTTTCAGTCAAATTATTTAGCTTAGATAATGCATGGAAAATAAAGGAGCAGTACCTACATGTAATCTAGTCACTCGTGTTTTGCATATTAATTATATTTTTTTCTGTGAAGAGGTGAGATAATATATTATACAGTCTGTGACTGTTACTTTCTTGCTTTTTCTAAATCATAGAGTACTTCTATCTAAACTACTATAAAATCATAGAAATGAGTAGTAAAGCACAGATTTGAGTCAGATGGACCATGTTTCTGTATAAGGTTTTAACATTTATAACCATGGTGATACTTCCAAGGCCCAGCCTAACCATCTTTAAAACAGAGCAACTGCCTCTTTTTACAAACATGGTTAGCATTAATAACAACACAGATAAATCTAGCAAATATTTAAAACTCATTAAAAGACAGATTTTAATGTTCTCACTATAAACTTTTAAAGCAGGGTTAAATGAAAGTAGCCCTGTTTAAAGCTGTAGATGAACAAAGAAGTAACATACAGTCTCCAGGCTGGACTGAAACCCACATTGCCTCTACGCTTACAAGCAGGCTGATCTTTGGTGTTCACCGGCTACACTCTCTTGAATACATCTGGCTATTTCAGAGTCCACACGTGGAACTGAATGCTTCTCAAATTAAGATTTTGTCACCCATCCTATTTATAATCAATTATTTGTTTTAGTGTTATTCAATCATGATTTTTTTTTTTTTACAATCACCTGAGAAGCTTTAAAAATTAACACCAAAACCTGTGCCCAATTCAGAGGATCTGAATTAATTGAATCAGGCTGGGACTTGGACAATAGTATTTTTAATAAGTGTCCTAAATCGCTGTGGTAGATTTTAGTACAAGTACCAGAGAATAAAGAAGTACTATGTTTTTATTAATTGTACATTTTAAATATGTGTGTAATGAGTATGAAAAAAGATTTGTTTTCATTACACTTAATTTGAACTATTTCAAGAGGAAATAATGCTCTGTAAGCATTATTTTTACACTTAAAGATAGGTGTAAAAAAAGCTAAACCCATAAGTGACAGAAGATATTAGTATGGATTATGAAAGAAAGATACGGTGTAATGGTGTCAAAATACTTGAGATTTAAAACATTCTTTGTTGACTTGGATTTGCACTTTGGGCATAGATAATATAGCCGTATTTTTCTTATGTTCTCACTCTTGCAACTAAATAGCCTTAAAAATAACACAACAAACAAGTAAAAAACAAGTGTAAATAAAAAAGTAGACTGCCTGAGGACCTCTGGACTTGAGAGGCAACACGGAAGTGAGTTTTCCAGATTTCCTTATTGTTACCAATATTTTCTAGACAAGAAGCTGCATAAGCCTCCAGTCCTATATCATCAACAGGCACCACCAAACAAATAAAAACCCTTAGGAAAGCCTGTTCCCCCTCTAGGCGAAGGACAATGGAAAGCATGGTCTAAACACAACAACAAAAGGTTGGGCAATAACTGCCTAACACTCAAACCAAACACCAACGTAGAAGCTACATACAAATCTCCCCCTAAAAGAAAAACAGTATGCGCATTCTCTAACTCATCAAAGTTCAAATAAACAAAAAATAAATAAGAATTCAAAAGCCACATAATATACTATTCAAAATTTCCAGAAAACAATAAAACATTGCCTATTTTGAGAACCAGGAAAATAAAAAATCACATCTTGATAGAAAACAAAAGAAGACACAGGCCGGGCGCGGTGGCTCAAGCCTGTAATCCCAGCACTTTGGGAGGCCGAGACGGGTGGATCATGAGGTCAGGAGATCGAGACCATCCTGGCTAACAAGGTGAAACCCCGTCTCTACTAAAAATACAAAAAATTAGCCGGGCGTGGTGGCAGGCGCCTGTAGTCCCAGCTACTCGGGAGGCTGAGGCAGGAGAATGGCGTGAACCCGGGAGCTGGAGCTTGCAGTGAGCTGAGATCGCGCCACTGCACTCCAGCCTGGGCCACAGAGCCAGACTCGGTCTCAAAAAAAAAAAAAAAAAGAAAAAAGAAAACAAAAGACGACAACAGGAGATAACACTGAGATGAATCACGTGTTCCAATTATTTCATAAGAATTTTTTAAAGTTATTATAAAAATGCTTCAACAAGCACTTACTATTTCTTTAGTAAAAATATAAAATTTCAGGAAAGAAAAGAAGTGATAAAGAAGAATTAAATGGAATTCATAGAACTTAAAAATAGAATAGGCCAGGCACGGTAGCTCAAGCCTGTAATCTTAGCACTTTGGGAGGCTGAGGCGGGTGGATCACTTAAGGTCAGGAGTTCAAAACTAGCCTGGCCAAAATGGTGAAAATCTGTCTCTACTACAAAAAGAAAAAAAAAAAAAAATAGCAGGGAGTGGTGGTGCATATCTGTAATCCCAGCTACTCAGGAGGCTGAGGCAGGAAAATCGCTTGAACCCAGGGTATGGAGATTGAGGCAAGCAGAGATTGCGCCATCACGCTCCGGCCTGGGTGACAGAGCAAGACTCTGTCTCAAAAAAAAAGAAAAATAAATAAATAAAATTAGATAACTAATAGCATTAGCTACACATCATTGAGGCAGAAAACTAACAAAGAAATTCTGGACTTACTTTAACACCTAATCGATTGGACCTAATAGACATATACAGAAAACTCCTCCCGTCAACCACAAAATACACGTTCTTCTCATCAGCACACTGAACACACTCCAAGATCAACCACATGCTTGGCCATAAGGCAAGTTTCAATAAATTCAAAAATTAAAATTGTAACAACCACACAATTATATGGAAACTTAAAAACTTGCTACTGAATGACTTTTCCGTGAAAAATGAAATTAAGGCAGAAATCAAAAAGTTTTTGGACATGAATGAAAACAGAGGCACAGCATACCAAAATCTCTGGAACACAGCAAAAGTAGTGTTAAGAGGAAAGTTCATAGTGCTGAAAACCTATCTCAAAGAGTTAGAAAAATCTCAAATTAATAATCTAACATACCTTGTAGAACTAGAAAAACAAGAACAGGCTAAGCCTTGAAATAGCAGAAGGCAAGCAATAACTGAAATCAGAGCTGAACTGAATGAAATTGAGACCTAAAAATCCATACAAAGAATCAAGGAAACCAAAAGTTTGTTTTTTTGGAAGAGTAAACAGGATGAATAGACTGCTAGAAAAAAAAGAGAGAAGATCCAAATTGGCACAAACAAAAATGACAAAGGTGACAATACAACTGATCCCACACAAATACAAAAGACCCTTAGGGACTTCAACACATACCTCTATGCACACAAACAAAAAATCTAGAGGAAATGGATAAATTACCAGAAACATACAACCTTCTAAGATTGATCAAGGAAGCAATAGAAACCCTTAACAGATCAATATCAAGTTCTAAAATTGAATTAGTAATAAAAAACCCATAAACCAAAAAATGCCCCAGACCACGTGGATTCACAGTCAAATTCTAGTAGATATGCAAAAAAGAGCTGGTACCAACTTTCCTGAAACTATTCCAAAAAATTGAGGAGGGACTGCTCCTTAACTCATTCTACAAAGCTAGTATCATCCTGATACCAAAATCTGGGAAAGACATGACAAAAAAAGAAAACTACAGGCCAATATCCCTTATGAACATAGACACAAAAATCCTCAACAAAATAGTAACAAACTGAATCCAGTAGCACAGCACAAAGCTAATTCGCCATGATCAAGTAGGCTTCCTTCCAGGAATGCTGCATGTTGAATATTTATATTCATCCAGGGATGAATATAAATGTATGTAGTATATTTGACTGTACATGAATACAAATGTACGATGTATATATGACATGTATTAATATAAATATATGTATATATATGTCTTATATATGAAATATATATGGCATATGACAAATATATATATATGAGACACATGAATATAAATATATGTTGTTTATTTATATTCATCCAAGGATGCTGTATGGTATATATATTATAAATATATATACACCAATATATAAATATATATTATAAATATACAACAGAGATTGTTCACATTTGTGTCTCCAGCCAACTTCTGGAGTGAAGGAATTTTGTTTTAATTTATTATAATGGGTGAAACAATTGCAATGTTTTAAGAAAACTTGTTCAATGAATTAAGAAGTATATCCAGCTCACTCAGTTGTCTAATCCAAAAGTTTCAGAGACATTCCTCACATAATGCCTTTGTCCTTCCGGCCACTCACCACTGTCACTATCACTACCACTGTGGTCCTGGGTTTCAACCACTTCCTTTGTATCATTTAAGACTTTTAAATACTTTATAAAACAAGTAGTACTAACTTATATACCAATAAGCCAAAATTCATGACGATTAAGTAACTTGTGCAAATTTAACTATCTGTAAGTGAAATAGAAGAATTAAACCATGCTGCATCTGGCTCAAAATGTTTTCCACCGTGGCTCACAGCTGGACACATTTCTGTTTGAGGTATCTCAGGAAAAGCAATTGCTCATGCATAGGCTTGTATTCTAAGAGCAGAGAGTGGCTATGTTTAAAATATTTTAGGCCGGGTGCAGTAGCTCACACCTGTAATTGTAGCACTTTGAGAGGCCAAGGAGGGAGGACTGCTTCTTGAGGCCAGGAGTTAAAGATCAGCCTGGGCAACATAGTGAGACTCTGTCCTTACAAAAAAAAAAAGAAAAAGAAAAAAAATCAATTAGCCAGGTGTGGCAGCATGCTCCCATAGTCCTAGTTACTCTAGAGGCTGAGGTAAGAGAATCGCTTATGCCCAGGAGTTCAAGGCTGCAGTGAGCTCAAAGCCACAGTGAGCCATTGTGACACTCCACACCAGTCTGGGCAATAAAGCAAGACTGTATCAGAAAGACAATAATAATATAAAATAATTTAATGAATAACCTCAAGTACTAAAAGGAGCAGTAGCTACATTATTTAGTTAGCAAAAGGGCAACAACAATTTCTTAAAGCTGGATATAGTATTTTTTATACTTTCTATAGTAAAATTTATACTATAGAAAGATATGTATTTCACAGAGTTATGGAAAACTCTTTGTAGGAGAAAAAACTGGGATCAAAAAGAGATTAAATCAGTGGAATGACAAATGTGGAATGATGAAGATTCATTTGTGAAGACCATTTATACTTGATAGGTATCTTAGGCAGGAACTGCACAGGTCACAGAGGGTCCAAAAACCTCAGGAAGTTAGGCAAAGTCACAGAAACATACCATCAGCTCAAAAAAAAATAAAACTTGATTTTTCATATGCCAAAGACAGGCTGTCTTCCTCTAAGGCTGATCTACAGCACAAAAATAATTCATAAAATGGAGAGACATGAAATATCATGAATATTAGAATAAGTATTTTAAAGAGTGGATTATTCGTGCTGCTATAAAGACCCATGCACATATATGTTTATTGTGGCATTATTCACAATAGCAAAGACTTGGAACCAACCCAAATGTCCATCAATGATAGACTGGATTAAGAAAATGTGGCACATATACACCATGGAATACTATGCAGCCATAAAAAAGGATGAGTTCATGTCCTTTGTAGAGACAGGGATGCAGTTGGAAACCATCATTCTCAGCAAACTATCGCAAGAACAGAAAACCAAACACCACGTGTTCTCACTCATAGGTGGGAATTGAACAATGAGATCACTTGGACACAGGAAGGGGAACATCATACACCAGGGCCTGTTGTGGGGTGGGAGGAGGGGGGAGGGATCCCAAATTCTATTTACAATAGATATACCTATTGTAAATAACAAGTTAATGGGTGCAGCACACCAACATGACACATGTATACATACGTAACAAGCCTGCACGTTGTGCACATGTACCCTAGAACATAAAGTATAATTTAAAAAAAGAAAAAAAAAGAAGGCAGTGAGGTTGTTGAGTGGGGGTCCAAGGTTTAGGCAGCCAAAAGCAGACATCAGAGGTCAAAGCTCAGGTACTGGTAGAGATGAGCTCAAGACAAAACTGTGTGCCCACTGGTTATACTCCTTACCAGGAGTGCAATTCATTCTTCAAAGTGGAAAAATACAAGACCTCTAGAAATGGAGTGAGACTTTCAAAACATTTCAAGCAGGCATGTTCTTCATAGAGTTCAGGAGTCAAAAAAGGTTGACTGCAAGTTAGATTAGGGAGCAGTGACTCATATGCACATTCCAGAGAGGGTGCATGAGATAATTTTGATGGGACACAGGCAGGGCCAGCCTGAAGCAAAATTAGGTACTTTCCCATGGGAAAGTAGGGAATCTACTTCTGCTATTCTACCAACTGTTATGGACTGAATGTTTGTGTCCTTCCCTACATTCATATGTTGAAATCTTAATCCCCAATGTGATGGTATGAGAAGATGGGGCCTTTGGGAGGTAATTAGGTCATGAGGGTGGAGCCTTTATCAGTAAGATTAGTGCCCTTATAGAAAGAGACCCGAGAGCTTGCTCTCTCTTTCTGTTTTCCGCCATGTGAGGATGTCATGAGAAGATGTTCATCTGCAAGCCAGGAAGCAGGCCCTCCCCAGACACTGGACCTGCTGGCACCTTGATCTTCACTTCCCAGCTTCTAGTACTAGCAGAAATAAATGTGTGTTGTTTACATAAAAAAATAAACAAAATAAAAATAAAGAATGGATTATTGAGAGTAACTTTGACTCCCTGGAGGACAGCTGAATTTAGGATGTAAATATTAGGAACCTGGAATAAGAGACTGCACCATAGTGTGTGCACTACATTCAGTTTAAATTCATGCATAGCGAATTCAAAACAAATGTCTTAGAGAACTGTTTAATGGTTATTCAAAACCTAGTGCAGAATTTTCAAAAGTCACATGGTTTTCCAGTGATCCAGGAAATCTGTCACATAATTGCTACAGCTATCAAAGCATAGTAGATCTTTTTTTAGAGAAATTAAACCTAAAGACGGCTATTCTATTCCTTAATATTCTACTTGGTTCTGAAGAATTTTACCAACCTGCCTCTGTCTCCTTTCACACAACTTCAACTCATTCATGGAAGTTAGTTTTCTTATTTCCTACCAGTATATACATTCTGAGTATAAAGTTAGTTAAGTGAAAAATATGTCATATTAAATATGTACAAAATAATCAGATTTAGGTAAAGAAAATTTTATAAAAACTTTTAATGTGGTATGTCAGCTTAGATATTATGCACAGTAATATGCTGATGAATGTCTCTTTGATTCTTTTTGTGTTTCTTGCTGTGGGACAGGAACATATAGTCCATTAAGGTGTTTGCTTAATTATTGAAGCAATTATTTTCTTGATTAAAAAGAAGAATCGAAACTATTATTATTTAAAGTTTGAATGAATTGGAAGCTAAAAAAATTGTTTTCCTTTCTAGGTTAAAGACCTAGGATGATTATTTTACTAATTGCACTTAATTAGGTCTGCTCTATGATATTACCCAAGATCGAATTAACACTAAAGTGATTATAACAGTATTCATAGTAATATATGTCACCGCCTTCAAATATTCCAGTGTTTACCAGTAGAATTTTCCAATGCATATATGATAATGCTAGAATAGGTGGGTTCATAAAAGTGATAATCATATCATAGCCAGGTTGTGACCTTCTGAGATTATGTCACCATTTGATAGGAAAAGCAGTTTTCTCACCAGCTAGAAAAAGCTGACATATATATATGTGTGTGTGTGTGTGTATATATGTGTGTGTATATATATTTGTGTCTATATGTGTGTGTATATATATGTGTGTATATATATATGTGTGTGTATATATATGATTTTTTCCCTTTTTTAAATTAGTATTGATCTAGAATGATTTCTTAAATAATTCTATTTCCAAAAGTGCCATCACATTTATTCTAATGATATACACATAATATTAATGGTGGAAAATGAATATCTCTGGCATTTTAAGTAGGGAGAAGCTGAAGCAGAAAATATCTAGAGACCTTACCCATAGTCATACTGTAAATTTCAAAAGCAGTGATATAGGAGTTAAGAAGAAAGTACTGGAGGCTGGGCATGGTGGTTCATGCCTGTAATCCCAGCACTTTGGGCACCTGAGGTGGGTGGATCATGAGGTCAGGAGTTCAAGACCAGCCTGGCCAACATGGTGAAACCCACATCTCTGCTAAAAACACAAAAAAATAGCAGGCGTGATGGCACACGCCTGTAATCCCAGCTACTCAGGAGGCTGAGGCAGGAGAATAGCTTGAACCCAGAAGGCAGAGGCTGCAGTGAGCTGCGATGACGCCACTCCAATCTAGCCTGGGTGACAGAGCGAGACTACTCCATCTCTAAACAAAAACAAAAACAAAACAAATAACAGAAAGTACTTAGGTGAAGCCCTCAGCTAGGTTTTCCTTTTAAAGAAAACCAGCCTCAAAATCATTTTATTTTCTAACAAAGAGCAGCCTGTAAAATCAAGCTGCAGGCATAGGCAAGCAAGTTAGAAGCTTGCATAGGTGCATGCCGGCAGTTGTGACAATAAGAAAAGGCTACCTGTGACTAGGCATGATCACAGTGGCGACTCTATCTTGTCATCTCTTTGCCAGCCACATGTACAGTAAGGAGCAGACAAGATGACACTAAGTGGAAAGCCCATTTACATAATAAGATTAGATTAGGGTGGGGTAACCAGTCTTCTCCACCTGTTGAAAGCAATCTGTGGGCCCTAGGCAAATCAGACACTGCCTCACCTAAAGCCTGCCTATAAAATCTGCTGCAATCCAGTGAAGCCACTTTTCCCTTTCAGACATGAGAGAGACAGAGAGAGAGAGAGAGAGATTGAGAAAGAGATTGAGAGAGAGATTGAGAGAGATTGAGAGAGGGAGAGAGATTGAGAAAGAGATTGAGAGAGAGATTGAGATTGAGAGAGAGAGATTGAGATTGAGAGAGGGAGAGAGATTGAGAGAGGGAGAGAGATTGAGAGAGGTAGAGAGATTGAGAGAGAGATTGAGAGAGAGAGAGATTGAGATTGAGAGAGAGATAGAGACAGAGACAGAGAGAGATAGAGATTGAGAGAGAGATTGAGAGACAGAGCTGCTCTCCTCTCTCTTTTCTTCTGCCTATTAAACTTTCTGCTCCTTAATCCACTCGCATGTGTTCCTGCTTTAATCTTCTTGGTGCAAAATGACAAACACCAGGTATTTACCCCAAACAACGATGCAGCTTCATTAGCAATATCATTCTGATCCTCATTGTATTCAAGGTTATACTGCTTTCTCATCTAAAAAATAATGCTTTCCCCATAAAGTGCAATAGAAATTCTCTGAACAAAGTATTAAGCTTCAGTAGCCTCCACCCCACCACCTCCCCATTAGCACTGAAAATACTCATCACACCTACTATGTCCTCATACTACATATGGCCTCTGCTTTGGTCACCTGTCAATAACCTGTCAGTAACAGCCCCGGCTATTGTTAAGGTGTTAGTGTATTTTATATGTGGCCCAAGACAATTCTTCCAATGTGGCCCAGGGAAATCAAAAGATTAGTCACCCCTATTTTATATGACCATTTAAAATATTACAGGAGCAATTATTGCTTATTGTAAATTGCCAGAAATATAAGTATGCAAAAACTAGAAAAAGAGGTTTTCAATTTTACAAACTCAAATATTTAATGGCCATTAATACTGCGGGGTCTATTTTTCCAGATGTATTTTCTTACTTCCCTCGGATTTCTCATCATGCTCCTGTTTACTGAGATGCTAAGGAATCCCTAAACCAGGCATCTTTTCAGCATGTTTCTCTGCCCTTTAGAGGGTCATCTGGCTTTTCATCTATTCCTTCTCAAATTTATTATTTATGGTATAAATGATGCCTTTTCATACTCAATATATCATGGTTCTTATAAAGCTTTGTTCTCTCAAGGCTCTTCTCTCTGTCATGGACTTCAAAAATCCATTTTTTTTTTTTTACACTCAAAACTGGGTAATGATTCTTTCTCTATATATTTCTATGGTAACAACCCTAGACTGAGGTCAAAGTATAAATAAAGACTTCCCTGGTACTACAGTGAAAAGAATTAGAAGGAAAAATCTCCTAATCTCATGTTAAAATACAACATATATATGGAGGGTGTGTAATTGCTAAGAATATTTACTTTCATATATAGTTTTTACAAGAAATAAGATTACAATTGTTAGCAACATTTTCCTGCTTTACTATAATATACATATGTTTTATGACAGTGTACATAAAACTAAGCTTACTTTCCAATAGCTGTATGCTCTTCTATTGTTTGGATGTATCAGCCTTAAGTAATTTGTCCCTTATTGATGAAAAATGCTGTAGTGAACATCTCTATACGTATTAATAAAATACCTAAGAGAATTGCTAACTCAAGGTATCAAGGGTTAGTCACAGTTGAAATGTTATGTAGTTTTATCAAATGCCATTTATTAAATGTCTAAGGAATTTAACCATTGTTATGCCAATTTCTAAAAATAGGGTGTAGACATTACTACTTCTTCAGACCTTTGCCAGCATAGGGATTTGATCATTCATTGAAAACAGTCAACAAATACAGTGGCTCTCCCTTATCTGTGGTTTCACTTTCCATGGTTTCAGTTACGCACAGTACACTACAATGAGGTATTTTGAGAGAGAGACTACATTCACATAACTTTTACTAAAGTATATGGTTGTAATTATTCTATTTTATTATTCATTATTGTTAATATGTTACTGGATCTAATTTATAAATTAACTTTTATTACAAGTATGTATGTATAGGAGAAAACATAGTGTATACATCCACTATTAGTCACGGTTTCAGGCATCCACTGGTATCTTGGAACATATCCCCTGAATATAAGGGAGGGAACTACTGTAATGCACGGATGTTAACACACATTTTTAAAAAGTGAGTCCCTTTGTTGAAAGAAAATATTTAAAAATAATTGTAACTAATAAAAGGAAAAGGAAAGGAAAATATTGTTTCTGTGGCTCTTTGAGAAAATAATTATTTTAATTGAAAGGTGATCATGAAACAAAATATTTAGGCATAAAATAAGTATATTATTTTCAAGTGAGATATGAAAAATATTTTATAATGTGTTGGTGAAGAAACTGAATTAAGGCTCTTTGAACTAAACAAAGAGCTTTGTTGACTGACTGCTCAGATTGAGTCAAATATACCAAGAAAGATTATATTTGACTATGGTTTGTATTACACGATGACTAGTATTTCTGCTCTTCAATTTATTATATAGAAATAAGAAATACTATTATTAAAAACAAACCAAAGAACACAAGGATATAAGCCAACATGAAAGAGGCAATAAAAACAGTTCCTGGGAATTTAGATTCTCAGGAACTTTATTAGAATTATCATATAAAAAATATAAAATAATGTTATGCATGCATTAAAGAATAAAATACGTTTCTTCCTAAAAGGTCACAAAAAAAAAAAAAGACTAACAAAGACAAGACAACTTGGAAGAAGTAAAAACTTCTAAAAATCAAAAATAAAATAGCTGAAATTAAGAACTGAATGGATGCATAAATTACTGGCAACTTATGTATGGTTATTGACTTAAAAGAAAGATCCAAAATACTAGAATCGTTTGTTTGCAAGACAAGGATAGGCATGAAACAGATGACAGAGAGAGAGAGAATAAGACAGAAAATATCAGTAGAGGTTGTGTCTTGGAAAATAAGGAGGTCAAACATTTATGTAATTGGAGTCCCACAGAAGCAAACAGTAGGAATGGAATCAGGTAGTACATGAATATATAATAAGCAGAAAATTCCCAAAGTTAAAAAAAGGAACTCACAAAGGCAAGAAACATAATGTACTAGAATTATAAAAATAAATACATTTAAAAGAGATTAAAAACTTTAAAAAAATAGTTAAAATATATCTAAACACATCACAATGAAACTCTAAAACACCAAAGGCAGAAAGAACTTAAAAAGCAACTCAAGTGAAAAACCCTAAAATAACACAACCTAAAAGCAGATTTTATAACATATACATGCAAATGTATCATTTTAAATATTCCAGAAAAAGACCACTAACCTGGAATTGTTTATGTGCTCAGCAAAACTGATTTTCAGAAATAAGGGATATATAAACATACTTTCAGACAAATGAAACAACTTAATTTTTGCCAATTTACCACCACTATAGGATATCTAGTGACCTCAAAAAGAAGATAAATAATCCCAGAAGGAAGATCTAAGTACAGATATCAATGAGGAACACAGAAAATGTTAAACATATAGGTAAATCTAAACAGATGTTTATAACACAGGAAAAATGATGGCAAAAAGTAATGCCACTTGTGGGATTTAAAAATGCAAAATTAAAATACTAAATTACTCAAGAAAACAAGAAGACAAGCCACATATTTGAATAAAATACTTTCAAAATGCCTATACGATCAAAAAAAATTATCCAAAATTACAGGGGACTCAAATTCAACTCAAATTTCGACAAGAAAAAATTAAAAACTTTATTAAAAGTGAGCAAAAGATATTAATAGATACCTCACTAAAGAAGATACAATCTGGCAAATAAACGTTTTTCACATCATATGTCATAAGAGAAAGGCAAAGGAAAACAATAATAAGATACCACTACACACCTATTAGAATGGCCAAAATCTAGAAACAGCTACAAACACTAAATTCTGGTGAGGATGTGAAGCTGTAGGAACACTCATTTATTGCTGGTGGCATTAGAAAATGATACAGCCCCTTAAAAGACAGTTGGGATGTTTCTTACAAAAGTAAACATACTCATCAGATGAGCCCGTAGTCATGCTCCGTGGTATTTACCCACCTGAGTTGAAAACTTATGTTCATACAAAAACCTGCACGTGGATATTTATAACAGCTTTATTTATAATTGCAAAACTTGGAAGCAACCAAGATGTCCATCAGGAGGTGAATGAGTTAGTGAATTGTGGTACCTTCCACAGTGAAACATTGTTAGTGCTGAAAAACAATGAGCTATCAAACCATGAAAAGACATGAAGGAAACTTATATGCATATTACTAAGTGAAATAAGCCAATCTACAAAGGTTACTGTATTAGCCCGTTCTCACACTGCTATAAAGAACCACCTGAGACTGAGTAATTTATAAAGATAGGTCTAATTCGCTTTTGGTTCAGCAGGCTATACAGGAAGCACAGTTGGGGGAGGCCTCAGGAAACCTACAATGGTGGCAGAAGGCAAAGGGGAAGCTGGCATGTCCTACACAGCTGGAGCACAGGGAAGAGAGAGAAAGGGGAGATGTTACACACTTTTAAACAACCAGATCTCGTGAGAACTCACTTACCATCAATTGCCTTCCACTAGGCTCCTCCTTCAACATGTGGGAATTACAGTTTGACATGAGATTTGAGTGGGGATACATAGCCAGACCATAACAGCTACATATGGTATGATTCTATGATCTTCTGGAAAAGAGCAAAACTATGGAGACAGTGAAAATATCAGTGGTTGCTGGGGGTTGTGAGGAGGGGGAATGAGTAAGAAGATCACAGAAGATTTTTAGGTCAGTGAATCTACTTTGTATTATGCCATAATGGTGGATAGAGGTCCTGATGCATTTGCCAAAACACACAAAATGTACAGTACCAAGAATGAACCCTAACATAAACTACAGACTTTGGGCGATAGTATGTCAATGTAGGTTTATGAATTATACCTACTACTCTGGTGTGATAGGTAGACCACAATGGGGAGACTGTCTGGGGAGCAGGTTGAAATATATGGGAACTTTCCCTATTTTTTACTTAATTTTGCTGTGAAACTAAAATTGCTCTAAAAAATAAACTCCATTTAAAGGGGGAAAAAAAGTACTAAACCACAATAATCACTCGTGACGGCATGATTACATGTAAAGTGTTCCAAGGTATTTGCGTTGCTTCAGAATATCTCCAAAGAAGATTGAAAAAATAAACATTAACAAGTAAAAGATGCTGTTCGAGAGCAAACATTACATGAATATAGCATTATTAACTTTTAAATCAGTAGGGGGTAAAAATGAAAGAAAAACAGAAACGAAACGCTTGAAAATGAAGAAAATAGAGGCACAGTCCTAGCGGAACAAATATAAAGCAAAAATAAGAGGTTAGAAACTAGTCTCAATGTTTTTAAAGCATTAACCACTATTAAAAATCTTTCCAAAAAGAAATTAGAGGCTCTGATCATTGGATCTTTCTTCTTTCCTTTGGAATGTATTTCCAGAGGTCCTAATGAGCTTGTAAAGCTCAACAAAAGGCATAAGTAAGAATTTCTTCTCCATAGGGAGCCTGGCTCAGAGAAAATATAGGCAGAATCCCTTGGACTGAGATTTAAAACACAGATTTAATGTGAGACATTCCTAGGTATATTTGAATCACTCAGTATCATCTATCTCCCCAAAACACCAAATATCTCGAGAGAAGCTGCAAATATGTTAAAAAATAGGTAAATATAAAGGTGCCTGAAAGTCCCAGTGTGGCTGACCTCAATCTCAATTACAAAAGAAAAAACATACAACTAATGAGTCATACAACAAAATGTCAGGGAAATGGTAGAGGAGCATTCAGAAGCCTGAGACTGGAAATGACAAGGCAGGTGAGTATGCAACGCTGTGCCCGAGCGCCTTTCCCCGCCTCATGCACCCACTGCTCCTCATGGGGAGCAAAAAAGGCTCCCCCTCCTCCTGACTGTCCCAGATGGAGAGAATGGATTGGACGCACCCGCCTAAGACTTCTGAGGCACAGATCTTAAGAGAACTGGAAGCTTTCTCTTTCTGCCTCTTGGAGTTGTTGCAGAAATCAAACAGGTGCAGTGGCTCAAGATTGTCATCCAAGTGCTTTGGGAAGTCAAGTTAAGAGGATTGCTGAAGGCTTGCAGGAGGCCAGGAGTTTGAGACCAGCCTGAGTAACATATCGAGACCCCATCTCAAGTAGATAAATAAATAAATAAATAAAAGCTGGGGATGGTGGTGTGCACCTCTAGTCTCAGCTTCTTGAGGGAAGGTCACTTGAGGCCAGGAGTTCAAGGTTGCAATGACCTATGATGTCACCACTGCACTCTAGCCTGAGCAACTGAGCAAGATCCTGCCTGAAAAAACAAAAATAACCATTAAAAAATTATAATTTCCCCTCTCCACAAATGTAAAGGGAAACAGTTTTACTATTAAATAAGCAGCAAGGACCAGGCGTGGTGACTCACACCTCTAATTCCAGCACTTTGGAAGGTGGAGGCAGGTGGATCACTTGAGGTCAGGAGTTCAAGACCAGCCTGGCCAATGTGGTGAAACCCCATCTCTACCAAAAAATACAAAAATTAGCTGGTCATGGTGGCATGCACCTGTAATCCCAGTAACTAAGAAGGCTGAGGAGAATTGCTTCAACCCAGGAAGCAGAAGTTGCAGTGAGCTGAGATGGCATCACTGCACTGCAGCCTAGGGGACAGAGTGAGACTCTCTCAAAAAAAAAAAAAAAAAAAAAAAAAAAGATGTAGTATTAAATAAATATTAAATGCATGTGATATACATCACAGCAATCCACTAACTTGACTTTTGTATAGTCAAGCAGATACAACACAATACATACATGTTCTAAGATAAACTATAGTCCTCAAGTAAGACAACTCAACAGTGCTATTGATCCCATGTAGTTCTTCCTAAATTTGCATGGTAACTGGAACAACGATCTGTGTTAGGTAATTGCCTTAACCAAAGGAAAATAAATGTATCATGTCTTTACATCAGGAACTGGCTTTGCAACTTGGAGCAAGGCACCTGCAAAAGTTAGACTCCTACCCACCACAGAAGCTAGAAGATGGAGTGCTATCTTTCTGCATAATTCCATTCTCAAGAAATGGCTCCCAGGTACTTGAAAAAAGCATTTCTGAGTGATAAACCTGGCAATAGGCTTTCAAAAATATTTTATATCTCAAAGTGAGAAAGAATTTACAAAGTCACATTTTCTAAAGTACATGGTCTAAGACAAAAAAAAAAAAAGAAGGGAAGGATTCCTTGGCCTTTCTTGCATCAGGGAGAATTTTCTTTTTTCCTATTAGGTACTATATTTACCCTAACAGTGCCCAGTTGCATCACAGAAAGTCCAGATTCAGCAATCCTGCTGGAGGGACCACATGGAGGGACCTTGTGGGGTTGTGAGAAAACTTAAGATAACCAAGAAGAACCTATTAACCCAACCAACAGTGAGAACCCAGGCACATCCCACTTGCACACATTGGAGTAATCCCAGCGGAGTCCCCAGATACGTGAGTGAAGTGCCAGCTTGACCTTAGGGCTGAGGAGGAAGACATGACGTGGAGGGAAGATGAGCCATCCCTGCTGTTCCCATCTCAAATCCCTTTCCCATGGTTTCAGGAGCAAGTATTAATAAAACAATTGTTTTAAGCCACATCAGCGTAAGCAATTGAAACCAAAGCTACCTTTAAAAGTTCATACAAAGTCAAAACTAAATGTTAAAAATTAAAAATGGGCCAGTCGCGGTGACTCATGCCTGTATTCCCAGCACTTTGAGAGGGCAAGAAGGGAGGATCACTTGAGGGCAGGAATTCAAGACCAGCCTGGGCATCAAAATGAGGCCTCATCTCCACAACAAATCAAAAAAGTATCTGGGTGTGGTGGGTACACACCTGTAGTTCCAGCTACAGGAAGCTCTTGGGTATGGGAGGCTGAGGCTACAAAGAGCTATGATCATGCCACCATACTCAAGCCTGACAACAGAGTGAGACCCTGTCTCAAAAACAATAAAATAAAATAAAAAATAAATTAATTTTTAAAATAAAATCAAATAACAAATGAAAAGCTACTTTTTATCTGTTGTCTCTTCCAGGAACACATTTTCGCCCCAGCTTGCTCTCCTTCTGATGGTGTAACTCCTAATTATTCTTGAGATTTCATTGAAAAACCACTATCTCAAATTAATCTTTTAGGGAAGATTCTCTTCTAAGTCCTTAAACTAAATTATGATCCCTGCTGTATGTTATCTTCATATGAGCACTTTCTCATTTTCATTCTATATCTTTAAAATTTCTGGTCTTGGCTGGGGGTGGTGGCTCATGCCTGTAATCCCAGCACTTTGGGAAGCTGAGGAGGGCAGATCACAAGGTCAGGAGATCAAGACCATCCTGGCTAACATGGTGAAACCCCATCACTACTAATAATACAAAAAATTAGCCGGACGTAGCGCCTGTAGTCCCAGCTACTCGGGAGGCTGAGGCAGGAGAATGGCGTGAACCCAGGAGGTGGAGCTTGCAGTGAGCCAAGACGGCGCCACTGCACTCCAGCCTGGGTGACAGAGCAAGACTCCATCTCAAAAAAAAAAAAAAAAATTCTGGTCTTATGATTTCCATTTAGAGACTGCTCTTATATCTCAGGTTTCTGATCAAAAATACTCCTCTGGGTTCACTTCCTTTTTGAACATATCTCAGACATTCCTTTATGTTGCCTTTGTCACTCCAGGTAAATAACTCCTTCAGGTGTTCTGAGCTCTGTGATTTCTGTTTTCACTCTATCTACGTGATTAGACTTTCCAACCACCCCTACTGTATTCAACCCAGTCTTGATTGGAGAAACCAGAAAGTAACTGGCATTAGCTCAATAATATAAATATCCCAAGATGAAGATGACCTTGAACCTCATATCAGGAAGTGACTTTATATCTACTCAACATGATTATTAATATACTCCCAGTAGAGCACTAAGTATCTATCATTACTGAAGTGTTTGTGTCACACCCATGACCATTATTATGTGTCAGGTATTGTTCAAGAATCTTCAAAGATTAACTAATGTAACCACCAATACAACTCTTTGAGATAAGCACTATTATCCTCATTCTAGGGATGAGGGAAACTAAGGCACAAGTAGGTTGAACAACTTACTCAAGGGGACGCCTAGTAAGTGATAAAGCCAGAATTCAGGCTCCAACAGTCTAGCTCCATCAGAGTTCCTGTGATAGCTTTCCGAAAAAGTTTATAAACCATAAGACTGAAGTAGAGAAAAAAAGGAATTCTTATTTGTAAGAACCAATTTAGAAAATAGAGATCTCCAGATACTAACACTTCAAATGAAAAAGACCAGCTGTGGTACTGTGATTGAAAAATCACATTTGAATAATTGTATCATGGAGAAGTCTTTGAACTTGACCTATATTTGTTTCAATAGAAAGGAAAGACTGCTTTCTTGTAATGAATATATTTAAATTGTGTTTGCTAGATAAAAGGCAACATTGCAATTAAAGTAAAGTAAATCTTGAGGTGAGGTGAACATATCTAATTAAAATTCCTATGAGCATATTATTTAGAAATAACTGAAAGAAAATAATTGAGAATAGTTCAGCTTAAATAAAGAGGATGGTATTTTACACAAATTATTGTTCTTTTTCTCATTGCATTCCAAGTTTACAGGAAAATCAAGTTATTTAAGAAAATTTTCTATTTTAAGAAATAAATTTTAAATACATTTTCTATTTTAAGAAATAAAATATGGATGATATGGATGAATTCATCTTTAATGTGTTTGCTACAAGGAGTTCACATGAGGCATTAAAGGAAAAAAGAAGCAAGATATGGAAACTGAAGTATCATTTAAAATACATTAACTACATTGCCACTCTCTTAAAATGAAGAATTTCTTTAAATCAAGCAATACTAAGGACTTAAAATTTTTTATTAAAAAATGCATAAAAAGTTTACTTAGGTATTTTGTCCTAAGCTAAAATAAATAAATAAATAAATAAATAAATAAATAAATAAATAAATAAATAAGAAAAGGAAAAAAACATAATGGTTTAGGACCTGCTAAAAATCACCTGGATTTCTCATCAGCACATTTAACTGAACAAGGTCTTGTTCCCTAAATGTACTCTTCCTCCAAGATGCCCGTACTGTCATGATTTATAGTTGGAACCAGCATGGAACCAGCTCTTCCAGTCTGATTATGCAGTGGCTGTGGTGGTTCAGTCTTTGTTTGCAATGCCACTTTCCTCTGCCCCTCCTTTCTCATTCCTACAATCTGCTTTATTCCACCTTGGAGTATGTTGCAGTGACCTAGGAAAAAATAACAGCAGAGCCCAACTGAAAATAACTAAACTGCTAAACAACTACAGGCAGTATAAGTCCACTCTATGCAAACCAGTTAAAGTATTACTCTCTGGTTCAGTGAGTCTCAGGTCCATGGGGAGGAAAAGTGGCAAATCTTTAAATAGCACGCAGGAAAAGCTTTTTGGACAAAGTGATAAGCAGAGGGTTGGATGATGAGAAAGAACCAGTAACATCAAGAGCTGACAATGTGCCTTCTTGACAAAGGGGGTAAGAAGAGCCTGAAGCAATAAGAGTTGTGTGTGTTTTGAATAACAATAACCAAAAAAGGATGTGTGGGGGGCATCATGATTATCATGATTATAATGTAAAAAGCAAATAGAAAGTGAACACAGGCATTGCAGAGGTAGGTGAGTTTCAGAGTCACGGTGATGAGTTTGATCATGGAGGGGACCCTAAGAGCAATGAGAAGTATTCAGTGAATTTTCTTTTGCTAAAGCAGTTTTTTAAATTGGGATACAATTCATGCATATATAACATTTACCATTTTAAAATGTACAAATCAGTGGCTTTTAATATATTAACAAAGTTGTGCAATCAACACCATTATACAGCACATTTCACCACTCCAAAAACTGTTCTCCTTCTAGTGTTCTAGAGTTGGAGGTGAGGGTATTAATTGATGAGCTTTCTTGTTAACGTAAGTATTTACAGTTAATTTTCCCTCTAAGCACTGCATTTTGCATCCCATACATTTTAATATGTTGTGGTTTTGTTTTCACTTATCACTAAGAACTTTCTAATTTCTCCTGTTGATTTCTTATTTAATCCATTGGTTATTTTAGAGTCTGTTGTTTAAAACATTTGCACATATTTGTGAGTTTACCGAATTCCTTCTGTTACTAATCTCTAATTTCATTCTATGTGATCAGAAAACATATTTTGTATGACTTCAACACTGTTAATTTTTTGAGACTTGTTTTATGGCCTAACACATGGTGTATCCAGATTTCTGCAAGTCTTTGGTTAATTTCCAGAGTTCTGAAAAACACTGACTCCGATACTTCTGCTGGTATTCTCATGTTTTTCAGGAGACGATTTTTGGAGATTCTTATTCCTCCATTTGTGGTGATGTCACCACCAATGAATTTTAAAGGGAGAAAAGCATATTTACGTTTTGAATCATTTCAGTGCTATGTGAATGCGGGTGATAGGGTTCCTCAAACTCTCCCTGCCACCTGCTTTATTTGAATAATTTTGATCACCTTATGTTAAAAATTCAAGAAATGTTTATTTAAAAAAACAGGGTTTGTGTCTCTCTTTTCAGTTTAGATATAGGATACTAGAGTAAATGAAAAGATTACCATTAAATTGCAGTACCTCTTTGCATAGTTAATATCCTTTCTTTTTTTAATTAATGTTAATTATCATGATACAGTATAAACCTCTGTGCCAGCCTAGGATAGCAGTACTCAACCCTGGCTATGTATTAGAAAAACTAAGTCACCACATACTTCCTATTTCTTGTATAGCACTTAAGACAATCAATAATTATCTTAGTTAATGTTACCTTCTTACACATACTCTGCTATGGGTCAGATACTCTGACCCATATATAATTGTGAATAAAAATATTGTTTCTGCAACTGTTTCTGTATATTATACATTACAATATCTGTATCTTGTATTACAGTATCTGTAATATATAATATACAGAAACAGTTGCAGAAACAATATTTTTATTCACAATTATATTCTCAGCATCAGCCAGAGTATCTGACCCATAGCAGTGCCTCATTAGATGTCGGCCAAGTGAATCAATGAATTAATTTGAGAATAAGTGGAGGGATAAGTTGTCCACTTAATAAAATTTCTTAAGATAATGATTATTGCCTCATTTTAAAAAATTATAACCTCTATGTGTTTATTCATAAATTTCTCTCTTTTCTCTCTAGCAAATAAATTCAAATTTTGAACATGATTATTAATTTTTTAATAATTTTCACCTCTGCTATTAAAATTAACAATCAGCACTCAGACAACTGATCATTCAATAGGAACATTCACTCTACTGTGGATTTTCTAAAAGAGGATGAACCTTAAGCAACATTCATAGAAGCAGAGTATTCAGATAAAAGGACCTATTAGTCTAGAACATCCTCTCTAGTCGGTCATCATCTGCAGTGTTGTTTGCAGTTCACTCTTAGACTCATCATTCACTGTGGCTGTTTTCATATTCTCTGAGGAAAATCAGTACATTACTTATTAATTTGGGCAATAACATTTGGAAAAATAGCATGTGTGCTGAGACGGGTAACTATGATGATAAAAGAGCTAGACAGCTCATTATATGAGGAAAGATTTAATTAAGTGAAATGTTTAGCTGGAAGAGAAACGTCATATGGGAAGAACTATTCACAAATATTTGTAGAATTGTCATGTGAAAGAAAATAAAATGTATCCCATGTGCCTCCAGGGTACAGAGCTTAGACCAATATATGGAAATGATAGTAAAGCAGACTTTGACAGCATTGTCAGACCTCTGAGCCCAAACTAAGCCATCACATCCCCAGTGACCTGCACTATGCATCCAGATGGCCTGAAGCATCTGAAGATCCACAAAAAAAGTGAAAATAGCCTTAACTGATGACATCCCACCATTGTGATTTATTTCTGCCCCAACCTAACTGATCAAGGTACTTTGTAATCTCCCCCACCCTTAGGAGGGTTCTTTATAATCTCCCCCACCCTTAAGAAGGTTCTTTGTAATTCTCTCCACCTTTGAGAATGTACTTTGTGAGATCCACCCCCTGCCCCCAAAACATTGCCCTTAACTCCACCGCCTATTCCAAAATCTGTAACAACTAATGATAATCCCACCACCCTTTGCTGACTCTCTTTTCGGACTCAGCCCACCTGCACTCAGGTGAAATAAATATTCATGTTGCTTACACAAAGCCTGTTTGGTGGTCTCTTCACACGGACACGTGAGACAAGCATAAAAAATAAAACTTTCTAATACTTTTAAATTCCTGAGATTGGTGTCATCTGCTGTATAAAGACAATCTCTAAAAATAATCAAGCAGAAATTGAATATCATAGAAAATTTTTTGCTTCAGATGGGGTCATTACACTCAAAGATTTTAATATCACATAAGTTTAAAATTCTATGAATTGTGAAAGTCTTTTTCAAGAATCACTTTGAAAATAAAATTGGATATTGATTTTTCCATGTTGTATTTTTGAACATAAAACATATTTCCTATTATGAAAAGTTGCTTTAAAATTGTACACATAAATTATAACTTCTGTGAATGCAAAATATGCTTAAATGCATTTATTATAAATTTGGTTTCCTTACAGAGTGAAGAGAAACAGCATATTAATAACTTACAAAATTAACATTTTGAGAGCTTAAATCTGTTTCTGCATGCAAAACACACTTATTTCTTATACATATTAAAACTTTTAATAATGCAATCATGTAGGTATAAGAAGCCAGATTCTAAAAACAATGCTTACTACATCGTGCCTCTCAGGAAAACTACCAGTGACGTAAATCCATGTGAGTAAATTCTTGACAAAACATGATGATGCTAGAGAAATGGAGATGCAGCAACTTCAAAATGATACCTTTATGGTCTCACACATGTAGTTGCTACTGTGCTGCAACTCATACAGAAGCTAAAGGGACTCAGCCAAAGAGAGAAACGCCCTTAACCTTAGATGGTTCTTCTTACAACAATTTGCATTTGTTATTTATGTAAATAAATTTTTCACAAAATATATTAAAACTACACTTAGAGCATGGATGCACAGTAAAACTAAGCTTTGAAACATAATAAAAACAAAAACAAAAACAAAAACCCTCAGGTGAACTAAGTTGCTTTGCATCTACAGAAAGTAGCAGAAAAGAAGTGCCTCTGCATTATCAACCCATGGAGCCACTCTCGTGTGTACAGTGTCTGCACACAAACAGGGGCTGGACAGAACATCTTAAAATCTATTTGTGTCAAGCCCTGAAACTCATGAAAACAATACTATTTCAGTCTGTTTGTTCCGTCAATAACTCTATCAATATAAGGCAGTTTAATCTAAAGTACCCAGCAAGTGTACCCATTAAGGGCAGAGGACACTTGCTCAAAAATTGTGCACACCACAAAAGAGTATCAGAAACCATATTTACGTAATAAAAAGTGATTTTTTTTTAACACATAAAACAGCAACATCATGAGTTGAGTCATGGCTAGAAGGCATATTCAAATAGCCATTCTCAACTATCAAAATTAAGACCGTAATTCAGTATCTAGGCTAAAGAAGAGAATTTGGGTGAAGGAAGAGAAAGTAGAATCCTAAAGGGCCCTGCTCTTGGTTAAAAGGGAGATAAATTGGGGTTATTTACAGCTTCATTGAGGAAAGAAAAACATGAATAAAAGACAGGATTTAGGCCTTAAAAATCATAGGTAGCTGAGGTTAACTTGCACATGCTAAGCAACAGAATAGACCAGTATTCACAAATGAAACAAAACAAAGGAAACCTCCCAACTGAGTAAATTTTGACCTTGAGCTTCTCAGTTAAGCTTTCTGAGCTATAGTTTCATCATTTACAAATATGTGTAATAAATCTGTCGATGTATCTTGTCGAATTGCCAATAATGAAAATATCACTGCAAGGTGTGGTGGCTCATGCCTGTAATCTCATCACTTTGGGAGGCCAAGGTAGGTAGATCATGAGGTCAAAAGATCGAGACAATCCTGGCCAACATGGTGAAACCTCATCTCTACCAAAAATTAGCTGGGCATGGTGGTGCGTGCCTGTAGTCCCAGCTATTGAGGAGGCTGAGGCAGAAGAATCGCTTGAACCCAGGAGGCGGTGGCTGCAGTGAGCAGAGATCACACCACTGCACTCTAGCCTGGCTACAGAGCAAGATGCCAACCAAAAAAAAAAAAAAAAAAAAGAAAAGAAAAGAAAAAAATATCACTATTATCCAATGCTGTACCAAGTATGGAGAAATAGAAAGTAGCACAATTTGCTGGTGGAGCTAAACTTGCTACAACATTTTTAATATATTTTAAAACCAATAATGTTTATGTCTATAAATGCAAAATATAACTGTACTGAATCTCTCTTATGGAAATAAAAAATGCACTTATAGATGAATCTACTAAGGTATATATATGTACATATATTTGTACAAATACATACATACACATATAAAACATATATAAAATTATTTGCTGTTCCACATGTATGTGCACACATATATATTATACATACACACAGAGACAGATGGGAATTTTTTACTTATATCATATACTACATATACAATATTATATTTGTTAATAAATATCATATGCACATACGAAGATTTTTATTCACATTTTATGGAGAAAGCCATATGTACAGAAAAAAGCAGGAGAATACTGTGTCAGAATTTATCCCCTTTGATAAGAATGATATGAATAAAAGGTAGGCAGTACCTGGTGACTCACACCTATAATGCCAGCACTTTGGGAGAGTGAGGCGGGCGGATTGCCTGAGCTCAGGAGTTCGAGCCCATCCTGGGCAACATAGTGAAACCCCATCTCTACTAAAATACTAAAAATTATCTAGGAGTGGTGGCACACGCCTGTAATCCCAGCTACCGGGGAGGCTGAGGCATGAGAATCTCTTGAGCCCCAGAGACGGAAGGTGCAGTGAGCCGAGATCGTACCACTACACTTCAGCCTGGGCTACAGATTAAGACTCCATCTCAAAAATAAATAAATAAATAAAAACAAATTATTTTATATATATACACACACACATGCATAGCAGCACATTTATGTCTGTGTGTGCATGTGTATATAAATATATACACAGAGGGCTACACATCAAAAGCTTACTACCAGAGAAGCAGGGCTGAAAGAAAGAACAGAAGCCCAAAAGCCAGTCCTCACTCCCTCACCCTCCATTTTCCTTCCTTCCAATGTACCGACTGGAAAGTCAAAAGTAACTTACCAAGCCTGGCCTGCAGTTGTCTATGCCCATGTAATCAAGTTCTAGTCAATGAGGCAAAGGGAAAGTCGGCTACAGGAATTCTGAGAAATCTTTTGGCTTCAGGATAAAAGAGACAGAAACAGCTGGCTCTGCTTTTCCTCCTCCTTTTCTGCCCTACACTGAAATATGATTCTTGGAACTTCAGCAATTACATTGTAGCCACAAAAAAATGCTAAGGGATCACCTCTGCACTAGCGCTATGACCAAGGCTGGCCACTGCTTACCAGAAGGCTTCCGGGTATAGGAGGAAAATAAATTCCTATTTGTCACTATTAGTAGGAGTTCATTTTGTGCTACTAGAACAGAACACCTGAGACTGGGTAATTTTTAAAGAACAGAAATTTGTTCTCCCACTCTTCTGGAAGCTGGGAAGCCAAGATCAAGCTCCCAGCATCTGGCGTGGGTCTTCTCACTGCATCCTCACATGACAGAAGGTGTAAGGGCAAGAAAAAGATGAACACGGTCCTCACATGTTAGAGAAGGAAAAGAGAGGGCAAACCTACTCCTACCAGCCATCTTCCTAGCGCTATTAATACCTTCATGAGAGCACAGCCCTCAGGACTTAAACACCTCCCCAAACACCCCACTTTCCAACACAGTTGCATTGGGGGTTAAGTTTCCAATACACGAATTTTGGAAAGGAACACATTCAAATCTTGGCAGTAGGCTTTTCTCTTACTGACATTTCCAAGCATGCCTAATGATTTAAAAAGGGACTTTTTTCTTCATTGCTTAAGTTGCTAAAATAAACATGTATTATTATTGTAATTTTTAAAAATGATTTTTAAGGAGAAAAATAAAGATAAAAGAAAAGAGCAGCAATTAGAGCAAAAAAGAAACTTTTAGAAAGATATATTTATCTTGTGTCATTGTACTCTAAAAATTGTACTTATTTTAACAAAAACATCTTCACTCACTAGTTTGTGTGCCCTTTGTTAAGTAACCCTAAGAAGCATTTAAGATACACTTTCCTTATCTGATAATCAAGCTTTGAGTCCTTTACTAAATCACCAAAAGAGATATCAAGGTTAGTGTTAATAAAAAATAGGTATTTATTGTCAAGTGTATATGAAAACACTCTACTGTAATTATTCTTTCATCAACACTGAAAATCTTTTAAAAAAGTAAATACAAGAGCTATTCAAGAAACTTCATCTACACAGAATTAGAAAACTTTTTTCTCCAAACCTAATGGAACATACTCCACAGATAAAAAATCGTTTTTCTGGTTTGAATTTGAGGCTATGGCAAATCAAATACTTGCTTATCACAACAATGGCTTAAAACATAAAGATAAGAAACCAGTAAGGATAACATTTCAGTGCCTGTATAACAAATTAAAAATAAAATATTCCAAGAAAATACAGCACTATAAAGAAGATGTCAAGGTGAGAAGGTCTGGGAGGGAGAAGGGAATGGGTTATGTAGAGAAAGTCTAAATACAGACAACACCTAAACCAAAGAATGGCAGAGATAAGGCAACAAAGAAGTTTAGATGCTATCTGCAAAGATGCCCAAGGTATGTGGCAAAGTGCAAAATAAATAGCACACGTATCAAGTCTGTTTTGATACCAGCAAGGAAACTACTTTTATTAGTAAGAACTATACGCCTATCTTGTTTTATATGTCTTACTTGTTATATATAATAACTATATTAGCTTAGGATTGGGATGATTTTCCTCTCTCCTGTACAGGGATTTTCAATTTCATTTCTATTTTAACTTTTTTTTTTCTTTTTTTCTGAGATGGAGTCTTGCTCTGTCGCCCAGGCTGGAGTATAGCGGTACAGTCTTGGCTCACTGTAACCTTCATCTCCCGGGTTCAAGTGATTCTCATGCCTCAGCTTCCCAAGTAGCTGGGACGACATGTGTACACAACCACGCCCAGCTAATTTATTTATTATTTATTTTTGTATTTTTAGTAGAGATGGGGTTTCACCATATTGGCCGGATTGCTCATGAACTCCTGACCTCAATTGATCCACAGGCCTTGGCCTCCCAAAGTGCTGGGATTATAGGCGTGAGCCACTGCTCACAGCCCTAACAATGCTTTTAACATAAATTTCACTGTAAATTACTTAGCAAGCAGCCTATCAGCAAAAATTGTGAAAGACTGGGGTAAAAAAGATACTGTGTGTCTTGTCTAGCATACTTGATGCTGTAGGGACCCACTCCTTTAATTGTCTTTGAGCTACTTAACAAACCTGTAATTTGTGGAAAACTATTAATTATGCAAGCTTGCCCTTATAATGCAAATAAATTTTGTCCTGCAAAATGCTGTTCATTATCACTGTATGGATACTGAACAGGGTTGCATCTATTTGTAAATTCACTTTAGCTTTTTTTTTCTCCCAATATATGAGTGAATTGAATTGTCATTTGAACTTATTACAACATCTTGTAACTTCCATCATTAATTAATGAATTTAAACATAATATCTGACGTGTGATTATTAAAAATAAATTCCTTAGAGTAGTGAAAAAACAGATGAATGAATAATGAATGTTAACTTTTTTGAGAGTCAGAGAATGCCTGCTGCATAATTAGTCAGCTGCAGATTTTGGATTTTGAGAATGTCTCTTGCCTTTGAAATTCTCTGTGTAACTTCAGCTGTTAACAATCTCAGTGGGTCTTCTCCTTTAATTCAAATATTCATCTTTAAAGAGAAAGAAGAGTCCCTTTACTTTGTTTCTGTAAGTTTATGTGAACGGCTTCCTTGCTGTTAACATTCCCAGATATCAGTGCTGGGATTTGCTTTACCTTGTTAGATACTTAGTCTCGCTGCTGACATTCATGTCTTCTCTCTGCTTCTAACTACCAGGCTATCCAGTCTAAGCTGACAGACCTAACCAAAGTGGCAGCGACCAAGGTTACGTTAACCCCCTCAGCTTGAGTAAACTTTAAGGAGGTTTCTTCCTGACTATAGGCCCCTAACCTCCTTATTGTTGGAGCAGTAACTTTAGAAAACTTGCCATTGTAGATCCTTTCTCTGCCCCTTGGAGATGAAAATCTTCTGGCCTCTTCACAGTTTTGAAATTCAGTGAAGTTTGTATTGCACAAGGACCTGACAGCCACCTCTTTAAAATGCAATCAAGAATGATAGTTCCACTGTCTTCTCAGCCTCGGTGGAGAGAAATCTAACCTCAATAATGAGCACCAATTAGCCAACACAGATGGCCTAGTAACATTGACCAGCCTCTCCCCTAAGATTTCCATAGTACTTTTCCACTCGCTCACCCTAAAAACCCTCTTGTCTTTTGTTACAAGAGAGTTGAGTTCAATCCCTCTCCCCTATTGTAATAGTCCCTCTGCCCCCCAAAATAAATAAATAAATAAATAAATAAGTGTTCCTTTTCTTCTAAACTCAGTCTGGTGCAATTTCCCTTTGACAATAGTAGGTGCTGGAGTGTTGATTGCCACCTTTCACTTAGCAGTGAATAAGCAAATGCTTTAGCTCTCCCACTCCAAGTGTTCTCTCTTATCTGCTGTGAGCTCTTTCTCTCTCAAATCTTTTCTCTCTCCCCCCAGCTCTCTTATTCTCTCTCTCCCTTACTCCCTTCTCCCTCTTTCAGTCTCTCTCTCTTTTCCTCATTAGAAATTTGTTTTCTTTAGCTGGATTTAAATTCTATTTGAAGAGTAATTATTCACCGTCTCCACCCTCTCAGATGTCTTTAATTATGGCTTACATGTAGATTTTACATACAATATATTGTCCCTTTATTATGTTTTATAAAAATCTAAAATATTTACGGACACTACTCCTTAAAATTAAGCTGCTTTTTAAATAGGGGCATAATAAAGACACTAAACCAGCATTTTTCTTAGCTCCTACCCAGATGCTCTAAAATTCCTCACCAGAGATCCAGCACATCCCAGAGAGCATTTCCTATGGGTTTTTCTCACAACTTTTTCTCTATCTCTTAAGCTGTGTAGTAAAATCAGTAGGCCTGACCTTAGCATTGTCAGCAGAGGTGCAAGAGAGCTTGTATTCAAGCTTAGGGCCAATATTACGTTTAGAATGACAATTTACTAATATACCTTACATCAAAACAAAACATTTTAAAGAATAAATCAGAAAATAATTCCATTTTCAGATTTAAGTCATAAAATCAGTGTCAAGAATAACATCAATATTGTTTTTCTTACTAGATGCTTTGAATTTATAAAAGCCAACTAAACAATGGTTCAAGGAATTGTTTAAGGTTTGATTCCATAAACAATCACCTGGAGACTTGTTAAAAGTGTAGGTCTTGGGGATTCATTGCCCCTGGAGACTGACCGGGATAGGAATCCCTGGCAAGTCAGCTGAGAATCTGCACCCTTTACATGCACCCAAGATGATTCTTAGGCTCACAGGTATTTGAGAACCTCAGCCTTGGGTCACTACATACTGGCGTAAGAGTCTGGTTTTACTCAAGACCCAAGTATGAGAGACAGAGCATAATAGGCTCTGTGGAAACACCAGGTGCATTCCAAAAGAATGGTTTTTTTATTTGGTTCCACAACTAAAATATTGAAGCAGGGGCTCTTTTTTATTCTAATGCACCAAGAAAAAACAAATTAAAAAATCAAAGAAACAAAACAGAACAGAAACATGGAAAAATGTACGTCAATTTATGTTAAATATGGCCTCACAAATTTGTGAACAAAGAATGGTATTTAAAATGCTATTGACAACTTGATACACATGAGGAATAAATAAAATTGCTATTTCTACCGCAGCCTTACATAAGAATAACTTCCAGACTTATTAAATATTTCAAAGCTGAAGACAAAACTATAAAAGTACTAGTGATAACTCTAGGCTAATGTTTAAATGACATAGAGTAGGAAAACATAACCAGGAAAAGACATCATAAAGAAAGACATTGTAGGCCAGGCACGGTGATTCAGGTCTGTAATCCCAGAACTTTGGGAGGCCGAGGTGAGCAGGTCAACTGAGGTCAGGAGTTCGAGACCAGCCTGGCCAACATACTGAAACCCCCATCTCCACTAAAACTACAAAAATATTAACCGGGTGTGGTGGTGGACACCTGTAATCCTAGCTACTCAGGAGGCCGAGGGAGGAGAATTGCTTGAGCCTGGGAGGTGGAAGTTGCCTGGGAGCTGAGATTGTGCCATTGCACTCCAGCCTGGGTGACAAGACCAAGACTCTGTCTCAAAAAAAGACATCATAGAAAAACTTTTGACCACCCATGCACATTTTATACGACTGAAATGCAGCAATAATCAGATACATACATAAGAAACAGCAAACACACTATAAAGATTAAAACAAATAGAAATTGGGAAAAACAAGTTCTTGCAAAACATTGTTAATGTTCTTGCTATCTATCCCCATTTTAAGATGTTCGTGTTTTCAAGGCCAAGAAGAACAACTGAGGCAGTATTTTTCTACACCTGTCAACCATCCAAGAACACAAATCACAAAAGGGACAAACTTAGTTCCAGAGTTTTCTCCCATGCAGCTATGTCCTCCAAGTCGAACAGGTGAGGCAGCTTGGATACATAAAGCATTTAATTATTACGTGGATTAAGCAAGACCTTAAGAAAGTTGAAGAAACTCCAAAATATATAGCTTAGTATAGTACCTTTTATTTTCAACTTCAACTGTTTCCCACCTCAAAACTCTGTGAATCACCTTCTCAGGGTAGAGCTATGTACGTGTACTTAACATTTACTTTATTTCCATGTTATCACCATCACCATGAGGATGAAACCAAATGACCAGAACAGCCAGACTGGAGGTTTCACAATCTAATCCCATGGAAACTTGTTCCCACTTAACTGAAATCCTGTTACGTCCTTTGCTTATCTGCAAACTTAGTTGCGTCTTAATCTTTATCTCTTTTCTGTCAGCCAATTATTCTTCCTCCTTATCTTTCTGACCAGGAAAATTTCAGCACAAACCTTAAACCCCCCAAGTATTTATGTCAGTATGATCTCTGCCAAACTATTTACAAGACATTTTCAAATTCAATTATAATTTATGATACAATAGTCCCTATATATTTGACCACATATGACACCAGCTCTTTTATAACTATTTTAATTTATTTCACTACATCCTGACAATCCAAGTGTTAATATCATTAATAAAAAAGGTTCTTACTATAAAAAAGTACAAACAACACTATAAAATTGAGTTCAGGAGATAAATGTGCAGTTCACAGAAAAAGAATGATCATATTTAATGAATACACAATTTTCATGTCCTTGCTAACCAAGAAAATAAAAACAACTATGATTAAATGTTTGTCACTATTAAATTAGCATTAATTTACACAAAGTTCTTAATTTTTGTAACTAAAAAATATCCCTTTTCAAAAGCATGTATATGACTGCCATATAAATAAAACAAAAATCAACGTTAGATCTGATAGGGGAGTTTTGGTTCAGAGCCCATCTCCCTCATCTCAGTGTCCTGAAAACCTCCATCTTAGTCCTGCAAGGTCCTTTCAGGGGAGCCCTCCTGCAGTAATCTGTACGAAAGTTATCGTACGCAAGTATGGGGTTACAAAACCTCATACTCTGGAAAGCCTGAGGAATGGGTACTCCTGCACATCATTAATGATACATAAATGTTATGATTTTTCTGACAGGCATTTGAAAAAGCATGTTGTCTTTTATTTAGGGCTGTTATAGACTATCTGTGTTCCCCCAAAATTCATGTTGATGCCCTGAACCCCAATGTGATGGTATTTGAAGGTGGGGCCTTTGGAAGGTAATTGGGTTCATTAGGGTAGGGTACCCATAACCGTGTTAGTGTCCTTATAAGAAGAGGAAGAGAGACCAGAGTTCTCTCTCTCAGTTATGTGAAGATACAGTGAGAAGGCAGCTGTCTGGGAGCCAGGAAGCTGGCCCTAACCAGGAATCAAATCTGCTGGTGACGTGATCTTGAACTTCTCAGCCTCCAGAACCATAAGAAATAAATGGGTTTTTTTGTTTGTTTGTTCAAATAACCTAGCTTACAATATTTTGTTATAGGAGCCCAAGTTGACTAAGACAACGTCCCTACAGTAAAGAAATAACATGAAAATGACTTGGAATAGTTAACAAAATATTAGTTATATTAGAAAAAAACTGGAAATATTTCATTAAAGGCATTTAAAAATAGGGAATAAGTCTTTAGGTTAAACAAAATTATTAAATACTTATGCAATGGAACTTTGTGACAATTAACAATGAAAGTATCTATTTACATAACATGAAATTTTATTTACAACATACTGAGTAAAAGTTGTTTAAAAGAATATAGGCATGATCCTCAAATTGTTTGAACATATACATATTTAAGACAGAGAAAAAGGAAGGGAAGAAATGAAAAAGGAAGGGAGGGAAGAAGCCAAAAATTCTACAAAAAAAAAATTTAAATCAAATTATTTTAAAATTATCTTTAAGAAGCAATTGCACAGATTCTATATTAGTTGATCATTTTTCCAAATTTTTACGTATCTGGATTTCCTACATTTTTCTTTCTTTCTTTCACAGGAACAAAATGAATAAAGTATTAAATAAAATCTAATAAACAAATAACAAATTAAGGGAAAATGCAATACATACGATAATCAGTTTGCCCCTTTTCTTATATAAATACCATACAATATTTCTTAAAAGAAACACTGAAAGAGAAATAGCATGTGAACACAACTATCGAAAGAAATATAAATGAGTAACACAAATGTGAAAATCATTAACCTTGTAATAGTAAAAGGAAAATCAAAATTAACATAATAAAATAGCGTTTTCCATAAGAGTAATAGCTCACATTTTTTGGCAGTTGGCTCTGTGTCAGGTCCTGTTCTACATGTTTTACATAAACGACCTCATTTACTCCTTGCAACTACTAAGTGCATAGATCTTATATTCACCATGCCCATGTTGCAGACAAGGAAACAGGAAATGAGGGAGATGATGGACTGTCCAAAAGCATGGAGGTTGCAGGGCTGAGATTTAAATACAGCAGTGCCCAGCCCCAGGGCCAGCCTCAGCCTCACAGGGCAAGCTCTCTCATACCAAACTTCCAGAAAATACCATTGAGCACACCCAGTGTCGTTCAAGGTTCCAGGAAAGGGAGAACTGTCAAAACACTCCTGGATTTAGTGGAAAGAATTTACATTTTTCTGGAGATCAATTTAGTCTTAGGGATTAAGAGCATTTAGAAGTGCCCATAAAATCAGAATTCCCAAGTCCTGGAAGTATTCTCAAGAAATAAACACCGATCTACACCAAATTTTATGTAAAAAGGTTCTTTCTGTTTTATTATTTTTCTATTTTATTACTTAAAAAAAATAGGAAGAGTGTGAATATGTACACAGTAGATGAATGGGTGAAAAAAAATGAAGCTGTTTATGATTATTAAAAATATACTCTTGCTGTTGGTCAAAGAGTACAAACTTGCAGTTTTACAATGAATAAGTTCTGATGACCTAATGCATAGTATAGTGAATACAGCTAATAATGTATTTTATGCTTCAACAAAAAGAGAATATAAATCTTTGCAGAGGAAAACATGAAATCCCTTGAAATCTTACAATTCATATATGAAAGATCCATGATTGAAGTTTTCCCAAACTGGTAACAATTCTATCAATTTATTTGATGTTACAAATAATAAGTTGTGAAATTATCAAAATTATCTCTCTCTCTCTCTCTCTCTCTATATATATATATATATAATTTCTGATCCATCAAAAAGAAAAAAATACTCTCAACTGTATTTGGGGAATTAAGGAAATGCTAATAATAAATTGCAATGAGAAAAGTTCAAATTAAAAATCTATATGTTTAATATAATTCCATATTTGCTTTTAAAATATTGCACATATACTTATTTGTGTATAGTCTCATTTTATATATTTTATATATTATATAATATTAAACGTATACCTTTAATAGGTAAACATACATATTTTTATAGTTTCATATTTTATGTATATTAATAAATAGGTGTAAATATACTTGTGATTGACAAGATAATATACAAAAAAAATTAAGAGAACACTGATGGGGCATTAAAATTACAAATTTTTAAAATTACTTTTCTGTAGGCTCAAAACTTTCCATAATAAGCATACACTTCTTCTGTGATGGAAACCGTAAAGAGGAGCTGAAAACCAAGAGGACAGAATGGAAAGTCACCTTTCTCTTGGTACCTCCAAGCCTCCAACCGCATCACATCATCCACCGGCCTCAGGCCAAAAGGGGATCTGCAAAGTGTGCAAGTGACAAATGACAAGCCATAGCATGCAGCACTAGCATCTTGCCTCCTACATCAGCAAAGAAGCAAAATATCACTGCTGCTTCCTTCCAAATCACATGCAAAAGATGAAGAACAAGGTGGCCCATATTAACCCAGGACTTTGAGACACGGAATTTTGGAAAACGTACTTTTAGCTTAACTAAGTTGACACAAGACAAATCCACTACATGGACCAATGTTTGTCTCCTTAACTCCACGGATTCCTCCCCCTAAAAAAGAGCATCAACGGACCTGTGAGTGAGAAGGTGGAAGCACCACCTCAACTTGTAAAAGTCCTTCCCTTGACATGTAGAATAAAAGTCCCTGCTAACTTCTGAGAGCGTGGTTTTCTTAGCCAGCTCCATTTCCCATACTCTCAAGTATAGCAAAAATTCTTTCCCTGACATATGTAAAATAAACTGTGCACTCTGCTTTACTTCTGAAAATTCAGTTAAGAAAATCAAACTATTTCTCTCACTCTAAGCAGTAAAAGAGACTCTTAGCAATTTTACTTGGCGGCAGGAGAATATTTATCAGATATGAAGCCCAATTACAACTTCGCAACTTTTTCCACAGATCTTCTATTGAAAGAAAGAAAGAAAGAGAGAGAGAGAGAGAGAGAAAGAAAGGAAAGAAAAGGAAAGGGGAAAGGAAAGGAGGAAGAAAAGGGGAAAGGAAGGGAGGGAGGGAGGAAGGGAGGGAGGGAGAAGGAAGGAAGGAAGGAAGGAAGGAGAGAGAATAAAGAGAGAAATAACATTAATTAGTGATTAGCATTCATTGTTGAACTATAAGGTATGAGTTATGGTGTCCAGCATAAGGCATTTTATGGCTACTTGGTGTCAGTCTAGAATCCATGAGCAAGTGGCTTCAAGAAATAATTATTTAGCTCCAGGCCAGAGTGAGATGTGACAGCTGTCACATTTTAAGTGCCTCTCTGGTCTTAACAATTCAAAGAAACTTGCATTTCGCAGACAGTTTCTTTTCTTTCTCGGTTGCTTCTGGAATGTGGAGCACTTCTGTGAAGTGCATCATGATAATGTTATTTTGATAAATCAATGAGAATTCCTATCAAAAAGACAATTTAAAAAATAATGTTTGTGGTCACCAGAGAAAAGTGTCAAATTAAGGAAAAGCAATTTTTAAATTTAAGCTAAAGTTTCTATCACCACTTAAATAGACTCTCTCCTAATGCAATGCCATTTTTCCTATATTCCTATGTTTACGACATGCTTACAAATTACCCTATATGACAGGCTTATAAATTTCACTCTGAGCTCTGTGAGTGGGCTAATGGATCAATGCCATTAGCCAGAAGGAAAGTGAGCAAAAGAGCAAATGTGCATGACCTTACAGAGAAAATCGCTTTAATTCTCATTCTGAGGTAATTGGTCTTGGTTGCTGTATTTCATTATGTAGATGCATTTGAAAATAAAGGACATGGTTCTTTAAGATTTAGAGATTGGATTAGGATTACTCTGTAAAGTCTTTGGTGATGAAAATTTTGCTGTTTTATGTACTTAAACTAAAGCTGCTAGATTGTTTCATCCTCCTCAAAGCCCATTACTGCACCCCAAAAGCATTTCCTTCACCAATGCCAAGCCCAAGTTGTGCAAATCTCTGAAAGTTCTGATTCTAAACAAAGAGTTGTCATATAATCCCTAGCACGGCAATGGTTTTCATAGGGACATTGTGACTGGTGTCTTGTTCTGTGCCACTTTCCCTGATTCAAATGCATACATATTGAGCTTAGACAAAGATCAAATGCAAGCAACAAGAGGCTCAATAAATGCTCAGTTTACTACCTAGTATCAATGGCACTAGGCACTGATTAATGGTACTACATTTCTCTCCTCAGCAGCCCCAAATTCTTAGACTCACAATCTATACATACTGGGATATTTCAGAGAAAGCACCAGTATTATGTGTATTTATGGGAGTAAAATTCAAGACATTTCCTTGTAGAATAACCAGGTAGAACTTGAAGTTTAACCTAGCTTCAACTGATACACAATTGAAAAAAAAAAACAACTATAACCCTTCCTAAGAGAGGAAACATGACTTTGGTCAGATGTGCTTACCTAGCTTAAGGCCCCTGCCCTGTTTCTCTTGCTGACACGGGACTCCCTGGACACTGAGAAAAAAGAGCTTGCTTTTGATCAGGCTTTTGGAGCAAGTGGCCCAGGTTGTCTTTCCTACTCTGGCTCCCGGTAAAATCTAGGTACCTCTGTGTATCCATTCAATAGGATGGAGCAGAATGTCTGCATGCCAAATGTGCTACCACAAAAACACATAGAGGTCTATGCTCTGTGCTTCTTTTTCAGTTTTGAGTAGCATGAGCTGCAATAATCTGCCCTTACATGGGAAAGAAAATCCCAACATGCCCCACACTCACTGGATCTTTACAAACTTCACTCCTGTGTCAGAATCCTACATAGTCATTGGATTTATTTTCTACCTTCTAGAGTGCATAGATTAAGACCTCCAACATACATGTTATTTCTTGCCCATAGAGTCTGATTAGCTTAGTAGGATATCATTAACACAATGGACTCATAAGATGTTCTCTAGGATATCCAGATGGTCCAGGTGCCATTGGACTATATCATGAGAGAGGGAAGGAGAGTTAACATCATCCTGGGAGAAGGTGAAATGTATATTGCTAAAAGTTTCCATCTGCATCACCCAAGATCCCCATCTCAAGTTTCAGGGCCATCACCTTATAGGAGCTTGGCTGGGGGTGAGATTTCAACTTTGTCTATAGTTCCTTTACTGTCACAATTAGACCCTGACCATTTTCTCTGCTGTCTACTCAGAAACAGCTGCAAGATATTGGGATTGTTTTAGATGTAATCAAGAAGATTCCTCGGATTTCTCTATTTGCCATAGACTATTGATTAATTATCCTAGGCCTGTAGTTATCTTTCTATAACAAAGAGTCAACGATGTTCAGCAACCATCACCTGAATCTGTAATCTTTAAGCTGCCATTTCTCTCATACTTCTTCAGTGCTGGAGACATTGCATCAGCTGGCACAAACACTCTCTTATGTCCCCATCTGAGTTCACCCCTGGTTCGCCTTTTAATAGCCTCACTTACTACAGCAATTAGTGGATGATCAATACTTTACCATCAGTGCTAGGCTCCTCCTTGCCCCTTTACTGGAAAGTAATTCATTGCCACTTTCCTTTCTTTGAGTCTTCCATCTCTGATTCCAAGTTTCTTTGACTCAGTTCTTGGAAATAAACACTGAGATGGAGAATTCCATGGAGAAGGTTTACTGGAAGATGATTTTTGTGAGATACATCAGTAAAGAAGTAAGAAAGGTAGTACTGGGAAGTAGGAGAAGCCAACTTGCAAGTGTTTTATGAGATAATCCTACAGTAGACACTGGGGCTGGGTTGACATTTCAGAGGTTTCCCAACTTAACCAAAGGGACAGGCCTTTTACCCCCATATGAACTAGTCATTGGTCACAGGTTACCACTGAGAGGAGGCATATTTTAGGGAAAGCAGTGATCAGTGACTGAGGGTAACACCTAGTGAGGGGTTCAGTGCCGACTGGTGAACAGCAGATGAAGGTGAATGTATCAGCCTAGAAGATGTGGTCAGGAAAGGGCACCTAGTATCCACTAATCTTTAGTAAAGGCTATAGGTAAATGGAATATTGAGCAAGATTTCAAGAACAGAGAAGAAGACTTTGAGTTATGCTTAGACTATGCTGCTAAAATGTAACAGGATGGGCCTTAGAGGTGGAAGACTAACAAGGATTCACAGAAACTTGTGCAAGTCTTGAAATTAAGAATTAGATATAGTCACAAATCAGTGGATCTCTTTGTCTCTACAGTCATGACTAGTGTTGCTGGAACAGGCATTTGTTTTTTATGAGATATTGTCAAGATTCTGAAGTCAAATGTCTCAATATACATTAACAGGAAAGAGAAAAGGCCTCTTCATGTGGATTCAGATATTTAGACACTCTTTTGCGAGCTGTAAAACACAGCACAATGTCATGCAGCTCAGAAAAATCAGACCCAGTGAAACCTTGCAGAGGCAACTTTGACTTCACAGAGACCAGAGGGACTCACTGACTTTTCACGGTTAGTGAAACAAATTTGGGAGGATGAATGGAAGAGGGTCACATTGACTGCCTTAGAGAACAAACAGAGGAGCTGGATCCAGAGTCTTCTGTTGAAAATTGGAAGCTAGAATGGCAGCTGGATTCAGCTCCCTCTATGTGGCTTCCTGGGAAACAGGGATATGCAGGTTTCTCATCTCTCATCAGGGAGCTTCCCAGAACAAACTCCTGTAGGGAACTTCATCTATTAGTCATTTAAGATGTGAGCACCCTATTATCTAAAGGAGACATGTAACCTTCTGGGTCCTGGGACTAGGAATGTACATCAGAAATGCCTGTTTTTGTATTGAATGACCGCACATGTAATCTCCAGAATGTGAGGCAGGAAACTGAGTAAGTCTCACCAGAACGGCTCATTAGTCTTGCCCCAAGAAAGTATATGACTTTGCAGAAGACCAAGTCCCTGAAAAGAGGGGCTAAGGAGACAGAGAGACCAGCCAATGACACCTGTTCACCTCCTGGGAACATTAGAGACAGAGAGAGTGAATCCTGGTTTTAGGGATAGAGAACAGAGGTAAAGAACCCAAATTGGAAGTGCTGACTACTTTCCTAGTTTCTTCTGACATCAGAGGGATAGAATTGAGAATGTCCAATTATTCCACAATTCTCCCAGACACACAGAAGTAGAATAAGCAGCCCCAGCCTGACAGCGCCAAGATACGGATGGAGCCCATGAGGAGAGAGCGCTTCCTCTGCATCTGGGCCTGGTGCCAGGAGCATTTGTTGGTCCTCGTCTCACCTTCCATCTGAAGAAATTATATTTTACTGTGGATTTTTCCAAATCTTTATTTCTGTCCAATTTTAAACTGTTTTCTCTTTTCTGGAACTTTTGTTTGACTTATATGAGTTTCTCTGTCTTTGTAGGAAACTTCATCTACTAGTTAAAGATGTGAGCACCCTATTATCTAAAGGAGATATGTTTCATTCCACGTTAGAGCCTTGCCATTATTTTAATCTATTATCTATCTTTAGCATATTTTGTAGAAATTTCACTCTAATTCTTTCATTCACTAATTATCTCTTCAACTCTACTCAGAGTACATCCTGCTTATGCAAAGATTTATTTATATATAAAAATATTTTTCTAGGATTACCAGTTGGTACTTCTCACATCTATCTGTTAGGTCTCCATGTCTGTTTTCTTTTTTAGAACTTCAAGGATCCTAACCATTCTTAAAGCCGTGTTTAGATTACTAAGATTTTTTTTTTTTTTTTTTGGTGAGGGTAAAGTGCATCAGGGTGATGGCTTTTGCTTCATATGTTTTCATTTTTGTCTAATTTTGTTTTTGAGACAGAGTCTCGCTCTGCCACACAGGCTGGAGTGCAGTGGTGCAGTCTCAGCTCACTGCAACTTTGGCCTCCCGGGTTCAAGCAATTCTGCTTCAGCCTCCCAAATAGCCTCTTGAATAGGACTACAGGCATGAGCCACCACACCTGGCTAATTTAGGTATTTTTAGTAGAGACAGGGTTTGGCCATGTTGGCCAGGCTGGTTTTGATCCACCTGCCTCAACCTCCCAAAGTGCTGGGATTATAGGCATGAGTCAACAGTCTGTCTTTTTTTTTTTTTTTTTTTTTTTTTAATGTACTTACTTGGCAGTCACTTCTTAAATGGGTGTGTGTTTTCTTAAAATTAGTTTCTTTCTCTCACTCTGCTTGCCTTTACTCTACCTCTCTGTCCTCCCAAAATCCAAGACCAATGGAGCCAGAAACAGTTATTTTACAGCAGCATGGAGCTCTCATTAAGAAAGATATTTGGATATTACAAATCACTTGGCTGAGCCAAAATGGCTTGACACACATCCCAGCCTGAGAAATTTCTGCTTCTCCTTGCTGACTGTCTCAGATAATTAACTTGATATTAACCACAGTCCTAGAAAATAGCACATACCAGGCTTTTTCCAGCTTCTACCACACACCCTGTTCAAACAGTAGTTTAGGCCTTAGTCTCAGTCCTATATTGGACATTTTTACTAACTATTGTCCTAAAAGAACCTAAACTCCATAAGTTTTTTAAATGCAATGCAGCAATCAAAACTAAAGTAGTAGGTCAGTTGCACTCCAGCTCTGAAAAATGGCAGAAGGGCGAAAATGCCTATGGAACTGGGCAACATGGAAGGTCAGGGCTATACAAGGGCACTGGAGTTTTTTGTTTGTTTTTAACTTTTATTTTTCATTTGGGGGTATATGTGAAGGTTGTAGAGGTAAATTCATATCACAGGGTTTGTTGTACAGATTTCATCACCTGGGTATTAAACTTAGTACCCAATATTTATTTGTTCTGCTCTTTCCCATCTTCCCACCCTCCACCCTCAAGTGAACCCCAGTCTCTGTTGTTTGTTTTCATGCGTTCTCATCATTAGACTTCCACTTATAAATTATAACCTCTTATAAATGGTTTTCTGATTCTGTGTCAGTTTGCTAAGGATTCTTTAATCTCATAAGAAGTATGAATACAAAGAAAAAGGCCAACTGAAGGGGTTCATGTTGCGATCTGAGACATCAGCCTGACGCTGTCCTTGTTTAGTGTAAATTTATCTCTGCAGAAAACAGTGTGCTTAGCAAATCATTTTAGGTACACTGTAAGCAGGTAACTTGCCATTTAACGCAGCACTCACAACAGCGCAATGGGGCGGGTTTTATTGAAGTCGTTTTTCAGTCTAGAAAATTGAATGTAAATAAGATTGCAGTTTGAAAGACAACAACTTACAGTTAGAAAGATATAGATTTGGACTTTAAACCTGGGTCTGATTCCAAAGTTCACGCATTTAAAAACAAGAATAAATGTTAAAAAAATTTCAATATAACCATTTCAAATACACGAAAAATTAGAGAAATCATGTATGAATCCCCCATATACCCAATAGAAAACTTCAACGGTTATCAATACTTAAACTTTTCTTTTGTCTATGCCTTTTTATAAAGATAGTTTATTTTTTTGAGATGGAGTCTCGCTCTGTTGACCAGGCTGGATTGCAGTGGCACAATCTCGGTTCACTGCAAGTTCCGCCTCCCAGGTTCACGTCATTCTCCTGCCTCATCCTCCCAAGTAGCTGGGACTACAGGTGCCCACCACCACTCCCGGCTAAGTTTTCATATTTTTAGTAGAGACGGGGTTTCACCATGTTAGCCAGGATGGTCTTGATCTCCTGACATCATGTTCTACCCACCTCGGCCTCCCAAAGTGCAGGGATTACAGGCGTGAGCCCCCGCGCCCGGCAAAGATAGTTTAAAGAAGTTGTCATATCATTTTAATACTGGGTTTGGTATGCCTCTCTGAAAACTATAGACAACTTCATACATAACCATAATGCCATTATCACAGTTATGGTTTGAACGTTTATGGTGTCCTATCCCCAGAAATTTGTATGTTGAAATTCTAACCCACATGATAATGCTATTAGGAAGTGAGGGCTTTGGTCTCTGACTTCATGAATGGGGTTAACGCCCTTATAAAAGAGACCCTCATTTTATCTACCGTGTGAGGTTACAACAAAACCATGGCCAACTATGAACCAGGAAGAGGGCCCTCACCAGACGTCAAATCTGTGGGTGCCTTGATCTTGGACTTCCCAGTCTCCAGAACTATGACAAATTTCTGTTGTTTATAAGCCACCACCTTTATAATTTGTTATAACTGCCTGAAGAGACTAAGACACATGCCTAACAAAATGACAAATATCTTACCACCTAAAATTCTTCCCATAATTAAATTTACACAATTTTTAAAAACATATTTTAACAGCATGTCTCTGTTCCCTTCTCTGCTTCTCTGTGTGTATATGTGTGTCCACATCTAGCAGAGCTGCCTACCTTATCAACTATTATTGACTAAGATGTATGAACCTTCCAAGTCCTTAAAGTTTTTTCCACTGCCCTAGCTAGGCCTCTAAAAATGTCCTCTTTTTAATATTAGTTTAATATTTCTTTCCTTACCTCTATAAATTTACGTTTCTTTACATGTCATAAATTATGCTGTATGCAAGTGGCTACTGTTATTTTATGAATATGTCTAATTGAAACACTGATAACTGGTTTATCTTCAGTGAGTTGTATTCCGTAGTACTAGAACCTGTACATTTTTGTCTTATATAATGCATTTTGACCATAAGTCTATGCTGTCCTCAAAAATGTGGTCTATGCTGTTTTTTCTATTTGCATTTGCTTGATAAATAGTTGCCTGATATATATTTGCTCATCCTTCTATTAATAACCTTGCTAAATCATTTTGTCCAGCATGGCTCTCATGAACAGCATAGGGTTGAATTTTACTATTAGGCAAATTGAGAATTTTTTTCTTTTAGCAGATGACTTATACTCAAATTTTTGATATGGCCTATATGTTTGGGGTCTTAATTCTGTGAGATTATTTATGTTATACTACTGAATATTTTGTGGTATCTTATTTTTACTCATTTTTAAGTATTTCTTTAAATAATTAGAGTTTTACAGTTTTTCTTTTTCTTTTTTAGATGAAGTCTCACTCTGTTGCCAGGCTGGAGTGCAGTGGCATGATCTCAGCTTACTACAATCTTCGCCTCCCAAGTGAGTTCAAGCGATTCTCCTGCCTCAGCCTCCCGAGTAGCTGGGATTACAGGCGTGCGCCACCATACCCAGCTAATTTTTGTATTTTTAGTAGAGATAGGGCTTCACCATGTTGGCCAGGATGGTCTCGATCTCCTGACCTCAGGATTCTCCCACCTCAGCCTCCCAAAGTGCTGGGATTACAGGCATGAGTCACTGTGCCTGGCCTACAGTTTTTGCCTAATGATTGCATATGTAATACCCTCAGACACTTCTCTCTCCATTTACGGTCATTAACTCCCACTCTTGGAGTAAGCGAGAAAACACTCTTTCCCTTCTTACAGTAAACTACTTTGCCCTTCAATTTTAGTCTGTTGTATTATATTTGGTGTTCCTCTCTGTAGCACCATATTGGTCAGCATTATGAATACCCTAAAGTTTTTTCTATTTTTCTCTTATTCTCCCTTTTTTCTTCCCATTTTAATAGATATATAATCATCACACATATCTGTAATTCTAACCTTCATTCTTAACCTTCGTTTTACATTTAAATATATTTAATGATCATGGCAGGGTTCATGCTGAAAGTCTCCAGTCATGTTGTCATGGTCTGAAATAGATTTACAGTTGGTTCCTTCAATTCCTTGAAACAACATTCCCTTAAGTTCACAGATAAGTGATTGTGTATATATTTATAGATGAGCAATAGTTTGGCTGGATATAATTTATATTTGATCATCTTCTTTCGTTGAATGTTTTAAATATTGGTCCTTTGTGCCCCTTGCTAACACCACCCCCCAATTCTGGCATAGAAGTAACTGAGCAAAGTCTGAAAAGCATCTAATTTTTCTTCCCTGGGATATTTTGTCTGGATATCTGAGGGAAGTTTTCCATTCTTTGAAGACCAATAGCATTATTAGGATATGTATCAGTATTGTTTATTCTGGTTGTATTTTCCCAGACACACATTATTTTCCATCACTAACTAGATTTCAACATTTTGTTTTATTTCAAGAAATTTCTCATGAACTCAGAGTTCCATTTTTTGGTGTCCATCATTGCCTGTTGGAATGTTGTCATGCTTGTTCTCATCTTTGTTCTAATAATAAATCAATGTCATATTTTCTTTTTTGATGCCCATATTTAAGTAGTCAGTTTTCCTAGCCTGTTGAAGGATGTTTGGGTATGACAGTGAGGATGGGCTGGGGTATGGTTTCCTGTGGAAGAAAGGGGCCTTCTTACTGCTGGGGGGAGGGGCAATAAAGGCTACCCATGTGGTCTCCATGACACCATGGGGAGGGGCCTTATTACCAACTGGTAATGATGAAAGTCCTCGCTCCTTATTTGACCATTTCTGAACTCCCCCCCCGCCCCGGTAGAATGTTGGACACTTCTTTATAGCTCCGCAAGGGTGGAAGTCTCCTTACTCAGTCTTTACTGCCATAAGTGAGAGCAGGACTCCAGTTTTGTCTAGCTGGAGTAGAATGGTTATTGTCTCAAAGTTTTCTGTCTTGCCAGTTTGCTCATTTCCCAGTTCTTTGGCTAGAAAAAGCAAGATTTTTCCCCTTCATACATTTGCTATCTTTCTCCTTCATGCATGTGCCGGTTTTTCTAGGTTGTCAATTTCTTCATTTCCAAGTCTAAGATATATTTTGCAAGAAGAAAATTCAGAGAACTCACCACCATGCCATTACTCAGGTTCCAGAATTGCTTTCTGGCCTGCATTCTTCTCTACACATTTTACAATCTTATATTTATTTTATATATAATTCCCAGTGTTTTTACTCATATTCAGCAAAAGAAATAGTAAAAAACGCAACTACTCCATCTTCCCAGAAACAGAATTCTCCCCTCATTTTTTAAATAAACAACTTTGCTGGATTAAAACATAATGCCATTAGTTTAATCAATTAATAATGCCATAAACTCATTAATGTAATCAACCTCAAAGTGGATTAAATAAGTAAAACAGAATTTGAAGAAGAGACAAGAATCAACAAAAGACCAAACAAGAAGTGAACCGGGTAGAAGCAATTGATCCTGGGAACCGATCTCAAATATATTAAATATACATGAAGAATGTTTTCTGGAGAATTTGTTGTACATGTGGCACAGAATAATTTCTTAGTTTTAGAGGCAATTTTGAACAGTAGCCAAGAGTAACAAAGGTAGCTGGAAATACTGAACTAAAAATAGAATAGATTCTACTCAGGATTAGAAAGGATTTTGTGAGACTCAGTGAAGATGCTGGAATTCACAGATGAGTGCAGGGAGAGATTCTCTCCGCCATTCTGAAATCCCTCCTGCAGGATCGCCAAAGGATACGCTCTTATCTTAAAGCAGACATGTTTTCTGACTGTTTAAATAGCTAAAACAGAACAGAACAAAACAAAACAAAACCCATTGCTATATTTTTTCTCTTTATCTTCTAATATCTATTATCAGTTGAATTTAAATTTCAAAACTGTTTTCTTCCTGCCAGTATGCCTCTTATGTTTGTTAACAATTATTAATATTAACAAATGTATTATTTCTGTACTTATTTATAACTACTGGATTTGTATTCATATGCCTCTTGTTACCAAAATTGATATTATCACATTTGCTTCAATTTTCTATTTGCTGAGCGAATTTCTGGTAAAATTAGTATAAAATCATGTTTAAGTTGAGATTAATTTTATTTTTACTCACTTTTTGCATTAATGTATTTTTTAAAATAATTATTCTCTGCTTTTTTTTTTTTTTTTGCTTGCTAGGTAAAATGATGTTTGTGCAATACAATATTTAATCTAGAAAATCATTTAGTTTTCTGTGTTAACTGATAATTAAGTGATGCTTCTATTTTCCAAAAAAACAGTATCTGGGAGGCTGAGGCAAGAGAATGGTGTGAACCTGGGAGGCGCAGTTTGCAGTGAGCTGAGATTGTGCCATTGCACTCCAGCTTGGGCGACAGAGTGACACTCCGTCTCAAAAAAAAAAAAAAAAAAAATTTATGCGAGAAAAAATGTTTATCAAATGAGAGGAAAACAGAACTGTTCTCAGGGGCATAATAAAACATTTCTAAATGTCAGTGGAAGAGTTCAAAGACAGATATCTTACGATTATGTCTTGCGACCATGAAACGCATTCCTTGAAATGTTTTAAAACATCTTGTAAGCATAAATTGCATTATGGTAAGAATACTGTGAGAATGAAGTTAGTAACAAATAACTCCTTCACATTATAGATTAGAAAACTACAACATACAAAGATTCAGAGTCTTGTGTCAAAGTTTTTTATGTCAGAAACAACAAACTTATAGATCTTTTTTTTTTCTAAATGATAAATCCATTAAAAAATATTTTTGTGAGGATTTAGCCAAACTCCCACAGAGATCAATACATGGACGCTCTTCCCAGCCTCTCTCATATGCACATATACACACACAAAATTGACTAAAATGACAAAGCAATTTTAGAGTGTTCACAATATTTTAATATGTTCTAATACTTGGGATCTTCAATTAAAATGCAGTACAGCAAAAAAGAAACCATAGGCTTTTGTCAAAAGAAAGAGTTGAAATTTTCAGTCCCATAAAATACACGGCTGATTCCTCAAGATAAATTTTACCAAGTAAAAATAGTGATTTTTGGTTTTAGCTGATTTTATTGGTTTACTGTTCTTAATTATATCACCGAATCTGCAAATCACTGGTAAGATTAGAACTCTTGTCTGTGGGCATGCAGAAACCAGGTGAAAGCACTGTGGGATTTTTGTAGGCACAGAGACAGGTGCATGATGAGAACTGGATAGTCATTGAGATGAATATTGCTGAAATTCAAAGACTCTTTTTTCCTTTTCCTTTTGTTTTTAATGATATACCCTTTATGATTCAGCAACACTATCATACACACCCACCCGCCTATACACACACACACACACCCCCTAGATTTTTCAAAGTAAATCTATCACTAAGATTAGAAAATCAACTACTTACAAAGACTCTTTATGAAGATGGAATGTTGTGCTTTAACCACCAATACTAGTAGTCACTTGTCTACAGTCTATTGAAAAATTAGCAAAAACACTTCACTGTCTTCACTTTTACCAACAGTCACAAACAAGTAAATTGTTACCTCTAAAAAATAATGCTGTAGAAGTAAAAAATAGCTTCAACCAATTTAAAATATTATTCGTTATTACATATTATTGGTAATACTAAGCACAGAAATTTCTTAGGCTTTATTTCACTAACATAAAAGATGACATGGCCCTTTCTCAGATAGTGATGACAATCATTACTATTGAAGTCTGTCTGTTTTAAAAGGGGAAATTATTTTTCACAATGGAAATATATGTATTGGGTCAAGAGTATCTTTGCTTTTTTTGCTATAAATTTCAAATGCTAACAAGATGCACATTAAACATGAGTTTTTTTTTTTCCACAGTCAAGTCTATGACAGCTATTCTAACCTCTACTTTCATTTCTTTCATTTTTCATCTTCCTTCATAATTATTTCTGGGCATCATGATGTCTTCCCATCATGAGAATAAGCATTCTGAAGACAAGATACATTCCTGATTCATGTTTACATGTAATACCTATGTAGCTAAATATATGAGTGAATGAATGATACATTGATACATTGCTTTACTTTTATACTGTGTACACAAACGTACACTATCCACTTGACCATCAAAAATGTAAAATCCGGCCATGTACGGTGGTTCATGCCTGTAATCCCAGCACTTTGGGAGGCCAGGGTGGGCAGATTGCTTGAGGTCAGGAGTTCAAGAGCAGACTGGCCAACATGGTGAAACCCCATCTCTACCAAGAATACAAAAATTAGCCAGGTATGGTGGTGGGTGCCTATAGTCCCAGCTACTTGGGAGGCTAAGGCAGGAGAATCGCTTGAACCTGGGAGGTGGAGGTTGCAGTGAGCCAAGATAGCGCCACTGCACTCCAACCTGGGTAACAGTGAGACTCCGTCTCAAAAAACAAAAACACTCACACAAAAAATGTAAAATTCATTCATTGTATCCCCTCAGTAGGTGAGGGGCACAAGACCCAGAGCGTTAAGTGCCCCTCAGCTTGCAATAGGCCAATTTAGTAAAGTATTCACTCAGATTTCATAAAGTTTAATCTATGTTCTTCTCTTCTGTCTGTCTGAGGCAGAGAATTGCTTGAACCAAGGAGCTGGAGATCACGCCACTGCGCTCCAGCCTGGGCAATAGAGTAAGACTCCATCTCAAAAGAAAAAGAAATATTAGCCACTTTCTGTCACGGAACAGACAGCTAGGTCTGAAGAAAATATAGAAATCATCACATTTCACCTACCAGCTAGAAACATGTCCTCTGTAGATGAGGAGTGGTCACATCCGAAGCAGAGTAAGAGACTGCATTGTCAAACTAAATATTCAAACTTGTTATTTTTCAATTTAAGGCAGAGAATTTAACACCAATTCTAATATCAAACAGTAGTGAGGTTAAATCTCTGTTTCAACCGGTTACCGATGTGTGACTTTGACCCAGTGAGCTAACTTCCCTAAGCTTCAGTTTTCTCATCTGCAAAATGTGAATAATTATACTAATTTCTCAACGTTGTTGTAAAGGTATCTCCCTCATTTTCCAGCTCTATCCAGACACTTACATTAAACTGTTTTATTTCATGCAACACTGATCTTCTACATGTCAAGGATTCTACCTTTAGTTAGGTAGAAGTAGAGACTAAAAATGCCTCAAACTATTGACAAAGTGGAAGTCCATTTCAGAAGTGAGGATAGCCTGGGGTGTGAACACATGGCATTCTCCTGGCTCATAGGAGGGAACAGATGGAAACTATTAATGCAGCAATGAGAAGAAAAACTCATGTGGATTATTGTATGGATAAAGAACTGGCCCACTTAAGAAGAGAGGAATAAACTGTCTCATAAACACCCTCATCCACCTGTATCCCATTCTACTGCCTCTTTGGGAAAGGGCATAGCCATCTTTCTTAATTCTCCATTCTAACCCTTGCTAAGATATATTAGCTCTTTGGCCTAATACTTTCCAAGCCTTCCCCTTTGAGTTTCAAAGTTCTAAACCTGTTGTAAGACAAGGCAAGAAAAACTAAAATTCTCAATTGTCTTTTTCTTTTTTGAATTCCTCCTCTAAAAATCCAAAATCTTATTCAGGCTTTGTGGGTACCTCTTATCAGGAAAGGTTGTTTTTTTTTTTTCTAATTCCATAAGGCATTAGCTCAATATAAAACCTCATTCTGAGCATTTGCCTCCTCTGTACACCCTCTCTCCATGTTTTAAAAAAAATTTTTTTTGTTTCTCTTTCCAGTGTTTATTTTTTCAAATATTATAAACACTGTCCTGTCCTTTGTTGTTTTTTCTTACTCAAAAGTACAATCCAAAGATTACTCCCTATCAGTACACAGACATTTTCTTCTTTTTGAGGCTACACAGTATTCAGTTTTAGAGATGTCTCATATTGTATTCAACCTTTCCCCTGTTGATGAACATTTTACTTTTTTTAAGGGTTTGCTTTTGGAAATAATGTCATATAAAGGCTTTATTATTTTACACTTCAGCCTTGTTTGGAACTGTTGGCAAACATTTGAAATCTACTTAATGATAAACATTTAAAATCTATTGTCTTAATTTTTCAGAATACAATATATTGCTCTTAACTACAGTCACCAGTGGTAAATCCACACGTTCATCTTTCTCATGCTGTATCTCACAGTTTCTTCACATATGCTTTTATGCTTGAACAAGTAAAACAATGTTTTGTTTTACTTGCTTTGATATTTATTAATAAAGAATATCAAATTGATTTAAATATTTTAAGACATGAATAAAACTCATTTTTCTAGAGTAGCTGTTTTTAGTACTCTGAAATATTGTTTCTATGAACATTGCTGTGCCTGTGTCCTGGGGTATGTATATGCAAAAGTTATTTTATGGATATGTGTGTATACATGTGCGTATGCAGGTATATGTGTATATATAACATATATAGATATATATGTATTAATAAAGTATTACTAGGTTTTAGGCTGTATGAATGCTCAATTTCAATATCTAATGTCAAAATGTTTGTCAAAGTGGTTGTAAATTTAATCCACAATTAATTTTCCTATTGATAAACATTCTCTCCAATACTGAAAATATTAACATTTCCTGACATTTTTCCAATAAAATTGGCATATAATGACAATGTTTCACTGTAGTCTCAAATATATTTATCAAATTATTAAGGAGAAGAGATCTTTATTCATGTCCTTGTTGGCCATACCATGTGAGCTTCCTCTTCTGTGAAATGTTTTTACGTCTTTTATCTAGTGTTCTACTTTGGGCTTTGTTTCAGACAGTACCCGTATTAATCCATTGTAGGTAATATGAATGTACCTTCTCCCAGTATAGTAGCCATATTTCCCTTTTCACGGAATTATCTTCTGATAAAAAAGAATTTCTTGACTTTATATAATCTGCTAATAAAAATTTATCTGATGCTTTTTTGTGTCTGTTTAAGAAATTTTTCTATACAGAAGAGATATTTACCTATAATTTTAACAAGTTTAACAATTTTGTTTTTGAAAATTTTGTTCTTTATCTACCTTGAATTGTTTTCTACATATTGTGTGAGATAGGGACCAAATATCCTCTTTAGAATTATAACCATTTTTCCTAACTCCACTCTTTAAAGTGCTTTTACCTTTTACCATTGGTATGCCATATGTGATCTGTGTCACATGTAAGCTGTTGTTTTTCTTTTGCAGGTAGAGTGCTGCTCATTTTGACCTATAAACTCATATTTTCCTGGGGTATTGTCTTCTCTTAAAAGGAGTGCTGAAAAAGGCCATATGCTAGATTGTTTCATGCAAGATGTATTAAAATGTATGAAGGGAGAAGAGAGTTCCAGAAGGAATGAACCCAGTGCAAGAATAATAAAAATTGCAAAATAATAAAATTTTATTATTATTCCTATTAACCCCCACAAAACAACTCTTTAGCACTGTAAAAAGACACTTTCTAGATCATAATTGACAGTCCTGGAGTTTTAGAGAAAAGTTGTAGATAAACCTATGTTCGAGGTTTAGTCAGTGTGCACCTGATTTCTTTTATAAAAAAAACTTGGTGGAGCAAGATGACTGAATAGGAACAGCTCCAGTCTCCAGCTCCCAGGCTACAGTAACCAAAACAGCATGGTACTGGTACCAAAACAGAGATATAGACCAATGGAACAGAACAGAGTCCTCAGAAATAATACCACACATCTACAGCCATCTGATCTTTGATAAACCTGACAAAAACAAATGGGGAAAGGATTCCCTATTTAATAAATGGTGCTGGGAAAATTGGCTAGCCATAAGTAGAAAGCTGAAACTGGATCCTTTCCTTGCTCCTTACACGAAAATTAATTCAAGATTGATTAGAGACTTAAATGTTAGACCTAATACCATAAAAACCCTAGAAGAAAACCTAGGTAATACCATTCAGGAAATAGGCATGGGCAAGGACTTCATGTCTAAAACACCAAAAGCAATGGCAACAAAAGCCAAAATTGACAAATGGGATCTAATTAAACTAAAGAGCTTCTGCACAGCAAAAGAAACTACCATCAGAGTGAACAGGCAACCTACAGAATGGGAGAAAATTTTTGCAATCTACTCATCAGACAAAGGGCTGATATCCAGAACCTACAAAGAACTCAAACTTACAAGAAAAAAACAAACCACCCCATCAAAAAGTGGGCAAAGGATATGAACAGACATTTCTCAAAAGAGTACATTCATACAGCCAACAGACACATGAAAAAATGCTCATCATCACAGGCCATCAGAGAAATGCAAATCAAAACCACAATGAGATACCATCTCACACCAGTTAGAATGGCAATCATTAAAAAGTCAGGAAACAACAGGTGCTAGAGAGGATGTGGAGAAATAGGAACACTTTTACACTGTTGATGGGACTGTAAACTAGTTCAACCATTATGGAAAACAGTATGGCGATTCCTCAAGGATCTAGAACTAGAAGTACCATATGACCCAGCCATCCCATTACTGGGTATATACCCAAAGGATTATAAATCATGCTGCTATAAAGACACATGCACACGTATGTTTATTGCGGCACTATTCACAATAGCAAAGACTTGGAATCAACCCAAATGTCCATCAGTGACAGACTGGATTAAGAAAATGTGGCACATATACACCATGGAATACTATGCAGCCATCAAAAAGGATGAGTTTGTGTCCTTTGTAGGGACATGGATGCAGCTGGAAACCATCATTCTCAGCAAACTATCACAAGAACAGAAAACCAAACACCGCATGTTCTCACTCATAGGTGGGAACTGAGCAATGAGATCACTTGGACTCGGGAAGGAGAACATCACACACCGGGGCCTATCATCGGGAGGGGGGAAGGGGGAGGGATTGCACTGGGAGTTATACCTGATGTAAATGACGAGTTGATGGGTGCTGACGAGTTGATGGTTGCAGCACACCAACATGGCACAAGTATACATATGTAACAAACCTGCACATTATGCACATGTACCCTAGAACTTAAAGTATAATTTAAAAAAAAAAGAAAGAAAAACTTTTGCTATTTCCTGGTTTTACTCCTGTGGCTACTTCTCCAGAGATGTGTTCATTGGCCCCAACTTCTGCAGTGAGAGACAGTCAATGATTAAATCAAGCCACAGCTGGTGACAAGGCATGAGCAGAAATAATGATCTTCACTTATCCTCTGCCTAAACCACAGACACCCCGGACCCCACCACCTCATACTCACAAATGCAGATTGGCCTCCTTATGGCTCCCCTATCCTTCCCCTTGCTTTGTTGTTGTTCTTTCATGGAGGTAATTTCCTAAGTCTATTTTTAAATGAATATTCCAGAGTTTTTCTTGGTGTAGGAGGCCAGTAGCATATGATTATCACTTTAGGAGTAGGATTAATCATCTTTCAAAAACTCATGAATAAAATTGTATATATTAATGCTGTACACCATATTTTGATTATATCTATATATGAAGGAACAGTTAAATCAAATTAACATATAACCTCACATATTTATCTTTTTTGGAGTGGTGAAAACATTTAAAATCTACTCTCTTAGCAATTTTCCTGAATACAATACATTGTTCTTAACTACAGTCACCACATTGCACAACAGATGTCCTGAACTTATTCTTCCTATCTAATTAAAATTTTTTATGCTTTGACCAATATCCTTCCAATCCCCTTGCCCACTTCTGTACCTGGTATCCACCATTCCACCCTCTGCCTCTGAGTCTAATTTTTTTTAGATTCTATACATAAGAAAGATCATGCAGTATTTGTCTTTCTGGGCCTAGCTTATTTCACTTAATATAATATCCTCTAGTTTATATATATTGTCACAAATGATAGAATTTCTTTCCTCTTTAAGGCTGAATAATATTCCATTTTGTATACATACAACATATTATGTATCCATTCATCTGTTGATGGAAAGTTAAGTTGAATCTTTATCTTGGCTGTTGTGAACAGTGCTGCAATGAAAATGAGGGTGCAGATATCTCTTAGACATGCAGATTTTATTCCGTTTAGATATATCTCCAGAAGTGAAATTAATAGATTGTGTGGTAGTTTGTTTATAATTTTTGAAGAAATCTCCATGTAGTTTTCTGTAATAGCTGTACTGATTTGTACACTGAAAACTATTAAGCACTGATGAAAGAACAGCATAGCACTGGCATAAAAACAGACATAAAGACCAAGGGAAGAGAATAGGAAGCCCATAAATAAATCCATGAATGACAGTCAATTGATATTGGACAGAGATACTAAGAACACACAACGGGAAAGAATAATCTCTTCAATAAATGTAGTTTTTGGGGAAATGTCATGTCCCCATGCAGAAGAATGAAATGAGGTCCTTATCTCAAACTGTATGCAAAATGAACTCAAAATGGATTAAAGACTTAAAGGTAAGACTTGAAATTGCACAACTACTAAAGAAAATGGGAGAAAGCTCCTTAATATTGGTCTGGGAAAGATTGTTTGCCTATGACCCCAAAATGACAGACAATGAAAACAAAAATAGACAAATGGGATTGCATTGAATGAAAAATGTTCTCCACAGCAAAGGAAATGATCAGTAAAATGAAGAGACAAACTAATGAATTTGGGAAAATATTTACAAACCATGCATCTGATATGGGGGTTAATTTCCAAAACATGTAAGGAACTCAAACAGCTCAACAAATAACCTGATAAAAAAGAAAAAAAGGGCAAAGAACCTGAAAAGTCATTTCTTAAATAAATACAAATGGGCAATGCATATAGGCAAAGGTGCTGAAAACATCACTAACGATCATGTGGATGCCAATCAAAACCACAATCAAATGGCATTTTATACCTGTAATTATGGCCATTATTAAAAAGACAAGAGACAACAAGTATAGGCGAGGATGTGGAGAGTAAGGAACCCTTTTATACCTGAGATTAATGTTATACCTCATGTTTTATTGTGTACATTTTGTATTTTAGTTTACAAAGACTCATCTTATTTGAATTAAAAATATATTATTCCATTTAAGCTTTTTCTCTAAATTATTGAATAAAATTGACCTTCAAAAGGATGAGATAATTTCATTCTATGATTTAAAATACTGAAACTCATTACAGTAACTGCATCACCATAACTGGACTCAGTAAAGCATTAAGCCCTCAGGAGTCCTTAGGTGAAATCAGCTGATTAATGAACAGTTCTCTCCGTAAAACCACCTAGAATGTCGATGAACCGGACCAAAAAAGTGAAGTTCAGCATAGAAAGGAGAACCTAATTTCTAACCCTATGTGCATTGCTCCTTCTACCAATATAGCCCAGTCAGAAGACAGCAATCCCTCTTCTGGTGTTCTTTGGTGAATTATGTTAAAAATCGTTTATATGGACTGGACACAGTGGCTCATGCCTATAATCTCAGCACTTTGGGAGGCCGAGGTAGGTGGATCACTTGAGGTCAGGAGTTTGAGATCAACCTGACCAACATGGCCAAATCTTGTGTCTACTAAAAGACAATCTGGTGATATATGCCTGTAATCCCAGCTACTCAGGAGGCTGAGGCACGAGAATCACCTGAACCTGGGAGCAGGAGTTTGCAGTGAGCCAAGATCGTGCCACTGCATTCTAGCCTGGGTGACAGAGCAAGACTCGGTCTCAAAATAAAATAAAAATCCTATACATGAATATAACATAAAAGAAATATTAAAATATACTTAGAAATAAATTCTATTAGTACTTTAGAATATTAGATTGAACAGAGGTCTCATTGTTTATAAAGGACTACATATTACAGAAAGAAAATATGCTGTAAAAAGAATATTTTTATGATTGATAATTCTATGGTGTGCCTGGGAAAGTTTAAGGTATATACATTAATTCATTTGAGCTTCATTCCATTCTTATATTCATTCCCATTCTCTCTTGATTTTCCAAATAAGAAAAATCAGGAAAGAGATTCTACATCATCACATCGTCAAGATGAGGCAAGAATTAAATGCCTTCAATTGCAGGCGTTTGTCCTTCAGGTACTTCATGGATACTCTCACCTAGAAATTTTCGTAAGACTAATTGTGCTATTCATTTCTCTGAGATTTTAGTTACTCTTTGCCAATATCTTGAATTATTTGCCTTATCCCCTTTTTAATGTGAACCGTTTTTCTCTATAGCATTAAAATGTTGAATACTGACATCTGTCATACATGCATCATATCTGATGCAAAAATGACTACAACATCTATTCTCAAATTTAAGATAAAAAATCTAAAGCTACGTAAATAGGGTGACTTTCCCTCAAAACTTCAATAAATTCATCCTATTTATCATTTATAATTAAAATAATCTTCTAAATTTCTGTTGAAAAACAGCCTTCCCAGCTTTTTATACAGCATGCTGAATATTTTCAACTGAAGAACTGAAATACTGCACTTCTGAGTCATTGACACATTCATAAAACACACACAATGCCTCAAGCAGAGCAAAAGTTTCCCACATCCATATTTGGTGTTCAAGTTCTGTGAACAAGTTCCCAAGGTAATGAGAGGCTGTAGAATTTGGCTTAGAAATACTTTAGAAACACATGTTCATATTCTGACAACTATTTATATACCTAGTGAATAATTGAAGAGAAAAAGCTAATAGAAGGCCCAGGAGAACATGGTTATTACAATGCAAGGATTGTTCTTGTTGAAAGCTTTGTTCCTTTAAAATTCTGGTGGCTTTCTCATCTATAGCTATCAGTCAGCCTAAGACACAAGAAAAAACCCACAACTCACCACTGTTCCCTTCTCATGTGTCCTTTGTAGAGTTCGTCAGTCATGTACTAAAGTTGATTATCAAGAGACACAGGCAAATTTTCTATTCTGGCACCACTACAAATTATATTATTAGTTTGGTGCAACAGCAATTGTGGTTTTTGCCGTTACTTTTAATGTGGTAAAAACTGCAATTACTTTTGTACCAACCTAATCAATCCAAACAGCCATACCATACTCAAGAATTTTCACTAAACTCTAGGCTACTATTTCATCCACATCTTTTCTGCTGATTTCTCCAATAAATCCTTCTGAACAAGTCAAGAAAATCTTATCGTGTAGCCCATATCTTGTGTTTCTTCAATGTTTTCAACTCTAACTTCTCATTTGCTTAAGTTAATCAGTTCAGTTTAGTTCAACTCGCCAGACATTACTGAGTGGCTGATATACATCAGACGCTCTGCTAGGTTTCAATGAAAGAGCTACACAAAAGCAAATCCCTGTATCTGAATATTCAGACATAGACAAGTGAATACATGCTTTAACTCATCTCTTCTCACTTAATTCATTGCCCCTTTTTTTCTACCACAACCTTGCTCACTTGGAGATGTATAAATGAAAGGCTTCTACACCAAATATGCAGGTCTTATGTTCCTTTATGTCCTTGAGATGTAGGGGGTTAAGTATCTTCTACATAAGATTTGATTGCAGAAGTGCATGGGGCTGTGTTTATTCATAAAGAGAAGTAGAGAGGGAGATACAAAAACCAAAGATGAACTAAACATTCATCACTGATTTCACTGGCAAGTGAAGAAAAAGTCAAGTGACTTCTGAATTGTACTAGCTACCAGTTCTGTTGGGACTCAGTCCCTGCTCTCATACCTACAAGACAATCGATAAACATGGTATTGGTGAAATAATCACGGACTGTTTGAAAAATGGCACCACCATCGCTTCTCGGCCTTTTGGCTAAGATCAAGTGAAAAACAGCACCATTGAGATCAGTGCATATCACAGAAGCCACATGCTAGAGACCAAGCCTTGACTCTTGGTCTTCCTCCTGCTGAGCTGCCTCAGTATTCCTGCATGGGATTCTTCCATCTGGAATTAGGCTGGGAGCCACATAGTCACACTGGGGTTGTGTGGCTCCACCACCCCTCACTGCTCACAAGCTACTGGTCTGTGCAGGGAACACGGGTTGGCCTCAACCCTGCCTCCTAGAAAGTTACTTTCTGGACAGCATGACCCAGAGGCTACATGTAAGATCACATGTTTTAGAAGCCCCAAGTACACTATCACTTATCTCAAATACACTATTACTAAACCATCAATGAAAAAAATATATCCTGATGAATGAGAAAACATTAAACACAGACTACTCATTATATTACTTTATGATTCACATTTACCTGTTGGCTGTTATTTCATTTTTAGGTTCTGATATGTTAGAGCTACATATTCAAGTATTAATGAAATTATATGATGTTAGGAATTTGCTTTAAAATATTCTGGTCAAAAGTAAAAGCAGGTGCTTTAGATGAAACTAGAATGGCAGAATTAACAATGATTGTAAAAGCTGTCAGGCTGGGGTGATGGATACATAGGGGTTCAAAATCTTATTCTCCCTATTTTTGTGATATTTGAGTTTTAAAAACTAAAAAAATAAATGTCCTGATCACACCAAAAACTGCATTATATTGGGACAAAGTCTGTACTCAAGGTATGCACCAAATCTATTGGATGAGCAAGGAAAGAGTGAAGAATTCTTTTACAGAAAGCCTCGGCCAGGCACGGTGGCTCATGCCTGTAATCCCAACACTTTGGGAGGCTGAGGCAGGTGGATCACAGGGTCAGGAGATAGAGACCATCCTGGCTAACACGGTGAAACCCGTCTCTACTAAAAATACCAAAGAAAACTAGCCGGGCGTGGTGGCGGGGGCCTGTGGTCCCAGCTACTCTGGAGGCTGAGGCAGGAGAATGGCGGGAACCCGGGAGGCGGAGCTCGCAGTGAGCCGAGATCACACCACTGCACTCCAGCCTGGGCGACAGAGCGAGACTCCGTCTCAAAAAAAAAAGCCTCAAAAAAGAGTTAATGTTTTGCACTTTTTTCTTCTGAATGTCTTCTGTACTTGCTTTGACACTAATTCTGGGGATTTTTATTACTATTTTAAAACAATGGAATTTAATTTGCTAATACTTTAACGGCCACATTGATATATGAAATTGATTTATACATGTGATTGTATTCCGTTACTGTGTGTGTCTGGGCTCTTTGTACCAAATGTATTCAGTTTTGAAACTCTAGTCTTGTAGAAAAAAATCCTTCACATCTATATTTGGTCTCTAGAACAATTTAAAGAACATACAAATAGCATATTTGATCTTTGAGATTTAGTAGAACTCACCTGCAAGATTATCTAAGTATTCTGCTTTTTTTCTTTTGGTAACAGATTCTGATTGTTTTATCTTACCTTAAAATTTATTCCCTGTCTTGCTAGGGATACTGTTAACATACAGAAAGCAAATACATTTTTTGTGTGGCATCCATCTGAAATGTCATATAAATATATTCATCCAGTAGGTACTAAACAATGCAGCAGTGCCAGTTTTCATTACTCACAGAAACAACTTCGATATATGTCCATGTATATGTTGCATATCTTTGTAACGTGAACTCATGATAGATATTCTTTAAAAGATAGAATGTAGATTAAAAATAAAAATCTCACACAACCTAACCTCCTGGAAATAAATTTTAATCATTTTATATATGCCCTTTCAATTACATATATTTTAACAAACTTAAAGGTCATGCTGAAATCTGTTAAAAAGCATATAGAGAGTGTATTGGGCAGAATGGTAACACTGAAAGATAAGAGGTCCTAACCCCTGAAGACTATAGATGTTACCATATAAAAGTTTTTGCAGATGTGATTAAACATTTTGAGATAAAATTATCCTGGATTATGCAGGCTGTCTCAAAATGCTGTGAAACGTATCCTTATAAGACTGAAGCAGAGGGAGATTAGTCGCACACACACACAAACACACACACACACACACCCCACGGCAAAGTACAGCCAGAGGCAGAGATTGGAGTAATGCGGTCACAAGTCAAGGAAGCCAAGAAATGCCGATAGCCACCAGAAGCTAGAAGAGACCAGGAACACGATTTTTTTCCTGAACTTGTCCCTACAGCCTTCAGAATGAGGCCCACAACTTGATTTCAGACTTCTGGTCTCCAGAACTGTGAGAAACTACATCTCAGTGATTTCAAATCACCAAGGTTGTGTTAATTTGTTACAGTAGCCACAAGGAAAACATACAGAGAGCAATATCTTATAACCTTAAGCTTCAAGTATATGAATAGATGTGTAATAGTCCTTCATCTGTTTTACTATATTTTATTTAATCAACAAATATTTTATTAGGCACTTAAGCTACTTAAAGTTTTTATTTAAAAAAAATTCTTAGATGAACAAACTTCACCTGTTCTGTATCTCATTAACACCAGCTGCACATTAGATTAAGCAGGAGACTTTAAAACAGCATTGCTGGCGGGGCATGGTGGCTCATGCCTGTAATCCCAGAACTTTGGGAGGCCAAGGTGGGCAGATCACTTCAAGTCTGGAGTCTGAGACCAGACTGGCCAACATGATGAAACCCCATCTCTACTAAAAATACAAAAAGTAGATGGGTATCATGGCACATGCCTGTAATCCCAGCTACTCAGGAGGCTGAGGCAGGAGAATCACTTGAACCTGGGAGGCGGAGGTTGCAATGAGCCAAGATTACGCCACTGCGCTCCACCCTGGGCAACAGAGTGAGACTCCGTCTCCAAACAAAACAAAACAAAAAAACAGTAGGGGTTGGCCCACACCTGCACATATTTTGACCTAAGTTCTCTGGCCTGGATCTAAAACATCAGTAATGTTAAAACTCCACAGGTGATTCTACTGAGCAGTAAGTGAGGACATCTGATCTACCTAACGATGTGTCTTGTGCTAAGGATTGTATAGAACAAAACAGGTGTTGATTGAATACTCATGACTAGCAAACCCATTCAAATTACATAAAATTTATAAATATTGTAGAACTGGATAGAAATATTAAAAATACGTGTAAGATTAACTATATAATGTGATAAACTAAAATATTTTCAAAAATTGTATGACTATGAAACAGATTCTCATGAGAAAATGTGAGATTTGACTATTAAATTAACATGTTGGCAAATATATCCAAAAAATTACCTTTATATGCCTCATCCACCTCAAGAGTTCCTTAACTTACAGAAAGTATTGCCAAATGTTCAATTCCATATAGCTTGAAAAATCATTATACTTAACTTAGTGCTTTAAATTTTTGTACATCCCAATATTTTATACATGTGTAAACATAGTAATAAGAATAGAGTCAAAAGTGTACTTATTTAGCTATAAAAGATGTAACTACATGGAAGTAATGTTCATCAACTTTATAATTTCTTTTTGACAGTATCACATGCACAATTAAAATATGACACTTGGAGACTTCTATTTCTCTCCAATTCTGGATTTACTGAGAGCAGTGATAGCATGTTCTTTCCTATGCTGGATTGTGCTCATCTGGAACACAAAGCCTAAATGTAATATGGTCAAATGTTTTACACCTCATCAAGTCAAGCATGATGCCAAGTCACTGAAAGTAACTCTTCCAATGGCAGCATCTGCATCTTGGAACACTAGATTGACTTCCCCACGTGCATTATGTTTGTTTTTTATTCCTTCTCTTTTCCTAAAGAAACAAGCATTTCCCAGTTACTTAGAACATTCCCATAAGTCTTTTAGGACCAAAAGTTTCCCATGATGATACAAGGGCTTTATAATGAACAAAATTTGAATTTCTATGTGATTCTCTCTCAAATGTTAATGTTTTAAAGAGTTTGCATTTGTTCTACAAACATGAAGTTAAAATAAATGAGTGGCTAAAACCATTATGTTTTTGTTGGAAAAAAACAGTGATAGAAATAATTATATTTTTGTGGTGAGAATGCTTAAAATCTACTCTTAGTAATTTTCAAGTATACATTTTTATTGATACAGTCACCATGTTTTAAATTAGTTCCTTAAAGGTCTTCTTCCTAACTGAAATTTTGTATCTTTTGATCATCATCAGCCCAATCGCCACCCTGTCTCCCAATGCCACCCTGACCTCTGGTAACCACTATTCTAAGTCTTTGTTTATATGGATTTGTCCTTGTTAGATTCCACAAGTAATAGGCTTTAAAATAGCCCAGAGTGGATTTTAGGTGTTCTCATTACACACACACACACACGATAAGAATGTGTGGTAATGCATAATTAACTTTATTTAGCCATTACACTATATATACATATATCAAAACGGAATTTTGTACTCCATAAATATACACAATTTTAATTGTCATAGAAATAAATTAGAAAAATTCCTATGACATAGCATATTAAGAGCAAATGTGAGACAAGTTGTCAGAGCCGTTATAAATTTCAGAAAATTGTATTCATATACTTTTTTTTACTTTGTGGAAAGACTGCATGAAATATTAATTGCTATTTCATTAAAATAATGTAAAATAGATTGAGTTCTTGGAAGGTTGTTAGAGATATTTTCCTGTTTATATAAATCTTTGTCTATATGTATCCAACTCTGAGAATACAATTATTAAACAGTAAAACCTTGCACTGTTACAGAAAGTGGATTTTATGAGTGATATATAATAGATTTATATTTTTAGGTATAATTCTTAGGTGCAAATCCAATATATATATTTTTTATTATAGAAAATTTTAATTACCAACAATTTAAAAACTTTCATAATTCTTTTTTCCAAAAGAAATATCATGTATAGGTCACATCCGGACTGAGAGTTGTGAACTGAATCCACTGAATCCTACTCTAGGGGCAAGGCTTTTTCTCCATGTTCTGCACGTGCCTCACTTGTTCAGAGCACCCATTCCTTGTCCTCGAAATTTATCCATATGCTGGACTTCTGGCTGGATGACTGCCTACAGCAGGCTGGGCTCCATAAATGTCTTTGCAGAATTTCAGGACACACACAAACATCACTTCACACTAAATGAATGATGGCTATAGGAAATCACTATGAGTTAGTGATCCTCATCTAGGAGCAAACAATAGGAACAATTCATTACTCACTCAATTCCACATACATGGCATGAGGAAAAATGACAGTTCCTCTGGCAGAGGCCCAGGCTTTTTAACCTTCATCTTCCCCTTCTAGCCTGCACATGGCTTTGTCTTATCTGGTTTCTGGGTGTAGATGTGCAACCCTGTCCTCTGTCCTCTGCCTTCTGTTTTAAACTTAGATCTGTAAACTGTGATCTTGATAGTTCAGTTTCCAGTAAATGATTTCTAGTTGAGGAATTCCAACCACAAGAATATAGGAACACATGGAAGAACTTCAGGAGTGTTGGAAACAGAAGCCAACCCTTTCATATCAAAAAACTTGAGTTTCCCAAAAGTGTGAGACTTCCTTGTAACTTGTGTGAAAAATACTTTATGCATGTATGTGAATTTCTTTAAGTAGGAGAGAAAGAATTGGAGGCATAAAATAAAGATTACAGGATGTTCTTTTCATACTCGGCTAAAGAATTTCCCAATTCCTAGTAAAAATTAACATCAGGTTGGATTATCTGTGGAGTATAAAGTAAGAATACACTTTCACGTGGAGGGATTATAAATGAACGAATGTCATTTCTAGCAACAGAAGAAAAAAGGAAGGTACATTGTTGACTGAGGAACTCTAGGATAATCACTAGAATCCAGGAAAAACATGATGGCTAAATGTGACCAACCCTGGAGATCAGTGGAAGAGTGAGAGCTGTCACAGTCACAATTTCTTTTATAGCAGCTTCCCATATAGAGTTATTTAAGATACTCTCACAAAGCATATAGAGAGATGCTCCTCAACTTCTGATGCGTTACCTCCGGATAAACCCATTATTCAGTTGAAAATATCTTAAGTCAAAAGTGTATTTTTTCAGTTATTATATTTTCCACTTACGATGGGCTTATCAGGATGTAACCCCATGTAAGTTGGGGAGCACACTGAATGCCTATCACTTTCATACCATCATAAAGTAGATAAATCATAAATTAGGGATGTAAATCATATTATGTATATGCATTTTATGAAACATTTGTATATGCACAAATACATATTTTAAAAGCTTCCGCAATTATATTTCTCTATCTTGCTATGTTTCCATGCAAAAACTCTAAATATAACGAAGTAACACATTGAATTCAGCAACATATTGGTGGTTCCTGGACTGACACTTGCTCCTGCAAATGCACAGTGCAAATGCACCTCTTGCAAGAAGAGCTGCAGCTCCTGCTGCCCTATGGGCTGTGCCAAGTGTGCCCAGGGCTGTGTGTGCAAAGGGGCACCAAACAAATGCAGCTGCTGCACCTGACCTGAAAGCAGTCCTGCTCCCAGATGTATACAGAGCGACCTGTAAAATCCAGAAATTGTTCTGATACAACCCTGGCCCATTTGCTACATATCTTTTTCTATGAAATACGTAAATGAAAATCGAACCCTCTGCCAGGTGCGGTGGCTCATGCCTGCAGTCCCAGCACTTCGGGAGGCTGAGGTGGAAGGATCATGAGGTCAGGAGATCAAGACCATCCTGGATAACATGGCGAAACTGTGTCTCTACTAAAAATACAAAAATTAGCTGGGCATGGTGGGGCACACCTGTAGTCCCAGCTACTTAGGAGGCTGAGGCAGGAGAAAGGAGGCGGAGGTTTCAGTGAGCTGAGATTGCACCACTGCACTCCAGCCTGGGCGAGAGCAAGACTCCGCCTCAAAAAAAATAAAAAATAGGACACTTGGCTTGAAAAAAAAAATACATCAGTATTGACAGGTTAGACAAAAACACAAAGATGTTTTAAAGGATGAAAAAATATACTACTGTAATTTACTACATTAGCCAATTTTGAGGAGAATGCGTATGATGTTGTCTCTAAATGACGAGAACATCTGGCAAAATTTAACAAACATTTCTAACTAAAAAAAAATTGCACAGTTTGCTTTCCGTATCTGCCAGTTCTTCAGGTGCAAACTCAATGAATCACAGATTAAAAATATGTAGAAGCTGAGCCTGATGGTGCACCTATAGTACAAGCTACTTGGCAGGATGAGGTAGGAGGATCACTTCAGCTCAGGAGTTTACTTGAGCTAAGCAGTACAAGACCCAGCCTGGGCAATATAGGGAGCCTCCATCTCTTTAAGAGAAATTCAAAATTTTTTTAAAATGCAGTACAAACACCTACACAACATTTGTATTGCATCAGGTATTATAATAGCTTAGAAATGATTCAAAGTATACAGGAAGATGTGCATGGGTTATATACAAATACTATGCTATTTTATATAATGGGCTTGAGCATCCACAAATTTTGAAGTGTGTGGGAGTCCCCAAACAAATTTCCCATGGATGCCGAAGGGACTGTATTTCCTTACTTCGATATAGGTTATATAGCAAAACTCAATCACAAATAATATAACTACTGGAGGATATTAGAAGCAGTTTCATTAAAGGTAAGAAAATATTAAAAATGAGTAAATTTTCCTAGAATTCATGCAAATTCAATAACAGTATAAAAAGAAATAAAATGTAAATAATTAGAAAAAATAACCCAAACAGGCATTACTAGTAAATAATCTAATTGTTTACTTAAAAATCCGAGATAATCAACTGAGGCTATCATAAAAATCAGCACATTCAGTAAGGTGAGTACATAACAGACAAAATTATCCTATAAAATATTTAAGTGAAACATGGTGAAATTGAAATCTCAATTGATATTAAATAAATTCAATTGTACTTAGGATTGAATAAAACCAGTAATAAAAACAGCAAAATAAAATTGTCTAAGGCCTTAATAAGATAACTATAAATCATCATTGAAAGACATTAAAGTATTGAACATAAGAAAAGACATACGGGACAGGTACGGTAGCTCACACTTGCTATCCCGGCACTTTGGGAGGCTGAGGCAGGCGATCACCTGAGGTCAGGAGTTCAAGACTAGCTTCACCAACATGGAGAAATCCCAACTCTACTAGAAATACAAAATTAGCCAGGCATGGTAGCGCACGCCTGTAATCCCAGCTACTTGGGAGGCTGAGGCAGGAGAATCACTTGAACCCAGGAGGTGGAGGTTGTGGTGAGCCGAGATCACTCCATTGCACTCCAGCCTGGGCAACAAGAGCAAAACTCCATCTCCAAATAAATAAATAAATAAATAATAAAAAAAAGAAAGAAAGAAAAGATATACTATATGTATGTGTGGATGAAAAGACTCAACCTGATGAATCTCTCAATCTTCTCTCAATTAAGTTATTCATTCAGTGAAAATTTCAATAGAATTTTTAAGCTGACAAGATGATCTCAAATTTCACTTGCAAAAATAAAAACTATAAGTGTCCTAACATTTGTTGAAATACACTAATTAAAGTTGAAGTGTAATATTGACATAAAAATACACAAAATATCAATGTAACAGAATTGAGAATACAGAAACAAACCAAAGAAGATATAAAATGTTTTTGTAGATAAAGGTATTATTCTAAGTCAGAATACTTCAATAATGGTATTGGAACAGTTGGGGAGGGAGGAGATATATATGTATATATACATATATAAAAATCACATATATAAATGTGTATATATGTATATATGTATACTCAAAGGTGCAAATTAGATCTAATTCACACCATATCCAAACATAAATTCTAGTCAGAATAGAGAGTTAAAGATTTTTATGCTCTAAAAGAACTAGAAGAAAACAGACCAATACTGGTATAATCTTACATAGCAGATTGAAAGGAAAAGACATTAACAAAATATTGACAAATTTAAATATATAATATGAAACTCTCATACTACAAAAAACAGTTAAAAAAGAAAAGTACGAAGAACTGTGTGCAACATTTAACAAAACACTGTTATCTATAGTACATGAATAACCTTTAAAAATGCAGGAATGTAACAGCCATTAAGGTAGAAGATTCATAATAAGACTCAAAAAAGAAAAATTGTCTTAGTTGACAATTTTGTCAATTTTATTTTTAATTTTAATTTGAAAAACTGACAATCAAAAAAATTCATATATTTTGATACACTACATTTACTTTTGGGAATCATTTCTACAAAAATACTCTATACTGTGTACAGTATCAAAAATTTTTAAAGTCATGTCTATAATTAGGAAAATCTTTACATAATATGTTGTAAGCTCTACTATGAAATATATAAAGGGAGAATTGAAATTCATCGTCTACAGCAACATAGAGGGAACTGGAAGTCATTATGTTAAGTGGGATAATTCAGACACAGAAAGACAAACATCGTATGTTCTCACGCATGTGTGGGTGCTAAAAAAGTTGAGTTCAGCGGGATGTGGTGCCTCACACCTGTAATGCCAGCACTTTGGGAGGCTGAGGTGGGTGAATCACCTGAGGTCAGGAGTTCAAGACCAGCCTGGCCAGGATGACAAATCCCCGTCTCTACTAAAAATACAAAAATTAGCTGGGTGCGGTAACAGTCACCTCTAATCCCAGCTACTCAGGAGGCTGAGGCAGGTGAATTCCTTGAACCTGGGAGGCAGAGGTTGCAGTGAGCTGAGATTGCACCATTGCACTCCAGCCTGGGAGACAAAGCAAGACTATCTCAAAAAAAAAAAAAAAGGTTGATTTCATGGAGGTAGAGAGTAGAATGATGGACACCATAGACATCATAGGCTGGGAATGATGAGAGATTAGTGGGGGGAAAGAAAATGAGTTGGTGAATGGATACAAACATGCAGTTTGATAGAAGGAATAGGTTCTAGTGTTAAATAAAATAATAGGGTGACTACAGTTAATAACATATTGTATACTTTAAAATAGCTAGAAGACAGGACTTGAAATATTACCAACACATAGGAAGGATAAGTATTCCAGGTGATAGATACTCTAAATACCCTGACTTGGTTATTATACACTCTGTATGTAACAAAATCACATGTACCCCATAAATATATGCAAATATTATGTATCAATAAAAATGAAGAACAAAACTCATTTATATAATGATCTGTAAGATATGATGAAAAAAGTATATGTCTTATCTAGAAAAAATATGATTAGTTCAAAAACATGTTAAAATATAACACATTCACTCCATCATCGCCTAATGGATACTATCTGCCCTGCTGTGATCGCTCTCAAACCTATAATATGTAGGAAAAAAATGTCATTAGAGAGGACATGAATGTGGAATTAGGGAGACATATTTTTGTACAGATTTTAAATCTACTGTTACTTACTTTGTATTAGGAACTAAGGCAAGAGAGAGTAAACAAAAATGAGTAATTAGTCATTAGTTCACTCACTAGTCCCTGTGTAGTAAAAACTTAAATTTTAAGAAAACAAAAACAGTTCACAGGTAGGTATGATATAAAGCTGCATGACATGATCTTGAGAGAGAAACCACATACAGGTGGGCTTCTTGAGGGAGATGGCATTTTAGCCAGGGCTTCAGCGATGGCTAAAAATCTGAAAGGCTAGGACAGAGCACGTACAGATTTCAGATGAAGGGAACGGGATGTGCCGAGCTGCAATGTGTCTGGTGTGTGGTTAGAACAGGGTGTTGCCTAGTCCTGCCAGACCACTGAGTATGCGAAGCAGTGGAAGGCAAAGGTACCAAAGGGAGGTTTATGTCCTCTGATATGGAGGGTCACCAGCATTGCAAACATTCACAGCTTAACACAGCAGGTGCATCTAGGAAGATGGCTGTTGTCTCAGCTTAGGATGGATTTAGCAACAGGCAGAGCTTCACCAAGTGGGAGGGAGGGACAGCACCATCAAGTAAGCAGACTCAGCATCCTTTGCCCTCCTCCCCTCCCACAGACACTATTTTTTCTAAATATTTTTCCCACTGATTTTACTTCTAAGCACTTAAAAAAAAAAAAAAAAAACTTAAGCTATGTTTTTCCATATTTCCCAAAAAACACTTTGCCTATCTCTAACCAGAGTCTTTAACTACCACACAATACCTAGAATAGAATAACTATGGTTTATATGTGTTTTTTAAATAAATAAAAGCCTTAAAGATCATTCAATGCAATCCACTTCTCTTACAGATGAGGCAACTGAGGCATATTTCTTGAAAAAATGATTAGCAATGAGGGTTAACCATCGTGATTTGCCTGAGATAGCAAACAGGTGTCTAGCATTATGTGAGACAAAGTAGCGCTTTTGTTTCATAGGAATTGACTCTGAACTACAGGCAAATGGTAGCTAAGGGTGTGGATTATTTGGGGTTACTGCAATAAAATATAACATTTTGACAAGAGACTTGTTAAACTGTACTGAAACTGAACATCTTGCACCAACTGGGCTTACTAATGCACAAAATACATTGCTTTTTTGGAAGCTGGCTATTTGTAATTCTTCCTTTACATTTAACCAAGCAGATAGTTAATTCTGTAGAAGGAAGAAAAAAGATGCATGGATTATTAATGGATAAAAAGATTAACTCTGATGGCGAGTTCAGTTTCCATCTGGGAGGGCAAGAAAAGGTAAGTTAAAAATATTTATTTCATTGAAAATCAAAGTATTTTATTCAAGAAGAATGGCTTTGTATTAGACTGGCAAAGAATAAAGGATGAGAGGCAATGTATGGTAGCAGGTTTGAATTACAATAAAAATTTCTCAGCTAGATTCACTAGGGAAGTTTTACTTCTTTCAAGAATTTTTAAAATCTTGAACTTGAAAGAATATCAGCTTTTCTTTTTTAAACTATTCATCTTTATTCCCATACCACGTCAAGAAAATCCAATAATTAAGCCCATAGAGGTAATACAATACAAAATCAGAGATTATGCAGACAATGAGTTTGACAACTGAACATTCCATCAGACACATAGTTTGCCTTATCTATTCCCATTCCAAAGCCCAAGGGTTACATGGCCTTGTACAGACACAGGAAGTCAGGACTGTACCCCATCCACTTCACTATGCATAATTGAAATCACACTGCAATATATAAAGAAACTGACAGCTCTGGCTGTCTTCTCTACAGATCAGTACACATTTTGATAATTCTAGTGTTCTTTTGCAGACAATTTCCCCAAAATATAAAATAACTTTGGAATTATAATCCTTAAAATATGAAACTATAAATTGTCATTAAACTAATGGCAAAGATAGACTCATAAAAATTATTCAATGTGCTTTATCATAAATATCTATTTATTAGCAATTACCCCACCTGATTTCAAATAGAATTCAAGGTATTTTATTTATAATAACAACCACACACACATACTGTATGGAAAAGTGCTCCTGCAAATGGAAACATTAACAGAATACAGTAAGATATAATTAAACTACATACATTAACATCGGCAGCTCAAGTAAATGAAAACTGAAAGCACGTAACATTGGTATCAGTAGCTTTGTTTTCCAAGGACTTAGAGTTGCTCTCTATCCAAATAGAAGTTAAATTCTAAATAAGCTAAAAGGACAAACATCTCCTGGGAAGTTGTATAGCATGAAAATGACAGATCCAGAAAAGCTTGTCTATACTTTAGAAAGTATCTGTGTATATCAATTCTATTTTATCTAATGCTATAATTTTTCAGGAAGTTTATATAGATAAACATTCATTTTCTAAGTATTTAACAAGTAAGTACTATGTGTTAGCCAAGACTTAATACATGAAGGGGAAAGGGGTTCAGACACAGAAATAAATCTCAGTTGTAAACACAAGTCCAGGCATCAATGCATTCAACTTCCTTCCCATGCACTATTATTCTTCCATCTTTGATACCCAAGAAACCCAGTAGAATACAGAAGGAAGTCAATTTTTTTTGCAAACATGCTTTCTAAAAAGGCAAAAGATGAAGTAATTTAAGAATAACATTATATTGCAAAATTATTGTAAATGATGACTCTACCTGATTGTTTCCATCTTCAGCTTGTTCCTTAGCTGATCAGTGAGTTATCTCAAATAATATTACACATTCTTTGCAGAATTTGTGGGAATCAAACTTACCCAGAAGGAGGTGGCATCCCAGTTGATGGAGTGTATGCTCCAGGTGTGCTGGGGTCCGGGACAAGGAAGCTTCGCAGTCTGAAGTAAAAAGAAAACAGGGAACGTCAAGTCTGCCTTCCTCCTACATTAACCATTAACTACTAAGTATCTAACAACCAAACACCAGCTTGCAAAATTCCTGATAGTTTAAGACCCAGGACGGGTAATTTGTAAAGGAAAAAGGTTAATTGACTCACAGTTCCACATGGTTGGGGAGGCCTCACCATCAAGGCAGAAAGTACAGGGGAAGCAAGTTACATCTTACACGGGAGCAGGCAAGAGAGGGTTTGTACAGGGGAACTCCCATTTAAAAAACCTTCAGATCTCGTGAGACTTATTCACTACCAGGAGAACAGTAGAGAGGAAGCTGCCCTCATTATTCAATGATCTCCACCTGGCCTCACCCTTGACAGGTGGAGATCATTGCAACTCAAGGTGAGATTTGGGTGAGGGAACAGCCTAACCAATCAACCACTGGGCTGTTCTCCAAAGTTGATTTTGAATCAAGCAATGCTTCCCCAAACTCTACTCTCTGGTGCTGACTCCTTATATCTTTTGTGCCTTTATATGGGTGACACTGGAGGCTGACATTGGAAAGGAAATCTAGTACATTATTTAGAGGTGAAATGCTAACTAGGCATACCTGGAGTTCCTCAGTCAGAAAGATCTTTGCTAACACACTCCTAAGATGTGATGCCTGAGACGCTAGCCTCCACTGTCACGATACTCATCACAGAAAATTTCAACTGCATTCTAGGTAGAATAGAGTCTTGGGACAACATAGCCAGGAATTCCCAAGTATCCATAAATATAAAACAAGAAAGAATATCATACTAACAGGACATGGGCTTTCTGTGTTCTACAAAACAAAATAAAATGGGTCTAATCCTTTAATTCAAACATGGACATGTAATTCTGTTCTTTTTAAATATGTTTATATTTTTGGATCGATTTTTGGCAGAAACATAATTTTGTCAGTCTATGTATGAGCCATTAAAACTAAAGGGGTAGAAAACAGTGATATTTATTACCTTGACTTCTGTTGACAGAATAAAGAGTATGTTTGAGCACATTTTAAAAATAATTTTATTGCTTTTGATAATTTCTCTGTATAACCCATTTGGCTTCTATTTTATCCTTGAGAGGTCTTCTGCTACAAATTTATGAGGTACGTGTGCAATTTTGTTACATGCATGGATTGGATAATGGTCAAGTCTGAGCTTTGATCATATCCATCACCCTGATAACGTACATTGTACCTGTTAACTAATTTTCATCATCCGTCTCTCACTGCAACCACAATTCAGCAATTTTTTTTTTTTTTTTTTTTAGATGGAGTCACCCAAGCTGGAGTGCTAGTGGCACAATCTTGGCTCATTGCAACCTCATCTCCCAGGTTCAAGTGATTATCCTGCCTCAGCCTCCTGAGTAGGTAGGATTACAGGCGTGCGCCACCACGCCCAGCTAATTTTTGTATTATTAGTAGAGATGGGGTTTCACGTGTTGGCCAGGCTGGTCTCGAACTCTTGACCTCGTGATCTTTCCACCTCAGCTCCCAAAGTGCTGGGATTACAGGCGCGAGCCTTAGCACTTTTAAGAAAAAATTTTCCTTTAGATTTTTAAAAATTCTAATATACAACAAACACTCATGCTATCTCTGTAAGTCCCAGTAATAGCAGTAAGACACACCACATAAGCTACTGTGAATCAAAGATTCATATCATAATTTTGGGATTTTCTATCTTTATCCTTTTGTGGTAATCAAGTTTTCTGGGCGTAAAATTTAGTTCTTATTTTCAAGTGGTTTTCTGTTAACTTGGAGGATCACTAAACTTCAGATTACTTTTATTTTTTCCTGTTATTTTAAACTTACACAGAGAACACTTTTACTGGGGTTCTGGAACTTGTTTGTACTGGCTGGTAAGAGATGATTATTAAATTATCAGGAATTTTGCGAGCTGGTTGTTAGATACTTAGTAGCTGAAATTGGCCATGAGGGGAGTACTGATATCACAGAAATCAGCAAATCTATAAATTAGGGCCCTCCCCACCCCCCATGGTGCTTAAACATGTACTAGCATGTCACTGACCAATTCATTCCTTATGTGAGGTGTTTCATCCAGGCACATCCCTGGAGTAGGAGTTCAGCACAGACTATCAGAATGGCCTGCACTCAGGCGCTACTGCTGTAGTACAGGCCACTTTCCTTCCCACAGATACACTGACTCCTCAACAAACTTCTGTATTAGTTTGTTCTCACACTGCTAAGTCCCAGTAATAGCAGTGTACAATAGCAATAGTACATGTTTAAGCACCACCAGGTGAGGGGAGGCTCCAATTCGTAGATTTCCTAATTTGCTAATTTCTGTGATATCAATACTCCCCTCTGGACCAATTCCAACTACTATCTAACAACCAGCTTGCAAAATTCCTGATAATTTAAGACCTAGGACTGGGTAATTTGTAATGGAAAGAGATTTAATTGACTCACAATTCCACATGGATGATGAGGCCTCTCAATCACAGAAGAAAGTGCAGGCAAAGTAAGTCACATCTTACACGGGAGCAGGCAAGAGAGGGTTTGTACAGGGGAACTCCCATTTATAAAGCCATCAGATCTCGTGAGACTTACTCACTACCAGGAGAACAGTATAAAGGAAACTGCCCTCATTATTCAATGATCTCCACCTGGCCTCACCCTTGACAGGTGGAGATCATTGCAACTCAAGGTGAGATTTGGGTGAGGGAACAGCCTAACCAATCAACCACTGGGCTGTTCTCCAAAGTTGATTTTGAATCAAGCAATGCTTCCCCAAACTCTACTCTCTGGTGCTGACTCCTTATATCTTTTGTGCCTTTATATGGGTGACACTGGAGGCTGACATTGGAAAGGAAATCTAGTACATTATTTAGAGGTGAAATGCTAACTAGGCATACCTGGAGTTCCTCAGTCAGAAAGATCTTTGCTACCACACTCCTAAGATGTGATGCCTCAGACATTAGCTTCCACTGTCATGATACTCATCACAGAAAATTTCAATTGCATTCTAGGTAGAATAGAGTCTTGGGACAACATAGCCAGGAATTCCCAAGTGTCCATAAATATAAACAAGAAAGAATATCATACTAACAGGACTTGGGTTTTCTGTATTCTACAAAATAAAATAAAATGGGTCTAATCCTTTAATTCAAACATGGACATGTAATTCTGTTTTTAAATATGTTTATATTTTTGGATCGATTTTTGGCAGAAACATAATTTTGTCAGTCTATGTATGAGCCATTAAAACTAAAGGGGTAGAAAACAGTGATATTTATTACCTTGACTTCTGTTAACAGAATAAAGTGTTTTAGCACATTTTAAAAATAAATGTTATCACTTTTGATAATTTCTGTGTAACCCATTTGGCTTCTATTTTATCCTTGAGAAGTTTTCTGGTACAAATTTATGAGGTACGTGTGCAATTTTGTTACATGCATGGATTGGATAATGGTCAAGTCTGAGCTTTGATCGTATCCATCACCCTCATAACGTACATTGTACCTGTTAACTAATTTTCATCATCCGTCTCTCACTGCAACCACAATTCAGCAATTTTTTTTTTTTTTTAATGGAGTCACCCAGGCTGGAGTGCTAGTGGCACAATCTTGGCTCATTGCAACCTCATCTCCCAGGTTCAAGTGATTATCCTGCCTCAGCCTCCTGAGTGGGTAAGATTACAGGCGTGCGCCACCACGCCCAGCTAATTTTTGTATTATTAGTAGAGATGGGGTTTCACGTGTTGGCCAGGCTGGTCTCGAACTCTTGACCTCGTGATCTTTCCACCTCAGCCTCCCAAAGTGCTGGGATTACAGGCGCGAGCCACTGCACGCAGTTGGCTTAGCACTTTTTTTTTTTTTTTTTTTTGAGATGGAGTCTTGCTCTGTCGCCCAGGCTGGGGTGCAGTGGCCGGATCTCAGCTCACTGCAAGCTCCACCTCCCGGGTTTACGCCATTCTCCTGCCTCAGCCTCCTGAGTAGCTGGGACTACAGGCGCCTGCCACCTCGCCCGGCTAGTTTTTTGTATTTTTTAGTAGAGATGGGGTTTAACCGTGTTAGCCAGGATGGTCTCGATCTCCTGACCTCGTGATCCACCCGTCTCGGCCTCCCAAACTGCTGGGATTACAGGCTTGAGCCACCGTGCCCGGCCAAGCTTAGCACTTTTAAGAAAAAATTTTCCTTTAGATTTTTAAAAATTCTAATATACAACAAACACTCATGCTATCTCTGTAAGTCCCAGTAATAGCAGTAAGGCACACCACATAAGCTACTGTGAATCAAAGATTCATATCATAATTTTGGGATTTTCTATCTTTATCCTTTTGTGGTAATCAAGTTTTCTGGGTGTAAAATTTAGTTCTTATTTTCAAGTGGTTTTCTGTTAATTTGGAGGATCACTAAACTTCAGATTACTTTTATTTTTTCCTGTTATTTTAAACTTACACAGAGAACACTTTTACTGGGGTTCTGGAACTTGTTTGTACTGGCTGGTAAGAGATGATTATTAAACTATCAGGAATTTTGCGAGCTGGTTGTTAGATACTTAGTAGCTGAAATTGGCCATGAGGGGAGTACTGATATCACAGAAATCAGCAAATCTATAAATTAGAGTCCTCCCCACCCCCCATGGTGCTTATACATGTACTAGCATGTCACTGACCAATTAATTCCCTATGTGAGATGTTTCATCCAGGCACATCCCTGGAGTAGTTCAGCACAGACTATCAGAATGACCTGCACTTAGGCGCTACCGCTGTAGTACAGGCCACTTTCCTTCCCACAGATACACTGACTCCTCAATAAGCTTCTGTATTAGTTTGTTCTCACACTGCTAATAAGTTCCAGTAATAGCAGTGTACAATAGCAATAGTACATGTTTAAGCACCACCAGGTGAGGGGAGGCTCCAATTCGTAGATTTCCTAATTTGCTAATTTCTGTGATATCAATACTCCCCTCTGGACCAATTTCAACTACTAATTATCTAACAACCAGCTTGCAAAATTCCTGATAATTTAAGACCTAGGACTGGGTAATTTGTAATGGAAAGAGGTTTAATTGACTCACAATTCCACATGGATGATGAGGCCTCACAATCACGGAAGAAAGTGCAGGGAAAGCAAGTCACATCTTACACGGGAGCAGGCAAGAAAGGGTTTGTACAGGGGAACTCCCATTTATAAAACCATCAGATCTCGTGAGACTTATTCACTACCAGGAGAACAGTATGGGGGAAACTGCCCTCATCATTCAATTATCTCCACCTCGCCTCACCCTTGTCAGGGGGAGATTATTACAATTCAAGATGAGATTTGGGTGGGGACACCATATCAGCTTCTTGACATTGTTTGTCAGCTTTTGCAGGACTTAAGAAAAACAATGTGCCTTAAAATCAACTCAAAACATGAGTTGGGACAAATTAAAGGAGGACTAACTTTCCATCTATCAGTCACAAATCTATTATTCTTGCTTCTGCAATAAGATTTAATACAACCATTTGCTCCTGATGGTGTATAAGGCTCCATATTTTCACAAAATACCTTCTCAGTATACAAATAAATGGAATCATGTTCAATGTCATTTCAGTATTATTTGTATTTTATTGTATGTTTTTGCCAAATACTTATGCATGAACAGTATATGTTAAAATTTAATCACAGATAACTGCTGGATGTATTGAACACAGAAAAAGAAATCATTTTAAGTACATGAAAGATTTACTACCTAGAAAAAAATGAGGAAAATGGTAGTTTTTCCTGTCCTTTTTTTTCTGGTTTCAAGATGATGTGAGGATACTAAATTAGGCTTGAGCATTCTATGGTGTAGTTCTGCTTTTCAAAGGTCAGTAATGATTTCTGCCGTGTAAGTAGAGGAGATGACTGAATTCATGTCAACACTTTCCTAGTTCCTGGAAGAAGGTGTAAGTTAATAACCACATACAACCAAACACACACACCCAGAGGAGTCAGGAGCTGGAAATATATGTTACTTGTTAGCAGGGGTGTTTAATGACAAGGTCACATAAAAAGTCAAGATTTATATTCCTGTGAGTTTGTGGTAGGAGTCACTTAACTTGGTGATAAAATTAAAATAATGGATACCAACTAATCTCGAGGGTGTTTTATTCCCCAAGTAGTAAATAATTATAAAGGCCTGGGGATCCCTTATTATGAGAAAGGAACTAACAATTATTTATTTTTTCATATCGAGGTGTTCTCTCCATAACAGATATAGCTAAACAAGAAACCACAAGTATTTTATTATTATTATATACTTGCCTAAAAATAAGTGACATTATAGACAATGAATAATTTTCTTACAACTGAATTTATAATTCTGCTATGCAAATAGGACTGTGTAACAAGAGTAGTCCCAGATTGAATTGTGTTGTCGTTTTTGACTCGGAAAGAAAAAAGCAGCCCCGACCTCCACGAACTGATCTGATTCTCACAGCTAAGTCATGCTGTCTTTTATTGCACATAAATAATCTCACAGAACACCCACTTCAGTCAAGGGCACTGTGAAACTCATAACAACCAAATATCTCCTCTCACACTAAATGAGTGGCAGCTACTTCTTTATCAATCACATCAGTTGCCTCTGCCCTTCCTATAGATAAGATGTATAGAAATGCTCTATCATATTTTTCTGACAACACCCAATCCAGAATGAATTTCCACTTACATGACCCTCTCAAATCACGCAGGCTAGCCCAAATGTGATAAGAAGTGCTTTCTCATGCCCTCTTACTGAGACACCCGATGATTCCCCACAGTGTGTGTTCTTTCTACCTGCAAGAAGCACTGACCCAACTTATCCAACCAAAGGTATATCCTAGTGGTCTTTAGCTGGAAAGCATTGACAGTATTCCTATATATTATTTGGGTGAGGGAGAAGGGACAAAATGGAGGAAGGTGAACAAGACGGCAGTCCCGATTGCTTCCGGGTTCTTCATCACCAACTTTCCCGCGCCGGGGAAAGTGCAGGACAACCGAGCATGCGCCAGGTGACGTCAATCCGAAGAGATGGAAACTTACCCGGCCACGCCTATGGAGACGCCCCTATCACGCCCTTATCCCGCCCACTGCCCACCCACTTCCAGTACCAATGCATAAAAGTCCGCCGCCGGCCGGTATGACTTCCTGGCACCTCTTACTTGTGGGCTAGAGAACCTCATCTGAGAGCGCCGGCACGACTTCCCTGGCCCTTTCCCGCGGACCAGTGAACCTCGCCTGAGGGTGTGTACATATTTGCAATAAAAGGCTGCCGCTTTCTTATGTACTTTGGCCTCAAGTTTAATTATTTAGCTCTCCTAAGTTTAATTAAGACATATATAATCCTCATCCAGGTGCCAACAGTTTTCTTCACACTGAGAACATAACGGAAGTGCTTCTGTCATATTAATAAATACAATAATTTCCCTCATTTTCTTATGACAAGAGGAGGACAGGGGTGTGGATATTTGGTTCCAACTTTTGCAAATACAAGCGTCCATTTAAACCTAGATGACGGGTTGATAGGTGCCGCAAACCACCATGGCACATGAATACCTATGTAACAAACTTGCATGTTCTGCACATGTATCCCAGAACTTAAGTTTCTTTCTTTCTTTTTTTTTTTTTTAAGTCCATTTACAATTTTAGATGCTGAGATGTCCAAAATAGAACCCTCCAGGGATTGTCCTCTCCGCTGGAACACCTAATCAAACAACTATCCACATAAGAAAGGATCTTCATAAGAGCCAAAAATTAGGTGAGCTACCACAGTACCTGCTTTTAACGTCAAAGCAAGGGAAAAGGCACTGAAGAAGGTAATTATGACACCTCCCTTCCCCCTCACCAGCAGTGGCCACATGGTGCAGAGAGAGAATCTATGTGCTCAGGAGGGTGCAGTGATTGTGGGACTTTGCATTAGAACTCAATGCTGTAGCATCACAGTGGAAAGCAACACAGGGCAGAACTCAGCCAGCACTCACAGAGGGATCATTTAGACCAGCCCTAGCCAGAAGGAAATCGTTCATTCCAGCGGTTGGAATCTGAGTTCCAGCAAACCATGCCACCACAGGCTAAAGTGCGCTGGGGTTCTAAATAAACGTGAAAAGCAATCTAGGCCACAAAGACTGCAATGAATGGGCAAGTCCTGGTGTTGTGCTGGTCTTTGAGCCAATGGACTTGGGGTGCATGTGACTTAGTGACATACCAGCTGGGGCAACTAAGGGAATGCTTGTGTCTCTCCCCCCACAACTCCAGGCAGGGTAGCTCCAGGAGAGATTCCCTCCCTCTGCTTGAGGAGAGGAGACGGGAGAGTAAAGAGGACTTTGTCTTATAACTTGGATACCAGCTCATCCACAGTAGAATAGGGTAACAGGTAGAGTTCTGAGGCCCCCATTTCAAACTCTAGCATCTGGAAAACATTTCTAGACACACCATGGCCCAGAAGGGAGCCCACTGCTTTGTTTTTTGTTTGTTTGTTTTTTGCTTTTGTTTTTTTGAGGTGGAGTCTTGCTCTATTGCCCAGGCTGGAGTGTAGTGGTGCGATCTTGGCTCCCTGCAACCTCTGCCTCCTGAGTTCAAGCAATTCTCCTGCCTCAGCCTCCTGAGGCAGGAGAATTATAGCTGAGACTACAGGTATGTGCCACCATGCCTGGCTAATTTTTGTGTTTTTAGTAGAGGTGGGGTTTCACTATGTTGGACAGGCTGGTCTCAAACTCCTGACCTCATGATCTGCCCGCCTCGGCCTCCCAAAGTGCTGGGATTACAGGCACGAGCCACTGCACCCGGCCAGGAGCCCATTACTTTGAATGGAAGGCCTCAGTCCTGGCAGGATTCATCATCTCCTAAATAAAGAGCCCATGGGCCCTGAATAAATATCAGCGACACCCAGGCAGTAGTAGCCATGGGCCTTGGGTAAGACCCAGGGCCATGCTGAATTCAGGTGTGACCCAGCACTTTCCCAGCTATGGTGGCCATAGGGGGAAACTCCTCCTGGTTGAAGAAAGAGAGAAGAGTGGGAAGGATTTTGTTCTGTGGCTTGGGTGCCAGCTCAGCCACAGAAGAATAGAATACCAAGTAGATACCTAAGGTTCCTGAATCCAGGCCCTGGATCCCAGGTGGCATTTCTGGACCCACTCAGAGTTCTAGGGGAGCTCATTGCCCTAAAGGGAAGGGCACAAGTCTGGCTGGATTTGCCAAATGCTGGTTAAAGAGCTCTTGGACCTTGAACGAATATTTGTGGTAGCCAGGCAGTGGCTGTCATGGGTCTGGAGTAAGAGCCAGTGCTGTGCTGGCTTCAGGTCTGAACCAGCACAGTCCCAGTGGTGGTGGCCACACAGGTGCTTGTGTCATCCCTCCGCCAGCTCCAGGCAACTCAGCACAGAGAGGGAGACTTTTTAGTTTGGAAAGTAAGGGAATAGAACAGAGTCTGTCCTGGTAACCCTGGGAACCCTCCCAGATTCTACCCAAGATCACCAAGGCAGTATCACTATGAGTCTGCAAGAGTCACAGCATTACTGAGCTTGAGGTGTCCATAGTGCAGATACAGCTTCACTGAACAAAGATTTAGATCATAACATTCAATTCCCTTTGAATACTTAGAAAGCCTTCCCAAGAAGGATGAATATAAATAAGCCTAGAGTGTGATGACTACAATCATACCTCACTCTTCAATACCCAGACAGTGACAAACATCTGCAAGTGTCAAGACTATCCAGGAAAACATGACCTCACCAAATGAACTAAACAAGGCACCCATGACCCTACCCTGGGGTGACAGAGATAAGTGACCTTTCAGACAGAGTTCAAAATATCTGTTTCACACAGAATAAAGAATTGCTTTGAGCCGTCCACACAGAGGCATGAGGTCTGAAACTGGAAGACAGCAGTCTATTGTGACTGATGTAAAACAAACAGAATCTAGGGGGAAACAATATCAAGACAGTGTTTTGATTCCGGATTTATTTTAACCATTGTGCACATCACCGATTTTCAAAGGGTGGTCCTCACAGGTGGCGCTGGCATCCCCCGAGCTTGTGAGGTATGTAAATAAATGGGCGCCTCGCTGACCTACTTCATCAGAATCTCAGGGGACGGGGCTCCGGAACTGTGCTTCAGCTACTTCTCCAGGTGATGCCTATGCATGTAAAAGTTTGAAAATACGGTATAGACGTGGCCTGATTTTCTCAAAACTTAGAAATCACTTAAAGTCGGCCTCCGATCAATGTATCTACAGTACTTTGTGTACATATCTGAAGTGCCATCAGAGCAGCTAGCTCTCTCTCTCTCTCTCTCTCTCTCTCTCTCTCTCTCTCTCTCTCTCTCTCTTTCTTTCCTCTTTAAATATACCTCAACTGGAAAATATTGAAAAAGTAGCAGATAGCACTGAGTTCTTGATAATGTCATTCTATATTTTTATCTAATTATTTCCTTGCTTAAAAATGAACTAGAAAACAAAGGAAAAAATGAGAAACAAATATAAACATATTGTTTAAAGGGTAAATATAAACATATTTTACTTGAAAAGGTAAAGCCTTTACGGCATTTGTTATTTTAAAAAAATCTAAAAATAAAAATGCTAGTGAGAATGATATACCCCCACCTCAGAGAATGGTTTCTCCTGGAAGCAAGAAAAAGAAAAAGAATTAGAGGATAAGGTTTCAGTTGCATTAGTAACATTTTATTTTTAAAGAAAACACTATGTAAATCAACGTGAAAAAATATTACTTCTGATAAAGTCTAAAAAGTGGGCAGATAAGAAAATGCTGTATCATACTCCAAATTCTTGAAGTATTACGATAATAAAAAAACTCAGTATTTTAAAATCCAAAATAAAATATAATTTCCAAATTTAAAAAAAATGTTTATTTTTTAGGACAATGACAAAGTAAACATAAGGAGTCAAACATTTTTAGACACTACTGGTAAGAGTATTAATTGGTAATGCATATTCTGTAAGAAACTATAGTTGGAATCATACAGACATTCCAGAATAGCTTCTTTCACCTACCAATATGCATTTGAGGTTTCTCCATTTCTTTTCATGGCTTGATAACTCACTTGCTTTTAGGACAGAATAATATTCCATTGCAGAATTACCACAATTTATCTATGCATTCACCTGTTATAGGACATCTTGGTTGCTTCCACATTTTGGCAATTATAATTAAAGCTGAAATAAACTTCTGTGCACAGGTTTCTGGGTGGCCATGTATTTTCAACTTCTTGTCAATATTTTGTGTTGTCGGTGTTTTGGATTCAGGCCATACGAACAGGTGTGTGGTGGTATGTCATTGCTCACATTTGCAATTCCCTAATGGCACATGACGTTGAGAGTCTTGACTGACTTGCCTACCATTGTCAATTTTTTTTAACTTTGTCAAATTTCCCTCTTTCAAACATTGCTCTCCCCTGTATGGAAATATTTTCTCCTGAGGTTTGGGTAACTAAATGAGGAAGATAAGAGGAGATCTTATAATGAGAAATTTAAGTAAATGTGCTTGAGAGTATGGAATGGAATGCCATATCATAACAGTTTATGTAATTTAATAAATAGAGTTTATGTGCTCTTTTAGGCGTTAAATTCATATACAGAGATTCATTCATTAAGCATTTCTCCCCTGCCTTACCTGAAAACACCATCGATTAAATGTTAGAGCCAAATATCACCCTGTGGGAAACTAACTGTAGTTTGAGAGGTTGTGTTTTTGGCGTTTTGTTTGTTTGTTTGTTTGTTTGTTTGTTTTTGGGAGAAACAAAGAGAGTTACCAAAAAAAATAGGAAGGAGAAACTCAGTGTTAGGTGTATTGTCCACGAAACAAATATATGTGAAGAGTATCTTGTTCTGGTTTCAGTAATTTCATTGTATTTTGCACTAGAAATGGATACCTTCCCGCATGTTCATGGCTTTCAAATAAAAACTACATTTCTTTAACTTATTTGATGATGTATTAGAAACAGGCACATCTGACATCTTAGAAATATAAGAGAAAATATTTCTTGTTTTTCTACAAATACCTCATCTTTTATCTGAACCCCAAGGTGTAAAGAGGATGAGAAGTCTCCCAGGCACTGACCTGTCTATGCTCACGGCACAACACTGGCACCTCCATATGGACTCTAACCTAGAGACTGATTTGGACTGATTGGGTGGCAACTCATGTGTGTTACTGCAGCAATTCAAGCCTGTGCTTTACCAAAAAGAAAGCTAAACTCAGTACCATTGGATTCACTAAGACTTGATCCTTTTCAAAAAATGAAATGTGTAAAACTAAACAGATAGTATTTCTCTTTGAAATATCAAGGCTCGAAGCAACTTCAACACTCAACACTGATGGGATCAGGAATGATTGACCGTTTTCATGGAAGATAATGACATACATTACTTATTTTCATTGGAGGAATTTATGAAGTGTGGAAAGATTGCTTATCCATAGGCATGTAGGACAGACATAAAGAGAAAAAGACACAGAAGAAAATTGCCTTCTTAGAGGATGGCTATAGGCATTATCAAGAGGATGTTTGCATTCTCAAAGAGCTGAGGGACTGCAGACATTAGCTAGGATTATCATGATGATAATGATTATAATAATTACTTACATTATCTTTAACTGTTGGCACAATTCTTCCCCAGACATTTTCAGATTGAGAAAATCAGAGTATGGGAACATTTCTCCCTGAAAAATGAATGCAACCAAGAAAAATTTCAACTATCTCTAAAATAAATATAGACTTGCCTTGGCTCTCAGCCCACTTCCAGTTGGAAATAAACAAAATTCAAAAACTATTTGACTCCGAATCAGCCTATTTATACCATACCTATCATGTTGGTTGAGTGTTTGTTTGTTTGTTTGTTTTTTGTAATTTTCAGAGTAATTTAATCCCACTCTTCTACTTACATACAGGAAAAGAAACACTTTCTGGGGAAAGGAACCACCTATTTGCCACAATGAAATACTTGCTGTGACTGATACATAGTATATATGGAATAAATATTTGCTAAGTATTACAAAGAGATAAAAAAACACAATGAAACCATGGCTGTATCTGCCAAGTTTGTATAACTTGTCTGTATGTAGACAGGGGAATTCTTACCTGCTCATCTGAAGTGTTCAGGTGAATGCCAGTAGTATACGGAAATTCTCATATTCTGCTGTAGGCATTGTGACATAAGTAAACTCCAATATACTTATGAGTGTTTTTGGATGTGTTGAGAGAAGCATCCAGCTCCAGTTGAAACATTGGAACATCACTCAGTGCTTTTTATCAACTGGGACCATGTCCCCTGACTCTCGGAATATTTTCCCTTTTTCTTCTTGCCTTCCTTCTGAAGGGGTGGCCTGCCGCTCCACACCTGTGGGCGTTTCTCGTTAGGTGGAATGACAGACTTGAGAAAAGAAATGAGACACAGAGACAAAGTATAGAGAAAGAAAAAGTGGGCCCAGGGGACCCGCACTCAGCATACAGAGGACCCGCGCCGGCACCAGTCTCTGAGTTCCCTCGGTATTTATTGATCATTATCTTTACCATCTTAGAAAAAGGGAAGTGGCAGGATAATAGGATCATCCTAGGGAGAAGGTCAGCAGTAAGACATATGAATAAAGATCTCTGTGACAGGAATAAGTTTAAGGAAAAGTACTGTTCCTTGATATGCATATGCAAACATCTCCATAAACCTTTTTAGTGCATAAAGAGCAGTACTGCCCTAGCAAGTCCCACCTTTCGCCCTAAGGCAGTTTTCTCCCATCTTAGTAAATAGAACATACCGGATTTTACACCGAGATGTTCCATTGCCCAGGGACAGGCGGGAGACAGATGCTTTTCTCTATCTCAACTGCCAAGAGGCCTTCTTTCCTCTTATATGAATCCTCCTCAGTACAGACCCTTCATGGGTGTCAGACTGGGGGATGATCAGATCTTTCCCTTCCCACGAGGCCATATTTCAGACTATCACATGGGGAGAAACCTTGGACAATACCTAGCTTTCCTAGGCAGAGGTCCCTGCTACCTCCCGCAGTGTATGTGTCCAGGGGTACTTGAGATTAAGAGAATGGTGATGACTTTTCACAAGCATATTGCCTTCAGGCACTTGTTTAACAAAGCACATCCTGCACAGCCAAAAATCCGTTAAACCTTGTGTCACCACAGCACATGTCTCCTGCAAAGACAGGGTTGGGGGTAGGGTCACAGATAAACAGCATCTCAAATACAGAACAAAATGGAGTCTCTTATGTCTACTTCTTTCTATATAGACACAGTAGCAGTCTGATCTTTTCCCCACACAGATGTAATAAAGATTAATGATTAGAGTTGGGAATATTATTCTAGAGTATCCCTGAGGGCCCAATCTAATCACATGAGTCCCTAAAAGTGGAAGATGAAGGTAAAAGAGTGATTAGAGAGATGAGATGGAAGAAGGAGCAGAGACAGCTTAGCGTCAGAGGAACTCAACTTATGATTACTGGCTTTGGAGATGGAGGTACGTGACCATGAACCCAGGAATGCAGACAGCCTCTAGAAGATTGGATCCACCTCACAGCTGACAGCCAGCAAGGAAATGGGACTTCGGTCATACAACCATATATAAATGAGTTTAGCCAACAATCTAAATGAGCCTAGAATCAGATTCTCTCTTAGAGCTTCCAGGAAAGAATGCAGTCCTAGTCCTAGCTAGAGCAATTGGACGAGAGACAGAAATAAAGAATATCCAAATTGGAAATAAATCAAATTACCCTTCTTTGCAGATAATATGATCTTATATTTGGAAAACTGTAGATATTCCACCAAAAAATTATTTGAACTGATAAATATACTCAGTAAAGTGGCAGGATAGAAAATCCACAAACATCAAACAGTAGCATTTATATATGCCAATAGTGAACAATTTAAAAAAAGTAAAAATAATAATGACATCTACTATAGCTACAAAAAAATTAAATACTTAGGAAGTAACTTAACCAAAAAGTGGAACCTCTGTATAATTAAAACTATGAAACACTGATGAAATAAATTAAAGAGACACCACAAAAATGGAAAAATATAATCATGTTCGTGGATTGGAAGAATCAATATTGTTAAAATGTTTGTACAATACAAGTAGTCTATAGATTCAATTCAATCTTTACCAAAATACCAATGACATTCTTCACAGAAATAGGAAAAAACTTCTAAACTTTATACGGAATCACAAAGACCCATATAGTCAAAGCTAACCTAAACAAAAATAACAAAACTGGAGGAATCATATTACCTGACTCCAAATTATACTACAGAGCTGTAATAACCAAAGCAGCATGGTAGTGGCATAAAAACAGACACATAGACCGTTGGGACAGAATAGAGAACCCAGAAATAAATCCACACATGTACAACGAACTCATTTTTGACAAACGTGTCAAACACATACACTGGAGAAAGGACAGTATCTTCAATAAATGGTGCTGGAAAAAAAATAGATCTCCATATGCAGAGGAATGAATCTAGATCCCTCTCTTTTGCCACAAACAAAAAAAATGCAAATCAAAACCACAATGAGATACCATCTCACACCAGTTAGAATGGTATTATTAAAAAGTCAGGAAACAACAGGTGCTGGAGAGGGTGTGGAGAAATAGGAACACTTTTACACTGTTGGTGGGACTGTAAACTAGTTCAACCATTGTGGAAAACAGTGTGGCGATTCCTCAAGGATCTAGAACTAGAAATACCATTTGACCCAGCCATCCCATTACTGGGTATATACCCAAAGGATTATAAATCATGCTGCTATAAAGACACATGCACACATATGTTTATTGTGGCACTATTCACAATAGCAAAGACTTGGAATCAACCCAAATGTCCATCAATGATAGACTGAATTAAGAAAATGTGGCACATATACACCATGGAATACTATGCAGCCATAAAAAAGGATGAGTTCGTGTCCTTTGTAGGGACATGGATGCAGTTGGAAACCATCATTCTCAGCAAACTATCGCAAGAACAGAAAACCAAACACCGCATGTTCTCACTCATAGGTGGGAATTGAACAATGAGATCTCTTGGACACAGGAAGGGGAACATCACACACCGGGGCCTATTGTGGAGAGGGGGGAGCGGGGAGGGATAGCATTAGGAGATATACCTAATGTAAATGACGAGTTAATGGGTGCAGCACATCAACATGGCACATGTATACAAATGTAACAAACCGGCATGTTGTGGTAATGTACCCTAGAATTTAAAGTATTAAAACAAACAAACAAATGAACAAAAAACGAATTAAAGACTTAAATCCAAGACCTCAAACTATGCAACTACTACAAGTAAACATTAGGGAAAATCTGCAAGACATGATTCTGGGCAAAAATTTCTTGAGCAATACCTTGCAAACATAGGCAACCAAAGCAAAAATGGACAAATGAGATCACATCAAGTTAAAAAACTTCTGCACAGCAAAGGAAACAATCAACGAAGTAAAGAGAGAACTCACAGAATGGGAGAAAATATTTACAAACTACTCATCTGACAAGGGATTAAGAACCAGAATATACAAGGAGCTCAAATAACTCTATAGGAAACAAATATATAATAATTCAATCAAAAATAGGCAAAAGATGTGAATAGACTTTTCTCAAAAGAAGACATTCAGATGGCAAGCATGACTATGAAAAGGTGCTCAACATTGATCAAATGAAATGAGAATCAAAACTACAGTGAGATATCATCTCACCTCAGTTTCAATGGCTTATATCCAAAAGACAAGCGAAACAAATGCTGGCAAGGATGTGGAGAAAAAGGAACCCTCATTCACTGGAATGCAAATTAGTAAAATCACTGTATATGGAGAACAGTTTGGAGGTTCCTCAAAAAACTAAAAATTCAGCTACCATATGATCCAGCAATGCCACTCCTGGATATATACCTCAAAGAAAAGAAATTAATATATCGAAGAGCTAGTGGTGCTCCGATGTTTGTTGTGGCACTGTTCGCAATAGCAGAGATCTGGAAATAACCGAAGTATCCATCAACAGATGAATGAATAAGGAAAATGTGAGTACATATACAGAATGGAGTACTATTCAGCCATAAGGAAAATGAGATTCTGTCCTTTGCAACATGGATGGAACTGGAAGTCATTATGTTAAGTGAAATAAGCCAGGCACAGAAAGACAAACATCACATGTTCTCACTTCACTTATTTGTGGAATCTAAAAACCAAAAAATTGGACTCATGGACATAGAGAGCAGAAGGATGGTTACCAGAGGTTGGGAAGGGTAGTGGGGGGATGCGAGGCAGTGGGGATGGTGAATGGGTATAAAATATAGAAAGAATGAATAAGACCTACTATTGGATAGCACAACAGGGTAACTGCAGTCAATACTAATTTAATTGTACATTTTAAAATAACTAAAAGAGTGTAATGAGATTGTTTGTAAAACAAAGGATAAATGCTTGAGGGGGTGGATACCCCATTTTCCATGATGTGATAATTTCACAATGCATGCCTGTTTCAAAACATCTCATGTACCCCATAAATATATACACATGTATCCACAAAAATTAATTTTTTTGAAAAAGTATGCAGCCCTGGCAACACCTTGATTATAATAATCTGGTGAGACCCGAATAGCACTTATGACTATTCGGGCTGTTTAAGCCACATAATCTTAGGTTGTTACGGCAGGAGTAGAAACCAAATATAGTAGGGAAAAAGGAGTCTATTAAATGCTAAAATGACAAATGTTACAATATTGTTTTGAGTTTAATCGTCAGATTATACTTCAAAATTTAACACCAGTGATCAGATTCCATTTTTGTGAGGAACTGATTTCCATGTCACAATTCTATTCTTTCACTTGTATATAACTCTTCATCAAATTAAAATTTAATAGTTGTGAAATACATTAGGAAAACATCTGCATACTGGCATTCTGAAACCTCTATAGTATACTTACAAAATAGTTTGTGGATATATGTCCTGTGCATATATCCACAAATTATCTATCACTTATTTGTGGGCTCCGAAATAAATGATAGATGCAAATAAGTGCAGATATTTTGTGTCTGTAGTTTATATACACAGTATATAATTTACATACATAAAGTGCTTATAAAGATGAAGTCAATTATCAGCTGTTGGGACGGGGACATTTCTGAGTTTGACTATGTAGAAATAAATTATGATCTGAAATTGCGTGAGAGCTGCATATCAGTGTGTGGTCTTTGTTTTAATTCTCTGGAAGTCAAAGTAGCTGATACGCTCTCTAAACAATGAAATTTTTCTTCTCTGTATCATGCTCTGAGAATTAGGTTTATTCTTCACCAGTGACATAATTTGGAGACAGAGCGATCGATTTTTTTTTCTGTTTGTAGATGTTGAATCATTCTTAAATAGAGTGGAATTATTCATCAAGCTTTCTTTTTCATTTCTGCACACTCTGGGATTTAAGTTTCGGAATATCTCACTTCTATTGTATGTAAACGACATTCTGGATTTGCGCTGTCACTAAACTCAATTGTGCTTGCTAATAGCTAGAATGCAGCTGCTAAAAACAATAAACTGAGCATAGTCAACTTGAGAAGGAACAAACATATTTTATTTCTTTAAATTAACGTTCTTTCTTAAAAGTGATCCATATTGATCTAACATTTTAATAATAAATACAGTTTTACATTAGCTGCAATTATTATAATATGCATGCATGATTATATTTAAGGTAAGTAAATAATGTAATAGGCTAAAAGAAATAAATTTTGAGTGTTTAAGAACTTAAATTTCATCACTTTTTAGCTTTTCCCCTTCTTTTGAGAAATTTTGACTCCACTTTATAGATACTTAAAAGTGAAATTATTTCATTAAATAGTTATAGAATGAAGGGTTCTTACTGTACCTTTTTCATTTATCATCAGACCAGAGATTCTGGCCAGTACAAGGCATGGAAAGAAATGAAGGGATAATAACAACTGGAAGAGAATCAAAACTTTCATTACTCATGGATGTCATCGTTGCCTATGTAGAAAACTCAAAAGTAACTACGGACAAAGTTTTAGAAATAATAAATTCAGCCATTTTTCTAAGGATGAGGTCAATATACAAAATTTAAGTGTATTTCTATATGCTAATGGGAAACAGATTTTAAAAAACCAGTATCTCACAAATAGAATTCATTAATATCAAAGACTTGGGCATGAATTTAACAAAAGATGTACAAAACCTCTATGTTAAAAAAAATCACACAACATTTGTGAAAGATATTAAAGGAGATCTAACTTAATGGAAGAAAATATATATTCAAAGGTTGACAGACTAAATATTTTAAAGATGTAACTAATAGTTATATATTAGTTATAATAGATTATCCCCCAAGTTAATCTATAGGTCCAAACAATCTCAGGCAAAATCCTAGGAGTTCTTTGGGAGATAAGATCACAGTTAAATAAAAAATTCTAAATAAGTAAGGAAAAACTTACATTCAACAGTAGCCATGGCAATTTGCTAGAATAAAATGGAAACATTTATACTATGCTCTTGGACTCTATCAATATTAATATCTATTGGGCAGATTTGGCAGGAAGACAGACTAAGAGATGAATACACAGTAAGAGTCCAGAAGCACACATATTCCATAGATTATTTATGACAAAGTTGACATTGCAGTGCAGTGAGGAAAGTGTGATAATTTCAATAGTTGATGATGGATCACTTTCCCAAATATTTCTTGGACCAGTAACTTATACCCTAACTAAAAATACATTCCTAATAAACTGCAGAACTAAGTACACTGCCAGTACATGTATTTTCAAGATATTTTAAACCTTCCAATAGATGTCTCACGACATTTAATTTTAGTATTAATTATTTCCCTAATGACAAATTACATTTAGCATATTTTCATGGCTGATTTGTCATTGATTTATCTTGGTTATGTGAAATGTGGTTTTTTTTCTTTATTTTTATCCTTCTCTTTATTTCAGAATCTCTGTCTCTGATTGACAACAAACCCAGATTTTACATTTACTTTTGATGGGGAATGTCTAGTACATTTCCCATACATGTCTAGTACATTTCTTTTCCTGTTTCTATGACTTGGTGTTATCTGAGTATAAGCCAGTTTGGAGACAACAGTCTGTTGCAGTACTCTTTCCCACTGTGTACTCAAGAGGCAAAGTCTTAGCTGCATTGTATATAAGCACCAGACCACATTCTCTAATCTTCTCTGCCTTCTTGCCCAAAGGCAATGGAAACTTCATTGCTAATGGAATAACTTAGTGTAAGATAATCAGGCAGTTTTGGAATGGTAGGGATTACATATTTTGGGGCTAGACGGGGATGTTTAGTTTTTTCCAAAATAAAATTTGGACACTTAATCCTCATTTAATTTGGAAAGAGATTATTCAAATGCAGTCAATTTTATGATTATGCTAAGCCTAACATGCTACCAGATCATCTTGAGCCTTTCTTTTCCCTTCTTCTGCCTACGCTTTCTGTTTCACTGCTCATTATCTTCATCAGTATGTAGACAGAAAGGTCATGGTGATATACAAGTCAATCCCTTCTGTTTTATTTTTGTATCTCTGCAAAAGATTTGGAAGGAGAATAAGCTGAAACACATATGAGACCTAAGGATCACCTGGGAATTTTAATTAGCTGTGTGCTTTTTAAAAAATTATTATACTTTAAGTTCTAGCGTAAGTGTGTACAACATGCAGGTTTGTTACATATGTATACATGTGTCATGTTGGTGTGCTGCAGCCATTAACTTGTCATTTACATTAGGCGTCTCTCCTTATGCTATCCCTCCCCTCACCCGCCACCCCACAACAGGCCTCAGTGTGTGATGTTCCCCTTCCTGTGTCCAAGTGATCTCATTGTTCAATTTCCACCTATGAGTGAGAACATGAGTTGTTTGGTTTTCTGTCCTTGTGATAGTTTGCTCAAAATGATGGTTTCCAGCTTCATCCATGTCCCTAGAAAGGACATGAACTCATCCTTTTTTATGGCTGCATAGTATTCCATGGTGTATATGTGCCACATTTTCTTAATCCGGTCTATCATTGATGGACATTTGGGTTGGTTCCAAGTCTTTGCTATTGTGAATAGTCCTGCAATAAACATACATGTGCATGTGTCTTTATAGCAGCATGATTTATAATCCTTTGGGTATATATCCAGTAAAGGGGATTGCTGGGTCAAATAGTATTTCTAGTTCTAGATCCTTGAGGAATCACCACACTGTCTTCCACAATGGTTGAGCTAGAAAAAATGCTCATCACACTGGCCATCAGAGAAATGCAAATCAAAATCACAATGAGATACCATCTCACACAAGATAGAATGGCAATCATTAAAAAGTCAGGAAACGACAGGTGCTGGAGAGGATGTTGAGAAACAGGAACACTTTTACACTGTTGATGGGATTGTAAAATGTCTTAAAAGAAAACCTTCACCAGTTCTTTTTTAGATTGAATCTTGTGTTCTCTCATTTTTATGATTAGAAATATATATATATATATGTGTGTGTGTGTGTGTGTGTATTTGGACACAAGTTCTTTAAAATCTCTATGATTTGCACATATTTTATTCCAAGTATAGCTTGACTTTTTATTATATTACAATGTCTGATACAACACAAACTTTTTAAATGTGCCTAAGTAAAAGTTATAGATTTATTTATTTTATAGACCATGTTTATGACATACTGAAGAATTATTTTCCTAAGGCAACATCACGAAGATCATCTCCTATTTATTTTTGTATTTTATAGTTTTACATTTTGTATTTAAGTCTATTACCTACTTGAGTTAACTTTGTGTATGAAGTGTGAGAAATAGCTCCAGGTTCATTGTTTTTCATCTGATGTCCATCATTTCCAGTACTATTTACTGAAAAAAGAAATATTTTAGGCCATTGAATCTTCTTTACACATTTTTCAAATGTCAGTTGGCCATGTTTAGGTGGATCCATTTTTGGATGTTTTATTTATTTACATTGATCTTCATTGATCTGTGTATCTATTCCTTCATCAATACTATGATGTTATGATTACTGTAATTTTATAGTAAAAGTTGAAATTAGCTAATATGAGTGCTCTGATTAACACATGTACCCTATAAATATATACAGTAATTATGTATCAATTAAAAAATTGTTTGGCTGTTCAAGTATTTTGCTCTCTCCACATAAATTAAAAAATCAAGTTTTTCAGATTTGGGTTATGCTGAGTCTAATTTGGAAGAGATGAGAAGTAAAAAAACAAAGATAAAAGAGGCTTACCTGTCATATTCGAATTTTGATTTACTTGACAAATCGATCAGCTATTATTTACTTTTCAATGAATTCAGAGAGCTGCCTTATGCATTCTCTCCAGGGTTTTTACTTGTAATCGGTGGAAAGGATTGAGTGGAGGGTATTTACTTCATCTTAACTGAAACCTGAATTCCTTAACCGGAACTGGAAACTCTTACCACATCTGAGCGACATTACTCAGAACTGATTGCTAGTACGTTTTAATACCACAATAGGCTATAGTTGTTAAAATTAACTTTGTAGGAGGTAGAATTGGATGTGATTATATACTCTTTCTTTATCTATAGTCTTGAAAAACATTATTTGATATCTTTAAGATAATGTAATTAACATTTTCCACTCTGAAATATTTGGCTAATAATTCTTGATTGAATAAAGTTTAAAGAATAAACAGAGCACATGAAATGTCTGGATAATAGGAAGAAATAAAAGGATAGCCAATTTAAATTATGTGTATTATACATACTTATCAAAACCGTCAAAATATATATGAAAAAGTTCTTTATTCTCACTTATTTAACATGTCCCTTCACCAACTGGAGTAACTAAAGTTAAATACTTGATATTGCTCCTTAATTTGTCCAATATCATACAAGTAAAAATTTAAGTACAGTACAATTGGAACAGCTTACATTATTTTAATAATTAAAAATTTTTAATGTGAAATTCTCTATCAACAGTTTTATATAATAGCAGTTTAAATGTCATAATTTTAAAATAAATGATAGAAATTCTATCTTGGTTTTAATGTTCTTAAACAAATTTATTTTAATATATTTTTCTGTACAATAGAAAATCAATAATGGAAGACAGAGGCAAATGTAATTTATAATTTTTAAAATGATAATTGATAATTCAAGATTATATAAGCAACTCATTTACTCTCAATTTTGTATCTAAATCATCTTTAACAGTGGATTCCATTATTTGTTTATTTGTGGTTGTTACTATGCTCATGTTGAACATAAAATTGATATTTTGTTGTGGCTTAAATTTTCATTTAAAAAATTCATAACATGAATAATTATTTCATATGCTTATAGAAATAATTATTTCATATGGCAATTTACTTTTTGGTGGATTCCTATTTGCATCTTCTATTAATTTTTTAATCAAACTGTTGACATTATTCCTTTCTACTACCTAAGGTTTGTACAAATCACAGCGATGAGCCTTTTGCTCATCTTTTATGTAATAAACAATAGTTTCCCATCCATATAAATTTTAACATTGTTTATAGTGTCCTGTGAATGAATGTTGTCATATAAGCCCATATATTTTTAAATATTTTCTGGTTTTTTTTTTTTTTTTTTCTGAATTTGGAAATGGTATTCCTCTCAAATCCAGGGGTATATAATTAGTCTCCATATGAATTATTCTCTTTATGAATATAATGCTTTATTTTGTAATAGAAAGGATTCAAAATTTAAATTTAAAAATAACTGGTTTGGCTTCTTGCCACATGAGTTAATAACTGTGAGATCTTGGGTAAATCACATAGATACTTGGCAGGCAAGTTCCCTCACTCAGCAAACATTTATTGAGTGCCAACCATGTTCCATAGACAGCTCTAGAGTTTCAAGATAAAACAGAGCAACAAATAGACAAGAATTCCTGCCCTTGAAATGCTTCCATGAGTGAATGAATGCCTTTGATATGAAATGGTTATAATAATAGGTATTTAATAGAGATGATATGAGTCATAGATGACAGAAATGAAATCTTTTTTTTTTTTTTTTTTTTAGAAAGTAAAGGCATAAGCAGCTGGGCGCGGTGGCTCACACCCGTAATCCCAGCACTTTGGGAGGCCGAGATGGGTGGATCATGAGGTCGGGAGTTTGAGACCAGCCTGACCAACATGGACAAACCCTGTCTCTACTAAAAATACAAAAAATTGTCCAGGCGTGGTGGCGCATGACTGTAATCTCAGCTACTTGAGAGGCTGAGGCAGAAGAATCACTTGATCCCAGGAGGTGGACGTTGCAATGAGCTGAGATTGCGCCATTGTACTCCAGCCTGGGCAACAAGAGTAAAACTCTGTCTCAAAAAAAAAAAAAAAGAAAGAAAGAAAGAAAAGAAGGTAAAGCCATACAAGCAGCCTTCCTTTTCTATCCAGAGTGGCCCATTGGTGGGTGGAAGTGGTGTCTTGCCCCTCGTTATCATAAGCTGCTCATAATTTGGTAAAAAATATACTGGGATATTCGTGGCTCTTTAACCTGCAAGTTAAGAATCAATAATAGTAGCATTAATAAAGACTAATTGTTGTTGTTGTTGTTATAATTACTCATCCCTTTCTAAACTGAAACAGGAGTCTGAAGACCGGCATTAGCTTTGTTCTTCATTGTTCCTATTCGGGGAGTATTAACAAACACAACATGCATGTTTATGGTGGTTTAAGGCTTCCCTTCACCCACTCTTCCTAAAGGTTTCAGTGGATTTCAGGATTTCAAGCAGTCTTTATAATTTGTTAAGGCTAATAATGTCACACAAGTAGGAGCTGCAGTTTCTAATCAGTGTTTAGAAACCAATAAAAATGTGCCAATACTAATGAAGTGGACTTATGGAAGAACACAACTTCTCAGTTATTAAGAGAACAACACTTAACACTAACAGTGAATGTTCTGCTGGGGTTCGAACAATGCTTTTTGAAGTCTAGTAAAAAGCAGCCAATTCACTATGTGGCTTTTAGTATGTTGCATCAGTACTGATTGAACTTTCATTGGTGTTTTCTTTATACGAGTTGGTGTGTTTATAGCTTTAAAACAAAAAGTATTGGTATACAGCAAAGGCATCTGCATTATTTTTCATTCTGTCTCTTTGAATGGGGGAATAGCTTCTGATCATTAAAATATAAACCTATTTACATACTAAATATTATTTCATTTAATTACCTGAATCTACATTTTATTGTTTCATATCAATTTTAAACATTACCAGTAAAGAACAAAGCAAAGCATTATGTGTTTAGATCATCACGAAAACTTGAACAATATATATCCTAAATTATTCTTTCTCTGTTTCATTTTTGTTGTTATTACAAATGCAATATATGTTCACTATAGGGGAAAACAGAAAATACAAATAAGCTAAAATAAAATAACATAAAATATCATCCCTTGAATACATTTTTAATGTATTAGTGTATGTTTTTTAAGCTGTCAACACATGACACAAGGACAAAGTTGCTCTTTCTAAAGTTAGGATTGAAGGAAGTAGGGCCTTCCACATGAATGGGGAAGTTTTTCCACTCCAGAGTCAGCAGGGAGCCTGAAGAGCATCCCTAGGTACTAGGAAAGCCCCGATTCCTTTTAGCCCACCCTAACAAACTGATTCTTAGACTGTTGAGACCTTACTTGAAATGCAAACTAAACACTTTTTTGAAAGTTTCAGTCTGTATTAGGTTTCTCCAGAGAGACGGACTAATATGGTAGGTAGGTAGGTAGATTCGATAGATAGATAGATAGATAGATAGATAGATAGATAGATAGATAGATAGATAACAGATAGATGATAGATAGATAACAGATAGATGATAGATAGATAGATAACAGATAGATGATAGATAGATAACAGATAGATGATGATGATAGATAGATGATAGATAGATAGATAGATAGATAGACAGACAGACAGACAGACAGACAGAGATGAAAGGAGATTTATTGGCAGAATTGGCTCACATTATTACAAAGGTTAAGTCCCATGGCAGGCTATCTGCAAGCTGGAGACCCTTGGATGCCAGCGGCATGGCTCAGTACAACTCTAAAGTCCTGAGAACCCAGTGGGAATGTTGAGGGTGCTGGTGAAAGTCCTGGAGTCCAAAGGTCAGAGACTGTAGAGTTCTGATCTCCAGGGGCAGGAGAAGAAGAGTGTATCTAAGCTCCAAGAGAGAGACCAATTCACCTTTCCACTATTCTGTGTTTTATCAGAGACTCCAGCCTATTGAATGGTGAAAACTCACATTGAGGGTGAACTTTCTGTACTTAGTCCACTCACACTCATGCATCAATCTCCTCAGGAAATACTCTCAAAAACACACTTCCAAACAAAGCTCTACCTGTTCTCTAGGTATTTCTTAATCTAGTCCAGTTGACACTTAAAATTAACTATCACACACTCATTTCCTATTACTGAAAATAAAGGCTTGCATTCTATTTGAATATGAGCACAACATTCAATGCCATACTCCTGCCCCAAGCAGAAATTAAATATTGTAGCGAATGGGACACAGGAGAACAGGCAGCATCTCAAATGTCTACAGTAGTTTACCAAGCAAAACTGAGTTGATGTCATCTGATGAGTAGAGAATACATTTCTGCCAAGGAGAGCAGCAAATGCAGTAACACTGGCAAAGGTGACTGTGCTTAGATGCTTCAGTCCTAATAAAGAGGACCCCTTCATGCATGCTTTAAACTAGTCAATGAGCCTTTTAAAAGTCAGTATGGCTGAGATAAAATGTATATACAGGAAAATTTATCTTTTTTCAGTGTATGATTCTACAAATTTTGAGCAATAAGTACAGTCATATAACCACCATAATTGACATTCAGAATATTTGATCCTCCCCTCCCGCCAAAGAGTTCCCTTATGTCCCTTTTCAAGACTAAACGGTCATCCCAACCTCAGTCACTGGTAATTGCTGATCTGACATTTCTTCTAATGGTTTTGCTTTTGTGTCTGACTTTTGTGAATACACTTGAGATTCATCAACATTTTGTGTGTCTTTGTGGTCTGTTTCTTTTTACTGTTGAGTAGTATTCTACTGGAGAAGGTACCAATTTTTTTTATCAATTCCCAAGTTGAAGGACATTTTATTATTTTTGATATTTGGTATGAATAAAGTGTCTGTAAACATTTATGTTCAGTTTTTTTGTGAATATGGGTTATCATTCCACTTGGGTAAATACTTTCAAGTGGGATTATTTGATTGTATATTAAGTGTATGATTAACTTGATGATTAACTGCCAGGTTCTTTTCCAAAAAGGCTGTACATTTTGCATTTCAACCAACAAGGCAGGAGAGTTCCTGTTTGTCTACATATTCAGAAGCTGTCATTGTCAGTTTTCTGGTGTTTTGACTTTTTTTCTTGTAATTTCTTTACATTTTAATCCTTCTTTTAGGTTTGTAGTGGCATCTTGTCATTTAAGTTTCATTTGCTTAATGACAATGGTGTTAGTTATTATCTGTGTCTCTTCTTTGGTGCAATGTCTGTTGAAATCTTTTGCCCACTTTAAACTGTATTTTCTCTTTTCTTATTATTGAGTTATGAGGGTACTTTCCATACTGTAGACCAACTCTTTATCACATATGTGATTTGCAAGTATTTTCTTGAAGTACTTTAGTCCTTTTATTTTGCTAAATATTTTGAACAACAAAAAAAGGTAGTTTTAATCTCTGCCTACATTAAGGGTAAAATACGTTTTCCTGAAAGATTTATAGTTATCAGATTTTGCATTTAGATCTATAATCCATTGAATGTTTGTGTTTATGGTGTGAATATAATTTGTTTTATTTTTTACATGTGAATTTTCAATTATTCCAGCACCATTTAATTATTATTCTAGACTTTATCCATTGAATTGTCTTGGCATCTTTGTCAAAATAAATTAACTTTACCTGTGTAAGTTTATTTCTGGACTCTCTCTTCTCTTAAATTGGGTCAACCTGCCCATCCTTTTGGCACTACCATACTGTCTTAGTTAGCATGGCTTTATAAAAATCTTGATATCAGGAGGCAGTTTAAGTTCTGCAGTTTTAATCTGGTGTTCCAAGTTTGTTTTCGTCTTTATATTTATTTACTGCACTTTATAATTTTGACATCAGAAAGTCAACTTCTACAAAGAAAACCTGTGGGGACTTTAGAAATACATTGAATCTGTAGATCACTTTGGGTAGAATCAACACTTTAACAGTAATGTATTTTCCAATCCATGAATATTTATTGATAAACTGTTATTTCTCTTATCAATGTTTACTAGTATTCAGCTTTCAAATATTTCACATATTTTGTTAGGTTTATCTCTATGTATTTGCTTTTTTGTCATTGCAATGGTACTTAAATACATAGTTTGTTAATTTCTGCATTTTTTCTACAATTCGAGCTATATACATTTATTGCCCTGAAAATGGTAGTTGTTTTGCAGATAACAAGGAATATGTTATAGATTTACAGTAACAAGTTATTTCCATTGAAACATGGACACCGGTTTGTCCTGTTATAAAGATTTGTCTTCTCTTTTATTTAGGAAGAGTTAAATATCTTCCCTTTTTTACATTCTCAGAGTTATAGTCTCATGCTATTTTTTTGATGGCTTGTCTAAAATGTATTATGGGAGGCCTTTCCTTCTTGGAAAATTCAACGTAAGAGCAATAAGAAAGAAGGCACAGAGGATTTTCAAGTTAACCTATAAATTCTGTATCACATATGTTTTCTCTCCAGCAAGTCTTAAGTGTAGCTTAGATTCCTGAGTGGGATAACAGACTTCACTTCAACTATTGACTGTTGTATATTAACCTTGTATTTTGCAACCTTCATATACCTGTTTTTTTTTTTCCAGGAGTTTCTGTCATTTTATTTGGGATTTTCTACATGGACCAGCATGTCATCTGCAAACAAAGGTAATATTATTTCTTTCTTGCCTAACACTCAATTTTAGTGAAAACCCCTCCAATTTGTCAACAATAAGTATAAGGTAAGTTGTAGTTGTTTAGGTTTTTTTAATTATTTTATAAATGGTGCTTTCCTCATTTTGTTTTGCTTATCTGTTTGCAAATTGAAAATGTTTCGTTCTACTTCAAGTTGTTGGGAGTTTTTATCATTAATTAGTTTTGGATTATTTTATTCTTTTACTGTACTAATTAATATGATCATCTTATTTTCCTTCTTTAGTCTGTTGATATAACTGATTACATTGATTAATTTTTTGAATGTGGAACTATCCTTGCATACCTAGAATATAAATTTCACTTGTTTGTGGTTGGTGCACAATGTTTTTATACATTGTTGGATTCACTTTTATAAATATTTTGTAAGGACTTTTGCACTTATGTTTATGAGAGGTATTAGTCTGTAGTTTTCTTTCATTGTATTTATTTGGTTTTGATTGTAGGGTAACTCTAGTCTCAAAAATTTAGTTAGAAAATGTTTGTTCTGCATCTGTTTACTGGTAGAGTTTAATACTTGGAACAATTTCTTACTGAACTATTTTGAATAATTTATAAGTAAAATAATCTGGATTTGGTAATACTCTTTTTGGAAAGGCAATATTATTTCAATTTTTTAATATACAAATATATAATTACTCAGGTTATCTATTTCTCTTGTGTGAGTTTTGGTAGTTGTACATTTTCCTTTCAAGAAAGTAATCTATTTCATCCAAATTATTTAAATTATTGACGTGTGTTGTTAGTAGTATTTTCTTGTTATTCTTTTAATGTCCTTGAGATCAGTAGAGATTATTGATATGGTTTGGCTGTGTCCCCACCCAAATATCATCTTGAATTGTAGCTCCCATTATCCCATGTGTCATGGGAGTGACCGTGTAGGAAGTAATTGAATCATGAGGGTGGGTTTTTCCCATGCTGTTCTTGCGATAGCGAATAAGTCTCATGAGATCTGATGGTTTTTATAAAGGGTACTTCCCCTGCACATGCTCTCTTGCCTGCCACCATGTAAGATGTGCCTTTGTTCCTCCTTCAATTTCTGCCACGGTTGTGAGACCTCCCCAACCATGTGGAACCATCAGTCCATTAAACCTCTTCTTTATAAATTACCCAGTCTCGGATATTTCTTCATAGCAGTATGAAAATGGACTAAGAAAATGATCCTCTTTCATTGCTGATTATGGTAATTTGTGTCATCTCTATTTTGTGGGAAATAGTCAAGTACTTTTTTTCATAAGATTGAAGCTTAGATTATTGATTTTAGCTCTTCTTTGTTTGTATTCTATACATTTAATTCTATAAATTTTCCTGTACCCCTTTCACTGGATCTCACAATTTTTATTTTTATTTTTTTATTTTCATTCATTTCATCATTTAAAAAATGAAACATCTTTGATCCACGTGTTATTTAGAAGTATGTTGTTAACTTTCAACTATTTTGGTATTATCTAGCTGTATTTATGTTTTTAATGTCCATTTCATTTCCATTGTTTTCTGAAAACTTACTTTTAATAATTTTTGTTATTTTGTGTTTGTTAAGATGTTTTATGCTAATAATGGGATCTATCCTGATGAATGTTTTATACAAGTTTGAGCAGAATCTACATGTTGCTGATATTGAATGTACTATCCTACAAATGGTCATTAGATTAAGTTGATTGACAGTGCTGTCCCATTCATCTATACCATTATGTTTAAGTTAGCATTTCCTTTTGATTTGATTTTAGAGTTTCCATTTCCTTGCTTACCTCACCTGTTAGTTCTTATGGCTTATCGATTTTTTTTTCCATTAACAACTTTAACATATTATTTGTAATTACTTAAAATTCACTGATAATCCCAATGTCTGTGCCATATCACTGTCTGTTTTTGATATTTGCTTCGTCTCTCTAGACCGCTTTTTCTTGCATGTGGTGTGCCTTGTATGTTTGGTTGTGTTGTTCTGTATGTGTCATATTGGGTAATATTCTGAGTAAATAGGCCTCTAATGTGAGGATTTATTTTAATCTGGCTAGGAGTTGTGTTTTGCTTCATGATTTTTGTAGTTCTAGATGCCAGACCAAATTTCTTTAGTCTTCTTGTGTTTGGTATTCTCCCTTGAATTTGAACTTCCCTAATTTCTTATTCACAGAGTCTGCATCTTTCCTACTAGTTTATACTCAGCCTTCAACAATTTGTCAAAATTACTATTTAAATGTTATTACCAATTAATTCGCAGATTAATTGCTTCTGCTCTAGTTAAGAATATCTTCATTCCATCTTTTGGAAATTGTCTTTCCAGATCCCCAGTGGTGGTTTGCCCTGCAAACTTAGTTCTCTGGTGAATCCAAGAAAAGTCACTGATTTTTATTTATCCAAGTTTTTCTTGTTTTATGTATGTTACTGACAATTTTTAAGCTGTTTACATCTCTGAGTTGCTATCAAATTCTCCATAGACTTTAGTTGCTTTGTAGCTTATTGTAGGTGAACCACACAGAGTCTAAAGCAGTATACCAGATATTTCAGCCTCTTTAAAGTCTAATCTGTTCCTTCCATGTGCAGAACTAAGAGTGAGCTCTTTTTACTTCTGTCCAAGTGTGTCCTAGCCCAGTGGAAACTAAATGTTACAAATTTTACACTACATAGGATATATCTTAGTGTGCCCAAGTAACAAAGCTAGACTATTTTAAAAATTTAGGCTGAATACAGATATCAAAATAACAACAGCATTCAGACAGTTATAAGATGGTGCTTGAAGAAACTAGTAGCAGATAATTATTTAAATTTATGTCATGAAAAATCAATTAACTCTTAAATTCAACTTGACATTTCGAAATAAAGTAGACTGTTTTACTTTAGTAAAGTTGCATCACCTTACTGATAACAGAACTTTACAGACTTTAATAAATTTATTAAATAATCTGGTAAGCAAAGGAAAAATATTTGTCTATAGACTCTGAGCCAGAAATGAGCATTTCCCCAAAATCACAACCAAAACAAGTACATACATTTTTTGTACCAAAAATATAAGTGTCTCAGCATCATATTCTGAATAGAATATATTTTGTCTAATTGCAAAATCTGTGTTCATTATGTGACATAATTTTATAAAAACTGGAATTTATATCAAAGCTCCTCATTAAACTACTAGCATGGTAGTTATTTTTATAATTCATTATTTTGATGGTGGAACAAGTCTTATTACTCAATTGTTTTCAAAATATTTTGTATCTACCCTACCCTAATATTTTTTAAGAGGGAAACTTTAGAGACATTCTTTCAAATTTAAATAAAATTATATTGGAAGTACATTGAATTTGGATTAAAGAAGAATTGTTATTTTAACAATATTGGAACTTTCTCTTCTAAAAAAATAAATCTCTTTCTTCACTCAACTCTTTTCTGAAGATTTTTAAGTGCATAGGTCCTGCCTCTGTTTATTATGTTAGCTCTTGATCTATATTTTGATAAGTTCAACCTTCCTATAATTTGTCGCTGAGTAAATACATTCTTTAGGCTGAAATTCATAGCAACTGCATTTTATCTATTTGTGGCTTTGTTCAGTCATAGGTAAAATACAAATTCCATATGTGTGTGTGTATATATATATACACACATGTATATATGTGTGTGTGCGTATATATACACACACACTTTATATATATTTTTTCTATTATTAGAAGCCTATACTGGTTTTACCTTATAATCTGTGGCATAATACAGTCTATATAACTGTTCTGTTTTTTCCTATTGTTACATTTTGACCCCTTCTTTTTTCTTTTTCTTTTACTAGGATTTGAAATCCATCAGTAGCAATCTGTCAATATTATTTTCCTTGGTGTTTTTGCCCTATGAATATGTCTTAATCCTCAATCCTCACACTCTTTTCTCTTGTGAACTTCAGATAAAGTCTTACTAAATATTGACTATGTAATTTTTTTTTTTTCTAAAAGATTTATCTGTTTCCCGCTGTGCTCTTTCTGATTGTATTTTTCTTTCACAGGCATACAAGTCAATTTTCTCGAGAGTCAGAAATGTTTTCAAATATTAGAACTACTTCCAAGGCTCTTAACCTTGGGCACATTTCCTAATCTTTCTCGTGATGATTTTCTTATTTATCCTTCCTCTCATTCATATTGTAACTTGTAGGTTCATTACTTTAAAATAGTTAGATATAATTTTACCTGTTATATTTGTAAAAAACAAATGAGGCACCAACATTTTGTTCAAGAATGTTATGCCTCATCAAAATTACTTAGCATTGTAAAAAACTGCATTCAATCAATTTTATACATAATAATACTCAGGAAAAATAATATCTTAGAATTATTTTATTTATAATGTTAATAATGTTATTGAGTTTGTGTATGTTCTAAAGTGTTTCTATTTTAGAGATAAGTGAAAATGACAGTGACTGTTATACACAAGTATAGGACAAAGTTGTGACGTAAAATTATACAATCAAATAAATTAATATATTATTAATATATCATAACCACTGCAGTGACTTTTATTTCTTTTCTCCAAAGTGGTGAGAGAGTTCAATATCAAGTCACAAATATATGATTTTCTAATTATAGAATTATTTTGTAATGACAAAATGACAAAAAAGTTACATATTTTGTCTATATAAGTAGAATCTTGTTTTCATCATGCAATATATTTTTACATGAACTTAGTGTCTTCTAGGCTCTTCATTTATATATCATCTTGCTCAGTTGTCATTTTTATAATCTATTAGTTTAGGACCAAATTTCATATCTCCCTCTGCTCATTGGATTTCAGTGCCACAATAGCAGGGTCTGATGCCAGTTCTGCTCCTTTTTTTAAAATTTTTTTATTTTGCCTGAAGTCAAAAAAGCATTTTGGTCAGCACAAGGAAGCTGCCTGAAAACCTGGGAAAATTAAGACTCCCAGAGGCAATGATCAGTTAAATGGAATGGGTATTAATGGGTAAACTTCTCACTAATCTTTCAGAGTAAAAATGTTAAGATGCCTCTTGTATTAATACTTAGAGGATCCCTCACAGGAATGGGTGCCATTTGCCCACAGTGGTGGCAAATCAATAACATGCTTTAGCATCTTTTCATCCTGCCCTGTTTCACTTGCCCCATGGTCTCCTCCGGTTCCTGAAATTACCTCCCAAATATTAGACTTGAAACTAAATCCTTGTTTTACACTCTGTTTCTGGGTGAATCAAATATATGATTGTTATAATGGAAGTGGCCCAAGAAAGCCATTTATTGGGTGGAATTCTGGACCTGGATGACTCAGAACCTGCCAGACAAAGAAGACAATTGACTCGTGGTACCAAAGGTGGTGTAAACTCTGGTGCGCTGTAACAACACAAATGTGATGACTTTCCCTATGCTGAATCAGGAGTAGATATAGGTAGAAGAGGAAGCTGTGGCTTATGTGGTTGCTCTAGCACTTGAATGCCATGGAGGTCACAGTAGTTATTAACATTGTAAAGCTGGGTTCTTTATCAACTGCCCTAGAAGCCTTGAAAAACAAAAATATCAGGTTAAAGCCAACAACTATCAACCCTGTGGACACTGTGAAAACCAGAAGGTCTTCATGTAACTTATTTATAGAGAACCTCAGCTCTTGCAGATAGAGAGTAAACAGTGAGGAAGATCAAGCCTAGGATTTAAGTACAAGGATAGAAGAACCTCAAGGGTGAATAAATGTACAGTCTCCAAAAGTCTTCTGCACAAAAATTAGAGCCCTAATATGAAATGAGAAGAAACTTCAGTGTCGGGATGGAAACAGATGGGGGAATTAATCTGAATCCAAATGTACTCTTTAAAATCCTTGGAAAGCCAAAATAAATCCTTCTGCGCTGCTAGGGCCAAGAGGGTTCTCATTGCTTGGAGGCTAAAATGCATTCCTCGCAAGATAACACTTGTTTTCCTCAGGATTCTTGCCTGGCCATCATGATTATTTCAGATCAATAACTAGAGTAAGGTTTATGGATAGCTGCATCCAAGAAATACTATCATTGATACAAAAGAAAATAACAATTTATTGATAGATTTTCAGAATTTTCCCCATACATAATGGCATTACTCAGCTTACAGATATTCCAGTGGCAGTTGAAGGTATTAGGCTAGGCCATTGGGGAGAGTTGGGGCTGAGTGCATTAGAAGGCTAAATAGAGAATAATTTATTGTGACAGAGGCTCTCTCCTGTGACTCGAAATTTAACATCCTGAGAAAGACATGTTAAACTAGTTATAATATTACAAAATGGGAATTGCAAGGTAGGGTACTGATAAGGGGCACCAGAATCTTTGAGAAGTCCAGTAATGGCTGTCCTCTGTAGGCCAGGGTTTCACTGTAGCAGATTCTGATAAAGAACTGGACTTGCTAAGGTCGGTGAAAATGAAAGAATGCTAAATGAGCAGAGTCCAGGTGGTGGCACTTACCTGTCAGAGGCATGGTGGACATAATTACTGACATTGTCAGCAAGGTTGGAGTGGCAATGAGTGTGGTCTGCAGGGATCCACGGTGATCTCTAACAGACCTTGGTGTTCCTAGAGGTGATGTAGATAAACAGCTGAATGGGATGCTCCTTACCTCGTACAAGTAGAACAAAGTAAGTACTGCTACGTAGAACACTTATGTCAAAGTTGTGATTCCCTGCCTGGTTTCTAGACTATCTCAGATGTCAGATTCATGGATCATTGATTGTGACTTGGCTGGTTCCTTTTGAAAAAGGAAACCGAAATACCATTACAAATATAAACAATAGATATTCCTCCAAATGTGACCTAAATTTATGTGTGCACATTTGTCAGCTTGGCTGTACACATGGGGAAAAAGGAAGGCCAGGCTTTTTTGAGGGCAACTGATACAGATAGAAGGGGGCCCCAAGTGCCAGCATGACCATCAAGCTGGAGTGGAATCTTAGGGAGCCCATGTATAAATGGAGTCCTGGCTGGAGCCTGACTCACAGCGATACACTCATGATTGCTCTGGTGCTCAAGTGCATAATTGGGATAAGTATACTTAGCAGCTGGCAGGGCTGTTAAGTTAATTTCTTTTCATGTAGAGAGGAGTTGTCATCATAGAACAGGCCAGTTGGATGTCCCAGAAACTGCCCTCTCATGATGGTAAATCAGAGCAATTCCTCATTCCGAGTGGAATTGCTGATAGTGACACTCTCAGAGGTAGATTGTTCCTTTTATATCACTCATGTGGCCCCTGCAACTACCAAATGGATTTTGGCATAAGTCCACGAACTGCTGTAATCTTAACCAAGTGGTTGCGCTAATTGCAATCATGGGGCTGGATACATCTTTCCTACTGAGATGAGCACAGCTTCTGGCACTGGACACACAAGTTGATGTGGCAAATGTATTCTTTCAAATCCCTTCAGAAAATAGAATAATCATTTGCCTTCCTGTGGGAAGTACAGCAAGGATATTTTTATCTTTTCTGCTCCTTGTGACAGAATTGTCCATAGGATCTTTGATTGTCTTGAAATTTTGAAGAGCATTGTGAACTCAAGCCAATTGTACCTGCTGAACAGAAGGTATTCCCCTTATCCTAGGGAAACACATTCTGGTGGCACTGGTGTCTGAAGGGTGTTTAGTTAGGCTAATTCTGCAAGTCATAGAATAACTACAGATACCAGATGTTACAGACTGAAATGGCTTCCAGGGTGTAACTACAGCCTCTTGTGCCATCTTCCCCATCCGGCCTTATAATGCCCCTTCAGTAGTCTTACTGGCAGAGGCTAACGAGAAGCAAACTGACAAGACAGAAATGTGGATTTGTCCCCAGTTATAGTGGAGTCCCACTATAGTATGCAATAGTGGACTTGGATTTGAGAGAGATTAGCTTAATACTTGACATAACCACGCTGCTGGCTAACTCAATGATGAATACTTTATAGGCTTTATCTGCTTTACTGACACTGTCCCTGTCTTTGTATTCTGGCCTCCTGTATTACCCCCCAAATAACTACCTGTACCCAAGGCCTTGCATTAGTATCTGTTTGCAAGATGGAATGCCAATTAATAAAATAAAGCATAGTACTGAATTCATAACTAAAACACACATACACAATTGCACCATTCATATAAACAAAAATCACAATGAAAAATGCAGTTTTTAGAAAATAACATTTTCCTTATATAATCTTTCATCAATTGTGCCTTAGGTCAATAGTCATTGTTTGGTTTACTTAAACTGTAGTGTGTCTAAAGAGATTTGTTGAAACGCAGTCTTACAGGATATTGAAACTTGTTCCTTGTGAATTGTAATTGAATTGATCAATGATTTTGTCAATTTTAAGATGCATTGAAATGATGACAAATATTAACCTTGTAATTATTGAGTCAATATATAACTCTGAGCTCAGCAAATATTTATAGCAATGCAGAAAGCTACTTCTGAACTTTATCTTTTTCATATTATCATGTTATTATAAATAATCTATTAAGATATTTATTTACTACAAACTTTCTGAAGAACAAAAATATAAGTAGAAAGCAAAAGTACTTGTGATATACCTAATTTTATGTCATAATTGCTTTTACTATTACAAATGGCCACTGTCTTCCTTATGAATTTGCAATTCAGTAGCTCAAGACTCTCAATATGAAATAGTCTTCTTTGAATTGGTTTTAGCTTTTGAGTAACTTGGACTGATTTTAAAAATGAAGCTAAATTCCTACATTCTGCAATTAAAATTGAATTTTCCTCTTTGAGCTTTAACAATACCACTTAGTAAATTGAAATCTCCAGAGTTTATCATAGTTTTACCAATTTGGCCTTTTTAATGGTGTATTATTTATGCATTTATAGTTAAAAGTTGAGTGGTAAAATAATCAATCACTCAAAAAATATTTATTAAGTGCCTGTCTCCAAAGGCTTATATTCTAGGTCTACCCTAATATTCTCGGTTGGCCAAATGTTTACTTTCATGATGACTGTGATCTGATCTTTAAAAATAATTTTATAAACAAGAGACTGAAATTTTCCATTTGAATGGTTCAGCAATATTTAAAAACACAATATAAATTTCAAGTATTTATCATAACTTAGTATTTAGTAGTTTTATTAAGTCCTCAGTAACTAATATTCTATCAATAAAGATATTTTTGTCTGTGATTTGCTGTTGTATTTCCAGCATGTAGAATGAGACACAGCACACATTGGGAGCTTAATAAACATAAATTTAATAAATAAATCAACACCACTTGGCTTATAAATGAAAATTATTTTTATAAAAAACTGTAGGAAGTGGTCGAAATAATCACATTCCTACATTTTTGTCCCATTATATCGACCCTGAAACATTGCTTTCTCTTTTTACTTAACAACTTATTCACACATATATAATTAACTTAATATATTTGTTTAATATGTATCTTTTGTTTTTATTCATTTTTGTAGAAGTGTTGCATCTTTAATTTCAGTGAATCATATATGTATTATTATTTATAGAATCATATAATTTCGAAATTTATTTTTAAGGATCAGATCACAGATATGCATACGCATAAGGATTGTTTCTTTTTCACTAACACTGAACTGTATCAACTCCAGCCGTGTTGCTATGTGTACATTCAATACGTTTCTATTTCTCACTAAGTAATATGTCATATATAAGTTGTATATTCTTCCAGATGAATAGTTTGCCTCCAGCTAAGCACAACAAAAAATACAGTTGAACGGGCCGGGCACGGTGGTTCACGCGTGTAAATCCCAGTACTTTGGGAGGCCGAGGCGGGCGGATCACGAGGTCAGGAGATCGAGACCATCCTGGCTAACACGGTGAAACCCCGTCTCTACTAAAAAACACAGAAAATTAGCCGGGCGAGGTGGTGGCGCCTGTAGTCCCAGCTACTCGGGAGGCTGAGGTAGGAGAATGGCGGGAACCCGGGAGGCGGAGCTTGCAATGAACTGAGATCGCGCCACTGCACTCCAGCCTGGGCGACAGAAAGAGACTCTGTCTCAAAACAAAACAAAACAATACAAAACAAAATACAGTTGACCCTTAAACAATGAAGGGGACAGGGGTGCTAATCTCCAGGAAGTCAAAAATTTCCATAATATTTTTGACTCCCCGAAAACTTACCTACTAAGTGTCCTGTTGACCAGAAGCCTTACTGATAACAAACAGTCGATGAAACATCCTTCATATGTTCTATATGTTACACTATATACTTACAATAATGTAAGCTAGAGAAAAAAGAAATGTGATTTCAAAAAATCATAAGGAAGATAAAATACATTTACTATTAAGTGGAAGTGGATCTCATAAAAGTCATCATTCTCATCTTCACGTTGAGTAGGTTGAGGAGGAGCAGGAAGAGCAGCAGTTGGTCTTGCTGTCTCAGGGGTGGCACAGGCAGAATATTTGGAAGAGGTGGAAGGGGAGGCAGGAGAGGCAGGGACACTTGGTGCAACTTTTATTGAAAAAAATTCATGCATAAGTGGACTCGCACAGTGCAAACCCATGTTGTTTAAGGGTGCACCGTGATACTCCATAAATATTTGTATTCATGTCACTTACGGACCAATGAGAGTTTCCTTCGGTGTATTTACGCCAGACTGTAATCGCTGGATCATGGCTATGTGCATACTCAATTTGAATTGGTCATATCAAAATATGAATTCCTACAACTAGGTTTTCCTGATTAACGTTGGGTATCTGTAGATTAATGTCAATTTTCTACTTTCGAGTAGTGTGCCCACAATGTGTCTCATCAAAGTAAAACGAGGTTAGCATTGTTGCATTTTATATTTATTTGATTCTATCTCTTTCATCTAGTTAATCTTACTCATAATGCGTTATGTCCCCTAGGAAAAAATAGACAGAAGATGTTTTAAATAGATATTCTTATCAGACTCATAAATTTCACTGATCTGAAAGTAAATATAAAATTGCTTATTATTCTTTCTTATAAAATAAGGGTAAAATTTTACTACTCGTTTAAAAATCATTGTGTTTTTATTTTTTTTAGTTTATATTTCTTTTATTTATTGGCTTGTGAGCAAAATAAAGCAAATATTAATGAGCAAAGCCAAGTGGCAATATTTAACTTTCTATAATACTACCAATAATATATTAAAAGTTTGTGAAATCTAATTATTTTCTTGATATTACTTCAATGTGTAAATATAGTAAAATCCAGATCTTGATTCATTACTTATTATTGTGTTCTCTATTTATAATTTTTTTATTTACTTTCAGTTTCTGGAAAGTGAAGGAACATTTTCATGGTTAATCAGCAGTAGTCATATCATGTATTGTTGAATGTAATATCAGCAAGTTTATGAAACATAGTTTCATAATACAGTTCCTTTTCAGCTTTTTCCTCCATGTCCTCTTTGGGATATGAAGATAATCCACTTAATCTCAGGGCATCGGTTGAAACACCTATTAAGAAGGTGTTATAAGAAATACTTGCCAAAGTCTCATTCATCTCTTACATTTCTTGCATTTCATTATATAGTGGGATTATGTAGAAATCAGTGAATTCCCCAAAAATTAATATACACTAAAATGAAACCCCAGATCTCTGGAATATAAATCCCAGCTGTAATTCATTCAATGAGGTTTTGAGTGAACACCAGGCTCAATATTAGGTGCTGTGGATTAAGAAGTACAATTTAGGCATTTTCCTTGCAGTGACTGGGGGTAAAGCACATACATGTGTATATCTGTATAACAAAGTTAAACATGTAATTATAGAAAAACTCAGTTATCTACCTATTCCCAAGTTTTCAGTCTGAAGAACATTGTTTCTTGAATGATGTCAATGGGTGTGCTTTGAAAAAAAATCTATAATAAAAAATCTTGGAGGCACTAGATGAAATAGAATAAGCAAGAAGAGACCATTTTAATAGGTTAAGAGCTTGAAAGGTCATAAAATTACTTTTAGAGGCTTTACTGTACATCAGATAAACAAACTGATTATTATTTGTCATCCTATATTCAATATGCAGGGGTTTTTTTCTATGAAAGTAATTTAAAAATTATTCTATGTTGATAATGATCATTTTTATTAAGAACAGATAATTTATTTTCTTTCTGTTAAAAACTTAATTGTATTAACAGATAACTTTTCTGCCTAAAAATTCTCCATCTACACCAAATATTTTGTGGGCAATTATTTTCTGATAAAAGTTATAATGATTAAAACAACTGACATGTTTAAATAATATTATTTTTGGTATCTTATTGTGAAACTTGACCTTGAAGAGCCAACCTTTCTTTCTCTATCAGGATTTTCTCTTCGATTCACTCAGGCAGTTTAATTTACTGCTGGTTATAAAGTATAAGTACATGGCAATTCTAATTAAATATAGCCTTTTATTATTTGACTTGAAAAAATAATTTGTAGGAAATAGATGCTTGGCAATAAATAATTTCTGAAAACTAGGAGACTGAAAGTTACAGTAAGAAAAATTAAGGAAGCCAGATGAAACTAATGAGTTAAGCAGAAGATGGGTTTGGTTTTGAGAATGATGACTTTGATTTGCTGGTGAACTGTAACACTTGGATTTGTTTCAGAAATATTTACTGAAAGCATAAATTTAATGAGAAGATATATAAGAATAACTAAAAGTAAAATATTATAATACAGTTAATATAATTGCGTGATATATTTGGAAAGTTGGAGAAAAATGAGAAAAGACAGAATAGTCACCCTTCTTTGGATTATCAAATAAGAGGCAAACATTAGAATAATAAAATGTTATAGTTGGTAGAGATAAATATTCCAATCCTCATAATTTATAAATTAGGAAATTGGATTAATATTTTTGTTTTGTTTTGCTTTCAGTTTTCCATATAAGTACTTTTATTTCTTCCATTATATTTTAAAAATGGAAAAAGTCCAACCTTTAATTTTTTTTATTTTAACTGCTATATTAGATTTATATTGCTGCTATAACAAATTGCCAAAAATGTAGTCACTTAAAACAACATTTTCATCTTACAGCTTTGGAAGTCAGAAATCCTAAAACTGAAATTTCTGGAGGACTCTCTTTCTTCTCCAGGCTCTAGGGGAAGAGCTTTTTTCTTTCTTTCTGAGCTCCCAGATGCCCCCTACAATTCCTTTTTTCATGGCCCCAACCTCCATATTCACAGCCAGCTGTGTAGTATCTTCCAGGCCTTGTCTCTGACTTTGAACTTCCTTTCTTTCTTTATAAGGACATTTGTGATTACATGGGGTCATCAAAATAATCAAGGATATTCTCTCCATCTCAAAATACTTACTAGATACTATCTGCAAAAATCCCTTTAGCCACATAAGGTAACATATTTACCACAGTTTCAAGGAATTAGGACCTTTTTGGGTGGTCATTACTCAACTTTTTACGTCTGTAGTGGTTAGTTAGGATGCTATATAATGAACCACTGTTTATTAAATGCATATTGATTGCTCAATTTTTAATCAAAAGTCTGTTTGATCTAATAAGATCAGAGAAAGGGTGGTTTTGGAAGTGTCTGATAATAAATATTTATGAGTCTATTATGTATAGAAACTCATTTATTATTTATTGGTTCTTGTTGAGAAACTTCCTCAAATTATTTTTGAGTCGATTCATCTATTCTTGTTAATTCAATAGTTATTGAGCAATTGTTGGGTATGGTAAGGGATCCTTATGTTATTGCAAGAAAAATACAATCACGAATCAATCTTTGGGTGCCCCTGAGGCTAGAGGGAAGGGCTCCCGGTATTTTTCCACTTTTTAAATAGTAGTGCATTGTCATGTCGTTGTCTACAGTGAACTAAATCTCAAATTTCCCATGAGGAATTCACTAATATTGCTCAGTTTTGCATAATAATTTTGTGATAAAAGTGGGAATATGATCTTCCTGTCAACTCATATTGTAAACTAGAGTCTATGAAAGTCCTCACATGATCTTCTCTATTTGTAACCTCATCTCTCTTGGATTTTGCTCATCTTGCTATTCTCCAGCCATGCAGCTCTCATTGTTATTCTTCAGTCCTTCAGTCTTGCTCCAATTTCCCTTTCTCTGCCCGAAAAGCTCACGAAGCAGATATTTGAACGGCCCTCTCACATCTGGCAAATCTCTTTTCAAGAACTACGTGATTAAACATTTCCCGCTGCCCTGGACAAATAACAACATGCAATGCCAAAGGTCCTCTGTCCTTTACTGTACCTTCAGTGCTTTTTGATTAATGCCTGTGTTCATGCATCACCTACTTTCTTTATTCATCGTCTGTCTGACTTTGCTTTATTCACTGTTATATCTTTAATGCCTAGGAAAATGCAGAACAAATTTGAATTTAGTCATGAATTGTGTAGTTTTAATACAACTACTTATACTGTTAAAAATGCTTTAAAATATTAACTCATCCAATCCCCAAAACAACACTGTTAGTATCTCCATTTCATCAATGAGAAATAGATGGAATGTCATTATAATATTGAAACGTGTTTTCGGTAAGTCTTTTCTGGTCTGAAATCATCTCTCCATTTTCTCCTGTATCTATTTTATAATAGTTATTATTATGTAAAAAAATTATCAGAGTTTGTTTTATGATTCTCAAAATATCTTTGTGTATTTTTACAAAGTTTTTGGGATGGTGTCATCTTTAACATCTTTAGGGAGATAATCCTTGGGATGTTTGGCATTTGAGTCACTAATTATAACTTTGATTTTTAAATAGATTACTTTAAGAAGTTAAACTTGTCTTCTGTAGCATTATATTTCTTTTCAATTAATGGCCTTCGATCAAGTATTTTTGATCTTTAGGGCAGCATTTTGTAGGAGGCAGAGGTTGATTAGCATTGGCTGACAGAGGGACTTCTGATTTTTAGTTAGCGGCTGTTTCCATTTTAATTGCATCCCAAACTTGCTCGATTTTCTGTTAGAATTTTTGTAAATTCATGCAACCTTTTGTCTGTTGTCAGTTACCCATGAATTTTAAACATTTAGCAGTGGCTAAATTTTGTTCAAAGCTCTTTTGGATAAAATGCTTAAAAATAAATAGCCAACTATTTTAAATGGAATTTTGCCAGAAATTAATGTAATGAAATTAGTATGATGTTCCAGCTAGGTAACTGTGATATATCATAGTTACAAAATAGCTTGTGTCCTTCTTTTTCATGGAGTTTTTAATTACAAAGCAAAGCAAAACAAAACACACAAAAAAACAAGTGAGCTCCTTTAATGGTGTTTATAATACTGGATTAATATTACCCTCCCTCATATTCTCAAGCATCAAGGACCAGAAACACAAATGCCTAGAGATTTGAAAAAGATAACAAATAAATGAGCCAGTTTGTTGATGCAATATAATTGTGGAAAAATGAAGAATAAAATCCAGAACTCAATTATAGAAAATTATGGTATTATTAAAATATGGACCCATCAATATTGTTCAATGGGTATGAAGTTTCAGTTATACAAATGAGTAAGTTATAAGATCTGCTGTTCAACATGGTAGCTATAATTAGCAATGTGGCATTGTGCACTTTAAATTATTTTAAGTGAATAGATCTCTACTTAAGTGTTCTTTCCACAAAACAGAAACAAATGAAAACACACAAGGATGCATATGTCCCAACTCATCAAAATATAAACGTTAAATATGTGCATTTTTGTAGATCAATTATTGCTCAATTAAACTTAAAGCATAATATGAACTCAGGATTATAAGATTTTCTCATTTTTTTCAAAGAAAGCTTAAAATACAGATGTTGATGGAAAATAGTTTGCAAACTAAGAGATACCCATTGTCAAATGCTAATTAATATAATATGAATACCGTTTAAATTGAATCCACTGAGATAAAAAGTAAAAATTATCCTGCAGAGTGCAAAACTCTTGGTTATGTTATCCTAACCATTAGATTATTTTAAAATGTATACTTTATCTCTTTTTTTATTCTTTTCTGGAAATTATATTTTCGATAGGTTCTTATGTATATTTTATTCTATTACTTCAAAATTTTAAGCAGATATAGATGTTGACAAAGCTTCAGAATATCCATTAATTACAATATTTATTAATTACTAAGGGAAAATAGTAATTTTACAGTAGGGAAACCTGGCAGACATTAGCTCAATCCCAATGACCCAGGTTGACATCCCCAGTAATAATGAAGTATTGGCTTCATGTGCCACTAGATATGGTATACTGGAAAGTACACACTAACGCTGTGGTATTCTTCTCCAAATTATATAACCTCAATCTAATAATGAGAATACATCATACAAACTCGAACTAAGGGGTAGCTACAAAATACCCACCAGTACTATTTATACTTAACATTACTCCAAAGTGTAAAGGTCATGAAAGAGGAGGAAATACTCAGAAACTGTTACAGATTGGAGGAGAAACAATGACTAAATGTAATGTGGAACCCTGGATTGGATCCTGAAATGAAAAAAAAAAAACAGAGTAGAAAAAATGGTGAAATCCTACTGTAGTTTGTAGTTTAGTAATTAAATAGTACTCTATCAATGTTAATTTTTTTAAGTTTTGATCACTGTACCATGGTTTTATAAGCAGCTAATGTTAGATGATTTGAGTAAGGGGTACACAGAAACACTTTGTAATTATTTCTGAAATTATTTCAAAATAAAAAGTGAAAATAACTTACAGAGCTATTTAAGTAGATATTAATATATTTCCATTCTAAAAGCAAAGTTAAAATCTCAGTGCACTTAAAATTGGCATTGAAAGGGTTTTCCCACTGCTCGTTTGGAGCATGTTTATCACTTAAATTGAATCCGAATAAAAGGCTGGGCTTTCCAAATTTACTATTAATGAGAGTAAATACACTAAATGCAGGATGCGCCATGAAGATGTAAAGGTTTCATGTCTGCTGCTTTCTTTTGTTCTATTGTGATTTCCAAAACCACTGTAGTCTGCATGCCAATAACAATTGCCTGGCTCAGTCTGGGGTAACATTTTTTTGCTTATGTTCTGGAAAACCATTGGTATTTAGTATGCAAAAAGAAAAGAAATGATCTTTGAATCAGTTCACTGGATTTTAAGAGTAGCTTTCCTCACTGGTGCACATAATTTAAGTTAACTTCCTGCCAGACCACGGTGCTTCATCTGCTTATCAGCTCTTGTATAACTCATCTTAACAGATGGAAAATGTGGTCAAATGCAATTCATATTTCCTTGGTTAAAAATGTCTGTTAACAGCTCATTACATTTCTTTCTATCTTCACACATCACAGCTACATCCAATTTGTGGTAAATACATTTTTGTCAAAATTTCTACTGAATGTTTTACATTTGTCTGAAGCTGTAGCTGTTATACTTAATTAGGTTGCACTTTTATTGGAAGAGCTGGAGCTTAAAATCAATTTATTCCGCTCATTTAAACCTTGACCCCTTTTGCTTATAAACCAAAGACCAAAAAAACTGCATTTTCTTTGATAACTTTGCAGCTGTCATATTAAATATTAATAATGTGAATTATTATGGCTCATAATGGTAAATGTACTCATAATTGGGTATAATTAATCAAATTTGCATGGTAATGGAAGACTTTCTTTAAATTCTGCATCTTTTCCTCTTAAATTATTTAAAGTATAATTGTATTTATGAATCTAAAATTTTTTTTTTTCCTATTGATGAGTTAGAGTTGACTAATTTGGTGTGTTAGTTAATAACACACTCACCATAACTGTGTTATGGTTAACACACACTATAAGGAAAATCTGTCATAGAGGATTTGGTGGCCCTTAGGAAGCACCGTATATGTCCTATTGACACTGCACCTCTGCCAGCCTCAACATCACAATCTTTTTTTTTTTTTTTTTTTCGTTTTTGAGACAAGGTCTTGCTCTGTCTCCCAGACTGGAGTGCAGTGGTGTGCTCTCAGCTCACTGCAGCCTCAGCCTTCTCCTAGGCTCAGGTAATCCTCCTTCCTCAGCCTCTCAAGTAGCTGGGACCACAGGCGGATGTCACCACACCCAGGTAATTTTTGTATTTTCGGTAGAGACAAGGTTTCACTGTGTTTTCCGGCTGGTCTCAAACTCCTAGCCTCAAGTAATTCACCCATCTTGGCCTCCTTAAGTGCTGGAATTACAGGCATGAGCCGCTGCACTCAGCCCAGCACCACGATCTTGAAACTACTAGTGCAACCAAGAGATTCTTCAAGCTTAGAGATTCTTACTGCTAAGACACTGCCTCTCCATTCACTCTACCACATATTTTTAGGTATGCCATCGTAATTTGCCTAACAGATCCTTCTTTAATAAGTTAAATGGATGTGCCCCACATTCCAAGAAGCCCTAGGATCCCAGGTTATCCCTTATCCATGCAGGCATTTATCCCATATAGCTCAGTGCCTCTCTCACTATGAGCCACTTTCACAAGCATTCCTACAACTCCAGACATTCCACAGAGTCTGCTGGAACAGTGGGTCAGTTACTCAGCAAGGTATCCTAAATTTTAATCCCTGATTGACTTTCTCAACCTCTTTTCCTACTACTATAAACACTTGGCTGTCCTCAAGGACATGACTATCCCTGTAAACATCTCCAGTGATGCTATTTTCTATCCCAAAATTCAGATTTCAAACATCTACAGATAGAAGACAGGTTTTTCTTGCACTTGCTGCATACTTAATATTATTTTTCCTCTCTCTTTTCTAAAAGTCTCCAGGGTTTTGCAGCTCCTGTCTTGCATTATATGGCTTTTCTACTTTTCTAATCAGTCTGACATAGACTGATTATTTCAAAATACTTTCCTCCTCTCTTCAAAAACATCCAATGGCTCCTTATCTGTCTCAGAGTAAAATCAAAACTAAAAGGCTTTACAGGATCATGGTCCTCACAATCCTCCGATCTGATAATATTCCCAGCAGGCCCATTCTTGGCTCAGAGCCCTGACAGTTCCCGTTCCTTTGGCCCAGATGGATCTTCCTTCAAATACCCATCTGAACAATCTCCTTGATGAATTCAGGCCTGTGTTCAATAGGTATAATTTTCTCAGAGAATCTTCATCCTCACTGCCATCTATTGCATGCACTCCCCTCACAGTGCCTAAACCTAGACTGTAATTTCTGTGTAGGCAAGGACTAGTCTGTTTTATGTGTACTTCCGTATTTTCAGAAAGTGGCTAGAACACATTGAATGGTCAATATATATTTGTGAATTAAAAATATTATTATTTCATTGAATAGATAATTTAGGAGATATAAAAAGTAGAACTTTCTGAACTAACAACACATTTTATTTTCAGAAAAAAATCAAGATGATCATATTTTAAATAATACAAAAGCTTTTAAAAATATATACGTATTTAGAGACTCAGATAAAATAGTTAAGCCTGTGTTGAAGTATCAAAATAGACATAGTTGAAGACTGATGGTGTTTTAGAACTGGCTAGTTCAAAGATTATTTAGCCATGTAATTCCATTTTTAAGAGAAATTAATTCAGGACAAAGTATTTTGACAAACATCTGACAATGATCAAATTAAGTTGTATGTCCAACTCATTTATCTCTGTCAGAGAGCTATGGAACTTATCTGAGTAAAAATAAAAATATGATCAGCAAATAAAAGTAGGTTGCTGAGATTTCTAGTGGACCCCAGTATCACGTTCGTTCTTTTTCTATGATAATTCACCTACTATTTTTAGCTGGACGCCTTTCCCAGGTTCTTCTGCCATTTGGTGTGGCAAGGTAACTCCACGATGATGAAAATGCCATAAGTAGAATTGGATTTTGAAGCTTTGTGGACATATCCTTAAAAAAAAAAAATGGTGCTTTTTGCCCTTCTGTTTTTTAAATCTCCCTTCTGGCTAACATGTGGCTATTAACACCTGCACTGGACCAGCCAACTAGTACGATGTGTTCCCATTGGAATAGAGACATGCAATGCATGCTTGGATCCAAGTTAAAATGGAGAACCATGTTAACTTTGGGTGCTGTGTGCTTAATGTGAAATCCAAAGCAACTCCATCTTAGAAGCTAATCCACCATATTGACTTCTGATGAAACCCAGTTCTGGAAAAGACTCTAAGATTTCCAGTTTATCTACTGTTCCTTGTGTAAGGCCATATATTTATCATAAATCCTTCCCTTAGGTCAAAACAACCTTGATGTTATCCTACTTCCATTGCCCTACACATCTCTTCTGAATCATGTATATTATTTCTCTTATATATGTAAGCCCTGGGTCTAGAAAGTAATGGTGTGGGGATCCACCATCCTGTCTCACTGACTCCCAAGACACGGACATGGACATGGTTTCTGTTTGTAAATCCCAGTTTTTATATATATATATATATATATATATTTTCCCCCCCCTGAAAAGCCTGATATGTCAGCCTCTTTCTTCAGCTTCTTAATTTTCTTGTTGGGATAGTTTTACCCACTGAGAAATACTTAGACTTTCAGATGAGAAATCGTTATACTTCCCTTATTCAAACAACTGATACTTTAAATTCCATATCAATTGGAGCTAAACCTACCGCTAATGCAAGGAAAAGAGTAAAACAAAGATGTTAACATAAGCCTGATATGATGTCAGGTGTATACAGAATATGAGTAATAGGAACAAGAAGTAAACTTTGTATGTTTTTGAATTGTACTTGCACTTTCAGAATTTAAGAATTATCAACTTACCAACAACAAACTGAAGAAAAATGAAGATAAATTAAGCATGTTTTTACAGTATCTTATTTATGAACTAAGAAAGGTGTGGATTCAGTTGATTGTACAAGAATTAAGAGCAATTCTAGGAAATGTGTTAAATTTTAAAAGAAGATAAGTTAGGAAAATGGGGAGAGAACACCAAAGAATGGCAATATCAAAAAAGAAAGGGAAAAATGGATATAAAAATTCTGTACATTAATGAGTCAATTCTGTGTTGATGACTTGACCTTAAGATCTTAAACATTTGTGGAATTACATAATTTTTGCCAAATGTCATAACATTAGGGGTTGGAATGTGTAATTTTTTCACCAAAGTTGCCAACATTATTATAGACTACTATTTTATACAGTAAATCACTAAATTAGTTAGAACAATTTCTAACTGATAGGAGTAGGAAAGGGAATTTATCAACCTAAACTGAATGATTTTATAACTTTTTCATATTTATTACATACTATATGTTTATTAGTTTTGTCATTCACTAGCACTGATTATCAGACATATATAAGTAGTTTCTAAATGTTAAAGAAAAATTATGTGGACAATAGAGAATCTTACCTTAAGAACGTTTCTGCTGTGTAAACGTGTAAATGATTACCATTATACCTGGTTGGAAGGCGAACAGCACTGTAATCTATAACGATTATAGAACCCATGTTCCACAACAGGAGAAGTTAAAAACCAATTTTAAAAGGATTTAAATTATTTAGCCAGGAATTTTGGTTACTCTTTGAACTTCCTGTCTATTTTTGGATCTAATACTCTGAAATGACGTTGTTATTCATGAGACATTGTCGGCAAGAAATTTATTCATGCAGTTATTAAGCATTTCCTGAGTGCTTACATTGTAGGACTTATTGGAATAGAGTGAGATAGATTGGGGATACAATCCTATATTAGTCCTAAGCCTTGTTCTCAAGGTACTCAAAATGTTTTATGAGATTCATTAACAGATAATCTGAGATAAGACATGCTGAAATAGACAGCAGTTTATTATTAACAAAATGAACAGAAATTAAGCAGGACATTAAATGAAGAGTTGTACAAAATTAAAAGCCATATGATTTGAGTCAAACACTTATTTGCCTTAATTTCACATTGAACAGTATTTGCAAGGTTCTGCGATGAGCTTTATAGCAGATGCAACGTATAAAACACTCATAGATATTTTAGATTTAAGGAAACATTATATGGTTTCCTTAAATGTTGGTAATACTTAATCAATTTTATGGAGAGTGAGGCTTCCAGATGAGATTTAAGGGCAAATGAGAATTGGATATAATAAAATGATCAGTAGAAAGAGAGAGCATTAAGCACAGGTTGGGAAAGCTAGGGGGAATAATGGAAAACCATGAAATTTGTAATGAATATAAAGTAAGTAGAAATGAACAGGAGAATAACCTGTGATTAATTAGCTAGGGCCAGGTCATGGAACACCTTCTATTAGTCACTGAAGAGCCACACATGCTTTTCAGCAAAAAAGTGATTTTTAAAAATACTGTTCTTCAGAAAATTAGTCTAACAACCTTTTAGAAAACAATTTTTGAAAGAATCTGAAAGTGGGATATATAGGAATGGTGATATATGCTGCTGAGGTAAAGTCAACAGAAATTGGCAATAGCTATACATATAAAAGTTACATTAATACTTAATTCATATACAGCAGGTGCTTGGTTTAACTGACACTTCTCCTCCATTTAATAAGAGTTTGCCCATAATTATTAAAATATTTTTCTTTTTAAATGCTTAACAGTTAGAGAACCAAATTCTTTGCTCATGTACAGCTCCATGACTTTGCAATTGAAAAGTTCTCACTATGTGTTTTTATTGTCACCTGTTCAAAACTAAGGCATTTTTATAAAATAGTTTATAACAGTTAATTGCAGGGAAGAACAACCTCAAACACTGTTTCCTCCATATATTGACATTATAAACTATGAGAGAAAGTGTCTCTCAACTTGGCTGAATTTTCCAGGTTTAGGGATGTTTACTAACTTAAGTTGGTCATTGCATTTCCAAGAAGTCAGAGAGAAACACTATAAAAAATTTATGCCACCCCTTTATTGTAGTCCTGATGTTTGCACTTTCCTTACACCTTCTACTTGGACTTTTGTCAATATTTTTCCATCCCTCTGCTTCCTGTTACCAAAACTTGTTGCTTGACCTTATTTTCTCATAAGATTTTAGTTCTCAATATCTATGCCCTACTACTACTTGACATTTTACTCTCTGTGACTCAGACAGCTTGCCTCCCTCCCTGACTTCCTGACCTTTGCCATGTCAAGTCTCCTTTGAAAATTGATTGAGAGTTTCTAAGAGTTTCTTCAATCTTGAAATGTTCCCTATCTTTTATTTTTTAATTTTATTCTGTATTTTGTGAAGGAAGCTCATAGCAACTGTAGACATTTTTTCTGTCTAGATTAACACTCATATGGTTTGGATCTGTGTCCCCACCCAAGTCTCCTCCGGAATTCTAATTCCCAGGTGTCAAGGGAGGGACGTGGTGGGAGGTGATTGGATCGTGGAGGCAATATCCTCCATGTTGTTCTCATGATAGAAAGCGAGTTCTCAGAAGATATAATGGTTTAAAAGCAGCAATTTCCCCAGCACTCTGTCTCTCCTGCCACCATGTGAGAAGGTGCTTGCTTCTCCTTTGCCTTCCACCATGATTGTAAGTTTCCCAAGGCCTCCCTAGCCATGCAGAGCTGTGAGTCAATTAAACCTCTATTCTTTGTAAATTACCCAGTTTGGGATAGTTCTTTATAGCAGTCTGAAAACAAATTAATACAAACATATAATGTTATTAATGATGATTAGCCAAAGTGACCACTGTTTCAATTATTTAGTCAACAGACGTCAGTTAAGCATCTTTAAAGCACATCATGGGCACTCTCAGAGCTAACGGGGATAATGACAAATGACTAACATATAACCAAATACCTCAAGTGTGACACTACGTTATAGAGTAGTTCGAAGTTTTAAATAATATATTTGAATATAAAATGTTACTTGCAAAGCAATGAATTATTGTAAGGTTTATTAGGTGCCTTCCATGATCCAAAAAATGTATTGAATTCAGGTCAAATAAATATGAATTAGGCATCATTCATTATCCAAAGGTGCTCACATTTTGTGGAAGATACATTGGATATGATTCTCATGCTTTTATGTCAATGGGTCAAATCTCTATTTTTTTTTGAAGTTACATGATATATAGAAAATTTGTAAGGAGGTTTTCAATACACTTAGAGCGTATTAAGTAAAGCAACAGAATACGTTTTTCTTTTTTCTTTCTTTCTTTTTATTTATTTATTTTTTCTGATATAGAGTCTAACTCTGTCACCCAGGCTGGAGTGCAGTGGCGCAATCTCGGCTCACTGTAAGCTCTGCCTCCCAGGTTCAAACAATTCTCCTACCTCAGCCTCCCGAGTAGCTGGGACTACAGGCACCCACCACCACGCTCAGCTAATTTTTCTTTTTTGTATTTTTAGTGGAGACAGGGATTCACCATGTTAGCTAGGATGGTCTCGATCTCCTGACCTCATGATCTGCCTGTCTTGGCCTCCCAAAATGCTGGGATTACAGACATGAGCCACCACGCCTGGCCAACAGAATATGTTTTTAGGTGGTTTAGTTTCACCTTATAAGCTTGATTTTCTTTTGTTATAAGAAAGTTTCATTAAATGTCTAACTTGTTTTATGTAGTTGTATTTAAACAGATATATCTAAGCTAAAAAGCAATATTCTATAATAGAGTGTTTTCTTATAGTTGTAAATAAAACCAGAAATAAATGGCTTTCAGAAAAAGAGAGAAGGCAAAATCTTGCACACATTTTTATTAGATTTATTCCTGAAAGTTCCATGTGCTTTGATCATGTTATAATGTTACTTTTAAAATTTGGTTGTCAAGTTATTTATTGATAGTATAGGTAAAATACAGTTGGTTTAAATTTGTTGTGTGTATTGCAAATTTTCTAGACTCACCTAATTCTGCAAGTTTTATGGTATATTCTTCTGGATCTTCTATGTAGGCAATCATGCTAATTGCACTTAAAAATCATTTCATGCCTTTTTTTCTAATCCGTAAGCCAACTGTCTTGGCATTCTTATTCTAAGTATGTGTGTGTTGGGCAAAAACTTGAAGAACTTTTGTTTCTTAAATATTTGAAAACTTGAGAAACATGTTGAAATTATCATCAATTAAGGATAAAACCCATCTTTCTACTTTTATATTTTATGACTTGGAGAACTCCACTTTCTTAAATATTCATAAAAACTGATATTCAACATTTTTATTCTCAATTAAGTGGAATTAAAAAACATTAAAACAATTATCAATCAGGGCTAAAATAGCAAATTACCATATAGTTGATCCAATAGAGTTAAAAGTTGGATTCAAATATGTCTGGAAATACTGAACCAGTGAACAGAGTCAAAAGGTGATACTTTGGCTAAGAGATTGTGGCTGGCCAGGTGATTGCAATTGAGTAGATACTGTCTTAGACTGGACAAAGGAACACTCATCAGAGTCAAATGGCAAAATCTGTTGGAGGAAGCCTAGGACTCTGTAAGACACTGGGCATAAGCAGCTGCTTCAGGACTAAGGAACTACCACCCATAGTGGATATAAAAGCAGGACACAGCATGGGTCAGGACACTGCGGACCAGAAATAAATCAGTTCTGCTTTCACTTCTGGGACTTTCCACCATGGGAAAACCGAACCGTTGCTTTTATTCTCAGAGCAATGAGCCCAGTATTAAGTGATTGTACCTCAGTGACTTCCTGGGCATCAGAGGAGCTGGAGCTGAGGGGTATTTAAAGGTGCTTTATGATTTTCTCTAACTACCAGATAGCTTGATACAATTTCATCTTAAAAGGCCAGAATATTTGTGCTATTCTTATGAAATAAGGAAATTTTAGTTATTACTATAAACATAACAATATTTTGACCTTTACTCTGGTAAGCTTGGGGGAAACCTCACCAAGTTTTTAGGAGTTTGGTGTCCCTGTTTAGAGGAATGTGGGGCCCCATCTTGCCTACATGGTTTCCACATTATATAACTAGAAAGTGCTTTAGTGCTTTAGAGTTTCAACCTTCAGCTATAGTGGTCACAAAAGAGCTCACGGTATTCTTATATACTGCTCCTGATGGCACACATTTTTTTTGGTACTTCCAGGTGAATGTGGCTTAAATCAATTGAAGAAGATTAAAAAAATGAGGGAAGGCAATGCCTGCTTTTCCAACCACTCCCAGTCCCACCCCCAGGCCTGAGCATGATGGGTTTTAGAAATATCATGCGTAAGGGAGGTCTGGGAATGGTGGAATAATGGCATACTCCCATGAACGTGTCAGAAGAAATCTGTAGGAGGAACACAAGAGACCTCTTTAACAAAGTGAGGAAAGAAATGATGTTGCAGAGATGTTTACTAAAGTTGAACAGAATAATACTCATAGCGTTTCCTGATTCCCTGTGGCCAACTCATAGTGCCCTGAGATATCAACATTTTGGCACCCTCTGAGTCACAGCTTCACGGTTCTGAGAAGATCAGTCTGCTGGTACAGTGATGAAACTGGGAAGAATCTACGGTGTCTGGGAACTTTGAGATCAGTAGCAATTGATGAGAAAGCAAATTCTAGCAGTGAGTACCACAAGATTGTACCTTCCTCTCCAAAAAAGTTTTATATATCCAGTCAAATCTTGGTGGCCACCAGATCTTGGAGCCAACTAATGAGGAGCTAGTGGAAAACATGAACTGAGGACACGTGCTTTTTCCTCACTCTGAAGTCACACCTGTATTTTGGAACACTACCTTAAAGACAGACACTAAAGCATATGGGAGCCTGAAACAGAATTTATGCAACTTTGTCAAACAAGAGTGATATATACCTTTAGGGACCATTGAAAATTTTGGACGTGATCAAAATTAACTGATTAGAATAAATACGTATATTTTAGTTGTTGCTTTCTTTCTTCACTAATTAATAGGATTGAGACAAAAAATAACATCAGATTTCTGAGAAGTAAAACACAGAAAAAACAAACAAATAAACAAAAAGACGAAAACCACAGGAAATACAGGATCTATAAAGTATTTACATAATTGAAAATACTAGCCTAAACAATATAGGGAGATCCCGTTTCTAGATTTTTTTTTTTTTTTTAATTAGCCAGACATGGTGGCACAACCTGTACTCCCAGTGACTAGGGAGGCTGAGGCAGGAGAATCACTTGAGCCCGGGACGTTGAGGCAGCAGTGAGCCATGATAATACCACTGCACTCAAGCCTGGATGGCAGAGCACGACCCTGTTTCAAAATAAATAAATAAATAAAAATAAAAATAAAAAAAATACTGTGCAAATATTTTGACATATTATAAAATAAGCAAATTGCATCAACTAGTCTGTATTTTTTTTCCCTTTAGAAGTAATCAGAGGGTGCTTTTCTTACCAAAACTTGAAACTTGCATCACCCAATCGAATATTTGCTAAATAAGAAACACAGTCTGTATGTTCATGAAGTTTATGCAGTAGGGAATAAGTATAAAATTTATTTTAGTCTGGCATCCTTTTAATAAGTTAATATAAAGAAAGTCAATATCACCTAATAGCCAATGCTATATTCTTTGTGTCTTAAACTGACTTTTCTAAAAAACTAAACATTTAGATTTAAGGTGGAATAAAATATGAATGACCATTTTAAAATAAAGCATTTTTAGTTGTAAGCATTTTAAATCAGCATACTTTATTGAAGAAAGGTTATATTTGCAATCTGTGAGAAGGTAGAGTTTTCCTAGTACTAAAGATATTGATACACTGTAGCATCTTTCCACTGTCTAAGAGACTTCACCAATTACATTAATTATAAAGGTCACTGGGTGGTTCCATCCTCAGTTCAGGCAGTATAAGTATCCTAGCACCATTCTGTTTAACACTGTTAGTCTCTGAAGTATTATAAATTTTATTTTATTTAAAAAAGAATAGTATATTGAGAATGCCTTTTGAACATAGAGAATGTGCATCTTTAAAATGCACATTGAAGTGTATGATTAAGGTACATGAGGTATAGAATGAAAATTTCCCCAAAGATCTATATAATAGATGTTAATTATTAATGTCAGTTGAAAATAAATATCACTTTGTAACATAGTTATTCATGTTTAATTATTTCTTTCATACTAAATTTTATCCTCCACTTTATCCAGATAATTAGTTAGAGAAATAAGCTGAAGAAATAGTTTAGATACCTATTAAATAGAGCAATTAAACTTACTTACTTTGATAAAACCTTATCTCTTGAGTAACTCAGGCTTGCAGTGGAACATAGCATTGAATACATCAACACGCAGCAAAGATATTATACAGGGTTTTAGCATTTAGTTAGCATCAAACTTTAAACTGTAATTTTTTTCCCTACAAATGCTTTACTTTTACAGCACATTACCTCATTTTATGGAAACTGATCAAATTGAGTGCTATCTATTTCCATTAAGTGAGATAATGTCCCTTAAAATGATAGTCAAATAGTTTTTTATAGATGAATTTTTTTTCTTTGCTGCCTTTTGTTTGCAATCCCCTTTTAAGACTTTAAATGGGATTTTGTTCCTTACTAATTTTATCATTATCAATTGGAAAACAGTAGCTTTTCCCCACCCTGTGTTTCTAATGGAGCTTGAAATTAACATTGTGTTTTTGTTGTAATTTACTTTTTATGTTTGTGGTGCTGAAAATTGGGAAATGTCCATAGGTTTTTTAAAGAAAACATTGCTCAGTGTTTAAGTATGTCAACTAAATGAGAGACTTTTTTTTAAATGCTAAACATGGTGGGTAGATTCTGATTTCGATTTATCAAAGTTATTTGAATTGGTTTCCCCATAAATGAAATGTAAATGATAACCAGAAAAACATGAATAGATTGGTCACATTAATCTCTGGGTGAATTCTTCATTAACTTGAAGAACACGGACTCCCTTAAATTAAAAGGAAAATGCCCCCATTGCCATTCCTCTGTTCAGTCAGTCTGCTTATATCTGGCCTAATATGAACATTAACCTTCAGAAGCTAATTTTCTACACTGGCTGTGTTAAGGCTGCTGGTTATAGGATTTTGATTGGTGTGTACTACGTTTGTGCAGAGGAGAGGAGTCCGCACATTACTGAGTAGATTTAATACTAAATCTACTCCCTTTTCATTTTCTTTCACCTGTTGACCTCCTAACCACTCAGTTTCTTCAACTGCCTTACCCAAAAAGTGAATTCAAAATCATTCTCTATGATGAAGATTCTGATTTATCCTTGATAATGTATTTTTTACTTCTGGAAAATGAGATTTTAATATTTAAAACTAAAAGGATGGAAAGTAAAAAGATGTGGTATTAATGGGATATTTGTTCCTGACTTCTATTAGGTAATGCATTGTGGTCACTAAGTTTAGCCAAAGGTATTTGAGTTTAGTTTTAGTCAATCTTAAGTAATATTCTCAGTCCTGGCTGCTCATCAGATGAGATGCAGTAAATACTCACGCCAAGGTCCCAACGACTAAAAATGTAATTTGACTGATCTGAGATAGGGCGGGTTGTGGCTGACATACGTCCATCCAGCTGTTATCACTACCATGCAGAAAGTTGTGAGAACCTCTATCATAAAATATTAACAACTGTTCTTAGCATCTAAAACAATTGTACTGAATACTTGGCTCAATGTCCGCGGATCTTGGTGGTGCAAGGTCAGAGACCTCCATTTGATGGTTTAGGGCCATTTTGGAAAATCTTTCTTTACTATTCTGGCCTTTTTTAAGTTAGAGTGGCCATGACTCTCCTTGACTTGAAATGGGTACGAGGTTTCTAAAGGATGGTAGTTTGATCCATGATACTTTCAAATTGGCCATCAGTTCCTGTTATAATTACACCATCCCCAGCAAGACTAAAACGATGACTTTTGCCCTTTAAATTTATTTTAAGTGTTTACCCAGAGAAGACCTTTATCTGAAGCACTTTGTATACTTTACGGATTGATAGAATGTCATTTGCACATAATGTCATTTGAAGCCTTAAATGAGGCTAATTTTTCAGGCAGATTTTTTGCCTAATGGTTTTAACAGCTGCCCACTCATTACCGACATAGTGTAAGTATACAGGGAGGTGATGATCGATGAGGTAATTAGAGTGAGGGTGCAGCAGTTTCCAAGCTAAAGTAGGTGTCCTGACGAGACCCAAATTGTAGTTAATTACTCCGACCCATCTCAATATGCTAAGTAAGTGAAAATTGATCAAGTGTCCTGTTCCTCTGCTAGTATGCTTGTGCTGTATTGGCAGGGGTAAGGGTAGGGAAGGGCATCTGATGGGTGAAGAGAAAGAGCAAGCAGATCATTAGATAAAACATGAATATGCATATATGATACGGCACACATTATCATGGTTTCTTCTTTAGTAGGAATACCTACCTCCTTTTCAGCCATTCTTGATCATTCTTTGCTTTAATTTTTTAAAATTGTGTGAAACATTCTTTACTTCTGGATATTTTATGTTAACTCTTCTCAGCTACTTCCTTTAATTATTCTGTTAGTTTTGGAATGTCTTCAAAAAGAATACAGCTATGTCATTCATATATAACACGCTTTTCTTTTCAGTTTTTTAAATTTAAAAATTTCTCTCTTGTCAGATGGAAGACATTTGAAAAGCCAGATTGTATTCCTTACATAAGACATAGCACATTGTCTGTAGTACATATAGATTGCTATTCAATTGGAGCATCATAGGAATACCATAGAAAGAGTGTAGGAATCTGAGGTTGAAGTGCTTCTAAGTGGTTTTGTGGTCTGTATTATAGCAATGTAATATCCTCAGCCATTAGATTTCTAATTTGTAAATTAATCTCTTTAGACTCATAATACTCTATTGTGTGTTCAGAGCCACTCCTCTACGATTAGTTCCAGAGTGGCACCTTCTGGTTCTTTTGCAATTATACATTAATGCATCTATCTCAGATGTTGTCAGATGGAAGATACTTGAAAAGCCAGATTGTATTCCTTACATTAAGACACAGCACATTCTCTTCAGTTCAAATAGACTGCAAGATCCACTGGAGCATCCCCCAAATATTATAGGAGTGTAGAAATCTGAGGTTTAAGTACTTTTAAATGGTTTTCTGGTCTGTATTGTAGCAATGTATGAAATACATTAATTAATCTATAATTGCAAAAGATCTAGGAGATACTCTCTTAGAACTAATAATAGAGGAAAGGCTCTGAACACACAATAGAGTATTGTAAGTGAAGCCCATGAGGGAATAGGCATACATTTTTCTGTACAAATTCAGGTTCAAACAATTGTTGACCCCAAAGTATACATTTTCCATGATTCTGTACTTCACAGCTTTGGTGATTATGAAGGGCATTTGACATTTTCAAACCTTTCCTAATTTATGTCTGGCATATGAAGCAAAACAACACCTTTAAAATAAATTTTCACTCACATTTTTGCTAGAACTGAAGCCCTAAGTGGTACTCAAACATTTTTGACTGAGATTCTGAAAACCAACAGAACTTTCCAAAGAACATTTCTCAGGGGCTGGAGCATTCTTTGCATCTTCTCTAGTCACTGGCAGGGAATGTGTTAAGCCATAGAAGAATTTTCATTGTTCATTTGCTGCTTTTTTAAAAATTTTATTTTAGATTCAGGGTCTACATGTGCAGGTTGGTTACTGAATATATTGCATAATGAGGTTTAGGCTTCTAGTGAGCCCATCATCCAAATTGTGACCATTGTATCCAATAGGTAATTTATTAACCCTCTCTGCCGTCCCACTTCCCCTTCACCACCCCACATTGGAGTCCCCAATGTATATTTTTTCCATCTTTATGCCCATAATTACCCATCATTTAGCTCACTTTTAAGTGAGAACCTGCAGTATTTAATTTTCTGTTTCTGAGTTATTTCACTTAAGATAATGGCCTCTAACTCCATCTATGTTGCTGTGAAGGACAATATTTCATTTATTCTTATTGCTACATAGTATAAATAGTGTATGTATATCATATTTTCTTCATCCAATCAACCATTGATGTACACTCAGATTGATTCCCTAGTTTTGCTATTATGAATACTTCAGTGATAAACATACAAGTTCAGGTTTCATTTTGATAAATATTTTCTTTGCCTTTGGATAGATGCCCAGTAGAAATGGAATGGAGAACCCAGAAATAAAGCCAAATACATATTACCAACTGATCTTTGATAATGTTGCCAAAAAGATTCCCTGTTAAATAAGTGGTGGTAGGCAAACTGTCTAGCCATAAGCAGAAGAATAAAACTGAACCCCTACCTCCTACCACCTAAAAATTAACTCAATATGGATTAAAGCCTTAAATGTAAACCTGAAACTATAAAAATCCTAGAAAAAAATATAGGAAAATCTCTTCTGGACATTGGCCTAGGCAAATAATTTATGACTAAGACCTCAAAATCAAATACAACCAAAACAAAAATAGACAGATGGGACTTAAACTGAAGAGCTTTTGCATCACAAAGCAAACAGTAAAAAGAGTAAACAAACAACCTCCAGAATGGGTGAAAACATTTGCAAATATGTATCTCACAAATGACTAATATCTAGAATCTATTAGTAACTTGAACAAGTCAACAAGAGAAAAAAAGTAATCCCATTTAAAAATGGGCAAAGGACATGAACAGACTCTTATCGAAAGAAGACATAAGAGTAGTTTGAAAATCTAAAGCCATTACCTGATTCTGTCACAGCCAGACCAGTCCCACTCCATTAAGTTTGCCTGCTTTCCATGAAATGTGGTGTTTGTTGCACTCTAGCCAAAATGAAGTTCTCACAGCTTTGCTGCTTCTTCACATCACTGACCCCTCATTTGGCCTGGGCTAGACGTTGAGGGTTATGAAGAAAAAGAGTATCTGGTGTTTATTTTTATAAATGGAAAAATGAGTGAGCCAAATAAGTTTGCTGACCATGCATAGGAAAGGATTCAGATATTGGGTGACTATAATGTCCATATCACTTCCTGTAATATCCTATTTCCATCAGGAGGAAGAGTTATGTTTTCAATAATTATGTTAAAATAAAACACGTGATATTGTTTATGAATTAGTTTGTCATTCTATTAACAAAATCTCACCTACTATACTACTTTACTACTTATTTTGATGGCTGGAACAACTTAGGAAAGATTAATTATATTGAAGCAATAAACTTTTTATATCTACTTACATTTAATTAACTGTAACATTCTAAGTTGTATCATATTACTAAAAATATGTTTCTTTGTAGCAATTTAGCTTAATTTATATATATATATATATATATATATATATATATATAGCCACTCCTACAGTATTGATATTTGTCTTCCCAAACCTCATATTGAAATTTGATCCCCGGAGTTGGAGGTGGGGCCTAATGGTTGAGTCATGGGAGCACATCTCTCATGAAGAGATTAATACTCTCCTGGGTGGGGGTGAGTGAGTTCTCACTGTTAGTTCCCAAGAGTTAGTTGTTTAAAAAGAGCCTGCCACTGCTCCCCTTCCACCTTCCTTGATTCCTTTCTGGCCATGTGATCTCTGCACCTGCTGGCTTCCCTTCACCTTCTGCCGTGAGTGGAAGCAGCCTGGGGCCATCATCAGAAGCAAGTGCTGGTTCTATGCTTCTCGTACAGCCTGAAGAACTGTGAGCAAAATAAACCCAGCCTTACATATTCCTTTATAGCAACACAAAATGGACTAATACAGTCATCAAGCATAGTTTTTACTAAGATAAATCAAAATTGTTTGACAACATATCATTTTTCAAATAATTCTGTGCTGCTCCTTGTTTTTCCAAATATCATACTAAGGAAAAATATAAAAATGCAATACTTCACTGAACATGAAAACAGAATAACTTTAATATTTTGTGTTATATAACATTCCCCCTTATTTACAATAAAAAGATTAAACATAGCAATTTGTCAAAATATATTATTTTAGATTGAAAGAAGTATGAATTTCAAATCAAATTTCAGGCTATAATTAAAGATGGAGATTACAATATATAATGTCAAATAGTTATTCACATTATGAAGTCGATCCTTTGTTTTTATTGTTTTTACTCAGTAGAACCAGTATCACATTGCCTCATGGAACTATTTGCACTTCTGAAATATAGTGTACATGGTATTTTCTTATGAACATAAATCAGCTTGATTTAGAATGAATGTATAGTGAGTTAAGAAGCATTACTAATTTTTCTTTTGGCAAATTAATACTTTTGACATTTTCTATAAATATCATTCCATGAGGAAATCATTAGAAGTATGATTAGTGAGTAATTTATTTGATTTAAACTCTTTTTAAAAATCCAGTCATGTATTTGAAGGCTATACAGTAATCAGAATTATTTTTTCTAAAACAAATACAAGTCAAAAAGTGTGTATCTATTTAGGGTATGCTTGAATATTTTAAATCTATGTACAGAAAGGGTATACATATATTTGGAGAATTAGTGTAGAATGAAGCTCCTTAATTTAACAATATAAATATAATTTATTAGACTTTTGCTTATAATTTAGACCCATTGTTTAACTGGCATTGTGTTTTTCTTATATCCTGTACTTCGGAAGTTTAATTGACATCTTGTTCATGTTTATGTGTTCTAGCCAATATAATAAAATATAAACTTTTTGCAGAAGAGAGCATTTTAAAATATTTCTCTTTCTATCTCCATGAGTTCAATTGTTTTACTTTTTGTTTCCACAAATGAGTGGGAATCTGTTAAGAAGAATCTCACTGTAACACCACAGTTCATCTAAAATTATGACATAGCGTAAAGTCTCAGAGTTCCATAGTACTCCAAAAAAATGTTTACTTCAATGTTTATATTTTAACAATTAAGGCAATTTAGCAAATTGGTAAAGTAATAAATGATAAAATGTTAAATGTGCAAAGATGATAGAGTTCTAAACTTTTATATACTTAATAGCATAGCTTCAAAATAAGTAAAGCAAACATTGACAAGATGACAGGGACAATTTAAAAAATCCTGTGTGGCCTAGCATATTGGCTGGTCATGAATTATTCATTTACATTTATTCTAAATCATAGAAATGTAGCCAGACACAAGTCCTGTTCTCAATGCTGGATATTGAAGTCATTTGACTAATGATAATTGGTAACCAAATGTGAGGAGCAGTGATTTGTACTACCTCTAGGCAAATAATACAACTTCTATCATGCCTTTTCCAGCTTTCTTAAACCACAGCAAAATAGACATGCCACAGTTTCTACAAATTTTTCTGGTTCCCACAAATTCATTTTCTAATCTTTTCCTTAGGAAGGCTCATGGGTACACATATTCCTTTAAATTTTGCATATTTATAACTGATTTTATTGTGCCCTTTATTATTGAAAGACAGCCTAACTGAATCTAAAATCCTTGAGTTACATTTTTCTTTCTTTGACTATTTTGTAAATAATATTTTCTTGCCTTCTGGCATAAAATGTTTCTGTCAGAAATCTGATGACAATCTGATTTTCTTACTCTTAGGAGAAATTTGGGAAGATTTGCTGAGTCTGTGTCTTACTGTTGAATATCATGGGCTGATTTCTCATTTACACCCTCTGCCTTCTTGTATGCATGTTCAATTATTTTTGGTAAGATTTTAGACAATTACTCTCTTAAGTGCATATTGTGTCCTAGTTCCCTGCTTTTCTGTTTTGGGGACTCCACTTATTAAAATCCATTTAGAACCAGCTTCGTGGGTGTTCAATCAATGCAATTTTGAAGAAACCCATGCTTAGAAGGACCTCGTGCTTGGCATTTGGCTGTCTTTGATGTCTTAATGATTCTGTGTTTTACTTTGTATTGAATAAGTGAAGTCAGACAGGACAATGAAGAATGTATAGGGCCCCTGAAACCTCAGTTGACTCCCTGGGATGGGTTCTTGGCCATCAGCTTCTCCATCTTGCTATTTCCCCTGCACAGCCCAGCCATCTCTACCCACACACCAAGTGACTGATGCGGTCCCAGCACTTAGCAGGGGACTAATCAGACAGAGCAGGATCAGAGAAAGTCAGCATCAGAAACATGCATCTCTGGATCTTGGAGTGTGGCAGGACCAAAAACACCATGGGGCATTGGGCAGGCGACTGGCTGGGTAAGCCTCTTGCCAACCTTCCAAGTTACCCAGTGAGTCTGGCAAGGTGGTAGCAAACTCTTGCATTAACCCCTCTGCTGCCAGTTAGAATGACTGGTTATGGGGAAAAGTGATGACAAGTTGGATTTTCACTACCCACCTAGGCAGCTTATTGGTTCAGCGACTGGAAAGCAGGGGACCCCACCCAATGGACCACTATCAACAAGGTGCCTGATGGCTGCCAGGCGCTGTGAGGGTCTGCTGTGACCTCACCAGCATCCCCATGCCCAGGGGAACATGACATTAAGTAGCAAATAAAAAACACCATCACTGATTGAGAAAGAGACCTCAAGAGAAATGGTAAAACCTTCATGTTATAATACCTGTAACGGTAATTTTTTTCCTACTTTGTGAACAAGGATGTGACATTTTTTTCCTACTTTGTGAACAAGGATGCCATATTTTCATTTTGTATTGGGCCCCACAAATCATGTAGCCAGTCCTAATACAACCTTCTTTGGCCATCTCCTATATCACTGATTTTTCACCCTGAAGGCTTTTCATTTATTTTTTGCTCATGCTTATTTCCTCCACTTTTCTATTCTCTTTTAGTTACCTCACTTTTTATGCTATAAGTTTGATCTTTATATGCCTTTTAGTTTCCACTTATGAAATGTTGAAATTTTTTCATTTCATAGCTTTTCCTCTGAGTATATCAGTTTTCCTTTAAACATATGTTTCTTGTCTGGTTTTCTCAACTCTGAGCCCTTTTGTTTTTGTTATTTGTATTATTTTTCATTTCTCTTAGCTTTTTGGTAAAATTAGTTAAACATTTCATCTGTTTGGTTTCACATTCTTCTTGTATGTTTTTATCAGCTATAGGAGGGTTATATGACAATTGTTTATCTCTTCCCATGCATTACTAGGTGCTTTTACCTGGGCAGAAGAGGAAATGTGAGAGTCTCCTGTTTCAGTGTTCATGGCTCAAGTGCTCTGTCCTCTGTTAATAAAGGCTCTACATTTGGTCTGTCTGGGCAGTCTGTTCTTTTTCTGTCAGCCCTCAGCCAGCTTCAAGGAGACTTGTCCAAGCCCCGTTTCTCCAAGAGAACCACAGTTCCTACTTTCCAAGGCACTGCTTACTTTTAGATATTTTATTTTGCTGTTCCACGACTTTCTGAGATCTTCCTCCTCTGACCTTCTCAGCCTCTACCATTTGAAGATTTTGTCTTTTTTATTCCTAGTTTACCTACTCTGTTAAATCTGGGTCTTACTGGAAAAAGATTTTCTTCAATTTAACATTGGATTATTTGAAAGGGGATCTATAGTAGTTGGTTCTCAAAGTCAGATTGCATGGATTAAAAAAATTTCAAAAGAAATTGAACACCAGCATATCAATTTAATCATTAAAAATGAGATAAGCATTTAAAAATATGATTACAAACTACACTCACGACTGGTCACTTTTACAATACAAGAATACCTATGTTCTTGTTCTTCAGTCGGGGAGTGGGGAATCGTTCCCATCTGCTAAAATTATTCTGGATACTTGCAAAATAAGTAGTGTTACTAACATCAAGTTCTTTATAATTTTAAGTTAGTTCTTCAGATTCGACTTACCTCTTCGTTATTCAATATGATCTCTAGCTTGGTGCAGACAATAAAATATTCTCTGCTTGTCTCCTAACTTTCTGGCCATGATCTAAGTACAAAGTACAAAACCATGTTGAAGTTTTTGCTCCTATCCAAAACAAGAAATAAAATGAAGATAAATAACTGTTTGAGGATTATACTTTTTCTATACAATAGACCACCATCTTCACTGCTCTGTTGACTTGTAACAGAACTGACTGTGGTACTGAAAAGCACAGAAGGAAGAAAGATGAAGCAATTTCTATTTAAGGGCAACAAATAGAGGAAGAAACTCTGAATTACCATCTAGATGGTGTGCTTCTTTATGGCAGCCCTTTTGCACAGTAAGAGAGCTATGTAAATCTAGTGTTTTTAAGTCAGAACAAAATTTTATTCACAAAGCACATTGCTATAAAATGTGATGATAGATACAATATTTTATGTCTCAAGGTTGAACAATGTACTAACTCTTCAAAAATAAATAAAAAATTCCAGTAGTCTTATTTATTTCCTGTTCATAAGCTCTAGTTTTTTTAATCTATATTTTTAACTGACACATAATAATTACACAGACTTACGGAGTATAGTGGTATTGTGATATTGTGTACAGTGATCAGATCAGGGCAATTAACATATTCATGATCTCAAACTTTCATTATTTTTTGATTAGGAATATTTAATATCCTCTTTCTAACTACTTGAAACTATCTTTTCTGGCCTTAAACTATTTTTATATTAATATTTTGTTAATGCAAATTAATATAAGCTTGTATATTATTTAAACTTATATATATTATTTGGACATAAACACAAACCTATTTACAATTAATTATTAACAATGTTACTGACTCTAGACAACTCATACGTGCAAATAAAACTTAATGAATTATGCGGTCATAGAGACACAATGTGGTAATAACGACTGTAACACACATCCCCTTGAGTTTGATGTAACTAGGCAAATACTTCCCACTATTTTTTTTTTTTTTTGCTTGTACTGCTCAGTTTTTTAGTTCGTAAAACTCCTCTTTCTCAAGGTTTGCTCCAAGCATCTACAGAATATAAGGAGGCAGATAAGATGTAAGCTTTTAGGTTGACTCTTAAAGTCATTGTGCATATTCTCTTTGTCAGGTTAATACGTATAATTCTCTTTCCCTCATCAGTGGGAACATTTCTACGCAGTAAAGCATGCCTCAGGCATTAGGGGGATTTCTAAATCAGTATCATAAACACTGTATTAAGGAGAGAATTCTTCAATATTGTATATGGTGAATTTGTTTCTGAAATACCTAGTACAGCTATGGAATTATTTACAATCTATACGTTGTCCTGTATAATTTGTTGAAAATTTAGTGGCAGATGATTGATTATCTTATCTGAAAGTCAACTTTTTTTATGGATTAATGTGTTTAATAATATTGGAATTAGGGAGTTTTCTGGGAAAAAGAGGTTTAATGGATATTTGTAAGGTGGAATTAGAGAATGTGCATTATCTTACGGTGGGTACCCCTGCACACATTTTGCTGTGGGAATAGAGAACAAAAACTAGTTTGAATATAGCAGGTGTATGCAAAGATAAATTTCTACTAATTTTTAAACTTTAAAGAACCAACCTTAAACCTGTACATTCAGATAAATCTTTCAGAATTCAATTCACCTCTTTTCTGAATCCTTCTCTGCCTGCCAGTTAGCAGATACCTCATCTGTATTTAGACATCTCTGTGTGCATATTATAGTCCTGAGCAAACTGAATTATAATTATTGTTTCACTTTTCTGTCTCTCTCTCTCTCTCTCTGACTAAACAAAACCTGCATCCTAGTGCTTACGCCATGCCTGGAATATAGAAATGCTCAACAGAACCTATTGATGAATAAACAAATGAATAAATTAATTATCTTGAAGTTGTTGGAACAGTGCTATCCATCCTCAACACAGTAGCAGCATATGTGACCTAGGATTAAGTGCAATTAGAAAGTGTGTTCTCAGAACCAAATAGAGGATGAACCTTAACATATGCATGAACAATAACAAATTTGGACCCTTATATATTAAAAATAAGCCCTATCTCCTGCCACTTACTCTTCTTTTCACCTCCCCTAAGACTTCCGGGTTGCTCAGGTTTCATAACCCTGTGGCCTGGTTGATAACTGTCCTCAACTCTTTCATTCGCCTGGGGCCTTCCTCCAAACTGCCAGTCACTCCTATGAAGTAAGCACTCTTGACAAGGAGGAGAAAGAGTGGCTCAGTTCTGACCATTATAGTTTTGTCAGCCTAAGCTTCTCTCTCTTTGGCATATTCTGCCCATTTGCATTGACACAAATACATATAAAACAATAAACTGATTTGGAGCTTTAAATTATTGTTTCAGTGAAATCTTTGATGTCAAGTCTGTATACCATAATGAGGAGAAAACTAGAAATTATTTAAATTCTCCTAATGAGTCACGTAATTAAAAATACACCCAATTTAAAAAGGCAAATATTGTTTTTCTTGCACACTTGTTATAAAATAAGCAAAGATGAGACATTATCTTTTTGAAGGACTGACTGGAAATGTATTCTTGATTGCTTCAAATTTATTATCAATCACTTTAAAACAATTCTGGAGAATAGCAATATATTCAATCTTAAATTAACCACAGGAAATATGAGCATATATGCATATAAGCAACATGTAGATATAGCAATAAATAAATACAATATAATTGATATCTAAAGTCAGCTATTCTCAGCATAAAAGGCCCATAAGGATGATCCTTTGCAGATGCATAAAATTGCCTTAAAGACCTATTTGGAACTTAAATTTTTAGTCATTTTAAAAGGTTGTCACGAAGATTGTATAGCAATTTTTCAAAAGATCACCAGAAACAAAGTTAATAAGTTGCCTGAGGGGTGAGCCTCTTAATGGATGAACATTATGTGTATTCAAATCCAGAGTAGAAATAATCAGGACAGTTTGGCATTTCAAAACAGACAAGCTTATTGTAACTGTAACACTGAATTCAGAATAGGAGGACAAAGCAATCTGCATTCTGCGATAATTTAGATGAAATATATATGAATATTTCTCCAGTAGAAATGACTTATAGTAAATATTGGGAATATGTTGTTGCTTTTGTTATTTTATTAACACCTGCCACAAATTAAAGATGGAATATTGCAGAAAAGTTGGCACACATAATTAGGCAATGTAATATTTTTTAATAGTTACCTTAGAATTACCTTGTCAACTGTTTTGTGATTGTATTTATGTGGCATGAAATTTCAAAATGGATACCCTTCTTTTTATTGTCATCCAAAAATAACATCAGTGCTAAACCTCTGCCCCACAAAAGAAGATCCTTGCTCTTTTTAGAGACCTAAAAGGAAAAATTACTCTTAAATCAACGATTGTTCCATCAAGCATGATTGTGTGGTAGTCACCATGTGGTATATCAGACAGTTGTAATATATACTTCCTTCTGTGTTCAAGGAACTTACAATCTAGCTAATGAGCCTTATTAAGTTTACCAGAATATCAAATATTATTTGGAAAATGCTAAGTAGCCCAGGAAAAACAAATATCCTTTGATGGGAAAATTAGGCTAAACATTGTGTGACTCCCTAATACAATCACTGCAAGTATCAAGAAGCTACAGTCATATACATGTAGTAACTTTACAAAATATATGTAAAAACCTAATACTTAATATTTTAGGAATAGCATCATTGTTTAAAAAAAATTTTCAAAATATCAGCATTTTTCAATACAGAACTTATAAGAATACAATTATTTTGGTGCAATAATGATCAAGGAGTAATAAATAGTTCTTTATAGATCCAAAACATTTTATAGTCCTAAATCAGTGTTTGGAAGACTATGGCTTATAGGGGTCTCTTTTTGCAAGTAGTTTTATTTGAACACAGCCTTAATAACCTGTTTATGTTTTGTTTGTGGCTGCTTTCATGCTACCGCAGCAAAATTAAATTGTAGCAGAGATAATATAATATCACAGTGATGCCTACAATAGTTACTATCTGTGCTGTTACTTGAAAAAAAAAAAAAGCCTATCCCTTTTCCTTTCCTAAATCAATATAGTGTATACTAGGGGAACAAGAACAGCAAAAAGAACTAAGGTTGAATTATAATGCACTGCTGTATCCATCAAAATGTTTACAAGAATAATTTCATTTATAATTTATATTGGTTTGTAAAATTTACATTCCTACTGCAGGCTGAACATTTGTCTCTATGTGACAAGCCACTTATCAATACATTTTAGGTGTCCTTTGATTATGAAGTTTTTGGATATGTGTTGTCAAAAGTGGAGTTCTAATGCTTAAAATATATGTACTATTTGTCATTTTATCCCCCACATTGCCTTTTTTAATATACTGAAGACTTGGAATTTTATTTTAGGTGTACCTTGTGAACAATATCCTACTTTAGGAAAATGATATAAGGATCTATTCTAAAATAATAAATGATCTACTATTTTAAATTTCCTAAAGTTGCTGAAAACTGGTCTTGAGAAAATATAGAAAGTTAGAAAATACATACTAACCTTGACTAGCCATCAATGGGATTCCCTACAAACCTGTTCTTAATGGAGAAGAGATTATCATGACATACAGGAAGAAGGGTTTGATAAAGTCATACAAGATGCCCCAACACATTCTTACTCGAGTTTAAGAGTCAAAAAGAGAATTCTATGGAAAAAGCTAAAAGTGATTTATACACAGGGGAGAGGAAGAATGTGCCAGGCTGGGTATCTATAAACATGTAGTTGCTTGGTTTGGACTTTTAATGAGAAGGTTTTTCTGAGAAGAGAAAGGCAAATAAATGAAGTAAAGTAAGCAAGAAGGAAACTTCAAGAAATTCAATTATTATTAAATATAAATAAGAGAGAGACCCAGAAAGGAAAAGTGATGTGGAATCATGTGTTCTTTCGTGACGGGGGGTACATCTCGTATCTGGGGACACACAGACAGGTTTTCAACAGTAGAAAAGATTTGATTGCGGAAGAAAACGCTCAGATCTATATACATTCATGAATTTTCTCCAGCAGCACTCAGTCCGGAACTGCTACGTCTTAACAAAGCCTGTATACTCAGTGTTTACCATTTTCTTCCTCAGGTTTATCTAAAAAAATTTCATTATTATTTCTAATATATATCAGAAGATTAATTTTAATTAGCCAGTTTGTATATTCTGAAATTTGCCTTCTATGAAGTTGTATTTATTAGTTATTTATTCCATTTTTATACCTTATTAAAAAGCAGAAATGTTGCCCATTTTAATTGTTTTCTATGATCCTTTGGAAGTTTTAAAGTATTTCTCATTTTATTAAATGAAAGGGATGTAAATAGAGAAAGTAATAAACTCATTTAAATGATTCTTTCTAGTGTTTCAACAACCTGGCCTTCGATCACATTGTACCTAACTTTAACCTGCCCTTTGTAAATTTGAGGTAATTGCACCTTTTCCAGGAGACAGAAGCGACATGGATGTTATTAGTTGTATCCCCAGCAAATAATGGCTCTTTTTGTTATGTAGAGGAGAGATACACGATTTTTTTTTTCTATTTCCTGTTAACTTTTCCTAAATTTCATATAATTAGTTAAGCTTTGAAAAAATAGCTTGGAATCTCTGTGCCTTATTCTTACATGTATCCATTACTCATTCTTCAGTCTTCCAGTAGATTACTCAATCTGCCAGTATATTACTCAATCTGCCAGTATATTACTCAAGCTTTTAAAAAATTATAGAATCCCTTGTGTGGACTCATTGGGCTTTTCATATTCCTCTCACTTTCATTCATTACAGAGATTAATTTTGTTTGTATTTTCTGAATTTTGCTTTTTATTGTATTTGCAATTATATCTTCTGACCCTTTATTCAGTTTTAAACCGAACCATAGAGTTATTCTCATTTGTTATCTAAAGTTTTTGATACCCATTTTTCTAAATTTAAGCAAAATGTCTGACTAGACCTTGTGTTTTCTTTCTAAATTTTCATCAAATAATCATCAGTCACCGTGTGTGATTTTCTTCTTTGGGATTGAAGCACTTACGATTCTTAGAGCCTGTCTTTTCCTGTGTATGCTCCTTGTTGCTTGTTCTCAGGTCTGTACTCAAGTACACATGCTTGCCTGTTGGGCTGCTAGTGTACATGGGCTATTAGTGCACACTCTCTCTTCTTTTTGTTCTTTGCCATATTCTCCCATTCTCTTGTGACACTTACATTGCCTGATGATCCAAGTAAGTTAGTCAGGTTTGCTTACCACAGGCTTTCTAAGAGCTTTTGATGTCTTCCTGTGCAAAAGGGAGCCAGCACATGACAGAGCATTTCCAAATGAATCTGAAAGGTAGTTCTCTCTGAGAGAAGCAGATTAGCTATTAGTGTTTGCCAAATTCCACTCTGAGAAAAGTGGATCTAGGTGTTTTTCTGGAGTAATCCTTCTCCTAAAGCTAATCATGGCAGATTTGCTGAAATCTAAAAAGTGATCATTTAGAAAGGTTCCATTTGGGGGTCATCTTTTAGGAGCTATGTTTCATTCTTCATTATTGTGGTTTCTAAATTTCCTATGAAGTTTTTACATTAATTTTATAATTACCAAAAAAACTTGCTTTATGAACATCAAAATAACATTAGTATAAGGAAACATTTCTTTATGATTTCTTTTTCTTTGTACTTAGGATAACTTCATTATTTTCACTAAGTGTGGCGACACATTCCTAAAGGACAGCCCTCCTTCTACCAGGAGAATGTTGCATTTATACGATAAATAATGGTGATGACTTCCATAACCCATCAACTCAACTCTACAAAATGCAACTTCAGAAATTATATAACAGATCTTAATTACTTTAGAAGCCTCACTTCTTCCAGAAAACAGAAAATGAATCTGGTCACTTCAGGGTAATACACAATGAATTCATGAATTTTCTTTTCTTTTTTTAAAGTTACTGAAAGTTTAGTTATGCCAGCTAGAATGTTCTCCACAATCATTCCCTTCTCGGAATTGATCCCAAGCTACATGAGGTGGGAAAACGTAACCAATGGTTTTGAATTGCTCTGTATGTCTGCTGAGTTGTAAATTCCTGCCTTCTGAAATATCTCTGGGACTATATTCATGTGGTTCTTGCCACCAGGATTAGGTCAGCCTCTTCTGCAAACCCACCCTCACTGTACACATTAAGTCGAGTTCCACTCTTTTGATTTTTAGGAATCGATAGGTTAGTGCTCTAGCAACCATATAATCATAAATACAATCTGTTTTTATTCATGTTTATTTTAAACTGAGAGACAAAACTGTGTGTACTTACAGAGTACAACATGAAGTTTTGAAGTGCTTAGACATTGTAGAATAGTTAAATATAGCTAATTAGAATATGCATTACTTAACATATTTTTATAATGAGAATATCACACTCTGTTCCTGAAACCCAATGGAAGAATATTCTTTTTCTTCATATTTGCCTTATTACTAGTCCCCATTCCTTCCTATGACCATCTCTCTGCACATGGTGTCTTCTGAGAATTATATTGTGTCTGGCTCTCATCGTTGTTTTTAGGGATAAATGCTCTTGATTATTGTTTAGGAACTCCCAGATTGCCACTTACTGTGTGCCAACACTTTTCCCATTGACAGGGGTGTGACCCATTAATTCTATCTTTTCTCCTTTGATTTCTGCATCCTATATTTAAAGCCATGAACTCATCGGGAGATTGACTATAGAGACCATAGCCAGATCTTATAGGACAATAGATCTCTGTCACACAACCTCTGTAGCCAGACTAGGAAGCCAAACAAGACCTCAGTGACAATCAGCTCCAAATTAGCCACCAGGGCTTGAGCAAAACCGGCTAACTTCCCTAGTTGTTGCCCCCATTTCCAACTTAGCATCAGAGAAAACAAAATACACAACTCTAAACAGTCACATAATTTGGCTGGCTCCTGTTAGATAGCCCATCTCCAGCTTCCCCATGCCAACATCTTGGAATCAGGGCATGCTTAAAGCCTTCACTTTTTATTATTCACCTTTAGAACTTCCCCACTCTCCTGCCTGCCATTGGGTCTTTGTCAAACTGAAGTGATTGTGGCTAACTTCCCTGCTTTAGCAAGCTCCTAATAAATAGTCGTCACTTGTTGTCGTGTTGGTGTTCTTTGTTTACTCCCGCATCACAGTTAATATTTCAGCACCTCACAAACTGATACTAATAATGGGAAACCGTACCAGTCTAAGTAGCAGTGACTGCAAATCAGCTCCACACTGTTTTCCTAATTTACTCTCTTAGTTCCCACCTACATTTATTTGTCAAGTACTTGCTTTATAATACAGTTTTAGAAACTGTGTCTTGGTCTGAAAAGGTTGATGTTTGATTCTCTTTTATGTCCTTGTTACTTCAGGGCTGGGGTTGTGTTTTGTCTCCTTATAATCACAGGGACTGGCATTCAATCTGAGTTCTACCTCAAGTGACCATACTCAATGACCACATTTTGAAACTAGCTGCCTGATTACTTTGGATTTAGGAAATTACTTTTTGGTTTTTCCCTGGTACCTTCTATTACTAACTGCCCTCTTAACTTAGAGGTGTGGCTACATTTTGAGCATTTAGATCTGATTATCTGTTTTTCTGTTATGGATATGTATAATTTTGTACTGATTTTAAAACAAACACTTTAAGGTTTGCTCTTTAATCATTTCCATTTCCATTCCTATTTTCTGGTTTAGATTCTCAGGCAACTCTGAATATCTGCTACCTAAACAGTGACATTTTTCTGGCCATTTCTCACTCCACAAATATTTACCTGTGCAATAAAAGGCTTCAACCTGATTTTAAATATCCTAAGACCCTGTATTATTTCAGAGAATTGGTCCGTTACTTCTCAACTTTATGAGCTTATTACTCTAATACAAAACTATTCTTTCTTCATGATTAACTCTTTATAAGACACAATGTTAGTCCTTCATTCAATTACTACTATGGTAAGGCAAGCATTCTAAGTATTGAAAACTTTTTTTTTTAAACTTCAGAGTGAAGTGGCAGTTCTCATGCCAGCTATTGATGACATTCCTTATTTTTAAAAATAATTAAGTTTTTTGCTATTAGACTCCTGTCACTGAAGTTGTCATAGAAAAGCAAACTCTTTTTGAGAATTTATAATATAAACACCCCAAAGTTGTGATTTTATCAGCAAAGTCAACAAAGCTACGTATAAATATATTCTCTGTTATTTGTCTTGCCAAGTGCTCAACATTCGTGTCTATATCACAACATAAACATGTATGAAGACAAGTATGTGGCTTTTCAGTACTGAATGTTGATTTCAGGAATAATCGCCCTAATTTGACTCCCCAAATGATTTTCTGGGTTGTGTTACAAAGTTTGTTAATGCAAAATATAAAGTTTCTGACAAATCATCTTTCTCTTAAGACAGATTGTAAAAACATAATACATTCAATTTATGATACATGTTAATAGTTATGTGGCATGGATCACCTAAACTTGGTAACTCCAGACATAAAACAATAACTATCACAATAATAATTACTTTAATATTATTATCACAAATAACGGGGATGACTCAATCATTTGGGGGTTGAGTAAACTCAATTTCTCAGTACATACAGTATCAGGAAGGGAAATTATATGAAAATAATGACCTCTTTGATTCAACACTCCCTTTCTTTTTCTCAAAGACGCCCATGTTAAGAAATTAAGCATCACCACATTATTATTAACTCATTGGAAATAGGACTTAATATGTAACTACAACTTGATACTTTGGCCAAAATTAACATTGTTCCATATCAATGGATTTTGTACATTCAAAATATATTTTAGACAATGAAAAACATTACCTAGTGATAAAGACCATAATCCAGAAAGAAGACTTCATTGTCCTAAATATATATGCACAAAACTTTGGAGCACCCAGATTCATAAAACAAGTTATTCTTGGTCAATGAAACACATATACTTACACAATAATTTTGGAAGACTTCAATACCCTATTGATAGAATTAGACAAATAATCAAGGCAGAAAACTAATGAAGAAACTCTGGATGTAAACTTGACACTTGAACAATTGGGCCAAATATACATTTACAGAACACTCCACCCAACAACTACAGAATATACATGCTTCTCATCTGCACATGGAACATATTCTAGGATCAACTACATGCATTGTCATAAAACAAATCTAAATAAATTAAAACAAATAGAAATCACACAAAGCATACAGTCGGAAGACAGTGCAATAAAAATAGAAATCAATATCAGAACGATCTCTTAAAACTATATAAATACATGGAAATAAAATAACTTGCTCCTGAATAACTCTTGAGTAAACATTAAAATTAAGGAAGGAATTTTAAAAATTCTCTGAAATACATAAAAGTAGGGACACAACTTACTAAAACTCTGCTAAAGCAGGGTTGAGAAGAAAGTTTTATAGCCCTAAACACCTTTATCAGATCAAGAAGTCAGAAAGACTTCAGATAAACAATCTAATTTTGTGCCTGTAAGCACTAGTCAAAAAAAAAAAAAAAAAAAAAGAACAAACCAACCACAAACCTACCTGAAGAAAGAGAAATCATTAAAATTAGAGAAGCACTTACAAATCTGAGATGCAAAAGACTCTTCAAAATATCAATGAATCCAAGAGCTTGTTCTCTGAACAATTAAACAAGATTAGACCTCTCAATAGATTAACAAGGCAAAAAGAATAAAAAAGAGAGAAGATCAAATAAGCACAATCAGAAATGACAATGGTGAAATTACAACTGGTCCCGTAGAAATAAAAAAGATCTTCAGAGAATATTATGAGCAACTGTATGTACACAAATTAGAAAATCCAGAGGAAGTGGATAAATTCCTGTAAACACACAATCTCTCAAGACTGAATCAGGAAGAGATTGAAAGCCTGAATAGGCCAACACTGAGCTCTGAAATTGAATCAGTAATAAAACAATCTACCAACCAACAAAAAGTCTAGACCAGGTAGATTCACAGTTGAATTCAAACAGAGGTATAAAGCAAAACTGGTACAATTCCTAGTGAAACTATTCTAAAAAAGTTGAGATGAGACTCTTTCCTTATTTTGTGAAGCTAGCATCAGCCTAATACCAAAATCTGGGAGAGGAATGACAAAGAAAGAAAACTTCAGGCCAATATCCCCAATGAACCTAGACACAGAAATTCTCAACAAAATATTAGCAAACTGAATACAGTAGCATATCAAAAAGTTACTTCACCACAATGAAGTAGGGTTATTCCTGGGATGCAAGGTTGGTTTAATATATGGAAGTCAATACATGTGATTTACCAAATAAACAGAGTTAAAAGCAAAAACCATATGATGATCTCAATAGATGCAGAAAAAACTTTCGATAAAATTCAACATCCCTTCATGATACAAACCCTCCACAGAACAGACATTGAAAGAACATACCTCAAAATCATAAGAGCCAACAACCAGCATGTATAGAAATTAACTCGATTGATTAAATATTGAAATGTAAAACCTCGAACTATAAAATTCCAGAAAAAAAAAACTTAGGAAATACCTTCCTTCATAATGGCCTTGACAAATAATTTTTGGCTAAATCGCCAAAAGCAATTGCAACAAAAGCAAGAATAGACAAGTGGTACCTCATTAAACTAAAGAGGTGCTGCACAGCAAAAGAAACTATCAACAGAGCAAACAGAAAACCTATAGAATGGGAGAAAATATTCCAAATTATGCATCCAACAAAGGTTTTATATCCAGAATCTATAAGGAACTTAAAGAATTCAACAAGTAAAAAACAAAAAAGCCTATTAAAAATTGAGCAAAGAACATGAACAAATACTTCTCAAAAGAAGACATACAAGCAACCAACAAACATGAAAAATGCTCATCATTGTTATTCATAGGAGAAATGCAAATCAAAATACCATGAGATGTCATATCATATGAGTCAGAATGGCTCTTATTAAAAAGTCAAAAAGCAACAGATGATGGCAAAGATGCTGGAGCAAAGGGAATACTTAGGCACTATTGTTGGGAATGTAAATTAATTTACATGGAAGGCAGTTTGGAGATTTCTCAAAGAATTGAAAATGGAGCTACCATTCGACCCACCAAACCCATTACTGGGTATATGCGCAAAGGAAATGAGATCATTATACCAAAAAGACACGTGCACTCGTATGTTCATTGCAGCAATATTCACAATAGCAAACACGTGGAATCAATCTAGTTGCCCAGCAATGGTGGATTGGATACAGTCCATGTGCTGCATTTACACCATGGAATATTAAGGATCCATAAAAAAGAATAAAATCATGTAATTTGCAGCAATGTACATGGAGCTGGAGGCCATAATCCTAAGCAAATTAATGCAGCAACAGAAAACTAAATACTACATGTTCTCACTTACAAATGGGAGCTAAAGTGTTCAGCAAATATGGACATAAACATGGGGACAATAGACACGGGACTACTAGAGCAGTAAGGGCAGGAGGGGCGTTAGGTCAAAAAAGTATCCATTGGGTGCATGCCTACAACCAGGATACAATACAGCTGTGAAACAAACCTGAAGATGTATTTTCTGTATCTAAAATAAAACTTGAAATTAAAAGACACACACACACACACACACACACACATACATACATACATATACTTATTTGCTATATAGAATGCTTCCTCAAGGGCTTTCTGTGGAGGTAGTTGGGTTGGGATAAAGATTTTTTTATATCTGTAAAAACTATGTGTGTGGCTTTCGGAGATAGTGTTAATTTGTAAATCAGTTATTGCTGAATGTAAATTAAAAACCAGATTGTTGATAGTAAATTATAAAGCAGACAGCCATATGAATGCAAATGTATTTTTAAAATAATTGACATTTGGATGTAATGGAACTTATGCCTATAGACATTTATGCACATTTTTAGTTTATATCAGTTTAAAGTATCTTAGCTTGTAAATCTCTATAATTATAAATCTTGTTAAAATTAATCACCAAATTATTCTGAAATACATACTTTTTGTTAATTCCTTTTTAACAAAAGTACTGCTTTTTATCTGACGGCAAATAAGTGATTTTTCATTGAACAGTTTCTCAAATAGTATGCATTATACTCAAATATAGAAAATTACAGATGCAAATAGATTGCTTTCTTAAATACTCATTTTTTTGTTTTATATGACAGTTTCAGACTATAAAATTAGTACAGTTTGAAGTGTCTGTATTTTTTTTTTCTGAGGTTACACAGGTTTTCTGCTATGCTCATCTAGTTTTAAGTTTCCTAGATCTTAATCATGATCAAGCACCCTCATATAAATATGTTGACTTACAGGTTTTCTTTTTTTTTTTTTTTTAATAAATGAGAATCTTTATGATGACATCTCAAATTCAGGCACATGGCTTGACATGGCAAATCCTAAATACATGTCTATGAAATGAAAAAAATGACATGACTCTAAAAGTAATACTTTAACTAATATATTTTCTATTTATTTTATTAATTGCATATGATGAAATATTCCCCTATATTTATAAAGACTACCTTTTTCCTTTTATTTATATTTGCCCAGTCTGTAATTATGTGTTTTATTGGTGCATGTAAATCATTACTTAGATGCCAAGAGCACACAGAAGAAATTTCATTCAGGAAAGACACATCAACTTTGACTGTAACTTAGAAATTATACAGTAGAATTTTGCTAATAACTATAGATATAACTATATTTATAACTATATATATAACTATATATATAACTATATATATAACTATATATATAATTATCTATCTATCTATATATAAAGTTTTGTAAAGGTATAAGTAGCAGAGAGTGTTCTATTATCTGGCCCAATGTAAACAGCACGTACTTAAAAAAAATCTTGAGCTTACCATGCTGGAACAGTAACACTGAAGAGAGAAAAGGAGGGAGAGAAAGACTGAACTCCATGGGAGGTGTCACATAAGAGCCTCCTTCTTCAGATTTGTTCCAAATTTGTCCAAAGTTCACTTTGCTATTCTTTTTTTTTGGTCATAAAGCAATTTTAGACCTTAAAGACTGACATAAATTTGAATTAATAATAACTTTATACTACTTTTATTTTGCCTGACTCAAGTATCTCTAGGAGAATAGAAAAAAATATGCTTTAGACCTTATTTTTCTAAAGATGTGTAAAGACCTAGCATCGGAAGCAGACAGGGATAGATTTGAAGCAACATGAAATAAGAATAACTAGATGTAGGAGGGAGGGGTTCAAAATTTACAAAGCAAGGAAGCAGGAACTAGAAGGACTGTGTAGAAAGAAAACACAGTTCAGATTGCAAGTTTCAGAAAAAGGTGTCATTATGGAGTAAATCACCCAAACTCCTTATGTTTTGTGATGAAATTAACTGGAAAATTACCAAAGTTCTCTTCATTTTGTTGTGGGTGTACACACATTAAGTCACTATTGGTAAACAGATCTTTTCTAAAATAACTAGAGCGCACAAGTTTAATTTATTCCTGAATAGAACGGTCTACGTCAACCTCATAAGCAGTAAAATGGCATGATTTGATTTGGTAGAAGTCAGGTAGAGAAGCCAATCTGCCCTCCCTCCAACACTATTTCTCTCTCCTTCCTCCCTCCCTCCCCCCCTCCCTCCTCCCCTCCCTCCCTCCCTCCGTCCCTCCCTCCCTCCGTCCCTCAGTTCGTTCCTTCCTTCCTTCCTTCCTTCCTTCCTTCCTTCCTTCCTTCCTTCCTTCCTTCCTTCCTTCCTCCCTCCCTCCCTCCCTTCTTCCTTCCTCCCTTCCTCCCTCCCTCACTCCCCTTGTCCTTTCCTCCTTCCCTTCCTCCCTCCCTCCCTTCCTCCTTTCCTCCCTCCCTTCCTCCCTCCCTTCCTTCTGTCTGTCTGTGCTTCCATCATTCTTTGTACTCTATCATATGAAGTGTATACTTTTGCTTGAATTGTGCACTTCGGATCACAAGACGTGGGGTATAGAGCGACCGAAATTGAGAAAAGGCATGTATGAAGAAGGTCAGAATACTACAGAAACACAGTTTGGATATTTGGCTCAGGATTTTCATCCTTTTAATCAGTGTCTTGAATTGATGGTTTTTTTCTTTCATCTTATTTTATTGTTTGTTCCATTAGGTAAGTTTTCTATACATGAGGTTTTTATCTTAATCATTGTCAGGTTCCAGATATGTTTGAATTGTGTCCATAACACATCAGTGGTTTCAGGGACTACTATGTGCAAAACATTTTCCAAGGTTTTATGAGAAACAACTACAAAAAAGTGTGAAATTCTTTGAATTGTCCTTAATTTAGCAAAGGAGACAGACACAGTCATATAACGCAGGTGGAAATACTTGGGAGTTACACAATTCTCTCTTTTCCCAAGGACCCTTGGAATCTTCACTGTATCTAGAAACACCCATAAAAGCCAACATTACTGTGCTGTATATTTAAAAAAAATATAGAACTGACCATCAACATAAATCTCTATGCCACAGAGCTCCTTGTAAACAGCTAATTTAAGAAAAATGCCAGGCCGGGCGCGGTGGCTCAAGCCTGTAATCCCAGCACTTTGGGAGGCCGAGACGGGCGGATCACGAGGTCAGGAGATCGAAACCATCCTGGCTAACACGGTGAAACCCCGTCTCTATTAAGAAATACAAAAAACTAGCCGGGCGAGGTGGCGGGCGCCTGTAGTCCCAGCTACTCGGGAGGCTGAGGCCGAAGAATGGCGTGAACCCGGGAGGCGGAGCTTGCAGTGAGCTGAGATCCGGCCACTGCACTCCAGCCTGGGCGACAGAGCGAGACTCCGTCTCAAAAAAAAAAAAAAGAAAAAAAAAGAAAAATGCCTAAACTTTGAACCAAACCCAGCACATTATGGTACTAAGTTACTTGGTTGTGTTCTATAGATTTACACTCTGAGATCTGAGTGACAGAAAAGTACTACTTGCACCTGTAATTGCTTTTCAGAAAATGAAGAATTCATTTAAAAACATTTGTCCAGAGCTAGAACTAAATGATTCTGTTTTTGTTTTTACTTTCAGCTAAGATTAAAATGGCTTTGAGTGTAATAAAACTTTAATATTATATATCACAATGCATGACTTTAAAGCCGTGTTCAAAGTAATGAATAAACATTAAAGAATATAGACAATAAAACAGTGGAAATGTGGAACAGTAGCAATATCATTATGCTCCAGCTTTAGTCTTTGAGAAAACATAAAATAGAAAATACATGTACAACTTATTCAGAAAACCTAAATAAAAGTTTATTTTCATGTATCTTAGAAATTTTAAAATTGAATATCTAATATTTTGATAATTTCAGCTATTATATATTTATATCTTTACATCTATTTGTAATGCAGTGGCATGGATTAGGTATAAATAAAGAAGAATATTGAAAAGTGGTGTTAGTAATTTAAAATTTATATTTTGCTGAATAATAAAATTGCATAGGTAGGCAGATATGCACAATGTATTACCTTTATATTTATTTTGATTTCATTACCAGTTGCATTATGTCTCAGATCTATAATTCAATTTTTACATTAACATTTTTTTCATAAAACTAGCTATCTAGAAATAAATGCCAGAAAGACAAAATCTGTGATTTATAGAGAAACAAAAATACATCTATATTTGGCATTTATTTTCCTTTGAAGTTTCAGGTTTTGAGCTTATGACCTTTATTTTTATGCCATTTGAGATGGTTACTCTTTGAAATGTCTTGAATGAATAAAATAGTTTATTTTTAAGGGCTTTCAAAAGTGAGGCTGGACAGTGATATTTCAGAGAATATAAGTTGTATTTTATAAATGTACATTTTAAAGGTTATCTCAGCTCTAGCTTTATATCCACTCATTCAACAAGTATTTTTGATTACATAATTAATAGTAGAAGCATGCCAGTGGTGGATTCTGGATTTATGTTCCTTATGTCTCATAAAAAGAGAGGATGTACAGTAATAAAAATAACCAAAAAGGGATAAAGAGCAGAAACAGAACAAGCCCTCCTTAAACTCACCCTTTATATATATGATTGTTAAATTCAGTTTCTCAGTACCGCGAGTAGCCAGATAAACTAGTAAGCTTATTCTTGTAGAAACAATATTAGGGGAACATGTCAAATTCCACACTAAATCTATCCCATTTTCCATGTGAAATATATAGATGATCTGGGATTTTTGGCAAGTCAGAAAACCCAGCTAGAAGTAGCTTGAACAAATGTACGTGTGTGTGTGTGTGTGTGTGTGTATGTATTTGTTTTGTTTTATTTTAAATAACTGATAATGGCCGTGCTGGATCTGTGAACTAATAGTATATTGTTCATTATATTCTTGTCTGGCTCTCACTCTTACTTTCTATCCCTTCAATCTAGAATCTGTCCCTGTTCCTTTCTGCAGGACGGTCTTATCCTCTCTGCAGATAAACTTTCCCAAGGTGTCAGCAAACATAATTGCAAGTTTGTTATCAAGCTGCAAGACTTCAGTGAAGACAGCTTATTTTTCCACTAACCATAAAACATAAAATCCCAGAGAAAGACTCGGTGCTGACCTAGATTAAGTTATATGCTTAATTCTTTGACCAATTACTTTGGTTTATTACCTGGGATTTTATTAATGGCTAGTAATAGGCTGAGCAACCTTTCCTGTGGCCAAAGAGAATGGGAATGATGTGATTAGCAAAACAAATGACATATATGATGAATAGTTTCTCAAACAATACAGGTAATTTGTCTTATTGTGATAAAACCGTTACGTTTTAAATTGAAACCATTAGAAACCGAGTCTGAGATAAGACCCTGGGACCCTAGATTTTGTCATTTATCTGGGAAAGTATTAATTAATATTTTTATCTGCAAAGGCAGATGGGCCATAACAAATTGGGCTTGTGACCAGGATGTCTAAACAACGACCAATACCACAGGTCTTTTTCCCTTGCAATTTGTGAACCTGTCCGATAGCAAGCATGAATTCTGAACTGCTGTCTACTGGGTGGAGTGTGTTTGTGCTCTGCTTTGTGATGCGTTGTTGAGTTCTACCAAGTCTCTGTTCTAGATTTAGCCAAGTGAAGTCAGCAGTTTTGATAGTTACATGTCATTTAGGTAGAAGATTATGACCAAATTGCTATAAAATAGACATCAGAGCTGCTGGAGACTCATTCACTGTGGATGCTTTAGCAACCTCATGCCTCATGATGTCCATATATTGTCCATTGGCTTCTGATACAAGAAACTTCCTTTCTTAACTCTGGCCTACACCCCATTACTGTGGCAATTGATGGCCACATCCTAGGCTTCCCTGGAAATAGAGTCTCATACAGACCCTAAGCATGTCACCCTCCATGCCCAGAAGCACATCATGCCTTTGGTCATCGAAGCAGCAACCCACAATCTCAGTACAGCTTCTGAATCCTCCTTGCCACAAGGTGGAGTGAAACCCAGGCCTTCTGGCACCCCCAGTGCACAGAATGGGTGGCCTCTTCTATCCTCAGTCCCTTGCCACAGGCTGACAAGCCACAGAACATCAACCCACTCCCCGAACCCCTGATACCAGGGGAAACCCGTGGTATCACCTGCATTGGCAGCAATGGGAGTTTATATACTTCACAGACACTGTTGTTACTACATGTTATTGAACTCAGTGGAAGCTCCATGCTTTTAATCTTTTGACCAGGATGTGCCTGATAAAGGACTGGGCCTATGGGTCAACACAGTCAGCCAACCTTCAGGCAGTCATTTCAGCACTGGATTCTTCAGTCAAGAGACAGCCCTGACTTCATTTTTGTAAGCTCTTCGGCCATTGCCCAAAAGACGTTTTTCTTCAGGGTAAAGAATTAGAAGAATATTTTTCCTCACCAATGTACAAATCGAGGTTTCACGTTTCCACATAGTATAAGGCTACAATTAAGGCTTCACCAGGTATATTAGTCCATTCTCACACTGCTATAAAAAATACCAAAGACTGTATAATTTATAAAGGAAAGAGGTTTAATTGACTCACAGTTTTGTATGGCCAGGGAAGCATCTAGATACTTACAATTATGGCAGAAGGCACCTCTTCACAGGGTGACAGGAGAGAGCATGAGTGCCCGGCGAAGGGGAAAACCAGTTATAAAATAATCAGATCTTGGGAGAACTCACTCACTATCATGAAAACAGGATGGGGCAAACTGCTCCCATGATTCACTTTTCTCTGCCTGGTCCTTCCCATGACATGTGGGGATTATGGGAACTACAATTCAAGATGAGATTTGGGTGGGGACACAGCCAACCATATCATCAGGATAGTCCGTATCCACTCCAGATTTTCAGACATCATCGATGGTGATTGAGGCACTCATTTCACTGCATAGAATCCATACTACTGAACTTTTTTTTTTTTTTTTTGAGACAGAGTCTTGTTCTGTTACCCAGGCTGGAGCGCAGTGGCACGGTCTCAGCTCACTGCAAGCTCCGCCTCCCGGGTTCAAGCAATCCTTCTGCCTCAATCTCCCGAGTAGTTGGGACTACAGGTACCCTCCACCACACCCAGCTAATTTTTTGTACTTTTAGTAGAGACAGGGTTTCACCGTTTTAGCCAGGACGGTCTCGATCTCCTGACCTCGTGATCTGCCCGCCTTGGCCTCCCAAACTACTGAGCTCTTGACCAAGGCATTCAATGGAACTTTCACCGGTCTTACTGGCCTCAAGATGCAGGCTGCATAAATTGCCATAGTAAATTAAATACATTCAAATGCAATGAAATACATTTTAGTGATCAAACATTAGGAGTGAATTATGATAGATTCTGACTCTCTTTTTTGATATCTAGCTGATGCCAGGTTTTAAGCCTCATCTCTCTCACTTCTGCCCCACATCTGTGAAAGCTGGGTGCTCCTTCCTTTGGCCCCATGGGAGATTCAAATCATGCTAACCTCTGCTGCCCAGGAACTTTTACTCCGGTCTCATACCCTGGCCATGACAAAAATTCAGGCCAATTTCCCTTTTTTGCTCTCTCATGCCATTGGATTCCTACTCCAGAGATTTGCTTTGCTCTCCCCAGAAATCTCAATTCTGTAACTGTTAACCTCTTAGACCTTTTGATATGTGCGATATATCTTTGTTCTTTTCTTTCTTTTTTTTTTTTTTTAAGACAGAGTCTTGCCTGGTCACCCAGGCTGGAGTGCAATGGCACAATCTCGGCTCACTGCAACCTCTGCCTCATGGGTTCAAACGATTTTCCTTCCTCACCCTCCTGAGTAGCTGGGATTACAGGCACCCATTACCATGCCCAGCTAATTTTTGTATTTTTAGTAATGATGGGATTTCACCATGTTGGCCAGGCTGGTCTCAAACTCCTGATCCTGTGATCTGCCCACCTTGGCCTCTCAAAGTGCTGGGATTACAGCCATGAGCCACCACACCCGGCCTTCCTTATACTTTATACCTAAACAAAACCTTATATAGAAGTCTATTGGCGTATGCAGATAATTGTAACAGAGAGGATCCTAGAATGTACAGGTATGGGAGTAGGAAAATGAGACAGAAAGGGAGTATAGAACATGCATGACGTGCTAATTAGCAGAATACCACTGCGGCCAACTGGATCTCTTGCTTGCTTACAACATACAGACAACCGTGCAAAGTATCCTCACAGTTGCACCAACTAAGTGTGGAAGAATCAGGGCTTTGTCCACTAACTCGAATGTGCTGTTAGGGTTGTTTTCCTAGCACTTTCAGCTTGTCCTCCACATCGGAGGAAGCATCCTTCATGACCAGAGAAGGCCCTCAAGCAGAGTTGCAGATACTCCTGTCAAAGAATTTTAGTGTGCACAGGTATGGTGCATACTGAGGAGACAGAAGATGGGGTACAGCATTCTTCACAGGAAGTGATATTGGTCAAAAATAAATCAACTCCCTCTACACACACACAGTTTTACACTATATAGCTGATGTAAAGAAGAACCCAGCCGGGCGGGCATGGTGGCTCACGCCTGTAATCCCAGCACTTTGGGAGGCGGAGGTGGGCGGATCACAAGGTCAGAAGATTGAGACCATCCTGGCTAACATGGTGAAACCCCATCTCAACCAAAAATACAAAAAATTAGCCGGGCGTGGTGGTGGGCGCCTGTGGTCCCAGCTACTTGGGAGGCTGAGGCAGGAGAATGGCGTGAACCTGGGAGGCAGAGCTTGCAGTGAGCTGAGATTGCGCCACTGCACTCCAGCCTGGACGACAGAGCGAGACTCTGTCTCAAAAAAAAAAAAGAAGAACCCTTAGAACCCTTAGGAGGGAGATTTCAAATAATCTGACAGACACACATTCACATTCATAAAGTTCACTTCAGCTCACATCTTTTAAGTGTTACCAATAAGATCCCAACAGAGTTTATGTTTATTATCTATGAAACATAGTTATGATTAATTGCCTCCTTGCGTTTTTTTGTTGTTGTTTGTTTATTTTTTTTTACCAAGTATGGTCTCCTTGGCTAGCATCTAGCTCAGAATCTTTCCTTAACATACCAGTACCTCTCTGTCAAATTGAGTGTGAGGTTATTACTATCTCTAGCTAGATTACATACATTATAAAGAGATTCATTTGCATTGCAGAATTTTAGCAAAAAGTCTCCAAAGTACCTTACCCTCCCCTTACAACCATTTCGTTAATGCACAGTTCCAATGGCAACCCTCACCAACTTTAGGAAGATGAGACCTCTTTACTTTATATCCTCATAAGTTTACCCAACTTACCAAGGTTAGTGGAGTGATTCATGAATTACTTTCAAGGAACTTTGAGTATCCAGAATTTAATAATTTATTTTGGAACTAAAACTTTTATTTTAGATCTTTCTGTAGAATTAGCCACATGGCCTCTTGTGAAATCAAACCAAGGATGAACACCTTTTTTAGTGAAATGTTAATTTATTATTTCTGTTTCCTAACGTTGACTACAGGACCTGGCTCAACAAGCTGTCATTCAATATATGATGTATAAATTTGGGGATATCTTAGGATTCTGGGTGAATCCTCAATTAAGGATAAATGCAATTAACCCATCCCAGGTGACTACTTTTGACAAATTGCTTGAAGCAAATTTATATGATTTGGTGAAAAACCGTGGCCATGAGAGATAGTTCTTGGCATAGAGTTATAAATACTTGGAGGGGAGAGCTATAAAACATTCCATGAAAGAACTCAAAGTGCTTTCTCTCCATTCTTCTAGTGTCACCAGGTTGTGCAGAGAAACTAATGGTGCATGAACCGGGAAAGGATACTCATTAGGGATAACTGCAAGGAAGAAACTGTACTTGTTACCACAGGGCTAATAATGAAGAAACCTGGTGTGAAGAGTATTTGTCCTGTAAAAATAGAATGTGACCAGAGGCTTGTGCTAGGAATTCTTACCTAACTGGGGGGATGTCAAAGCTCCTGAAAAAAATGCTCCTAAATATGCAGAAGATAAGCGTGGGGGCTAAAAGGCACCATTTTCCTGCGGTGAATATTGGATCTGAGAAAATGTGTGCAAACAAAAGAGATGCTTTTTTTCTTCCTTTATCTTACTGTGCTTCATTTTGTGCATGTGTGTGTGTGTGTCTGAAGAAAATTCACCTTAAACTTTAAGGAATATACAGGTTACGGAATATATCAACATATAATAGGTTAATGCAATAGATGGACAATCCCGAAATATATTAATACATGCTTTAACTTGGAAAAATTGTGAAACATTATGCTGAGTAAATAAAGTGAGACACAAAAGGTCACATATTGTATGAGTCCATTTACATAAAATTTCCACAACAGGTAAATCCTTAGAGACAGAAAGCAAATCAGTGGTTGCCCGAGTCTAGGAGGAAGGAAGTTTGGGGAGTGAGTACTTAATGTGCATGATAATTCCTTTCGGAGGTGAACATGTTTTAAAAGTACACAGAGGAGATGGTTGCACAAAACTGTACATACGTTACATGACAATGAGTTGTACACTTTAAGGTGGTTAATTCTATGTTGCGTAATTTTTTTCCTCAATTAAAGAAGTACAACTATCACGCCTGTAATCTCAGCACTTTGGGAGGCCGAGGCGGGCAGATCACGAGGTCAGGAGATTGAGCCCATCCTGGCTAACACGGTGAAACCCCGTCTCTACTAAAAATACAAAGAGTTAGCTGGACGTGGTGGTGGGCACCTGTAGTCCCAGCTACTCGGGAGGCTGAGGCAGGAGAATGACGTGAACCCAGGAGATGGAGCTTGCAGTGAGGTGAGATCGTGCCACTGCACTCCAGCCTGAGGGACAGAATGAGACTCCGTCTCAAAATAATAATAATAATAATAATAATAAAATAAAATAAATTAAATTTTAAAAAGTACAACTAAAGAATGCAGAAGGGAGTCAATGTGTAATGGGAAGACCAACCTGCAGTAGAGAAAGTGGATGTGAATGGACACCTGTCATTAAAAATTGTAAATCTGAGTTATTTGTAAAATGATGGGTAGAGCTTCACCAATAGTAACTGCTCAAGTGTTGAATTATTACTGTGAACTTTTTAAATAAAAAGGCACTGATAGTAGTAATAACAGTTTTTCTCTGATAGCATTTCCTAAATATTCAAAATAGAAAACTTTGCCTGTTCTTTAGAATAACAAAGAATGCCAGAGTTTAGAGACCAGATGTTTGTGTTGCATCACAGAATTCTTTTTTTTTTTTAATTTATTTATTATTATTATACTTTAAGTTGTAGGGTACATGTGCATAACGTGCAGGTTTGTTACATATGTATACTTGTGCCATGTTGGTGTGCTGCACCCATCAACTCGTCATTTACATCAGGTATAACTCCCAATGCAATCCCTCCCCCCTCCCCCCTCCCCATGATAGGCCCCGGTGTGTGATGTTCCCCTTCCTGAGTCCAAGTGATCTCATTGCTCAGTTCCCACCTATGAGTGAGAACATGCGGTGTTTGGTTTTCTGTTCTTGTGATAGTTTGCTAAGAATGATGGTTTCCAGCTGCATCCATGTCCCTACAAAGGACACAAACTCATCCTTTTTTATGGCTGCATAGTATTCCATGGTGTATATGTGCCACATTTTCTTAATCCAATCTGTCACTGATGGACATTTGGGTTGATTCCAAGTCTTTGCTATTGTGAATAGTGCCGCAATAAACATACGTGTGCATGTGTCTTTATAGCAGCATAATTTATAATCCTTTGGGTATATACCCAGTAATGGGATGGCTGGGTCATATGGTACATCTAGTTCTAGATCCTTGAGGAATCGCCATACTGTTTTCCATAATGGTTGAACTAGTTTACAATCCCACCAACGGTGTAAAAGTGTTCCTATGTCTCCACATCCTCTCTAGCACCTGTTGTTTCCTGACTTTTTAATGATTGCCATTCTAACTGGTGTGAGATGGTATCTCATTGTGCTTTTGATTTGCATTTCTCTGATGGCCAGTGATGATGAGCATTTTTTCATGTGTCTGTTGGCTGTATGAATGTCTTCTTTTGAGAAATGTCTGTTCATATCCTTTGCCCACTTTTTGATGGGGTTGTTTGTTTTTTTCTTGTAAATTTGTTTGAGTTCTTTGTAGGTTCTGGATATTAGCCCTTTGTCAGATGAGTAGATTGCAAAAATTTTCTCCCATTCTGTAGGTTGCCTGTTCACTCTGATGGTAGTTTCTTTTGCTGTGCAGAAGCTCTTTAGTTTAATGAGATCCCATTTGTCAATTTTGGCTTTTGCTGCCGTTGCTTTTGGTGTTTTAGACATGAAGTCTTTGCCCATGCTTATGTCCTGAATGGTACTACCTAGGTTTTCCTCTAGGATTTTTATGGTATTAGGTCTAACATTTAAGTCTCTAATCCATCTTGAATTAATTTTCGTATAAGGAGTAAGGAAAGGATCCAGTTTCAGCTTTCTACTTAAGGCTAGCCAATTTTCCCAGCACCATTTATTAAATAGGGAATCCTTTCCCCATTTCTTGTTTCTCTGAGGTTTGTCAAAGATCAGATGGCTGTAGATGTGTGGTATTATTTCTGAGGACTCTGTTCTGTTCCATTGGTCTATATCTCTGTTTTGGTACCAGTACCATGCTGTTTTGGTTACTGTAGCCTTGTAGTATAGTTTGAAGTCAGGTAGCGTGATGCCTCCAGCTTTGTTCTTTTGACTTAGGATTGTCTTGGAGATGCGGGCTCTTTTTTGGTTCCATATGAACTTTAAAGCAGTTTTTTCCAATTCTGTGAAGAAACTCATTGGTAGCTTGATGGGGATGGCATTGAATCTATAAATTACCTTGGGCAGTATGGCCATTTTCACGATATTGATTCTTCCTATCCATGAGCATGGTATGTTCTTCCATTTGTTTGTGTCCTCTTTTATTTCACTGAGCAGTGGTTTGTAGTTCTCCTTGAAGAGGTCCTTTACATCTCTTGTAAGTTGGATTCCTAGGTATTTTATTCTCTTTGAAGCAATTGTGAATGGAAGTTCATTCCTGATTTGGCTCTCTGTTTGTCTGTTACTGGTGTACTTAAATGGTAAAAAACATACAAGTCATTTAATCATTGTAGGCCTTTATGTCCACTTCTGTAAAGTTAAATATTGCGTTAGGGGAACAATTTGTTTTCTCCTAAAAGTAATATGATAGGATTAAGTCCTATAAACTATATGGTAATTAGTTAAGGAGCAATTCCTGTGATGTAGGATTTGATTTCCTAAAAAGAAGGAAACAATCAGGGAGAGAATATTACCTTTGATGTCAGAGATTATCTGGGTTATTCAAGACAGATACAAAATAATTTGTGTCTCGTGTCCCAACTATAGTTGATAGGCAAAAGCCATTGAACCTGGAGAACTGTGCTGGGAAGGACTTTATTATGTATTTATTAATAGCAGAAATGGTGCTGTCATCAACTAGCAGTATCTGTCATGACTGGCAGAGGCAGTGAATGGGGAACAGGCTGAGAGGAACTAGCTATATGCAGGCCATATATTTGGTTTCTCTGATTGGAAAGAAAAAATGGGTGCAAGAAATATTATGTTACCTATTCACATAGATCAATCATAATATGTTGCACCTTATTCCCAAAATTCACTTTAACGAGAGTCTTATTGTGAGAAATTCTAAGACAAAACACAGATTTTCTGTTTTTATTTTAGAAATGCTAGAAATTTTATCTGGTTATTGTTTTGTTTTTATCTCTAAAGAATACAAAATTTCATGCTCATCAAAATGTTCTCTCATTTCTACCACTTTAAGATTTGAATGTGAGTATGTGTGCTCGTGTGTGTAAGATTTGGATCTGATTTTTGATTTTTTTTCACTCTTGTGAGCACAGCTTAAATCCAATAAGACTCAGCAGGCATGCCGAGTCATCTCTAGTTTTTCTTGCACAGTTTGGTGTTTAATCAAAAGGGTCGATGGCATTATGCAGATCAAAAACAATTTTGAAAATGCCATATGGCAACCCCTGCTAAATAAAGGTTTTGAACCACAATGGGTAATAGGATCTCCTCAGTCAGAAAGGAAAGAAATGTTAATCATGTTTGGGGTGATGTGAAAGTTGGGGTGCAATTAGGTGAGAAAACCAAAATGGTATAAGAGTTGGGAAGAAAGGTACAATAATTAGGGAACCTCCCAGGTGAGAAGAATTCTCTGATGTGCTACTTTTCACAAATGTTAAAGAGAGAGGTGAAATTTGTTGGTGTCACAGTAGGAGAAGGATGTGTCAAATTTTCAGGCTCTTTCTCACATCGTAATTTATAAAAGATTTAATTTTTTAAACCTAGGCAAGGTTTGGTAAATTAAGCTTTTTTTTCAGCAGTCTATTTACTTTCTTAAGGTAAAATTACATGTGATATATTTAAGTTAACAGAATAGAAGATTTAAAAGTCACTGGGGGCACCGTAAGATGCAGTTGTATCTCTACTAGACTATTAATGGTCCCCCTAACCCTGGCCTTTATTTTTGCCACAGCCAAAGTGAGATGTTCCTCCAGAGAGAAACATGAGCTCTGAATTTCTATTTTGAGCAGGGATAGAAAGAGTTTGTTTGTTTGCCTCAACCTCAGGTTTAATAATGACTTAGGAACTCATGAAGAACTTGACGGCTAATGATTGGAAACCTTTGAGCATGCTTTTGTGGCTTTAGCTTGAAACTTTGGACTATTTCCCATGCAATGTTTACTTTTTGGCAATTTGACAGCTCCAGATAAGGCATGCCTGCCTGCAGTTGTGACACCCTTTGTTAGTGGAGTCAACAGTGAGGCAAGACATACTCAGTAATACTTCACATCTTTTCATATTATCTAGTAAAGTTTCAAAATCATAAAAACCAATACAAGTCAACTTTAAACAATAAATGCATACATATGTAAATAAATTGGAGCTTACCAAAATAAGAGATCTCATTTTTATAATTAAAAAATCAATTTAAATCACATCCCATCTGGGAAAAGAAAATCAACAATTCTGTTGACTCACCTACATGGTCTTGCCCACTCCACATGAGAGCAGCAGTGTCCACTATGGCTGGCACGGTACTGTGGTCTGTAATCATGTCATGCTCCCCACTCTAGTGAATTTCAATGTCAAAGCCAGTCACTAGTGTTCCTGTAGTATTATTCCTTCATCTGCACATTTTCTGTTTTTAAGACGATAAATTGCATTTAAAATTTTTATTTTATTTTTTAATTAATTTCAGCAGTGTCCATTATGACTGGCATGGTGCTGTGGTCTGTAATCATGTCATGCTCCTCACTCTAGTGAATTTCAATGTCAAAGCCAGCCACTAGTGTTTTTAACACCTTTCCTGCAGTATTATTCCTTCATCGGCACATTTCTATTTTTAAGGTGATAAATTGCATTTAAAAATTTTTATTTTATTTTTTAAATAATTTCAGCTTTTATTTTAGATTGAGGGGGTACGTACGCAGGATTGTTACAAGGATACATTGTGTGATACTAAAGTTTGGATGACAAATGATGCTATTACCGAGACAGTAAGCATAGTATCCAATAGGTAGTTTTCAGTCACGGCTCCCCTCCTTCTCTTCCTCCTCTAGTAGTTTCCAGTGTCTGTTTTCCTCACCTTTATATCTTTGAGTTCCCAATGTTTAGCTCCCACTTATAAGTGAGAACATGCAGTATTCAGTTTTCTCTTTCTGTGTTAATTAACTTAGGATTACTCTAGCTGCATCCATGTTGCTGTAAGGACATGACTTCGTTCATTTTTATGGCTGTGTAGTATTCCATGGTGTATACGTGCCACACTTTCTTTATCCAATCCACCGTTGATGGGCACCTGGGCTGATTCCATGTTGTTGCTATTATAAATAACACTACAATGAACATATGAATGCATGTGTCTTTTTGGTAGAATGATTTATTTTCCTTTGGGTATATACCCAGTAATGAGATTGCTGGGTCAAATGGTAGTTCTATTTTAAATTCTTTGAAAAATCTTCAAAGTGTATTCCACAGTGGCTGAACTAATTTACTTTCCCACCAACAGTGTGTAAGCATTTCATTTGCCCCAGGATCCTCACCAGCATCTGTTACTTTTTGACATTTTAATAATAACCATTCTGACTAGTATGAGACCATATCTCATTGGGATTTTGAATTGCGTTTCCCTGATGATTAATGAGGTTGAGCTTTTTTTTTTTTTCATATGCTTGGTGGCCATTTGTATGTCTTCCTTTGAAAATTATCAGTTCTTGTCATTTGCCTCCTTTTTAATGGGGTTATTAGTTCTTTGCTTGCTGAATTGTTTAAAAGTTCCTTATTGACTTTGAATATTAGAGTTTTGTCATATACAAAATTTGCTATTTCCTCCCATTCTGTATGTTGTCTGTTTACTCTGTTGATAATTTCTTTTGCTGTGCAGAAGCTCATTGGTTTCATTATGTATCAATTTTTGTATTTGTTATATTTTTTGTATTTGTTATATTTGCTTTTGATGACTTATGAATTCTTTGCCAAGGCTGATGGTAAAAATTATATTTCATAGGTTTTCTTCTGAGATTTTTATAGGTTGAAGTCTTTCATTTAAATGTTTAATCCACGTTGAGTTAAATTGTGTATGTGGTGAAAGATAGGGGTCCAGTGTCATTCTTCTGCACATGGCTAGCCAGCTTTTCCAACACCATTTATTAAATAGGAAATCCTTTTCCTATTGCTTAGTTTTGTCAGTTTCATCAAAGATCAAATGACTGTAGGCATATGGCATTATTTCTGGGTTCTCTGTTCTGTTCTATTGGCCTATGTGTCTGTTTTTGTACCTGTGTCATGCTGTTTTGGTTACTATTGCTTTAGAGTGTAGTCTGAAGTCAGGTAATGTTATGCCACATTTTCCGCTAAAGAATGTCATTAAAAAGCAGAATAAGAATTGTATTCATTTGACAAAAAGATATAAATACTTATTGGAGAGATTTTATAAATAACTGACATTTTTATTGTGTTCTCCCAGCTTATACAACTCACTCAAATAAACGATTTCATTGATTGTCAAAATGATCTATAATATAGTGGCGTTGATGTAATCACTTATCACATGACATTATGCATATGGGTTTCATCATGAGGCATCCTAGGATGTCAGTAATGATAGAAGATAAAGGAACTTAATCAGGACTAAAGTAACTGCCCCAGCAGCTATAGCATCAATTCTCTAGACAGCCTATTAACTCATAGTCTAAGTTCCAATATCTGAGTGGTGCTAGATTTTATTGTGAACAGTGTCATCCAATAATTACAGATATAGTAACTGGAATTGTGCAGAAGTCTCTGCAAAGTAATAATATTCAAATCAGATGCAGGACATAAAATACATCTGATGGGCCATTAATTTTGATAAAACAATCAAGGATAAAAGGTACAGTATCAAATCATCAGGCAGAGTGACTGTTCAAAAGTAGGTTGACAAGGCTATGGCTAAGTGAGCAGTTTTCAGAAGTTATGTGTATATGTGTAATATGATATATAATTTTATATGTATATGCACATATCTAATTATTATATATGTAATATATGTAATTATATATAATTATGTATGTATGTATATATGTAGTATTTGACATATTAAGCATTCAATGAAGCAACTGAAACACATATTGAAAAGCAAGGTAGAGCCCCAGTTATGTGAATTGAACAAATGTGAAAGAGATTATAGAGAGGCTGAAACATACTGAATAGGTAGAAAAAAAAAATAATTCAAATAGGCCTCCTCTGTATCAATTACAAAACCCTCTAACTAAAGGGGTTCAACTTTCTATTCAATACATTCAATGCCTTATTAAGAATTGGCTTACAACATGATAAACTGTAACTCTATGTATTCCAATGTATAATGTACATATTATGACACAGATGTTTTGAAAATGGGATATTTGATACAACTTTTAAAAGCCTTAATATTTTTATTATTTTTATGAGTCTCATCTTTTCTGTGAGATCAGCTCCTTTTTAATTGCTTTCCTTGTTGAATATTTTGTATATTGGGTTCTTTTTATGATATAGTCTTAAAAAATATCTATCTAATCATGGTGGATATTAGTAATCTTAATTTTATAGTCACATTTTGTATGGATTCAATTTCTATTTTTATACTTTATATGTTAGTGAAAATATGAAAATCATATCTATCACATAACAGAATTACACCCATCCTTCTAATTGCACTTCCTGATTCTCTTGAAATCACATGGTCATTTATGATTGACGGTACCATTTACAGAATGTGAAACTTCACAGCCAGACAAGGAGAGTTAAGTGTTAATATCTTTTATTTTGGACAAAATATTGTGAAATATTCCATTTGTGAAAAAAAAGTATATGGATGAAATATTGGGAATATTTTTCTTATTTCAGAATTTTTAATAGTGGAATTAACTGATGGCAAGAAGCCGGCACTGACTATGAAAAGGCAGTATTCTTAAAAACTGAGATTAAACCTAGGTTATGTTGAAACTGGATAGTATGCTAATTTGTAAAAAACAGCTGTAGATGCAGAATAAGCCTATTTTCATATCTTGACAATTGCAACAAATTAGCAACAGAAAATTAACTCAACCTCAAGGTATAACTTATTTTAAAATGGTACCGTATTTCTAGAGCCTTCAGCACTAGGCAACATCAAATCAAAATCTTCTCTGAATAATGATACCTTCATTCTAGGTCTCGAACAAACTCTGCCAATGATTTTTGTAGGACAAGGAGCATCGATACATATTTATATTTATCCACATATTTTCCCCCTCCCATTGCTCTTTATTCCTTCCTCATCTCCCAGCTTGTATCTGGGATTATTTTCTTCCTGCTGGAAGAAACCCTGTGGTATTTATTTCAGTGAGGGCCTGTTGCTTATGCTGTAATGTGAGTCTGCAACTCAGTGAAGAGTATGGTATTGATGACACAGACAAGACTACTATTGAAAAGGTGTAATATATGTTTAATTGGATTTTCAGATAGAGAAAGAAGAGGAGGCAAAGAATGGAAGTATTCTTTGTAGATACAGGGACTAAAAATGTGTAAAATCTCATGAAAGATATCAACTTACATATTCATAAAGATCTACAAACCTTACTAGGAAAAATAAAAATATGTTTATACCGAGGCACAACATAGAATATAATATGGACCATAGGCATATGCCCCCAAAAAGTAGCAGCTGAAAATATTTTCTAGACATATGGTATTTTCTATAACTGCTCTAAGTTTCTCCATTTTTCTGAATTCACTTTTATTCCTATTCTCATGCTCCTTTAACACTTGGTTCTTAAGAGCTCATGCTACTCTGATGACCTCTAAATTGGATGATAGTAAGTGTGAATTACAGTGGTGAGGATAACAACAAGGTTATACAGTTATGAAGAAACACAACAATCCTTAACAAAACACGTATCTGGATATGTAAATATATTAAATGTGTTTTGAAATGTTTATTTTATGAAAGGAAAGATGAGCGATACCTATATAAAGAATGTTCATGTCAGAATGGTATAATCTATCTAAAACATGACAACAACACAAATTCAGTTCATTCTCAACATATTTTTTTGCATGGTTTTAGTATTACATTGATATGGGAGGGAGGCAATGAAGTGCTGGGTAGAGATGGGCGGGGTCGCTAGCAAGAGCTCCACCCTCAGGCCTGTGCCCAGGACCTAAGTGCAGACAGGCCCTCCTGTTTTTGTGCCCAAATGTTACATTTGCCAAGACCAATCTGGCTCGCAGCAATCCCCATCCTGTGCCCATAGAAACCCTGAAACCCTAGTGGACACACACAGAAGCAGCTGGACATCAAAAGGAGAGAATGGCACACCGACAGATGCCAGTAGGCCATCTATGGTGGGAAGATGTGGAATTCTGTTGGGGGTGGTCTGAGGAGAGTCTGGCAACGGGGCAGCTGGAGTCAGGGGAAGACCACCTTTCCACTCCATCCCCCTTCTGGCTCCCCATCCACCTCGCTGAGAACTTCCACCACTCAACGAAACCTTGCACCCGTTCTCCAAGACCACGTGTGATCCGATTTTTCCAGTAAACTAAGGCAAGAACCTAGGATACAGAAAGCCCTCTGTTCTTGCGATAAGACAGAGGGTATAGTTGAGCTGATTAACACAAGCTGCCTGCAAAGGCAAAACTGAAAGAGCACACTGTAACAACGCAGGACCACTGGGGCTTCAGGAGCTGTAAACTCTCAACCCTGGAGGCTGCCTTGGGGTCAGAGCCCAAAAATGCTCCCGAGGACCTGCCCGTCTGCATGTTCCCCTTAGGAGTTTGAGCAGCAGGGCACTGAAAAAGTGAGCCACACCCCTGTTGCACACCCTGCCAGGGGGATAAGGGAACTCCTCTAGTTTCAACATTATTCGTGTTCTCTCACCATTTCTGTCCAAATCGTATTACACTTGCTTGATTCTCTTTCTTTCATTTTTAGTGCCAAATTGTAATATTAATATTTAATCAGAATTTAGCCCAAAGTTTTGCTTCAAAATATATTGGATTTTGACCTTATTTGCAAAGTTTAATTAGATCATATAAAAATAAATGAAGGTAATAAGAATCGTTTTATATCTACAAGGTAAGAGTCAGAAACAAATAAGGAGCAGAGTTGAAATGTCTCAAGTTCCAATAGAGCATTTCAGGTTTTTGCCAATCAAACCAATATTAAGTTGTTCAAATATCAACATATTTTCAGATAATTTGGCCACAGCTTTTACCCAGGACTTCACCAATTTCTCACCATCCCTTAGCACACAGGACACACCTGCAGATGTTAGGAGACTGCCAGAGGCATATGGGGCCTTTAGAGTACTCTGGATGGAGACGGATGAGCTCTAGGCTATGCAGGTCCTTTTTATCGTCTCTGTTTAATGTCACCTCCATTTTGCATTAACAATTCATCAAAACCCACAGATTGGGTGGTTATGAATAACCACAACTAAGTTTATTTATCAATGAAATTAATCGTATTTGTAAAACAAGGGCTAAATATTATACATTGCTTTAGGTATCTTTTAAATTATACATAAATTCATACTAGTAAAGCTAAAATATAAGAGATGATTAAGGAAAGCATTTAGAGAGATATTTGTGTGACTTTAGTTAGGAAATGTGATTACTATGTGAAGCACAAAAAAACTGAAGTGAATCATAAAATGTATCCTAGCAATGCTTAAAATACTTGCACAGCTCCCACAATCTATTAACAAATCTAGTGTCTATTGATTAAGTAGATAAGATTGCAGCTCACCCAGGTTTATCAGATAATAAATAAATCAAAGTATTTTTAGAAGAAGTTTGTCCA